>NC_141876.1:589429355-590828105 GCF_056163025.1 Triticum urartu
CCGAAGTACCTGCATTTTGCGCAGGATCGTTAACCGGCGAGCATTCCGCTGGGGTAATGCTAGACTCAAGTATGGCGATGAAAGACAAACCCGTGAAAACGTGCGCAGCCCATACAGGGCAACGCGGACATAAAGCGCGAAACAACATCCGTGATACGACAACCAAGATAAGAAAGAGGAAGAAAAAGATATCGGGATACGCATTCAAATTCAAGCCGAGCACAAACTTACCAAACACTTTAGAGCACAAAACTTCCAAACGGCACATTATCCGCAACATGGAATGAAAGAGAAATTCAAATTATGTAAGGTTTTGAAAAAAGTCCTGCGTAGAGTCCACGGGGAGCCTTTTTAGATTTGATCTCTAGTAAAACTAAGACTGGAGCTTGAAGCCACGACTCTAGAACCTGAAGAAGCCTAACTTCTGCATTTTTATACGATTTTCTGACTATCATTTGCCTTTCATTAAAATATGATAATCTTCGATTGGTAGAAGTGAGTCCGGATCTCCCTCTTTTCCACTAAACCATTTCATTTCTATATGAAAATAAGAGATGCTTCTAGGGACAATCAAGATCACTAGGAAAGAGCTGAGTTAAAGTGGCACTCACTTGATTAAAGGGTTTCGTGTGTACTGACTGATCTAAGTGCAGAACCATTCAAGAAACGTAATTGAAAGAAAGAAAGAGCGCTATTCTTCTTTAGTTAGGTACTGCCATCAATGAGTTTGCTAAGAAAGACCCCGGTGGAATATTTGGCCTGCTTACTAACTTATAGGCTTCAGAGGGGACCCTTTCTCGCCCAGCCCTACCTACAGGGAGTGTAGGATTTCGTTCGCAACTCTTTTTCCTAGAAATCTCAATCCAGCGAGTCACTACTCTTTTTCTCAAACAAGAAGCTGACAAAGAGATCCATCCATTTGATTTTCCCAAGAGACTGGTTTGATTCCACCAGAGTCTCTCTTAGCGCATAAGTAGAAATTCATTCTGATTAGCATGAAAACCATTCTGCAAGATATCAAGAAATTCTTTAAATAAGTCATCATTCATTAGCGCGTAAGAGCATTCATTCTATCAACGATATTTCTCGAACTGGCGCACTTCCCTGTAGAGAGGAAAGTAGGAGATTTCTCGTAAGGATTATACGTGATTTTCCCATTATGTGAGCGTGCATTTCCTCAATCATTAAGAATTGGGCCTTGGGAAGAAAAACTAGTTCTATGTCAATTCTACAGCCAGAGAAAGAGGGAATGAATGATCGGTCTCGTTCTGGATCTCTTTCCTTGCGCCCTAGTCCATTCCATCTATCTTGACTGCAACTTGGATTCTTTCTTGACTGCTATTTGGATTGGTAGTCCGTCAAATCTCTAAGCAGGTGGCTAGAAAACCTTCCGGAATAGGAGGAATATCAGATAGTTTCTCATCAGGAATGGAATTCGGTTTCCAATCTGGTCACACATGACTCTTGCCCTAAAGCAATTTCTTGATTAGGAGCAGTGGGTGGCCCATAGAAAGGAATGCCTGCCTATCCATAGCCGGGCAAATTGCTGCATATTCAAGTCACCCAATTCTCTTCTCTTGCACTATGTCTATTGGAATGGACCCTTGATTCTCCAGCAGATCCTCCTGGTATGGAAGGATATCATCCACAAAACAGATTGCGGAAAATGCCATCCAAGTTCGCAAAGGAGCGGTCTTCCTAATCTCTCTTTTGTTTGTGGGAATCTCTAGTGAGACCTGTGATAGAAGGGGTAAAGGTGAATTTCAGTCCTCTTTCTCTCGGAAATATACGCCACATGCCAGTGATCGATCTCTCTCAAGCTAGGTATCGGTGAAGTCCGTCATTGAATTGAAGTGGTAGAGTGGTAAGTGGGCGTACGGTCTATGGATTTCCTATCAGTGGCATTAGTTCCTTCTCTAGATAGATGGCTATTGAGCTTCTCATTCGTGAGAGTCATGCGCCGGATCAAGGGCTCTCTCATCTCCTATTTGGAAATGTATAGGTTCTGTATGTAAGTGGCCAGTGCCCGCGGGTAAAGGCTGATCATCAAAAGTCATCTAATCCATCTAAGTGCCGGTATTGCCCAGTGCTTGACTGGAGTTGTCATGATACCCGGATACTCACCTCACTATACGCCAATTCAGGGAAAGGTCATGCTGGGAAGCTTCCTTGAAAGATAGTCTCAACACTCTCGATGAGAAACGAGAACCCAGCCAACGAAGGTTTATGCATATATTGGTCCGCATCCAGAGGAAGTCAAGGTTTCCAGATGTGCTCATCCCTGCTTGCTGATATGCAAATCGATTGGAATTGGCAAATCATAGAGTTTGTCGCTGACAAGAGCTATTTTGGCCATGGTGATCCTCCTCTCAATACCCATTCCTGCGAATTCCCAATCCAATTATATTAGTATAATGTGTAGAAGAAAAAGGGGAATCCATGAGAAAGCCCATATTGTTCGTGGCAATGGAACATTCCTTTCCACTTTTTTGAATGGAGATCACTGACGAGCACTCTTGCGCAAATCAAGAGTAAAGGTAGGAGCTATGAAGCTGTCCCGGGTAGGAAAGGATCCCTTTGAGTTCATATTGCTGCAGGAGAAAGAGAAGGGCACAGAGCTTCTATATACCACTGGATTCCACCAGACTGTTCTGTGGAAAACACGGCACCCTATCCCTTCCCTGACGGGAACCTGGATACCATAGCATAGGAACCTCGAAAATACGTATTATAGGTTGGTTGTATACACACTCATCCTTTAAGAAGATAAGAGAGCCCCGCGGACATTTCCTTCCTCGAAACCTGGAAACTGATACTGCCTCGATTCTGCTTCCGTCTATCATGTCCAATCTTACTTTCGTGCCGATGAAGGGCAGTTCGGAAGGTGGAGTTAGCACCGGGCCTATTCTTAGAAGAATAAGTAGGAGTAGGAGCACTCTTCTTCCTCAAGCGTAGCCGTATTAGTTGGATCCGGCATCCTTTCGACTGGAGATACCCTAGCATTACCGGCTTCCCGGCATACTGGCAAGTTTACTTGACTCACCCATTCTTGAGACTGGCCTGGCCACTACTTTGTTTGATTTCCTTGTCACTGTAGTAAGCAAGCGGCACCTATTGATCTACTTCCCTCTAGCATCACTCATCCTTACGGCACTAGTCCATCCATCCCTCGACCGAAGAGAGTCTTCCTCCTCACGGAACTAGGGTTTGGTTTCATAGACAAGACTTTCGAGCGCGACGTTGCGCACATCCTCTTGCTTGGTATCTTTTCTAGTGTACATCACATTCATTTTCCTTTCCATGAATTTGCCTTTCATGTAGATATGATAATCTTCGTGGCATCAACCTCATATAGGAGCTGCCAGTAGTACTTTCGCGGGATTTTAAAGCAGGCAAACTTATGATGCGAGTCTAGTTAGAATAGAACCAGTGCACTCTGAAATCCGAACCAACCAATACGCTCCGCTTTCCTCTGCTCGTATAGACTCCGTTCGTGTTAGGACATCCATAGCCAATAGTAATAGTAGCTAGTAGCTTCGCCCCCCCTTGCCCCCGGAAAGGTTCTCATTCCTCACTGGATCTAGTTGACTTGCTGCTACAGCAATCAATCTATCTATATGTTCCGGACGGAAGAGAGAGTTTCCTACATTCCCATTCCCATGAACTGAACATCGGGTACCAACGATCTGGAATCCCGTGCTGAAACCTACAGATATGCACCTGTGCGGACCAACCTGGCAATCCTCCTGTCTATTCTTTCTATCTGGACTAGCGCTTCCCACTGGAGCTTACTACTTGACTAGAGCACTTGAACTTGTTAGTTTCATTAGTCAGTTTCCTAGCATAGCAAAGTGAGTTTCCCATCAACGGATTATCATCCTGTTGTTTCCATGAACATCAGGTACATATATGAACCTGTCAACGGAGCGGAACATATGATATGAACCAAGTAGATTCGTCTTTTTGCTCGTAACGTTAGTAGTTACTCGCTCATTAGTAGTGAACTATGATCATTTGTGAGGAGTATGTTTTCAACTCTATGTATGTCAATTCGAGAGTAGAGCGATCTATGTCAACCAAGAGCAGAACTCTCTCTATTTCCGGCACAGGCTTTCTTTCAATCAAGAAGAAGATTATTTCATATTTTATCACTATCCGGACTGCTATCTACTATCTACCTATCTAGCTACCCGGGCTCGTTGTGAGGCGGGACCCAACCCTCCTCTTCACTCCACTGCTTCAACAGAAATGGATCCATCATCTGCTACCCATGAGTAATAACGTTACGAATCTACCACTGATCCCGAGGGCAAGTATGAAAAAGAGAGTCAAGCAAGGTTGGATTCGTATGTTCCATTTGAGTAAGCCTCTGATGCCCTGCGCACATAGCTTCTTGCATGCCCGATGGCAGGACAGATCTCCCAACCTGGAGTATATTCCCGGCCCCGTAGCTTAGCTTAAGATCTTCGTATTTCAAGTCCACCGGCATGGGACCTGACCTTGGGAATAAGCCCCGCCCTGTCCTCTAAGATATGAGATCCACCCACACCCAAACCTGGAAAAGCGGCAGGCTCTAGTCGAACTCCATACCAGAAGAGAAGAGAACCCTTTCCGTTGGAAGAAAGAGAAAAGGGGCCGGGCTATGCACTTCAAGAGAACCAACCCAAGAAGCACTCAATAAACTATTATATATAGTCCTGGCCAAGAGAAGGCCACCAGATCAAGCTAGCAGGAATGGGTACTACAGCACCAAGAAAGATCGATGGAAAGGGATATGAAACTATTTTAGATGCACGCTCTAGCTCTAAAGCAAGCTTATACGCACTCATAAAGGTGCCGTCTAGTGCCGTGAAGATAAACCGATTCTCTGACCATCCCTCGAGATAGCCTTTGATTCTCTTTAAGGATCCGGGAGCCATATAAGGATGAGTTAGCCGTAGGATATGATTCCTTCTTGGGAAGGGAATAAGGGGATCGAGAATGATGCTGCAAACAAGATAAGGGATTCACCAAGGCAGTATTACTATGGAAATGGTATAGAGCTAGCCCAGAAAAGAGAATCCATGGCATGGCTATTCACTCAATCAAAAGAGAAGGTCATAATCTGGAAACTATTCCAACACAGAAGGGTTCTACGCTAGGAATCACTAAAGTAGACGAGCACTTCTCAAGTGCCAGCTAGGAAACTGTCTGTACTGTAAACCAACCTTGTCCCCACCCGTAGAGAACTTTTAGTAGATGGAAGCGAGCTCCCTAGTCCTATTCGACCCACTTGGAATTCCCTTATGTGAATCATTCATGTAGCATTGATATACAAGAATTCGAGATTGCTCCACCGGGCCTGACTAGTAAATACAGTATACGGGGAAGAGAGTCTTCTGAACCTGAAACCTATGAAGCAAGGAAATCACTCTACTCTGCAAGCTATTCCACTGGAAAGGACAGGTTTCTAAAGGAATGGGATTAGTACTACTTAATTAAGGAAGGGATGAGTGCTGTCTTCCAGGCGGGGGTTCTAGCAACTAAAGCAGTGGAAATGTTCTCGTTCTCTCATGCTTCAAAGCAAAGAGTTGTGCCTGGCATTCCCATTTGTCTCTCTCTGTCGAAAGCTAGGTCAAAGGTGCCTGTGCTCGAAATGCAACATCACTCACTTGGTCTAGTGGGTCGGGGTTCATCAAGCTTTTCATCTCCTGAAGCCACAAGTCTAGTATAGAATCTGCTCTTTAAGGTCGAGAATCTGCTCTAGAAGGTCGATTAGGCCTTGTCATCATGTCATCGCACTCCACTGGTATCAAAGTTCTCGGCCCTTTTCTTATATTACTTTAATTATATTATAGAAGTGTGCCCGGTCTTGTCTCAGCATTCGAGGTTGGATGTGTTTCCTCAGTCATCGTTCGAGGAAAGCAGAGGCCCTCGCGGAAAGATCAAAGAAAATGAAAAGCACAGCCGCCTCTACCTAGAGCAAAGAAGCTTTGCCAGTCTTATCACCGGATTAACCATAATCAGCTTGAAGGTCCTTACTCTCAAATCGGATATCTCTTTCGTTCACAAGAATTGCTTATTATGTATGATTTGTGATTTGAAATTCTTTCTATTTACTATTTTAATGGAATTCATGAACGAGTAGATCAAAGAAAAGAAAGCAAAGCATTCACTCCTAAACTAAAGAACTAATCTACTGAGCTAGCCTCCCGTTATGCGCCAATGCTTGAACAGGACCGTTGACCTTTACCAAGCCAGTTTCCTATAGTTGACCGATACAGTTCGCAAGGCGGATGTGACCGATGGATTTGAAGAAGGAACTTATTTTTTTACTGATTCTGACCGTTTACCAGAAGAGCGGTATGGTTCAGAAGAGGTACTCATAATACAGATATCGTTTAACGAATTGCCCGATCGATTACCAATTCATTAAGCCTACCTATACCTCCTAAGGTTCCAGCCTACCTGTCAACCTGCTCTGACATACCCTTCTAGCTCACTTGAAAGGAGAGTTGTTGCTACTGTATGAAAGTCTCGATTAAAGAAAGGGATAAAAAGACATACATTCACTCGGTTTTAGCGTAGTTTTTATGTTTCCTTCCATTCATAAGAAGAAAGAGGTTATCTTTTAGCTCCGGGTCCGACTTATAAATAGGGTACTTGACCTTAGGATCGAATCAGGCTCTCCTTGGGATAAGCCAGAGAATGGATCAGCCGGGCGAAGTAAGTGATAGGATCTCCAGGATTCTAAATTCCATGCCCGGGGAAGTCTAAGAGGATAAAGGAGGATGTTCCCTGCAGGGCATTTCGCGGGGTTAGGATGTGCATGTTTACCAAATGAGCGGAAGACTTGACGCGAGCCAATGAAGCGCTGCTAAGGCGCTCCGGCTTTCCCCTGTTGAGTCGCTCTTTCCTGACCTTCTAAGTGAGTTCTAGCTTGAGCTGGCATAGTTTGTTCCGCTTGTAGGCCAAGGTTGAGAATCCATACGGAATGGACGAGGAATAAGAGTGCTCTTGGCATCCAGCTACTTTCAAATCTCTATACTTTACTACAACTAGATTTGACTAAGGAGAGGTGTGAGCCTCAATGCCAAGGAAGCAGGGCAAAGATGAACCCGTTAGCGTATAGGAACTACAGCATATGAAAGTTGGGTGGATACTCCTATTTAATTGGTTTAACCAGAAACAGAGGATAGGATTCGAAAAGTCAACCGGAAACCGAGCCCTAACCTTTAATTGAGTTCAATACCCCTACTACTAGTATTGGCGTGGGTTCGTATGTATACATTCGTATTGGCTTAGCGGTGCACTTCGTATCCCGCCACATCCGATCCTTTGCTTTGCTTCCTTCTTACTTTTATGATTTTATTGACTACTCTTGTGCAGCTGGGATATAGTGAGTTGAGAAAGGAGATAGTGAAACTTAACTAGTCTTTGTCATGGAAGGGAGCAACTTCTCTCGAGTACGTACAGTACTGAGGATTTACGAATAGGCTAACGTTACCAGTACATAGTGGATCTATGATAGTGATGTATGGACCACACCAACCTCTCTTTCTAGCCGTAATCGATAAGAAAGGAAGAAATCTCATGGCATGTGAAAGCAATAAATCTATAATAAAATAGGTAAAGAAAGGCAAATACTCCGGGGTAATTGGCTTATACCACAATGTTACTCTGACAGGATCCTTGACAAAATAGTCTTGGCTTGTAACCCAGTATTTATTGGACAATATAACTGGCTGCTGAATACGCGCGGCTATCCTGCTAATACTGGCAACCAAAGACATGAGGTTCTTCATACCAGCATAATCATTCTCCCAGTATTGGAAACATACTTTTGTAATAACATGAATGTCTTTAATCTCTGTGTACCTTCCTATTTGCTCTGTCAGCTCATTAGCTGCTGCAAATATTTCTTAGCTATTAGATCCTCTTTCTTCATGGTAGAACTCCAAGACAGATGATAGCTCTTGCTTGTCTTCATGAAAAAGTGCAGAAGCCTGTATCAATGAAGAGTAGGCCGGTACCAGCAGAAGATAGTAAATAGTGTTTTTGTTAGCCACTGCACTCACACTGTTCGTTCGGAAAGTAAGTCCTCCTAAAGATTGTTCTCCCCAACCCAAGTTCAAGACGACCTACCTAAGAGTACAAAAGATGGACAACCAAAAAGCGAGTAACGAGTAAGAGAGCGGCGGGTGACTAGCCCTACCCTCCGTCTTCCTTAGAAAGATAGGTTGGTACCTCTGCCTGTGAAAAGAAGAGAGAGACCACTTTAAGAAAGGCTGTCCACAAAAGAAGTTGCTCAAGCAAAGACTGTTCGTAAGTTCGTTACCAAAAGCAGAGTGAAAGGGGTTAGTAGCTAAGGGATAATAAAGAACTTTCGAAGGAAAGCGAGACAAAGGCGTATACTGTGTTCCGATAGCTGGTAACCAATACGCGGCCCCTATTGATTCTTACAGAAATCCTGTGAAAAGAAGTGTTCTCTTTCTCCAGCGAAAAGAACAGTCTCGCAGGAAGATCAAAATACTTACTATATGTGCGTTTATGTATCAACTCTTATATAGTCTAGTTTTCCCGCCCTATCTAGAGAAGGAATCAATTCCCCTTTTTGAATGTACAAAAATTGGTAGAGCTCAGCATGTCTGGAAGCACGGGAGAACGCTCTTCTGCTTATATTATTACCAGTATTCGATACTGGGTTATTCATAGCATTACTATACCTTCCTTATTCATTGCGGGTTGGTTATTCGTCAGCCCGGCTTTCACTTGGAAAAATAGGAGATTTAGTTCCACGCTTTGATTGGTAGCAGAAGGGAGGGCGCGTTGCCAGCCTTCATTTTTCTTGGATATTAAACACTAAATGAAATGCAAATGCATATGAGAGAACTTCAAACTACTTTACTTATTTGCAACAGCAAGCTGAATAATAGAATAAATAAGCAAGGAAGGAAAGAAAGAATAGGGTTGTCGCTGATACGCTGTTTGGATTAGATGTCGCAATATCGGTTGTAGTATTTCCGCTCTTTCTATAAGCTAAGAGAGATGTCGCATAATCGGTTGTTCATGATCTTATAATTCATGGACCAAAGTCGCAAATCGCTTGTTCTCATTCAAGCATGAGTTCGTTCAAAGTCGGCAAGGGGAATCAGAGAAAGGGCTGTTTAGTCAACAATCATGACCATGGGAACATTTGTTCGCTTTCTAGGTACCCCCGGATCTACTAGTCATCGCCTTTGAGCTGGGAAAAGCATTTACCCTGAGTCGGCTATTCCTGATTCAGAAAGGAAAGGTATGTGGGTAGACATTGAGTTAGAGATTGAATGAAGGGGCACACTAGAGAAAAGCAAGGACAAGTAGCTAGTTGACTAACGCTTTCGAGCACGTACGCTGGCGCTCTTTGATAGAGCATTATCTACAACCCTGAAGCGAACTATGAAAAAGAAATCTAGCAGTCTCTTCCAGCAATGAATTGTAGCAGGGCTTGGTCTCGAAAGGTATAGATACCACCAGAAGCTTGGAAAGAAGAAGGAATGTCGACCTACCGCTCCGTGGGCTTTGAACCTTGCTTTTCTGTAAAATTCTCAGACGCTATAGCTGTGTAAAAACAGTACTCGATTTCTCACTAGAAAAAACAACGGTCTTTATTGTTGTGTGCATATTAGTCACTGATTATAGCTTTGAATAGGACAAACTACTTTAGTAACTCTGGACTATTGCTTGAAACAAGCGTTGAAGCAATGGAAAGAAGCGAACGGTTAAGCTAATGCAGCAAGAAAAGGGATGCAGCAAGTGTCCAAAAATCGGATATGCCCGGTGAAAATTATAAACAAGGCTGAGGAAGGATTTCGTACTGCCACAATGCTCTTGATAGAAGGAAGCATGAATACCGAAGGCCTACCTAGTTGAAATAGGAACAGCTATGGAAGTCCTCGGCCAAACGAATATTTCACGGAAAGCCGACAAGGGATTTTCTTAATAACTGGGCGCTTTGATTCTTTGGAACAACTCGATGAATTTAGTAGATCTTTTTAGGAGGCCTTCCATGACCATAGATCGAACCTATCCCATTTTGACAGTACGATGGTTAGCTGTTCACGGATTAGCTGTACTGGAATGACAACACATATGAGAATCTGTACACGATACAGAATAACGACACGACACGCAATCTTATGACTACAGTATGGCCTTCATCTTTGACAGCAATCATGACAGGCCGCGGTATTAGCGTTAGAGAAAGGAAAGGACTTGAGGTCCGTCCACCTACAACTAATAAAGCTCCGCCTTTGGGGACTACTACAACAGATAGGCATTTGAAGGACCAAACCACCTACTGAGGACTTTGACACCCAGCCCTTAAGAAGCAGAATCTACAACTTTGGGATACGTATTTACAGACTGCAAAAGATAGATACAATGCTGTTACCCACCATGCATGCAAATCTTAGTTCTATGGACTACTAGTACCAGGAACGTCATCTACTACTGCGAAACTCCCGGGGGACGCTTTTCTAACTGGTTTAGCCTCTAGAGTGGGGAGGAAGAACACCCTCTAGACCAGGATAACTTACTAATTCAATTGACAAAGCGTCCTATTTGCTAGATTTCTAGTCGTTAGCTCTTAGTGAAGACGAATTGCTATCATCTGCGGGCGGCCCTCATTATTGAATTTATCCGCCTTCGATGCAACCAAATTCACTATTGACTTACGAGTTTATGCATGCTTCATTCCTATATCGGCATGTATTATCCGTAGGCTGGTTGTGAGACATCTTCCTCTTAGTGCTACAAATGGCTTCTTCCTTAGTTCTTTATAGCTCTTTCACCTCTTTTAGACTCTTTGCAATGTTTAGTGCGGGGAACTCTACACTATTGTACTCAGATGCTATTCCTTCAAGAAAGTATCGGAAAGCAAAAAGGGACTCGTTCACCGTATCGCGTCCAATACAGCTATGCCACAAGTTGACCTAACCAACTGGTAAACAAAACCCAAGTTAACGGATCGACCTAGGAATAGGATGAATAGAACCATTGAATCGTCACCCAATGGAGCAGAGAGCCTTCCTTTAAGAAAGAAATAACTCCCTACAACAACCGTGTTTCGAAACTCGATTCATTATCATACGATAAATTGCATGACAAGAACCTTCATTCCTACAGAGAGGTTGAAGCTAAGTTTCAAGACCTAGTACGGGCAAAGCGCAGTTCAAAACCGAAAGGATCAAAGAAAAGGGAATATCACGAAGGTAAGCACATTCTATTTTTCTTAATTGACAAAGCAAAGGGAGTTATCAACCCTTTTTTCCGAAACCCTATAACGGCTAGTTCCCAATGCTCGGCTTCCTACCTCCTCTAACAAAATCAAAGGTAATATCCTCCGTTTTCCAAGAAGATAAGTTCTACGGCAAAGGATGTCAACGGAACAGTTTCGGCAAAGGCAAAGCAATGGCATGTTTCGGCGTATAAAGCTAAGAACGAGAATAGCCTACTGCCTCCACTCGGAAAAGGCAAAGGTATCCAGTATAGGATATCGATGAACGGAGGACAAGGAAAGCAGGCAAGGTGAACCTCCTTTGCCAAAGCCCTTTTGAAATACCTTCTTTTTGAACCTTTAGAAAATACCTGCTAGCTATCCCTAGTTTTGTTTAACCAGCTTTCCCCCTTTGCTTGCCAACCAACCGAGAACCAACTTCCTTGTTTTCTTATCCTTGCTTCCGGGTCTTTCCAGTTTTGCAATCCTATCTTTTCAACTATCCGTATCCTCGGCAACCCCTAGACCGGTACCTGCTTCCTTCTTTATTTTCCTTGCTTCCAGAAATACCTACCTTCAAAAGCAAAACCTACTTCCTTTACCAACAAGGGCACGGCTTCCGAAACCCCCTCTCCTCGGCCCGGGATAGCGATAGACGTACGAATTCAATCAATGGCGATAATGTCATCCCCTTTCCTTAGATATAAAAGAATCATTCTGAGCGAGTCCATAAGAAGCGACCAAAGATCTTGCGCGACCGGTCCGCCAGAAAAACTAAAAAGAGAAAGAGAGGTATGCACTGTGAAGGAAGCCCTCTGACCCACTCTTCCTTCCCCCTACCTACCCATAAGGTAAGTAGGGGCCTCGGCATCTCTATTTCCTGAGAAACCTACTAAAACTACTTCGAGAAACCTACCAATTCGAGAAACAATACAAACCTACCAAAAAAACTAATTAATTACTAGCCCCCCCTTTTGGGTGGCTTCCACTGCTTGTGCGAGTGAGAAATGATATTTCGGATATCCTTGGGCTCCAAGATCTCGAGCAGAGAAAAGTCCCGGGGGAACGTGCGTACCATGAATAGGATCTCCCCAGGTTCCAGGAATGAAAGAAGTGAGTCTATCTTGCACCTTAAACCAGGGAAATCCTTATATTTAGAGCACAAAATCCACTTTTGAAAGGTTTCTTTGTAATTGTCAGGCGGTCCCCCCGCCCCGGAGGAGAAGCTTCTTCTATGGCTATGGCCATTCAATCTTGTGAACTAATCGAGACCGAAATTGGATAAAGAGATACAAAAGGAGAGGAATACCCAATCGATGAAAGAACATGAAACCCTTCTGTTTCTATAGAGGTACGGGAAACGGTTGGGGGCAATAAAGTAGGTGAAGTGGTTGGATTTTGCGAGCTGTTCCAACCACTGCTGGATGTGATTCCAAGAGCCGAACGAGAATGAATACCACACAGAAGAGTCAAGACCGGGCTCCCTAATAGAATGTTTAACCGATCCATTCCGGATCGATCGAATTGGTACGGAAGTTGTAACATGGGAAAAGCACAGAAAACACGACTTATTTGAATAACCCGGTGACCTACCAATTGTAGAAGTAGGATTTTTGGCAAGCAATAAGCACTTAAATAATACAATTCGAGTGTACCAGATTCTTTATCATTTCGAGGAAAAGGTTCGGGAGGAAAGGGAAACAACAGAGGGATCCGAATCGAACCTAAATGGGAATGACATGAAAAATCTTTTTCAAAACCTATCATTAAGGGCGTGACGACGATATACGAGAGGAATAAAAAAAAACTCGTGATTGGTGTGGAGGGGAAGATCTGCTTATGAAATTGTTCAAGAAAGAGTCGTCTCATTTCCTTACTTCTGCGTTCTTTCGAATTCATTCACTTCGACGGCTGGCGCTACGCTAGCTTTGCATGATTAGCTCCGACAGAACAGGTACTGCATTTCCTTAGTTGGATCCGCTCTTTCTCTCTCGTGCAGTTGTTGCTTCCGGCTATTTATTCAGTCGTCAATCAGCATTGATCCGGGTAGTTAGTCAGTCTCTCTCTTTTTGCCCGTCCTTCTCTATCTATGAAATTCCTAATTCAGGGAGTTCGCTTTCCAATATCTAAATGTTCATGCAAAGCAACAAACGAAATGCAAGAACTGTCACGCAGAAGTCACACAGTATGCTGATCGTTCTGAAATGATAAAAAGTATGGGATTTCATAAGAGATTCATACATAGAGATCTAAACTCATGGAAGGGCCCGGCCAGCAAACGAGATCTCTTACATCCAAAGGACCATGCCAATCGAAGATGAACCATTCACCGAGCCGAGTATGTGCAAGACAAGACACGGCTAGATAAGTCAAATAGAAGATATTGCTTTTACACGAGCAACTCTTTTCTTCATGTGGGTACAGCCCACTTTTCCTTTGATGAAATGCGAACACAAACTTCAGGCATCCAAGAAAGAAGTCAAGATCGAAATCGAAGCATTGTCATTGGGTTGAAGATCAATTCATATCGACAAGACTTTCCATTCATCTTTTTGTTGATATTTGGATTCCGTTTTCAAATAAAGTCATCTTGTAGTTAGAAATCACCTTTAGAATCATCAGCCTCTGTCCCTACACTGACTCGCTTATCCGGGATCGATCCTCACTACGGTCCTTTATTTCGAAACGAGGATAGGTCTCTCGCGGAACGAGGTGTAGATTGAGAAGAAAGATGAGCGTATGGTCCATACTCACTCGGGTTCAAACTTATTTTGCAGGGAGAAATGGGTACATGCCTGTAGATCTTCTTCTCACAGCGAGCACTTGATTACGGAGCCTGATTCTATATATTATTTATGGATTATTATAGAATCTATCTTTTTCTGCAAATCATAGTGGGAATCCTATTACCGATACCTAAACGTTTTCTTTGTCGAAACAGAAAGGAGGGAAATTGGATAACCGACGACACGAGTTTCCCGTTCAACGTTCCGCTTCGCTCCACTGTTAGATAGGCAATTCAATAGTTACCGACGAAAGGAGTTCCCCTTCTCTTGGCCAATTGACGTTCTGCTTCAATAAGTCATGACCTTCACTCTCCTCAAGTGAGGAGGGCATATTGTTTGACCAACGAAAGCCTCACTAGTTCCTTCTTCCCGTTCACTATTCCCGTAGCCTGATACGAGTTATTTAGTTCGTGTCTCCTTGTTCTTGGGAAGAACCGAAGGTTCATTCGCGGCACTCGTAGACATAGTTGTATTTCAGACCCTCTTCTTTCCCTAAAAAGCTAATAAATCAAAACAAGAGAAAAGCAGAAGCGAAAGCTCGAGTCGAAGAGTGGAGGTCGCTCGGTAACTCGAGTCGATCAGTCCCATTCATTCTTGCCCGAAACAAGTGGGCTATTCATTCCGGTGCCACCTTTGTTCAATCGAGTCCATGTTCTCTATTTCCCAAAACCCATTCGTTCACCGACCCGTGGACCAGAGGTTTAAAGCTTGGAATTGAGCTTTCTAGCTTTCTTTAGTACAATCTTTTTGCGAGAGCAACCCCGGGTTCGTTCCTAAGACTACACTCACAGCTTTCTCTGTTCATGTTCCGGCATAGGAGATCTAGTGGTAGGATAGGGGACAGAGCTTTAGGGCTGCAGTAAACCTCATATGCGCGTGGCTCATCATAAGACCTTAGCCTGATGTCCTACCCAAAGACTTCAAAGGTAGTCACAGGACAACCTTTCCGAGTTCTAACTTCCAAACCTATAACTTGGTTTGCTTGCCTGCTTCCTATCTGACCTATCAATCAAAGAAATGTTCTAGTTCCGCGATACGAGCTTGACTGTCGCTCTGAGACAGTAGATTTCTTGGTTGGGGGTCCCTTTATCAAAGGCTCCCTTCCCTACTGATCATACAACAAATGAAGGTGGTTAGAAAGATGGCACATCGATCTTCTGTACACCCTGTTCGTGCTGCGGAACGCAGAAAATCCGCCTTCCTTGGAAAAAAAATTCCTGACTCCGAAGTATCAAAGGAGACTTGGGTGGCGCCTTCTGAAGAGCCCTTCATTCTGCGACTCAGATAGGCTAGGATTCGTGTCTCAGCCGGAAGGGGTCGTAGGACTGACTCAGACAAAGCGTTAGAAGTACGATCTCCGAATCTATAAGCTTTGGCCTGCCTTCTTCCCTTATCTAATCTCTTAGGTAATAAGAAAGTGGTGTTAATTGTCACGCTAAGGAGCTGACCAGTGACATTTCTGTCTCAATTGAAGTCAACCTTACTATACTCGCTTGTAGGAGATCATCGCTCAGAAGGGCGTTCTTTCGCTAGAAAAACAAGAGTTTGAAGATCACCCAACCCACGAAAAGGTCAGAACTCTCGATCTAGCCCCACTTTCTATAGCAATTTATCGACATGTTGTTTCGAATGTCCTTGAAAAGGCCTACACACATACCCTGCCACTCGATGTGTAGTGGGTTTGTTCAGTAGAGATGGGTAGAGCGCACAAGTATTGGAAGGAAAGTTTCACCCTTCTTAAAAGAGAAAAAGTCTGTATTGAACTATGATTTGAATTCCTTTCTTATTAGTTTCCAAGTGCAAAATGTTCATTGCCTTGATCAGAGCCTTTAAGCCTTTTAGAAGCGAGCATTTCCGCAGCTTCTATTTTTCCTAAAGCTAATGAACCGAATGGAAGAGAAAAACTTGGAATAAATAATAAAGAAGGAACCAACAAGAAAATACAGAATTGTTCCAACCTCGGCTCGGGGTCTGTCTGGAAATGGAAAATAGTTCTCTCTCTCATCTGGTCTCGCCACAGTGACAAGAAAAACAAGTGAATAATTGGAATAGAACGCAATCGTCAACCAAAATCGGGTAGGATGTATTATAAAAGAAAGCCTTGCCTCACTCGCAAGTGAGGACCTCACCCCTCCTTCCTCATTTATTGAGAATGGAAAAAGACAATGTTCATTGCTTCCTCAAAACAAGAGTTCCACGGGCGGCTGCTCCTGAACGAGCTGCTCATGCTCAAACTGATCAACATAAAGTGGAAAGTGTAGTAGAGATATTACTCGCAGTATGAGAAGGAAGAGAAGATCTAACCTCTCTACTTGACACCTCTGAACCAACTTCATTCCTAGCTAAAACAGGAAAGCTGAAAGTACTCAAGCTTCAAACTCCTTGCTAACAGCCCTACCGATAAAAGGAATAATGCTTCAAGGACTATATGACTAGCTCTTATACGAGTTCCTGGTAAACCACTACTTGCGTAAAGTACTCCGCTCGCTCCCCTGCTCGTTCAAAGTATTCCACTCGCTAGGATCTTAGTAAATAAGCTTGCTCCTTACCTTTCCTTCCTAGCTTTGAGAGCAATACTACCTGTAATAACACAATGAACTTATCCTACTTAGGGAACAGGCTGGCATAAAGGGCAAAAGAGAAAGAGTTACACCCGTGAGAAAACCAGGTGGTGTTACTTTCCTGCTTCCACCTGAACCTGCTTGCAGGCCTTATAGAAAAGTCTTGTATAAGATAACTAGCTTGACAACAGGAATTCTCTAACTTACTTGTAGATAACGAACTTGCTGAAGGAGGTTAAGATAGTTTTCCGTTAATGGGGAGAGAGAAAAAGAGTCCTCGCTTTCATAATCGGTAATCAGAGTCCAGGCTTCCTACACCCATATTTTACGACAACCTATGAACCGACTAACTCAACAGCTGGCCTTAGAGAAACTGTCCTAACTTATCCAAGTAGTCCTAATAAATGGCCATGATGAAATACTCTTCCTTTCCCTGCGGCACTCGCTTGAAGGACTCGAAAGCTGACTAATGCTGATAGGAAGAACTTTCAAAGTTCTCGTTAGTCCTTTCATTGAAGCTAGTGACATCATCTGACTCTATCAATTCATTTCTATCTTCTTTTTCTTTCATTTATCTCTTTCCTATCTATACAGTGTATTACCCCAAAAGATAGTGAGTTAAGCAAGCATGTGGGAAGTAAGCGAGCAGGGTGAGGCGGCGGCTTGTAGAAAATCCTCAATATCTATATCGGAGTCAGCATCCGTTTTTGTTTGAGTTTCGCTGTTAGCTTACGTCCTTTTAGCTAGTTCGACGTGTTTTCATTAGTCCTTCAAGCAAGTGAGCCAGTCGCGGTAGGTCTTTTTAGCCTTTAAGTAGTAGTCCTGTTCGAAAGATAGTTATCATAGTGAAGTGAGTTATTACAGTTTTTCGAGTTTCTTGAAGGCCAGGCAGTCAGCCAAGGAAGGAAGTTATGGTGTGGAAGTCTTCTAGTCTGTCTTCCCCTTCAAGCTCTCGAGTACACTAGGGGAGAGGTATCGAAAGTCAAAGTATAAATCAAAGTGAAAGTAAGAAGTATAAGTAGTAGGCTATCGATTAGGTTTTTCTACTTAATTAAGCTGCTTATGCAAAGTTTTAGAATTTGTTCACATAGGCAGCGTGATTGGGGGCATATTTGTTGCTTCCCAAGGTAGTTAGTTCACCACACAGGCATGTTAGTACTAAACTGCAGAAAACTATTAAGTCATCCAATTCATGCCGCATTGCAAGATTACTCTACCACTCTATAAATGGTATATAGATAAGTGTCTTCACTTCATCAAATGAAAATCAAAGAAATTGAGTACTAACACGTATTGCTATGGATGCTGCAAACAGGCTTTCGGCAGCAATTCCAGAAAAAAGGAATAGGTGTTTTAGCCAGGTCATCAAATCAGGGGGGATATGCCAAGAAGAAATCCATGGAAATCAGCATTCCAAGAACAATAAGTTGGCACTTTCTTTCATATATAAACTATTTATTGAGGGAAAAGATATGAAAAACTAGAGTGGAATCGATTGAATGCACTATCGTTATGCTTTGGCCAACCCTCTTTTCCAAGTTCCTCTTGTTTATCCAATCTGTATTCCAATCAGAAATCCAAGGTAAGATCAAGCCAAAGGGGAATCTAGGTACCGTTGACCCAGGAAATCAAGTATCAAAGGACCCGGGCAATAGGTTTATGACTGAACTGAAACTAGAGCAGGGAATAGCAGGATGCCTATGTTTCCAATACAGAAATCCTTAACAGAACAGAGCACAGACAATAGGGCCAACTATTGATCTTACTTTCCCTCAATAAATAGTTTGGATTGGATAAACAATCCTACTTTCATTCCAATCATAAAACAAGGGAAAAGATCAAGGGAGAAAACCCTTCCAAGAAAACTAGTAACCAAACCCTGACGAACTTGCATTTGTTGAGCGAAAAGAAGAGTTCAACAGGAAGAACGTATGAAGAGATTGAGATGTTTGGATCTTGGCTAAATTTATAAGCGAAGAATGCACGTGAAGTATTCAAGGTACATTCGACTATATCTCATTCTATAGAAACCATTTCTCAATCTATAGAAACCATTTGCTTTAGGTAGACGTGATGGTACTTCCACTATTTTGGCATCTTATGGAACCCAATTCGAGATATATAAACTAGATCCTTGTTATTAGAATGATGATCTCTTGGCTATGACTGAGTCATATATTAATGGAAATGGTTTTCTCCTCCAAAAGTCCAAGTTGAGTCCAAGTAGTGGCAAACTAGAATCCTTCTTTTCTTTTCCCTTCGTGGTTAGTTTCAGTTCAAATGACGAATTGAGACAGAAACCAATGGATTCCTGTGGCTGGGGGATCCTATGTCTATAGATAGATTCAAGTACCATTCTATACCCCTTCCCTAGCGCCCTATAGACCTGTTTTGCTAAGTGGGTCCTACTTAGCTGGTCGGCCTAGGGGGGGATGCAATTCAAGAGACAAGTTCTACAAGTTCTCATGGCCGAGATCCCCGTATTGGTAACGGGGCTGGTGCTGACTCGTTCAGAGAACAGACCCCCGATGTTCTTGGGAAGAAAGAGAGAAGGACGGCCCTGTAAGGGAGATCCTGTGTTGGAAGATATTGGTGGGTGTCATCTCGTTCAATTCTGGGTCAAATGACAAGAGGGCCGTTCAAGCAGATTAGAAGTAGATGTTGTTGAGAAAAGGTCAAAGTGCCACTATGGAGGTCGGAACAAGCGTCTACCTACCAAGTGAATTGTGATTGAAATGACGATGGCAACAGGTTGAGCTCTATCCACTGAAATTGAATCCATCGATGCGGTAAAGGACAGAGCAGAAACAAATCCTCCATTTCCCTGCCTTGCGACCGAACAAAGAAGAAATGCTAGAGTGAGGAGACCTGTTGGTTGACCAACTGAAGGAAACGACGCCTCTCCTGCTTTGCTTACTTTTGGCCAGCATTCGTCTTCGGCTTACAGTAGCGTTTGCAGCTCTATTGGAAATCGAATTTCTATGTCCGTCCATAAAAAGCATCAACTTCTAGTGCCGCCATCCACCACAAGAGTAGGTAACCTGCTCGCTCTTTTCTCTATTGGGGGATCTAGGTATATCTTCCAACTCTCCTTCCTGCACACTGGCATACAAAGCAGCCTCATAAACTGCATTTTGTAACTGAACCTCCACAGTTTTCAAACCTAAGGGTGGATCAAAAGGCACCGGTATTCTCTAATCTAACTTGAATTCAGATCAATAATCAAGGGGCACAAGAAGAAGGCAAGAGCGCGGTTCCGGCTAAAACCAACTCTGCGAGGAAAGCAGAACTCAGCGGTGACTGATCCGCTCGAACCACACTACTTACTTAGGCTCACTTACGAGAGCTCCCCTGACTCTGATCTCTGATCTAGTAGATGCGAGAAATCAATCCAACTCCATCTGATCTTATGATCTTTGCAGAGGACAAAGGTACTAGGGATATTTCCTCCATTTATATTCGTAAGAAAGAACTCCCACTATTCGTTTGTATCAGCCGGGTCTTGGTGAATCAAAAAAAGGCGTAGATAATGCGCATTGCTTTTGAGTTCGATTTGAACTAACTAGTTTCCACGGTTCTCCAGGAACCTACCGTTTGTTTGGAGTATAGCCAAGTGGTAAGGCATCGGTTTTTGGTATCGGCATGCAAAGGTTCGAATCCTTTTACTCCAGATTATGAAGACCCGATCGGATTTGTCAAGAACGAGCTAACAACTACAGGGGAAGCGGCTCAGTATCAACATACCACCTGCCCGTCTTATCAATGACAATCATCCGTTAGGATGAGGCCATTCTAAGGGTTGTTTAGGATTGGTATCTGCTCTCTTCCCACGGAGTTCTTGTCCCCATGACCAGTATCAGCAGAGGCAAGACCTGTAAGCATCAAGCCAGCCAAGAAGTAGAAGTTGGTAAAGATGGCACAAACAAAAGAAGAAAGGAACTTGGTTGGTGATCTTACATACGGGAGGCCTTCTATAGAGTGAGGCAAATAGCGATTTTGCTATAGATACTGGGATCAGAAAATGGTAGTGGATGTGGACGCCGAACAGGTGGCACGAAATGCTCGTTCAACGGACGGAGTCATACCACCGCCTCCTCCTGCAAACGAGCAAGTTCTAAGCTTTATCGATCTTCTCCGGCTCACGAAACTCTGGTCTAATGCCCGCCTTTAGAAAGGACCTGTTTCTTCCTATTATTCATATCCGCTAGGGGTACGAAGGAGAAGGAGACCGGATGCGTTAAGCTAGTTGGTAAGAGTTCTTGTCATTATTGATAGTGGCCCTAGAGAAAGAGCTTATGCTGATTGTTCTAACTTCATTCATATTTGATTCCGCAACTGAGACCTTTTCCACATCTGTGCCAGGAGGGCAAGCGGTCAAAGCAGAAAGGGTTCTCGCTTCTCCGTCTGGAAGGACACCAAATGGACCAAATCCTATCGATCTTTCCTTACGACTCGACTTCAAAAAAAAGGCCGCAGAGGGCTAAAGGCAGTATCTTTAGTCTACCCAACTCCCTTGCTGCCTATTTCCTTTTATACGGTCATTCCGTGGGGCCACAAGCACCATCAATTGCATTATCCCCGGTACCACACATCACTCCAATCAGAATAAGCGGGAATGCTGGTTGGAAAGACAGAGAAATAGAATAATGAGAATCATATGGTCTGCTTGGGAAGATAAGCGAAGAAAGCTCTAAGGTTTCCCTTCCTGCATTCAGAGCTTATCAATTCGTCCCACGCTATATAGTGAAGCAAAGCTATCTATAAATCGAGCATATCTTTTATCCGGAAGGTAGTGGGCTTTCACCCGTACTCGCCCTTCCACTTCACACTTACTAAATTAGGCTGAGTGTATGCGCACATGAAAACAAACAGAAAACGAGTGAGCACTTTCTTTCTATAGACAACGGTCAAGTCTGCGATCCAAACAGTGATGAAAAGAATTCTCAAATCATTCGCGGATGGACGTGAAAGAAGGAAGAACCAAATGGCACTGCTTCCTCAAAGCGAGCTTCGGGTACCCGATCAAGGGACTAATGAAACACCAGTACATGTCATACAGAAGCTCCACTCATCCCTCCGCCAGCCCAACCTAAGTTTCTATCGGACTGAGCTATTCTTCAATCCAGTGCCCTAATCCTTTCGAACTTGGGTCCAGAAAATAGTGCTATTGTACAACCTGGGGAAGTCAAAGCACATTCTAAGTGGGCCGCATGGGTCGGCCCTTTCACCTCATTCTTTTCCGTTTCCACGCTCTGAAACCGGGTTCTTTCACTTCAATCTCTCTCATAATCAAGCTGAGATATGATGCTGTTTCATCCTAGAATTTTGAGAAATCCCTTGTTGGCTGGGACGGACCCTTAGTATAAGATAAGTCAACACAACAGGTTGTGTCAGTTTCTCAAAAGACATGGGCTCGCCTTTCGGGGTGACTAGCTGCATTCATTGGTTTGCTTTCTTCCACCAACTTCACAACCATCCTTCGTTGATGACAGGCAAGCTCAACCACAGTTTCCGTAGTTTGGTTCAATTCATTCGGCATTTCCATTTCCAATTGGTAAGTTCTATTTTCTCCGACCCAAGGAAGAAGATCACAAGCGGGAGTCCCCTCTAGGAAGAGATGCTTTCCAAAGGCCGTACGCTACTGTTGAATGGCCAAATAGGGATTGAAACAGAGTAAATAACTAGAGTATCCCGTCGTAGTGGTAGCTGCATTTACGCGACCGGGTCCGAGCCACGGGACAAGACCAAATTGGATTGGATTTGTCACATCCGCGGATGGAAGACCGTAGATTTCTCACTTTCCCTACTCGGAGAGCACGTGTATGTAGTCCGCCTGTATCTACTTATTTATTCGGAGAGCGCCATTAATAGGATTCAGAAGTCGTACAAGCTATGGCGGAGCCGTTTACCAATGCACCCAGTTCTCCTCATATTTGATTCTTTTTTTGGTATCATTGGTTCCACGTACGTCTTTTGGGCGAGCTTTCTTCACTGTCATCAAAACCAACGCTCAAACCGAAGCTTTCCGAGCAGTTGTTTATTTCTCACTTTAGCTGCTGTCGTTTTCCTCTTCCGAATTAAGCGAGTGAAAAACAAGGGGATCAGAAGAACAAACAATAAGAATGAGGGATTGAAGTCCGTTTCCTTCGTATCGTATTTCAACGGATCGGGTAGTTCTAGTCTTTTTTGATTACTCCTTCCTTTTTCCCATCATTTGACATAACATAATTAAGAAACTGTTTGATGGTCAACGGAACGAGTAGAGAAGAAAAATGCCCTTATTCCAAAGGAAGTGAGTGCCAAAGCGAAAATAGAGTAAAGAACAAAAGAACGAAATGCAAGGGTTGCATCCGCTGTTTCAAGTCCGGACGGTTCCTCCGCTAGGTTATTGAGTTGGCTCCCCCGTTATTCTTCATCAGACAACGCACACTTAATGGAAAAACGAGGTATCTTTTTGGAAAACTTCTCTACTTACGACTTTGTTAGCGCTTTGAGGGCTTCACTATGTTCTCTGAAATCTTGTATAAATAAGAAAGAAGTCTTTCTCAGGAGATGACTCTGCTGATACCGAGTTTCAATGCAAAATGGCTCCCGCTTCTTCTGAAAGAAAACAGGGGAAAAATCAATATGGAGCCGTCAGAGGCTTATCTGGCCGATATGACTTCCTGAAATTCTTTCCAGATAAAAACCTAAAATGGAGGGGTTGGGGCTTTGGCTCCAGGCTCAAACTCTATCTTGTGGTAGACTGCCCTCCTAGGGAGCGCTTGGGCAACTAACTTGTGGGGCATGACATCCCAAATTCATCATTTACATTAGGAATTTCCTGACAAAAAGTCTTATGTGTATTGGATCCGCTCTTCTGTTAGCATGAACACATGAATGAGATTCTTCTTATTCTTCCTAACATGAAATTTTGCATAGAATGATTGTTCATGTTCACGCCGCTGAGGTTGTTCCCACCATTGAAGTAAGAGTCTGGGTGTGTTTTTCTTACTAATACGGAGAGGGTTCCGAATGATAAAAACCAATCCAAAACTTCTTCGTTTCGTTGGTAGAACCCACGCCAACTCTTTTCTCTAAATAATAGAGAGATCTTTTGATAGTCTCACTTCTATCAATGCAATGAAAGAACTATCCCTTCCTATTTGTTTGTCCTAATGAGACAAAAAAGAGCCTCCTTCTTTACCACTTTAGGGGATGGGGGTGAAGGGGGGTTTACATACAACCGGGGCAAAGTGGTTTATGATTGAATCTCAGAGGCATTCTTATCATTTGGTAGATCCAAGTCCATGGCCTATTTCGGGTTCACTCGGAGCTTTGGCAACCACCGTAGGAGGTGTGATGTACATGCACTCATTTCAAGGGGGTGCAACACTTCTCAGTTTGGGCCTAATATTTCTCCTTTATACCATGTTCGTATGGTGGCGGGATGTTCTACGTGAATCCACGTTGGAAGGGCATCATACAAAAGCTGTACAATTAGGACCTCGATATGGTTCTATTCTCTTCATAGTCTCGGAGGTTATGTTCCTTTTTGCTTTTTTTTGGGCTTCTTCTCATTCTTCTTTGGCACCTACGGTAGAGATCGGAGGTATTTGGCCCCCAAAAGGGATTGGGGTTTTAGATCCTTGGGAAATCCCTCTTCTTAATACCCCTATTCTCCCTTCATCCGGAGCTGCCGTAACTTGGGCTCATCATGCTATACTCGCGGGGAAGGAAAAACGAGCAGTTTACGCTTTAGTAGCAACCGTTTCACTGGCTCTAGTATCCACTGGCTTTCAAGGAATGGAATATTACCAAGCACCCTCCACTATTTCGGATAGTATTTATGGTTCTACCTTTTTCTTAGCAACTGGCTTTCATGGTTTTCATGTGATTATAGGTACTCTTTTCTTGATCGTATGTGGTATTCGCCAATATCTTGGTCATCTGACCAAGAAGCATCACGTTGGCTTTGAAGCAGCTGCATGGTACTGGCATTTTGTAGACGTGGTTCGGTTATTCCCATTTGTCTCTATCTATTGGTGGGGAGGTATATGAAAGAAGGGAACGAATAAGTGGATTGAGGAATAAAAGCTCGAAGACAAAGAGAACTTCTCCGGGTACTCAAGATATTGTGTTTGGAGAGGTGTAGATTGTAGATTCCAGCCGAGAAGACCAGGAAAAGATAAGGATAAAGAATGTCATATATCTCAGGAGCTAGATCACTTCCCGATGAACAAGTCAGAATTGCCTCAACAAAAATGGATGGAATTGGACCGAAAAAAGCCATTCAGCTTCGTTATCGATTAGGTATCAGGTGCATAAAAAGGAAATCAAGTTTGGGAAATGCCACCAAGGAAATGATTTATGGACCATAGTCATTGCTAGATCTCTTATTGCTTTATTTTCCTGCATCCGGACAAGAAGATCTATTTCTCCCTTCGGGGTGACGCTAGCTGAACTTACTTAGAAATGGTCAATTTTGCCTGCCTTGGAGTAATGATTCCACCATTGGATCTTAGAAACGGAGAAGTCGAGGTCGAAGCCTATCATCAAGGCTATCTACAAATAAAGCATAATCGGAAATGAGCAAATACAAATAAACAAGATCCGGCAGAGTTTCCGCTTTCGCACGCACCTGGACCGCTGGATTATGTTGAAGAATAAGACCTCGCCATGGCAGACTCTAGCTTAAAGGTAATGAGCTGATGAAACCAGAGCAAGAGAGGCACCGAAGCAACTCGAGAGATACTTTCTTTGAAATCGGGATTTTGGGGGTCTCAATGGAAGGCAAGGTAGCGCTACTGAATCCCCGTCGTACTGAAGCTGCTCCTCTCGCTCTCGATAAAGACAAGGAGGTCATGAAGGAGCTGGAGGGGAAACGTGGGGAGGATGGGCTGGAACCTGAAAACGCTTGCTTGCGCCCCACCCCGGCCCTATCTTGCTCCAGCTTTACGGGGGTGATCGACGACGGCCACGCCGGGGAGATGAACGTCTCTTCAGGTATGAGATTATGTGGGAGACTTGAGCGCGTGTTGGACTCGCCCTACTATGGACATGAGATACATCTGGTCCCACTACCCCGTGTCATATTTAAAAGCTGGATCTTGTTGTTCATGGCCCCATTTCTCACTGCACTTAAAACAGAGCCCCCGGGTGTGTCGATATGTATGGAGGGCCGAATTCTTGTTGGCGTTGAGTGTACTAAGTCTAAGATCTGCTTACCCGTGTGTCCTAAGATACTGCTGCTTTCCTTGTAGCCATGTCTGAAGCAAACAGTGCCTGGGTAAGCTAGTTGATCCCACCCGAGAGCTCTAGCGATTCGTATAAGTGTTGGTTTGTCGACTAAGCAGTCGCCTTAGGAGCACGTCGTCAGTATCACACTTGTTATTCGCAAAATCTACCTTCCAAACGATTTCCAGAGGATCGAGCAAGAAAAGGAGATAGTCAATCTCTGTTTGAACCCGGTTGCTTTCTGCGCAGAGATGTTTGCTCGTGTCTGTCTTCCGGGTCATCTATAGAGGCTTCTGTTTGGATATAAAAACGGACGTATAGGTAGCTTTTAAGGTGATGTATCGTCTGCGGTTCTTCCCGCTGTACATCAATCGTTCACTAAATCGATGAGGAAGGTGAAAGTAGGGCCATCGACTGGGAAGCAAGCATGAAGGAAGAACTCTGGACTTTGGTTTCAAGCTGAACTATTTACTTCTTCTTAAACAATTTATTGCTTTCCATTCCACTGCTTCTGCACAAAGCCAACGAGCTTCAAACTTATTGCTACTTCCACTCCGTGAAGATTCTTGGTCGTCGTAGTAACACGTATCAAGCACCAGTTGAAAGACCCATTCTAGCTTAAAATCAGTCTTCTACACGATTCCTTATTTAGGAGCTTCCTGTGGTGAATTGGGATACCTAAGTATTTGAAAGCTACGGATACACCAAAAAGGTGGGCATATTGAGTCTCGAACTGCTTGCTTTATGCCGCTCAACTATTGCCAGTCAGTACGGATGCATTGGTACTCCGATCCGATATCATAACTTTATTCAATCTCATATCCAGATCCAGATTGGGAGCACGGTCGCGAGTCTGCACCTAAGGTGCCTCGCCTCTCGTGGGGAACGTATTGCATTTTATGCATTCTACCCCGCTTCAATGATTGCTATTGCCCCGCTTTTCTGACTCTTCTCTGCTTCTGAACTTGCCTGCTCTGTTTCTTCAGGTTCAGAGTTAACACCTTCAGGCGATCTTCCAAACTATAATTGTATTTGCCAACTGGAATTCGGGAAGTAGTAGCAACGACGAGATTTCTTGCATTTTAGTACTCGAAAGGATGGATAATTCAATACTGAACTGCCCGAATCAACCTGAATCAAAAAATGATTTCTCGAATTTTAGTATAGAAAGCAGATCGAAAACCCCTATTTAATTAGTTCTTTCGAGTCACTCACTGAAGAGGGAAAGAAAGATCAGGGGAAGAAGCGGGGTAGAGGAATTGGTCAACTCATCAGGCTCATGACCTGAAGACTGCAGGTTCGAATCCTGTCCCCGCCTTATCACACGTCAGACAGATACCCAGGATCCGAGTCCTGATCACCTGTTTTTTAATCCCTGTTGTTATGGAAAGTGTTGCTGTGTCAAATCGAGATTATGTGGGTGTTCAGCTTATTAAGCAATTCGTTCGTCCTCAATAGCTCAGTTCGGTAGAGCGATCGGCTGTTAACTGATTGGTCGTAGGTTCGAATCCTACTTGGGGAGATTTGATTCATTCTTTAATGTAAGAATAAAGAATGGAATTAAAGGGCTTGCTTTGACCCTTAGGAGTAGAGTAGGTAACCCGTTTGCTATCCTTATTTCTATTTCTATTGCATTTTCTATCTCATCGTATCACATTGTGTTCTACGATTCCACTTCGACAAAAGGAAAGAGCATACCTAAGTTCAATAGCTTTACGTCCGCTATCCCGATCATGATTTTCCTACCCTCAGGGGGAAAGTAAAGGCCCTTTCTTACTCGAAAGCCGTTCCAATCAAGGCAAGAGCCAGAAGTAGACCGACTTGTAGATCGGGTAGCAATAGGCTATGACATAGCTCACTTTACCAAGAACATAGGGCGTAAGATCAAGAGGTTCTTCCACCGAAAGATGGGGATCCTGTCTCTCCACAAGGGTTCCCTTTCTATCGAACTGGCCTTGGCGAGTCGCTTTAATTCCACTGGAGGGTTGTAGCTAGACCAATTCTCTACATTGTTATTATTGTCCTCCCGACCGATCGATCACATCCTAAACTCTGTATGTCAAGCTAAGAGTAACCATAGTCTCAGCAAATAGATAGTCTCCTTCCTTTGTTACCGGTCTTCTTATAATGCCGGGCCACGCCCAGAAGTTTCCCTAAGTGACATGGCTAATAGGAATATTACAGATTTACTCAGCGTCCATTTTTTATTCCCGTCCATATCTGTTACGGTTTGTTTCCTAGAGCAGCACTTAGGAGCAGTTGGAAAATAAACCACTTTCAACACCCGGGCGCTAAGAGACATAGGATCTTGTAGAATCCTGCCAGGCTTGCCTAGCCAAGATAGCCAGATTCTCAATTTCAATGTCTCTAAATCCCATGCCTCCCTTATACTTCGGCATCGTCATCAAGTCCGACGAGACCCATGCCGTCTTCCTTCCTTTCTACTAAACAGAATTTGACCCTATTTCAGTACCACTTGATAAGCCCGGATCTGTCTGACCAATAGGAGATAGGCAGAAGAACAGCGCTAAGGATAGTTACTGAAAGGCAAGGCTTATATGAATGTGCTTTCTAACAGTCTTAGTCGATTGAAAGAAAGGATTGCTATCCAAGCACGATAATAAGAATATAGATAGAGCCTCTATAACTCGAGCAAATGCCATGAGTGAGACTCTAGGACTTTCAGCGTTCATCCTATTTATGATAAAGCGTGTACTGATGTAGTCGGCGAGCATCCCATGCTAGAGCAGAAGAGGTTCTTTCTAAATCGGAGTATCGGGACTCATTGAACTTCTTGCACATAAGATTCAAATTAGAGTGTTGAATTCAGATACCGTTTTTGGGATCGATCTTCCTTTCGGGTCATATATGGATGTTATCGAGAATGAATACCGCCCTGAGGTAGTGTTGTTTCTCTTTCCAGAGCAGTATAAGAAAATATCGTCGTTACTTTTCAGGTTGCCCGTGGTTGTGCCTGAAGTTGACGGTCGGTATACTCGCCAAGCCTACCACTGTGAGATATGTGCTCTAAATGGGAGGTATGGACAACCGCATGAGATTTATGTAGTGCATGAGTTGTTGTGGGGGAGTCAACCGATCTCTAACCAGATCTAGAAAAAGAGGTAGCTATGGTCGAGTATCCGATCTCTAACCAGCCTTCGGTGCCTCTCGAATAGGATTTGTCGTAGACATGTGCCAATGACGCTTCCTCGTCACATGTTGATACAAGTAAGATTGAGGGTAGAACCTTTCCCCTCGCGCAGTAGCGAATTCTATAAACGGATTGTTCTATTTCTAAATCATTTTAGGAATGAATGAGAATTGTGTATGCATTGTACCTCGCCTTAAAGGTCTATTTTCTCAGAAAAGCGGTTTGAACATATAGAGAATATGTTTTCTAGCACGAGCGAAATGAACATCACTGATCCAATACAAGATCAGACAGATTCAAACACCCGGCAGAAAAAAACCTTCTCTGGACATTGTATTGTAACAAGACTCCCGTCTAACCAATATAGTTCCACTCTTCATGGCAGTCTGCTTGCCGCACTTCTGATGTTAAGATCCTTCAATCTTTTTAAAACAGAGGAGGGGGATGGCTCGTACCACCGCCGGCAACCCAAACTACAGATAAGGAGGTTGCAGCCTTAAATCATAAACAATAATAACGTTGAAAGCAGGCGGACTATCTGCAGTATAGCGATTCTTTATTGTGGCAAACCCTTAGAGAATCAAAGTGGTTTCAAACCGCACCTATAATAGACTACACTATACAACGTCCCGCCCTTAAGTGAAGGATGTGGCATACCTTGATTGGTAATAGCCTACATGCAGGCTGTGTGGAGAGAAGGCTGACGTTAGATGACGACTCTAGTATAGTCTCAGAATACAGAATTCTCGACAAATTACGCCTCGAACTATATGTCCGAATTCCCCCTCAACGAATTATGTGGCACCCTTTAAGAGTATAAATCTCTTGCTTATAAATTCCAGGTGTAAAATAGCTCGTAAATTCATTAGGTAAAACATAGTTTTATAATATGCCCTCTTTCAGTATTGTATAAGGGGTAGTGTTACAGGTATAATCACGTTTGTAGTGATAAAGGTTGCAATCATGATTGCTAGTCCAATCGAAGCCATACGTTCTTTTTGAGCCAGATGCTCCATATCATATTGATTAACCTCAACTATTCGGCAAAAAGGTTCACAAGAAGGTTTATAATTGTTATAAACTATCTCCACGACATCTTCAGTCATCCAGTATGTGATTTTATTATAACCCTCTACTACGGAACTATAATGTTTGAATGGCTCGAACAAGTGGAGCTTCGTATCCTCTAGTGGTAGAGTAAGTGGATCTTGTGCACTAAATTTGTACCAAACAACTACCCCGATCCCTAATAAAACGAGGATATGGAAAGTGCAGAAACTACCCCCCTCGAATTTATGTGCATATGCCCTTGTTGTAACTTGAACTAATAGTCTTGTGTACCCTTCAGCAAATAGGGATTTCACCCCAGAACCATAATATGTGTTATGGATCTCATTCCACGACAGAGTTAACTTGTTTATACTCACTAAACCTAAAGAATTCATTATTCTATTCAAATTATTAACCGAATAATACCTATTTCTAATGGTAGACCACGGAATGGTCGAAGATGCAGGCCAATTTGCAAAAAAGGGCAGGGTTTTGTCAAACAATAACGATTTCTTAGGCGCCTTTACTATGCGAGTATTCGGTCTATCAAAAACAGTGTAATCAAAAGCACTTCCAGCTACGCGATGACTGATATCAAACCGGTATTTAGTAAAATACTCCCCTAAATACAGATAGATTATATAAGCTATCACGATTTCAGTTTCATATAGAGCAGCCCAACCTTGTATAGCACCTCCGAGAGCACACAATAAATCGATTAACGAAGCCCATGTCGCACTAATATCGACGATTTGATAATGTTTCAGAGCAGATATACATTGACAGCTAATTCTGTGGATTAAACTGTTGATCTTTGAACAACGACCGAAGATATTATTCATCTTCCCTAATGAAGTAGCGGAAGTATCTGACCCAGTTGAACCGTCATCACCACCGTCTGCCCCCGATCCAAGGACGATTCCTATAGCAATCAAATCCTCTTTACTAATTATAGCAAAACCTTTACCCTTTTCACTAGAAGTCGATTTGATCTCCATCTCTACTTCTTCTATGTCATCTCGCTTATTAGACGCTGAATGATTACTATCAATAATATATACCTCATCATTAGATATTGAATCTATATTATTCACATCGTAAGCGATTAATAACTTGAATATCCACCGCTAAAAAGGGGATAAAATGAAGGAAACGAAAGCGAAATGACTCAAAAACTGTCTCCCCACTCTGTTTATGAGACCCGTATACCTACGACGAATACTCAACCACCACTATATAAGAAAACACCTCTTTCTGCTTCTGGTAGTTATGCCAGGTATTTCAGAAATCTACTTATTGATAATAGGAGAGTTTATGAACCGTATGAGATGATACAAGAAATGGGGGCATTTAATGATTTCAACGGTTGGCTGAAGAAACTAAGCACGGCTAAACCGAAGTGCTGCGGCGTGGAGATTTCTAGTGCGTCACACTCGTTATCTTTGAGTGGGTATAGTGGTTATGAACGAAAATTCATTAGGTTTATGAAGGAGCGTAATCACGATTTCATTTATAAGACTAGCTGTTTCGATTACACTGAAAGGGCAAATCCTCATCTAGGAAATCCTGATGTCGTGAGGGAAATCAATTTTAATGAGAGAAAGTCTTGGCAGGAATTCGGGCGGAACCCAACATTTATATGGCATATGGCATATTTGAATCATCTCATGTGTTTAAGAACGATGAAGGAAATATTTTGGGATAAAGGAGTCTTTGATCGTCGTATTCCTGAATATAACACAGCGATACAACACTTGCATAACGAACTATCACACCAATTGCACTGGTTCCGGACGCATAGGGGTATCAATGCTCTAGCGATGAAGACTAAAGCCCTTGTCATAATGGATAATACGTCTGTGGGTTACAGATACGTGTATGGGAATCTACTCGCAAGTGTCCAGTTAGGCTGTTGTGGGACTATGACATTGTTGAGTATCACACAAGGTGATGCTGCGATTCTGGAACTCATATCAGGGATGGGTAATTTCATGGAAATTATGAGAAATTCTGAACCATTTCTAGGGTGGGCGACGGGTGGATCGTTATTAATTTCGTGGGAGAATATGCATTCAGATCTTATGGATCCTCCCACTGTAGGGGATGACATCCCTCATATCATATACGACAAAAACATCAACGACGGCCCCTTTGATGGCGGGATCGAAGATGGGGAGGGCGGCATACCTCTCCCTCCAGCAGCAGATGGTGGGGGTGAGGGTCCCGTGCCCGATAGCAATAGTAATAATGTGGGTTGGGGGAGTATTCTCATCGGATTTGGTCTAATAATTGGTGGAGTATGCATTGGGACTGGTGTAGTTCCTCCAGACCTAAATCTCTCAGAAATTCTCAGCAACATATTGAAAGGAGGGAACGAATAATAAAATGATTATGAGGCAAAAACAGATGAGGATGCAGTTTCAAATTCAATCAATTAAGATAGGTATTTCAGGAATAATTAGTATGGGAATGGATGGAAGCAATTCTAGAGTTTCTGATATCTTATATAGCATAAATAGGAATGGTAGAAGGAGCTATTGTATATACCTGAATAGTAGACCCGCATATCGGTTAGCGTCAACAGTAGAGACAATGTATAATAGCGACCCAAAGGGATGGGAGAGTCGGGGAGTCCTCCGTTTCCGTATGGAGCGCGCCGTTAAAGCAATTTTAGCTAATCGTTATGTGTTATCAAACATAGAGTGTTGTTCTCTAACAAAAATTCCTCACGCCTTCGAGGCTCTCCTCCACGGTGAATATAGACGAGGGTATTCACACCAATATTATGATGCGGAAACCCAAACTACTAATGTTTGGAGAGCGGGGTGCGGCGTAGATTTACTAGTATTGATGGCACTATCAAAACGTCTATTGGAATTGATAGGTCACCCGCACAACGTTTATGAGTTGGAAGATCTTGAGGAAGCTCACTATTCTTATATTAGTAAGATGTCAACGAATGTAAGAAGAGTGTACAAGATCGACTTCTCATTATGGAATGTGAAGAAGTATACTCTTCAGAAAGTTGTGTTAAGCTATGTAGATGGGTTGAGTAGCATGGAAGAAGCGCTGATCGGAATGTTGTTAAACAACCCCTTTTACTATCAGGATAAAGGGTGGGATGCGTCATGGGAGTATGTCCCAGAGATAGGAGAAATCTCTCGGGTGCTATTTCACGTTTACTTGAGGGCGCAATTTGACTCGAAGATATGGAAGGCATATCCAGGAGTTAGTTACTCACGGTTGGGTAGCGAAGTGATTATAGTAATCAAGGATGAAACATATATCGATCTGGAATCGTTGTTAGAAGATGTAGGTATTCCTGGGAAAATCGACTATCTCGATGAGGAGAATAGTACAACCCCTTGTCTGGTTTGTACCCCACATGAAAGAAAAGTCATCGTTTTAGCGGATGGGTGTATTGAAGTGGAGAACAGCGAGGATTATCTGTGATAGAAGGCTTCGTTACAATCCTAGCTATGCCATAGGGGTAAATAGCAATGTCGCACGTGTTTTTGCTGTTGTTAGATCCACGGCATAGATCTAAAAGATGGCTCCACATGCACAGAGGGTGGTATACCACTTCGTAAATAGAAGAAAGAATGGGAAGATTTGAGACGAACCACATTTCCAAGAGATTGATGTCTACTCCGTGTCCTGTAACCTCGAATCTAGTGGAAAAAGAAAAAGCTAGTTCCACTTCAACGCTGTTATCTGCATCGGGCGATACTCCTTCAACGAGAGTGAGTCGCTTAACACGGAACCACTTTCAGAAGCTTTATTGAGTTCGAGTTTTGATAGTTGCGAAGATCCGAGTTCGGCTACTTACGAAGAAGGGGAGACTACCCTATTCCTACCCCCACAGACAGACTAGCTAAGCGTGGTAGTTGAGTGAACAGGCTATCAAGAGATTTATGCCCTCTATCTGATAGTGGTAAATAGAAGCCGTAGGAATTTCCCCATCTATATACATTCGAACCGCTCTTCGTCATATTTCACTCTTCTAGAGGATAAAATACAACGATTTACTCACCCTATTCAGACAGTACCTAAACATGGAAGAGAGAGTCGACGATGCCTTCCCGTCAACATCCTGCAGCAATCGGCATAACGTCAAACAAGTGTTGTCGATTTGGCAGCGCTCGCTCGTAGGAAGCAAAAACGATCGCGTGCCTCATCCTTTGTCATGACTCTATTCCTAGGTCAAGGGCAAAACGAACCCTATGAGGACATAAGCACAAACCGACTTACCTGGGAGTGTATAAAACCGGGCCCCCGTTTTACACCATAACTCGAGTACCCGATAAATGGAAGGGATAACCTTCCTATGTCAGATGGAGTGTATAGATGACGGGAGGTTGGAGGGCTTGTTAGCACGCCTAGTGTACGGCCTTGTTGAGAAAGGTATAGATCGCCCCTTCTGATCTTTACGGTTACATGTTGACATCACCATTCACAATGTTATTATATATCTTTACCGGATAACTCTTACGGGCGAGGGCATTATTGATTTCAACCTAATAGGGCTACTCTAAAACCTACCGATTTATCATTTATCCTGCTCGACGATCAAAGACACATTAAAAACCTCTCAATAAATCCCTTCTTAATACGAAAAAGAAAAAGGGGTGATGATGTGAGGGAAACGATAAAGGATGAGAGAAACGCATGTAGGATTAGGTTAGAACCTACATATAGACCCTGTACAGAGCTGTGCATTCATAATAATAATGTGGTTTACAAGGACTGCGCTCCTATCACCTTCATGCAGAGAGTCAGCGTACCAAAGACATAACTAGCAATACACTAAAAATCAATTACGGTTGTTTAGTTAGCGATCCTACTATCAATCAGACGTATTTGACTCGATTGACGGATTCGCTACTTCGACCTCCCCCCCTTCAACTTCTTGACACGAACAAGAATAAGTTTTCAGGATGTTGCTAACCGTGAAATTAGGTGTTTTCATTTCTGCAAAGTTTTCCTTATAAAAGAGGTCCATCTGGAAATTCATCCAATAGCGTTCTTGCGCTTTTTGCATTATAGCTGCGTACAGCATAATATCATGCATCATATAGTTCACATATTCCTGTTTTTTCTCTACTAGATTGTGTATTGACATCGTCTCGGTGTTACAAGCTTTAGAACTGTGTTGTCGGCAAAACATATCAAGCAACTCATCTTCCTGGATATAACATAAAAGATCATTAAAGTCCCGCACTTTGAAAAGTAATCGGTTATTAACTGCTGAATACACCCTCATATTGGAGATATTATTATATCTCGTAAGCGTTGAACATTTGAACTCATGTTTACGATGTATCAAACAATTCCTTAGTATACGATAACTATCATCTCTATCGAAATTCGTTAAATAAACGTGAATACTCCTTCTTTCATTTTTCACTCTCCTAGTTAAACCGGTCAACAAACTATATACTAACCGTCTACCTCCCTCGGTTAGACACTTAGCGAGAAGAGTTGAGTCATTAGCGGAAGAAAACATATGACTATCCTTCAAAACAGATACTTGATTACCTCTAACCTTCATAACAGTTGAGTAGTCAGTGGAAAACATATGATTATCCTTCAAAGCTAGAGGTTGATTAGCTCTAACCATAACGAACGCACCTGAATGTGGTATCTTAAACTGCTGATATCTATCTCTATATAAAAGTGTAAGCATATTAACAACAATGACTGGTTTGAGAGTTGGAACGTCCGGAACCTGCTTAACCTTCTTCACTTTTCGATTATAGTGAATTTTACAAGGAGAGAAGTCATTCTCATTCCTCTCCGCGACTATTTGATTATAAATCGACCGAATAGAGGGAATTGTGTTGCGCGTGTCTGGATATCCGCTCCAAATACTAGGAACCCTCATCCGATTAGAAAGTTTTAGATTAGAGTTCTGAATCGTCAGAGTCTCTTCAGCTGGAAGCTTCAGTTGATACTTATCCTGTAGCTTAGTGATGTAGGGGTTTTTCCGAGTATCGGCTGTATTCGTTTTCTTTGGCCTTCTCGGTATACTAGAGACTAGGGTTTGTAGTCTTTCTGATATCTCCAACGAGTCATAAAGCATCTTATAAAGATCTGATGAAGATAAGCACTCACTAATCTCCTCTCTTTTCGAATGGGGCGCTAAAAATCTAAGACCCACTTTATAAACAGGTTTCTGATGATACTTCTCAGCAACTTGGATCATCTCTCTATACACTATATTGATTATATAATCAATCGGGAGGATTTGAGAAGGATCCGATTCATCATAGAGCCAGATGCTCGTTGATGTAGGAAGGGTATCATCAATTTCTGGACAGGAGCCTTTTTCCAAGTATAGCACTGGCACGATGGAAGCTGTCGTAAGATCGCCCTCCTTCGGGATTGGGATTCTTGGATAGATATATTTCTGTAATAGTATATAACATGCAACTGTATGTGCAACCCAATGATTAACCAATGGATAAACAGGTTTATACTCTACGCTAGCTATTGCAATCATACCTTTGACTGTATAATATTTCCATGACGTCAGATCGAAACGTTCGCTGAGTTCAGTGATAGCCCCAGTATCAATATTCAGAATACTAGTACAATAGTACCGGAATCTAAGACTTCGTCTCTGGAATAAGTCATTCATGGTATCACCTTATCCTTCTAATTTTGTGGCCGGTTTTGTGGTAAGCGTGATAGATTGAATCAACAAGCAGTAGTGTGATCTGCTGCTTGCGGTCAGTACTACGTGTGATCTCAATCATATTTCATGATGAAGATACCTCTAATGTTCCCACTAGATCTTAGACCCGCTAACCTCCACTCTTGCCTTTCAGTTTATTTCCCGCGATCCTAATCTTTAGTTCCACTTCTGACTGGATGGGAGAAGACACTCCAAGGTGAGCTGGTTTCGGCCTTCTTTGTGAGCAGCTCCTAACTCGCTCGACGGGGTATGATCGCTACTGTTGATAGGTCGATCGGAAAAGAATAAGTTCCAGGACTGAACAGAAAGAAAGTACTCTAACACTTTCTTCGCCATTCTTTTCTATGAGGAGCTCTATTTTGCTAATAAAAATGTAATGCTACCTCCCTACGGCGATTCATAACTAGAAGAACTCGTTGGCACAACCGGACCTTATTAAAGGCCTCGGCCGTCTGATCGACTGAAAGATCTTATCTTGGAGTTCTAGTATGGGTCGTCGGCCCTTTCTCCTCCTCAGTAGGTGCAAACCCTGGTTCTGTAAATGATTATAACTGCCTTGGAGCTAGATAAGCAAACCTTCTTCTGTTTGAGTATGATGGATGTTACACCCACTGCCAGATACAAGCAAAAGCTTTCCAGCTAAGCTAGGAGTCAGAACGAACTCATGAAGCTATCCTTCTTCTTGGATCTCAAGATTCAAATGGAATTTTATCACCCCGGATTTTGGCTTTAATTTCCACTTTATACTTGAGTTAAGCAAGGCACCAGCATGGGAGAGAAGATAGCCCCTCGGGATCGCTTACTAGCCGGCCTGCTTGATTTATTTATGAGGTATCCAGATGGCACTGCACCGGCGAGGGAAAGGGAAGCTGATGAGAGGTAAGGGAAAAGTCCATTTAATGAATAGGTTCACTACAGACTGTACTATCTCTAGACCCCCTCTCTATACTCCCTCATAATATATGGATCCCCCGGATAATATTGATCCTCCAACAGCTGACATATCTTATCTAAACTCCCGGAAACCTGGGCATGGCTTTTTCGAACTTAGTTGATTTCGCAAGAAGCAACTTGAAAAGCACAAAGACTACATCTAAACAAACCTTACGTCTTCGTTCGGCTCATTCTTGCTTATCTCACCCTATTTCCTTACTTTAGCTTAGAAGTAGGCATATGGGAAGTTACACAAAGATGACTTATCGGTTGGCCTAAGCTTACTCGATTCCATTCTTTCCAATATCATATACGCCTAGTGAAATGCATCTATCTCCTCTCCTCCCCTTCTTTCTTTTTATCCATTTTATATACCTAGTCGAAGACTACTTCAGATTATAGGGCGGGCTTTTCTACCCATTGACCGGGACCGATCACTGTGTTTGACCGCTCTTGGTATTCAGACCTTGGACTTTTTCGCTAGGAGCTGATCCATTCTTTAAGAGCTCTATACATAAAGAGAAGGCGTATTCACTTAAAGGACTGTGAAATCTACCCTATGCCCCGAAAAGTCTAGGCACCTAAATAAAGTAAAGATGGGATCCCTGACCAATAGATTAAGCTATCCAATGAGTTAGGAACCTTTTTTCTTCCCCCTTCTCTTCTCCGCTTTGCTCGAGGGAATACGACGAGCACTCATCTCCAGCATTCAGGTGGTCCTATCATCTCTATTTCCTCCCGACATTTCCTTCTCTAGTCAGGGAAGCCATAATCAGTCAGTAAGAAGTATATCTATAGGGAGTTTCTAATAAGAGAACTGGATGTGCGAAACTTGTGTCAAGAGGGGTGTAGAAAGGAGAAAAAGCATAGTTCAAACTAGCCTCATCACAAAAAAAAGCCCATGATCAAATGTCTTCTTTGAGGTGGCACAAAGACGAAAGTAATTAGTTCAACAAGGCCGATGATAGAAGGGCTGGGCCTAATTAATTGTTCTGGTATAGAGATGAATGAGAGGATGGAGATAGCGCATTGAATGGTTTGAGGAAGTAGTTAAACAATGATAAAATTTTGCACAGATAATGCGGGATGAAAGTTCGATATGTTCCTAAAAATATGCTAATTTGAAAGGTAGGAATTTTTATGGTGACCTATGAAATATGAACTCGAAAATGCCAACCTCGAGAGGAGTAGGCGATCTCACTGCGTAATGCGAAAGTGCCCGTCTGGTCGAAGTAAGAAATAGCATTAGATACTGGTCAAACAGCAGACCCGAGCATATGGAGGACAAGTGGAAAGTGGATTCCAGGTTCGAGAGGTTCCTCCGTCTGCCTCGGCTCCAAGGCGGCTACCAAGCTCGTAAGCAAGCGGTCTGTTAATGATACTTAATGAAAAAGAGATCGGCTCTTGGATGATATATTTGGTTATAATAACACATTCCTTAGGTTAGAAACCGATTCAATCGACTACTTACTGAAATGAAATAAGAACCCTCTTTGGGAGAAGTTCTCATTGTGATTAGAATGACCAGCACGAAAGCAGTGATCTTCTAGGTCTGGCTCATAAATAGGCCTTGGCTCCGCGGCAAGTCCTTCTTAAGCATGTGATGGAGCTCAAAAACGGCGTTAGGCCGTGAGGGCAACTGATGACCATTCGGTCTATTGATAGGACAGTCACTACCGAAACCCCTTTCTATGTCCTTACGAAGATGGAATACGATCTTAAACTTAGACGAGTTGCTAACCGAAGGCAAAAACCAGGGATTTTTGGAGTATGTACCTCGATTTCCAACGGGAAATTCATATCTAATAGAGGACTAGATCGATGCTTTAATGCGAGGGCAGGGTATCTACTCGCTTTCTTGCCTTATCACGAGCTATTGAGAACGGATCTAAGGGCATCCCTACCTACAATCCTTCCTTGGTGCCCCATTCCTATCTTCTTTTCCAGCCATCAAACTTGTTCAATTCGTTTTCTTGAGATCTGTGGAATAGTGATATCATACTTGAATCCACATTCCCAGTATTTGAGGAAGAAGTAGAATCTTAGTCCTTTCGAATTTCTAAGTTGGGAATTTGATATCGACTAAATCAAGAAACTCGATTTCACTATGATATGACCACTGAACCCTTTGATGCAACATTTCTTGTTTCCAGAAGATCTCGGATGGTTTCTGAAGCTTCCATGATCTTGTAAAAGAAAGAAACCCTTTCTATAAGTCATGAAGACGTGGACCAAAAGACTAAGAAACTGCACAATCTATTGATTGACTGAAAAACTCAAGCTGAGTAACTTGCTTGAATGATCGCTCCGGCTCTGGGCCGTCTGATCTTCGGGATGCAGAATAGGGGATCGCTTGCCAACCGTTAGTTAGGACCAGTGAAAACCCACGCTTGGTGAAGGCGAAGTTCAGTTTGGAGATCTAACAATTCCTTATGTCGTGTATCCTCGATTGATGCAGCCTCAGATGCTTCAATTGTAGATTTGAGTATTGAGCGAAAGGTTACACCACCTATAGGTTCTGTATTACAGGCCAATCCTACTCCACTAGTACCAATAGGCGGCATAGGGGAAAAAGCACAACACCTAGGAATAGGAATCAACAACACAAAAACTTTCTGAGAAATTACCCAGCAAGAAAACGTATGCGCGTGGGCGCAACGGATTTCGCTCCCGTGCGCTCATCCCTTGCTTGTTCTTTCGGACTAGCACTCTTTCCCTCTCTTTGAAGTAGATTTCTCAGCTCCACGAGTCAAACGAAATAAGGCGAAAGGCCCACTACTTCTTCATTCATGGCTTATTGATTTGATTGATCCCCCTTTCGTATTCATTCGACCTGAGGTGAGGTTGGAACAAGAGTTTTCATAAAAAGAATGGTTCTTTTATGCAATTATGAACGGGCAGGCCTCTTGTGGATTCCTCCAACTCTATGAATGAAGGGGGGAGTATGAGGAAGGCCGATTTTCTTTCTATATGAAGATGAAAAAAGGATCCGGGTCAAACATTTCTTACTTTTGTTGAGTATGACTGAATGAGGAAGAGCTCCTTATGTGGTATCACCTTACCACCATCTGAAATGCGCGAAACTCCGATTGGTGGAAGCCAGTCCATGAAGATTCTCCCTTCTCTTACGTGAAATTCCCCTCTTTCGGTAAGCATCCAGTATCTCAGCAAATGAACATTTCTCTAAGCTTATCCTGTAGCTTATACGTCGTTTGAAAGCTGCTCCAAGGATCCAACGAATAGCTAAGGTTTGTTGACGATCCCTGGCTACAATCCCAGGAACATCATAAATAGTACCTGCGACTCCTACTTTGACCACTTCGCATATTGGCTTTATATTATCTACGGCGTCAACCATAAGTTTTATTACATCGCGTTCAGTTCGAGCTAGGCGGTGAAAAGTTTTATAAACAATAGCACGAACTCTCGTTCTTTTACCATCGATCATGCGAAAGTTTACCAATTTCTTGATCAATTCTTTTTGCTCACCATCAAAGTCCCCCATATAGCTGAGAATTTCCGAGCAATTGGAAGCCGCTTTCGATGACGAGGCCGATAAATTGATATTACGCGATCGTTACTGTCCATCTTTTTCAGCTCTGCTCCCGAAAAGAGAAAGGAAAGGAGACTGATCTTGACGTCGGCGTTGGTTTTTCCAACGAAACGAATATTTTTAGAACGGAACTTCACACTCAACAATTAGAAACCTAACTAGATCAACAGCGCCATTCTCGAATGTTTGACATATCTTCCAAAACCAATCTTAAGGATAGGATCATTTAAATGATCGAGATCACGAATCACACCTTTCTGCTAAGCTTCGGCTAAAGCGATTGTAGCAGCACCGGCACCTATTGATTTAGCTCCTTCTAACATGTCGAGTCGCGACATGACATTGTTTCACGAACTTCCATGACAAAATGCTAGTTGCCTCGTAACGCATACATTGGAGCGTTTGTCCCATCCACGAAGGCCGCTATACGCGTTTTCTGAAGAGCAACATTCTCTTATAACCAAACATCGCAAAGACAGAAAGGAGTATCCTGAACGTAAGGCCAATGGCTAGCATACTTCGCTGAACACTCACGATATTCAGCTAAAGCTGGATGCATATTAGATTAGATTATATTCTATTATATCTTGCCTTGGTAGAGCGAAACTTTGAACCCAACACAAGCAACTCTCCCGGTTTAGCGATATTGATGGGTTCCAGCCTCATTCCACTAGCCCTAAAAGCATTCTAAATATATAAAAGAGGGGGAATGGATTCTACAAGAAAAGGCGGGCAAAGGTAGTTCAGGGGTCAATTCTTGGAGCATAGCTCATTTCTAAGTCCCCAACCCATCTCGTGCTCGTGCTGTACGCGATCGAATCTTGCGGCCGGATAGAGCAATGGAATCACCGAGTCGTATGAAAAGAGGGCTCTTCTTTTTAATCTTAACACAAAGGCTAGCTCCCCTGGGGGTTGTCATATTACAATCATTTGTATTACTTTCCTACCAATCCTGAACTAGCTATGACCCTTATAGCGAGCCTCGCTTTACCGTTTCAGATAGAAACATATGGCGCTCCTAAAGTCGATTGGATACTTTCTTTTTTATTGAATTAAGCTAAGCCGTGGACTTTCTCACGTGAAGAACTCCTTCTTATGAGCTCATGGACTTGATCAATGCTAGTTCAAGTTCACGTCATATTAGGAAATTAGTTCATTAATTCGTTTATTTGCCAACGAAGAAGCCTTGCGCTACTCGGAAAGTACTGACTAGAGGGGGGGCGTGTGGATCCACAGTCCTAGCCATTCTCACAACGGGATAATAAAGCGAACAAAGACCATGAGAAGAGATTACAACATCCAGAACGAAGCCTGTCAAGCCAACCTTCCCTCACTGCGAAAATGCAACATCCGGCGTACTCATTGGCTTTGACCTCAGATTCATTACTTGCTAGAGAAGTAGTTTACATAACTGTCACAGCTCCAATGCGATAATCTTGTTAATCAGCAAAGTAGCTAGCCTAAATAAGGAGTTTACAATCGCTTGACTATAAAGTAAAGAGCGGCTAATGGGAGATTGCTTGAGTAGGCTCAGTAAGGGATTACCCGCGGGCAGGGTGAAAGAGCTTTCGTTAATAGTATGAACTGGTGGATCAGCAAGATAGCTAGAGCTCCTTAAAGGAAAGCAAAATCCAATTCTATATTATATCAAACTATAAAGCAAAGATGAGGAAGCTGCGCCTTTACTCGCTCGAATTAGAGGAAAAAGGGGATATGCAGCAGTAACAGCTTTTCTTTCAATAGTAAGCAGGAAATGCGAATAAGAGAAGGGTAGAAGAAGCGATCCGCGCATTTCCTTATTTCACAACGGATTTGACTCGTTAGAGAAATCATTTCTTAGGTATGCTACATTCTTTGAAGAAAGAGTAGGTTCTGCTATTTAAGACTTAGAGGAAGTGATTTCCGGGAACTAGCAGACCAAGCCAATCAACAAGGAAAGCCTGTCAAGCAAGGAAGCCACCAAGCAAACCTTTAATAAGCATCTCTAGCGCAATCACTTCTCTATAGAAAGAAAAAACCTGCAGTCAAGACTAGTCACATTAGTGAAACAAGTGATTCGCTGACATTCAATTCAAATAGAAAGAGTAGTCACAGCTGCGACAAGTTGCTCTAAGAGGAAGGAGTTGACTTACTTTCAATTCCTAATACAGCAAGAGCGGATTTTTTTCATGTAGCATTTCTACCCCTATAGGATTTCCCATCTTAACCGAGAATGGGTGCCCACCTTGTACGTACCGAGAATGGGTGCAGCCCACCCCATCTAAAGTAGCCTGAAATTCGTTCCTCTACAATCCAGAGCAGTCCGAACATGTACCGCGATCTGGACGGACAAAGAATGCCGTACACTTGAGTGACCCCCTTTTCTGTGACCACCACCAAATTCAAAAGAAGAGGTGAGATCACCCTGAAAAAATCCTTTGTAGCTCTTAAAATATGGGCCAACCTCTCCATTAATATTGATACTCACTGCACCTCCTTCTACCACTTGTTTAATCCAACCTCTCCACTTCTCACTAAAGAAAACCCTTTTTAAGCAAAACCTCTTGTAGAAAATCCCAATTCACCCTGTCATATGCTTTTTCAAAGTCTAGCTTTAGTATGACCCCCTCTTGTTTAGTCCTCCTAAGCTCATGAAACACCTCATGGATAGTGACCACCCCATCTAAAATATTTCCGTTTTTCATAAATGCCGTCTGACTCTTACTCACCACCTTATCTGCAACTCTCTCAAGCCTATTTGTCAGTACTTTAGTCACAATTTTCTAACAAACATAATATAAACATATTGGCCGATATTGCTTGATAGTTGCAGCATCTTTCGTTTTAGGAATCAGAGTAACCACCCCATAATTAAGTCTTCTAAGTTGCAACTCCTCAGCATGCGGGCTATCAAGCATTCTTTTGACCATCTCTTTAACCATCTCCCAAAAATGTTTCTAAAAGATTACTGGTAAGCCATCTGGGCCAGGAGCTGTATTGGTTTTCATCTCTTTAACTACTAACTCTATTTCCTCCATAGTGAAAGGCTTAGTCAACTCTTCATTGTCTAGTTCTGATAGCATGTGCTCTGTTGACCAAGGGGCTTCCACCAAGAGATATGTCCCCCCTGTCCTCTGAACCAAATAGTCTCTTATAGTAACTAGAAATGTGTTCTTGCAACTCTTTCTCATCTTGTATAACATTTCCTTCATGTTCCAAAGAAGCAATATTACATTTTATGTGTCTTCCATTGGCAGCACTATGGAAGAATGAAGTATTTGCATCTCCCTCAAGTAACCACTGACAAACTGACTGACAATGTGGACTGCATGAGCAATGTCAGGCCGGGTCACAGTGAGGTACACAAGGCTGCCTACAAGATGACGATAGCGAGTGGTATCCCTCAAGAGGAGTACCATCACTAGGGCGCAATTGGAGATGGAGCTCCATGGGTGTAGCGGCAGTGTGTGTATCAGTAAGACCTGAGCGTGAGATCAAATCCTGAGTATAGCGATGCTGAGAGAGATAGTAACCATCATTAGTTTGATCAACCTCAATTCCTAGAAAATAACTGAGAGAAAATCAATCTGACATCTTGAATTGCTCACTCAACTTTTTCTTCACAAAAGCAATGTACTTCTGATCATCTCCAGTGATCAACATATCATCAACATAGAGAAGAAGCAAGGTACGACCGCGGTCAGATGTATGAGTGAAAAGTGCAGGGTCATGCTCACTAGAAGAGAAACCAGCAGCTTGAACCACAGAGCTGAACCGCTCAAACCAAGCACGAGGTGGTTGCTTTTTTCCCATAGAGGGCCTTTCGAAGGCGACAAACATGACCATCAGGAACTTCAATACCCAGAGGTGGCTGCATATAGAAAAAACTCATGTAGATCACCATGAAGGAAAGCATTTTTTACATCCATTTGAGGGATTTGCCAAGATCGAGCTGCAGCCACAGCAATCAGAGTACGAACAGAAATTGAAACAACGCAACCGTACTATCTATTTACGAGAATTTGATTGCTGACAACACGACAACATCACGCTTCTCTTTCTTATTCTTATTTATATAACTGTCACTTTACCGGGCCGGAAAAGTGACACCGTCACGTCTCAGGGTCGTATGCCTGGAACAAGAAGGGTCGTCGTACAATTTCGGCGATTACAAAAAAGAAGGAGGCGAGCTCCCTATCCCTCTTTGTCTTTCCACTTCCCTCGTTCAGGAACAAACACTTCGCCAAATTCTTTTGAGTCCCGGCCCGGTTTTTCCCCACTAACCAATTACGTTACGACCACTGAACAAACTTGGTTGACGAACATGGTTTATGCGCCGCTAATCTAGCGGCTTGTCGAGCATTTGACAAACTCACACCATCCATTTCAAATGGGATTTGTCCCGTGGACACACGAGCAATCCAACCCGTCGGATTTCCTTTTCCTCTTCCCATTCGAACTTCTGCGGGTTTCCCCGTAATAGGAAGATCTGCGAGAACTCTTACCCATATCTTACAATTTCTTCGGAATTGTCCGCTCATAGCACGATGGAATTGTCCGATTGTAGCCCGACGCGCTGCTTCAATGGCTCGATATGAAAGACGACCAGCTCTACAACTTTTGGTGCCATATCTTCCAAAACCAAGTTGTGTACCATCCGGTTCGCGACCCCTACTACATCTGCATTTAAAATATTTACTATATTTCGTACGTTTCGGATATAGCACGTCCCTTCTTATTTTGACTATATGAGATCCGCACTTTGACACCTGAAATTCCGTTACGAGTAGATACTTCCGCAGGAGCATAATCGATTTTCTGGTTAAATACATTACAAGATGTTTTTCCATACTTTCCGCATTCAGTTCTAGCTATTTCCGCACCCCCTAATCGACCAGAACAACAAATACGTATCCCCTCCACCCCTTTTGGCATTATTAATGGAATATCCTTCACTATTTTACTAAAAATGGAACGAAATGAGATTGGATTGTTCCTCAGTTGAAAAGAGATGTCTTGAGCAATCAGAGAAGCACTTTGATAAACAGATTTGATCTTTACCGACTCAATTAAGGTATTAGTGTTTGTTCTATTAGACAAAAAAGATCGCATTTTTAGCACTTCGTTCAAATCAGAGTTGTACCCGTACGGAATTATCCTCTTTCTCAGTATGATCTCTATCATCATCTCTATTCCCTTTATCAATTTTCCTATCCTACCTAGGTCTATGAATTTCTCTATCAATTCCATTACCTTATCCTTACCCATGAGGTTCCTACATTTGATCCTAAATTGAGCTAGGAGTTGTTTCCGGGCATACTCAAAAAAAGGGTTATTATACACCCCAACCCCATCCCTTGGAAAAAAGAAGGTAGCACCGAAGAAAGGAAAGAGCGATATGGTGGTTTTTGTTGTTCCCGCGAAGCGAAGATCATTCGCTTGGCGAATGAAGTGGATCAACCTCTTTTTGGCTCGGGCCAAACACTTTTTATCGCTGGTAGAGCTTTCTAAAAAAAAAGCGATGCGAGAGCGTATTCTCTTATCTAAGCTTCCTCCCTTCGCTCCCCCCATCGTAGATGGTTCAGCCACACCCGGTGCCACGAAATGATTGAGAACTAGGACGGGGTCGAAATGCATTTTATTCTTAGTATTAAAAAAGTATTGCATGACCGAATAATTCAAGGAGGGGCGCACAGCGGGGAGGGTCCTTTTTAGTAGATGACTCGTCGGGCCGTCAGAGCGGGACTTCTTTGGTAAAAATAACTGGATTCTATTCCTTTTTAGTAAGGAGGCGGCATTTCCCATAAGGAAAGGTATGTCATTTACAACCCCGGCGTATTGAGGCCGCTTGAAGGCCCCGCTCACCCGAAGTGATTTATCCAAATTCTTCTTTCTCGATGGTGATCGGTCATGGTATCCATAACGTTGCATCTTTTTCGGCCAAATCCGGATTTCGTTTTGCTTCTCCCGGTCGATCGACTCGACTCTTTTCCCTGCCCCCTGGCCTCTCACTTCGTTTCGTTCTTCCTCTGTACCCTCGCTTGAATGAAGACACCCGATCGGCCCGACTTTCCCAAATGTCGGCCACCAGCCCTTTTCCTGTAGTACGGGTCTTGATTTCTTGTCTTGTTTTCGTTTTAGTCGTGGTGATCGCCCGGGAAGAAAGAAATGAATGAATGTCCTTTTGGGAAAATGTAGAATAATACACCTACCGAGACGAAAGCCAAGGGCGAGTTTCGTAGGTGGACGTATCGAACTAAAATAAGATCTAAGATTGACATCTTGATACAATGATTTACCATAATAATAAATAGAGTCAATGGTGACAGAGCCGTGGGAAGAGCCGCTTCTTTTTTGCGGCGGGGGCTTCCATTCACCAGCGCAGACTACATACACGTGCTCTCTGAACCGTGCTAGATAGTCACCCATCACACGGCTCTCAAACCCAACCTGTGGTGGATCCCGGGGGACAAAGCAAAGTCAAAGCGCTTGATCCTTTGCCCCATACTTTGAGATCTTCCTCCCCGCCGATCAAGCAGCAACGCAGCTCGTGATAGGCTTAGCTTAAGCCGCTAACGTTCGGTTCGGATAAGTAAAGTCCCTTCGGTCGGTTCGCTCAGGTGGTCTTCCCTTATTTTCCCTAACGTTCAGAGTTGTTCTGGTTTGAGAAAGGAGCACCGCCAAGTCCACTAGGGGCGCCCTGAATGAATAAGAAATGGACAGCTGAGGTCAGGCTTGCATGAAAAAAGAAGATAATAAGTTAGATGTACACACCTGAGGTTGGTAAGAACTGAGGGACAATGCCCCCCTCACTGGGCCCATCAGCGAAAGCAACTGCTACTTAATCGTAGGTTTGCTTTCGTGCAAGGCCCCCGCTGCTGGAACAGGCGGTTGTCATTTTCAAGTAAACGCCCCGCCCCCTTTCTTTGCCCGCCGGCCGCCTAGCTCGTTATTCTTTGAGATCTGGATAGAGTCTCGCTTCGGGGCGGGGGAAGCATGGATTCGATAGATCTATCGAATCCATGCTGCAAGCAGCAAGCGTAGGCTAAAAAGGCAATAGTCTAACGTTGGGGTAGGGCGCGCCAAAACAACCGGGGGCCCCGGAGGGGTCAGTACAAAAGTACTATATTCTTTCCACTTACTTTCATTGGCTAGCTGCCTTTTGTAGCGCGCGTACTCTGATCCTCTTCTACGAATCTACAACTCTCTTTACTGAGCGAGACTTCATCTATATCCCTAAAAGTGGATTTGGATTCCCATTTATTCTTTGAATGACAGCTTCAACTAGGCTCCACCTTAGAGAGGGTTTTCGGTTTGAATCAAGATAGGGTCAGGGGCGCGTCGGAACGGTAGCTGCTTAGTCTCATCCGAGAGTCCAATCTCTTTGTACTGTGCTTGCTTTTGTGTCTTTGAATAAAAAAGAAAGAAGGGGGTCGATTTAGGCTCCTTCCCTTCCACTGCATAGCTGCGCTATCAGGTACTACGAGCCCTCTGCCCCACGCATCTAACCAGCTCGCGTGGTTCACCGGTTCCACCGAAAACTCTCATTTGTTGAAGCGGAGCATAGTGTGGCGTCGAGCGAGAAAGGTCTCTTTTTTGGTTTATTCACTGATCTGAAATGAAACTTAGCACTTGTTTTTTTATTGATTCCTGGGGCTAGGCGTTCGCAGAATCAGTCTATCCGAACCGCAGACGCACTTTTCAGATCAGTGACGGCCTCTCCAGCAGAGCTGGGCGCCGGGGCCCTGGATGCGCTAGCGATCGGCACATTAGGGGAGTACTTGCCCGGGTTTCTCGGCCTGGTATCCTTATCCTCGCGTTCATGATATCTACATTCAACTGTGCCCCGGAGACACGGTCGAAGCACGCCCGCCCCGTGTGCGTCTTTCACGACATGCTCTGGTCCCGGGTTTCTTCCTGTGGTCTTCTAGCGTTAGAAGAAGTCGTGTCCGTCCCGGACATCTGCAACGTCCTCTCACGCCTTTTTTGGGGGGACAAACAAAGATCAGGAAAAGACGGACCGAACCCATTCGGTGACTTTCGCGGTCGCCCTCACTGAACCGACTTGGATCTGAACTACGATTCAGATCAAGTCTTACCGAAATTGGATTTCCTTTTCGTGCCATATGTCGCTTATACTTTACTTTTTCCCCTTTCCGCCCTTTCCTCTATTTGTTCGATAGGGTCTTCGTTTTATTCGAATTCTAAACCCATTGTCGTCCACAGTTTCCTTGTCGACGCGAAGGGGCCAGCAGCCCCCAAACCAAAGTCTGAGATCAGAACTCATACCGCGGTTGTGGCTTGAAGGCCGCATGCAAGTTCTTCAATATTTAGAGAGTATGTGTTAGTACGAGATCGCGCTATCAACTTATTTCATCTTTCTCGATGATTAGGACAAAATTGTATCCCTTAGGAACCGTACATGCACCTTTGTTTGGATGCCGATCGAACATTGTTACAATACGAAATACTTGAAGGCCACACGCAATTGACTCACCTACATTTTATGCTCCCACCCTTTTGTAGAAAAAGCCTCTGCCTCTGGGGAAGTGCTCACATCAACTCCAATTTGGATGGAGCTTCTCGATGGGTTAGAGCGTTTGCGAACCAAAAAGGGGAAAAACCCATCCTCCAAAGTAGTGAAGTGAGCCAGTACAATAAGACAATAGGTCTCATGGGCCAAGCCTGCTATCAGGCAGTGAGTGGGAATCAATCCTGAAAGAGAGAAGGTCTAGTGCTCTCAGAAAATATTTGATTCGCCGAAAAATTGGCTTTATCAGACCAATCCATGTTCAGAAGCCTTCCATCAAAAGTCAGTGGTCTAGGCCGCTTTCCTTGACTTTGAGTTGGATCTCATTCTTCTTCCCGGCACAAAAAGAGGGTAGACTTCATCCGAGACACATGGGTTCTTTTGCTTCCTTCAAAGAACTCGTCTTTGAGCCTCTAAAAAGAAGGGCATAGTATCCCAGCCACCTAGACCACCTAAAAGGAAGGAATTGGTCTTTAGCTTTGAGTGATCCAATCATTGGTGAATGGGTTCAGTAAGGTAGAAGGAAAGGGCCCCTCCCGACCTGGGAAATTCACAGCAGGAAAGACTGGCGCCGATCAGCGAAAGCGAACCCTTCAGTACATCGCGTTCAGCCCTCCCTCAAAATCCCATTTGTTTTATTGAGGAATCACTCTTGATCCTCTAAAGGCTCTTCTCCGTCTATAACTCAAAGTCCATCTGTCTCTCGTGGAAGCGCTTTAGAGTGCCTAGAAGATCCAGCAAACGGGGGTGCCAATGCTGTCCCAAGACCAGATCACGGTAGGTAGCTGCTTTAAAGAGGTTGGGAGACAGACTGGTGAACAATCTTCTTCTTGTTTTCTCCGACCTAGAGCACTCTTTTTTTCAATCGTACGAAGAAACTCCGTGAAAAACCCAGCTATCACTCCTATGAGACGGCTAACTCCCAACTCCCGATACATTCTTTAGAGTCGACCAAAGGACTCGTTGGTTTGGACATAGTTTCTTTGTTCCTGTGTTTCTGTTTTGCTCTCCCCCTTTTTTCACTTAGTTTAGTTGGAATGGAAAGAGAACTTCCTTCAGTTTTTCTTTTTTTTTGTTGCCTGGTTCGGTCTCTCCGAGTGGAATAAGTGGGTCCTTCTTCTTTTTCCTGACTGATGAAGGTCGAAACTGAAGATCGAATCAAGCGGAGTCTGGATTCCTATGTTCGTACCAACTCAAATGATTGATGAATTGGATCTTGAGTATGCTCACTTCGCTACTCAGCAAGGGTGAAAGAATGACAAAGAGACTGACATCACAGAGGATGGGAAGGACCCAATCGCCTGCCTCTTTCTTGGTCCACCCCCCCCTGGTGGGTACTTTATAGCTCACAACACGAGATAGGCAGATATGTGACATAGAAAAATTGCTTTCATTGACAACAAGACTCTCTTCCTGATTGGGATTGGTCTGTGCAGGATCTCCTTCCCTATGAGACTCTTGCTTCCCTTTGAAAGAGGCAGACCCCTACTTCAATTGTCATCTGACGACTCTTCCCCAGCTGTGGACTCAGACCTCTCACAACCAAAAAAAAGAAAATCAAAATCAAACGAATCCGAATATAACCAATCTATCGCCTTTGATGACTCGTTGACAGCCTCCTCAACCCAAGCTTCCATCTCCTGCTCCAGACATCGGCGCTTGCCCGCGCCAGTCCATGAAAGGTGGATGAAGGTGAGTTTGACTACGAACTCGAGGATGCTGGGAACGATCTCTTTTTGGGGAATCACTCCCGTCGAGAGGCCCTCTTCCTCCCTTTTTCTGAATCTGGGAGAGAGGCAAAAGAGAAGTCCAGAGAGACCTCGACTCTTTCAGGGAAAGGAGGGAGATCGAATGCGAGATGGAGTCCCTGCCGAATGGAATGGACATCCTTGGGGACAGCTGTGTAAGACTTAATTTACCATAAAATTGGACGGAAAAACTACTAAAAAGATCACAAGAAACCCAGCTCAAAGTGAATGGAGAGAGAACCCCTGCGCCTTGGAAGGATCTGAAGCTGTTCGGACACTCATAGACAAGTGAACTCCAATCCAGGATCCCTCGAAAAGTGAAGTGAACTAGCCAGGTAGAACAGTCAGGTTAGGAAAAGAGTCTTTCATGTCAAGGTGAACATAGACAGACAAGGTTAGTTTGTTTTCCTTAATTCTCAGAGAAAAGACTCGTTGCTGGAACCGAGAGCACTGGCGATTGCTTTCTTTCTGACCTTCAGCCGAGAAATTCCATACCTTCCACCGACTTCTTTTGTGTGTGGCCAGAACGTGATGCTTTCCAATGCCGAGTACTTTTCTTAACAATGTATGAAGCCCGTAAAACCGAAATCGATCCAAATCCACGACCTTGACGATCGAGGAAAAAGGGTATGTATTATTATGGTGTGAGCCTTCTTTCTTTTTGGCCTTAGATTATCATAAGCGAGGAATGGTGCGTGCTAGCCTTAAGACTATACTTTATTGTAGGGAAAGGGAAAAAATGGAGAATATCTTTAAGAACCCTAGAAAGAATTTCACTTGGAGCAACAGGGGTCAGGTCACACTATATCAATATCATAATTCTCTTTTTTTTAATTGATACTGATTAGCCGTAAATCAATTTGATTTTGTTATGCCATTAAGGAAACATTATTTGGGATACAATACCCATTTTAGAACCGTTCACTACTAACAAATAGAAAATATCAAAATAACAAATAATAACTAATAATATATGATATTCTTAATAATGCGCAGCACCAAGCCTGAAATTGGGGAATGAATTGAATCGATTGCCTTCCTTTCCTGGACTGGACTGAAACTAATAGGCTGCTTCCTCGTCTGTACTTCAACTAGGAGGTTGTTGATATCACTCTAGATTCTCGAAAGGATATTGGATTGATTTCAAATCAAGGAAACTATTGAAATCGGGTAGCGAACCTATTGTTCCTTATTCTTTTGTCCTCCTCGGCTCTAGTTGAACAATGCACACACCCCGCTTTAGCTGCACATAATAAGGTGATCCGTGAGGCGGCTAGCTATTAGTTAGTGCGATGTGCAGTGAAGTGAGAGATCTCTCTACTCTAGTAGACCAGATGAAATAGCTGCAATGACTAATGTTTGATTGGGAAGACAGAATACATACGTTGACGTGCCCAGTCGAGCTACCGTAAGGTAGTCTAGTTAAGGAAAGGAAACCGGCTATTCCCCTCACGCTAAGGGTGCGATTCCTTACTCTCCCACAAGATCACACTAAATACAATAGGTGCGTGATCTACTAGATTCTTATAGAATCAATTTATAACCTTAGTTGATAGACAGGAACCACCATCCCATAACAAAAAAGGGGGGCGAAGGTTATTTTGTACCAATGAAGACGGATTTCTCTCTCGAGCTGCTCAAAGATCTTTAAGTGGCTTACGAGGTAGACTTGATCATGATCCATATCCAACCTTCTCCCATCTGCTTCTGTCTCTAAAGATTAGAGTCATCGACGCGATTCAAGTCCAGTGCTGATAAAATCCTGCTGTCCAGTTCGGGAAAGCAAGTGATTGATTAGTTCCATTGGTCTATTGGCTTCAGCTTCCAGTCTACCTCATTTCTATCAAAATGATCTGGTGTCTATGTCCATGCCTGAGGTTGGTAAACCCTATATCTATTGCGGGGTGGTTTGAGGAAGGGACAGCTTGTAACCCACGACTTACTACTACGAAGATTCTGGCGGAGAGCTTTTCACATATAGATAGGTCGGGATGAGGAAGCTCCGTAGTCAACTAATAGATAGAAAATCCACCTTGTGAACCGTGTTTGTCTTAAAGTACTGTCTGAGAAGGAATATACCTGTTCCAATCCCTCTAGTGGCTATACTGATTGACATAGGTAGCTTTCGTAGTCAAAGCTCACAGGGCCAAATGCTCTATTGGAGTGGGCACGAACACACACAATCAAGGTTCGAAGAACTTCTACTTCACGCCTTGAGGATTCTATGACGCTCACTCAATGGTGTTGTGGCGATTGCAAGCAATCAATAAACGAGGAAGCCAAATTATGGATCCAGGAAGGCTGCATCAGAAGGAAGAGTAGGTGTTGCTATGCCGTTGGCTGGGACTGAGACAGAGAGAGGGGAGCATAGCCCCTATGATCCCGGTAAAGAGTTCCAACTAAGCTCTTCTCAGGTTCTTTCTTTCTCTTCCATTCTTATGTTTATATATTAAAGTGTAGTTTTCTTACTATAATATAATAATATTAATCTAATATGCCCATTGGTGTTCCAAAAGTACCTTACCGGATTCCCGGAGATGAAGAAGCGACTTGGGTTGACTTATACAATGTTATGTATCGAGAAAGGACACTTTTTTTTTAGTTCACTGCCCTATACATAGAAAGAAGTGCTTTTCCACCGGTATCAACATTCTATCTGGAATCAGTAGCGATAATTGTTGTATTGTGAGCCAGCCCCGTAAGACACTACGCACCTCCAAATTCTATATGATTTTTCCAATCATTTCATTTATACGACCTGCAAATAAGATAAGATCTTGGCTCGCCCTACAAAAAAACAACTATATGCCCTATAAACTTGCTTGCTTCTTCGAATCTCGAAATAACATATAGAAAGTGTTTCTGTGATGAGACCATTCTCGATCGATAAATGCGATAGGAGCCTATGTGTTTCACGGGCAGCCGGCCAATAGGGGAAGGTTGTGAATCCGGCGAACCGACCGCTTTAAGAACGTGATTGTCTTCTCTCACTCAGTTATCAATTGACAAAGATGACCCATTCTTTTTCGCCCTAAAAACGACAATGGTATGGTACTTTTTCTTCCAATCGAGATTGTGTGGGTGTCCGCTCATGTTCACGTTACATGCTAAATAAGGCTTTCGTTGGAAAAACCAACGCCGACGTCAAGATCAGTCTCCTTTCCTTTCTCTTTTCGGGAGCAGAGCTGAAAAAGATGGGAAATTCCAATGATTCTTCGTTCATTATCATGTCGATTCCTCACAATCGCTCTTTGTGATGCTGCGGAACCATGGCAATTAGGATCTCAAGACGCAGCAACACCTATGATGCAAGGAATCATTGACTTACATCACGATATCTTTTTCTTCCTCATTCTTATTTTGGTTTTCGTATCACGGATGTTGGTTCGCGCTTTATGGCATTTCAACGAGCAAACTAATCCAATCCCACAAAGGATTGTTCATGGAACTACTATCGAAATTATTCGGACCATATTTCCAAGTGTCATTCTTTTGTTCATTGCTATACCATCGTTTGCTCTGTTATACTCAATGGACGGGGTATTAGTAGATCCAGCCATTACTATCAAAGCTATTGGACATCAATGGTATCGGAGTGCGCCTCTTAACGAGGGTGATTTAAGTGCAACGAAATGTACCAGTGGTTCGCGAAGCATCTGGCTTACCGGTCATCTCCCATTCCCGTCGTCGAGAGACTAAAAGAACTATAGCATGCCAGAAACGGGGAGTTGAGGTGGTTAGACCTATACCCCGAAATGCTCCCAGCATAGGAGCCTATGGTTCCATTCTTGTTATTGCTGGAGGTACACATACCTCTTCTCGGTGTGGTGGAGCGATATACGAAAAATAGATGCTAAGCCTGCAATGTCCGATAACGGGGCTTCAGTAGTGAATCTATCGGCACCACAGCAGTGGCATACAACTTTGGACCTAAGGGCAGGTCCCGTTACCTTTCGGAATGGGGGATCCCCGTTGGCACCAACCACGGTAGTAGTTGCGGAACTACTGGGACAAGAGAGGACAACCTGTTGTTCCTGCTCCTCCTTCTTCGCTTCGGGGACGGAGGTCCTACGGTAGGTAAGAGCACGCACAAGCACTTGACCGAAGGGGACCAGCGCTTCTACTCCTCCACCGAGGAGCCGTTCTTGCGAGAAGCAAGGGATGTCGTGAACGGTGGGAGGTCAAAGAAAGAGAATTGACCTCTGAATACAGTGATCCTATGATCTAGATAGACTCCGTCCTTTTTTTTTAGATAAGGGTGACTCAAGAAATTGGGGGTGGGACCTGCTGGCATAATGCAGGCTGGAACGTGGGAATTCGAGGTCTCATGAACGAGTTTTTTTTCGTGGACAAACATACTTTCCGGTCTTTTTTATGGATCCTTTTAGATCTACGGGCCGGCCGTTCACATGAGCATAGGGAATCTATACTCGAGCCTTCGACTTGGCCCCTGGCAGGATAGGTGAGGAATCACTCTTGAGATCTGATCTATTGGGGCCTACAACTTCGCCAAAGCCGACTAGCATCCCTTTCCGTGGTGAACTGGCCGTCCCATACCTTCATTTTGTCTCATGTGTGTTGAACATTGTCTTCCTCGGTTCCAGCTTCACTGATGTAGGTAGGGCTGGGCGAGAAAGGGTCCCCTCTTGCCTATTAGTAAGCGGGCCTTCGATTCCACCGGGGTCTTACGGTCTCATAGAGGGGGGAGAACTACCTAACTAAAGAAGAATAGTGCTCTTTATAAATAAGAGTAGGCGTGGAGAGCTTTTTGCGGGGAAACTTGCAAGTCAAGTTTGGGGGGAGGCGGGCGTCGACCCAACCTTATGAGTATTCGGACTATAACAGTTCCGATGAACAGTCACTCACTTTTGACAGTTATACGATTCCAGAAGATGATCCAGAATTGGGTCAATCACGTTTATTAGAAGTTGACAATAGAGTGGTTGTACCAGCCAAAACTCATCTACGTATGATTGTAACACCCGCTGACGTACCTCATAGTTGGGCTGTACCTTCCTCAGGTGTCAAATGTGATGCTGTACCTGGTCGTTCAAATCTTACCTCCATCTCGGTACAACGAGAAGGAGTTTACTATGGTCAGTGCAGTGAGATTCGTGGAACTAATCATGCCTTTACGCCTATCGTCGTAGAAGCAGTGACTTTGAAAGATTATGCGGATTGGGTATCCAATCAATTAATCCTCCAAACCAACTAAACCGGGGAAGCTGAAGCGGAAATGCAATTCTCGGGTGAGGGAAGGGGGAAGCTCCAGGAAGGCTTCGCTCGCTCGCTCAAAAAGCTCTAACGCTCGTTTACGAGTGGAGTGCATAAGCCCTTATTGAAGTAGGGTGAGGCCTTACTACACGAGCTCGTAAGTCAAGCACGGAACGAGCCTTGTCTACGAAGCTTCGCTTCATCATCTTGCTTGCTTCTGGCGAAGCTTAACGCACTATAACATAGGCATGCATGATGGTATGGTAGGAAGACTCCTTTTAAGGCCGACCACTACATAGGAGCGATAGGAAGCCAAGCCGTCAAAAGGAAAGGCGAGCAGCCCTTATTGCAATAGCAAACGGCCTACTTATAGCCCTATTTATACCCTTTCTCGGGGACTTCAACGGGCCTTACAAGCTCAATAAATTGCAATTCTTCACCTTTTCCTCAGACAGTGGGAATGCATTTTCTTACTTGATTGACATTGACAGATATGTGTACCACACCGAACAAGCAATATGTCATATGCTTGATGTACCAGCCAAGCCAGCTCTTTTTTTCTCAGTTCCCTTATCCTTAGCGCAAAAGTAAAAAGAAAATGAAAGAGAGTTTGTATTTGCAAATGAAAATGAATATGGATCTAAATAAATTAGATAATCAATAAATAAGAATTGGAATAATAGAAAAAATCTCCTTCGCCCCTTATCTCTTCATCATCGTCGGTTCCGTCACTTGTGGTATTCGTTTAGAATCTTGTTGACCCTACTCGCTTACTCCTATTTTCCTTATTTCTTTTTCTACATAATTAATTAGAACTTTCTTGAAAGAATGGGGTTCTCTCTGGGGGGGCGCACCCTCTCTTCCTTTTTGAGAAAGATGGGCTTGTTTTTTTTTTCAATAAGTTCTATTGCTTTGACACATTTAGTATATAACATAATATATATAAGAAAAGTACTAAAGGCGAAGGGCATTCTGTTGTACAGCTACTTTGGTATAGTTACAAAGGTAACCGGTAGGTGACTGTTGAATCGACAGTAGTTACGAAAGGGGGAAATAGCTCAGTTGGTTAGAGTGCTGGTCTGTCACGCCAGAAGTCGCGGGTTCGAACCCCGTTTTCCCCGCCCGATCTTTCTTTCTTCCCGAGGTCATACCTCTGCCACTTTACCCTGAGTTTCACTAAGGCATATAACCCCATTCGGGTAAGAGGAGCAAGCAGTGGGGAACATCTATTTATATGCGTGTTAGCATCAACAGCATCTTTTTGAAAGTAAATTACATCGATCCTCGGTGCTAGGTACTCAGGTAAGTAAATCCTGAGGATAGAACTAGAGCAAGTAAGCTCATCGCACTATCAAGTCAGTCAGGAACTAGTCTGCCAAGCTTAAGAAGAAGTGAAAAGTAAGCAAGTTGTCATCTAGTGAGGGCTAAAAGACACGGAGAACATCCCCCCTCTATTTGCCAATAGCTTCCGCCTTCCTCTCTTTCATTTCATGTCGGTTCAGCCGAGCCAATAGATTCCATAGGCGGGTCAGTTATAGCTGTAGTAGCCTTTGATTAGGTCCTTTCAATAGACTTTCCGTAGCTATAATTCGATAGACTTTCCGTAGCTCAGTACTGCTGATCGTTGACGCCCGCAACTGTACTTACGGCTGTACTTGTGAAAAGAGATAGAGCCGTCTCGCTATGACTCAAAGATGGTCAAAAAGCTAATAGATGGGCCACAAAAGGTAGAGGAGAGGGGGTAAGAAGAGTAGACTTACTACTGGATACAAGATAGGCTATACAGCTAAAAGGGTGAGATAGAGGAATGAAATGAGCCAGTGAAACGGTCCACGACCACAAGTATTGAGCTATAACCATAAAACTTGGGGAGTGCCTCAAGAAAATCCATTGAAATAGAAGACCCAGGTTGTAATGGAACAGACAAAGGTTGAAGAAGACCAGCAGGAAGGGTGTGCTCACTCTTGTTGAGTTGACACACATTACAGTGAAGAACAAACTTGGAGGGAGAAAAAGAAACCAGAAGGGACCCATTGTTTCTGTGCAAGTCGAACAATGATGGAAAAGCATCCAGTATGTAGCCGACATATGCCAACAACCCAAATGCACATATGCTAGTTAAGTTGAAACTCCTAAATTAAAGCGCAAGCAACAAAACTACTTTTTTGAAGGCGCGGAGCGTTGAAGAAGAGCATAGCTCGATTAACACAACTAGGGGCAATATGGTTCATTTTCCTAGAACACCACAACAAATGTCCCTACCAGCTGTTGCCAGTGAAGCTGAAACCATGGCTACCCCTCAACAAGCCTCTAGCTCTTATCCTAGGCCTGAACCGCCTGAACCTCCAATTACCGTACCATTGGTACTGAATACGACCACCACTCACACCTATTCCAGACCTTTAAACCCCTGACCACCTAGACCTCTAGTAGCAAAGCAACTAAAAGACCCAATCACAAAAATAACCCTCTCTATCCCCCTCAAAACCTTGGCACGAACACTTGTTTCCAGCCACCTATGGCCTTCCTCACAGCTCAAAACATGATAATATTAGACCTAATCCTGCACCTCCACCACCACAACCAAGACCCAATTCAATACCAAATATCCCATTTTCCCAACCAATACTTTTGCCCTATGCTGGAAATTCCATGAAACCAGAAGTGCCAATATATACTTACCTTAACCAACCGCTTCCAACTCAACAGCATGACCCGTACCAATACCTGCAAGAACAAAGGCCGCAAAATCAATATCAATATGGGCAGCAGATACATCAACCTCCTAGAGTTTCTTTTCCAATATTTGAAGGGGCCAGGTCTTGGATACAAAAGTGTGAACATTACTTTTCGGTGTACCAAGTTACGGATTGGTACAAGGTAGAACTTTCGGCTATGCACCTTAGGGGGAGAGCTGAAAGCTGGTACAACAGTTTCTTAGTGAATAGGGGACAAGTATCTTGGCAAGAGTGAATTCAAGAGATTGTAGAGAGGTTTGAGGTAAGAAATGTGGTTGGTGTAGTTGATGAGTTTAATCACATGAGGCAAAGAGGAAGCCTAGAAGAGTACAAGTCACACACAATTGGCAGAATTGAGGGCTGCCATGTTGAGGTGCAATCCCTATTACGATGACAACCTTTTTCGACAAAGTTTTCTTGGGGGTAAGGGTATTGTAAATAGAGATAGATGTTTCGTCCGGCTCTGAGAAACAATTCGGCAACCCCGCTCTTCCCTTTGCCTCTTCCACATCTATTTTTGAAACTTGATTCGGTTGAGTTTGAAGCAAGGATCTAATCAGATAACGCTTTGTTCTCCAATGAATGGAGGTGGAATAATTTCTTGAGATAGAGAAAGCTACATCTCGACTTTATTTAAACGAAAGAAAAAGGTTAGTCCTGCTCCTAGACTTCCAATTCCAAGTAGTAGTAACGGAAAGGAACAGGTTTAGGAGAACTTTTTTTATGTCTTTCTTATAGCGATCGCTGAAAGTCAGTCAATGCCCTGGCTTCAATGAATGAAGACCGATGGGCTACGAAGTGGAGATGATGTCGTCGTGTCATTGCTCGTGATGTCTTCACCAGGATTTGACTTACCAATGTGAAAGGTACCGTGCCAGTGGTTCTATCATTTAGATAGAGAGTGATCTTTCCTTCTTGTCGAAGAAAGATATGACGTTGGGAAGGGAAAGGGAGTAGAAACGTTTTCGTAGCCTTGGGGCGAAGGGCTGAGAGTTCCGTGATCCAGTTCTTTGAGCATACATAGGTTGAGGATGGAACTCCTATAGCAATCGATGTGGAAAAAGGCAACAGCCGAGAATACAAAGCAGAAAAAGCGAGTGAGATCTTGACTTTCTATTATCATACAACATAGAAGTATTTAATCAAATCAGAAAGAGCCCTGGGATTTGACCAAAACGGCATAATTGAAAGCTCTCGTCTCAGTCGCTCGCCTAAGAAAAGGTACCGGGTTGCTCCGTGATGACGAATAAGCAACCCAGCCCAATCCTTGCTTTCATAGAAAAAGGTGAATTTACTCGAATATTCGTTCAATGACTCAATATTTAGTAATCAAATCATGCGTTTGTTAGATCATTTAGTGAGAAATAAAACGAGAATAAAGAGAGAGTCCTCACCTCAATATCGACAACAATGACCTGGCAAGTGAAGTAAAGTAAAAGCAAAGTAGAGCCCGGTTGATGTCAAACGTTTTCAAATCTTACCCACCATATCCATTCATGCACGTTACTAGATGAAAAGTAAAAAATAAAGCAATGATGGTTTTTATCAGAGCCACTTTACAACCGGTTTAGCAACTTCTTCATGCCCCTACGAACGAAATATTTGGAGTTTGACAACTGGTTGACGCCGGTTGATACTCGAATGAATATATCGCCGGTAGATACTTGCTTTTCTAATGAGGTAGACACTTTTGCATGTTAAGGTTTCCACTTCAAACCATCCAGATTTACACTTCAATTTCTCGTTGTTGACACGGTTTACACTTGACTTCATTCAAACTGACACTTATGTATCTATCTAGGCGGGCGGGCACTTAACCAAACTCAGGTTGACACAAACTATACAAAAGTCTTAATTAGGGTGTTTTTTTCCGATCAACCCGAAACTCCGAACAGAACCGACCCTGACTAGACCTTTTCCCAAGCAACTCCGAATACTGGAAAATCTGAATGAAATTCGATAAGAGAAATCAGAGCATGTTTCTAAATTTGTGATAACTACTTATTTATGAGTGAGAAATGCTTCATGCGAGCACCCTTGGCGGCCTGCTTTTGAGACAGGGAGGCCATGCTCGTATCTATGCTTTTCATCATTGGTCTGGTCTACTCGTACCCCACCCCACAAGGTACATCTTCGACTACCGTGCTTCTTATCTTGACGCTATACATTCAGTTCAGTCAGTCCCAGAGACTTATCCTTCAGAAAAAGGTAATCCACCCATATTGGACTTTTCTTCACCTGGCCTCGCGGATTCAATACCGAATTCTCTTCGCATACCGGCCTGCTAATTCCGGGATTAGCTGTTCTCAATGACTGGTGGATGCCTCTTTTCTACCTTAGAAATCGTTTTTTTTATGTACCTTCTCCCTCTCTACACCTTTTTTCCGCCTCGCCGCCCAGAAAGACCTATAGAAGAAGGAAGAATTCAATCCGTATACTCCAAGCGCCGTAACTATCGCACTTTCCAAGCAACCCTCCAATGAAGAAAGTGCAATTGAAACAATCAAGAACGGAAAAATAATTAGACTCCCTCGTCAATTGTTTGGATTGGAATTAGGCTCCTCTACTCTAGTCGTCCTCTTCTATTTCGGGCAGTAGCTCAGCCCGTTCCGGGCCTTCCTTTACTGAATCTATTAGTAGTTGCACTTTTCGACATATGCCTTTATTTAGGCATTGGTTGTAGGCATCCCCTTCTCTTCAAGGAATTTCTGCGCCCGGTTCCTGATCAAGTGTTGGAAAAACCGGAATATGATGCTTTCTACTTCAGCAGTAGGGTTGGCCTGAAGCCAGCCCATAGAATAGATACGGGCGTGTTCTACACAGGAGTTCTTGTAGAACATGTTCCAATCAAACCTCTTTCCCTTCGTCTCCGGTTTTCAATACGAACAAGTGTCATCCTCTTCTCCCATCGTTTGGATGGAATACCCACGTGGAGCTGACCTTCACTTTTCAGAGACAGGGGCAAGCCGATAATTTGTAGCCTCCCTGGTTGTTTTCTGGAAATTTCAGTAGAAGTGAAGCCCTGTAGGAGCTCCCTAAGGACTCTAGCTAAGACCTTTTTGAGACCCTGGGTGACTCGCGTGGACTTATCCCCTCTCGGTAAGCCAAAGACCATATCGTCTGCGTAGCGTGCGTAATAGAAGACTACGGCCCCATCCTCTCGGACCATTACCCTTTCAAGCTTGGCATCCAATATATGGAGATAGCAGTGAATGAGGACAGGTTCAATCGGGCTTCCGAGCGGTATTCCTCGCTTCTGGCACGTGTAACTCTTACCTTTTCTATCTACGTGTGGTTTTCATGAAAACCTATTTTATCAACCTATGGACTCCTTTCAATGACAGAGTCTTTGGAGCAAATTGGTTCAGGATTCTAAGGTTAGAAAAGAGTTACCACTCAAGGGAGGAACAGGATATGTGGAAGGCTATCCTGGTGGCTCAAGACTGACCGGTATACCTGGACCAGTCTATATTGAGCCATATTCATCAATTCGTCAGGCAATTTGGCCTCACACAATGTATCCCTGTTCCACCAGACGCTTAATCAACCCTGGAACACAAGAGAACCCTTCTTATCGAAGAGAATTGCGTATTAAACAGATGAGAGAAATAGCCCTAAATATGTGCATCGAGTAAGTCATTACCTTCTATTCGATCTCCAGTATCGCTCATCAAGTACTTGATCAGATTCCTCTTTTTTCTTGCAATTGCAAAGTGGTGGAAAAAATTTGTATTTCGGTCACCATGTCGTAGCCAATTGGCTCTGCCCCGCTGGAGCCATGCTACTTCTTCTTGTTCAAACAGGTTCTCGAGCAGCAGTCAAATTGACTTCCCCTGCTTGAGCGTAATGCCCGCCCCTGGTGTGGTGGAAAAAGCCTCGTTTTCTATTCCTTTTAAAGCTGCTGATGCGAGCTACCGAACAAACAAGATTAGTACAAAAAGCCACAACTAGCACTAGCTTTCGTGATTGCTTCTTTCTACCTTTCTCACTCCGGTAATTGCTCCTTCTCCAAAATATCACTACGGACAAGATGAGCTAATAGAAAAAGTTAGGGCAACAGATGATAGCGACTCGCCAGACTCGAACTGGCATAGGCGGATCGGATCAAACGAAATTAGCCTTTCTTCCATCAACAGGAATCGCTTTGATTTCGCAGTTCAAGAGGATGGTGGGGGCAACCTCTCTACATCTGCGGGCCGGTAGGCCAGCCAACTAACTCTTCAAATGAAGAACTGATTACTCCACATCTATGAACCTATCATTCCCCGCCCTTGCCCATTATTTCTTTTTGTATCACGCTAGGACTTTGCCTCTTTTTTTGAGGAAAAATATGGAAGTAGAATCTCCTCTCTTTTAGAGGCGTCTTCCAAATCCAATTTAAGATCAATGAGGTCTTTCAGAGAGCCGCTGCTCTTTCCATTAAATTCTAGGATCTCTTCGATCCTATGCGCAAAAGCAAGGTGTGAGCCCGCGACCCCTCGATCGCTCTCAGAGTCAATCGGCCCAAACCGGGTTATGAGCTCAACGAAAAAAAAAGTATTTTTAGAAATTGCCTGCAAAACCGCCTTGCGAGCGTTAGCGTCAGCGTCAGCGCCATCTCCCGATGGATATTTTTTGCGCATCTCCAATAGCGCCTTGGCCCTATTTTCTTCTTCGTCTATTGGGGAAGAAGAAGAGGTGGAGTAGCAGGCGGATCTCATCCCTCTTGCGGACTTCCCCGTACTCAAAGTGACTCTGAGAGATTGCGCTTCTCTACTAATCGCATTCTGTTCAAGAATCACTGTTTTCATGATCGAATGACGAAATAGATATACGAACTGTATAGGATCATTCGCTGGGATGGGATAAGTGATTCTTTTATAGGATTCCCATGGGATCGTAGAATCAACTAAGGATGGAATAGGTATTTGTGATCGATCAGCTTCCAGTATGACCGAAGACTTTCTATCTGCATTCAGAATAACCACACAATCAGGTTGTTGGTTCAACCCAAAATTGATCTTCTTCTTTCTTGAACGGAATTTTTTTTTATTTGCAAAAGATTTGGTCAAAAACGCCCCGATCTTCCATTGAGAATCATCGAAACAATGAGAATTCACATTTCTTAAATAGCTTCTTAAATAGCTCGCCATTTCTTCCGTTATCTCATAAATAAATAAATGATTGGTCTTTAAAAAGAAGGAACGGCCTTTTTGACGACTGGGAGATCCTATAAAATGAAGAGCGTTTCGTAAACAAATCAGTGTCTTGTCTGAATCGAGAATAGCAATTCCATTTCTTGAACCACGGATATAGACTTTGAAATGGTGATCAGCTACCCGACGGCCGAGATGTGCATTCGTACAAAGTAATTTAGTACAGACTATCGAAAGCATTGTCATTTTGCGATTTGAGTTCCGGAGATACAGGTGGTAAGTTATGGGTAATGCGGGGGAACTTTAAGACGAGATAGAATACCTAATATGGGAGTGGTTTAAGTGAGAGAATAGCTCCCTTACCAAACCAACTGAGCTATTTGCCATGTTTTTGACAAATGACCTAACTTTGATGTGATGTGCCCGGCTAGCCCGGATCATTCTTAGAGCAGTCGAGGTTACCGGAATTACGGCCTTCCATACAAGAACTGGCACTATTGTAACTCGCTATGGGCCTCCTGCCTTCTCGAAAGAAACTGGCTTTTGAAGAAATTACTCTATTTTACGCATTTAGTTGAAGCGGATTCAAAGAGCTCTATCGAGCAAGGAAGGAGTATACTATACTGTAGCTGGATAAGCTAGATACCAAAACTTTGATAAAGATTGAGGCAACCCATTTGAGGAAGAACCGGACGGACCCCTGTGGAGATGGCATAAACAATCCTTTGACGAACTTTCTGGTTAACATAGAATCTATGAGTTTTTTCTTCTAATTACTACTACTAACATTATTCAATCTGGTATCCAAGAATTTATTAAGCTCATCCCGCAAGCACATGTACACATCTTGGATTTTACCGTCTTAAGATGGAAGAAGATTCGTTCTCCTACCCATTTCTAAGTTAAGCAAGAGATAACTCATAATTTGATATGCACTCGCACTCGCATCTTGGGTCACTGGAACCTGATGATAATTACTCACTCCTTCATCCTGAGAAAGGATCTTGGCTATGAAAAAAAATGGATCACTAGCTTGCGCAGCAAATTGAATGAAACTTTCGTCCGAAGTAAACATTTCAGTCTGGTGTTCGTTATACCATTTAAGGGCATCATCTAAGTTCGAGAACTTTGGATACTTAAAGGCTGCAGCACATGCTAAGTGTTGACTGAGATTCTTTTTTTCCGACAGGTGGTTTTGTGCTGGAGGTTGAGGATGATCGGCAGAAAAGAGTAATAAACTTTTTGACAAATCACGCTCATGAAAATGCAATACACCTGAACGGTAGATTCTACCACGGAAGTCCATGAATGCTGGCAAATAGAATTGATAACCTTCGTATGCTGACGCAAGTCTTATTAAAAAATCTTCATAACTAGCCTGCTGCACCTGTTTTAATAATTTATTTAACAGTATGTTATAGCTACAAGCATTATTAATACCTTTGACGTTATTGAAGTAGCACTCCCTCAATATGTCTGAGGCTTCTGTCGGATTCACGCGAGCCAGAGCATTTGGTAAAAGAAGCCCACACTCAACTAAACATTGACGATTCTTTTCCAGAAATCTCAAGAGCCTTTTGTTTATTTCAAACGCTTGAGACTGAAGCCCATTCAAAATATCACACATCTGCTTGTATTCTTTTTTATGTAACTTTATATAGAAGTGGTTTAAGTCATGGGAAGTTAATAGCCGAAAGTGATTCTAGATATCCCCCGTGGGTTTGCATAAGTAACCTCCTATCAGATCCGATAATGTATCAGGATCAGACCCCCTCTCTGCTGGTTGCCAATCCAAGGGTTTGCAAAGCATCGGAAGATTGAGTTTGATAGGGAGCAGATTTATGTTCAAATTGCACATAACATAACAAGAATTCTCTATATACCCTTGACCTTTCTTAAGAACCAGCACTGGATCTTCTTTTGTTACTCCCCTATCTGTTGATATATGTAGAACATTTCTTTCAATCATGAATTGGAGCAAGTATTTCCCGATATCATAATGACACTGAATTTTTTTCTTTTTCTCTTTTTTGCTAGCACCTTTGGGCTGAACAACATCCTTAACTGATTCTACCTTACTAGTGAGTACTGCTTCCACCTTACCACTACCTGGTGCTTTGTATTGTAGAAACCTTGCTTGTTCTCGTACAGTTGAATTAAGTTGATCTATAAATCTAGCTGCCTTAACTGCGGATGATTCCTGAAGAGTGTTGAATACCAAGCCTAGTACATGAATCATGATAGCCTCAAGCGTATAGATACCAAACATCTTAAGCATAGGTAAGCTACTTGGTAGGCAACCCTTTAGATATTGCTTAGCGTTAGGCTGATCTTTATTAATCAAGAACTTTACTATGTTAGGAGTTACTTTAAATAGATTATCCTCATCGAACTTCATTGTGCAATTTGCAATTTGATTCTGTAAATCTATTAATTCAGTATCGGAAAACACACCATTTTGATTCTTCTTTTCATTAATCAACAACTTTCTAACATCATCCTGATACATATCAACATTAGAAGTCTTTTTCGTTTTGTCAATATCCAACAGCTTAGCGTAGTAATCGTTCCAGAACTCCTTAATAATACGTGCATTTTGCAAAGATTTCTCATTCTCAATGCTATCATCATATGTCTCGGAACAATAAAATAGAACCTGCATACTTTTATTTGTTACCCTTACTAAACCGCAGTAAGGATACGAATACGACTGAAATAAACTACTAGAATCTAAATATAAGGAAAGGATCAGAATAAGTACTAATGCTCTGTATAATACTTTTCCCCGAGCGATGGTTTAGCGGATTCGGAATTGTAACCAAGCATCCTGGGTTCTATACCCGATTCAACACTAGAGCATGCAGCCGATCCTGGATACATAACTATATAAAGTGTGCAGTTTTGGATCTTTATTGGTAGCCAGTCTTTCACTTCTGCCTCTCCACTCCCATGCCTTTCTTGGTCGGACCAACCCAACCGGCGATTTCCGACAAGTCTTTCTGCTTAGAGCAAGAAGCGGAACCAAAATAAAGCTTTCTTTATTTTCATTTATGGATAACCAATCCATTTTCCAATATAGTTGGGAGATTTTACCCAAGAAATGGGTACATAAAATGAAAAGATCGGAACATGGGAATAGATCTTATACCAATACTGACTACCCATTTCCATTGTTGTGCTTTCTAAAATGGCATACCTATACAAGGGTTCAAGTTTCGATCGATATTTGCGGAGTGGATCATCCCTCTCGAAAACGAAGATTTGAAGTTGTCCATAATTTACTGAGTACTCGGTATAACTCACGCATTCGTGTACAAACAAGTGCAGACGAAGTAACACGAATATCTCCGGTAGTCAGTCTATTTCCATCAGCCGGCCGGTGGGAGCGAGAAGTATGGGATATGTCTGGTGTTTCTTCCATCAATCATCCGGATTTACGCCGTATATCAACAGATTATGGTTTCGAGGGTCATCCATTACGAAAAGACTTTCCTCTGAGTGGATATGTGGAAGTACGCTATGATGATCCAGAGAAACGTGTGGTTTCTGAACCCATTGAGATGACCCAAGAATTTCGCTATTTCGATTTTGCTAGTCCTTGGGAACAGCGTAGCGACGGATAATTCCGAATCTACATAGGTCTAGTCCAGGGGACAAATCAATAGGAAATGCTATTTGCTTCTTAAGAAGAAGAACTTTTTTGAAATGAAAGAGTTTCCACGGGCGTCGGATATCATTTCTTCAAATAAGGAAGAAGTGTTATCGAAGGATTTCCTTCCATTCTTCCTAGTATGGAAGAAGTAAAGAAAAAGTACTGCGTCTCGATCTATACGAAAGGGCACTGGTTTTTTCTTTCGGTTTCATTGATAGCAGAAGAGTACGCTAGCTAGCGGAGCCTGAAAACGCTTGCTTGCGCCCCACCCCTACGGAAACTATTGCCTATGCTTGCTGCTCGCTCAGTGTCAGTAGAAGGGAAGAAAAGATGGTCACTCCTTTTAGGAACATGGCGAGCCTTACTTACGACTGTTGCACTTCACTCGCTGCTCGTTCATTCACTTGCTCATGAACTCGCTGCTTCGCCAGAAGCGACTAGTCGCCTCCTTTCCTCCGCCGAAAGATGCTTAGCCAGAAGCGACGAAGGAGGGGAGCTGGGGAAGGCCGACGATGGCAATGAGGGGGAAGCTGTCGTAGAAGCTTTGCCCCTTGCTTTACATAAATTGTTATGAACTTACTAAATGACCTTATTTATTCTCCCGGAACGCTAGCAAATCTAATAGTTCCATCTGCTCTTCTTAACTTAAGAACGAAGGCCGCCATCCTTCTTATTCAGGAACCCTTTGTTTGAGGAGGGCGTATCCCCGGGAAGGGGAGAGTGGCCGAGCGGTCAAAAGCGACAGACTGTAAATCTGTTGAAGGTTTTCTACGTAGGTTCGAATCCTGCCTCTCCCACTTGTTGTAGACTTAAGAGAAGAGAAAGTAGGCGGAAGCCTAGGAGGGCCAACCGAGCGAAGCTCTTTTTTTTTGCCGTGCCGTGAAGTGCAATTTTCTCGTATGCGTTTTAGAGAGGTTGTCGAAAAAAGACGATCTATAGAGATTCCCCATCTATATCCAATCGAGAATAGAAGCGAGTCGCTTCCGGCGTCGGCTTGTAGTCTCTGCAGTCGGCACACGCACGCGCCCGCCATCATGCCTCCTTGGTTCGGGACGAAGCCAAGCGAGACATACGATAGACGAAGGAAGCGCCCACCCAGCAGGAGGGCTAAAACCTGTAGTTTTGAAGTTGCAAACTCCAGCTTCGAAGCTGGAGTGCTTTAGCCCTTTTTTAAGCAAGAATCACCGTCTTGAGCGCCTTGCGCGCTCAAGAACAAGCAAGGGATGAGCGCTTTGTTGCTAAAGCGGATACGTTTTCTTGCTGGGGAAGGCTAGTTTGATCGAGGATTGGAGAGGAGGGAGAGGTGGAATAAAAAGCTCGGGATGGATTTTGGAGTCTTTGTGCGAGCCGTATGCGGTGAGAGTCGCACGTACGGTAAGGAGGGGGGTTCGCGTCTATACGTGTAGTGTGGTGGTTGGGCCTACCCACCCTATTTGTTCCATGATCTATGGGTCTACTGGAGCTACCCACTTCGATCAATTAGCCAAGATTTTGACCGGATACGAAATCACTGGTGCTCGATCTAGTGGTATTTTTATGGGGATTCTTTTTATCGCTGTAGGATTCCTATTCAAGATTACTGCAGTTCCTTTTCGGGCGGCTGTAGGACGGACGGCCCCCTATAGGTAGTAGGGTAGGGTGGGTGGTACCGCTCAGATAGCGGCCAATCCTCCTAACTGCGCGCGGGCCGGGCTTAGAGCGCGTGAAACTCATCACTACCTCGTAAGGGCGTTGAGACCATAGCATGTTACACAAAAGCGCCGCTTTCTCAGGAGTGTTGTCACACAGCTGCCCGACTAGAAGAGCTACTCGCTCTGTAGTGTTGTCACACAAGATAAGCACGCCGCCCGCCTGCTGGCCGGGCGAATCGAAGTTATCTTCCGGTCAACTGTCCACCCAGTCAAGTGCAAAAAACACAGTGGAATCACGCAACGCACGCTGCTGGTGTGCTTCCTGCCCACGAGGAAAGAAGAGCGACAAGGTTCAGATTTGACTGTTTGCAGCATGGGAGCTGATTACCCAAAAAATCCCTGGGAAAAAAGAAAAGATATCTCGGTAACGAAAACCATAGGAGGCTGTATTGGCGAGATCCAAGGGTTCACAGCAGCCCAAAAGAAAAACCGCCTGGAAGTCCGAGGACCTTTAGTACCGTACCGAACCAGCAGCCTTCGCGCCAAGCGACGACCGCCCTTGTCCCTTTCCTTTTTCCATTCAGCCTACTTCTTAGCTTTGTTCCGTCAGTCTAAGGCAAAGCTTAAGTGGTTTGCCTACCTTACCCACTTGATGAAAGGGAACGAACTTCGTTTCCTTGGCGGCTTTATGGATGGATTCAGTCAGAAAAAACTCCTTCCTTTTGAAAAAAGTGACGCTTTGCGTCTTCGCTTCCGAGGGTTAGGGTATAGGCCGTTTCGAGCAAGCTTTCGCTTTTTCTCCCGGCTTTCTACAACTTTCGCTTTAGCTTCCAAAGGCGACCCAATGACCTTTCCGGAATTGGAAGTATTCGTCGCCCTACCCTAAGAAAGAAGTCACTATAAAACTGCTTGCCCTCCAGAAGTACCAAAGGTGCGCGGAGCCCGGTGAAAATGAATATGTTTGCTACTGAAAGAAGCCTGCCTATTGACTAATATTCGTCTTTAGAATGAAAGTAGCTATGAAGCCCAATCTACTGTCGATTCAAAAGGGGGCATAGTCATATGGGTGGGGTGTTTGTGGGGAGCTGCCTTGGATATGAGGAATTCCTCCAATCTAAAAAAAAAAAGAACAAAGAAAAAGTCCGTGACGAAGATCTTTCTTTTCTATCAATAGATAGGAATGAGTGTTCGTTATAGGGGATAGGATCCATCTGCTCTCTCTCTCTCTCTATTTTCTTTGATGCAATTTAGAGAGAAAGAGCAGTGCGAATTAGAAAAAAAAGAGAATCGGGAGATGATTCCAAAATAGATACATAGACATCTAAAGTAAAGGGATGTATATATTATTCCTATATATATCATCTATCTATGAAAAAAGTAAACAGAGTTCGTTTTTGGGTTCCCCGAAGCCCCGAATGGATTGGATCGTTTCTGCTTCTGCCAACGAAATGAAGGCCTCGCCCCTTCCGAATGCTTCTCCGATCCTGAAGTTCTCGCGAAGAGAATAAGATGCAGCTCCCCCTCCCTCTGTCTTTTTCCGCTTTGCTAATCTTCCCCTCTAACGCGGGCCGGGCTTAGGCGGGCGCGGGAGGAAGAAAGAAAGTCGAAGAGCGTCTTCTCCTTTGTCCTTTTTTCAGTGCAACACAGGAAAGCACCCTCTTTTTGTAATCCCTGCAGCTTCCCAGAGGCTTGCTTTTTTTTTATTGAACGCATGGCGTAGCTAGGACCCCTCCAATCATGTTTGAGCCTATGTTCACCCGGGGCCAAAAAAGGAGAATTCCGGAATGCCTGCCGACGTTCAGATAAGGTGCATATCCCTTACCACTAAAGGAAAGGCTCGACGAAGGGGGGGATATTAGCTGGGTAAGGAAAACGCTTTCGGAGATTGAGATGTCGATTTGTTTTTCATCGAAAAGGAAGAAGGCCGAGGGGATAGCAGCCTTCCTTCGGGCTTTGCCTGCCGACGTTCTAATAAAGAATTCCGGCTCGGCCCGGGAAAGCGCTGGCAACAACATAAAGAAAGGGGTCCATGTAGCTGCTGCGCCCGCCCACTGAGCAGCAGGTTCGGCATCTACTACAAAAGAGAGAATCCACTTCAGATAACCACGTCTCTGCTAGGCAGCGTGTGGAATGGCCGAGAGCGGACCAAATGGATATATAATCCAAGCCGAGAGTGGAGTTACGTGAACAGCCGTCTGATGGAAAACAACTTTCACGTTCGGTTCAGAGAGCACTTTTTTTGTTGAGAATAAGTCCTTCCCTTTTGTGTGAATTCCCCAGCGGCGAATTAACAACTTGTGGGGCCCTATCTATTCAATCTCTCGAGCCCCAAGAAAACCCCCCTCTCCCTCGGACTCAATCTCTCTTTTGACTCTATATATGTGGGCACCTGATATCTATGAGGGTTCACCCACCCCGGTGACAGCATTCCTTTCTATTGCGCCTAAAATCTCTATTTCTGCAAATATGTCACGTGTTTCTATTGTTGCTTCCTATGGGGGTACATTACAACAAATCTTCTTTTTCTGCAGCATTGCTTCTATGATCTTAGGAGCACTGGCCGCCATGGCCCAAACGAAAGTCAAAAGACCTCTAGCTCATAGTTCGATTGGACATGTAGGTTATATTCGTACTGGTTTCTCATGTGGAACCATAGAAGGAATTCAATCACTACTAATTGGTATATTTATTTATGCATCAATGACGATAGATGCATTCGCCATAGTTCCAGCATTACGGCAAACCCGTGTCAAATATATAGCGGATTTGGGTGCTCTAGCCAAAACGAATCCTATTTCGGCTATGACCTTCTCCATTACAATGTTCTCATACGCAGGAATACCCCCGTTAGCCGGCTTTTGTAGCAAATTCTATTTGTTCTTCGCCGCTTTGGGTTGTGGGGCTTACTTCCTAGCCCCAGTGGGAGTAGTGACTAGCGTTATAGGTCGTTGGGCGGCCGGAAGGTTGCCATGAGTAAGGTTGGGAGACCGAAGGCAGTTTTCCGTGCACCGGACACGTAGCTTACCGAATCAGTTGCAACACAGATGGGAATGCATGCTACGAAAGACAGGGTCGAGTCTGATACATCAACCGTCGACTCCATATCCTTGTACGAGTCCACAATCACTACACGAGATGAACCTGGGTTTGGTGAATGGAAGTTGGCCTTAGGTGTAATAGGACTCCCAGTTACTGCGCGCGATCGTATACTGAGGTGCTCCCCGTCGGTTGTTGGAACGACGCGAGCCGGGCCGGGCCTCGATTCCTTTCAAAAAGATGAAGGGACAGAGGTGACTAATTCCCCATCTCATTTGGGGCGGAAAACGAATCGACATCTCGATGTGATACAGCCCTTTCCATTTTCGTTGGGAAAGAACGGCGAAGTCCATCCGAACCCTCCAATGAAGAAATAAGAGGAGAGCAAAGCGCCAATGGCGCGCGAAGCGCATGCGGAAGGGGCACGGAGAAATAAAGAAGTGTGGGGGAGAAGCAGCCGAGCTCATTCCCTTCGCTTCCTGGGCCCAAAGCAGTGCTTTGTTTCCTGGCCAAATCAAGGATTTGGGGCTGATTGCAAAAGATATCTGAATAGAAAGATAGATCCATCCATCTATCCAGATATCTAAAAAAGAATCGATTTCGATTTCATGAAACCTTTGATTCAAAGAACTGCGCTTAGCCCCCCCGCTCATGAAACGGCTCTGCTGCAATGGATGGCAGAGGGTCCGTAGTACCCGAAGCACTGGAGTGATCCAGTAGCCGGGAAGGGGCCTAGAAGTGCCTACTACTACACCACACTACACTTGGCTCTACACATTTACAGAGCTTACCCCTGTCCAGTGTCTGGCAGAACGTTGGGGGCTTCAATCGTCGACTCGTTATCCCCATCTCAGCCCAGGCTAACGGAGCCTGACTTATTCAGGGGAGAGAGTGGAGCCTATCGAAGCACTCTTGAGAGTAAGATCCTTGGCTCCTCTTCATTCTCTACAGGGGTCTCTGCCCACATGGAAGCGGGGCAGAGATGGATAAGATCAAACACGGGAATAAGAAGCATTTGAAATGCCTTTTTGATCATTTTGATAGAGGGGGATGGATAAAGTGGGCAAAACAGACTCACATTTTTCAATCGAAAAGATGGGTTCCTTTTTCGTCTCGACAAAGAAAGAATCATCTTGAAAACGCTCCTAACCCCTTCGTAGGGCCGTGTATAGTAAGTGATCCGAACCTGCCCGGAGCGAGCCCCCCTTAGAGGCAAGTGAAGTTGGTGAGCCGTATGATGGGCAACTATCTCCTGCGGTTCGGAGAGGACTCAGCTGTTAGTTAGTACCCCCTTGGTTTCGGGGTGGACCCTTTCACTCTATTTTATTATATACGCTTAGCGAAAAGAATGTTTTTTGATAGACCTAGGACATGGATTCTATATGAACCAATGGATCGTGACAAGTCGTTACTACTAGCAATGACTTCCTCTTTCATTACTTCATCCTTTCCATATCCCTCTCCCTTGTTCGATCTTACTCATCAAATGGCACTCAGTTCATATCTGTAAGTTCGTTCGATCATTGACAAGGTTCAAAGAAAGGGTGGGCCATTCACCATGAAGGCTAAAAGCGAGATAGGCTTTACTGGACATTTTCGCTTACAAAGGCGAAGACAATTCCGCGTTTTTTCAGCCGATTCTCCGAAATTTAAGACAATTATCCTCACTCAAACTTCAAAAAGTCCTTTTTTTTCTGATGTAAATTCTGTCTGTCTCCTTTGTCCTTCCTAACGCTAGTCTAGTCTCCGATTAAAGGATTGATACGGGCGTGCTTCCTTGCAGAGGGTTGTTTTAGACACCTACCCACCAGAAACTTCGCTTTGCCACCCAGGTATAACCAAAGCCTTCCACAAAGGAATATTTACTACTGGGTCCATCACGTGTCCAGATACCGGTGCATCCCTTGCCGTTTCCCCATCGGCTGAAGTTGGATCAAAGTCCCCGGACGCGAATGCTCATTATAGAAAGAACTAGGCCTACTTAGGTAAACAGGCACCCCATCACTACCGTAGTAGTTGAAATCTCTAACTTAGGTGTGTTTGCCCATTACTTCTACCCATCTACGCGATTCTGAGATCCAGCCATTGGAACTGAGAGATCCCCGCTGTTTGACCTACTCAAGTAGGCTTTCTATTGAATATCCACCCGTGGTAATTGCTTGACTGGTAGAAGCACCAAGCTTTGGTACTATAGTCGTACTCGAGACCCTATTGAGCTGCTTAGTCTTCTCCTTTCTTTGGCTGGTGAAGGGACGGTGGACTTGTTGTTTCATTGCTCTCGCGCTCTGATCTTGATATTGATTGCCAACTCGGATAGAGGAAGTAAGCTGTTCTGTTTGGGCCATCGTTCTCTGTTCTATTGGATTTGACACTTTTTCTGATCTCCCTCTGCCTGTTTTTGAGCTCAATAAAAGAGAAAGTTTCATGCCAGTATGGGCGAAAACCATCAATTTTCACATTCCCCTAATAAATGGGTGTTTTTGAGGTCCTTTTTCCGATCAGTTTCATGCCAGTATGGGGTCAAAGTATACAAAAATCACATTCTCCCCGTAGAACGCTGTTTTTAGAGCTCTCCTTTTTTGGAAACTTTCATTGCGCATAGTACGAAAACCAACAGAAATCCCACTGGCAAGGGTGTTGTGCCGGTTGCCGACCAGGCGATCGACCAGCTTCCGACCAGAAGCGTTGGTCCAGTGAGGTGAGCCACGACCAGAACAGAGCTGTTACAAAGGAAGCCCACTCCCTTATGTTCTGATGGGAAATAGGACTAGGATCTGTAATAGTTGTATCTGCTTTCCTTTGGTTTGCATGGGCACGTGATACATTCCTAGCATGACGTTGGAACAAGCAAGGACCCAGCGTGATCCAGAGGGCAAGCCCATCCCGGGTAACTTTGTATCCTGACCCAAGCCGGAAGTTTGTCGAACTTGTAGTCTAGGACATTGGTAGGGATCCGCATGGGCACGCTGAACAATCCGATGGCCACCCACAACACGAAACATCGGCCCCGCTCGTAGCGCTTGCCGATCATCCCTATCTCTACCGGGCCCGTATTCCCCGCCTCGCTGATACTTATTCATTTCTTTGAATCGATAAAGATGGGTATCCATGCCTCTTAGTTCCGGGGAGATACTGGTTATGCCAGTGTGGACAAGTTCAAATGGAGCAAACCCGCAAGAGCATGGAGCATAGGATTTGAATTAGCCCAATGCGGATGGCAGCGATCGAGCAACTAAACGAGCGAACTCCAAATAGAAATCTTTTGCGCTTTCCTAATGTGTTCTAACAGGTGTTACAAGCTTCGATAATCTAGCGTGAACTAACCCGAACTATGGTTTCGCTTCCCTAAACTATGTGGTATAATCACTTTAAGTGAAGCATGTCCCGATGATTCCCCGGATAGGAGAAGGCCAGCTGGGTCATTTGTTTGTATAATTACGAGTCAATTCACTCCTGCGGTTTTTGCCCGAGTCAAAAGACAAGCAAGTCCTTTGAGTACACAGCGAACGAAGTGCCAGAATGTGAGCCTAGGGTGAACAGTGGTGCTTCCATGGCAGTTGGATAGTAGATCAGAGAGGCAGGCCAGTAGAATATGGAGTTGTTTTCGTTCTCTTGTTATTCTTTTCTGGCTATAAGTATTTCTGTCTTGGATTCGTTTGGCCATTAGGTTTGAATTGCCTTCTCTTTCTGTCTTCCATTTGAATTCCGTGATTTATCCTGCTATTTGGAGAGTAGTTGATATGGTCTTTCTTGGGTTTGGCTTTCAAAGTGCAGTTCGAAAAGAGTGAGTTGCTGTCAATGGCTGGAATGGAATATATAAATAAGATGGAAAATATGGCTTTCTTTCCATCTACCTATTTGAAGTAGTAAGCTTATCTTTTAGGTGGGAATAGTTTACAATCGAGTTTGAAAGCATTAATGAAGTGAGCCTATTACATCAAGTTCTTTTTTGACCTTTTCATTTGAAAGTAGCCATAGGCAAGGAAGGCTACCTATTGATACGGAAAGAAAGCCATCTCTGGCTATTCTTTTTTAGGGTGGAAAAGAGTGCTCCATATCCATATATGTGCTTGGAGGGAAGGCCACATCTTTAATTGTATTCTTTTTCGAGGTCATCCTCTTCAGCCTGTGTTAGTAGTGCTAGTTTTTCGTTTTTAGTACCTTACGGGTCTATAGAAAGGCTTAGAGGATCCTAAAGTGTCAGTTTATGTTGGAATTGCTTTGCTCTTTTTCAAGCAAATAAGCTTGAAAGAAAGTGCTTTTATTTGAGTGGAAATGAAAGAAGAAATCGTCTATCTAGACAGAGTATGTGTATTATTCGGTCCATGCTTGCCCTTCTAGGCCCTTTAGATCTATATCTATCTTACTATCGAAAAGGGTTTTAGGAGGAGCAGAGCAAGTCGCGTTTACAGCCAGCAGTTCTTATGGGCGTAACTCCCTCTAGTATTCCAATAATCTCCTTTCCTCCAATATGTCACTAGTATTCAAGTATGCGGCTCGTATTAGTATGCCAGGCGTTCGAGAGACCAGAATTCTTTTCATAGCCTTCCCTTCAATATGCCATCTTGTCTTGCGGCGCTCTATCCTTCCAAGCGAGCCTGTGCTCGGGGAGCACTCCTTCTATCATTCATAAAATATGCTTATCTCTCCTTGGTCGTAAAGCTTCGCTTTGCTTTCATTTACCGAAAATGCCATTGGAGTTTCCAGCCGGGAGGCGCAGTCTCGTACAAGCAACTTCTCTTCCTCTTTCGAAAAGTAGCAAAGCGGTGTCAGGTTGGAAGCCTGCGGGCCAGTCTGTTCTAGCGCCTCATTCTTTACATCCTTGCATTACTCTCTTCCTTTCCTCCTTGCCCTAACTTGAACTGGCTGAAACTAAAATGGCCGGACTTTCTAATGATGGCACTGGCTTGGCTGGATCGACATGAACTTCTATTAGGACAGCAACTGTTTTGCCCCTTGTCGAACTTTGACTGAGACATAGCCTTGCTGCTGCGGGGCAGCCGACTTATAATTCTAGTTACTGTCCTTCTTGTTCATGTAGTGCCTGCCTCTCTCCAAAACTCCTTCCCGCACTTGATTGAGCAAAAGATGCAGCTTCACTAATTGAGTTAGGCACCTGCACTTCCACTGCAGCTCTGAGTTCATTCTTCAGACCCAAAAGAAATTGTGTCACCAGCAGCAGTCCTCCTACATTCAGATCATACAATTTAACCTAGCGGAGCGGATTCAACTACTTAAGATATTCTTCCTCAGAGCCAGTCTGCTCTCTATCATCATCTATCGTCTAAATAAGTAAATAATGACACCGATATAGATCTTGTTGAGGACCCCCATCCAAGCCATAGGAAAGAAAGCCGCTGGAGTGCGACGCTCAAAGCAAAAGTAAGTAATAGGGAAACAAGGTTCTATTAGGCTTGCAGGGCTGCTGCTCTTTGAAAGACGAGGTCTAGTGGAAGAGGCGGGTCGGGCAAGTTGAGTACTCAGATTCGGCGCTTGCTTGACATCTCTCTTTGAATCTGAAACCTGACATGACCATTGATTCCGCCTCCATTGCCGGAAAGGATAACGATGGATCTTTAGCTAGCTCATAGGCAGAGGAAAGGTATACGTTAACAGATAAGGAAAAGTGGATCCGCTACCAAATACGTTGTGGAGCCGTGTTCTCCAGGGAGGTTTGAGGGTTCTTGGGATGGGTTCTATGTTGCTGCCCATTCATTTCCTATTAATAAGGAGATATGTAAAGCCAGTCATTCTATTAAAGAGAACTTCCAGTGGCAGATTTTAGATGGTAATTCGGTGCGATTGTTATAAGACCCTTGGCTCAGTGGGACTGCATTGAATAGAAGGCCTATTCCTATGAACATGTCAGAGCTGTTGGAAGGTTTGTCTCTCTCCCACTATCTCATTCCTAATAGGGATTGGCATCTTAGTTTATTAGCTTTTTTTCTCCCTGATGAGGTGGTGCGAGAAATTTCAGCTGTACCAATTCCTAGAAGCATCTGTTCTGATACTTTGACATGGGGGTCTTCTGTTCACTCTGACGATTAGGATGAAGGAAGTATACAGGGAGGTCTGCCAGCCATTTAATGAGGAAGGTGGTCTTCATTTCTCTTGCGTATGGAAGCTTAAGGTCATTCCCTGCATTCCGTTTTTTTGGTGGAAAGCTTATTGGAATAGACTTCCGTGCAGAGAACGAACTTCTTGTCTCAAGGAATTTGCTCCCATTGTCTCAGTGTTTTTTTTATGTTTGTGAAGGGGTAGTGGAGGACATAGACCATGTTCTGGTGAAGTGCACAGTAGCTAATCAAGTGTGGATGGTTGGTCTTCCTGAACTCTTTGAGCTGGAGCTTTGGACTCTACGAGGTATTGGGTGCTTGCCCTATTGAGAGTATCTTACATTCTCTCTTCACCAGACAGATAGACAAATAGGCAATCCGATAGAAAGATTATGGCTTCCTTACTATCAGCAAGCTCCCACAGGCGATGAACTGCTTCTGACTTCTTCATTCGGTTTGTAGCCATACCGTATAGAGTGAAAAATGCCTTTTTTTGGAAGTAGCTAGATTCAAGCAAGCATCCTAGCAAAACGATCTTTTGACAATGGGCTCTGCCCAACACTGGGACTGACTGACTTTATACAGAGATAGAAAAGGCTGCAATCCAAGTTTGATAAGGCGGTTAAAGACATTCATTGTGGTTGGTCACGTTGGTGAATTAGATGAACAATCGATATTACCATCTTGGACTGTGAAGTCATCCATCCAGACATACTTCTTAGGTTAAATAGCCAAACATCTGAGTGAGTCAGTCTACCAATGCCTTGTGACTCATGACAGTAGTCCACCAGATCCCTAGTTGCTGTTTTTGTCCTTTTGGATACCACCTATTTTCATATTGAAAAGATTCCAGTACCTTCACCACAAACACAAGGCCTGCTGCTCCCTAAGTTGTAAAGTCGCCCGTTTGGTAATCGGAGTGAATCTATACTTACTCAACTACTAACTCTGAATGTTCTCGCTATCGAAGGATTTCTTTCTTTGCGTATGATGATTGAGGCTCAATTCCTTCCCGAAAGAATAGTAGACTGACAAACGTATCTTACTCGTTCCCTCAACTGCTCGACTGAAAGAACTCTTAGTTCTCATTCTGTTCTTTCTTGTTTTTTCAGGATCCAGGAAAGACTTTCTTTAAAAAGAGGAATCCAGATGGATAGATTGTGAAATAGAGTATCTCCTTCGATTGAAACATCAAGGATGAAATAGAGGACTTCTAACCGAATGATTGATGGAATTCAGGTGCGATTCCTAGTATTCAAATAAAAGAATATTAGATTACATATAAGTTATTCGTGTTCCTACTCCATTCTATTCTCTATTTCAATCTCATATGAGGTAGCTGGTCAAAGATAGGCTATGTCGACCCTTTCAAACTGTTTTCCATAAAAAAAAGCATAAATCCGCTTATGGCATTCACCCAAGCATACAGAGACAGAGGAGAGCTTGCCTGCGGTAAAGGAAGGTTTTTACTACGAAGCATACGAGTCTGCTTTAACCAACAGGGGAGTGGGAAATACACTCCCCTGTTTGTTACAACTGATGCCCCGCCTATAAGCAGGTAGCTTGTGAGCTATCGATCAATTGTGAATGTTCTCATAGAATTGGATCTTATCTTATTCACATAAGTCTTTCATTTCGTACATGTTTCCAAGAAAGAAATTAGGACAACCAATTAAGCATTGGATGAGTCAAAGGCTTCTTCGAGCATTTCCAGATCAACTAGGACAAGACTCAATAAAGTCACCACTATAGCGAAGCCAAGAACAATACATTTCAATATAAATCACACAAAATATAAATGCAAAATGGCAAAAATCAGTTTTATAATGAAAAAGAGTCAATTTTAAAAATATAATCAACCGCTCAAATTGGGAACCGACAAAAATAAGCATATGATACAAATGTGGATAATGCACACATTAAACCGACAATTATAAAGTATGACGAAACAAATAAAAAGTCGTCAAGTTTTCTCCTATGAAAAAAATGGTGGACACATGGTTTATATGTACGCGCACTATCACCGACAATAAAAAAAACTATGAAAAATGGAGGACACATGGTTTATATGTACGCGCACCTCGCCGATGGATACTACTCTAAAATTTCACTGTCAAAAACGGCGCCAATATTATCAAATCATCATGGAGTATGTTCCACCATGGAAATATCGCTGTATCTTAACGGATGCACACAAAATATAATGCCGACTGCTACAAATCTTCCGGCGGTCACACGCAGTTGGATTCACCTCACACATCCGTTGGATCCGGTCAACACGTTGGATGGGGCCTTCTTCTCTCATCGCAACCGCAGCAAAAAAGCAACCACCATGTCGCCGACTCGCCGTGGGGAAGCAGCACCACCTGGCTCGTAGCAGCAGCCGCGCCCCCTCATCAGCAGCGCAGCGACGCTCCACCGACTGAGCGCCGGCGAAGCTCGCCGCCACCAGCGTGGCCGTGCTCCATCGCAGCACCCCTGACGGCCGCCGCATGCTTCATTGCAGCCCCTCGCCGCACGGTGGTGCTCCATCGCAGCACTGGCTGCCGTCACATCTCCCATCACAGTATTCGTTGGCTGCCGTCACATCTCCCATCACAGTATTCGTTGGCTGCCGGCAAAGCTTTAGTGCAGCGCTGCCACCGGGCATGGCGGAGCTCCATCGTAGTACCCCAACCGCCATTGCACACTTCACTGCAGCGCCCCACCGGGCAGTGGTGCTTCATCGCAGCACCGGCTGCCGTCACATCTCCCATTGCAGCACCCGATGCCGCCGGCGAAGCTTCAGTGCAGCTCCGCCGCAGGCGCGGTGATGCTCCATCGTACACCCGGACGGCCGCCCCATGCTTCACTGCAGCGCCCTACCGCGCGGGTGTTGCTCCATCGCAGCACGGGCTGCCGTCACATCTCCCATCATAGCACCTGATGGCCGCCGGTGAAGCTTTAGTGCAGCGCCGCCCCCGGCGCGGAGGTCCTCCATCCCAGCACCGGCTACCTCCTCCCCCGCGTCAGAGCATGCACCTTCTCCTGCTGCTTCACTTCCGCTCTTGCAGCGGCCGGTGGCTGGCCGTAAGCAAACCCGGCGCTCGCTTGTAGCCAGTGGCTCAAGTGTAATAAGGCCGAAGATGAGCAATATTCCAAGGCCGGTGGGTCTCCTCCTCCAATGTGCGTGAGTCCTTGCGGTCTCGGATATCAATGAGGTAGTATGACCCGTTGTTTAGGTTTTTGCTGACCACAAAGGGCCCTTCCCAAGGTGGGGATAATTTGTGCATGTCTGTTTGATCCTGAATGAGTCGGAGCACCAAATCGCCTTCTTGAAAGGTTCGTGTCTTGACCCGGCGGCTATAATAGCGACGCAGATCTTGCTGGTACATCGTTGAACGAGCCGCCGCAAGGTCACGCTCTTCATCCAACAAATCAAGAGCATCTTGACGTTCTATTTCATTATCAGCTTCAACATAAGCCTCCACACGGGGCGAATCATGACGGATGTCACTGGGAAGAACCGCCTCCGCTCCGTAAACCATGAAAAAAGGCGTATTACCCGTGGATCTGTTGGGGGTGGTATTGATACTCCAAAGCACGGAGGGTAACACCTCAACCCAACAACCCGGCGTCCTCTACAAAGGGACCATAAGCCGGGGCTTTATGCCTCTCAAGATTTCTTGATTGGCCCTTTCAACTTGACCATTAGACTGCGGGTGAGCCACAGATGAAACATCAAGACGAATATGCTCTTGTTGACAAAATTCTTTCATAGCACCTTAAGACATATTAGTACCATTATCAGTTATGATGCTGTGAGGGTAGCCAAAATGGAAAATCACATTTTTGATGAATTAAACCACCGTTGTCGCATCACACTTGCTGACCGGCTCTACCTTAACACACTTTGTAAACTTGTCAACCGCCACCAAGAGGTGAGTCTTTTTATCCTTGGATATTTTAAAAGGTCCAACCATATCCAGCCCCTTGACTGCAAATGGCCAAGTAACTGGAATCATCCTTAATTCTTGAGCCGGCACATGAGCTCGTCTGGAAAAAATTTGACAGCCGTCACACTTGCTAACCAGATCCTCTGCATCAGCATGAGCCGTCAGCCAATAAAATCCATGACGAAAAGCATTAGCTACGAGAGACTTAGAGCCGGCATGAGGCCACAATCTCCCTCATGAATCTCCCGTAGAATCGCACGGCCCTCCTCAGGATAAATACAACGCCGAAACACCCCTGTGACACTGCATCGGTGCAACTCGCCGTTGACAATGGTCATTGACTTAGACCCCCGGGTTATCTGCCTGGCCAAAGTTTTATCTCAGGTAACTCACCCCGGGTCATATAAGCCAAATATGGAACCGTCCAATCAGGAAGAGCATGAAGAGCCGCCACCAACTGTGCCTCCGAGTCAGGAATAGCAAGATCCTCCTCCGTAGGCAACTTAACTGAAGGGTTATTCAAAATATCAAGGAAAACATTAGGGGGTACTGGCTTACACTGGGACCCCAGCCGGCTTAAAGCATCAGCCGCCTCATTTTCCTGCGATCAACATGCTCCACTTGATAACCCTTGAAATGACCAACAATAGCATCAACTGCTCAGCGGTAAGCCGTCATGAGCGGGTCTTTGGAATCCCAAGTTCCCGAGACTTGCTGAGCCACCAGATCTGAATCACCGAAACACCTGACCCGGCTTAAGTTCATCTCTTTGGCCATCCGAAGACCATGGAGCAAAGCCTCATATTCAACTGCATTGTTAGTACAAGGAAACATCAACCTTAAGACATAGCAAAACTTATCACCTCGTGGGGAAGTCAAAATAAATCCAGCCCCCGAGCCTTCCAACTGCCTGGATCCATCAAAATGAATAGTCCAATATGTATTATCAGGCTTCTCCTCTGGCATCTGCAACTCAGTCCAGTCATTGATGAAATCCACAAGTGCTTGAGACTTGATGGCTATCCGAGGCATATATTTCAAACCATGGGGTCCAAGCTCAATGGCCCACTTGGCCACTCAGCCCGTAGCTTCTCTGTTTTGAATAATATCCCCTAGAGGAGCTGAACTGACCACAATGATGGGATGACCAAGGAAATACTGCTTCAACTTACGACTAGTCATGAACACCCCATAGACTAGCTTCTGCCAATGTGGGTACCTTTACTTGGATACAATTAGTACCTCACTGACATAATAAACCGGCCTTTGAACCGGATACTCCTTGCCTGACTCCTTCCTTTCCACAACAACCGCTACACTGACGGCTCTGCTGTTAGTGGCCACATATAAAAGCAAGGGCTCCTTATCAATGGGAGCTGCAAAAACCGGCGGCTCGGCCAACTGCTTTTTCAGCGCCTCAAACGCTTGATTGGCAGCATCGCTCCAGACAAAGTGATATGTTTTCTTCATCAACTGGTACAGAGGGATAGCTTTTTCTCCCAAACGGCTTATAAACCGGCTCAAAGCCGCAATACGACCCGCCAAACGTTGGACGTCATTGATACATGCAGGCTTAGCCAAAGAAGTAATAGCCTTGATTTTCTCCGGGTTAGCTTCACTGCCTCTTTCAGAAACCAAAAAACCCAATAGCTTGCCTCCTCGCACACCAAAGACACACTTGGCCGGGTTAAGCATCATCTTGTAGACCCGGAGATTATCAAAGGTCTCCTTCAAATCATCTAACAAGGTCTCTTTCTTTCTGGATTTCACAACTATATCATCCACATAAGCATGAACATTGCGTCCAATCTGGTTGTGGAGGCAATTCTGGACGCAATGCTGATAAGTCGCCTGAGCACTTTTGAGCCCAAAGGGCATAGATACATAACAAAAGGCTCCAAAGGGAGTGATGAAAGATGTCTTCTCCTGGTCCTTAACTGCCATCTTGATCTGATGATAACCAGAATAAGCATCCAAGAAACTCAAACGCTCACAACTCGCCGTAGCATCAATGATCTGATCAATACGAGGGAGAGCAAAAGGATCAGCCCGACAGGCCTTATTAAGGACCGTGTAATCCATACACATGCGCCAAGTGCCGTTTTTCTTAAGCACCAGCACCGGGTTAGCCAACCATTCAGGATGAAAAACTTCAATAATAAACCCAGCCGCCAGGAGCCGGGCCACTTCCTCACCAATGGCCTTGCGCCTCTCTTCATTAAAGCGATGAAGGAATTGCTTGACCAGTTTAAACTTTGGATCAACATTGAGAGTGTGCTCAGCGAGTTCCCTCGGTACACCTGGCATGTCAGAAAATTTCCATGCAAAGATGTCCCGGTTGTCACGGATGAACTCGATGAGCGCGCTTTCTTATTTCGGATCCATATTGGCACTGATACTAAACTGTTTGGATGAGTCACCAGGAACAAAATCGACCTGCTTGGTGTCATCTGCCGACTTAAATTTCAACAAAGTGTCATGCTCTGTAGTTGGCTTCTTCAAGGGGGTCATATCCGCCGGGTCAACATTATCTTTTTAGAACTTCAACTCCTCTGTTGCACAAACAGACTCAGCATAGGCAGCATCGCCTGCTTCACACTCCAAGGCTATCTTCCTGTCACCGTGCACCGTGATGGTACCCTTACGACCCGGCATTTTGAACTGCAAATAAACATAACAAGGGCGTGCCATAAATTTGGCATAAGTCGGCCGTCCAAACAGGGCGTGATAAGGGCTATTGATCTTGACCACCTCAAAAGTCAATTTTTCAGCCCTATAGTCATGATCATGGCCAAAAGCCACCTCCAAAGTTATCTTACCCACCGGATACGCCGACTTACCGGGCACCACTCCATGAAGGACGGTAGAAGACCACTTAAGATCTTTGTCAGTCAAATCCATACGGTGGAAAGTATCATAATAAAGAATATTGATACTGCTGCCCCCGTCCATAAGCACCTTTGTCAATTTGTACCCTCCAACCTGAGGAGCAACAACCAAAGCCAGCTGACCCGGATTGTCCACCCAGGGCGGGCGATCCTCACGGCTCCATACGATGGGCTGCTCTGACCATCGTAAGTATCGGGGGACCGCCGGCTCAACCGCGTTCACCGCCCACTTATGAATCTTCTGGTCTCGTTTGCACAAACTCGTGGTAAACACATGATACTGACCACTATTCAGCTGCTTCAGATTACCCTGATAACAGATTGTTGTTGTTGATTACCTTGATTAGGTTGTTGATTGAAACCACCTTGGTTACCTTGGCCCTGAAATCCAGAGTTCGAGCCGCCACCTCCAAAGCCGGGCCCGTGAGAGCCGGATCCTGACCCGCCGTGTGGGCCCTGGTTATCCTGATAAAAACCGGAATTTCTATACTCCCTGATGATGAAGCAATCTTTCCGGAGATGAGTGGCCGGCTTATCTTGAGTATCGTGCTTTGGGCAAGGCTGATTCATTATCGCTTCAAGGTTGAATTTTGGCCCGCCAAACCGGGACACCGATGACTTCCCCTTACGACGCCGATTATTACTCTGTGTGTTGGTATTAGCCACAAAGTCTGAACCGTCGTCAGTTTTCTTGCGCTTATCGTTATTACCTTGACCCATCGTATTATGCTGTTGTCCCTTTGCATTGCCGTTCTTCTTCCCCTTGCTAGCCTTCTCCTCATCAGACTCAGAGATGATACAATGTGTGTAACAATCAATTTTCTAGTTTTTGCCGTCACTTTGTTTTGCCTTGTAGCTTGAAATTTATAGTAGACACGTCGGGTTTCTATAATTTGGGTGTGTGAAATCGGAGGGGCGCTCAGTCTTTCTCTAAACTACTCCCTCCTTTCGGATCAGAGAAATGGATAAAGATGAATGTATCTAGAAGTAGAATACGGCTAGATACATCCATTCCTCCGACAAGTATTTTCGGACGGAGGCAATATAATTCATATTCTGATAGACTTGTGTACTTTAAGACGTTTTTAAAGAAAGTTTGTGTATCACAGGAAGGTCAGAAAAAAAGTTGTCCACCCGAAAAAAATTGTGTATGACGTGGTGGAAATACGAATTCCAACTCACACTTTTGTTAGAAAAGAGAAACCGAAATTTAATGGACACATATTGTTGAATACTTTTTGGGGGCAGATAAAATATTTTTTAGAACAAAAACAAAAACGTTGCGTTAGTTAAAAATCTTATGCATCTGAAAATAGTTCCAGATGTTAGCAGTCACTCTCATGCTAATGCTACCCCCTTTGATAGAATCATTAATCCACCTACAGCAAATCCATGAAAGACCTTGGATACACATAGTTTGTTTGACAAAATCCCAATTGAGTTTGTAATATGGATTCTCAAAGGTAATCATAAATATCACCAATTATTTTGTATGCATTTCATGAATACTTTCATTGAGAATGACCACTCCTTTTATAATAAGGGAACCACTAGGGATCAGTCCCTAGCTTCCCATCAGACCAGCGCGTGGCCGTTGGATGAAACCTTCTTGAGCGTTAGATGCATCCCTCCAACAGCGCATTCCATTGGTAGTTCCTAAAGCGAATTTCCTTGATTCATGTTGCTTCCCTCCCTAATCATGTGTGATCACATCCTTGACAGTTTCCAAACCAAACGCCCCCCCCCCCCTTATTCACATTGTTGTTTCCATATATGAGGTCCCTTATCATGTGTCTTTCCATATAGACATGATGCTTCCTCGTTCCATCGCACAATAAACATTCTTCTAGACTCTTGCAATTAGCTCTGATCTTTTAGGATGTACTGTATCTCTTTACATATGGCAACTTTAATTTTTATATCACGGAAGCATTCTGAGTTTCTGACTGATGCATGGAAGCATATTGTTTACTTCATCTTATCATGTGATCACGAATGCTTCCAACCAATGCTTCCGATAATAACTCAAGGTTCAGATTTGACTCCCTATAATCACGTAAGTTTCCATGTTTAAAATTGACTCCTAATAATGCATGCTTCTTTGCTTCCTATATTGTTTTCTCTATATACAAGAATCATGCTTCGATAAGTGTCGTATATGCTTCCTTGTTTTTGCATGCAGTTACATCCCATTTTCTTGCTTCGTTCATAATTTAGCGAAGCTTCGTTGTTAATTATTTTGTGCTTCGGCATTCACCAAAAACTAAAAATAAATAGAACATGTTTCTTTCATCCGAACTTCAACAGTAGAGCAATACATGTGCACATACGCGTGTTATTTGCTTCTTATATGTATCAATAATGCTTCAAAGAGCATCATTGCGGAGGTAGTCGTCGATCAGAGGGAAGGGAGGGTGAACCACTGGAGGTGCTGAGGGAGCTTATGGTGTGGTGGAGGAAGAACACAGTGCTGGCTTTCCATCGCGTTCCTTGCCGGCCGTTGATCAACGAAATCGCTGAGAAGACGACCAAGCAGGACGATGCCGCCGACTACAACGAGGAGACGGAGTCCAGCCGAACGCATGGCAACTGACCAGCTTGGTGCTCGTGGTTTTTTTAATTGTTTTGAGGAGAAACATACGGAGACATGCTGGATGACATGCTCAGCTTTTGGGCTATATATCATGGGCTGGGCTGGGTGCGAAATAAACGGGTGAGGTGCGGAGTCAGTTTTTATTCCTTCTCTCTAAAACGAAGTGGCAGGGCTTCACCTTCACGTATCCCTCCCAGTTTGCCTAAAAGAAACGTATCCCTGCCGATGGAATTGCGATCGGGGCGCCGCCTCCGGCGCTCGCCGCCGCATGGACCTCATCCCCGGAACACGGATCTCATCAGCTCCCTCCCGGACGAGATGCTTCTCCTGATCCTCACACGCGTACGCTGTGTCCGCACCGCCGTGCAGACCGGCCTCCTCTCTCGCCGGTGGCGCGGCCTCTGGACCGGTCTCGCAGATCTCACCTTCCGCAATCTCGAGCCCGCGAGGATTGAAGCTATACTCACCACCCAATTCGCTGCTTCGACGATGGCGATGTCCACCCTAGACATCTGCCTTGAAACGAGATACACTGCCGACCTTGCCAGCTCGTTGTTGCGCGCCGCCGCACGGGTCGCGCCGAGGGTGCTCGTCTTCACCTCTTCGGTCAACAGGTGTGAGTGGGGAGCCATCAACCTACCCTGTTTCCACTGCACCACCTCGATGGAGCTGGAATCGCGGGTCTTCAGTATCGATGTCGCGCCGCCGTTTGCTGGCGAGTTCACCTCGCTGGAGAGATTATCCCTCACCGGTTACATCATACATCTTGACGTATTGCTCAGCCGCTGCCCCCGCCTGCGCGTGCTCAGCCTCAACTCTCCCGGCAAATATGACATGTCCATCACTGGAGATATTGACGTGACGGCCTTGGCAACTTGCTCAGCCTCTGCCAGTGTCTGCGATTGCGTGTGCTCAGCGTGACCTACCCCAACTCACAAGAGCTCACACTGCCGCCGGCAGGCGAGTTTCGGGCACTCGAGAAATTGTTCCTCTCTGGCAACATCGCCGACCCTGGCACATTGCTTAACCGATGCCCATGCCTACGCGTGCTTAGTGTCAACTTCCATGGGATGGCGCTCGGTTCGCTCGAGGCGGCACTCGCCACACTTGTAGACATGGCCCCAGTTGGCCTCACATTGTCCCTCCTCGGCATCAGCATTCCATGGAGAGACTGCATTGATGATGATGCTTGCTTCACCTCTCTTCTCTGCACCGCAGCGAGGCTGTCGCCGCAAGAGCTCGTCGTCGTCGACAACTTTGAGGGATGCAATTTCAATATGAGGTATGGTGCAGGCAGACACATTAATGCGGACGTGCCCTGCTTTCGCCATGCCACGTCGATCGAGATGAATTTGCAAAAGGTATGCTCCACATCGCTGTCGATGGACGAGTTCCCGGTGCTTGAGAGGCTAATCCTACTAGGGTGCTGCAGTACCATCGATGTTGGCACCTTGGTCACCAGCTGCCCACGCCTACGGGTTCTACGGCTAAAGTAGCTAGAGGCAACATCACATAATCATTCTATGTATGAGTAGGTAATGCTTCGATTGCGCCTGTATGCTGGAGTTCGTATCTTGTCTTATGTCCTGCTCAGACTACTCTCGGATTTAAAACTTCAGATTTTGGTTCGTTCTATGCATAATATCCTACCCAATTTTATCATATAATCATTTGGCTCGAGAGGTGAACTTTCCACAATAGATGAAGAAACTTTCCTGTCACCAAAGTATCTATGTTGCTGCTTAATTTTGGATCGGTAGATAGAATATATATTTTTTTCCTTCTTGTGCTGCCGTTCGCGTTTGTGTAGTACTTTGACCCTGAATGTACAGGGTCGAACAAATCTGATCTATTGGTTTACAGCAGGGTAGGTTAGGAATTGTGCACAAGTAGGATTGATCTTGTACTCGTTCCCAAACACACGTCCCTCGTCGACATGAGCAGCTTCCAAGCCGACATGGTGTTTTCGGTCAAGGGCATCAGCTACTGGGCACACCTCCTGCGGGGCGTCACTTACTGCCTCTGCGAGGCCCTCTTGAACGACGATGGTGACCACGACCCCGTGCTGAAGTTTGGCTTCTTTTCCCTGCCTGGAGCGGAGGGTATTTGACAAAAAGCTACCATATTAGGGGTTGCCGTCCCACAGAACTACCACATTTAAAAAAGTGACTGATAACTACCAAAAAAATTTAATTTTGTGACTAAAAACTATCACTTTTGAAAAATGGTCAGTTTAGACAATTTAAACACGTTTATGACATGCGGGACCCATCTATCAAGGCTGACGTGGCGGCAAAGTCAACTCTGTTCATTTTGACCGTTGAGCTGACCGTTATGACAGGTGGGCCCACACGTCATTCTTCTTCTTCCTCTCTCTATCTCGCTGCCGTTCGTCTCGCCGCTGTGGCCGCGGCCCTACGGCTGCTCTCCTGCTCCTAGGCGCCATCGCTACCGCCGTTGTCCCCACTGTTGCCCTCTGCTTCCCGCGCCGGCGAGCCCCTGGCCTCCCCTGCCTGCTGCCGCGGAGCTCCTGCCCCGCGCCCCCTGCTGGCTTGCTGCCGTTGCGGCTTGCCGGCCCGGCCGCCACAAACCGCCCGCGCTGCCCGCCGGCCTGCGTCCCCCGCCGCAGCCCCGCTGCTACTTGGCTCCCGCCTCTGCCGCCGCCGTGCGAACCCTCCCCGACCCGCGCTCAGGACTCGCCCCGCCTCCTCCTCCCAGTGCCGCACCGCCCCCTGCAGCCCACACACGGTCGCGCTCGGCGGTCGGCCAGGCCCGCATCTACCATCGAGTAGTAGCTCGCGACACCGACAGCCGGCTCCGGCGACGAGCTCGTCCGCAGGGACCCAATTGCTTTTACTAAAAAACTGAAAAGGACTTGATTGCTTTTTTATAAAACTTGCAAGGATCTAATTGCTTTTTTAAAAGTTATAGGGACCTGGTTGTTTTTATTTTTTTAAAGGGACCGACGTATGGGCCCCACCTGTCATGACGGTCAGCTTAACGGTCAAAATAAACGGAGTTGACTTTGCCGCCACATCAGCCCTGACAGGTGGGTCCCGCATGTCATAAACGTGCTTAAATCATCTAAACTGACCATTTTTCAAAAGTGGTAGTTTTTAGTCACAAAATTAGAAATTTTTGTTAGTTATCAGTCACTTTTTTAAATGTGGTAGTTCTGTGGGACGATAACCCCTAATATGGTAGTTTTTTATCAAATACTCTGGAGCGGATCACCACCGCAGCAACAGCCGGGTGGCACAGCCGAAAGCCTACCACAACATGGGAGTCGTCCGGGACTCCACCATCAAGTTTATTTCCATTGATGGCGCCCTCCAACATGTCGACCTCAAGGACCGCACCATAACAATTTGGAGGTTGCTGGAGCAAGACATGGGCTGGAAGAAAGAGTATGAGCTCCGTGTCGAGACACTCTGGGGACTTGATGGATTTGCTCGCTGTCAACCTGCTGGATAACACCATACAGGCCTCCATATGTCTTGTGGACTATTTTGGCAGCTCTGGTATCCCCATCCCCAATCTTGTTTCTTGTGATTTTGGTCGGTATATCGGGCATGATCTCTATTTCATGATGATGGGAGACGACAAAGCAAATTTCTTTGGCTTCTTTAGACCCATTTGACTATTATGAAGGAGAGGTTGCAAATAGGATGAGCAACGGCGGCGTCAGGGGCCAGGCAGGCAGGGCAGTGGCTAGGGGCGTTGCCAGGAAGCCCCATGGACTGTCTCACACTATAGCAACAATGTTGCATGGGCTGTGGTCTATTCCTGGCTCCACCATTGAGGATGAGGGAGAGGCCATGGAGTAGGCAAGAGATCTTGGGGAAGTGCATGGATGAAACCCGTGTACATATGAACCTACTTCGGGAAACACATTTATAAATGCCAAAAAAATCTGAAAAAAAGATTGCACGGGTACATCTCCATGTTCTATGTGCACGCATAAAGTTTGATGGAAAAATAATTTTTTATGGCATGTGCCAAAAAGACAAAAAAAAATGTCGTGAAACGCTATTTAGAAGCACTGTTGTCTTTTTTTGCGAAGACAAAACAAAAAGATATTTTTTCACAAAACTTTATGCCGCACACAAATATTTGGGAACATGTATGTGTGACACTTTGTTTTGAATTTTTTAACATTTTAAAACACGTCTAAAATGTTTTTTTTTGAAAGTGGGTTCATATGTATGGACGTGCCGACTCAAGGATCTTGAAACTAGAAGATGGGCCGGTCCTTCCAGCAAGTTACTACTTGCAGCCATCTGCCTTAGAACTTCATACTACATAATAATCCATAAGATCCAACTGTCGTGGAACTCTTTTTGTTGTAGTGATGGAGCATATATGTGGAATTGGATTTGTTTCATCCATTTTCTTTAATGTTTTGAGAAATTTATATCCTTCTGTAAGTTTTGAATTTAAATGTGAGGTGGATTTTCCTAGCATAGATGGAATATAATCCATATACTTCAAAATAGTTCATCCCCACCAATTTTACTTTCCTTAACATGCAAACTACATAGGGCAGTGCTACGCGTCCACCGGGTGATAAACCGATTAGATCGGCCGCCTAGGTAGCAGTCGGATGCCACCCAAAATAGTCGTCCGATCTACCATTCCAGCCAACTGAGTGTTGGGGAACGTAGTAATTTTAAAAAAATTCCTACGCACACGCAAGATCATAGTGATGCACAGCAACGAGAGGGGAGAGTGTTGTCTACGTACCCTCGTAGACCGGAAGCGGAAGCGTTAGCACAACGCGGTTGATGTAGTCGTATGTCTTCACGGCCCGACCGATCAAGCACCGAAACTACGACACCTCCGAGTTCTAGCACACGTTCAGCTCGATGACGATCCCCGGACTCCGATCCAGCAAAGTGTCGGGGATGAGTTCCGTCAGCACGACGGCGTGGTGACGATCTTGATGTTCTACCGTCGCAGGGCTTCGCCTAAGCACCGCTACAATATTATTGAGGATTATGGTGGAGGGGGGCACCGCACACGGCTAAGAGATCAATGATCAATTGTTGTGTCTCTGGGGTGCCCCCTGCCCCCGTATATAAAGGAGTGGAGGAGGGGACCGGCCAAGGAGGGTGGCGCGCCCAAGGGGGGGAGTCCAACTCCCACCGGGAGTAGGACTCCCCTTTTCCCTATTAGGAGTAGGAGAAGGAAGGAAGAGGAAGGAGGGAGGAAGGAAAGGGGGGGCCAGCCCCCCTCCCAATTCGGATTGGGCTTGGGAGGGGCGCCCCCTCCCTTGCTCCTTTCTCCTCCTTTCCACTAAGGCCCAATAAGGCTCATGTACCTCCCGGGGGGTTCCGATAACCTCCCGGTGATCCGGTATTGTCCCAATCTTACCCGGAACCTTTCCGGTGTCCAAATATAGTCGTCCAATATATCGATCTTTATGTCTCGACCATTTCGAGACTCCTCGTCAAGTCCGTGATCACATCCGGGACTCCGAACAACCTTCGGTACATCAAAACTCATAAACTCATAATATAACTGTCATCGAAACCTTAAGCGTGCGGACCCTACGGGTTCGAGAACAATGTAGACATGACCGAGACACGTCTCCGGTCAATAATCAATAGCAGAACCTGGATGCTCATATTGGCTCCCACATATTCTACGAAGATCTTTATCGGTCAGACCGCATAACAACATACGTTGTTCCCTTTGTCATCGGTATGTTACTTGCCCGAGATTCGATCGTCGGTATCTCAATACCTAGTTCAATCTCGTTACCGGCAAGTCTCTTTACTCGTACCGTAATACATCATCCTGCAACTAACTCATTAGTTGCAATGCTTGCAAGGCTTAAGTGATGTGCATTACCGAGAGGGCCTAGAGATACCTCTCCGACAATCGGAGTGACAAATCCTAATCTCGAAATACGCCAACCCAACAAGTACCTTCGGAGACACCTGTAGAGCACCTTTATAATCACCCAGTTACGTTGTGACGTTTGGTGGCACACAAAGTGTTCCTCCGGTAAACGGGAGTTGCATAATCTCATAGTCATAGGAACATGTATAAGTCATGAAGAAAGCAATAGCAACAAACTAAACGATCAAGTGCTATGCTAACGGAATGGGTCAAGTCAATCACATCATTATCTAATGATGTGACCCCGTTAATCAAATGACAACTCATGTCTATGGCTAGGAAACTTAACCATCTTTTATTCAACGAGCTAGTCAAGTAGAGGCATACTAGTGACACTCTGTTTGTCTATGTATTCACACATGTATTATATTTCCGGTTAATACAATTCTAGCATGAATAATAAACATTTATCATGAAATAAGGAAATAAATAATAACTTTATTATTGCCTCTAGGGCATATTTCCTTCAGTCTCCCACTTGCACTAGAGTCAATAATCTAGTTCACATCGCCATGTGATTTAATATCAATAGTTCACATCACCATGTGATTAACACCCATAGTTCACATCATCATGTGACCAACACCCAATGGGTTTACTAGATTAAATAATCTAGTTCACATCGCTATGTGATTGACGCCCAAAGAGTACTAAGGTGTGATCATGTTTTGCTTGTGAGAGAAGTTTAGTCAACGGGTCTGCCACATTCAGATCCGTAAGTATTTTGCAAATTTCTATGTCAGCAATGCTCTGCATGGAGCTATTCTAGCTAATTGCTCCCACTTTCAATATGTATCTAGATTGAGACTTAGAGTCATCTGGATCAGTGTCAAAACTTGCATCGACGTAACCCTTTACAACGAACCTTTTGTCACCTCCATAATCGAGAAACATATCCTTATTCCACTGAGGATAATTTTGACCAATGTCCAGTGATCTACTCCTAGATCACTATTGTACTCCCTTGCCAAACTCAGGGCAGGGTATACAATAGGTCGGGTACACAGCATGGCATACTTTATAGAACCTATGGCTAAGGCATAGGGAATGACTTTCATTCTCTCTCTATCTTCTGTCGTGGTCGGGTTTTGAGTCTTACTCAACTTCACACCTTGTAACACAGGCAAGAACTTTCTTCTTTGACTGTTCCATTTTGAACTACTTCAAAATCTTGTCAAGGTATGTACTCATTGAAAAACTTATCAAGTATCTTGATCTATCTCTATAGATCTTGATGCTCAATATGTAAGCAGCTTCACCGAGGTCTTTCTTTGAAAAACTCCTTTCAAATATTCCTTTATGATTTGCAGAATAATTCTACATTATCTCCGATCAACAATATGTCTTTCACATATACTTATCAGAAATGTTGTAGTGCTCCCACTCACTTTCTTGTAAATACATGCTTCACCGCAAGTCTGTATAAAACTATATGCTTTGATCAACTTATCAAAGCGTATATTCCAACTCCAAGATGCTTGCATCAGTCCATAGATGGATCGCTGGAGCTTGCATATTTTGTTAGTACCTTTAGGATTGACAAAACCTTCTGGTTGCATCATATACAACTCTTCTTTAATAAATCCATTAAGGAATGCAGTTTTGTTTATCAATTTGCCAGATTTCATAAAATGCGGCAATTGCTAACATGATTCGGACAGACTTAAGCATAGATACGAGTGAGAAAATCTCATCATAGTCAACACCTTGAACTTGTCGAAAAACTTTTTGCGATAATTCTATCTTTGTAGATAGTAACACTACTATCAGCGTCCGTCTTCCTCTTGAAGATCCATTTAATCTCATTGGCTCGCCGATCAATGGGCAAGTCAATCAAAGTCCATACTTTGTTCTCATACATGGATCTCATCTCAGATTTCATGGCCTCAAGCCATTTCACGGAATCTGGGCTCATCATCGCTTCCTCATAGTTCATAGGCTCGTCATGGTCAAGTAACATGACCTCCAGAACAGGATTACCGTACCACTCTGGTGCGGATCTCACTCTGGTTTACCTACGAGGTTCGGTAGTAACTTGATCTGAAGTTACATGATCATCATCATTAGCTTCCTCACTAATTGGTGTAGTAGTCACAGGAACAGATTTCTATGATGAACTACTTTCCAATAAGAGAGCAGGTACAGTTACCTCATCAAGTTCTACTTTCCTCCCACTCACTTCTTTTGAGAGAAACTCCTTCTCTAGAAAGGATCCATTCTCAGCAATGAATATCTTGCCTTCGGATCTGTGATAGAAGGTGTACCCAACATATTCTTTTTGAGTATCCTATGAAGATGCACTTCTCCGATTTGGGTTTGAGCTTATCAGGTTGAAACTTTTTCACATAAGCATTGCAACCTCAAACTTTAAGAAACGACAGCTCAGATTTCTCGCCAAACCACAGTTCATACGGTGTCGTCTCAACGGATTTAGATGGTGCCCTTTTTAACGTGAATGTGGCTGTCTCTAATGCATAACCCCAAAACGACAGTGGTAGATCGGTAAGAGACATCATAGATCGCACTATATCTAATAAAGTACGGTTATGACGTTCGGACACACCATTACACTGTGGTGTTCCAGGTGGCGTGAGTAGTGAAACTATTTCACATTGTTTTAACTGAAAGCCAAACTCGTAACTCAAATATTTTACTTCTGCGATCATATCGTAGAGACTTTTATTTTTGTTACGATGATTCTCCACTTCACTCTGAAATTCTTCGAACTTTTCAAATGTTTCAGACTTGTGTTTCATCAAGTAGATATACTCATATCTGCTCAAATCATCTGTGAAGATCAGAAAATAATGATACCTGTCGCGAGCCTCAATATTCATTGGACCACATACATCAGTATGTATGATTTCCAACAAATCTGTTGCTTGCTCCATTGTTCCGGAGAACGGAGTCTTAGTCATCTTGCCTATGAGGCATGGTTTGCAAGCATCAACTGATTCATAATCAAGTGATTCCAAAAGCCCATCAGCATGGATTTTCTTCATGCGTTAATATTATTATTAACTTTGCATTTTTTGACCAATATGACCTAAACGACAGTGCCACAAATAAGTTGCACTATCATTATTAACTTTGCATTTTTTGGCTTCAATATTATGAATATGTGTATCACCACAATCGAGATCCAACAAACCATTTTCATTGGGTGTATGACCATAGAAGGTTTTATTCATGTAAACAGAACAACAATTATTCTCTAACTTACATGAATAACCGTATTGCAATAAATATGATCCAATTATATTTATGCTTAACGCAAACACCAAATAACACTTATTTAGGTTCAACATTAATTCCGAAAGTATAGGGAGTGTGCGATGATGATCATATCAATATTGGAACCACTTCCAACACACATCGTCACTTCACCCTTAACTAGTCTCTGTTCATTCTGCAACTCCCGTTTCGAGTTACTACTCTTAGCAACTGAACTAGTATCAAATATTGAAGGGTTGCTATAAACACTAGTAAAGTACACATCAATAACATGTATATCAAATATACCTATGTTCACTTTGGCATCCTTCTTATCCGTCAATTACTTGGGGTAGTTCCGCTTCCAGTGACCAGTCCCTTTGCAGTACAAGCACTCAGTTTCAGGCTTAGGTCCAGACTTGGGTTTTTTTACTTGAGCAGCAACTTGCTTGCCGTTCTTCTTGAAGTTCCTCTTTCTTCCCTTTGTCCCTTTACTTTAAACTAGTGGTTTTGTTTACCATCAACACTTGATGCTTTTCTTGATTTCTACCTTCGTTGATTTCAGCATCACGAAGAGCTTGGAATCGTTTCCGTTATCCCTTGCATATTATAGTTCATCACGAAGTTCTACTAACTTGGTGATGGTGACTAGAGAATTCTGTCAATCACTATTTTATCTGGAAGATTAACTCCCACTTGATTCAAGCGATTGTAGTACCCAGACAATCTGAGCACATGCTCACTGCTTGAGCTATTCTCCTCCATCTTTTAGCTATAGAACTTGTTGGAGACTTCATATCTCTCAACTCGGGTATTTGCTTGAAATATTAGCTTCAACTCCTGGAACATCTCATATGGTCCATGACGTTCAAAACATCTTTGAAGTCCCGATTCTAAGACATTTAAGCATGGTGCACTAAACTATCAAGTAGTCATCATATTGAGCTAGCCAAATGTTCATAACATCTGCATCTGCTCCTGCAATAGGTTTGTCACCTAGCGGTGCATCAAAGACATAATTCTTCTGTGCAACAATGAGAATAAACCTCAGATCACGGATCCAATCCGCATCATTGCTACTAACATCTTTCAACTTAGTTTTCTCTAGGAATATATCAAAAATAAAACATGGGAGCTAAACGCGAGCTATTGATCTACAACATAGATATGATAATACTACCAGGACTAAGTTCATGATAAATTAAAGTTCAATTAATCATATTACTTAAGAACTCCCACTTAGATAGACATCCCTCTAATCCTCTTAGTGATCACGTGATCCAAATCAACTAAACCATGTCCTATCATCACGTAAGATGGAGTAGTTTCAATGGTGAACATCACTATGTTGATCATATCTACTATATGATTCACGCTCGACCTTTCGGTCTCCGTGTTCCGAGGCCATATCTGCATATGCTAGGCTCGTCAAGTTTAACCTGAGTATTCTGCGTGTGCAAAACTGGCTTGCACCCGTTGTAGATGGACGTAGAGCTTATCACACCTGATCATCACGTGGTGTCTGGGCACGACGAACTTTGGCAACGGTGCATACTTAGGGAAAACACTTTTATCTTGAAATTTAGTGAGAGATCATCTTATAATGCTACCGTCAATCAAAGCAAGATAAGATGCATAAAAGATAAACATCACATGCAATCAATATAAGTGATATGATATGGCCATCATCATCTTGTGCTTGTGATCTCCATCTCCGAAGCATCGTCATGATCACCATTGTCACCGGCGCGACACCTTGATCTCCATCGTAGCATCATTGTCGTCTCGCCAATCTTATGCTTCTACGACTATCGCTACCGCTTAGTGATAAAGTAAAGCATTACAGGGTGATTGCATTGCATACAATAAAGCGACAACCATATGGCTCCTGCCAGTTGCCGATAACTTGGTTATAAAACATGATCATCTCATACAATAAAATTTAGCATCATGCCTTGACCATATCACATCACAACATGCCCTGCAAAAACAAGTTAGACGTCCTCTACTTTGTTTGTTGCAAGTTTTACGTGGCTGCTACGGGCTTAGCAAGAACCAATCTTACCTACGCATCAAAAACCACAACGATAGTTTGTCAAGTTGGTGTTGTTTTAACCTTCGCAAGGACCGGGCGTAGCCACACTCGGTTCAACTAAAGTTGGAGAAACTGACACCCGCCAGCCACCTGTGTGCAAACCACGTCGGTAGAACCAGTATCGCGTAAGCGTACGCGTAATGTCGGTCCGGGCCGCTTCATCCAACAATACCGCCGAACCAAAGTATGACATGCTGGTAAGCAGTATGACTTATATCGCCCACAACTCACTTGTGTTCTAATCGTGCATATAACATCAACACATAAAACCTAGGCTTGGATGCCACTGTTGGGGAACGTAGTAATTTCAAAAAAATTCCTACGCACATGCAAGATCATGGTGATGCACAGCAACGAGAGGGAGAGTGTTGTCTACGTACCCTCGTAGACCGGAAGCTAAAGCGTTAGCACAACGCGGTTGATGTAGTCGTATGTCTTCACGGCCCGACCGATCAAGCATCTAAACTACGGCACCTCCGAGTTCTAGCACACGTTCAGCTCGATGACGATCCCCGGACTCCGATCCAGCAAAGTGTCGGGGATGAGTTCCGTCAGCACGACGGCGTGGTGACGATCTTGATGTTCTACTGTCGCAGGGCTTCGCCTAAGCACCGCTACAATATTATCGAGGATTATGGTGGAGGGGGGCACCGCACATGGCTAAGAGATCGATGATCAATTTTTGTGTCTCTGGGGTGCCCCCCTGCCCCCGTATATAAAGGAGTGGAGGAGGGTGGCGCGCCCAAGGGGGGGAGTCCAACTCCCACCGGGAGTAGGACTCCCCTTTTTCCTATTAGGAGTAGGAGAAGGAAGGAAGAGGAAGGAGGGAGGAAGGAAAGGGGGGGCCGGCCCCCTCCCAATTCGGATTGGGATTGGGGGGCGCCCCCTCCCTTGCTCCTTTCCCCTCCTTTCCACTAAGGCCCAATAAGGCCCATATACCTCCCGGGGGGTTCCGATAACCTCCCGGTGATCCGGTATTGTCCCAATCTTACCCGGAACCTTTCCGGTGTCCAAATATAGTCGTCCAATATATCGATCTTTATGTCTCGACCATTTCGAGACTCCTCGTCAAGTCTGTGATCACATCCGGGACTCCGAACAACCTTCGGTACATCAAAACTCATAAACTCATAATATAACTGTCATCGAAACCTTAAGCGTGCGGACCCTACGGGTTCGAGAACAATGTAGACATGACCGAGACACGTCTCCGGTCAATAACCAATAGCGGAACCTGGATGCTCATATTGGCTCCCACATATTCTACGAAGATCTTTATCGGTCAGACCGCATAACAACATACGTTGTTCCCTTTGTCATCGGTATGTTACTTGCCCGAGATTCGATCGTCGGTATCTCAATACCTAGTTCAATCTCGTTACCGGCAAGTCTCTTTACTCGTTCCGTAATACATCATCCTGCAACTAACTCATTAGTTGCAATGCTTGCAAGGCTTAAGTGATGTGCATTACCGAGAGGGCCCAGAGATACCTCTCCGACAATCGGAGTGACAAATCCTAATCTCGAAATACGCCAACCTAACAAGTACCTTCGGAGACACCTGTAGAGCACATTTATAATCACCCAGTTACGTTGTGAAGTTTGGTGGCACACAAAGTGTTCCTCCGGTAAACGGGAGTTGCATAATCTCATAGTCATAGGAACATGTATAAGTCATGAAGAAAGCAATAGCAACAAACTAAACGATCAAGTGCTATGCTAACGGAATGGGTCAAGTCAATCACATCATTATCTAATGATGTGACCCCGTTAATCAAATGACAACTCATGTCTATGGCTAGGAAACTTAACCATCTTTTATTCAACGAGCTAGTCAAGTAGAGGCATACTAGTGACACTCTGTTTGTCTATGTATTCACACATGTATTATATTTCCGGTTAATACAATTCTAGCATGAATAATAAACATTTATCATGAAATAAGGAAATAAATAATAACTTTATTATTGCCTCTAGGGCATATTTCCTTCACTGAGGACCTTTGCAACACCTAGCTTGTTGCGCTCAGGGGCTTTGGAACACCTAGCTTGTTGCAAAGGTCTGCTGAGACAGTACCACTGCCCCGCCATGGCCGGAGCGCCACGGTCATGGAGCGCCACCGGCCGCCGGAGTCGCCGCGCCTCCTCTGACCCAGCACCTCAAACATCTGCCTCTATTCCTGCACAATGGCGACGAGCTCTCACACCGGGCACTGCACGACGACGACGAGCTCTCATACCAGGCACTCCTCTGGCAATTTCTGCAACTAAAGCTATGTTTCTGAAATATGCGTCGTGTTGCAATACTTGGCCTCGTACGCTCTAACGCCGGAACTCCTCCGACACTTCCTGCAACCGTGGTTACATTTCCAAAACAAGAGCCCTGTTGCAGAAGAAAAAATCTTCACCGTCGAACCATTTTTTTCTTTCTGAAACAAGACCTCTGTTGCAGAAACCTTCTGAAAGTAGACTCTGGCTGTGTTTGATAGTAGAGTGCTAAAAAAGCCCAAAGTATTAAAAACTACAGTATTTTAGCGTGAAGCTATAAGATACCACAGTTTTCAGATATCACGATATTTTAGAGTATTGAGAATACTTTAAGCTGTTTGGCTAATGTTGTATATCAACGTAATTAGCTAGCTAGCCATTTTCTCTTAGCTACCCAGCTTATCAAAGATGAAGAGAAAATCGAACTGCTGTGCACAGCGCTAGTTATGCTGAGGTGACTCGACGTGCCGCCGGCTGGCCCTCACCGCCGCACTCGCACAGAGAAAAGTAGGAGCGGAGGTGACTGAATTTTTCATTAGGCTGCAGAAGGCGGATCATTACGGCCGGTATTCTTGAGCTAGGTCTGCTCAGCGTACTCACCATTATTTATCTCTAGCAACGAGAGAGCAGCGGCTGCAGCTTGGGATTGAACAAGATAGAAAGATAGCGACCGGCTCGTTTTTCTCTCATGCTCAGTTTTTAAAGAAGAGGTCCTCTGTTGCTGAAAAAACTTCAGCATTGAACCATTTTTTTCTTTCTGAAACAAGACCTCTGTTGCAGAAACCTTCTGAAACAATACGTTTGTTGAAAAAAAACTGTTTGCACGGGACTTTTGACCAGCATGAGCGCTCAATCAAATCGATCCGACTCACCATGCCACCATGCATGGAAAGTACCCATCCAACATGCACCATGCATGTTATTTGTATCCTATATACCTAAATACACAAGCCTAGCTACGTATTTATCTCAACATGGAAGCATATTATCTCATCATAACTATGCATGAAAAAGGTCCATCATTACATGTACTGATGTATGGAGAAATGTCCACTGCAACATGCAATTATGCATGAGAAAACGCATATTTCAAAAGAGTGAAAAAAATATGAAACTAAAATATTAACTTGTGAAACTGATTATTTGGAGATGATGGTAATTCATGTGTGTTTACGAATCAATATAGTCCTTGGATGATATCAATAATGCATGTCGGCAAGTATGAGACTTGTCTGTGAGATATTATGTTGTATGATATGTTTTAAATGGTCCCTGGTCGGATAGTGATGTGTGTTCATATCTTAGTATACTAGCATGCAACACATGGATGACTTTATCTCCACTAGTCACGGAGCATTTGATGCTAACCGGACTACATGGACCTGATTGGATCTGAGGTCATGTACGGGTGACCGGATCCGAGCTGGGATGGATGCCAGGTCAGATAGACTCAACAATGAGACGCAACGATAGGTCATCTGTGAGTCTCTAGTACAACATATGTTCTATGTCCTAAAACCTGAGTTGGCGCATGGACTTGAGGTGGTGACCCACCTGCTTTAGGCCGACCAAACGTTACTCTCCATAAATGGGTAGTTACCAAGGTTAGTTTCGGGCTTGTCCAGACTCATGCCGCGAGACATTGTCAAGCAGGATGGGATTTGCCCTCCGATCTAGAAGATATACTCTAGGTCCCTCGTGGACCTGGATAAGCATGGCCATGCCACAAGGATTATGAGATAATCCAGTTTTGAGGTCAACATCACTAGGACGAGAAAGTGGCATGGTACAATAAGGGTGACCGATTGGCCTTGAGCCCGACAACATATATCATGAGACAAAGGAAACAGAAGTGTGACACGGAGAACCCTAAAGTCTCGTCGCGCTGGCCAGGAGGCCGATAATAGTGTCGGAGAAGGCAGGGGATCGAAGATCTCCACGACGGAGAGCAAAGCACCGTCGGGAGGAGTAAAACCCTAACAGAGGGATAGGTATCGTTATGCTAAACTTGGGGTTGATATTTTTTTCTAAATAATAAGTGCCACACGTGTGGCACGAAGTAACGCCGCCGTTACGTTTTTTACAACTAAAATTGTCATCCGAGGAAAAAAATCAAAAAACACTGAAACTTGCCATCCAAACAGAAAGTTGTTATGCTTTACCATTCTCGGGTAACTAAACTTACCAACACTTTAGGGCGGAATTGTTTCGTGCCAAACGTGTGGCATTTATTTTAAAAAAAACTTAGGGTTGGGTACCTTGTCCTATCCGAAGTGCCCGAGAGAAGAAAGATGGAAATATATTGCTTCATGGGCCGTGTCCGGGCTTGGAATCTGGGTTTGGCCGACGCGTACAAGAAGTTTCTTTTCTCCACACGCCTCCACGGAGTGGAGTTGTTCCCGTTCTCGATATCGTTTGTGATGGCCTCAGGCGCTCGCCGCCGCCGCCACCGCCACCGCCGAGCTCTCCCGATTTGTGGTCCAGAAGGAGATGACCGAATCAGCTCCGGTGGCGCGGCCTCTGGGCCCGTCTCCCCAATCTCACCTTCCGCGACGTCCCCATCAGCAAGATCGAAGCGGCGCTCGCCAGCGTCGCTCTCCCCGCAGCCGTTTCTCTTCTCGACATCCGTTTCCCGTCTTTTCCGTCGACGGAGTGGGGCAAGGCCGACGACATCCGCGCCAAGTCGCTGCTGCGCGCCGCCGCGCGCCTCTCACCGGAGGAGCTCGTCTTCGTCCTCCCGCAGCCTTCTCCTGTAAAACCAGACCTCCCCCTCGAAATCCCATGCCGTGCTTCCGCCGGGCCACATCGATCGAACTGGACATGCGTCACCTCCGCCTCAAGCCGCCGCTCACAGGCGAGCTCCCCGTGCTCGAGAGGTTGACCCTCTCCGGCAACATTGTCGACCTTGGCACCATACTCAGCCGCGCCACGCCTACGTGTGCTCAGCGTCACCTTTCGCGACGCCGATCCAGACTCGCTCATCGCGGCGCTCGCCTCCCTTGAAGCGGCTGCCGTGCTCGGCCTTGTCGTGTCTCTCCTCTGCCTCAACTACGTCACTATTCGTAGAAAGTACAAAATTGGCGCCGCTCGCTTCGCCTCCTTTCTCGGTGCCATGGCAGGATTCTCTCCCCAGGAGCTCGTCCTCACGGACGACAGTTACCATGAGTGCTATAATGTCGACCTGCCCAGCTTCCGTCGCACCACGGCGATCAAAATGAGCTTGAATTCCGTCCGCTTCACACTGCCACCGGCGGGCGAGTTCCCCGCACTCGAGAGGCTGTCCCTCGACGGTTGCACCGTAGCCGCCCTTGCCACATTGGTCGCCCGATGCCCCCGCTTGCGCGTTCTCAAGGCAACCAAGGATAATCATACACACAGCATTGTAGTCTACTCGACCTCGCTAGAGGAGCTTGACCTTGATGCTTATGGAGACACGGAATGCCGGAGCATTGACATTGGGACTCCGCTGCTTAAGCAACTGAAGCTGAAGGTCCTGGCCAACGCTGACCTAAACGTGCCCATCTCGGCACCAATGGTGGAGAAGGTCTTGTTGACACGCTTGTTTGCACAGTGGCCTCTTGTGTCTGATTTTTGGTTGCTCGAGAGGCTGAGGTTAGTGACGAGAGAGAGCTACAAATACAAAGATGGGGTGCTCAACAACAAGAACGACCAAGAAGGCGCATGTTCGAAGCCCTCTCGCATTCATGTCCTGATCTTGGACATATTTGTCCATGTATGTCTCTTGTCTGTCCTCTTTCTGAATCTACTAGATTTTTTGTTGCATCAGTTAATTCGACGATTGATGCCTAATAACTATGATGTCGTTTTGCAGAATCATTCTCATTCGGATGTAGCGCTGCTGAACTTTGCGCATGAGATGAACAAGCTTTCCGTTACCAACTTTTCTACATTGGAGCTAAATCTCAATACAGAGGGGCATGCTTTTGGAGCATTGATGTTACGTCTCCTTGGGATGCATCACATTCGTGTTGAAATATGAGATGGGCCTAGAGCTCATATGACAATTTCAGATTTAATCTCTAAGGGTCCATGTAGGTGGCATGACAAGGTGGTGGGAAGTTTAGTCCCACCCCGGAAGTGGAAGGAAAGTTGGAGTGGTTTATAAGGGATTCTCTCCCTCATGCTATTGGAGCTTGAGAAGAGATGAGGCCCTCGCGCATTCCGCCTCGTCCCGCCGCGCCGCGGGTTGTGGGATTGAGCCGAGCTCACTCCTATGCGCTTCTTTTTGCCGGTCAGGAATGGAGAGTCTTTGACAGGTAGGGCCACAGTCTGAGATGTCGGTAGAGTCTTTGACAGATAGGGCCATGATCTGAAACGTCGGATCATGGGCTACCGACTTGGATGTGGGTTCAGCCCACGTCTCTCCACGCGCGGCCGCACATATATATGTGGGGCACTGCCAACCCTAGCCGCCGCGAAAAACAAAACGCATCTCCATCTCCGCTTCCACGCCCACGTCGTTCCTCTGCTGCTGCTGCCGTCGGCGACTCCATCCCGTTCACCGCGTACACGGTTGACGGGAGAGCAGGCCTCCGAAACCCCGCCTCTCCGGATCCTGTACGGGAGAGGGGCGATTAGGTTTTTGGGTAGCGACTACGCGACTGCTCGCTTCTGTTCATCTACGTCCGCACCACCTTCGTCATCACCATGTCGACCGACGCCGACCGTGCCGCCGCTGAGAAGGCTGAGGCCGACAAGAAGGCCGCCGAGGATGCCGCGGCTGCTGTCACCGCAACCGCCACCGCGTGGCCGATTGGAGGGTATACATCGCTTATCCCTCTCGTGTTTCTTTCCGTTGTAGCAGTACTAGCGATATGCGTAGATGTTTCTACTATGTGCGTAGTACATGCTCTATTAGATCGTAATCAGTGTGTTATCAATGTTGTCCATGTCATGCTCATGATTTATTCATGGATTAATTTAATCAAAAAACTGCCTATTTACTTATCAATCCAAAAACCTAATTTGTGTAGGAGTTTTTTGAATTCTAGTTTTGCTGCTGCACTGAAACCGTCCCCGTTTACGGGGACGTACTTTAAGCGTTGGCAGACTAAAACCACCTTATGGCTCACGGCCATGAACGTGTTCTGGGTCGCCGGTGTGACTCCCACAGAAGCGATCGCTCCTGAACAGGAGAAGGCATTCAAGGAGGCCACTGTCGTGTTCCTCGGGGCAGTTCTGAGCGTGATTGGAGATAAGCTGGTTGACGTATATTTGCATGTGCGGTCTGCCAAGGACTTGTGGGAGGCGCTCGAATCTAAGTTTGGGGCTGCCGATGCAGGGAGCGAGATGTGTATTATAGAGCGGTTTCACTATTACAAGATGGTTGAAAACCGTCCTGTATTGGAGCAGGCTCATGAGATAATATGCATTGTTAAGTAGCTTGAGCTTCTTAAGTGCGAGTTACCGGGCAAGTTTGTCGCGGGCTGCATAATCGCTAAGCTCCCCAATTCCTGGAGGAACTTTGCCACCACTCTGAAACATCAGAGGCATGAATTCTCTGTGGAGGATGTCATTGGCCATCTGAGTGTTGAGCAGAATTCAAGGGCAAAGGACTTGCACGAAAAAGGGGTCGAAGGAACTTCTGTGGCCAATATGGTGCATCAGAAGAACTCCAATTCCCACAAGCCCAAGGGAAAGAACGTTGTCCAACAGAGTGCCGACTTTAAAAAGAAGGGTAAGAAGACCTTCAAGAAGAACAAGAAGGATGAGGGCTGCTTTACTTGTGGTTCGGTTGAACATTGGGCCAACAAGTGCCCAAACAAGTACAAGAAGCAAGGGCAGGATTCCAAGTCTGTCAATATGATTGTGAGTAATAATGAGAGTGGTGCATCTGGGTATGGTAATTTATTTGCTGTATTTTCAGTTTGGCCGTCGACCGATTGGTGGGTCGACACAGGTGCAGTGTTCATGTGTGTGCTGACATTTCATTGTTTTCTTCTTACCAGGCCACGGGTCACGGGTCCGTACTGATGGGGAATGGCGCGAGTGCTTCTGTTCTTGGTGTTGGTACGGTCGATCTGAAGTTTACTTCGGGAAGGATCGTGCAGCTGAAGAACGTGCAGCATGTCCCCGCCATCAAGAAGAACCTCGTTAGTGGCTCCCTTCTATGTAGAGAAGGATTTAAGTTGGTATTCGAGTCTAATAAATTAGTTGTTACGAAATATGGACTATTTGTTGGAAAGGGTTATGAATGCGGAGGCATGCTCCGCCTTTCTCTTGCAGACCTATGCAATAAAGCCATGAACAATATTCATTGGAGTGTTAATGAATCTGAAGTCTGGCATTCACGTCTTTGTCACATTAGTTTCGGCGTTATGACGCGGCTAGTAAAATCAAATTTAATCCCGAGTTTCACTTTAGCCAAAGGTTCTAAGTGCCATTCGTGTGTGCAATCTAAGCAACCTCGCAAGCCTCACAAGGCAGCAGAGGAGAGACACTTGGCGCCACTAGAACTCATACATCTGATCGTTGTGAGATGAATGGTGTGTTGACTAAAGGTGGAAAGAAATATGTCATGACTTTGATAGATGATTCCACTAGATATTGCTATGTGTATCTGTTAAATACTAAAGATGAGGTTCTACACTACTTCAAAATCTATAAGGCAGAAGTTGAGAATCAACTTGAAAAGAAAATTAAACGAGCCCGATCAGATCGTGGTGGAGAGTACTTCTCGAAAGAGTTTGATGCCTTTTGTGCGAAACACGGCATTATTCACGAGAGGACGCCTCCCTACTCACCCCAGTCAAACGGGGTTGCCGAGCGGAAAAACCATACTCTAACTGATTTGGTTAACGCCATGTTAGATATGTCGGGTTTATCCAAGGCATGGTGGGGGGAGGCTATAATGACATCATGTCATGTCCTGAATAAAGTTCCAACAAAGGATAACGAGATCACTCCTTACGAGAAGTGGACCGGGAGAAGGACAACACTCTCGTACTTACGTACTTGGGGCTGCTTGGCGAAAGTTAATGTGCCGATCCCCAAAAAGCGTAAGCTTGGACCAAAGACTGTGGACTGTGTTAATTTGGGCTATGCTATGAATAGTGTTGGCTATAGATTTCTAGTAGTGAAATCTGAGGTACCTGACATGAAGGTCGGTACAATTATGGAGTCTAAAGATGCTACATTCTTTGAGGACATTTTTCCCCATGAGAGATGTACAAAGCACTTCTAGACAGGAATCTGAGGAGACTCCTGAACCTGCCATTCCGATGGAATATTATAATCAAACACATGATGAAAATCCTGAGGAGGATAATGAGGAAACCCTTGGTAGGGGCAAGAGACAAAGGACTTTAAAGACCTTTGGTGATGATTTCGTCATATACCTCGTGGAGGATAATTCCACTTCTATTTCAGAAGCGTATGCATCTCCAGAAGCTGACTACTGGAAGGATGCGGTCCGTAGCGAGATGGATTCCATCATGGCTAACGGGACTTGGGAGCTTACTGAATGTTCTTATGGTTGCAAACCATTGGGATGCAAGTGGGTGTTCAAGAAGAAGCTTAGGCCCGACGGTACGATAGAAAAGTACAAGGCTAGGCTTGTGGCCAAGGGCTACGCCCAGAAAGAAGAAGAAGATTTCTTCGACACTTATTCACCTGTGGCCAGACTGACCACCATTCGAGTATTACTCTCGCTGGCGGCCTCGCATGGCCTTCTCATTCATCAGATGGATGTTAAGACGGCTTTTCTGAACGGAGAGCTAAAGGAGGAAATCTATATGCAACAGCCTGATGGCTTTGTGATGGATGGTCAGGAAGGAAAGGTGTGTAAGTTGGTGAAATTTTTGTATGGCCTGAGACAAGCGCCTAAGCAATGGCATGGCAAGTTTAATGAAACGTTGACATCTGTTGGCTTTGTTGTTAATGAGGCCGACAAATGTGTATACTATCGCTATGGTGGGGGCGAAGGAGTTATACTGTGTTTGTATGTTGATGACATACTGATATTTGGGACTAATCTCAAGTTGATCAAGGAGGTTAAGTCTTTCCTATCTCAGAACTTTAAGATGAAGGACCTTGGAGTGGCTGATGTTATCTTGAACATCAAGCTATTGAGAGATGATGAGGGTGGGATTACACTTCTGCAATCCCATTATGTTGAGAAGGTGTTGAGTCGCTTAGGATATTCGGACTGCAAACCATCTCAAACACTATATGATTCTAGTGTGCTGATTCGAAAGTCTAAAGGCACAGCTATAGATCAATTGAGATACTCTCGGATTGTTGGTTCACTCCAGTATCTAGCGAGCGCAACGAGGCCTGACATCGCATTTTCTATTAGCAAACTGAGCCGATTTGTTTCCAAACCGGGTGATGTACATTGGCGTCCTCTTGAGAGGGTTATGCGCTATCTGAAAGGTACTATGAACTATGGACTTCACTATACCGGATACCCGTCGGTACTTGAAGGGTATGGTGATGCGAATTGGATCTCTGATGCTGATGAGATGAAGGCCACAACTGGGTATATGTTTACTCTTGAAGGTGGTGTTGTTTCCTGGAAGTCTTGCAAGCAAACGATCTTAACAAGATCGACAATGGAAGCAGAATTAACAGCATTAGACACATCGGGTGGCGAAGTAGAATGGCTTCGAGATCTGTTGATGGACTTGCCAGTGGTTGATAAGTCAGTTCCGGCCATCCTTATGAACTGCGACAATCAAACAGTTATTGTCAAGGTGAAGAGTTCAAAGGACAACATGAAGTCCAACAAACACATAAGAATGAGATTGAAAGCTGTCAGAAAATTGAGGAACTCCGGAGTGATAGCATTGGATTATATTCAAACGGCTAAGAATCTGGCAGATCCCTTTACTAAAGGGCTATCACGTGTTGTGATAGATAGCGCATCAAGGGAGATGGGTATGAGACCCACATGAGTTGCCATGATAGTAACCCAACCTATGTGATCGGAGATCCCGTGAAGTAGGACCTGGGAAAACAAGCCATCGGTGAACTGAGGGGAGTAACTTTACTAACCCACTCTGTTGGAGATGCAATACTCTCGGAAATTGTATGGAAGGATGACTATTGTCTTAATGTGTTCCAAGGCTTATATGTATAAGCAAGATGCTATCCTACAGAGCGATCTTTGGAGGAACACACCTATATGAGCCCGACTGTTGGTCACAGTCTATCAGATTGGGGTGATCTCTAGCAAGCTCATGAACAGGCCAGGAGTGTGACTAATATGCTCCACCCGAGGGGTCGGCCTTCGGCAGCCTCGTATCAGTGAGACTTGTGGTGAAACTTCTTGACGCCAAACTGACAATTCAAGGCATAGTCCATTGTTCAGTTGTGAAGGAGTGTAGCTACTTGGTCTAGGTGGAGCTCAACCTTAATCGGTCTCCACTGAGATGCTGGTATATCAAAACAGCGTTTGAAACAAAGGACAAAGTGGGCCTGAGCACTTTTGAGCCCAAAGGGCATAGATACATAACAAAAGGCTCCAAAGGGAGTGATGAAAGATGTCTTCTCCTGGTCCTTAACTGCCATCTTGATCTGATGATAACCAGAATAAGCATCCAAGAAACTCAAACGCTCACAACTCGCCGTAGCATCAATGATCTGATCAATACGAGGGAGAGCAAAAGGATCAGCCCGACAGGCCTTATTAAGGACCGTGTAATCCATACACATGCGCCAAGTGCCGTTTTTCTTAAGCACCAGCACCGGGTTAGCCAACCATTCAGGATGAAAAACTTCAATAATAAACCCAGCCGCCAGGAGCCGGGCCACTTCCTCACCAATGGCCTTGCGCCTCTCTTCATTAAAGCGATGAAGGAATTGCTTGACCAGTTTAAACTTTGGATCAACATTGAGAGTGTGCTCAGCGAGTTCCCTCGGTACACCTGGCATGTCAGAAAATTTCCATGCAAAGATGTCCCGGTTGTCACGGATGAACTCGATGAGCGCGCTTTCTTATTTCGGATCCATATTGGCACTGATACTAAACTGTTTGGATGAGTCACCAGGAACAAAATCGACCTGCTTGGTGTCATCTGCCGACTTAAATTTCAACAAAGTGTCATGCTCTGTAGTTGGCTTCTTCAAGGGGGTCATATCCGCCGGGTCAACATTATCTTTTTAGAACTTCAACTCCTCTGTTGCACAAACAGACTCAGCATAGGCAGCATCGCCTTCTTCACACTCCAAGGCTATCTTCCTGTCACCGTGCACCGTGATGGTACCCTTACGACCCGGCATTTTGAACTGCAAATAAACATAACAAGGGCGTGCCATAAATTTGGCATAAGTCGGCCGTCCAAACAGGGCGTGATAAGGGCTATTGATCTTGACCACCTCAAAAGTCAATTTTTCAGCCCTATAGTCATGATCATGGCCAAAAGCCACCTCCAAAGTTATCTTACCCACCGGATACGCCGACTTACCGGGCACCACTCCATGAAGGACGGTAGAAGACCACTTAAGATCTTTGTCAGTCAAATCCATACGGTGGAAAGTATCATAATAAAGAATATTGATACTGCTGCCCCCGTCCATAAGCACCTTTGTCAATTTGTACCCTCCAACCTGAGGAGCAACAACCAAAGCCAGCTGACCCGGATTGTCCACCCAGGGCGGGCGATCCTCACGGCTCCATACGATGGGCTGCTCTGACCATCGTAAGTATCGGGGGACCGCCGGCTCAACCGCGTTCACCGCCCGCTTATGAATCTTCTGGTCTCGTTTGCACAAACTCGTGGTAAACACATGATACTGACCACTATTCAGCTGCTTCAGATTACCCTGATAACAGATTGTTGTTGTTGATTACCTTGATTAGGTTGTTGATTGAAACCACCTTGGTTACCTTGGCCCTGAAATCCAGAGTTCGAGCCGCCACCTCCAAAGCCGGGCCCGTGAGAGCCGGATCCTGACCCGCCGTGTGGGCCCTGGTTATCCTGATAAAAACCGGAATTTCTATACTCCCTGATGATGAAGCAATCTTTCCGGAGATGAGTGGCCGGCTTATCTTGAGTATCGTGCTTTGGGCAAGGCTGATTCATTATCGCTTCAAGGTTGAATTTTGGCCCGCCAAACCGGGACACTGATGACTTCCCCTTACGACGCCGATTATTACTCTGTGTGTTGGTATTAGCCACAAAGTCTGAACCGTCGTCAGTTTTCTTGCGCTTATCGTTATTACCTTGACCCATCGTATTATGCTGTTGTCCCTTTGCATTGTCGTTCTTCTTCCCCTTGCTAGCCTTCTCCTCATCAGACTCAGAGATGATACAATGTGTGTAACAATCAATTTTCTAGTTTTTGCCGTCACTTTTTTTTGCCTTGTAGCTTGAAATTTATAGTAGACACGTCGGGTTTCTATAATTTGGGTGTGTGAAATCGGAGGGGCGCTCAGTCTTTCTCTAAACTACTCCCTCCTTTCGGATCAGAGAAATGGATAAAGATGAATGTATCTAGAAGTAGAATACGGCTAGATACATCCATTCCTCCGACAAGTATTTTCGGACGGAGGCAATATAATTCATATTCTGATAGACTTGTGTACTTTAAGACGTTTTTAAAGAAAGTTTGTGTATCACAGGAAGGTCAGAAAAAAAGTTGTCCACCCGAAAAAAATTGTGTATGACGTGGTGGAAATACGAATTCCAACTCACTCTTTTGTTAGAAAAGAGAAACTGAAATTTAATGGACACATATTGTTGAATACTTTTTGGGGGCAGATAAAATATTTTTTAGAACAAAAACAAAAACGTTGCGTTAGTTAAAAATCTTATGCATCTGAAAATAGTTCCAGATGTTAGCAGTCACTCTCATGCTAATGCTACCCCCTTTGATAGAATCATTAATCCACCTACAGCAAATCCATGAAAGACCTTGGATACACATAGTTTGTTTGACAAAATCCCAATTGAGTTTGTAATATGGATTCTCAAAGGTAATCATAAATATCACCAATTATTTTGTATGCATTTCATGAATACTTTCATTGAGAATGACCACTCCTTTTATAATAAGGGAACCACTAGGGATCAGTCCCTAGCTTCCCATCAGACCAGCGCGTGGCCGTTGGATGAAACCTTCTTGAGCGTTAGATGCATCCCTCCAACAGCGCATTCCATTGGTAGTTCCTAAAGCGAATTTCCTTGATTCATGTTGCTTCCCTCCCTAATCATGTGTGATCACATCCTTGACAGTTTCCAAACCAAACGCCCCCCCCCCTTATTCACATTGTTGTTTCCATATATGAGGTCCCTTATCATGTGTGTTTCCGTATAGACATGATGCTTCCTCGTTCCATCGCACAATAAACATTCTTCTAGGCTCTTGCAATTAGCTCTGATCTTTTAGGATGTACTGTATTTCTTTACATATGGCAACTTTAATTTTTATATCACGGAAGCATTCTGAGTTTCTGGCTGATGCATGGAAGCATATTGTTTACTTCATGTTATCATGTGATCACGAATGCTTCCAACCAATGCTTCCGATAATAACTCAAGGTTCAGATTTGACTCCCTATAATCACGTAAGTTTCCATGTTTAAAATTGACTCCTAATAATGCATGCTTCTTTGCTTCCTATATTGTTTTCTCTATATACAAGAATCATGCTTAGATAAGTGTCGTATATGCTTCCTTGTTTTTGCATGCAGTTACATCCCATTTTTCTTGCTTCGTTCATAATTTAGCGAAGCTTCGTAGTTAATTATTTTGTGCTTCGGCATTCACCAAAAACTAAAAATAAACAGAACATGTTTCTTTCATCCGAACTTCAACAGTAGAGCAATACATGTGCACATACGCGTGTTATTTGCTTCTTATATGTATCAATATTGCTTCGAAGAGCATCATTGCGGAGGTAGTCGTCGATCAGAGGGAAGGGAGGGTGAACCACTGGAGGTGCTGAGGGAGCTTATGGTGTGGTGGAGGAAGAACACAGTGCTGGCTTTCCATCGCGTTCCTTGCCGGCCGTTGATCAATGAAATCGCTGAGAAGACGACCAAGAAGGACGATGCCGCCGACTACAACGAGGAGACGGAGTCCAGCCGAACGCATGGCAACCGACCAGCTTGGTGCTCGTGGTTTTTTTAATTGTTTTGAGGAGAAACATACGGAGACATGCTGGATGACATGCTCAGCTTTTGGGCTATATATCATGGGCTGGGCTGGGTGCGAAATAAACGGGTGAGGTGCGGAGTCAGTTTTTATTCCTTCTCTCTAAAACGAAGTGGCAGGGCTTCACCTTCACGTATCCCTCCCGGTTTGCCTAAAAGAAACGTATCCCTGCCGATGGAATTGCGATCGGGGTGCCGCCTCCGGCGCTCGCCGCCGCATGGACCTCGTCCCCAGAACATGGATCTCATCAGCTCCCTCCCGGACGAGATGCTTCTCCTGATCCTCACACGCCTACGCTGTGTCCGCACCGCCGTGCAGACCGGCCTCCTCTCTTGCCGGTGGCGCGGCCTCTGGACCGGTCTCGCAGATCTCACCTTCCGCAATCTCGAGCCCGCGAGGATTGAAGCTATACTCGCCACCCAGTTCGCTGCTTCGACGACGGCGATGTCCACCCTAGACATCTGCCTTGAAACGAGATACACTGCCGACCTTGCCAGCTCGTTGCTGCGCGCCGCCGCACGGGTCGCGCCGAGGGTGCTCGTCTTCACCACTTCGGTCAACAGATGTGAGTGGGGAGCCATCAAGCTACCCTGTTTCCATTGCGCCACCTCGATCAAGCTGGAATCCCGTGTCTTCAGTATCGCCGCACCGCCGTTTGCTGGCGAGTTCACCTTGCTGGAGAGATTATCCCTCACCGGTTACATCATACATCTTGGACTATTGCTTAGCCGCTGCCCCCACCTGCGCGTGCTCAGCCTCAACTCTCCCGGCAAATATGACATGTCCATCACTCTGCCGCCAAACAGTGTGTTCCCCACGCTCGATAGTTTGTCCCTCACTGGAGAAATTGACGGCCTTGGCAACTTGCTCAACCTCTGCCAGTGTCTGTGTGTGCTTAGCGTGACCTACCGCAACTCGCAGGAGCTCACACTACCGCCGGCAGGCGAGTTTCGGGCACTCGAGAAGTTGTCCCTCTCCGGCAACATCGCCGACCCTGGCACATTGCTTAACCGATGCCCATGCCTGCGCGTGCTTAGTGCCAACTTCCGCGGGATGGCGCTCACTTCGCTCGAAGCGGCGCTCGCCACACTTGTAGACACGGACCCAGTTGGCCTCACATTGTCCCTCCTCGGCATCAGCATTCCATGGAGAGACTGCATTGATGATGATGCTTGCTTCAACTCTCTTCTCTGCACCGCAGCGAGGCTGTCGCCGCAAGAGCTCGTCGTCGTCGACAACTTTGAGGGATGCAATTTCAATATGAGGTATGGTGCAGGCAGACACATTAATGCGGGCGTGCCCTGCTTTCGCCATGCCACGTCGATCGAGATGAATTTGCAAAAGGTATGCTCCACATCGCTGTCGATGGACGAGTTCCCGGTGCTTGAGAGGCTAATCCTACTAGGGTGCTGCAGTACCATCGATGTTGGCACCTTGGTCACCAGCTGCCCACGCCTACGGGTTCTACGGCTAAAGTAGCTAGAGGCAACATCACATAATCATTCTATGTATGAGTAGGTAATGCTTCGCTTGCGCCTGTATGCTGGAGTTCGTATCTTGTCTTATGTCCTGCTCAGACTACTCTCGGATTTAAAACTTCAGATTTTGGTTCGTTCTATGCATAATATCCTACCCAATTTTATCATATAATCATTTGGCTCGAGAGGTGAACTTTCCACAATAGATGAAGAAACTTCCTGTCACCAAATTATCTATGTTGCTGCTTAATTTTGGATCGGTAGATAGAATATATATTTTTTTCCTTCTTGTGCTGCCGTTCGCGTTTGTGTAGTACTTTGACCCTGAATGTACAGGGTCGAACAAATCTGATCTATTGGTTTACAGCAGGGTAGGTTAGGAATTGTGCACAAGTAGGATTGATCTTGTACTCGTTCCCAAACACACGTCCCTCGTCGACATGAGCAGCTTCCAAGCCGACATGGTGTTTTCGATCAAGGGCATCAGCTACTGGGCACACCTCCTGCGGGGCGTCACTTACTGCTTCTGCAACGCCCTCTTCAACGACGATGGTGACCACGACCCTGTGCTGAAATTTGGCTTCTTTTCCCTGCCTGGAGCGGATCAGCACCGCAGCAACAGCCGGGTGGCACAGCCGAAAGCCTACCACAACATGGGAGTCGTCCGGGACTCCACCATCAAGTTTATTTCCATTGATGGCGCCCTCCAACATGTCGACCTCAAGGACCGCACCATAACAATTTGGAGGTTGCTGGAGCAAGACATGGGCTGGAAGAAAGAGTATGAGCTCCGTGTCGAGACACTGTGGGGACTTGATGGATTCGGCGACCTCCCAAAGGACATAACCCCTTTGTACCCCCTTCTTAGCATAGAGGATCCTGACATTGTCTACTTCGCACTCGGTGAGTATCGCGAGAACCAAAGAAACCGGAAGTTTATCCCAACACAAGCACACTATTTGCTCGCCGTCAACCTGCAGGATAACAACATACATGCCTCCATATGTCTTGTGGACTATTTTGGCAGCTCTCATATCCCCATTCTTGTTTCTTGTGACTTTGGCCGGTATATCCATGCCGTGGGGCATGATCTCTATATCATGATGATGGAGACGATGAAACATATGTCTTTGGCTTCTTTAGACCCATTTTACTATGATGAAGGAGAGGCCGCAAAGAGGATGATCAATGACAGCGTCAGGAGCCCAGGCAGGCAGGGCAGTGGCTAGGGGCGTGGCCGGGAAGTCCCATGGACTGTAAGACACTGTAGCAACAATGCTGCATGGGCCATGGTCTAGTCCTGGCTCCACCATTGAGGATGAGGGAGAGGCCATGGAGTTGGCAAGAGATCTTGCGGAAATGCATGGATGAGCTCGAGTACATATGAACCCAATTAGAAAAACACATTTCTAAATGCCAAAAAAACTGAAAAAAGGTTGCACGGGTACATCTCCATGATCTATGTGGGTGCATAAGTTTCACGGAAAGATAACTTTTTTGTAGACTGTGCAAAAAAGACAAGAAAAAAACATGGAACACTATTTAGAAGCACTAAAATTTGTCTTGTTTGCGGAGACAAAACAAAAAGACATTTTTCACAAAACTTTGTGTTGCGCACGCATATTTGCGAACACGTGTGTGTGACATTTTGTTTTGAATTTTTTTAACATTTTAAAACACTTTTAAAATATATTTTTTTAAAGTGGGTTCATATGTACTAGGGTTCAAGTTCAGGACGTGCCGACTCAGAGATCTTGCAACTAGAAGATGGGCCGGTCCTTCCAGCAAGTTACTACTTGCAGCCATCTGCCTTAGAACTGTATACACAATGATCCATAAGATCCAACTGTCGTAGAACTCTTTTTGTTGTACCGATCGATGGAGCATATATGTGGAACTGGATTTGTTTCATCCGTTCTCTTTAATGTTTTGAGAAATTTATATCCATTTGTAAGTCTAGAATTTAAATATGAGGTGGATTTTCCTAGCATAGATAAAATATAATCCTATATACTTAAAAATAGTTGATCCCCACTAATTTTACTTTTCTTAACATGCAAACTATATATGCCACACCATGCCACCATGCATGGAAAATACCCATCCAACATGCACCATGCATGTTACTCGTATCCTATATACCTAAATAGACGAGCCTCGCTACTTATTTATCTTAACATGGAGGCATATCATCTCATCATACAACTATGCTGAAAACGGTCCACCGTAACATGCAGTGATGCATGGAGAAAGGTCCACCATCTCGCAAAAAAAATAGAGAAAGGTCCACCGCAACATGCAATTATGCATGAAAAATGCTTATTTCAAAAGAGTGAAAAAAATGAAACTAAATTGTTAAATTGTGAAACTGATTATTTGGAAATGTGTTGCAATTTATTTTAAAAGAGTGACATCTGTTATTTCAAAAATATGCAATTGAATAAATGTGATTTTTGTGAAACAAGACAGTGGAAAGTGAAATGTAGGTTTTTAAAGTGAGAAACAATATGAAACTGAATGTCAACTTCTGAAATTGATTATTTGAAAAAAAAACAGATTATTTCAATAGAGTGAAATATGTTATTTGAAAATTGTGAAGTTGAAATTGATGTGACTTTTTTTGTAATAAACGAGTGGAAAGTGTTAGACAAATAAGCCGCGGCTGCGGCCAGGGTGCGTCGCCACGTGTGTGTGTGCTAGTACGCGTATGTGCGCATGAGTAGTTTGCTTAGTCAGCTGCGCGGGGGGTGTGGCCGAGCCGGGCACTGGAACCGGTCGCGTCCCGTTGCGTGCATGCGCGGCGGGCGCGGATTGTGGAGCGCGGGTTCTAGGTATATCAGTAGCGCGGGAGATCTTTGAGTGACTGGTTGTTACTGAACCCCCGCGTCGCCCGTGACTGGCGACTCGGGGGATCCCATCTCAGCTGCCGGGGGCTCAACCAATTTGCCTCCCGTCTCGCCGCCACCGGAGGCCACCGCCGGCGAAGCTGGTGCTGGGGCCAAGGACGGTGGCGGTGGGGCGTTCCGTGGGTGAGGCTCGGCCTCCATCCATGGCGATCTCGTGATGGCTACCTTGGATTGCAGTGGCGGCGCCTGGTGCGGTTCCCGTCCTGTGCTGTCCCGGAGGAAGCCGTTCTTCGCCGTCCACCGGTGCATGATGGCCGTCATAGCAAGCGCAGGTGCAGGCTCCAGCGATGGTGCACATGGTTCGAGCGCCCTGATTCAGATTAGGTGTCGATCTGGTGACATCAACGGCAGCCCCACTGATCTGTTGATCTAGGGGTTAGTCCATGATGGCCTGCCTTTGTCCGAGCTCATCTTCGTAAGACAACCCCTGCTGGCCGCCTCCGGTTCCCTCGTCCAGATTGCGGCAGGGTAAACCCGGGGTCCCTTCAATGACAGGCTATGTGTGGTGATCACTTCAGCCTGCGGCAGTGGCCTCGCTGCGGATTATCATCATCAATTGATTTTGTGAGAGTTTTATCTCTAAAAATCCGGTGGTTGATTTCGGCGGGGATATGCAAACTATAAACGATGTCTTGATGCCGAGGGATGGTTGTGTGGCGGTGGCGGTGGCGGTCACATCGCATGTAGCTGTTGGTATCGCGGAAAAGTGGTGGCGACAACACGTCAGTGACTTCGAGGGTGGTGCTACTTGAGCATCCAGTCTCTGAGTGTCGGGGCGAAAGCCTAGGTCTGCCCCGAGTTGGGTATACCTGGCAATAGCGATATTTTTATGTTGTTACCTTGTTGAAGGCATTGTTCGGAATGCTCAGACCGATTTTTCAGGGTGAAAACCTAGATTCTAGCCTTGGTGGTTGGATCCGGTGATGGCGACGCTCAAGTGTCGCTCCCTTCCTGAAGGCATTACTGTTGAAGAACCTCGTCGTCCGTGTGGTGTCATGAGATGAATGGTGCAGATACAGTCATTTTTCTAGTTTGCCCATCGTGGATATGATCGCTTTGGGGCTTTTTTCTTTTTTCATCGCCTATGCATAGCTTTGGTCCTATATGACTTTGCTATTGCTGGCGTGTTTTTGTGTGCGTGAGTTTGTGTTGGCTATGTGCATCTTAGCTATGCAGAGGTCGGGTGTGTGCTCATTGTGTTTGTATCCTCTTGATGCTACATTTTGAGTTAATAAAATCCACCCTTTGTCCGAAAAAAATCAGTAGCGCGGGGACCGGCGCTACTAATAAGGCGCTACAGCTAACCCGTAGCAGTAGCGCGTGCACGCCCGTGCTACTGCTATACAAGTGTAGCAGCAGCGTGCTGCGTGGAAGCTCGCTACTGCTAATAGCTATAGCGCGCTCTGTCTGAACGCGCTACTGCTACTGTCATGCTGCTGCTAACTTTTCTCCACTCGCTACTGCTAATTTTAGTAATTTTAATAGCTATAGCCAGGGAGAATATTATATCCCATTTTCCGCATCATATTGAAAACTCGGTTATCATTAAAAAAATGGGCAATGATTCATCGCCTTTATTTTCCAAGGTGTGTTATGAACCACATTTTATATTTATTTTCATACTGGGGCGACTCCTCTTTATCCTGTTCAATTTTATGTTGAACCAAACGAGGTAAGAACGTAGGTATTTTGGTACCTATTTTAACAGATGATTTATTGATCACGCGGAATATTGGGTCACCCTCTTTTCTTTGGTCACTTGGTATATACTGATAAATATTTTGTCTTGGTGAGGATTCTGCAGTATATATTTTCATCTGCCATATTTGACTCTGGTACTACTACAGACTTTGTCTTATGTACTTCCTCAACAGGCTCAAATTAGTATTTTTCTCAAGATTGCTCTTTGTACTTGACACACTGATGGATCGTATAGATGGCACAACTTGATTTTCATGCAGGCCCAACAATGCATTGTAAGATGTGGCTGCATCAATCACCTGGAATCTCAGGTATGTGGACAACACTTCAAGTTTTAATACCAAGGAAATGGTACCCATGACCTCTTGACTTGACTGATTAAAGCCATGAATAACAACATTTGACCGGCTCAAATCCTTGGGAATATCTCAAGCTGGCAATGGTTAACCGTTACCCTCGTCCCCATGGGCAGTTACTCTATTAGGGGACGGGGATGTGCCAGCTTTAATACCCGAGGAAGCTGGTGGGTGAAATACCTTACCCAGCGCACAAGACAGGGATGGGGATGGGATAACATTACTCGTGCATGTTACCCGCCTTACCCATGAAGTCCTTACATCCTGGCTCTAAAATTAGTAGACCTCATGCAATTCCCGCCCTTACCCACCAAAATTTTCACCCATCCACCTCTTTGGCCAAAAAGCCAAAAGAAAACCCTAACCTAGCCAAAACTTATTATTTATTGTGCTGAAATGCTATTTTTTCTACTGAAATGCTATCTAAGGTTGTTGTTGATTGTGTGTATGGGTTTCCCCACGGGTATAAAAAACCGACGGTGATGGGGATGGGAATATTTTTATCCCCACAAACGGGTATGGGGATGGGGACGGGCATGGTAAGGCTGTCGCGGGGACAGGGATGAGAGCCCAATACCTGCCTGGGTAATCCCCATTGCCAGCCTGAGGAATATCCAATCCTTTCAAAGTACGCAGAGACAACAAATTTATGGTGGATCCACCATCTATCATTATGCAATTTGTTGGCAAGTCATCAATCTCACCAAACATAAGAAGAGGTCCGGTATGCTTCTTTGAGCCTAACAACATGTACTCATCCGTGAATGTAATATTTAACACATGATTTAGTTAAGCTTCAGTATATGAGACTTTCACTCTATAATCTTCAAGAAATGAGAATACTGTAACAGTGTCTTGCATAAATCTGAGGAAAGAGACAAAGCATCATACACAAAAAGCATACATGACATTTTCTTCATGAACTAAAGAGTTCCCGGGTCTATTGTCTCATTCTCAGCTACATCATACATTATAACTAGTGCCAACACCGACAAACCTACATGAACAAAAGAGTTTTCAAGGTTACCTAGCATATATTAGGAGGTTTATCTCAAATTTATCATGAAGATGCAAACCTTTCTCACGTCTCATGAAATACCTAATACACCATACCAAGGTCCTCCTCCGCTCATCCGCTATCAGTGGATAATGATCTACCGGACACTGCCCCATCTGCTAGAGGAAAGAGACACATACAGTCTACACCGACTCACGTGGAAAAGGAAGAAAGGCTGCCCTTGAAGCAGAAAATTAATTTTTCCCAAGAATCCAATTTTCCTGAACCGATAACATCCGATCATCCATCATTAGATGTTGAGATCGTAAACTCTATTAATGATGAAGATTTTTGCCGCGTTATTACCGGAGAGAAGGACCATGTCCTTGATGACCCCTTGAGTTTAAGCACCGAGGATTATGCCATTGACGAGTGTGGCCCAACTCATCCGCCTTCCAACCCGGACGTGGCTAAAACTATGCCCCTACCCCTAGTTCTCTTGATTTCTTGTCAACTTTACCCGGTAGTTTATTTATTTATACATTTATTTAACTGGCCGTGTCTATGAACCATCATTATCATCAATTCTCACGACTCTTCTTTCTTTTTTTAGGTTGCGAACAAAAAATTCGCCACTCACAAGACCCTATGGTTACGGTTTTATCAAGTAAAGGCACAAATATTGATTGTAATTTTTGTCAAAGATGCGTTTATGGATGCCACAGATATCATGGTGAAACGAGCCCTAGAACGACTGAACGACACTATGCTCGGTGATCCCAAGAGATGCATCATGCTCGAGAACATTTCTCGGACGCTGTCCATGCAAGTACCTAAGGTAGCTAAAGTGCACTATGTTGGCGAGCTTATTGTCCTTTACAACAAGTTGGACGCTGGCAAGACTGAGTTCATGAAGGGACCCGAGCGAGGTGAACATGCTGCTGCTGAAGTAGAGCTTAAAATTAAGTCTGGCCACAATGTTTTCAAGGCCACACCCACAATCGAGGACTTACCTGCCCTAGACAAGAAGTGCACTGAAATAGAGGCACTATTCCCTCTCCAGTTCAAGCTTGTGCAAAGTAGTAGTAACCTCCTCAAGCTGCACCTTCAGCGCTACTTCCCGTGCCTCCGTTTCAGTGCACTTCTTGTCTAGGGCTGATAAGTCCTCGATTGTGGCCTTGGAGAAATGTTGTGGCCGGACTTAATTTTAAGCTCTACTTCAGCGGCAGCATGTTCACCTCACTTGGGTCCCTTCGTGAACTCAGTCTTGCCAGCCTCCAACTTGTTGTAAAGGACAATAAGCTCAACCAACATAGCATGCACTTTAGGTACCTCAGATACTTGCGTGGACACGGGACAACAACATCTAAGAAATGTTCTCGAGCATGATGTGTCTCTTGGGATCACCGCGTGTAGAGTCATTCAGTCCTTCTAGGGCTCGTTTCACCACCATATCGGTGGCATTCATAAACACATCTTTGACAAAACTATGGTCCATCTGTGTGCCTTTCCTTGTTAAAACCGTCACCACAGGGTCTTGTGAGTGGCGACTTTCTTGTTCCCAACAAAAAAAAGAAATAAGAGTTGTGTGAATTGATGATAATTATGGTTCATAGGCACGGCCGGTTAAAAAAATAAAAAAAATAAACTACCGGGTAAAGTTGACAGGAAATCAAGAGCACTAGGGGTAGGGGCACAGTTTCAGTCACGTCTGGGCTGGAAGGCGGACACGTCGGGCCACACTCGTCAATGGCATAATCCTCTATGGATAAACTGAAGAGGTCATCCAGGAAATGGTACTTCTCACTTGTAAGAACGCGGCAAATATCTTCATCGTTAACAGAGTTTCCGATCTCAACATCTAATGATGGACCGTCCGTTGTTATCGGTTAGAAAAATTGGATTCTTGGGTAAAATCAATTTTGCATTTCAAGGGCAGCCTTTCTTCCTTGTCCATGTGAGTCGGTGTATTAGACTGTTTGCGTCTCGGGATGGTCGGGATGGTCGTGTGGTACGCCTAACTTCGTGATCACTGGATTGGCTCTCTCACTAGTATCAGGTTCAAATAGGTGTACTTTGGCCAACTGTGATAGAGGTATTATACATGATTCAGACCAAGATGGTGTCGTGGCTTCCACCATCTATATGCGAGGAAAATATGCATGTCGGTATACGCATGAAATTATAGGAATTGAAAATAATGTCACACGGAAATGCAAGATAGAAATTATAACCAAGGTGGAAGTAATGATCCCAGGGTAGACGGTTTGCAACAAAGGACAATGGGAGATAGTATCTACAATAAAAAAACATTTCAATTTGACGCATAGAATTAAAAACACAAGGAATATGAAAAATACAAAAGAAGGTACCCATGATTGAAAATATTCCTCGTGCCTAAAACTAGTAGCATCACTGCCGAATGACAGACCAGGCCCATATATTGGCTTCCCGTAACGCCAACAGTGATCAAGTCATTAAATTCATACATACACGATAAAGAAACATCATTGTCGAACAACGGACTAAGCCCATATATAGACTTCCCAGAACGCCAATGATGATCAAGTTAGTAACTCATACATGTACGGTAAACAAAAAATTCACTGTTGGACGATGGACCAAGCCAATATATAGGCTTCCCGGAGCGCCAATAGTGAGCAAGTCATCAGTTCATGTAAAAGAAAAAACCCAGTCGAACGACAGACCAAGCCCAAATATGGGCTTCCCAGAACGCCAAGATCAAGGTTTCTGTGAATTATGAGTAGATACAGATCAAACACATCCTGAGACCAGGGCTATATACACCGTGTCACAAAATATATGGCCTTGCACAAAGTTATAGCCGTTCTAAGTAATGACAGAGATGCAACAGTAAACGGAACCCTTTGGAAAAGCAGATTACCTAAACAAAGTTGGATCCAGGCCGTGACTTAATGCCCCCGGCTCCATGCACCTACAGGATGAGGAGATGGGATATGGATTAAAATCAACATACAAGATGCTAAAGGGTAAATCGTACCTTCATAATGACAGGATAAAAAGGGGCATACGCGAACCGGATGAATCAACACTTGCTCACACGGAAGTGCGTCTCATGAGGGATTAGAAAATAGTCTGGCACAACGGGAATAGTGGGCTAATCAGTCAGACAAATTTAGATGCAACAACGCAAGGAAACTGAAAGGTAAGTCTCAATGCATACGGGGCTTCGGTTGCAGGGCAGAGGAAAGCGAGTCGAACCTCATCTCTGTTGTCGCCTCGCAGTGGTCTAAGAGAATAATGAGACAGACAGTTTAAAAAAGGTTAGAGGAAACACCGGATAGAGTTTGTTTGCCGGATGGAGTTTGTTAGCCTGATGAAGTTTGTTGGCCGGATAACATCAAACGCGACCTGATTTTTAGCTTCCACGGTTGCAGGATATGTTAGCATCGTGTGAAAATAAAAAAGTGCATAGCCATACATAGCTTTTTTTTTTAGATGTCATAGCCATACATAGTAGCACACAACTGACTAGAAGTCATGAGCCCATATACTCACGGGAGGTGCTTTATAAACAAAAAAAAAGTTATGTATAGCCAACTTTCGAGCTCTGCGCCGAGTCAGACCTCGAGGGGCATATGTTGACATCGATTTTGACCAAGATAAAATAAAATGCATAAACCACACAAAATATAAATGCAAAATGGCAAAAATCAGTTTTATAATGAAAAAGAGTCAATTTTAAAAATATAATCAACCGCTCAAATTGGGAACCGACAAAAATAAGCATATGATACAAATGTGGATAATGCACACATTAAACCGACAATTATAAAGTATGACGAAACAAATAAAAAGTCGTCAAGTTTTCTCCTATGAAAAAAATGGTGGACACATGGTTTATATGTACGCGCACTATCACCGACAATAAAAAAAACTATGAAAAATGGAGGACACATGGTTTATATGTACGCGCACCTCGCCGATGGATACTACTCTAAAATTTCACTGTCAAAAACGGCGCCAATATTATCAAATCATCATGGAGTATGTTCCACCATGGAAATATCGCTGTATCTTAACGGATGCACACAAAATATAATGCCGACTGCTACAAATCTTCCGGCGGTCACACGCAGTTGGATTCACCTCACACATCCGTTGGATCCGGTCAACACGTTGGATGGGGCCTTCTTCTCTCATCGCAACCGCAGCAAAAAAGCAACCACCATGTCGCCGACTCGCCGTGGGGAAGCAGCACCACCTGGCTCGTAGCAGCAGCCGCGCCCCCTCATCAGCAGCGCAGCGACGCTCCACCGACTGAGCGCCGGCGAAGCTCGCCGCCACCAGCGTGGCCGTGCTCCATCGCAGCACCCCTGACGGCCGCCGCATGCTTCATTGCAGCCCCTCGCCGCACGGTGGTGCTCCATCGCAGCACTGGCTGCCGTCACATCTCCCATCACAGTATTCGTTGGCTGCCGTCACATCTCCCATCACAGTATTCGTTGGCTGCCGGCAAAGCTTTAGTGCAGCGCTGCCACCGGGCATGGCGGAGCTCCATCGTAGTACCCCAACCGCCATTGCACACTTCACTGCAGCGCCCCACCGGGCAGTGGTGCTTCATCGCAGCACCGGCTGCCGTCACATCTCCCATTGCAGCACCCGATGCCGCCGGCGAAGCTTCAGTGCAGCTCCGCCGCAGGCGCGGTGATGCTCCATCGTACACCCGGACGGCCGCCCCATGCTTCACTGCAGCGCCCTACCGCGCGGGTGTTGCTCCATCGCAGCACGGGCTGCCGTCACATCTCCCATCATAGCACCTGATGGCCACCGGTGAAGCTTTAGTGCAGCGCCGCCCCCGGCGCGGAGGTCCTCCATCCCAGCACCGGCTACCTCCTCCCCCGCGTCAGAGCATGCACCTTCTCCTGCTGCTTCACTTCCGCTCTTGCAGCGGCCGGTGGCTGGCCGTAAGCAAACCCGGCGCTCGCTTGTAGCCAGTGGCTCAAGTGTAATAAGGCCGAAGATGAGCAATATTCCAAGGCCGGTGGGTCTCCTCCTCCAATGTGCGTGAGTCCTTGCGGTCTCGGATATCAATGAGGTAGTACGACCCGTTGTTTAGGTTTTTGCTGACCACAAAGGGCCCTTCCCAAGGTGGGGATAATTTGTGCATGTCTGTTTGATCCTGAATGAGTCGGAGCACCAAATCGCCTTCTTGAAAGGTTCGAGTCTTGACCCGGCGGCTATAATAGCGACGCAGATCTTGCTGGTACATCGTTGAACGAGCCGCCGCAAGGTCACGCTCTTCATCCAACAAATCAAGAGCATCTTGACGTTCTATTTCATTATCAGCTTCAACATAATCCTCCACACGGGGCGAATCATGACGGATGTCACTGGGAAGAACCGCCTCCGCTCCGTAAACCATGAAAAAAGGCGTATTACCCGTGGATCTGTTGGGGGTGGTATTGATACTCCAAAGCACGGAGGGTAACACCTCAACCCAACAACCCGGCGTCCTCTACAAAGGGACCATAAGCCGGGGCTTTATGCCTCTCAAGATTTCTTGATTGGCCCTTTCAACTTGACCATTAGACTGCGGGTGAGCCACAGATGAAACATCAAGACGAATATGCTCTTGTTGACAAAATTCTTTCATAGCACCTTAAGACATATTAGTACCATTATCAGTTATGATGCTGTGAGGGTAGCCAAAACGGAAAATCACATTTTTGATGAATTAAACCACCGTTGTCGCATCACACTTGCTGACCGGCTCTACCTTAACACACTTTGTAAACTTGTCAACCGCCACCAAGAGGTGAGTCTTTTTATCCTTGGATATTTTAAAAGGTCCAACCATATCCAGCCCCTTGACTGCAAATGGCCAAGTAACTGGAATCATCCTTAATTCTTGAGCCGGCACGTGAGCTCGTCTGGAAAAAATTTGACAGCCGTCACACTTGCTAACCAGATCCTCTGCATCAGCATGAGCCGTCAGCCAATAAAATCCATGACGAAAAGCATTAGCTACGAGAGACTTAGAGCCGGCATGAGGCCACAATCTCCCTCATGAATCTCCCGTAGAATCGCACGGCCCTCCTCAGGATAAATACAACGCCGAAACACCCCTGTGACACTGCATCGGTGCAACTCGCCGTTGACAATGGTCATTGACTTAGACCCCCGGGTTATCTGCCTGGCCAAAGTTTTATCTCAGGTAACTCACCCCGGGTCATATAAGCCAAATATGGAACCGTCCAATCAGGAAGAGCATGAAGAGCCGCCACCAACTGTGCCTCCGAGTCAGGAATAGCAAGATCCTCCTCCGTAGGCAACTTAACTGAAGGGTTATTCAAAATATCAAGGAAAACATTAGGGGGTACTGGCTTACGCTGGGACCCCAGCCGGCTTAAAGCATCAGCCGCCTCATTTTCCTGCGATCAACATGCTCCACTTGATAACCCTTGAAATGACCAACAATAGCATCAACTGCTCAGCGGTAAGCCGTCATGAGCGGGTCTTTGGAATCCCAAGTTCCCGAGACTTGCTGAGCCACCAGATCTGAATCACCGAAACACCTGACCCGGCTTAAGTTCATCTCTTTGGCCATCCGAAGACCATGGAGCAAAGCCTCATATTCAACTGCATTGTTAGTACAAGGAAACATCAACCTTAAGACATAGCAAAACTTATCACCTCGTGGGGAAGTCAAAATAAATCCAGCCCCCGAGCCTTCCAACTGCCTGGATCCATCAAAATGAATAGTCCAATATGTATTATCAGGCTTCTCCTCTGGCATCTGCAACTCAGTCCAGTCATTGATGAAATCCACAAGTGCTTGAGACTTGATGGCTATCCGAGGCATATATTTCAAACCATGGGGTCCAAGCTCAATGGCCCACTTGGCCACTCAGCCCGTAGCTTCTCTGTTTTGAATAATATCCCCTAGAGGAGCTGAACTGACCACAATGATGGGATGACCAAGGAAATACTGCTTCAACTTACGACTAGTCATGAACACCCCATAGACTAGCTTCTGCCAATGTGGGTACCTTTACTTGGATACAATTAGTACCTCACTGACATAATAAACCGGCCTTTGAACCGGATACTCCTTGCCTGACTCCTTCCTTTCCACAACAACCGCTACACTGACGGCTCTGCTGTTAGTGGCCACATATAAAAGCAAGGGCTCCTTATCAATGGGAGCTGCAAAAACCGGCGGCTCGGCCAACTGCTTTTTCAGCGCCTCAAACGCTTGATTGGCAGCATCGCTCCAAACAAAGTGATATGTTTTCTTCATCAACTGGTACAGAGGGATAGCCTTTTCTCCCAAACGGCTTATAAACCGGCTCAAAGCCGCAATACGACCCGCCAAACGTTGGACGTCATTGATACATGCAGGCTTAGCCAAAGAAGTAATAGCCTTGATTTTCTCCGGGTTAGCTTCAATGCCTCTTTCAGAAACCAAAAAACCCAATAGCTTGCCTCCTCGCACACCAAAGACACACTTGGCCGGGTTAAGCATCATCTTGTAGACCCGGAGATTATCAAAGGTCTCCTTCAAATCATCTAACAAGGTCTCTTTCTTTCTGGATTTCACAACTATATCATCCACATAAGCATGAACATTGCGTCCAATCTGGTTGTGGAGGCAATTCTGGACGCAACGTTGATAAGTCGCCTGAGCACTTTTGAGCCCAAAGGGCATAGATACATAACAAAAGGTTCCAAAGGGAGTGATGAAAGATGTCTTCTCCTGGTCCTTAACTGCCATCTTGATCTGATGATAACCAGAATAAGCATCCAAGAAACTCAAACGCTCACAACTCGCCGTAGCATCAATGATCTGATCAATACGAGGGAGAGCAAAAGGATCAGCCCGACAGGCCTTATTAAGGACCGTGTAATCCATACACATGCGCCAAGTGCCGTTTTTCTTAAGCACCAGCACCGGGTTAGCCAACCATTCAGGATGAAAAACTTCAATAATAAACCCAGCCGCCAGGAGCCGGGCCACTTCCTCACCAATGGCCTTGCGCCTCTCTTCATTAAAGCGATGAAGGAATTGCTTGACCAGTTTAAACTTTGGATCAACATTGAGAGTGTGCTCAGCGAGTTCCCTCGGTACACCTGGCATGTCAGAAAATTTCCATGCAAAGATGTCCCGGTTGTCACGGATGAACTCGATGAGCGCGCTTTCTTATTTCGGATCCATATTGGCACTGATACTAAACTGTTTGGATGAGTCACCAGGAACAAAATCGACCTGCTTGGTGTCATCTGCCGACTTAAATTTCAACAAAGTGTCATGCTCTGTAGTTGGCTTCTTCAAGGGGGTCATATCCGCCGGGTCAACATTATCTTTTTAGAACTTCAACTCCTCTGTTGCACAAACAGACTCAGCATAGGCAGCATCGCCTTCTTCACACTCCAAGGCTATCTTCCTGTCACCGTGCACCGTGATGGTACCCTTACGACCCGGCATTTTGAACTGCAAATAAACATAACAAGGGCGTGCCATAAATTTGGCATAAGTCGGCCGTCCAAACAGGGCGTGATAAGGGCTATTGATCTTGACCACCTCAAAAGTCAATTTTTCAGCCCTATAGTCATGATCATGGCCAAAAGCCACCTCCAAAGTTATCTTACCCACCGGATACGCCGACTTACCGGGCACCACTCCATGAAGGACGGTAGAAGACCACTTAAGATCTTTGTCAGTCAAATCCATACGGTGGAAAGTATCATAATAAAGAATATTGATACTGCTGCCCCCGTCCATAAGCACCTTTGTCAATTTGTACCCTCCAACCTGAGGAGCAACAACCAAAGCCAGCTGACCCGGATTGTCCACCCAGGGCGGGCGATCCTCACGGCTCCATACGATGGGCTGCTCTGACCATCGTAAGTATCGGGGGACCGCCGGCTCAACCGCGTTCACCGCCCGCTTATGAATCTTCTGGTCTCGTTTGCACAAACTCGTGGTAAACACATGATACTGACCACTATTCAGCTGCTTCAGATTACCCTGATAACAGATTGTTGTTGTTGATTACCTTGATTAGGTTGTTGATTGAAACCACCTTGGTTACCTTGGCCCTGAAATCCAGAGTTCGAGCCGCCACCTCCAAAGCCGGGCCCGTGAGAGCCGGATCCTGACCCGCCGTGTGGGCCCTGGTTATCCTGATAAAAACCGGAATTTCTATACTCCCTGATGATGAAGCAATCTTTCCGGAGATGAGTGGCCGGCTTATCTTGAGTATCGTGCTTTGGGAAGGCTGATTCATTATCGCTTCAAGGTTGAATTTTGGCCCGCCAAACCGGGACACTGATGACTTCCCCTTACGACGCCGATTATTACTCTGTGTGTTGGTATTAGCCACAAAGTCTGAACCGTCGTCAGTTTTCTTGCGCTTATCGTTATTACCTTGACCCATCGTATTATGCTGTTGTCCCTTTGCATTGCCGTTCTTCTTCCCCTTGCTAGCCTTCTCCTCATCAGACTCAGAGATGATACAATGTGTGTAACAATCAATTTTCTAGTTTTTGCCGTCACTTTGTTTTGCCTTGTAGCTTGAAATTTATAGTAGACACGTCGGGTTTCTATAATTTGGGTGTGTGAAATCGGAGGGGCGCTCAGTCTTTCTCTAAACTACTCCCTCCTTTCGGATCAGAGAAATGGATAAAGATGAATGTATCTAGAAGTAGAATACGGCTAGATACATCCATTCCTCCGACAAGTATTTTCGGACGGAGGCAATATAATTCATATTCTGATAGACTTGTGTACTTTAAGACGTTTTTAAAGAAAGTTTGTGTATCACAGGAAGGTCAGAAAAAAAGTTGTCCACCCGAAAAAAATTGTGTATGACGTGGTGGAAATACGAATTCCAACTCACTCTTTTGTTAGAAAAGAGAAACCGAAATTTAATGGACACATATTGTTGAATACTTTTTGGGGGCAGATAAAATATTTTTTAGAACAAAAACAAAAACGTTGCGTTAGTTAAAAATCTTATGCATCTGAAAATAGTTCCAGATGTTAGCAGTCACTCTCATGCTAATGCTACCCCCTTTGATAGAATCATTAATCCACCTACAGCAAATCCATGAAAGACCTTGGATACACATAGTTTGTTTGACAAAATCCCAATTGAGTTTGTAATATGGATTCTCAAAGGTAATCATAAATATCACCAATTATTTTGTATGCATTTCATGAATACTTTCATTGAGAATGACCACTCCTTTTATAATAAGGGAACCACTAGGGATCAGTCCCTAGCTTCCCATCAGACCAGCGCGTGGCCGTTGGATGAAACCTTCTTGAGCGTTAGATGCATCCCTCCAACAGCGCATTCCATTGGTAGTTCCTAAAGCGAATTTCCTTGATTCATGTTGCTTCCCTCCCTAATCATGTGTGATCACATCCTTGACAGTTTCCAAACCAAACGCCCCCCCCCCCCCCCCCTTATTCACATTGTTGTTTCCATATATGAGGTCCCTTATCATGTGTGTTTCCGTATAGACATGATGCTTCCTCGTTCCATCGCACAATAAACATTCTTCTAGGCTCTTGCAATTAGCTCTGATCTTTTAGGATGTACTGTATTTCTTTACATATGGCAACTTTAATTTTTATATCACGGAAGCATTCTGAGTTTCTGACTGATGCATGGAAGCATATTGTTTACTTCATGTTATCATGTGATCACGAATGCTTCCAACCAATGCTTCCGATAATAACTCAAGGTTCAGATTTGACTCCCTATAATCACGTAAGTTTCCATGTTTAAAATTGACTCCTAATAATGCATGCTTCTTTGCTTCCTATATTGTTTTCTCTATATACAAGAATCATGCTTAGATAAGTGTCGTATATGCTTCCTTGTTTTTGCATGCAGTTACATCCCATTTTTCTTGCTTCGTTCATAATTTAGCGAAGCTTCGTAGTTAATTATTTTGTGCTTCGGCATTCACCAAAAACTAAAAATAAACAGAACATGTTTCTTTCATCCGAACTTCAACAGTAGAGCAATACATGTGCACATACGCGTGTTATTTGCTTCTTATATGTATCAATATTGCTTCGAAGAGCATCATTGCGGAGGTAGTCGTCGATCAGAGGGAAGGGAGGGTGAACCACTGGAGGTGCTGAGGGAGCTTATGGTGTGGTGGAGGAAGAACACAGTGCTGGCTTTCCATCGCGTTCCTTGCCGGCCGTTGATCAACGAAATCGCTGAGAAGACGACCAAGAAGGACGATGCCGCCGACTACAACGAGGAGACGGAGTCCAGCCGAACGCATGGCAACCGACCAGCTTGGTGCTCGTGGTTTTTTTAATTGTTTTGAGGAGAAACATACGGAGACATGCTGGATGACATGCTCAGCTTTTGGGCTATATATCATGGGCTGGGCTGGGTGCGAAATAAACGGGTGAGGTGCGGAGTCAGTTTTTATTCCTTCTCTCTAAAACGAAGTGGCAGGGCTTCACCTTCACGTATCCCTCCCGGTTTGCCTAAAAGAAACGTATCCCTGCCGATGGAATTGCGATCGGGGTGCCGCCTCCGGCGCTCGCCGCCGCATGGACCTCGTCCCCAGAACATGGATCTCATCAGCTCCCTCCCGGACGAGATGCTTCTCCTGATCCTCACACGCCTACGCTGTGTCCGCACCGCCGTGCAGACCGGCCTCCTCTCTTGCCGGTGGCGCGGCCTCTGGACCGGTCTCGCAGATCTCACCTTCCGCAATCTCGAGCCCGCGAGGATTGAAGCTATACTCGCCACCCAGTTCGCTGCTTCGACGACGGCGATGTCCACCCTAGACATCTGCCTTGAAACGAGATACACTGCCGACCTTGCCAGCTCGTTGCTGCGCGCCGCCGCACGGGTCGCGCCGAGGGTGCTCGTCTTCACCACTTCGGTCAACAGATGTGAGTGGGGAGCCATCAAGCTACCCTGTTTCCATTGCGCCACCTCGATCAAGCTGGAATCCCGTGTCTTCAGTATCGCCGCACCGCCGTTTGCTGGCGAGTTCACCTTGCTGGAGAGATTATCCCTCACCGGTTACATCATACATCTTGGACTATTGCTTAGCCGCTGCCCCCACCTGCGCGTGCTCAGCCTCAACTCTCCCGGCAAATATGACATGTCCATCACTCTGCCGCCAAACAGTGTGTTCCCCACGCTCGATAGTTTGTCCCTCACTGGAGAAATTGACGGCCTTGGCAACTTGCTCAACCTCTGCCAGTGTCTGTGTGTGCTTAGCGTGACCTACCCCAACTCGCAGGAGCTCGCACTACCGCCGGCAGGCGAGTTTCGGGCACTCGAGAAGTTGTCCCTCTCCGGCAACATCGCCGACCCTGGCACATTGCTTAACCGATGCCCATGCCTTTGCGTGCTTAGTGCCAACTTCCGCGGGATGGCGCTCACTTCGCTCGAAGCGGCGCTCGCCACACTTGTAGACACGGACCCAGTTGGCCTCACATTGTCCCTCCTCGGCATCAGCATTCCATGGAGAGACTGCATTGATGATGATGCTTGCTTCAACTCTCTTCTCTGCACCGCAGCGAGGCTGTCGCCGCAAGAGCTCGTCGTCGTCGACAACTTTGAGGGATGCAATTTCAATATGAGGTATGGTGCAGGCAGACACATTAATGCGGGCGTGCCCTGCTTTCGCCATGCCACGTCGATCGAGATGAATTTGCAAAAGGTATGCTCCACATCGCTGTCGATGGACGAGTTCCCGGTGCTTGAGAGGCTAATCCTACTAGGGTGCTGCAGTACCATCGATGTTGGCACCTTGGTCACCAGCTGCCCACGCCTACGGGTTCTACGGCTAAAGTAGCTAGAGGCAACATCACATAATCATTCTATGTATGAGTAGGTAATGCTTCGCTTGCGCCTGTATGCTGGAGTTCGTATCTTGTCTTATGTCCTGCTCAGACTACTCTCGGATTTAAAACTTCAGATTTTGGTTCGTTCTATGCATAATATCCTACCCAATTTTATCATATAATCATTTGGCTCGAGAGGTGAACTTTCCACAATAGATGAAGAAACTTCCTGTCACCAAATTATCTATGTTGCTGCTTAATTTTGGATCGGTAGATAGAATATATATTTTTTTCCTTCTTGTGCTGCCGTTCGCGTTTGTGTAGTACTTTGACCCTGAATGTACAGGGTCGAACAAATCTGATCTATTGGTTTACAGCAGGGTAGGTTAGGAATTGTGCACAAGTAGGATTGATCTTGTACTCGTTCCCAAACACACGTCCCTCGTCGACATGAGCAGCTTCCAAGCCGACATGGTGTTTTCGATCAAGGGCATCAGCTACTGGGCACACCTCCTGCGGGGCGTCACTTACTGCTTCTGCAACGCCCTCTTCAACGACGATGGTGACCACGACCCTGTGCCGAAATTTGGCTTCTTTTCCCTGCCTGGAGCGGATCAGCACCGCAGCAACAGCCGGGTGGCACAGCCGAAAGCCTACCACAACATGGGAGTCGTCCGGGACTCCACCATCAAGTTTATTTCCATTGATGGCGCCCTCCAACATGTCGACCTCAAGGACCGCACCATAACAATTTGGAGGTTGCTGGAGCAAGACATGGGCTGGAAGAAAGAGTATGAGCTCCGTGTCGAGACACTGTGGGGACTTGATGGATTCGGCGACCTCCCAAAGGACATAACCCCTTTGTACCCCCTTCTTAGCATAGAGGATCCTGACATTGTCTACTTCGCACTCGGTGAGTATCGCGAGAACCAAAGAAACCGGAAGTTTATCCCAACACAAGCACACTATTTGCTCGCCGTCAACCTGCAGGATAACAACATACATGCCTCCATATGTCTTGTGGACTATTTTGGCAGCTCTCATATCCCCATTCTTGTTTCTTGTGACTTTGGCCGGTATATCCATGCCGTGGGGCATGATCTCTATATCATGATGATGGAGACGATGAAACATATGTCTTTGGCTTCTTTAGACCCATTTTACTATGATGAAGGAGAGGCCGCAAAGAGGATGATCAATGACAGCGTCAGGAGCCCAGGCAGGCAGGGCAGTGGCTAGGGGCGTGGCCGGGAAGTCCCATGGACTGTAAGACACTGTAGCAACAATGCTGCATGGGCCATGGTCTAGTCCTGGCTCCACCATTGAGGATGAGGGAGAGGCCATGGAGTTGGCAAGAGATCTTGCGGAAATGCATGGATGAGCTCGAGTACATATGAACCCAATTAGAAAAACACATTTCTAAATGCCAAAAAAACTGAAAAAAGGTTGCACGGGTACATCTCCATGATCTATGTGGGTGCATAAGTTTCACGGAAAGATAACTTTTTTGTAGACTGTGCAAAAAAGACAAGAAAAAAACATGGAACACTATTTAGAAGCACTAAAATTTGTCTTGTTTGCGGAGACAAAACAAAAAGACATTTTTCACAAAACTTTGTGTTGCGCACGCATATTTGCGAACACGTGTGTGTGACATTTTGTTTTGAATTTTTTTAACATTTTAAAACACTTTTAAAATATATTTTTTAAAAGTGGGTTCATATGTACTAGGGTTCAAGTTCAGGACGTGCCGACTCAGAGATCTTGCAACTAGAAGATGGGCCGGTCCTTCCAGCAAGTTACTACTTGCAGCCATCTGCCTTAGAACTGTATACACAATGATCCATAAGATCCAACTGTCGTAGAACTCTTTTTGTTGTACCGATCGATGGAGCATATATGTGGAACTGGATTTGTTTCATCCGTTCTCTTTAATGTTTTGAGAAATTTATATCCATTTGTAAGTCTAGAATTTAAATATGAGGTGGATTTTCCTAGCATAGATAAAATATAATCCTATATACTTAAAAATAGTTGATCCCCACTAATTTTACTTTTCTTAACATGCAAACTATATATGCCACACCATGCCACCATGCATGGAAAATACCCATCCAACATGCACCATGCATGTTACTCGTATCCTATATACCTAAATAGACGAGCCTCGCTACTTATTTATCTTAACATGGAGGCATATCATCTCATCATACAACTATGCTGAAAACGGTCCACCGTAACATGCAGTGATGCATGGAGAAAGGTCCACCATCTCGCAAAAAAAATAGAGAAAGGTCCACCGCAACATGCAATTATGCATGAAAAATGCTTATTTCAAAAGAGTGAAAAAAATGAAACTAAATTGTTAAATTGTGAAACTGATTATTTGGAAATGTGTTGCAATTTATTTTAAAAGAGTGACATCTGTTATTTCAAAAATATGCAATTGAATAAATGTGATTTTTGTGAAACAAGACAGTGGAAAGTGAAATGTAGGTTTTTAAAGTGAGAAACAATATGAAACTGAATGTCAACTTGTGAAATTGATTATTTGAAAAAAAAAACAGATTATTTCAATAGAGTGAAATATGTTATTTGAAAATTGTGAAGTTGAAATTGATGTGACTTTTTTTGTAATAAACGAGTGGAAAGTGTTAGACAAATAAGCCGCGGCTGCGGCCAGGGTGCGTCGTCACGTGTGTGTGTGCTAGTACACGTATGTGCGCATGAGTAGTTTGCTTAGTCAGCTGCGCGGGGGGTGTGGCCGAGCCGGGCACTGGAGCCGGTCGCGTCCCGTTGCGTGCATGCGCGGCGGGCGCGGACTGTGGAGCGCGGGTTCTAGGTATATCAGTAGCGCGGGAGATCTTTGAGTGACTGGTTGTTACTGAACCCCCGCGTCGCCCGTGACTGGCGACTCGGGGGATCCCATCTCAGCTGCCGGGGGCTCAACCAATTTGCCTCCCGTCTCGCCGCCACCGGAGGCCACCGCCGGCGAAGCTGGTGCTGGGGCCAAGGACGGTGGCGGTGGGGCGTTCCGTGGGTGAGGCTCGGCCTCCATCCATGGCGATCTCGTGATGGCTACCTTGGATTGCAGTGGCGGCGCCTGGTGCGGTTCCCGTCCTGTGCTGTCCCGGAGGAAGCCGTTCTTCGCCGTCCACCGGTGCATGATGGCCGTCATAGCAAGCGCAGGTGCAGGCTCCAGCGATGGTGCACATGGTTCGAGCGCCCTGATTCAGATTAGGTGTCGATCTGGTGACATCAACGGCAGCCCCACTGATCTGTTGATCTAGGGGTTAGTCCATGATGGCCTGCCTTTGTCCGAGCTCATCTTCGTAAGACAACCCCTGCTGGCCGCCTCCGGTTCCCTCGTCCAGATTGCGGTAGGGTAAACCCGGGGTCCCTTCAATGACAGGCTATGTGTGGTGATCACTTCAGCCTGCGGCAGTGGCCTCGCTGCGGATTATCATCATCAATTGATTTTGTGAGAGTTTTATCTCTAAAAATCCGGTGGTTGATTTCGGCGGGGATATGCAAACTATAAACGATGTCTTGATGCCGAGGGATGGTTGTGTGGCGGTGGCGGTGGCGGTCACATCGCATGTAGCTGTTGGTATCGCGGAAAAGTGGTGGCGACAACACGTCAGTGACTTCGAGGGTGGTGCTACTTGAGCATCCAGTCTCTGAGTGTCGGGGCGAAAGCCTAGGTCTGCCCCGAGTTGGGTATACCTGGCAATAGCGATATTTTTATGTTGTTACCTTGTTGAAGGCATTGTTCGGAATGCTCAGACCGATTTTTCAGGGTGAAAACCTAGATTCTAGCCTTGATGGTTGGATCCGGTGATGGCGACGCTCAAGTGTCGCTCCCTTCCTGAAGGCATTACTGTTGAAGAACCTCGTCGTCCGTGTGGTGTCATGAGATGAATGGTGCAGATACAGTCATTTTTCTAGTTTGCCCATCGTGGATATGATCGCTTTGGGGCTTTTTTCTTTTTTCATCGCCTATGCATAGCTTTGGTCCTATATGACTTTGCTATTGCTGGCGTGTTTTTGTGTGCGTGAGTTTGTGTTGGCTATGTGCATCTTAGCTATGCAGAGGTCGGGTGTGTGCTCATTGTGTTTGTATCCTCTTGATGCTACATTTTGAGTTAATAAAATCCACCCTTTGTCCGAAAAAAATCAGTAGCGCGGGGACCGGCGCTACTAATAAGGCGCTACAGCTAACCCGTAGCAGTAGCGCGTGCACGCCCGCGCTACTGCTATACAAGTGTAGCAGCAGCGTGCTGCGTGGAAGCTCGCTACTGCTAATAGCTATAGCGCGCTCTGTCTGAACGCGCTACTGCTACTGTCATGCTGCTGCTAACTTTTCTCCACTCGCTACTGCTAATTTTAGTAATTTTAATAGCTATAGCCAGTGAGAATATTATATCCCATTTTCCGCATCATATTGAAAACTCGGTTATCATTAAAAAAATGGGCAATGATTCATCGCCTTTATTTTCCAAGGTGTGTTATGAACCACATTTTATATTTATTTTCATACTGGGGCGACTCCTCTTTATCCTGTTCAATTTTATGTTGAACCAAACGAGGTAAGAACGTAGGTATTTTGGTACCTATTTTAACAGATGATTTATTGATCACGCGGAATATTGGGTCACCCTCTTTTCTTTGGTCACTTGGTATATACTGATAAATATTTTGTCTTGGTGAGGATTCTGCAGTATATATTTTCATCTGCCATATTTGACTCTGGTACTACTACAGACTTTGTCTTATGTACTTCCTCAACAGGCTCAAATTAGTATTTTTCTCAAGATTGCTCTTTGTACTTGACACACTGATGGATCGTATAGATGGCACAACTTGATTTTCATGCAGGCCCAACAATGCATTGTAAGATGTGGCTGCATCAATCACCTGGAATCTCAGGTATGTGGACAACACTTCAAGTTTTAATACCAAGAAAATGGTACCCATGACCTCTTGACTTGACTGATTAAAGCCATGAATAACAACATTTGACCGGCTCAAATCCTTGGGAATATCTCAAGCTGGCAATGGTTAACCGTTACCCTCGTCCCCATGGGCAGTTACTCTATTAGGGGACGGGGATGTGCCAGCTTTAATACCCGAGGAAGCTGGTGGGTGAAATACCTTACCCAGCGCACAAGACAGGGATGGGGATGGGATAACATTACTCGTGCATGTTACCCGCCTTACCCATGAAGTCCTTACATCCTGGCTCTAAAATTAGTAGACCTCATGCAATTCCCGCCCTTACCCACCAAAATTTTCACCCATCCACCTCTTTGGCCAAAAAGCCAAAAGAAAACCCTAACCTAGCCAAAACTTATTATTTATTGTGCTGAAATGCTATTTTTTCTACTGAAATGCTATCTAAGGTTGTTGTTGATTGTGTGTATGGGTTTCCCCACGGGTATAAAAAACCGACGGTGATGGGGATGGGAATATTTTTATCCCCACAAACGGGTATGGGGATGGGGACGGGCATGGTAAGGCTGTCGCGGGGACAGGGATGAGAGCCCAATACCTGCCTGGGTAATCCCCATTGCCAGCCTGAGGAATATCCAATCCTTTCAAAGTACGCAGAGACAACAAATTTATGGTGGATCCACCATCTATCATTATGCAATTTGTTGGCAAGTCATCAATCTCACCAAACATAAGAAGAGGTCCGGTATGCTTCTTTGAGCCTAACAACATGTACTCATCCGTGAATGTAATATTTAACACATGATTTAGTTAAGCTTCAGTATATGAGACTTTCACTCTATAATCTTCAGGAAATGAGAATACTGTAACAGTGTCTTGCATAAATCTGAGGAAAGAGACAAAGCATCATACACAAAAAGCATACATGACATTTTCTTCATGAACTAAAGAGTTCCCCGGGTCTATTGTCTCATTCTCAGCTACATCATACATTATAACTAGTGCCAACACCGACAAACCTACATGAACAAAAGAGTTTTCAAGGTTACCTAGCATATATTAGGAGGTTTATCTCAAATTTATCATGAAGATGCAAACCTTTCTCACGTCTCATGAAATACCTAATACACCATACCAAGGTCCTCCTCCGCTCATCCGCTATCAGTGGATAATGATCTACCGGACACTGCCCCATCTGCTAGAGGAAAGAGACACATACAGTCTACACCGACTCACGTGGAAAAGGAAGAAAGGCTGCCCTTGAAGCAGAAAATTAATTTTTCCCAAGAATCCAATTTTCCTGAACCGATAACATCCGATCATCCATCATTAGATGTTGAGATCGTAAACTCTATTAATGATGAAGATTTTTGCCGCGTTATTACCGGAGAGAAGGACCATGTCCTTGATGACCCCTTGAGTTTAAGCACCGAGGATTATGCCATTGACGAGTGTGGCCCAACTCATCCGCCTTCCAACCCGGACGTGGCTAAAACTATGCCCCTACCCCTAGTTCTCTTGATTTCTTGTCAACTTTACCCGGTAGTTTATTTATTTATACATTTATTTAACTGGCCGTGTCTATGAACCATCATTATCATCAATTCTCACGACTCTTCTTTCTTTTTTTAGGTTGCGAACAAAAAATTCGCCACTCACAAGACCCTATGGTTACGGTTTTATCAAGTAAAGGCACAAATATTGATTGTAATTTTTGTCAAAGATGCGTTTATGGATGCCACAGATATCATGGTGAAACGAGCCCTAGAACGACTGAACGACACTATGCTCGGTGATCCCAAGAGATGCATCATGCTCGAGAACATTTCTCGGACGCTGTCCATGCAAGTACCTAAGGTAGCTAAAGTGCACTATGTTGGCGAGCTTATTGTCCTTTACAACAAGTTGGACGCTGGCAAGACTGAGTTCATGAAGGGACCCGAGCGAGGTGAACATGCTGCTGCTGAAGTAGAGCTTAAAATTAAGTCTGGCCACAATGTTTTCAAGGCCACACCCACAATCGAGGACTTACCTGCCCTAGACAAGAAGTGCACTGAAATAGAGGCACTATTCCCTCTCCAGTTCAAGCTTGTGCAAAGTAGTAGTAACCTCCTCAAGCTGCACCTTCAGCGCTACTTCCCGTGCCTCCGTTTCAGTGCACTTCTTGTCTAGGGCTGATAAGTCCTCGATTGTGGCCTTGGAGAAATGTTGTGGCCGGACTTAATTTTAAGCTCTACTTCAGCGGCAGCATGTTCACCTCACTTGGGTCCCTTCGTGAACTCAGTCTTGCCAGCCTCCAACTTGTTGTAAAGGACAATAAGCTCAACCAACATAGCATGCACTTTAGGTACCTCAGATACTTGCGTGGACACGGGACAACAACATCTAAGAAATGTTCTCGAGCATGATGTGTCTCTTGGGATCACCGCGTGTAGAGTCATTCAGTCCTTCTAGGGCTCGTTTCACCACCATATCGGTGGCATTCATAAACACATCTTTGACAAAACTATGGTCCATCTGTGTGCCTTTCCTTGTTAAAACCGTCACCACAGGGTCTTGTGAGTGGCGACTTTCTTGTTCCCAACAAAAAAAAGAAATAAGAGTTGTGTGAATTGATGATAATTATGGTTCATAGGCACGGCCGGTTAAAAAAATAAAAAAAATAAACTACCGGGTAAAGTTGACAGGAAATCAAGAGCACTAGGGGTAGGGGCACAGTTTCAGTCACGTCTGGGCTGGAAGGCGGACACGTCGGGCCACACTCGTCAATGGCATAATCCTCTATGGATAAACTGAAGAGGTCATCCAGGAAATGGTACTTCTCACTTGTAAGAACGCGGCAAATATCTTCATCGTTAACAGAGTTTCCGATCTCAACATCTAATGATGGACCGTCCGTTGTTATCGGTTAGAAAAATTGGATTCTTGGGTAAAATCAATTTTGCATTTCAAGGGCAGCCTTTCTTCCTTGTCCATGTGAGTCGGTGTATTAGACTGTTTGCGTCTCGGGATGGTCGGGATGGTCGTGTGGTACGCCTAACTTCGTGATCACTGGATTGGCTCTCTCACTAGTATCAGGTTCAAATAGGTGTACTTTGGCCAACTGTGATAGAGGTATTCTACATGATTCAGACCAAGATGGTGTCGTGGCTTCCACCATCTATATGCGAGGAAAATATGCATGTCGGTATACGCATGAAATTATAGGAATTGAAAATAATGTCACACGGAAATGCAAGATAGAAATTATAACCAAGGTGGAAGTAATGATCCCAGGGTAGACGGTTTGCAACAAAGGACAATGGGAGATAGTATCTACAATAAAAAAACATTTCAATTTGACGCATAGAATTAAAAACACAAGGAATATGAAAAATACAAAAGAAGGTACCCATGATTGAAAATATTCCTCGTGCCTAAAACTAGTAGCATCACTGCCGAATGACAGACCAGGCCCATATATTGGCTTCCCGTAACGCCAACAGTGATCAAGTCATTAAATTCATACATACACGATAAAGAAACATCATTGTCGAACAACGGACTAAGCCCATATATAGACTTCCCAGAACGCCAATGATGATCAAGTTAGTAACTCATACATGTACGGTAAACAAAAAATTCACTGTTGGACGATGGACCAAGCCAATATATAGGCTTCCCGGAGCGCCAATAGTGAGCAAGTCATCAGTTCATGTAAAAGAAAAAACCCAGTCGAACGACAGACCAAGCCCAAATATGGGCTTCCCAGAACGCCAAGATCAAGGTTTCTGTGAATTATGAGTAGATACAGATCAAACACATCCTGAGACCAGGGCTATATACACCGTGTCACAAAATATATGGCCTTGCACAAAGTTATAGCCGTTCTAAGTAATGACAGAGATGCAACAGTAAACGGAACCCTTTGGAAAAGCAGATTACCTAAACAAAGTTGGATCCAGGCCGTGACTTAATGCCCCCGGCTCCATGCACCTACAGGATGAGGAGATGGGATATGGATTAAAATCAACATACAAGATGCTAAAGGGTAAATCGTACCTTCATAATGACAGGATAAAAAGGGGCATACGCGAACCGGATGAATCAACACTTGCTCACACGGAAGTGCGTCTCATGAGGGATTAGAAAATAGTCTGGCACAACGGGAATAGTGGGCTAATCAGTCAGACAAATTTAGATGCAACAACGCAAGGAAACTGAAAGGTAAGTCTCAATGCATACGGGGCTTCGGTTGCAGGGCAGAGGAAAGCGAGTCGAACCTCATCTCTGTTGTCGCCTCGCAGTGGTCTAAGAGAATAATGAGACAGACAGTTTAAAAAAGGTTAGAGGAAACACCGGATAGAGTTTGTTTGCCGGATGGAGTTTGTTAGCCTGATGAAGTTTGTTGGCCGGATAACATCAAACGCGACCTGATTTTTAGCTTCCACGGTTGCAGGATATGTTAGCATCGTGTGAAAATAAAAAAGTGCATAGCCATACATAGCTTTTTTTTTTAGATGTCATAGCCATACATAGTAGCACACAACTGACTAGAAGTCATGAGCCCATATACTCACGGGAGGTGCTTTATAAACAAAAAAAAAGTTATGTATAGCCAACTTTCGAGCTCTGCGCCGAGTCAGACCTCGAGGGGCATATGTTGACATCGATTTTGACCAAGATAAAATAAAATGCATAAACCACACAAAATATAAATGCAAAATGGCAAAAATCAGTTTTATAATGAAAAAGAGTCAATTTTAAAAATATAATCAACCGCTCAAATTGGGAACCGACAAAAATAAGCATATGATACAAATGTGGATAATGCACACATTAAACCGACAATTATAAAGTATGACGAAACAAATAAAAAGTCGTCAAGTTTTCTCCTATGAAAAAAATGGTGGACACATGGTTTATATGTACGCGCACTATCACCGACAATAAAAAAAACTATGAAAAATGGAGGACACATGGTTTATATGTACGCGCACCTCGCCGATGGATACTACTCTAAAATTTCACTGTCAAAAACGGCGCCAATATTATCAAATCATCATGGAGTATGTTCCACCATGGAAATATCGCTGTATCTTAACGGATGCACACAAAATATAATGCCGACTGCTACAAATCTTCCGGCGGTCACACGCAGTTGGATTCACCTCACACATCCGTTGGATCCGGTCAACACGTTGGATGGGGCCTTCTTCTCTCATCGCAACCGCAGCAAAAAAGCAACCACCATGTCGCCGACTCGCCGTGGGGAAGCAGCACCACCTGGCTCGTAGCAGCAGCCGCGCCCCCTCATCAGCAGCGCAGCGACGCTCCACCGACTGAGCGCCGGCGAAGCTCGCCGCCACCAGCGTGGCCGTGCTCCATCGCAGCACCCCTGACGGCCGCCGCATGCTTCATTGCAGCCCCTCGCCGCACGGTGGTGCTCCATCGCAGCACTGGCTGCCGTCACATCTCCCATCACAGTATTCGTTGGCTGCCGTCACATCTCCCATCACAGTATTCGTTGGCTGCCGGCAAAGCTTTAGTGCAGCGCTGCCACCGGGCATGGCGGAGCTCCATCGTAGTACCCCAACCGCCATTGCACACTTCACTGCAGCGCCCCACCGGGCAGTGGTGCTTCATCGCAGCACCGGCTGCCGTCACATCTCCCATTGCAGCACCCGATGCCGCCGGCGAAGCTTCAGTGCAGCTCCGCCGCAGGCGCGGTGATGCTCCATCGTACACCCGGACGGCCGCCCCATGCTTCACTGCAGCGCCCTACCGCGCGGGTGTTGCTCCATCGCAGCACGGGCTGCCGTCACATCTCCCATCATAGCACCTGATGGCCGCCGGTGAAGCTTTAGTGCAGCGCCGCCCCCGGCGCGGAGGTCCTCCATCCCAGCACCGGCTACCTCCTCCCCCGCGTCAGAGCATGCACCTTCTCCTGCTGCTTCACTTCCGCTCTTGCAGCGGCCGGTGGCTGGCCGTAAGCAAACCCGGCGCTCGCTTGTAGCCAGTGGCTCAAGTGTAATAAGGCCGAAGATGAGCAATATTCCAAGGCCGGTGGGTCTCCTCCTCCAATGTGCGTGAGTCCTTGCGGTCTCGGATATCAATGAGGTAGTACGACCCGTTGTTTAGGTTTTTGCTGACCACAAAGGGCCCTTCCCAAGGTGGGGATAATTTGTGCATGTCTGTTTGATCCTGAATGAGTCGGAGCACCAAATCGCCTTCTTGAAAGGTTCGAGTCTTGACCCGGCGGCTATAATAGCGACGCAGATCTTGCTGGTACATCGTTGAACGAGCCGCCGCAAGGTCACGCTCTTCATCCAACAAATCAAGAGCATCTTGACGTTCTATTTCATTATCAGCTTCAACATAAGCCTCCACACGGGGCGAATCATGACGGATGTCACTGGGAAGAACCGCCTCCGCTCCGTAAACCATGAAAAAAGGCGTATTACCCATGGATCTGTTGGGGGTGGTATTGATACTCCAAAGCACGGAGGGTAACACCTCAACCCAACAACCCGGCGTCCTCTACAAAGGGACCATAAGCCGGGGCTTTATGCCTCTCAAGATTTCTTGATTGGCCCTTTCAACTTGACCATTAGACTGCGGGTGAGCCACAGATGAAACATCAAGACGAATATGCTCTTGTTGACAAAATTCTTTCATAGCACCTTAAGACATATTAGTACCATTATCAGTTATGATGCTGTGAGGGTAGCCAAAACGGAAAATCACATTTTTGATGAATTAAACCACCGTTGTCGCATCACACTTGCTGACCGGCTCTACCTTAACACACTTTGTAAACTTGTCAACCGCCACCAAGAGGTGAGTCTTTTTATCCTTGGATATTTTAAAAGGTCCAACCATATCCAGCCCCTTGACTGCAAATGGCCAAGTAACTGGAATCATCCTTAATTCTTGAGCCGGCACATGAGCTCGTCTGGAAAAAATTTGACAGCCGTCACACTTGCTAACCAGATCCTCTGCATCAGCATGAGCCGTCAGCCAATAAAATCCATGACGAAAAGCATTAGCTACGAGAGACTTAGAGCCGGCATGAGGCCACAATCTCCCTCATGAATCTCCCGTAGAATCGCACGGCCCTCCTCAGGATAAATACAACGCCGAAACACCCCTGTGACACTGCATCGGTGCAACTCGCCGTTGACAATGGTCATTGACTTAGACCCCCGGGTTATCTGCCTGGCCAAAGTTTTATCTCAGGTAACTCACCCCGGGTCATATAAGCCAAATATGGAACCGTCCAATCAGGAAGAGCATGAAGAGCCGCCACCAACTGTGCCTCCGAGTCAGGAATAGCAAGATCCTCCTCCGTAGGCAACTTAACTGAAGGGTTATTCAAAATATCAAGGAAAACATTAGGGGGTACTGGCTTACACTGGGACCCCAGCCGGCTTAAAGCATCAGCCGCCTCATTTTCCTGCGATCAACATGCTCCACTTGATAACCCTTGAAATGACCAACAATAGCATCAACTGCTCAGCGGTAAGCCGTCATGAGCGGGTCTTTGGAATCCCAAGTTCCCGAGACTTGCTGAGCCACCAGATCTGAATCATCGAAACACCTGACCCGGCTTAAGTTCATCTCTTTGGCCATCCGAAGACCATGGAGCAAAGCCTCATATTCAACTGCATTGTTAGTACAAGGAAACATCAACCTTAAGACATAGCAAAACTTATCACCTCGTGGGGAAGTCAAAATAAATCCAGCCCCCGAGCCTTCCAACTGCCTGGATCCATCAAAATGAATAGTCCAATATGTATTATCAGGCTTCTCCTCTGGCATCTGCAACTCAGTCCAGTCATTGATGAAATCCACAAGTGCTTGAGACTTGATGGCTATCCGAGGCATATATTTCAAACCATGGGGTCCAAGCTCAATGGCCCACTTGGCCACTCAGCCCGTAGCTTCTCTGTTTTGAATAATATCCCCTAGAGGAGCTGAACTGACAACAATGATGGGATGACCAAGGAAATACTGCTTCAACTTACGACTAGTCATGAACACCCCATAGACTAGCTTCTGCCAATGTGGGTACCTTTACTTGGATACAATTAGTACCTCACTGACATAATAAACCGGCCTTTGAACCGGATACTCCTTGCCTGACTCCTTCCTTTCCACAACAACCGCTACACTGACGGCTCTGCTGTTAGTGGCCACATATAAAAGCAAGGGCTCCTTATCAATGGGAGCTGCAAAAACCGGCGGCTCGGCCAACTGCTTTTTCAGCGCCTCAAACGCTTGATTGGCAGCATCGCTCCAGACAAAGTGATATGTTTTCTTCATCAACTGGTACAGAGGGATAGCCTTTTCTCCCAAACGGCTTATAAACCGGCTCAAAGCCGCAATACGACCCGCCAAACGTTGGACGTCATTGATACATGCAGGCTTAGCCAAAGAAGTAATAGCCTTGATTTTCTCCGGGTTAGCTTCAATGCCTCTTTCAGAAACCAAAAAACCCAATAGCTTGCCTCCTCGCACACCAAAGACACACTTGGCCGGGTTAAGCATCATCTTGTAGACCCGGAGATTATCAAAGGTCTCCTTCAAATCATCTAACAAGGTCTCTTTCTTTCTGGATTTCACAACTATATCATCCACATAAGCATGAACATTGCGTCCAATCTGGTTGTGGAGGCAATTCTGGACGCAACGCTGATAAGTCGCCTGAGCACTTTTGAGCCCAAAGGGCATAGATACATAACAAAAGGCTCCAAAGGGAGTGATGAAAGATGTCTTCTCCTGGTCCTTAACTGCCATCTTGATCTGATGATAACCAGAATAAGCATCCAAGAAACTCAAACGCTCACAACTCGCCGTAGCATCAATGATCTGATCAATACGAGGGAGAGCAAAAGGATCAGCCCGACAGGCCTTATTAAGGACCGTGTAATCCATACACATGCGCCAAGTGCCGTTTTTCTTAAGCACCAGCACCGGGTTAGCCAACCATTCAGGATGAAAAACTTCAATAATAAACCCAGCCGCCAGGAGCCGGGCCACTTCCTCACCAATGGCCTTGCGCCTCTCTTCATTAAAGCGATGAAGGAATTGCTTGACCAGTTTAAACTTTGGATCAACATTGAGAGTGTGCTCAGCGAGTTCCCTCGGTACACCTGGCATGTCAGAAAATTTCCATGCAAAGATGTCCCGGTTGTCACGGATGAACTCGATGAGCGCGCTTTCTTATTTCGGATCCATATTGGCACTGATACTAAACTGTTTGGATGAGTCACCAGGAACAAAATCGACCTGCTTGGTGTCATCTGCCGACTTAAATTTCAACAAAGTGTCATGCTCTGTAGTTGGCTTCTTCAAGGGGGTCATATCCGCCGGGTCAACATTATCTTTTTAGAACTTCAACTCCTCTGTTGCACAAACAGACTCAGCATAGGCAGCATCGCCTTCTTCACACTCCAAGGCTATCTTCCTGTCACCGTGCACCGTGATGGTACCCTTACGACCCGGCATTTTGAACTGCAAATAAACATAACAAGGGTGTGCCATAAATTTGGCATAAGTCGGCCGTCCAAACAGGGCGTGATAAGGGCTATTGATCTTGACCACCTCAAAAGTCAATTTTTCAGCCCTATAGTCATGATCATGGCCAAAAGCCACCTCCAAAGTTATCTTACCCACCGGATACGCCGACTTACCGGGCACCACTCCATGAAGGACGGTAGAAGACCACTTAAGATCTTTGTCAGTCAAATCCATACGGTGGAAAGTATCATAATAAAGAATATTGATACTGCTGCCCCCGTCCATAAGCACCTTTGTCAATTTGTACCCTCCAACCTGAGGAGCAACAACCAAAGCCAGCTGACCCGGATTGTCCACCCAGGGCGGGCGATCCTCACGGCTCCATACGATGGGCTGCTCTGACCATCGTAAGTATCGGGGGACCGCCGGCTCAACCGCGTTCACCGCCCGCTTATGAATCTTCTGGTCTCGTTTGCACAAACTCGTGGTAAACACATGATACTGACCACTATTCAGCTGCTTCAGATTACCCTGATAACAGATTGTTGTTGTTGATTACCTTGATTAGGTTGTTGATTGAAACCACCTTGGTTACCTTGGCCCTGAAATCCAGAGTTCGAGCCGCCACCTCCAAAGCCGGGCCCGTGAGAGCCGGATCCTGACCCGCCGTGTGGGCCCTGGTTATCCTGATAAAAACCGGAATTTCTATACTCCCTGATGATGAAGCAATCTTTCCGGAGATGAGTGGCCGGCTTATCTTGAGTATCGTGCTTTGGGCAAGGCTGATTCATTATCGCTTCAAGGTTGAATTTTGGCCCGCCAAACCGGGACACTGATGACTTCCCCTTACGACGCCGATTATTACTCTGTGTGTTGGTATTAGCCACAAAGTCTGAACCGTCATCAGTTTTCTTGCGCTTATCGTTATTACCTTGACCCATCGTATTATGTTGTTGTCCCTTTGCATTGCCGTTCTTCTTCCCCTTGCTAGCCTTCTCCTCATCAGACTCAGAGATGATACAGTGTGTGTAACAATCAATTTTCTAGTTTTTGCCGTCACTTTGTTTTGCCTTGTAGCTTGAAATTTATAGTAGACACGTCGGGTTTCTATAATTTGGGTGTGTGAAATCGGAGGGGCGCTCAGTCTTTCTCTAAACTACTCCCTCCTTTCGGATCAGAGAAATGGATAAAGATGAATGTATCTAGAAGTAGAATACGGCTAGATACATCCATTCCTCCGACAAGTATTTTTGGACGGAGGCAATATAATTCATATTCTGATAGACTTGTGTACTTTAAGACATTTTTAAAGAAAGTTTGTGTATCACAGGAAGGTCAGAAAAAAAGTTGTCCACCCGAAAAAAATTGTGTATGACGTGGTGGAAATACGAATTCCAACTCACTCTTTTGTTAGAAAAGAGAAACCGAAATTTAATGGACACATATTGTTGAATACTTTTTGGGGGCAGATAAAATATTTTTTAGAACAAAAACAAAAACGTTGCGTTAGTTGAAAATCTTATGCATCTGAAAATAGTTCCAGATGTTAGCAGTCACTCTCATGCTAATGCTACCCCCTTTGATAGAATCATTAATCCACCTACAGCAAATCCATGAAAGACCTTGGATACACATAGTTTGTTTGACAAAATCCCAATTGAGTTTGTAATATGGATTCTCAAAGGTAATCATAAATATCACCAATTATTTTGTATGCATTTCATGAATACTTTCATTGAGAATGACCACTCCTTTTATAATAAGGGAACCACTAGGGATCAGTCCCTAGCTTCCCATCAGACCAGCGTGTGGCCGTTGGATGAAACCTTCTTGAGCGTTAGATGCATCCCTCCAACAGCGCATTCCATTGGTAGTTCCTAAAGCGAATTTCCTTGATTCATGTTGCTTCCCTCCCTAATCATGTGTGATCACATCCTTGACAGTTTCCAAACCAAACGCCCCCCCCCCCCCCCCTTATTCACATTGTTGTTTCCATATATGAGGTCCCTTATCATGTGTGTTTCCGTATAGACATGATGCTTCCTCGTTCCATCGCACAATAAACATTCTTCTAGGCTCTTGCAATTAGCTCTGATCTTTTAGGATGTACTGTATTTCTTTACATATGGCAACTTTAATTTTTATATCACGGAAGCATTCTGAGTTTCTGACTGATGCATGGAAGCATATTGTTTACTTCATGTTATCATGTGATCACGAATGCTTCCAACCAATGCTTCCGATAATAACTCAAGGTTCAGATTTGACTCCCTATAATCACGTAAGTTTCCATGTTTAAAATTGACTCCTAATAATGCATGCTTCTTTGCTTCCTATATTGTTTTCTCTATATACAAGAATCATGCTTAGATAAGTGTCGTATATGCTTCCTTGTTTTTGCATGCAGTTACATCCCATTTTTCTTGCTTCGTTCATAATTTAGCGAAGCTTCGTAGTTAATTATTTTGTGCTTCGGCATTCACCAAAAACTAAAAATAAACAGAACATGTTTCTTTCATCCGAACTTCAACAGTAGAGCAATACATGTGCACATACGCGTGTTATTTGCTTCTTATATGTATCAATATTGCTTCGAAGAGCATCATTGCGGAGGTAGTCGTCGATCAGAGGGAAGGGAGGGTGAACCACTGGAGGTGCTGAGGGAGCTTATGGTGTGGTGGAGGAAGAACACAGTGCTGGCTTTCCATCGCGTTCCTTGCCGGCCGTTGATCAACGAAATCGCTGAGAAGACGACCAAGAAGGACGATGCCGCCGACTACAACGAGGAGACGGAGTCCAGCCGAACGCATGGCAACCGACCAGCTTGGTGCTCGTGGTTTTTTTAATTGTTTTGAGGAGAAACATACGGAGACATGCTGGATGACATGCTCAGCTTTTGGGCTATATATCATGGGCTGGGCTGGGTGCGAAATAAACGGGTGAGGTGCGGAGTCAGTTTTTATTCCTTCTCTCTAAAACGAAGTGGCAGGGCTTCACCTTCACGTATCCCTCCCGGTTTGCCTAAAAGAAACGTATCCCTGCCGATGGAATTGCGATCGGGGTGCCGCCTCCGGCGCTCGCCGCCGCATGGACCTCGTCCCCAGAACATGGATCTCATCAGCTCCCTCCCGGACGAGATGCTTCTCCTGATCCTCACACGCCTACGCTGTGTCCGCACCGCCGTGCAGACCGGCCTCCTCTCTTGCCGGTGGCGCGGCCTCTGGACCGGTCTCGCAGATCTCACCTTCCGCAATCTCGAGCCCGCGAGGATTGAAGCTATACTCGCCACCCAGTTCGCTGCTTCGACGACGGCGATGTCCACCCTAGACATCTGCCTTGAAACGAGATACACTGCCGACCTTGCCAGCTCGTTGCTGCGCGCCGCCGCACGGGTCGCGCCGAGGGTGCTCGTCTTCACCACTTCGGTCAACAGATGTGAGTGGGGAGCCATCAAGCTACCCTGTTTCCATTGCGCCACCTCGATCAAGCTGGAATCTCGTGTCTTCAGTATCGCCGCACCGCCGTTTGCTGGCGAGTTCACCTTGCTGGAGAGATTATCCCTCACCGGTTACATCATACATCTTGGACTATTGCTTAGCCGCTGCCCCCACCTGCGCATGCTCAGCCTCAACTCTCCCGGCAAATATGACATGTCCATCACTCTGCCGCCAAACAGTGTGTTCCCCACGCTCGATAGTTTGTCCCTCACTGGAGAAATTGACGGCCTTGGCAACTTGCTCAACCTCTGCCAGTGTCTGTGTGTGCTTAGCGTGACCTACCCCAACTCGCAGGAGCTCACACTACCGCCGGCAGGTGAGTTTCGGGCACTCGAGAAGTTGTCCCTCTCCGGCAACATCGCCGACCCTGGCACATTGCTTAACCGATGCCCATGCCTGCGCGTGCTTAGTGCCAACTTCCGCGGGATGGCGCTCACTTCGCTCGAAGCGGCGCTCGCCACACTTGTAGACACGGACCCAGTTGGCCTCACATTGTCCCTCCTCGGCATCAGCATTCCATGGAGAGACTGCATTGATGATGATGCTTGCTTCAACTCTCTTCTCTACACCGCAGCGAGGCTGTCGCCGCAAGAGCTCGTCGTCGTCGACAACTTTGAGGGATGCAATTTCAATATGAGGTATGGTGCAGGCAGACACATTAATGCGGGCGTGCCCTGCTTTCGCCATGCCACGTCGATCGAGATGAATTTGCAAAAGGTATGCTCCACATCGCTGTCGATGGACGAGTTCCCGGTGCTTGAGAGGCTAATCCTACTAGGGTGCTGCAGTACCATCGATGTTGGCACCTTGGTCACCAGCTGCCCACGCCTACGGGTTCTACGGCTAAAGTAGCTAGAGGCAACATCACATAATCATTCTATGTATGAGTAGGTAATGCTTCGCTTGCGCCTGTATGCTGGAGTTCGTATCTTGTCTTATGTCCTGCTCAGACTACTCTCGGATTTAAAACTTCAGATTTTGGTTCGTTCTATGCATAATATCCTACCCAATTTTATCATATAATCATTTGGCTCGAGAGGTGAACTTTCCACAATAGATGAAGAAACTTCCTGTCACCAAATTATCTATGTTGCTGCTTAATTTTGGATCGGTAGATAGAATATATATTTTTTTCCTTCTTGTGCTGCCGTTCGCGTTTGTGTAGTACTTTGACCCTGAATGTACAGGGTCGAACAAATCTGATCTATTGGTTTACAGCAGGGTAGGTTAGGAATTGTGCACAAGTAGGATTGATCTTGTACTCGTTCCCAAACACACGTCCCTCGTCGACATGAGCAGCTTCCAAGCCGACATGGTGTTTTCGATCAAGGGCATCAGCTACTGGGCACACCTCCTGCGGGGCGTCACTTACTGCTTCTGCAACGCCCTCTTCAACGACGATGGTGACCACGACCCTGTGCTGAAATTTGGCTTCTTTTCCCTGCCTGGAGCGGATCAGCACCGCAGCAACAGCCGGGTGGCACAGCCGAAAGCCTACCACAACATGGGAGTCGTCCGGGACTCCACCATCAAGTTTATTTCCATTGATGGCGCCCTCCAACATGTCGACCTCAAGGACCGCACCATAACAATTTGGAGGTTGCTGGAGCAAGACATGGGCTGGAAGAAAGAGTATGAGCTCCGTGTCGAGACACTCTGGGGACTTGATGGATTCGGCGACCTCCCAAAGGACATAACCCCTTTGTACCCCCTTCTTAGCATAGAGGATCCTGACATTGTCTACTTCGCACTCGGTGAGTATCGCGAGAACCAAAGAAACCGGAAGTTTATCCCAACACAAGCACACTATTTGCTCGCCGTCAACCTGCAGGATAACAACATACATGCCTCCATATGTCTTGTGGACTATTTTGGCAGCTCTCATATCCCCATTCTTGTTTCTTGTGACTTTGGCCGGTATATCCATGCCGTGGGGCATGATCTCTATATCATGATGATGGAGACGATGAAACATATGTCTTTGGCTTCTTTAGACCCATTTTACTATGATGAAGGAGAGGCCGCAAAGAGGATGATCAATGACAGCGTCAGGAGCCCAGGCAGGCAGGGCAGTGGCTAGGGGCGTGGCCGGGAAGTCCCATGGACTGTAAGACACTGTAGCAACAATGCTGCATGGGCCATGGTCTAGTCCTGGCTCCACCATTGAGGATGAGGGAGAGGCCATGGAGTTGGCAAGAGATCTTGCGGAAATGCATGGATGAGCTCGAGTACATATGAACCCAATTAGAAAAACACATTTCTAAATGCCAAAAAAACTGAAAAAAGGTTGCACGGGTACATCTCCATGATCTATGTGGGTGCATAAGTTTCACGGAAAGATAACTTTTTTGTAGACTGTGCAAAAAAGACAAGAAAAAAACATGGAACACTATTTAGAAGCACTAAAATTTGTCTTGTTTGCGGAGACAAAACAAAAAGACATTTTTCACAAAACTTTGTGTTGCGCACGCATATTTGCGAACACGTGTGTGTGACATTTTGTTTTGAATTTTTTTAACATTTTAAAACACTTTTAAAATATATTTTTTAAAAGTGGGTTCATATGTACTAGGGTTCAAGTTCAGGACGTGCCGACTCAGAGATCTTGCAACTAGAAGATGGGCCGGTCCTTCCAGCAAGTTACTACTTGCAGCCATCTGCCTTAGAACTGTATACACAATGATCCATAAGATCCAACTGTCGTAGAACTCTTTTTGTTGTACCGATCGATGGAGCATATATGTGGAACTGGATTTGTTTCATCCGTTCTCTTTAATGTTTTGAGAAATTTATATCCATTTGTAAGTCTAGAATTTAAATATGAGGTGGATTTTCCTAGCATAGATAAAATATAATCCTATATACTTAAAAATAGTTGATCCCCACTAATTTTACTTTTCTTAACATGCAAACTATATATGCCACACCATGCCACCATGCATGGAAAATACCCATCCAACATGCACCATGCATGTTACTCGTATCCTATATACCTAAATAGACGAGCCTCGCCACTTATTTATCTTAACATGGAGGCATATCATCTCATCATACAACTATGCTGAAAACGGTCCACCGTAACATGCAGTGATGCATGGAGAAAGGTCCACCATCTCGCAAAAAAAATAGAGAAAGGTCCACCGCAACATGCAATTATGCATGAAAAATGCTTATTTCAAAAGAGTGAAAAAAATGAAACTAAATTGTTAAATTGTGAAACTGATTATTTGGAAATGTGTTGCAATTTATTTTAAAAGAGTGACATCTGTTATTTCAAAAATATGCAATTGAATAAATGTGATTTTTGTGAAACAAGACAGTGGAAAGTGAAATGTAGGTTTTTAAAGTGAGAAACAATATGAAACTGAATGTCAACTTGTGAAATTGATTATTTGAAAAAAAAAACAGATTATTTCAATAGAGTGAAATATGTTATTTGAAAATTGTGAAGTTGAAATTGATGTGACTTTTTTTGTAATAAACGAGTGGAAAGTGTTAGACAAATAAGCCGCGGCTGCGGCCAGGGTGCGTCGTCACGTGTGTGTGTGCTAGTACGCGTATGTGCGCATGAGTAGTTTGCTTAGTCAGCTGCGCGGGGGGTGTGGCCGAGCCGGGCACTGGAACCGGTCGCGTCCCGTTGCGTGCATGCGCGGCGGGCGCGGACTGTGGAGCGCGGGTTCTAGGTATATCAGTAGCGCGGGAGATCTTTGAGTGACTGGTTGTTACTGAACCCCCGCGTCGCCCGTGACTGGCGACTCGGGGGATCCCATCTCAGCTGCCGGGGGCTCAACCAATTTGCCTCCCGTCTCGCCGCCACCGGAGGCCACCGCCGGCGAAGCTGGTGCTGGGGCCAAGGACGGTGGCGGTGGGGCGTTCCGTGGGTGAGGCTCGGCCTCCATCCATGGCGATCCCGTGATGGCTACCTTGGATTGCAGTGGCGGCGCCTGGTGCGGTTCCCGTCCTGTGCTGTCCCGGAGGAAGCCGTTCTTCGCCGTCCACCGGTGCATGATGGCCGTCATAGCAAGCGCAGGTGCAGGCTCCAGCGATGGTGCACATGGTTCGAGCGCCCTGATTCAGATTAGGTGTCGATCTGGTGACATCAACGGCAGCCCCACTGATCTGTTGATCTAGGGGTTAGTCCATGATGGCCTGCCTTTGTCCGAGCTCATCTTCGTAAGACAACCCCTGCTGGCCGCCTCCGGTTCCCTCGTCCAGATTGCGGCAGGGTAAACCCGGGGTCCCTTCAATGACAGGCTATGTGTGGTGATCACTTCAGCCTGCGGCAGTGGCCTCGCTGCGGATTATCATCATCAATTGATTTTGTGAGAGTTTTATCTCTAAAAATCCGGTGGTTGATTTCGGCGGGGATATGCAAACTATAAACGATGTCTTGATGCCGAGGGATGGTTGTGTGGCGGTGGCGGTGGCGGTCACATCGCATGTAGCTGTTGGTATCGCGGAAAAGTGGTGGCGACAACACGTCAGTGACTTCGAGGGTGGTGCTACTTGAGCATCCAGTCTCTGAGTGTCGGGGCGAAAGCCTAGGTCTGCCCCGAGTTGGGTATACCTGGCAATAGCGATATTTTTATGTTGTTACCTTGTTGAAGGCATTGTTCGGAATGCTCAGACCGATTTTTCAGGGTGAAAACCTAGATTCTAGCCTTGGTGGTTGGATCCGGTGATGGCGACGCTCAAGTGTCGCTCCCTTCCTGAAGGCATTACTGTTGAAGAACCTCGTCGTCCGTGTGGTGTCATGAGATGAATGGTGCAGATACAGTCATTTTTCTAGTTTGCCCATCGTGGATATGATCGCTTTGGGGCTTTTTTCTTTTTTCATCGCCTATGCATAGCTTTGGTCCTATATGACTTTGCTATTGCTGGCGTGTTTTTGTGTGCGTGAGTTTGTGTTGGCTATGTGCATCTTAGCTATGCAGAGGTCGGGTGTGTGCTCATTGTGTTTGTATCCTCTTGATGCTACATTTTGAGTTAATAAAATCCACCCTTTGTCCGAAAAAAATCAGTAGCGCGGGGACCGGCGCTACTAATAAGGCGCTACAGCTAACCCGTAGCAGTAGCGCGTGATACAAGTGTAGCAGCAGCGTGCTGCGTGGAAGCTCGCTACTGCTAATAGCTATAGCGCGCTCTGTCTGAACGCGCTACTGCTACTGTCATGCTGCTGCTAACTTTTCTCCACTCGCTACTGCTAATTTTAGTAATTTTAATAGCTATAGCCAGTGAGAATATTATATCCCATTTTCCGCATCATATTGAAAACTCGGTTATCATTAAAAAAATGGGCAATGATTCATCGCCTTTATTTTCCAAGGTGTGTTATGAACCACATTTTATATTTATTTTCATACTGGGGCGACTCCTCTTTATCCTGTTCAATTTTATGTTGAACCAAACGAGGTAAGAACGTAGGTATTTTGGTACCTATTTTAACAGATGATTTATTGATCACGCGGAATATTGGGTCACCCTCTTTTCTTTGGTCACTTGGTATATACTGATAAATATTTTGTCTTGGTGAGGATTCTGCAGTATATATTTTCATCTGCCATATTTGACTCTGGTACTACTACAGACTTTGTCTTATGTACTTCCTCAACAGGCTCAAATTAGTATTTTTCTCAAGATTGCTCTTTGTACTTGACACACTGATGGATCGTATAGATGGCACAACTTGATTTTCATGCAGGCCCAACAATGCATTGTAAGATGTGGCTGCATCAATCACCTGGAATCTCAGGTATGTGGACAACACTTCAAGTTTTAATACCAAGAAAATGGTACCCATGACCTCTTGACTTGACTGATTAAAGCCATGAATAACAACATTTGACCGGCTCAAATCCTTGGGAATATCTCAAGCTGGCAATGGTTAACCGTTACCCTCGTCCCCATGGGCAGTTACTCTATTAGGGGACGGGGATGTGCCAGCTTTAATACCCGAGGAAGCTGGTGGGTGAAATACCTTACCCAGCGCACAAGACAGGGATGGGGATGGGATAACATTACTCGTGCATGTTACCCGCCTTACCCATGAAGTCCTTACATCCTGGCTCTAAAATTAGTAGACCTCATGCAATTCCCGCCCTTACACACCAAAATTTTCACCCATCCACCTCTTTGGCCAAAAAGCCAAAAGAAAACCCTAACCTAGCCAAAACTTATTATTTATTGTGCTGAAATGCTATTTTTTCTACTGAAATGCTATCTAAGGTTGTTGTTGATTGTGTGTATGGGTTTCCCCACGGGTATAAAAAACCGACGGTGATGGGGATGGGAATATTTTTATCCCCACAAACGGGTATGGGGATGGGGACGGGCATGGTAAGGCTGTCGCGGGGACAGGGATGAGAGCCCAATACCTGCCTGGGTAATCCCCATTGCCAGCCTGAGGAATATCCAATCCTTTCAAAGTACGCAGAGACAACAAATTTATGGTGGATCCACCATCTATCATTATGCAATTTGTTGGCAAGTCATCAATCTCACCAAACATAAGAAGAGGTCCGGTATGCTTCTTTGAGCCTAACAACATGTACTCATCCGTGAATGTAATATTTAACACATGATTTAGTTAAGCTTCAGTATATGAGACTTTCACTCTATAATCTTCAGGAAATGAGAATACTGTAACAGTGTCTTGCATAAATCTGAGGAAAGAGACAAAGCATCATACACAAAAAGCATACATGACATTTTCTTCATGAACTAAAGAGTTCCCCGGGTCTATTGTCTCATTCTCAGCTACATCATACATTATAACTAGTGCCAACACCGACAAACCTACATGAACAAAAGAGTTTTCAAGGTTACCTAGCATATATTAGGAGGTTTATCTCAAATTTATCATGAAGATGCAAACCTTTCTCACGTCTCATGAAATACCTAATACACCATACCAAGGTCCTCCTCCGCTCATCCGCTATCAGTGGATAATGATCTACCGGACACTGCCCCATCTGCTAGAGGAAAGAGACACATACAGTCTACACCGACTCACGTGGAAAAGGAAGAAAGGCTGCCCTTGAAGCAGAAAATTAATTTTTCCCAAGAATCCAATTTTCCTGAACCGATAACATCCGATCATCCATCATTAGATGTTGAGATCGTAAACTCTATTAATGATGAAGATTTTTGCCGCGTTATTACCGGAGAGAAGGACCATGTCCTTGATGACCCCTTGAGTTTAAGCACCGAGGATTATGCCATTGACGAGTGTGGCCCAACTCATCCGCCTTCCAACCCGGACGTGGCTAAAACTATGCCCCTACCCCTAGTTCTCTTGATTTCTTGTCAACTTTACCCGGTAGTTTATTTATTTATACATTTATTTAACTGGCCGTGTCTATGAACCATCATTATCATCAATTCTCACGACTCTTCTTTCTTTTTTTAGGTTGCGAACAAAAAATTCGCCACTCACAAGACCCTATGGTTACGGTTTTATCAAGTAAAGGCACAAATATTGATTGTAATTTTTGTCAAAGATGCGTTTATGGATGCCACAGATATCATGGTGAAACGAGCCCTAGAACGACTGAACGACACTATGCTCGGTGATCCCAAGAGATGCATCATGCTCGAGAACATTTCTCGGACGCTGTCCATGCAAGTACCTAAGGTAGCTAAAGTGCACTATGTTGGCGAGCTTATTGTCCTTTACAACAAGTTGGACGCTGGCAAGACTGAGTTCATGAAGGGACCCGAGCGAGGTGAACATGCTGCTGCTGAAGTAGAGCTTAAAATTAAGTCTGGCCACAATGTTTTCAAGGCCACACCCACAATCGAGGACTTACCTGCCCTAGACAAGAAGTGCACTGAAATAGAGGCACTATTCCCTCTCCAGTTCAAGCTTGTGCAAAGTAGTAGTAACCTCCTCAAGCTGCACCTTCAGCGCTACTTCCCGTGCCTCCGTTTCAGTGCACTTCTTGTCTAGGGCTGATAAGTCCTCGATTGTGGCCTTGGAGAAATGTTGTGGCCGGACTTAATTTTAAGCTCTACTTCAGCGGCAGCATGTTCACCTCACTTGGGTCCCTTCGTGAACTCAGTCTTGCCAGCCTCCAACTTGTTGTAAAGGACAATAAGCTCAACCAACATAGCATGCACTTTAGGTACCTCAGATACTTGCGTGGACACGGGACAACAACATCTAAGAAATGTTCTCGAGCATGATGTGTCTCTTGGGATCACCGCGTGTAGAGTCATTCAGTCCTTCTAGGGCTCGTTTCACCACCATATCGGTGGCATTCATAAACACATCTTTGACAAAACTATGGTCCATCTGTGTGCCTTTCCTTGTTAAAACCGTCACCACAGGGTCTTGTGAGTGGCGACTTTCTTGTTCCCAACAAAAAAAAGAAATAAGAGTTGTGTGAATTGATGATAATTATGGTTCATAGGCACGGCCGGTTAAAAAAATAAAAAAAATAAACTACCGGGTAAAGTTGACAGGAAATCAAGAGCACTAGGGGTAGGGGCACAGTTTCAGTCACGTCTGGGCTGGAAGGCGGACACGTCGGGCCACACTCGTCAATGGCATAATCCTCTATGGATAAACTGAAGAGGTCATCCAGGAAATGGTACTTCTCACTTGTAAGAACGCGGCAAATATCTTCATCGTTAACAGAGTTTCCGATCTCAACATCTAATGATGGACCGTCCGTTGTTATCGGTTAGAAAAATTGGATTCTTGGGTAAAATCAATTTTGCATTTCAAGGGCAGCCTTTCTTCCTTGTCCATGTGAGTCGGTGTATTAGACTGTTTGCGTCTCGGGATGGTCGGGATGGTCGTGTGGTACGCCTAACTTCGTGATCACTGGATTGGCTCTCTCACTAGTATCAGGTTCAAATAGGTGTACTTTGGCCAACTGTGATAGAGGTATTCTACATGATTCAGACCAAGATGGTGTCGTGGCTTCCACCATCTATATGCGAGGAAAATATGCATGTCGGTATACGCATGAAATTATAGGAATTGAAAATAATGTCACACGGAAATGCAAGATAGAAATTATAACCAAGGTGGAAGTAATGATCCCAGGGTAGACGGTTTGCAACAAAGGACAATGGGAGATAGTATCTACAATAAAAAAACATTTCAATTTGACGCATAGAATTAAAAACACAAGGAATATGAAAAATACAAAAGAAGGTACCCATGATTGAAAATATTCCTCGTGCCTAAAACTAGTAGCATCACTGCCGAATGACAGACCAGGCCCATATATTGGCTTCCCGTAACGCCAACAGTGATCAAGTCATTAAATTCATACATACACGATAAAGAAACATCATTGTCGAACAACGGACTAAGCCCATATATAGACTTCCCAGAACGCCAATGATGATCAAGTTAGTAACTCATACATGTACGGTAAACAAAAAATTCACTGTTGGACGATGGACCAAGCCAATATATAGGCTTCCCGGAGCGCCAATAGTGAGCAAGTCATCAGTTCATGTAAAAGAAAAAACCCAGTCGAACGACAGACCAAGCCCAAATATGGGCTTCCCAGAACGCCAAGATCAAGGTTTCTGTGAATTATGAGTAGATACAGATCAAACACATCCTGAGACCAGGGCTATATACACCGTGTCACAAAATATATGGCCTTGCACAAAGTTATAGCCGTTCTAAGTAATGACAGAGATGCAACAGTAAACGGAACCCTTTGGAAAAGCAGATTACCTAAACAAAGTTGGATCCAGGCCGTGACTTAATGCCCCCGGCTCCATGCACCTACAGGATGAGGAGATGGGATATGGATTAAAATCAACATACAAGATGCTAAAGGGTAAATCGTACCTTCATAATGACAGGATAAAAAGGGGCATACGCGAACCGGATGAATCAACACTTGCTCACACGGAAGTGCGTCTCATGAGGGATTAGAAAATAGTCTGGCACAACGGGAATAGTGGGCTAATCAGTCAGACAAATTTAGATGCAACAACGCAAGGAAACTGAAAGGTAAGTCTCAATGCATACGGGGCTTCGGTTGCAGGGCAGAGGAAAGCGAGTCGAACCTCATCTCTGTTGTCGCCTCGCAGTGGTCTAAGAGAATAATGAGACAGACAGTTTAAAAAAGGTTAGAGGAAACACCGGATAGAGTTTGTTTGCCGGATGGAGTTTGTTAGCCTGATGAAGTTTGTTGGCCGGATAACATCAAACGCGACCTGATTTTTAGCTTCCACGGTTGCAGGATATGTTAGCATCGTGTGAAAATAAAAAAGTGCATAGCCATACATAGCTTTTTTTTTTAGATGTCATAGCCATACATAGTAGCACACAACTGACTAGAAGTCATGAGCCCATATACTCACGGGAGGTGCTTTATAAACAAAAAAAAAGTTATGTATAGCCAACTTTCGAGCTCTGCGCCGAGTCAGACCTCGAGGGGCATATGTTGACATCGATTTTGACCAAGATAAAATAAAATGCATAAACCACACAAAATATAAATGCAAAATGGCAAAAATCAGTTTTATAATGAAAAAGAGTCAATTTTAAAAATATAATCAACCGCTCAAATTGGGAACCGACAAAAATAAGCATATGATACAAATGTGGATAATGCACACATTAAACCGACAATTATAAAGTATGACGAAACAAATAAAAAGTCGTCAAGTTTTCTCCTATGAAAAAAATGGTGGACACATGGTTTATATGTACGCGCACTATCACCGACAATAAAAAAAACTATGAAAAATGGAGGACACATGGTTTATATGTACGCGCACCTCGCCGATGGATACTACTCTAAAATTTCACTGTCAAAAACGGCGCCAATATTATCAAATCATCATGGAGTATGTTCCACCATAGAAATATCGCTGTATCTTAACGGATGCACACAAAATATAATGCCGACTGCTACAAATCTTCCGGCGGTCACACGCAGTTGGATTCACCTCACACATCCGTTGGATCCGGTCAACACGTTGGATGGGGCCTTCTTCTCTCATCGCAACCGCAGCAAAAAAGCAACCACGATGTCGCCGACTCGCCGTGGGGAAGCAGCACCACCTGGCTCGTAGCAGCAGCCGCGCCCCCTCATCAGCAGCGCAGCGACGCTCCACCGACTGAGCGCCGGCGAAGCTCGCCGCCACCAGCGTGGCCGTGCTCCATCGCAGCACCCCTGACGGCCGCCGCATGCTTCATTGCAGCCCCTCGCCGCACGGTGGTGCTCCATCGCAGCACTGGCTGCCGTCACATCTCCCATCACAGTATTCGTTGGCTGCCGTCACATCTCCCATCACAGTATTCGTTGGCTGCCGGCAAAGCTTTAGTGCAGCGCTGCCACCGGGCATGGCGGAGCTCCATCGTAGTACCCCGACCGCCACTGCACACTTCACTGCAGCGCCCCACCGGGCAGTGGTGCTTCATCGCAGCACCGGCTGCCGTCACATCTCCCATTGCAGCACCCGATGCCGCCGGCGAAGCTTCAGTGCAGCTCCGCCGCAGGCGCGGTGATGCTCCATCGTACACCCGGACGGCCGCCCCATGCTTCACTGCAGCGCCCTACCGCGCGGGTGTTGCTCCATCGCAGCACGGGCTGCCGTCACATCTCCCATCATAGCACCTGATGGCCGCCGGTGAAGCTTTAGTGCAGCGCCGCCCCCGGCGCGGAGGTCCTCCATCCCAGCACCGGCTACCTCCTCCCCCGCGTCAGAGCATGCACCTTCTCCTGCTGCTTCACTTCCGCTCTTGCAGCGGCCGGTGGCTGGCCGTAAGCAAACCCGGCGCTCGCTTGTAGCCAGTGGCTCAAGTGTAATAAGGCCGAAGATGAGCAATATTCCAAGGCCGGTGGGTCTCCTCCTCCAATGTGCGTGAGTCCTTGCGGTCTCGGATATCAATGAGGTAGTACGACCCGTTGTTTAGGTTTTTGCTGACCACAAAGGGCCCTTCCCAAGGTGGGGATAATTTGTGCATGTCTGTTTGATCCTGAATGAGTCGGAGCACCAAATCGCCTTCTTGAAAGGTTCGAGTCTTGACCCGGCGGCTATAATAGCGACGTAGATCTTGCTGGTACATCGTTGAACGAGCCGCCGCAAGGTCACGCTCTTCATCCAACAAATCAAGAGCATCTTGACGTTCTATTTCATTATCAGCTTCAACATAAGCCTCCACACGGGGCGAATCATGACGGATGTCACTGGGAAGAACCGCCTCCGCTCCGTAAACCATGAAAAAAGGCGTATTACCCGTGGATCTGTTGGGGGTGGTATTGATACTCCAAAGAACGGAGGGTAACACCTCAACCCAACAACCCGGCGTCCTCTACAAAGGGACCATAAGCCGGGGCTTTATGCCTCTCAAGATTTCTTGATTGGCCCTTTCAACTTGACCATTAGACTGCGGGTGAGCCACAGATGAAACATCAAGACGAATATGCTCTTGTTGACAAAATTCTTTCATAGCACCTTAAGACATATTAGTACCATTATCAGTTATGATGCTGTGAGGGTAGCCAAAACGGAAAATCACATTTTTGATGAATTAAACCACCGTTGTCGCATCACACTTGCTGACCGGCTCTACCTTAACACACTTTGTAAACTTGTCAACCGCCACCAAGAGGTGAGTCTTTTTATCCTTGGATATTTTAAAAGGTCCAACCATATCCAGCCCCTTGACTGCAAATGGCCAAGTAACTGGAATCATCCTTAATTCTTGAGCCGGCACGTGAGCTTGTCTGGAAAAAATTTGACAGCCGTCACACTTGCTAACCAGATCCTCTGCATCAGCATGAGCCGTCAGCCAATAAAATCCATGACGAAAAGCATTAGCTACGAGAGACTTAGAGCCGGCATGAGGCCACAATCTCCCTCATGAATCTCCCGTAGAATCGCACGGCCCTCCTCAGGATAAATACAACGCCGAAACACCCCTGTGACACTGCATCGGTGCAACTCGCCGTTGACAATGGTCATTGACTTAGACCCCCGGGTTATCTGCCTGGCCAAAGTTTTATCTCAGGTAACTCACCCCGGGTCATATAAGCCAAATATGGAACCGTCCAATCAGGAAGAGCATGAAGAGCCGCCACCAACTGTGCCTCCGAGTCAGGAATAGCAAGATCCTCCTCCGTAGGCAACTTAACTGAAGGGTTATTCAAAATATCAAGGAAAACATTAGGGGGTACTGGCTTACGCTGGGACCCCAGCCGGCTTAAAGCATCAGCCGCCTCATTTTCCTGCGATCAACATGCTCCACTTGATAACCCTTGAAATGACCAACAGTAGCATCAACTGCTCAGCGGTAAGCCGTCATGAGCGGGTCTTTGGAATCCCAAGTTCCCGAGACTTGCTGAGCCACCAGATCTGAATCACCGAAACACCTGACCCGGCTTAAGTTCATCTCTTTGGCCATCCGAAGACCATGGAGCAAAGCCTCATATTCAACTGCATTGTTAGTACAAGGAAACATCAACCTTAAGACATAGCAAAACTTATCACCTCGTGGGGAAGTCAAAATAAATCCAGCCCCCGAGCCTTCCAACTGCCTGGATCCATCAAAATGAATAGTCCAATATGTATTATCAGGCTTCTCCTCTGGCATCTGCAACTCAGTCCAGTCATTGATGAAATCCACAAGTGCTTGAGACTTGATGGCTATCCGAGGCATATATTTCAAACCATGGGGTCCAAGCTCAATGGCCCACTTGGCCACTCAGCCCGTAGCTTCTCTGTTTTGAATAATATCCCCTAGAGGAGCTGAACTGACCACAATGATGGGATGACCAAGGAAATACTGCTTCAACTTACGACTAGTCATGAACACCCCATAGACTAGCTTCTGCCAATGTGGGTACCTTTACTTGGATACAATTAGTACCTCACTGACATAATAAACCGGCCTTTGAACCGGATACTCCTTGCCTGACTCCTTCCTTTCCACAACAACCGCTACACTGACGGCTCTGCTGTTAGTGGCCACATATAAAAGCAAGGGCTCCTTATCAATGGGAGCTGCAAAAACCGGCGGCTCGGCCAACTGCTTTTTCAGCGCCTCAAACGCTTGATTGGCAGCATCGCTCCAGACAAAGTGATATGTTTTCTTCATCAACTGGTACAGAGGGATAGCCTTTTCTCCCAAACGGCTTATAAACCGGCTCAAAGCCGCAATACGACCCGCCAAACGTTGGACGTCATTGATACATGCAGGCTTAGCCAAAGAAGTAATAGCCTTGATTTTCTCCGGGTTAGCTTCAATGCCTCTTTCAGAAACCAAAAAACCCAATAGCTTGCCTCCTCGCACACCAAAGACACACTTGGCCGGGTTAAGCATCATCTTGTAGACCCGGAGATTATCAAAGGTCTCCTTCAAATCATCTAACAAGGTCTCTTTCTTTCTGGATTTCACAACTATATCATCCACATAAGCATGAACATTGCGTCCAATCTGGTTGTGGAGGCAATTCTGGACGCAACGCTGATAAGTCGCCTGAGCACTTTTGAGCCCAAAGGGCATAGATACATAACAAAAGGCTCCAAAGGGAGTGATGAAAGATGTCTTCTCCTGGTTCTTAACTGCCATCTTGATCTGATGATAACCAGAATAAGCATCCAAGAAACTCAAACGCTCACAACTCGCCGTAGCATCAATGATCTGATCAATACGAGGGAGAGCAAAAGGATCAGCCCGACAGGCCTTATTAAGGACCGTGTAATCCATACACATGCGCCAAGTGCCGTTTTTCTTAAGCACCAGCACCGGGTTAGCCAACCATTCAGGATGAAAAACTTCAATAATAAACCCAGCCGCCAGGAGCCGGGCCACTTCCTCACCAATGGCCTTGCGCCTCTCTTCATTAAAGCGATGAAGGAATTGCTTGACTAGTTTAAACTTTGGATCAACATTGAGAGTGTGCTCAGCGAGTTCCCTCGGTACACCTGGCATGTCAGAAAATTTCCATGCAAAGATGTCCCGGTTGTCACGGATGAACTCGATGAGCGCGCTTTCTTATTTCGGATCCATATTGGCACTGATACTAAACTGTTTGGATGAGTCACCAGGAACAAAATCGACCTGCTTGGTGTCATCTGCCGACTTAAATTTCAACAAAGTGTCATGCTCTGTAGTTGGCTTCTTCAAGGGGGTCATATCCGCCGGGTCAACATTATCTTTTTAGAACTTCAACTCCTCTGTTGCACAAACAGACTCAGTATAGGCAGCATCGCCTGCTTCACACTCCAAGGCTATCTTCCTGTCACCGTGCACCGTGATGGTACCCTTACGACCCGGCATTTTGAACTGCAAATAAACATAACAAGGGCGTGCCATAAATTTGGCATAAGTCGGCCGTCCAAACAGGGCGTGATAAGGGCTATTGATCTTGACCACCTCAAAAGTCAATTTTTCAGCCCTATAGTCATGATCATGGCCAAAAGCCACCTCCAAAGTTATCTTACCCACCGGATACGCCGACTTACCGGGCACCACTCCATGAAGGACGGTAGAAGACCACTTAAGATCTTTGTCAGTCAAATCCATACGGTGGAAAGTATCATAATAAAGAATATTGATACTGCTGCCCCCGTCCATAAGCACCTTTGTCAATTTGTACCCTCCAACCTGAGGAGCAACAACCAAAGCCAGCTGACCCGGATTGTCCACCCAGGGCGGGCGATCCTCACGGCTCCATACGATGGGCTGCTCTGACCATCGTAAGTATCGGGGGACCGCCGGCTCAACCGCGTTCACCGCCCGCTTATGAATCTTCTGGTCTCGTTTGCACAAACTCGTGGTAAACACATGATACTGACCACTATTCAGCTGCTTCAGATTACCCTGATAACAGATTGTTGTTGTTGATTACCTTGATTAGGTTGTTGATTGAAACCACCTTGGTTACCTTGGCCCTGAAATCCAGAGTTCGAGCCGCCACCTCCAAAGCCGGGCCCGTGAGAGCCGGATCCTGACCCGCCGTGTGGGCCCTGGTTATCCTGATAAAAACCGGAATTTCTATACTCCCTGATGATGAAGCAATCTTTCCGGAGATGAGTGGCCGGCTTATCTTGAGTATCGTGCTTTGGGCAAGGCTGATTCATTATCGCTTCAAGGTTGAATTTTGGCCTGCCAAACCGGGACACTGATGACTTCCCCTTACGACGTCGATTATTACTCTGTGTGTTGGTATTAGCCACAAAGTCTGAACCGTCGTCAGTTTTCTTGCGCTTATCGTTATTACCTTGACCCATCGTATTATGCTGTTGTCCCTTTGCATTGCCGTTCTTCTTCCCCTTGCTAGCCTTATCCTCATCAGACTCAGAGATGATACAATGTGTGTAACAATCAATTTTCTAGTTTTTGCCGTCACTTTGTTTTGCCTTGTAGCTTGAAATTTATAGTAGACACGTCGGGTTTCTATAATTTGGGTGTGTGAAATCGGAGGGGCGCTCAGTCTTTCTCTAAACTACTCCCTCCTTTCGGATCAGAGAAATGGATAAAGATGAATGTATCTAGAAGTAGAATACGGCTAGATACATCCATTCCTCCGACAAGTATTTTCGGACGGAGGCAATATAATTCATATTCTGATAGACTTGTGTACTTTAAGACGTTTTTAAAGAAAGTTTGTGTATCACAGGAAGGTCAGAAAAAAAGTTGTCCACCCGAAAAAAATTGTGTATGACGTGGTGGAAATACGAATTCCAACTCACTCTTTTGTTAGAAAAGAGAAACCGAAATTTAATGGACACATATTGTTGAATACTTTTTGGGGGCAGATAAAATATTTTTTAGAACAAAAACAAAAACGTTGCGTTAGTTAAAAATCTTATGCATCTGAAAATAGTTCCAGATGTTAGCAGTCACTCTCATGCTAATGCTACCCCCTTTGATAGAATCATTAATCCACCTACAGCAAATCCATGAAAGACCTTGGATACACATAGTTTGTTTGACAAAATCCCAATTGAGTTTGTAATATGGATTCTCAAAGGTAATCATAAATATCACCAATTATTTTGTATGCATTTCATGAATACTTTCATTGAGAATGACCACTCCTTTTATAATAAGGGAACCACTAGGGATCAGTCCCTAGCTTCCCATCAGACCAGCGCGTGGCCGTTGGATGAAACCTTCTTGAGCGTTAGATGCATCCCTCCAACAGCGCATTCCATTGGTAGTTCCTAAAGCGAATTTCCTTGATTCATGTTGCTTCCCTCCCTAATCATGTGTGATCACATCCTTGACAGTTTCCAAACCAAACGCCCCCCCCCCTTATTCACATTGTTGTTTCCATATATGAGGTCCCTTATCATGTGTGTTTCCGTATAGACATGATGCTTCCTCGTTCCATCGCACAATAAACATTCTTCTAGACTCTTGCAATTAGCTCTGATCTTTTAGGATGTACTGTATCTCTTTACATATGGCAACTTTAATTTTTTATATCACGGAAGCATTCTGAGTTTCTGACTGATGCATGGAAGCATATTGTTTACTTCATCTTATCATGTGATCACGAATGCTTCCAACCAATGCTTCCGATAATAACTCAAGGTTCAGATTTGACTCCCTATAATCACGTAAGTTTCCATGTTTAAAATTGACTCCTAATAATGCATGCTTCTTTGCTTCCTATATTGTTTTCTCTATATACAAGAATCATGCTTCGATAAGTGTCGTATATGCTTCCTTGTTTTTGCATGCAGTTACATCCCATTTTCTTGCTTCGTTCATAATTTAGCGAAGCTTCGTAGTTAATTATTTTGTGCTTCGGCATTCACCAAAAACTAAAAATAAATAGAACATGTTTCTTTCATCCGAACTTCAACAGTAGAGCAATACATGTGCACATACGCGTGTTATTTGCTTCTTATATGTATCAATAATGCTTCAAAGAGCATCATTGCGGAGGTAGTCGTCGATCAGAGGGAAGGGAGGGTGAACCACTGGAGGTGCTGAGGGAGCTTATGGTGTGGTGGAGGAAGAACACAGTGCTGGCTTTCCATCGCGTTCCTTGCCGGTCGTTGATCAACGAAATCGCTGAGAAGACGACCAAGCAGGACGATGCCGCCAACTACAACGAGGAGACGGAGTCCAGCCGAACGCATGGCAACTGACCAGCTTGGTGCTCGTGGTTTTTTTAATTGTTTTGAGGAGAAACATACGGAGAATGCTGGATGACATGCTCAGCTTTTGGGCTATATATCATGGGCTGGGCTGGGTGCGAAATAAACGGGTGAGGTGCGGAGTCAGTTTTTATTCCTTCTCTCTAAAACGAAGTGGCAGGGCTTCACCTTCACGTATCCCTCCCGGTTTGCCTAAAAGAAACGTATCCCTGCCGATGGAATTGCGATCGGGGCGCCGCCTCCGGCGCTCGCCGCCGCATGGACCTCATCCCCGGAACACGGATCTCATCAGCTCCCTCCCGGACGAGATGCTTCTCCTGATCCTCACACGCCTACGCTGTGTCCGCACCGCCGTGCAGACCGGCCTCCTCTCTCGCCGGTGGCGCGGCCTCTGGACCGGTCTCGCAGATCTCACCTTCCGCAATCTCGAGCCCGCGAGGATTGAAGCTATACTCACCACCCAATTCGCTGCTTCGACGATGGCGATGTCCACCCTAGACATCTGCCTTGAAACGAGATACACTGCCGACCTTGCCAGCTCGTTGTTGCGCGCCGCCGCACGGGTCGCGCTGAGGGTGCTCGTCTTCACCTCTTCGGTCAACAGGTGTGAGTGGGGAGCCATCAACCTACCCTGTTTCCACTGCACCACCTCGATGGAGCTAGAATCGCGGGTCTTCAGTATCGATGTCGCGCCGCCGTTTGCTGGCGAGTTCACCTCGCTGGAGAGATTATCCCTCACCGGTTACATCATACATCTTGGCGTATTGCTCAGCCGCTGCCCCCGCCTGCGCGTGCTCAGCCTCAACTCTCCCGGCAAATATGACATGTCCATCACTGGAGATATTGACGTGACGGCCTTGGCAACTTGCTCAGCCTCTGCCAGTGTCTGCGACTGCGTGTGCTCAGCGTGACCTACCCCAACTCACAAGAGCTCACACTGCCGCCGGCAGGCGAGTTTCGGGCACTCGAGAAATTGTTCCTCTCTGGCAACATCGCCGACCCTGGCACATTGCTTAACCGATGCCCATGCCTACGCGTGCTTAGTGTCAACTTCCATGGGATGGCGCTCGGTTCGCTCGAGGCGGCACTCGCCACACTTGTAGACATGGCCCCAGTTGGCCTCACATTGTCCCTCCTCGGCATCAGCATTCCATGGAGAGACTGCATTGATGATGATGCTTGCTTCACCTCTCTTCTCTGCACCGCAGCGAGGCTGTCGCCGCAAGAGCTCGTCGTCGTCGACAACTTTGAGGGATGCAATTTCAATATGAGGTATGGTGCAGGCAGACACATTAATGCGGACGTGCCCTGCTTTCGCCATGCCACGTCGATCGAGATGAATTTGCAAAAGGTATGCTCCACATCGCTGTCGATGGACGAGTTCCCGGTGCTTGAGAGGCTAATCCTACTAGGGTGCTGCAGTACCATCGATGTTGGCACCTTGGTCACCAGCTGCCCACGCCTACGGGTTCTACGGCTAAAGTAGCTAGAGGCAACATCACATAATCATTCTATGTATGAGTAGGTAATGCTTCGATTGCGCCTGTATGCTGGAGTTCGTATCTTGTCTTATGTCCTGCTCAGACTACTCTCGGATTTAAAACTTCAGATTTTGGTTCGTTCTATGCATAATATCCTACCAATTTTATCATATAATCATTTGGCTCGAGAGGTGAACTTTCCACAATAGATGAAGAAACTTTCCTGTCACCAAAGTATCTATGTTGCTGCTTAATTTTGGATCGGTAGATAGAATATATATTTTTTTCCTTCTTGTGCTGCCGTTCGCGTTTGTGTAGTACTTTGACCCTGAATGTACAGGGTCGAACAAATCTGATCTATTGGTTTACAGCAGGGTAGGTTAGGAATTGTGCACAAGTAGGATTGATCTTGTACTCGTTCCCAAACACACGTCCCTCGTCGACATGAGCAGCTTCCAAGCCGACATGGTGTTTTCGGTCAAGGGCATCAGCTACTGGGCACACCTCCTGCGGGGCGTCACTTACTGCCTCTGCGAGGCCCTCTTGAACGACGATGGTGACCACGACCCCATGCTGAAGTTTGGCTTCTTTTCCCTGCCTGGAGCGGAGGGTATTTGACAAAAAGCTACCATATTAGGGGTTGCCGTCCCACAGAACTACCACATTTAAAAAAGTGACTGATAACTACCAAAAAAATTAATTTTGTGACTAAAAACTATCACTTTTGAAAAATGGTCAGTTTAGACAATTTAAACACGTTTATGACATGCGGGACCCATCTATCAAGGCTGACGTGGCGGCAAACTCAACTCTGTTCATTTTGACCGTTGAGCTGACCGTTATGACAGGTGGGCCCACACGTCATTCTTCTTCTTCCTCTCTCTATCTCGCTGCCGTTCGTCTCGCCGCTGTGGCCGCGGCCCTACGGCTGCTCTCCTGCTCCTAGGCGCCATCGCTACCGCCGTTGTCCCCACTGTTGCCCTCTGCTCCCGCGCCGGCGAGCCCCTGGCCTCCCCTGCCTGCTGCCGCGGAGCTCCTGCCCCGCGCCCCCTGCTGGCTTGCTGCCGTTGCGGCTTGCCGGCCCGGCCGCCGCAAACCGCCCGCGCTGCCCGCCGGCCTGCGTCCCCCGCCGCAGCCCCGCTGCTACTTGGCTCCCGCCTCTGCCGCCGCCGTGCGAACCCTCCCCGACCCGCGCTCAGGACTCGCCCCGCCTCCTCCTCCCAGTGCCGCACCGCCCCCTGCAGCCCACACACGGTCGCGCTCGGCGGTCGGCCAGGCCCGCATCTACCATCGAGTAGTAGCTCGCGACACTGACAGCCGGCTCCGGCGACGAGCTCGTCCGCAGGGACCCAATTGCTTTTACTAAAAAACTGAAAAGGACTTGATTGCTTTTTTATAAAACTTGCAAGGATCTAATTGCTTTTTTAAAAGTTATAGGGACCTGGTTGTTTTTATTTTTTTAAAGGGACCGACGTATGGGCCCCACCTGTCATGACGGTCAGCTTAACGGTCAAAATAAACGGAGTTGACTTTGCCGCCACATCAGCCCTGACAGGTGGGTCCCGCATGTCATAAACGTGCTTAAATCATCTAAACTGACCATTTTTCAAAAGTGGTAGTTTTTAGTCACAAAATTAGAAATTTTTGTTAGTTATCAGTCACTTTTTTAAATGTGGTAGTTCTGTGGGACGATAACCCCTAATATGGTAGTTTTTTATCAAATACTCTGGAGCGGATCACCACCGCAGCAACAGCCGGGTGGCACAGCCGAAAGCCTACCACAACATGGGAGTCGTCCGGGACTCCACCATCAAGTTTATTTCCATTGATGGCGCCCTCCAACATGTCGACCTCAAGGACCGCACCATAACAATTTGGAGGTTGCTGGAGCAAGACATGGGCTGGAAGAAAGAGTATGAGCTCCGTGTCGAGACACTCTGGGGACTTGATGGATTTGCTCGCTGTCAACCTGCTGGATAACACCATACAGGCCTCCATATGTCTTGTGGACTATTTTGGCAGCTCTGGTATCCCCATCCCCAATCTTGTTTCTTGTGATTTTGGTCGGTATATCGGGCATGATCTCTATTTCATGATGATGGGAGACGACAAAGCAAATTTCTTTGGCTTCTTTAGACCCATTTGACTATTATGAAGGAGAGGTTGCAAATAGGATGAGCAACGGCGGCGTCAGGGGCCAGGCAGGCAGGGCAGTGGCTAGGGGCGTTGCCAGGAAGCCCCATGGACTGTCTCACACTATAGCAACAATGTTGCATGGGCTGTGGTCTATTCCTGGCTCCACCATTGAGGATGAGGGAGAGGCCATGGAGTAGGCAAGAGATCTTGGGGAAGTGCATGGATGAAACCCGTGTACATATGAACCTACTTCGGGAAACACATTTATAAATGCCAAAAAAATCTGAAAAAAAGATTGCACGGGTACATCTCCATGTTCTATGTGCACGCATAAAGTTTGATGGAAAAATAATTTTTTATGGCATGTGCCAAAAAGACAAAAAAAATGTCGTGAAACGCTATTTAGAAGCACTGTTGTCTTTTTTTGCGAAGACAAAACAAAAAGATATTTTTTCACAAAACTTTATGCCGCACACAAATATTTGGGAACATGTATGTGTGACACTTTGTTTTGAATTTTTTAACATTTTAAAACACGTCTAAAATGTTTTTTTTTGAAAGTGGGTTCATATGTATGGACGTGCCGACTCAAGGATCTTGAAACTAGAAGATGGGCCGGTCCTTCCAGCAAGTTACTACTTGCAGCCATCTGCCTTAGAACTTCATACTACATAATAATCCATAAGATCCAACTGTCGTGGAACTCTTTTTGTTGTAGTGATGGAGCATATATGTGGAACTGGATTTGTTTCATCCATTTTCTTTAATGTTTTGAGAAATTTATATCCTTCTGTAAGTTTTGAATTTAAATGTGAGGTGGATTTTCCTAGCATAGATGGAATATAATCCATATACTTCAAAATAGTTCATCCCCACCAATTTTACTTTCCTTAACATGCAAACTACATAGGGCAGTGCTACGCGTCCACCGGGTGATAAACCGATTAGATCGGCCGCCTAGGTAGCAGTCGGATGCCACCCAAAATAGTCGTCCGATCTACCATTCCAGCCAACTGAGTGTTGGGGAACGTAGTAATTTTAAAAAAATTCCTACGCACACGCAAGATCATAGTGATGCACAGCAACGACAGGGGAGAGTGTTGTCTACGTACCCTCGTAGACCGGAAGCGGAAGCGTTAGCACAACGCGGTTGATGTAGTCGTATGTCTTCACGGCCCGACCGATCAAGCACCGAAACTACGACACCTCCGAGTTCTAGCACACGTTCAGCTCGATGACGATCCCCGGACTCCGATCCAGCAAAGTGTCGGGGATGAGTTCCGTCAGCACGACGGCGTGGTGACGATCTTGATGTTCTACCGTCGCAGGGCTTCGCCTAAGCACCGCTACAATATTATTGAGGATTATGGTGGAGGGGGGCACCGCACACGGCTAAGAGATCAATGATCAATTGTTGTGTCTCTGGGGTGCCCCCTGCCCCCGTATATAAAGGAGTGGAGGAGGGGACCGGCCAAGGAGGGTGGCGCGCCCAAGGGGGGGAGTCCAACTCCCACCGGGAGTAGGACTCCCCTTTTCCCTATTAGGAGTAGGAGAAGGAAGGAAGAGGAAGGAGGGAGGAAGGAAAGGGGGGGCCAGCCCCCCTCCCAATTCGGATTGGGCTTGGGAGGGGCGCCCCCTCCCTTGCTCCTTTCTCCTCCTTTCCACTAAGGCCCAATAAGGCCCATATACCTTCCGGGGGGTTCCGATAACCTCCCGGTGATCCGGTATTGTCCCAATCTTACCCGGAACCTTTCCGGTGTCCAAATATAGTCGTCCAATATATCGATCTTTATGTCTCGACCATTTCGAGACTCCTCGTCAAGTCCGTGATCACATCCGGGACTCCGAACAACCTTCGGTACATCAAAACTCATAAACTCATAATATAACTGTCATCGAAACCTTAAGCGTGCGGACCCTACGGGTTCGAGAACAATGTAGACATGACCGAGACACGTCTCCGGTCAATAATCAATAGCGGAACCTGGATGCTCATATTGGCTCCCACATATTCTACGAAGATCTTTATCGGTCAGACCGCATAACAACATACGTTGTTCCCTTTGTCATCGGTATGTTACTTGCCCGAGATTCGATCGTCGGTATCTCAATACCTAGTTCAATCTCGTTACCGGCAAGTCTCTTTACTCGTACCGTAATACATCATCCTGCAACTAACTCATTAGTTGCAATGCTTGCAAGGCTTAAGTGATGTGCATTACCGAGAGGGCCTAGAGATACCTCTCCGACAATCGGAGTGACAAATCCTAATCTCGAAATACGCCAACCCAACAAGTACCTTCGGAGACACCTGTAGAGCACCTTTATAATCACCCAGTTACGTTGTGACGTTTGGTGGCACACAAAGTGTTCCTCCGGTAAACGGGAGTTGCATAATCTCATAGTCATAGGAACATGTATAAGTCATGAAGAAAGCAATAGCAACAAACTAAACGATCAAGTGCTATGCTAACGGAATGGGTCAAGTCAATCACATCATTATCTAATGATGTGACCCCGTTAATCAAATGACAACTCATGTCTATGGCTAGGAAACTTAACCATCTTTTATTCAACGAGCTAGTCAAGTAGAGGCATACTAGTGACACTCTGTTTGTCTATGTATTCACACATGTATTATATTTCCGGTTAATACAATTCTAGCATGAATAATAAACATTTATCATGAAATAAGGAAATAAATAATAACTTTATTATTGCCTCTAGGGCATATTTCCTTCAGTCTCCCACTTGCACTAGAGTCAATAATCTAGTTCACATCGCCATGTGATTTAATATCAATAGTTCACATCACCATGTGATTAACACCCATAGTTCACATCATCATGTGACCAACACCCAATGGGTTTACTAGATTAAATAATCTAGTTCACATCGCTATGTGATTGACGCCCAAAGAGTACTAAGGTGTGATCATGTTTTGTTTGTGAGAGAAGTTTAGTCAACGGGTCTGCCACATTCAGATCCGTAAGTATTTTGCAAATTTCTATGTCAGCAATGCTCTGCATGGAGCTATTCTAGCTAATTGCTCCCACTTTCAATATGTATCTAGATTGAGACTTAGAGTCATCTGGATCAGTGTCAAAACTTGCATCGACGTAACCCTTTACAACGAACCTTTTGTCACCTCCATAATCGAGAAACATATCCTTATTCCACTGAGGATAATTTTGACCAATGTCCAGTGATCTACTCCTAGATCACTATTGTACTCCCTTGCCAAACTCAGGGCAGGGTATACAATAGGTCGGGTACACAGCATGGCATACTTTATAGAACCTATTGCTAAGGCATAGGGAATGAATTTCATTCTCTCTCTATCTTCTGTCGTGGTCGGGTTTTGAGTCTTACTCAACTTCACACCTTGTAACACAGGCAAGAACTTTCTTCTTTGACTGTTCCATTTTGAACTACTTCAAAATCTTGTCAAGGTATGTACTCATTGAAAAACTTATCAAGTATCTTGATCTATCTCTATAGATCTTGATGCTCAATATGTAAGCAGCTTCACCGAGGTCTTTCTTTGAAAAACTCCTTTCAAATATTCCTTTATGCTTTGCAGAATAATTCTACATTATCTCCGATCAACAATATGTCTTTCACATATACTTATCAGAAATGTTGTAGTGCTCCCACTCACTTTCTTGTAAATACATGCTTCACCGCAAGTCTGTATAAAACTATATGCTTTGATCAACTTATCAAAGCGTATATTCCAACTCCAAGATGCTTGCATCAGTCCATAGATGGATCGCTGGAGCTTGCATATTTTGTTAGTACCTTTAGGATTGACAAAACCTTCTGGTTGCATCATATACAACTCTTCTTTAATAAATCCATTAAGGAATGCAGTTTTGTTTATCAATTTGCCAGATTTCATAAAATGCGGCAATTGCTAACATGATTCGGACAGACTTAAGCATAGATACGAGTGAGAAAATCTCATCGTAGTCAACACCTTGAACTTGTCGAAAAACTTTTTGCGATAATTCTATCTTTGTAGATAGTAACACTACTATCAGCGTCCGTCTTCCTCTTGAAGATCCATTTAATCTCATTGGCTCGCCGATCAATGGGCAAGTCAATCAAAGTCCATACTTTGTTCTCATACATGGATCTCATCTCAGATTTCATGGCCTCAAGCCATTTCACGGAATCTGGGCTCATCATCGCTTCCTCATAGTTCATAGGCTCGTCATGGTCAAGTAACATGACCTCCAGAACAGGATTACCGTACCACTCTGGTGCGGATCTCACTCTGGTTTACCTACGAGGTTCGGTAGTAACTTGATTTGAAGTTACATGATCATCATCATTAGCTTCCTCACTAATTGGTGTAGTAGTCACAGGAACAGATTTCTATGATGAACTACTTTCCAATAAGAGAGCAGGTACAGTTACCTCATCAAGTTCTACTTTCCTCCCACTCACTTCTTTTGAGAGAAACTCCTTCTCTAGAAAGGATCCATTCTCAGCAATGAATATCTTGCCTTCGGATCTGTGATAGAAGGTGTACCCAACATATTCTTTTTGAGTATCCTATGAAGATGCACTTCTCCGATTTGGGTTTGAGCTTATCAGGTTGAAACTTTTTCACATAAGCATTGCAACCTCAAACTTTAAGAAACGACAGCTCAGACTTCTCGCCAAACCACAGTTCATACGGTGTCGTCTCAACGGATTTAGATGGTGCCCTTTTTAACGTGAATGTAGCTGTCTCTAATGCATAACCCCAAAACGACAGTGGTAGATCGGTAAGAGACATCATAGATCGCACTATATCTAATAAAGTACGGTTATGACGTTCGGACACACCATTACACTGTGGTGTTCCAGGTGGCGTGAGTAGTGAAACTATTTCACATTGTTTTAACTGAAAGCCAAACTCGTAACTCAAATATTTTACTTCTGCGATCATATCGTAGAGACTTTTATTTTTGTTACGATGATTCTCCACTTCACTCTGAAATTCTTCGAACTTTTCAAATGTTTCAGACTTGTGTTTCATCAAGTAGATATACTCATATCTGCTCAAATCATCTGTGAAGATCAGAAAATAATGATACCTGTCGCGAGCCTCAATATTCATTGGACCACATACATCAGTATGTATGATTTCCAACAAATCTGTTGCTTGCTCCATTGTTCCGGAGAACGGAGTCTTAGTCATCTTGCCTATGAGGCATGGTTTGCAAGCATCAACTGATTCATAATCAAGTGATTCCAAAAGCCCATCAGCATGGATTTTTTTCATGCGTTTTACACCAATATGACCTAAACGACAGTGCCACAAATAAGTTGCACTATCATTATTAACTTTGCATTTTTTGGCTTCAATATTATGAATATGTGTATCACCACAATCGAGATCCAACAAACCATTTTCATTGGGTGTATGACCATAGAAGGTTTTATTCATGTAAACAGAACAACAATTATTCTCTAACTTACATGAATAACCGTATTGCAATAAATATGATCCAATTATATTTATGCTTAACGCAAACACCAAATAACACTTATTTAGGTTCAACATTAATTCCGAAAGTATAGGGAGTGTGCGATGATGATCATATCAATATTGGAACCACTTCCAACACACATCGTCACTTCACCCTTAACTAGTCTCTGTTCATTCTGCAACTCCCGTTTCGAGTTACTACTCTTAGCAACTGAACTAGTATCAAATATTGAAGGGTTGCTATAAACACTAGTAAAGTACACATCAATAACATGTATATCAAATATACCTATGTTCACTTTGGCATCCTTCTTATCCGTCAATTACTTGGGGTAGTTCCGCTTCCAGTGACCAGTCCCTTTGCAGTACAAGCACTCAGTTTCAGGCTTAGGTCCAGACTTGGGTTTTTTTACTTGAGCAGCAACTTGCTTGCCGTTCTTCTTGAAGTTCCTCTTTCTTCCCTTTGTCCCTTTACTTTAAACTAGTGGTTTCGTTTACCATCAACACTTGATGCTTTTCTTGATTTCTACCTTCGTTGATTTCAGCATCACGAAGAGCTTGGAATCGTTTCCGTTATCCCTTGCATATTATAGTTCATCACGAAGTTCTACTAACTTGGTGATGGTGACTAGAGAATTCGGTCAATCACTATTTTATCTGGAAGATTAACTCCCACTTGATTCAAGCGATTGTAGTACCCAGACAATCTGAGCACATGCTCACTGCTTGAGCTATTCTCCTCCATCTTTTAGCTATAGAACTTGTTGGAGACTTCATATCTCTCAACTCGGGTATTTGCTTGAAATATTAGCTTCAACTCCTGGAACATCTCATATGGTCCATGACGTTCAAAACATCTTTGAAGTCCCGATTCTAAGACATTTAAGCATGGTGCACTAAACTATCAAGTAGTCATCATATTGAGCTAGCCAAATGTTCATAACATCTGCATCTGCTCCTGCAATAGGTTTGTCACCTAGCGGTGCATCAAAGACATAATTCTTCTGTGCAACAATGAGAATAAACCTCAGATCACGGATCCAATCCGCATCATTGCTACTAACATCTTTCAACTTAGTTTTCTCTAGGAATATATCAAAAATAAAACATGGGAGCTAAACGCGAGCTATTGATCTACAACATAGATATGATAATACTACCAGGACTAAGTTCATGATAAATTAAAGTTCAATTAATCATATTACTTAAGAACTCCCACTTAGATAGACATCCCTCTAATCCTCTTAGTGATCACGTGATCCAAATCAACTAAATCATGTCCTATCATCACGTAAGATGGAGTAGTTTCAATGGTGAACATCACTATGTTGATCATATCTACTATATGATTCACGCTCGACCTTTCGGTCTCCGTGTTCCGAGGCCATATCTGCATATGCTAGGCTCGTCAAGTTTAACCTGAGTATTCTGCGTGTGCAAAACTGGCTTGCACCCGTTGTAGATGGACGTAGAGCTTATCACACCTGATCATCACGTGGTGTCTGGGCACGACGAACTTTGGCAACGGTGCATACTTAGGGAAAACACTTTTATCTTGAAATTTAGTGAGAGATCATCTTATAATGCTACCGTCAATCAAAGCAAGATAAGATGCATAAAAGATAAACATCACATGCAATCAATATAAGTGATATGATATGGCCATCATCATCTTGTGCTTGTGATCTCCATCTCCGAAGCATCGTCATGATCACCATTGTCACTGGCGCGACACCTTGATCTCCATCGTAGCATCATTGTCGTCTCGCCAATCTTATGCTTCTACGACTATCGCTACCGCTTAGTGATAAAGTAAAGCATTACAGGGTGATTGCATTGCATACAATAAAGCGACAACCATATGGCTCCTGCCAGTTGCCGATAACTTGGTTATAAAACATGATCATCTCATACAATAAAATTTAGCATCATGCCTTGACCATATCACATCACAACATGCCCTGCAAAAACAAGTTAGACGTCCTCTACTTTGTTTGTTGCAAGTTTTACGTGGCTGCTACGGGCTTAGCAAGAACCAATCTTACCTACGCATCAAAAACCACAACGATAGTTTGTCAAGTTGGTGTTGTTTTAACCTTCGCAAGGACCGGGCGTAGCCACACTCGGTTCAACTAAAGTTGGAGAAACTGACACCCGCCAGCCACCTGTGTGCAAACCACGTCGGTAGAACCAGTATCGCGTAAGCGTACGCGTAATGTCGGTCCGGGCCGCTTCATCCAACAATACCGCCGAACCAAAGTATGACATGCTGGTAAGCAGTATGACTTATATCGCCCACAACTCACTTGTGTTCTAATCGTGCATATAACATCAACACATAAAACCTAGGCTTGGATGCCACTGTTGGGGAACGTAGTAATTTCAAAAAAATTCCTGCGCACATGCAAGATCATGGTGATGCACAGCAACGAGAGGGAGAGTGTTGTCTACGTACCCTCGTAGACCGGAAGCTAAAGCGTTAGCACAACGCGGTTGATGTAGTCGTATGTCTTCACGGCCCGACCGATCAAGCATCTAAACTACGGCACCTCCGAGTTCTAGCACACGTTCAGCTCGATGACGATCCCCGGACTCCGATCCAGCAAAGTGTCGGGGATGAGTTCCGTCAGCACGACGGCGTGGTGACGATCTTGATGTTCTACCGTCGCAGGGCTTCGCCTAAGCACCGCTACAATATTATCGAGGATTATGGTGGAGGGGGGCACCGCACATGGCTAAGAGATCGATGATCAATTTTTGTGTCTCTGGGGTGCCCCCCTGCCCCCGTATATAAAGGAGTGGAGGAGGGTGGCGCGCCCAAGGGGGGGAGTCCAACTCCCACCGGGAGTAGGACTCCCCTTTTTCCTATTAGGAGTAGGAGAAGGAAGGAAGAGGAAGGAGGGAGGAAGGAAAGGGGGGGCCGGCCCCCTCCCAATTCGGATTGGGATTGGGGGGCGCCCCCTCCCTTGCTCCTTTCCCCTCCTTTCCACTAAGGCCCAATAAGGCCCATATACCTCCCGGGGGGTTCCGATAACCTCCCGGTGATCCGGTATTGTCCCAATCTTACCCGGAACCTTTCCGGTGTCCAAATATAGTCGTCCAATATATCGATCTTTATGTCTCGACCATTTCGAGACTCCTCGTCAAGTCTGTGATCACATCCGGGACTCCGAACAACCTTCGGTACATCAAAGCTCATAAACTCATAATATAACTGTCATCGAAACCTTAAGCGTGCGGACCCTACGGGTTCGAGAACAATGTAGACATGACCGAGACACGTCTCCGGTCAATAACCAATAGCGGAACCTGGATGCTCATATTGGCTCCCACATATTCTACGAAGATCTTTATCGGTCAGACCGCATAACAACATACGTTGTTCCCTTTGTCATCGGTATGTTACTTGCCCGAGATTCGATCGTCGGTATCTCAATACCTAGTTCAATCTCGTTACCGGCAAGTCTCTTTACTCGTTCCGTAATACATCATCCTGCAACTAACTCATTAGTTGCAATGCTTGCAAGGCTTAAGTGATGTGCATTACCGAGAGGGCCTAGAGATACCTCTCCGACAATCGGAGTGACAAATCCTAATCTCGAAATACGCCAACCTAACAAGTACCTTCGGAGACACCTGTAGAGCACATTTATAATCACCCAGTTACGTTGTGACGTTTGGTGGCACACAAAGTGTTCCTCCGGTAAACGGGAGTTGCATAATCTCATAGTCATAGGAACATGTATAAGTCATGAAGAAAGCAATAGCAACAAACTAAACGATCAAGTGCTATGCTAACGGAATGGGTCAAGTCAATCACATCATTATCTAATGATGTGACCCCGTTAATCAAATGACAACTCATGTCTATGGCTAGGAAACTTAACCATCTTTTATTCAACGAGCTAGTCAAGTAGAGGCATACTAGTGACACTCTGTTTGTCTATGTATTCACACATGTATTATATTTCCGGTTAATACAATTCTAGCATGAATAATAAACATTTATCATGAAATAAGGAAATAAATAATAACTTTATTATTGCCTCTAGGGCATATTTCCTTCACTGAGGACCTTTGCAACACCTAGCTTGTTGCGCTCAGGGGCTTTGGAACACCTAGCTTGTTGCAAAGGTCTGCTGAGACAGTACCACTGCCCCGCCATGGCCGGAGCGCCACGGTCATGGAGCGCCACCGGCCGCCGGAGTCGCCGCGCCTCCTCTGACCCAGCACCTCAAACATCTGCCTCTATTCCTGCACAATGGCGACGAGCTCTCACACCGGGCACTGCACGACGACGACGAGCTCTCATACCAGGCACTCCTCTGGCAATTTCTGCAACTAAAGCTATGTTTCTGAAATATGCGTCGTGTTGCAATACTTGGCCTCGTACGCTCTAACGCCGGAACTCCTCCGACACTTCCTGCAACCGTGGTTACATTTCCAAAACAAGAGCCCTGTTGCAGAAGAAAAAATCTTCACCGTCGAACCATTTTTTTCTTTCTGAAACAAGACCTCTGTTGCAGAAACCTTCTGAAAGTAGACTCTGGCTGTGTTTGATAGTAGAGTGCTAAAAAAGCCCAAAGTATTAAAAACTACAGTATTTTAGCGTGAAGCTATAAGATACCACAGTTTTCAGATATCACGATATTTTAGAGTATTGAGAATACTTTAAGCTGTTTGGCTAATGTTGTATATCAACGTAATTAGCTAGCTAGCCATTTTCTCTTAGCTACCCAGCTTATCAAAGATGAAGAGAAAATCGAACTGCTGTGCACAGCGCTAGTTATGCTGAGGTGACTCGACGTGCCGCCGGCTGGCCCTCACCGCCGCACTCGCACAGAGAAAAGTAGGAGCGGAGGTGACTGAATTTTTCATTAGGCTGCAGAAGGCGGATCATTACGGCCGGTATTCTTGAGCTAGGTCTGCTCAGCGTACTCACCATTATTTATCTCTAGCAACGAGAGAGCAGCGGCTGCAGCTTGGGATTGAACAAGATAGAAAGATAGCGACCGGCTCGTTTTTCTCTCATGCTCAGTTTTTAAAGAAGAGGTCCTCTGTTGCTGAAAAAACTTCAGCATTGAACCATTTGTTTTCTTTCTGAAACAAGACCTCTGTTGCAGAAACCTTCTGAAACAATACGTTTGTTGAAAAAAAACTGTTTGCACGGGACTTTTGACCAGCATGAGCGCTCAATCAAATCGATCCGACTCACCATGCCACCATGCATGGAAAGTACCCATCCAACATGCACCATGCATGTTATTTGTATCCTATATACCTAAATACACAAGCCTAGCTACGTATTTATCTCAACATGGAAGCATATCATCTCATCATAACTATGCATGAAAAAGGTCCATCATTACATGTACTGATGTATGGAGAAATGTCCACTGCAACATGCAATTATGCATGAGAAAACGCATATTTCAAAAGAGTGAAAAAAATATGAAACTAAAATATTAACTTGTGAAACTGATTATTTGGAGATGATGGTAATTCATGTGTGTTTACGAATCAATATAGTCCTTGGATGATATCAATAATGCATGTCGGCAAGTATGAGACTTGTCTGTGAGATATTATGTTGTATGATATGTTTTAAATGGTCCCTGGTCGGATAGTGATGTGTGTTCATATCTTAGTATACTAGCATGCAACACATGGATGACTTTATCTCCACTAGTCACGGAGCATTTGATGCTAACCGGACTACATGGACCTGATTGGATCTGAGGTCATGTACGGGTGACCGGATCCGAGCTGGGATGGATGCCAGGTCAGATAGACTCAACAATGAGACGCAACGATAGGTCATCTGTGAGTCTCTAGTACAACATATGTTCTATGTCCTAAAACCTGAGTTGGCGCATGGACTTGAGGTGGTGACCCACCTGCTTTAGGCCGACCAAACGTTACTCTCCATAAATGGGTAGTTACCAAGGTTAGTTTCGGGCTTGTCCAGACTCATGCCGCGAGACATTGTCAAGCAGGATGGGATTTGCCCTCCGATCTAGAAGATATACTCTAGGTCCCTCGTGGACCTGGATAAGCATGGCCATGCCACAAGGATTATGAGATAATCCAGTTTTGAGGTCAACATCACTAGGACGAGAAAGTGGCATGGTACAATAAGGGTGACCGATTGGCCTTGAGCCCGACAACATATATCATGAGACAAAGGAAACAGAAGTGTGACACGGAGAACCCTAAAGTCTCGTCGCGCTGGCCAGGAGGCCGATAATAGTGTCGGAGAAGGCAGGGGATCGAAGATCTCCACGACGGAGAGCAAAGCACCGTCGGGAGGAGTAAAACCCTAACAGAGGGATAGGTATCGTTATGCTAAACTTGGGGTTGATATTTTTTTTCTAAATAATAAGTGCCACACGTGTGGCACGAAGTAACGCCGCCGTTACGTTTTTTACAACTAAAATTGTCATCCGAGGAAAAAAATCAAAAAACACTGAAACTTGCCATCCAAACAGAAAGTTGTTATGCTTTACCATTCTCGGGTAACTAAACTTACCAACACTTTAGGGCGGAATTGTTTCGTGCCAAACGTGTGGCATTTATTTTAAAAAAAACTTAGGGTTGGGTACCTTGTCCTATCCGAAGTGCCCGAGAGAAGAAAGATGGAAATATATTGCTTCATGGGCCGTGTCCGGGCTTGGAATCTGGGTTTGGCCGACGCGTACAAGAAGTTTCTTTTCTCCACACGCCTCCACGGAGTGGAGTTGTTCCCGTTCTCGATATCGTTTGTGATGGCCTCAGGCGCTCGCCGCCGCCGCCACCGCCACCGCCGAGCTCTCCCGATTTGTGGTCCAGAAGGAGATGACCGAATCAGCTCCCTCCCCGAAGACATGCTCATCCAGATCCTCTTGCGCCTGGGCAGCGCCCGCGACGCCGCGCGCACCGGTGTTCTCTCGCGCCGGTGGCGCGGCCTCTGGGCCCGTCTCCCCAATCTCACCTTCCGCGACGTCCCCATCAGCAAGATCGAAGCGGCGCTCGCCAGCGTCGCTCTCCCCGCAGCCGTTTCTCTTCTCGACATCCGTTTCCCGTCTTTTCCGTCGACGGAGTGGGGCAAGGCCGACGACATCCGCGCCAAGTCGCTGCTGCGCGCCGCCGCGCGCCTCTCACCGGAGGAGCTCGTCTTCGTCCTCCCGCAGCCTTCTCCTGTAAAACCAGACCTCCCCCTCGAAATCCCATGCCGTGCTTCCGCCGGGCCACATCGATCGAACTGGACATGCGTCACCTCCGCCTCAAGCCGCCGCTCACAGGCGAGCTCCCCGTGCTCGAGAGGTTGACCCTCTCCGGCAACATTGTCGACCTTGGCACCATACTCAGCCGCGCCACGCCTACGTGTGCTCAGCGTCACCTTTCGCGACGCCGATCCAGACTCGCTCATCGCGGCGCTCGCCTCCCTTGAAGCGGCTGCCGTGCTCGGCCTTGTCGTGTCTCTCCTCTGCCTCAACTACGTCACTATTCGTAGAAAGTACAAAATTGGCGCCGCTCGCTTCGCCTCCTTTCTCGGTGCCATGGCAGGATTCTCTCCCCAGGAGCTCGTCCTCACGGACGACAGTTACCATGAGTGCTATAATGTCGACCTGCCCAGCTTCCGTCGCACCACGGCGATCAAAATGAGCTTGAATTCCGTCCGCTTCACACTGCCACCGGCGGGCGAGTTCCCCGCACTCGAGAGGCTGTCCCTCGACGGTTGCACCGTAGCCGCCCTTGCCACATTGGTCGCCCGATGCCCCCGCTTGCGCGTTCTCAAGGCAACCAAGGATAATCATACACACAGCATTGTAGTCTACTCGACCTCGCTAGAGGAGCTTGACCTTGATGCTTATGGAGACACGGAATGCCGGAGCATTGACATTGGGACTCCGCTGCTTAAGCAACTGAAGCTGAAGGTCCTGGCCAACGCTGACCTAAACGTGCCCATCTCGGCACCAATGGTGGAGAAGGTCTTGTTGACACGCTTGTTTGCACAGTGGCCTCTTGTGTCTGATTTTTGGTTGCTCGAGAGGCTGAGGTTAGTGACGAGAGAGAGCTACAAATACAAAGATGGGGTGCTCAACAACAAGAACGACCAAGAAGGCGCATGTTCGAAGCCCTCTCGCATTCATGTCCTGATCTTGGACATATTTGTCCATGTATGTCTCTTGTCTGTCCTCTTTCTGAATCTACTAGATTTTTTGTTGCATCAGTTAATTCGACGATTGATGCCTAATAACTATGATGTCGTTTTGCAGAATCATTCTCATTCGGATGTAGCGCTGCTGAACTTTGCGCATGAGATGAACAAGCTTTCCGTTACCAACTTTTCTACATTGGAGCTAAATCTCAATACAGAGGGGCATGCTTTTGGAGCATTGATGTTACGTCTCCTTGGGATGCATCACATTCGTGTTGAAATATGAGATGGGCCTAGAGCTCATATGACAATTTCAGATTTAATCTCTAAGGGTCCATGTAGGTGGCATGACAAGGTGGTGGGAAGTTTAGTCCCACCCCGGAAGTGGAAGGAAAGTTGGAGTGGTTTATAAGGGATTCTCTCCCTCATGCTATTGGAGCTTGAGAAGAGATGAGGCCCTCGCGCATTCCGCCTCGTCCCGCCGCGCCGCGGGTTGTGGGATTGAGCCGAGCTCACTCCTATGCGCTTCTTTTTGCCGGTCAGGAATGGAGAGTCTTTGACAGGTAGGGCCACAGTCTGAGATGTCGGTAGAGTCTTTGACAGATAGGGCCACGATCTGAAACGTCGGATCATGGGCTACCGACTTGGATGTGGGTTCAGCCCACGTCTCTCCACGCGCGGCCGCACATATATATGTGGGGCACTGCCAACCCTAGCCGCCGCGAAAAACAAAACGCATCTCCATCTCCGCTTCCACGCCCACGTCGTTCCTCTGCTGCTGCTGCCGTCGGCGACTCCATCCCGTTCACCGCGTACACGGTTGACGGGAGAGCAGGCCTCCGAAACCCCGCCTCTCCGGATCCTGTACGGGAGAGGGGCGATTAGGTTTTTGGGTAGCGACTACGCGACTGCTCGCTTCTGTTCATCTACGTCCGCACCACCTTCGTCATCACCATGTCGACCGACGCCGACCGTGCCGCCGCTGAGAAGGCTGAGGCCGACAAGAAGGCCGCCGAGGATGCCGCGGCTGCTGTCACCGCAACCGCCACCGCGTGGCCGATTGGAGGGTATACATCGCTTATCCCTCTCGTGTTTCTTTCCGTTGTAGCAGTACTAGCGATATGCGTAGATGTTTCTACTATGTGCGTAGTACATGCTCTATTAGATCGTAATCAGTGTGTTATCAATGTTGTCCATGTCATGCTCATGATTTATTCATGGATTAATTTAATCAAAAAACTGCCTATTTACTTATCAATCCAAAAACCTAATTTGTGTAGGAGTTTTTTGAATTCTAGTTTTGCTGCTGCACTGAAACCGTCCCCGTTTACGGGGACGTACTTTAAGCGTTGGCAGACTAAAACCACCTTATGGCTCACGGCCATGAACGTGTTCTGGGTCGCCGGTGTGACTCCCACAGAAGCGATCGCTCCTGAACAGGAGAAGGCATTCAAGGAGGCCACTGTCGTGTTCCTCGGGGCAGTTCTGAGCGTGATTGGAGATAAGCTGGTTGACGCATATTTGCATGTGCGGTCTGCCAAGGACTTGTGGGAGGCGCTCGAATCTAAGTTTGGGGCTGCCGATGCAGGGAGCGAGATGTGTATTATAGAGCGGTTTCACTATTACAAGATGGTTGAAAACCGTCCTGTATTGGAGCAGGCTCATGAGATAATATGCATTGTTAAGTAGCTTGAGCTTCTTAAGTGCGAGTTACCGGGCAAGTTTGTCGCGGGCTGCATAATCGCTAAGCTCCCCAATTCCTGGAGGAACTTTGCCACCACTCTGAAACATCAGAGGCATGAATTCTCTGTGGAGGATGTCATTGGCCATCTGAGTGTTGAGCAGAATTCAAGGGCAAAGGACTTGCACGAAAAAGGGGTCGAAGGAACTTCTGTGGCCAATATGGTGCATCAGAAGAACTCCAATTCCCACAAGCCCAAGGGAAAGAACGTTGTCCAACAGAGTGCCGACTTTAAAAAGAAGGGTAAGAAGACCTTCAAGAAGAACAAGAAGGATGAGGGCTGCTTTACTTGTGGTTCGGTTGAACATTGGGCCAACAAGTGCCCAAACAAGTACAAGAAGCAAGGGCAGGATTCCAAGTCTGTCAATATGATTGTGAGTAATAATGAGAGTGGTGCATCTGGGTATGGTAATTTATTTGCTGTATTTTCAGTTTGGCCGTCCACCGATTGGTGGGTCGACACAGGTGCAGTGTTCATGTGTGTGCTGACATTTCATTGTTTTCTTCTTACCAGGCCACGGGTCACGGGTCCGTACTGATGGGGAATGGCGCGAGTGCTTCTGTTCTTGGTGTTGGTACGGTCGATCTGAAGTTTACTTCGGGAAGGATCGTGCAGCTGAAGAACGTGCAGCATGTCCCCGCCATCAAGAAGAACCTCGTTAGTGGCTCCCTTCTATGTAGAGAAGGATTTAAGTTGGTATTCGAGTCTAATAAATTAGTTGTTACGAAATATGGACTATTTGTTGGAAAGGGTTATGAATGCGGAGGCATGCTCCGCCTTTCTCTTGCAGACCTATGCAATAAAGCCATGAACAATATTCATTGGAGTGTTAATGAATCTGAAGTCTGGCATTCACGTCTTTGTCACATTAGTTTCGGCGTTATGACGCGGCTAGTAAAATCAAATTTAATCCCGAGTTTCACTTTAGCCAAAGGTTCTAAGTGCCATTCGTGTGTGCAATCTAAGCAACCTCGCAAGCCTCACAAGGCAGCAGAGGAGAGACACTTGGCGCCACTAGAACTCATACATCTGATCGTTGTGAGATGAATGGTGTGTTGACTAAAGGTGGAAAGAAATATGTCATGACTTTGATAGATGATTCCACTAGATATTGCTATGTGTATCTGTTAAATACTAAAGATGAGGTTCTACACTACTTCAAAATCTATAAGGCAGAAGTTGAGAATCAACTTGAAAAGAAAATTAAACGAGCCCGATCAGATCGTGGTGGAGAGTACTTCTCGAAAGAGTTTGATGCCTTTTGTGCGAAACACGGCATTATTCACGAGAGGACGCCTCCCTACTCACCCCAGTCAAACGGGGTTGCCGAGCGGAAAAACCATACTCTAACTGATTTGGTTAACGCCATGTTAGATATGTCGGGTTTATCCAAGGCATGGTGGGGGGAGGCTATAATGACATCATGTCATGTCCTGAATAAAGTTCCAACAAAGGATAACGAGATCACTCCTTACGAGAAGTGGACCGGGAGAAGGACAACACTCTCGTACTTACGTACTTGGGGCTGCTTGGCGAAAGTTAATGTGCCGATCCCCAAAAAGCGTAAGCTTGGACCAAAGACTGTGGACTGTGTTAATTTGGGCTATGCTATGAATAGTGTTGGCTATAGATTTCTAGTAGTGAAATCTGAGGTACCTGACATGAAGGTCGGTACAATTATGGAGTCTAAAGATGCTACATTCTTTGAGGACATTTTTCCCCATGAGAGATGTACAAAGCACTTCTAGACAGGAATCTGAGGAGACTCCTGAACCTGCCATTCCGATGGAATATTATAATCAAACACATGATGAAAATCCTGAGGAGGATAATGAGGAAACCCTTGGTAGGGGCAAGAGACAAAGGACTTTAAAGACCTTTGGTGATGATTTCGTCATATACCTCGTGGAGGATAATTCCACTTCTATTTCAGAAGCGTATGCATCTCCAGAAGCTGACTACTGGAAGGATGCGGTCCGTAGCGAGATGGATTCCATCATGGCTAACGGGACTTGGGAGCTTACTGAATGTTCTTATGGTTGCAAACCATTGGGATGCAAGTGGGTGTTCAAGAAGAAGCTTAGGCCCGACGGTACGATAGAAAAGTACAAGGCTAGGCTTGTGGCCAAGGGCTACGCCCAGAAAGAAGAAGAAGATTTCTTCGACACTTATTCACCTGTGGCCAGACTGACCACCATTCGAGTATTACTCTCGCTGGCGGCCTCGCATGGCCTTCTCATTCATCAGATGGATGTTAAGACGGCTTTTCTGAACGGAGAGCTAAAGGAGGAAATCTATATGCAACAGCCTGATGGCTTTGTGATGGATGGTCAGGAAGGAAAGGTGTGTAAGTTGGTGAAATTTTTGTATGGCCTGAGACAAGCGCCTAAGCAATGGCATGGCAAGTTTAATGAAACGTTGACATCTGTTGGCTTTGTTGTTAATGAGGCCGACAAATGTGTATACTATCGCTATGGTGGGGGCGAAGGAGTTATACTGTGTTTGTATGTTGATGACATACTGATATTTGGGACTAATCTCAAGTTGATCAAGGAGGTTAAGTCTTTCCTATCTCAGAACTTTAAGATGAAGGACCTTGGAGTGGCTGATGTTATCTTGAACATCAAGCTATTGAGAGATGATGAGGGTGGGATTACACTTCTGCAATCCCATTATGTTGAGAAGGTGTTGAGTCGCTTAGGATATTCGGACTGCAAACCATCTCAAACACTATATGATTCTAGTGTGCTGATTCGAAAGTCTAAAGGCACAGCTATAGATCAATTGAGATACTCTCGGATTGTTGGTTCACTCCAGTATCTAGCGAGCGCAACGAGGCCTGACATCGCATTTTCTATTAGCAAACTGAGCCGATTTGTTTCCAAACCGGGTGATGTACATTGGCGTCCTCTTGAGAGGGTTATGCGCTATCTGAAAGGTACTATGAACTATGGACTTCACTATACCGGATACCCGTCGGTACTTGAAGGGTATGGTGATGCGAATTGGATCTCTGATGCTGATGAGATGAAGGCCACAACTGGGTATATGTTTACTCTTGAAGGTGGTGTTGTTTCCTGGAAGTCTTGCAAGCAAACGATCTTAACAAGATCGACAATGGAAGCAGAATTAACAGCATTAGACACATCGGGTGGCGAAGTAGAATGGCTTCGAGATCTGTTGATGGACTTGCCAGTGGTTGATAAGTCAGTTCCGGCCATCCTTATGAACTGCGACAATCAAACAGTTATTGTCAAGGTGAAGAGTTCAAAGGACAACATGAAGTCCAACAAACACATAAGAATGAGATTGAAAGCTGTCAGAAAATTGAGGAACTCCGGAGTGATAGCATTGGATTATATTCAAACGGCTAAGAATCTGGCAGATCCCTTTACTAAAGGGCTATCACGTGTTGTGATAGATAGCGCATCAAGGGAGATGGGTATGAGACCCACATGAGTTGCCATGATAGTAACCCAACCTATGTGATCGGAGATCCCGTGAAGTAGGACCTGGGAAAACAAGCCATCGGTGAACTGAGGGGAGTAACTTTACTAACCCACTCTGTTGGAGATGCAATACTCTCGGAAATTGTATGGAAGGATGACTATTGTCTTAATGTGTTCCAAGGCTTATATGTATAAGCAAGATGCTATCCTACAGAGCGATCTTTGGAGGAACACACCTATATGAGCCCGACTGTTGGTCACAGTCTATCAGATTGGGGTGATCTCTAGCAAGCTCATGAACAGGCCAGGAGTGTGACTAATATGCTCCACCCGAGGGGTCGGCCTTCGGCAGCCTCGTATCAGTGAGACTTGTGGTGAAACTTCTTGACGCCAAACTGACAATTCAAGGCATAGTCCATTGTTCAGTTGTGAAGGAGTGTAGCTACTTGGTCTAGGTGGAGCTCAACCTTAATCGGTCTCCACTGAGATGCTGGTATATCAAAACAGCGTTTGAAACAAAGGACAAAGTGGGCCTGAGCACTTTTGAGCCCAAAGGGCATAGATACATAACAAAAGGCTCCAAAGGGAGTGATGAAAGATGTCTTCTCCTGGTCCTTAACTGCCATCTTGATCTGATGATAACCAGAATAAGCATCCAAGAAACTCAAACGCTCACAACTCGCCGTAGCATCAATGATCTGATCAATACGAGGGAGAGCAAAAGGATCAGCCCGACAGGCCTTATTAAGGACCGTGTAATCCATACACATGCGCCAAGTGCCGTTTTTCTTAAGCACCAGCACCGGGTTAGCCAACCATTCAGGATGAAAAACTTCAATAATAAACCCAGCCGCCAGGAGCCGGGCCACTTCCTCACCAATGGCCTTGCGCCTCTCTTCATTAAAGCGATGAAGGAATTGCTTGACCAGTTTAAACTTTGGATCAACATTGAGAGTGTGCTCAGCGAGTTCCCTCGGTACACCTGGCATGTCAGAAAATTTCCATGCAAAGATGTCCCGGTTGTCACGGATGAACTCGATGAGCGCGCTTTCTTATTTCGGATCCATATTGGCACTGATACTAAACTGTTTGGATGAGTCACCAGGAACAAAATCGACCTGCTTGGTGTCATCTGCCGACTTAAATTTCAACAAAGTGTCATGCTCTGTAGTTGGCTTCTTCAAGGGGGTCATATCCGCCGGGTCAACATTATCTTTTTAGAACTTCAACTCCTCTGTTGCACAAACAGACTCAGCATAGGCAGCATCGCCTTCTTCACACTCCAAGGCTATCTTCCTGTCACCGTGCACCGTGATGGTACCCTTACGACCCGGCATTTTGAACTGCAAATAAACATAACAAGGGCGTGCCATAAATTTGGCATAAGTCGGCCGTCCAAACAGGGCGTGATAAGGGCTATTGATCTTGACCACCTCAAAAGTCAATTTTTCAGCCCTATAGTCATGATCATGGCCAAAAGCCACCTCCAAAGTTATCTTACCCACCGGATACGCCGACTTACCGGGCACCACTCCATGAAGGACGGTAGAAGACCACTTAAGATCTTTGTCAGTCAAATCCATACGGTGGAAAGTATCATAATAAAGAATATTGATACTGCTGCCCCCGTCCATAAGCACCTTTGTCAATTTGTACCCTCCAACCTGAGGAGCAACAACCAAAGCCAGCTGACCCGGATTGTCCACCCAGGGCGGGCGATCCTCACGGCTCCATACGATGGGCTGCTCTGACCATCGTAAGTATCGGGGGACCGCCGGCTCAACCGCGTTCACCGCCCGCTTATGAATCTTCTGGTCTCGTTTGCACAAACTCGTGGTAAACACATGATACTGACCACTATTCAGCTGCTTCAGATTACCCTGATAACAGATTGTTGTTGTTGATTACCTTGATTAGGTTGTTGATTGAAACCACCTTGGTTACCTTGGCCCTGAAATCCAGAGTTCGAGCCGCCACCTCCAAAGCCGGGCCCGTGAGAGCCGGATCCTGACCCGCCGTGTGGGCCCTGGTTATCCTGATAAAAACCGGAATTTCTATACTCCCTGATGATGAAGCAATCTTTCCGGAGATGAGTGGCCGGCTTATCTTGAGTATCGTGCTTTGGGCAAGGCTGATTCATTATCGCTTCAAGGTTGAATTTTGGCCCGCCAAACCGGGACACTGATGACTTCCCCTTACGACGCCGATTATTACTCTGTGTGTTGGTATTAGCCACAAAGTCTGAACCGTCGTCAGTTTTCTTGCGCTTATCGTTATTACCTTGACCCATCGTATTATGCTGTTGTCCCTTTGCATTGCCGTTCTTCTTCCCCTTGCTAGCCTTCTCCTCATCAGACTCAGAGATGATACAATGTGTGTAACAATCAATTTTCTAGTTTTTGCCGTCACTTTGTTTTGCCTTGTAGCTTGAAATTTATAGTAGACACGTCGGGTTTCTATAATTTGGGTGTGTGAAATCGGAGGGGCGCTCAGTCTTTCTCTAAACTACTCCCTCCTTTCGGATCAGAGAAATGGATAAAGATGAATGTATCTAGAAGTAGAATACGGCTAGATACATCCATTCCTCCGACAAGTATTTTCTGACGGAGGCAATATAATTCATATTCTGATAGACTTGTGTACTTTAAGACGTTTTTAAAGAAAGTTTGTGTATCACAGGAAGGTCAGAAAAAAAGTTGTCCACCCGAAAAAAATTGTGTATGACGTGGTGGAAATACGAATTCCAACTCACTCTTTTGTTAGAAAAGAGAAACCGAAATTTAATGGACACATATTGTTGAATACTTTTTGGGGGCAGATAAAATATTTTTAGAACAAAAACAAAAACGTTGCGTTAGTTAAAAATCTTATGCATCTGAAAATAGTTCCAGATGTTAGCAGTCACTCTCATGCTAATGCTACCCCCTTTGATAGAATCATTAATCCACCTACAGCAAATCCATGAAAGACCTTGGATACACATAGTTTGTTTGACAAAATCCCAATTGAGTTTGTAATATGGATTCTCAAAGGTAATCATAAATATCACCAATTATTTTGTATGCATTTCATGAATACTTTCATTGAGAATGACCACTCCTTTTATAATAAGGGAACCACTAGGGATCAGTCCCTAGCTTCCCATCAGACCAGCGCGTGGCCGTTGGATGAAACCTTCTTGAGCGTTAGATGCATCCCTCCAACAGCGCATTCCATTGGTAGTTCCTAAAGCGAATTTCCTTGATTCATGTTGCTTCCCTCCCTAATCATGTGTGATCACATCCTTGACAGTTTCCAAACCAAACGCCCCCCCCCCCCCTTATTCACATTGTTGTTTCCATATATGAGGTCCCTTATCATGTGTGTTTCCGTATAGACATGATGCTTCCTCGTTCCATCGCACAATAAACATTCTTCTAGGCTCTTGCAATTAGCTCTGATCTTTTAGGATGTACTGTATTTCTTTACATATGGCAACTTTAATTTTTATATCACGGAAGCATTCTGAGTTTCTGACTGATGCATGGAAGCATATTGTTTACTTCATGTTATCATGTGATCACGAATGCTTCCAACCAATGCTTCCGATAATAACTCAAGGTTCAGATTTGACTCCCTATAATCACGTAAGTTTCCATGTTTAAAATTGACTCCTAATAATGCATGCTTCTTTGCTTCCTATATTGTTTTCTCTATATACAAGAATCATGCTTAGATAAGTGTCGTATATGCTTCCTTGTTTTTGCATGCAGTTACATCCCATTTTTCTTGCTTCGTTCATAATTTAGCGAAGCTTCGTAGTTAATTATTTTGTGCTTCGGCATTCACCAAAAACTAAAAATAAACAGAACATGTTTCTTTCATCCGAACTTCAACAGTAGAGCAATACATGTGCACATACGCGTGTTATTTGCTTCTTATATGTATCAATATTGCTTCGAAGAGCATCATTGCGGAGGTAGTCGTCGATCAGAGGGAAGGGAGGGTGAACCACTGGAGGTGCTGAGGGAGCTTATGGTGTGGTGGAGGAAGAACACAGTGCTGGCTTTCCATCGCGTTCCTTGCCGGCCGTTGATCAACGAAATCGCTGAGAAGACGACCAAGAAGGACGATGCCGCCGACTACAACGAGGAGACGGAGTCCAGCCGAACGCATGGCAACCGACCAGCTTGGTGCTCGTGGTTTTTTTAATTGTTTTGAGGAGAAACATACGGAGACATGCTGGATGACATGCTCAGCTTTTGGGCTATATATCATGGGCTGGGCTGGGTGCGAAATAAACGGGTGAGGTGCGGAGTCAGTTTTTATTCCTTCTCTCTAAAACGAAGTGGCAGGGCTTCACCTTCACGTATCCCTCCCGGTTTGCCTAAAAGAAACGTATCCCTGCCGATGGAATTGCGATCGGGGTGCCGCCTCCGGCGCTCGCCGCCGCATGGACCTCGTCCCCAGAACATGGATCTCATCAGCTCCCTCCCGGACGAGATGCTTCTCCTGATCCTCACACGCCTACGCTGTGTCCGCACCGCCGTGCAGACCGGCCTCCTCTCTTGCCGGTGGCGCGGCCTCTGGACCGGTCTCGCAGATCTCACCTTCCGCAATCTCGAGCCCGCGAGGATTGAAGCTATACTCGCCACCCAGTTCGCTGCTTCGACGACGGCGATGTCCACCCTAGACATCTGCCTTGAAACGAGATACACTGCCGACCTTGCCAGCTCGTTGCTGCGCGCCGCCGCACGGGTCGCGCCGAGGGTGCTCGTCTTCACCACTTCGGTCAACAGATGTGAGTGGGGAGCCATCAAGCTACCTTGTTTCCATTGCGCCACCTCGATCAAGCTGGAATCCCGTGTCTTCAGTATCGCCGCACCGCCGTTTGCTGGCGAGTTCACCTTGCTGGAGAGATTATCCCTCACCGGTTACATCATACATCTTGGACTATTGCTTAGCCGCTGCCCCCACCTGCGCGTGCTCAGCCTCAACTCTCCCGGCAAATATGACATGTCCATCACTCTGCCGCCAAACAGTGTGTTCCCCACGCTCGATAGTTTGTCCCTCACTGGAGAAATTGACGGCCTTGGCAACTTGCTCAACCTCTGCCAGTGTCTGTGTGTGCTTAGCGTGACCTACCCCAACTCGCAGGAGCTCACACTACCGCCGGCAGGCGAGTTTCGGGCACTCGAGAAGTTGTCCCTCTCCGGCAACATCGCCGACCCTGGCACATTGCTTAACCGATGCCCATGCCTGCGCGTGCTTAGTGCCAACTTCCGTGGGATGGCGCTCACTTCGCTCGAAGCGGCGCTCGCCACACTTGTAGACACGGACCCAGTTGGCCTCACATTGTCCCTCCTCGGCATCAGCATTCCATGGAGAGACTGCATTGATGATGATGCTTGCTTCAACTCTCTTCTCTGCACCGCAGCGAGGCTGTCGCCGCAAGAGCTCGTCGTCGTCGACAACTTTGAGGGATGCAATTTCAATATGAGGTATGGTGCAGGCAGACACATTAATGCGGGCGTGCCCTGCTTTCGCCATGCCACGTCGATCGAGATGAATTTGCAAAAGGTATGCTCCACATCGCTGTCGATGGACGAGTTCCCGGTGCTTGAGAGGCTAATCCTACTAGGGTGCTGCAGTACCATCGATGTTGGCACCTTGGTCACCAGCTGCCCACGCCTACGGGTTCTACGGCTAAAGTAGCTAGAGGCAACATCACATAATCATTCTATGTATGAGTAGGTAATGCTTCGCTTGCGCCTGTATGCTGGAGTTCGTATCTTGTCTTATGTCCTGCTCAGACTACTCTCGGATTTAAAACTTCAGATTTTGGTTCGTTCTATGCATAATATCCTACCCAATTTTATCATATAATCATTTGGCTCGAGAGGTGAACTTTCCACAATAGATGAAGAAACTTCCTGTCACCAAATTATCTATGTTGCTGCTTAATTTTGGATCGGTAGATAGAATATATATTTTTTTCCTTCTTGTGCTGCCGTTCGCGTTTGTGTAGTACTTTGACCCTGAATGTACAGGGTCGAACAAATCTGATCTATTGGTTTACAGCAGGGTAGGTTAGGAATTGTGCACAAGTAGGATTGATCTTGTACTCGTTCCCAAACACACGTCCCTCGTCGACATGAGCAGCTTCCAAGCCGACATGGTGTTTTCGATCAAGGGCATCAGCTACTGGGCACACCTCCTGCGGGGCGTCACTTACTGCTTCTGCAACGCCCTCTTCAACGACGATGGTGACCACGACCCTGTGCTGAAATTTGGCTTCTTTTCCCTGCCTGGAGCGGATCAGCACCGCAGCAACAGCCGGGTGGCACAGCCGAAAGCCTACCACAACATGGGAGTCGTCCGGGACTCCACCATCAAGTTTATTTCCATTGATGGCGCCCTCCAACATGTCGACCTCAAGGACCGCACCATAACAATTTGGAGGTTGCTGGAGCAAGACATGGGCTGGAAGAAAGAGTATGAGCTCCGTGTCGAGACACTCTGGGGACTTGATGGATTCGGCGACCTCCCAAAGGACATAACCCCTTTGTACCCCCTTCTTAGCATAGAGGATCCTGACATTGTCTACTTCGCACTCGGTGAGTATCGCGAGAACCAAAGAAACCGGAAGTTTATCCCAACACAAGCACACTATTTGCTCGCCGTCAACCTGCAGGATAACAACATACATGCCTCCATATGTCTTGTGGACTATTTTGGCAGCTCTCATATCCCCATTCTTGTTTCTTGTGACTTTGGCCGGTATATCCATGCCGTGGGGCATGATCTCTATATCATGATGATGGAGACGATGAAACATATGTCTTTGGCTTCTTTAGACCCATTTTACTATGATGAAGGAGAGGCCGCAAAGAGGATGATCAATGACAGCGTCAGGAGCCCAGGCAGGCAGGGCAGTGGCTAGGGGCGTGGCCGGGAAGTCCCATGGACTGTAACACACTGTAGCAACAATGCTGCATGGGCCATGGTCTAGTCCTGGCTCCACCATTGAGGATGAGGGAGAGGCCATGGAGTTGGCAAGAGATCTTGCGGAAATGCATGGATGAGCTCGAGTACATATGAACCCAATTAGAAAAACACATTTCTAAATGCCAAAAAAACTGAAAAAAGGTTGCACGGGTACATCTCCATGATCTATGTGGGTGCATAAGTTTCACGGAAAGATAACTTTTTTGTAGACTGTGCAAAAAAGACAAGAAAAAAGCATGGAACACTATTTAGAAGCACTAAAATTTGTCTTGTTTGCGGAGACAAAACAAAAAGACATTTTTCACAAAACTTTGTGTTGCGCACGCATATTTGCGAACACGTGTGTGTGACATTTTGTTTTGAATTTTTTTAACATTTTAAAACACTTTTAAAATATATTTTTTAAAAGTGGGTTCATATGTACTAGGATTCAAGTTCAGGACGTGCCGACTCAGAGATCTTGCAACTAGAAGATGGGCCGGTCCTTCCAGCAAGTTACTACTTGCAGCCATCTGCCTTAGAACTGTATACACAATGATCCATAAGATCCAACTGTCGTAGAACTCTTTTTGTTGTACCGATCGATGGAGCATATATGTGGAACTGGATTTGTTTCATCCGTTCTCTTTAATGTTTTGAGAAATTTATATCCATTTGTAAGTCTAGAATTTAAATATGAGGTGGATTTTCCTAGCATAGATAAAATATAATCCTATATACTTAAAAATAGTTGATCCCCACTAATTTTACTTTTCTTAACATGCAAACTATATATGCCACACCATGCCACCATGCATGGAAAATACCCATCCAACATGCACCATGCATGTTACTCGTATCCTATATACCTAAATAGACGAGCCTCGCTACTTATTTATCTTAACATGGAGGCATATCATCTCATCATACAACTATGCTGAAAACGGTCCACCGTAACATGCAGTGATGCATGGAGAAAGGTCCACCATCTCGCAAAAAAAATAGAGAAAGGTCCACCGCAACATGCAATTATGCATGAAAAATGTTTATTTCAAAAGAGTGAAAAAAATGAAACTAAATTGTTAAATTGTGAAACTGATTATTTGGAAATGTGTTGCAATTTATTTTAAAAGAGTGACATCTGTTATTTCAAAAATATGCAATTGAATAAATGTGATTTTTGTGAAACAAGACAGTGGAAAGTGAAATGTAGGTTTTTAAAGTGAGAAACAATATGAAACTGAATGTCAACTTGTGAAATTGATTATTTGAAAAAAAACAGATTATTTCAATAGAGTGAAATATGTTATTTGAAAATTGTGAAGTTGAAATTGATGTGACTTTTTTTGTAATAAACGAGTGGAAAGTGTTAGACAAATAAGCCGCGGCTGCGGCCAGGGTGCGTCGTCACGTGTGTGTGTGCTAGTACGCGTATGTGCGCATGAGTAGTTTGCTTAGTCAGCTGCGCGGGGGGTGTGGCCGAGCCGGGCACTGGAACCGGTCGCGTCCCGTTGCGTGCATGCGCGGCGGGCGCGGACTGTGGAGCGCGGGTTCTAGGTATATCAGTAGCGCGGGAGATCTTTGAGTGACTGGTTGTTACTGAACCCCCGCGTCGCCCGTGACTGGCGACTCGGGGGATCCCATCTCAGCTGCCGGGGGCTCAACCAATTTGCCTCCCGTCTCGCCGCCACCGGAGGCCACCGCCGGCGAAGCTGGTGCTGGGGCCAAGGACGGTGGCGGTGGGGCGTTCCGTGGGTGAGGCTCGGCCTCCATCCATGGCGATCTCGTGATGGCTACCTTGGATTGCAGTGGCGGCGCCTGGTGCGGTTCCCGTCCTGTGCTGTCCCGGAGGAAGCCGTTCTTCGCCGTCCACCGATGCATGATGGCCGTCATAGCAAGCGCAGGTGCAGGCTCCAGCGATGGTGCACATGGTTCGAGCGCCCTGATTCAGATTAGGTGTCGATCTGGTGACATCAACGGCAGCCCCACTGATCTGTTGATCTAGGGGTTAGTCCATGATGGCCTGCCTTTGTCCGAGCTCATCTTCGTAAGACAACCCCTGCTGGCCGCCTCCGGTTCCCTCGTCCAGATTGCGGCAGGGTAAACCCGGGGTCCCTTCAATGACAGGCTATGTGTGGTGATCACTTCAGCCTGCGGCAGTGGCCTCGCTGCGGATTATCATCATCAATTGATTTTGTGAGAGTTTTATCTCTAAAAATCCGGTGGTTGATTTCGGCGGGGATATGCAAACTATAAACGATGTCTTGATGCCGAGGGATGGTTGTGTGGCGGTGGCGGTGGCGGTCACATCGCATGTAGCTGTTGGTATCGCGGAAAAGTGGTGGCGACAACACGTCAGTGACTTCGAGGGTGGTGCTACTTGAGCATCCAGTCTCTGAGTGTCGGGGCGAAAGCCTAGGTCTGCCCCGAGTTGGGTATACCTGGCAATAGCGATATTTTTATGTTGTTACCTTGTTGAAGGCATTGTTCGGAATGCTCAGACCGATTTTTCAGGGTGAAAACCTAGATTCTAGCCTTGGTGGTTGGATCCGGTGATGGCGACGCTCAAGTGTCGCTCCCTTCCTGAAGGCATTACTGTTGAAGAACCTCGTCGTCCGTGTGGTGTCATGAGATGAATGGTGCAGATACAGTCATTTTTCTAGTTTGCCCATCGTGGATATGATCGCTTTGGGGCTTTTTTCTTTTTTCATCGCCTATGCATAGCTTTGGTCCTATATGACTTTGCTATTGCTGGCGTGTTTTTGTGTGCGTGAGTTTGTGTTGGCTATGTGCATCTTAGCTATGCAGAGGTCGGGTGTGTGCTCATTGTGTTTGTATCCTCTTGATGCTACATTTTGAGTTAATAAAATCCACCCTTTGTCCGAAAAAAATCAGTAGCGCGGGGACCGGCGCTACTAATAAGGCGCTACAGCTAACCCGTAGCAGTAGCGCGTGCACGCCCGCGCTACTGCTATACAAGTGTAGCAGCAGCGTGCTGCGTGGAAGCTCGCTACTGCTAATAGCTATAGCGCGCTCTGTCTGAACGCGCTACTGCTACTGTCATGCTGCTGCTAACTTTTCTCCACTCGCTACTGCTAATTTTAGTAATTTTAATAGCTATAGCCAGTGAGAATATTATATCCCATTTTCCGCATCATATTGAAAACTCGGTTATCATTAAAAAAATGGGCAATGATTCATCGCCTTTATTTTCCAAGGTGTGTTATGAACCACATTTTATATTTATTTTCATACTGGGGCGACTCCTCTTTATCCTGTTCAATTTTATGTTGAACCAAACGAGGTAAGAACGTAGGTATTTTGGTACCTATTTTAACAGATGATTTATTGATCACGCGGAATATTGGGTCACCCTCTTTTCTTTGGTCACTTGGTATATACTGATAAATATTTTGTCTTGGTGAGGATTCTGCAGTATATATTTTCATCTGCCATATTTGACTCTGGTACTACTACAGACTTTGTCTTATGTACTTCCTCAACAGGCTCAAATTAGTATTTTTCTCAAGATTGCTCTTTGTACTTGACACACTGATGGATCGTATAGATGGCACAACTTGATTTTCATGCAGGCCCAACAATGCATTGTAAGATGTGGCTGCATCAATCACCTGGAATCTCAGGTATGTGGACAACACTTCAAGTTTTAATACCAAGGAAATGGTACCCATGACCTCTTGACTTGACTGATTAAAGCCATGAATAACAACATTTGACCGGCTCAAATCCTTGGGAATATCTCAAGCTGGCAATGGTTAACCGTTACCCTCGTCCCCATGGGCAGTTACTCTATTAGGGGACGGGGATGTGCCAACTTTAATACCCGAGGAAGCTGGTGGGTGAAATACCTTACCCAGCGCACAAGACAGGGATGGGGATGGGATAACATTACTCGTGCATGTTACCCGCCTTACCCATGAAGTCCTTACATCCTGGCTCTAAAATTAGTAGACCTCATGCAATTCCCGCCCTTACCCACCAAAATTTTCACCCATCCACCTCTTTGGCCAAAAAGCCAAAAGAAAACCCTAACCTAGCCAAAACTTATTATTTATTGTGCTGAAATGCTATTTTTTCTACTGAAATGCTATCTAAGGTTGTTGTTGATTGTGTGTATGGGTTTCCCCACGGGTATAGAAAACCGACGGTGATGGGGATGGGAATATTTTTATCCCCACAAACGGGTATGGGGATGGGGACGGGCATGGTAAGGCTGTCGCGGGGACAGGGATGAGAGCCCAATACCTGCCTGGGTAATCCCCATTGCCAGCCTGAGGAATATCCAATCCTTTCAAAGTACGCAGAGACAACAAATTTATGGTGGATCCACCATCTATCATTATGCAATTTGTTGGCAAGTCATCAATCTCACCAAACATAAGAAGAGGTCCGGTATGCTTCTTTGAGCCTAACAACATGTACTCATCCGTGAATGTAATATTTAACACATGATTTAGTTAAGCTTCAGTATATGAGACTTTCACTCTATAATCTTCAGGAAATGAGAATACTGTAACAGTGTCTTGCATAAATCTGAGGAAAGAGACAAAGCATCATACACAAAAAGCATACATGACATTTTCTTCATGAACTAAAGAGTTCCCGGGTCTATTGTCTCATTGTCAGCTACATCATACATTATAACTAGTGCCAACACCGACAAACCTACATGAACAAAAGAGTTTTCAAGGTTACCTAGCATATATTAGGAGGTTTATCTCAAATTTATCATGAAGATGCAAACCTTTCTCACGTCTCATGAAATACCTAATACACCATACCAAGGTCCTCCTCCGCTCATCCGCTATCAGTGGATAATGATCTACCGGACACTGCCCCATCTGCTAGAGGAAAGAGACACATACAGTCTACACCGACTCACGTGGAAAAGGAAGAAAGGCTGCCCTTGAAGCAGAAAATTAATTTTTCCCAAGAATCCAATTTTCCTGAACCGATAACATCCGATCATCCATCATTAGATGTTGAGATCGTAAACTCTATTAATGATGAAGATTTTTGCCGCGTTATTACCGGAGAGAAGGACCATGTCCTTGATGACCCCTTGAGTTTAAGCACCGAGGATTATGCCATTGACGAGTGTGGCCCAACTCATCCGCCTTCCAACCCGGACGTGGCTAAAACTATGCCCCTACCCCTAGTTCTCTTGATTTCTTGTCAACTTTACCCGGTAGTTTATTTATTTATACATTTATTTAACTGGCCGTGTCTATGAACCATCATTATCATCAATTCTCACGACTCTTCTTTCTTTTTTTAGGTTGCGAACAAAAAATTCGCCACTCACAAGACCCTATGGTTACGGTTTTATCAAGTAAAGGCACAAATATTGATTGTAATTTTTGTCAAAGATGCGTTTATGGATGCCACAGATATCATGGTGAAACGAGCCCTAGAACGACTGAACGACACTATGCTCGGTGATCCCAAGAGATGCATCATGCTCGAGAACATTTCTCGGACGCTGTCCATGCAAGTACCTAAGGTAGCTAAAGTGCACTATGTTGGCGAGCTTATTGTCCTTTACAACAAGTTGGACGCTGGCAAGACTGAGTTCATGAAGGGACCCGAGCGAGGTGAACATGCTGCTGCTGAAGTAGAGCTTAAAATTAAGTCTGGCCACAATGTTTTCAAGGCCACACCCACAATCGAGGACTTACCTGCCCTAGACAAGAAGTGCACTGAAATAGAGGCACTATTCCCTCTCCAGTTCAAGCTTGTGCAAAGTAGTAGTAACCTCCTCAAGCTGCACCTTCAGCGCTACTTCCCGTGCCTCCGTTTCAGTGCACTTCTTGTCTAGGGCTGATAAGTCCTCGATTGTGGCCTTGGAGAAATGTTGTGGCCGGACTTAATTTTAAGCTCTACTTCAGCGGCAGCATGTTCACCTCACTTGGGTCCCTTCGTGAACTCAGTCTTGCCAGCCTCCAACTTGTTGTAAAGGACAATAAGCTCAACCAACATAGCATGCACTTTAGGTACCTCAGATACTTGCGTGGACACGGGACAACAACATCTAAGAAATGTTCTCGAGCATGATGTGTCTCTTGGGATCACCGCGTGTAGAGTCATTCAGTCCTTCTAGGGCTCGTTTCACCACCATATCGGTGGCATTCATAAACACATCTTTGACAAAACTATGGTCCATCTGTGTGCCTTTCCTTGTTAAAACCGTCACCACAGGGTCTTGTGAGTGGCGACTTTCTTGTTCCCAACAAAAAAAAGAAATAAGAGTTGTGTGAATTGATGATAATTATGGTTCATAGGCACGGCCGGTTAAAAAAATAAAAAAAATAAACTACCGGGTAAAGTTGACAGGAAATCAAGAGCACTAGGGGTAGGGGCACAGTTTCAGTCACGTCTGGGCTGGAAGGCGGACACGTCGGGCCACACTCGTCAATGGCATAATCCTCTATGGATAAACTGAAGAGGTCATCCAGGAAATGGTACTTCTCACTTGTAAGAACGCGGCAAATATCTTCATCGTTAACAGAGTTTCCGATCTCAACATCTAATGATGGACCGTCCGTTGTTATCGGTTAGAAAAATTGGATTCTTGGGTAAAATCAATTTTGCATTTCAAGGGCAGCCTTTCTTCCTTGTCCATGTGAGTCGGTGTATTAGACTGTTTGCGTCTCGGGATGGTCGGGATGGTCGTGTGGTACGCCTAACTTCGTGATCACTGGATTGGCTCTCTCACTAGTATCAGGTTCAAATAGGTGTACTTTGGCCAACTGTGATAGAGGTATTCTACATGATACCAAGATGGTGTCGTGGCTTCCACCATCTATATGCGAGGAAAATATGCATGTCGGTATACGCATGAAATTATAGGAATTGAAAATAATGTCACACGGAAATGCAAGATAGAAATTATAACCAAGGTGGAAGTAATGATCCCAGGGTAGACGGTTTGCAACAAAGGACAATGGGAGATAGTATCTACAATAAAAAACATTTCAATTTGACGCATAGAATTAAAAACACAAGGAATATGAAAAATACAAAAGAAGGTACCCATGATTGAAAATATTCCTCGTGCCTAAAACTAGTAGCATCACTGCCGAATGACAGACCAGGCCCATATATTGGCTTCCCGTAACGCCAACAGTGATCAAGTCATTAAATTCATACATACACGATAAAGAAACATCATTGTCGAACAACGGACTAAGCCCATATATAGACTTCCCAGAACGCCAATGATGATCAAGTTAGTAACTCATACATGTACGGTAAACAAAAAATTCACTGTTGGACGATGGACCAAGCCAATATATAGGCTTCCCGGAGCGCCAATAGTGAGCAAGTCATCAGTTCATGTAAAAGAAAAAACCCAGTCGAACGACAGACCAAGCCCAAATATGGGCTTCCCAGAACGCCAAGATCAAGGTTTCTGTGAATTATGAGTAGATACAGATCAAACACATCCTGAGACCAGGGCTATATACACCGTGTCACAAAATATATGGCCTTGCACAAAGTTATAGCCGTTCTAAGTAATGACAGAGATGCAACAGTAAACGGAACCCTTTGGAAAAGCAGATTACCTAAACAAAGTTGGATCCAGGCCGTGACTTAATGCCCCCGGCTCCATGCACCTACAGGATGAGGAGATGGGATATGGATTAAAATCAACATACAAGATGCTAAAGGGTAAATCGTACCTTCATAATGACAGGATAAAAAGGGGCATACGCGAACCGGATGAATCAACACTTGCTCACACGGAAGTGCGTCTCATGAGGGATTAGAAAATAGTCTGGCACAACGGGAATAGTGGGCTAATCAGTCAGACAAATTTAGATGCAACAACGCAAGGAAACTGAAAGGTAAGTCTCAATGCATACGGGGCTTCGGTTGCAGGGCAGAGGAAAGCGAGTCGAACCTCATCTCTGTTGTCGCCTCGCAGTGGTCTAAGAGAATAATGAGACAGACAGTTTAAAAAAGGTTAGAGGAAACACCGGATAGAGTTTGTTTGCCGGATGGAGTTTGTTAGCCTGATGAAGTTTGTTGGCCGGATAACATCAAACGCGACCTGATTTTTAGCTTCCACGGTTGCAGGATATGTTAGCATCGTGTGAAAATAAAAAAGTGCATAGCCATACATAGCTTTTTTTTTTAGATGTCATAGCCATACATAGTAGCACACAACTGACTAGAAGTCATGAGCCCATATACTCACGGGAGGTGCTTTATAAACAAAAAAAAAAGTTATGTATAGCCAACTTTCGAGCTCTGCGCCGAGTCAGACCTCGAGGGGCATATGTTGACATCGATTTTGACCAAGATAAAATAAAATGCATAAACCACACAAAATATAAATGCAAAATGGCAAAAATCAGTTTTATAATGAAAAAGAGTCAATTTTAAAAATATAATCAACCGCTCAAATTGGGAACCGACAAAAATAAGCATATGATACAAATGTGGATAATGCACACATTAAACCGACAATTATAAAGTATGACGAAACAAATAAAAAGTCGTCAAGTTTTCTCCTATGAAAAAAATGGTGGACACATGGTTTATATGTACGCGCACTATCACCGACAATAAAAAAAACTATGAAAAATGGAGGACACATGGTTTATATGTACGCGCACCTCGCCGATGGATACTACTCTAAAATTTCACTGTCAAAAACGGCGCCAATATTATCAAATCATCATGGAGTATGTTCCACCATGGAAATATCGCTGTATCTTAACGGATGCACACAAAATATAATGCCGACTGCTACAAATCTTCCGGCGGTCACACGCAGTTGGATTCACCTCACACATCCGTTGGATCCGGTCAACACGTTGGATGGGGCCTTCTTCTCTCATCGCAACCGCAGCAAAAAAGCAACCACCATGTCGCCGACTCGCCGTGGGGAAGCAGCACCACCTGGCTCGTAGCAGCAGCCGCGCCCCCTCATCAGCAGCGCAGCGACGCTCCACCGACTGAGCGCCGGCGAAGCTCGCCGCCACCAGCGTGGCCGTGCTCCATCGCAGCACCCCTGACGGCCGCCGCATGCTTCATTGCAGCCCCTCGCCGCACGGTGGTGCTCCATCGCAGCACTGGCTGCCGTCACATCTCCCATCACAGTATTCGTTGGCTGCCGTCACATCTCCCATCACAGTATTCGTTGGCTGCCGGCAAAGCTTTAGTGCAGCGCTGCCACCGGGCATGGCGGAGCTCCATCGTAGTACCCCGACCGCCACTGCACACTTCACTGCAGCGCCCCACCGGGCAGTGGTGCTTCATCGCAGCACCGGCTGCCGTCACATCTCCCATTGCAGCACCCGATGCCGCCGGCGAAGCTTCAGTGCAGCTCCGCCGCAGGCGCGGTGATGCTCCATCGTACACCCGGACGGCCGCCCCATGCTTCACTGCAGCGCCCTACCGCGCGGGTGTTGCTCCATCGCAGCACGGGCTGCCGTCACATCTCCCATCATAGCACCTGATGGCCGCCGGTGAAGCTTTAGTGCAGCGCCGCCCCCGGCGCGGAGGTCCTCCATCCCAGCACCGGCTACCTCCTCCCCCGCGTCAGAGCATGCACCTTCTCCTGCTGCTTCACTTCCGCTCTTGCAGCGGCCGGTGGCTGGCCGTAAGCAAACCCGGCGCTCGCTTGTAGCCAGTGGCTCAAGTGTAATAAGGCCGAAGATGAGCAATATTCCAAGGCCGGTGGGTCTCCTCCTCCAATGTGCGTGAGTCCTTGCGGTCTCGGATATCAATGAGGTAGTACGACCCGTTGTTTAGGTTTTTGCTGACCACAAAGGGCCCTTCCCAAGGTGGGGATAATTTGTGCATGTCTGTTTGATCCTGAATGAGTCGGAGCACCAAATCGCCTTCTTGAAAGGTTCGAGTCTTGACCCGGCGGCTATAATAGCGACGCAGATCTTGCTGGTACATCGTTGAACGAGCCGCCGCAAGGTCACGCTCTTCATCCAACAAATCAAGAGCATCTTGACGTTCTATTTCATTATCAGCTTCAACATAAGCCTCCACACGGGGCGAATCATGACGGATGTCACTGGGAAGAACCGCCTCCGCTCCGTAAACCATGAAAAAAGGCGTATTACCCGTGGATCTGTTGGGGGTGGTATTGATACTCCAAAGCACGGAGGGTAACACCTCAACCCAACAACCCGGCGTCCTCTACAAAGGGACCATAAGCCGGGGCTTTATGCCTCTCAAGATTTCTTGATTGGCCCTTTCAACTTGACCATTAGACTGCGGGTGAGCCACAGATGAAACATCAAGACGAATATGCTCTTGTTGACAAAATTCTTTCATAGCACCTTAAGACATATTAGTACCATTATCAGTTATGATGCTGTGAGGGTAGCCAAAACGGAAAATCACATTTTTGATGAATTAAACCACCGTTGTCGCATCACACTTGCTGACCGGCTCTACCTTAACACACTTTGTAAACTTGTCAACCGCCACCAAGAGGTGAGTCTTTTTATCCTTGGATATTTTAAAAGGTCCAACCATATCCAGCCCCTTGACTGCAAATGGCCAAGTAACTGGAATCATCCTTAATTCTTGAGCCGGCACGTGAGCTCGTCTGGAAAAAATTTGACAGCCGTCACACTTGCTAACCAGATCCTCTGCATCAGCATGAGCCGTCAGCCAATAAAATCCATGACGAAAAGCATTAGCTACGAGAGACTTAGAGCCGGCATGAGGCCACAATCTCCCTCATGAATCTCCCGTAGAATCGCACGGCCCTCCTCAGGATAAATACAACGCCGAAACACCCCTGTGACACTGCATCGGTGCAACTCGCCGTTGACAATGGTCATTGACTTAGACCCCCGGGTTATCTGCCTGGCCAAAGTTTTATCTCAGGTAACTCACCCCGGGTCATATAAGCCAAATATGGAACCGTCCAATCAGGAAGAGCATGAAGAGCCGCCACCAACTGTGCCTCCGAGTCAGGAATAGCAAGATCCTCCTCCGTAGGCAACTTAACTGAAGGGTTATTCAAAATATCAAGGAAAACATTAGGGGGTACTGGCTTACGCTGGGACCCCAGCCGGCTTAAAGCATCAGCCGCCTCATTTTCCTGCGATCAACATGCTCCACTTGATAACCCTTGAAATGACCAACAATAGCATCAACTGCTCAGCGGTAAGCCGTCATGAGCGGGTCTTTGGAATCCCAAGTTCCCGAGACTTGCTGAGCCACCAGATCTGAATCACCGAAACACCTGACCCGGCTTAAGTTCATCTCTTTGGCCATCCGAAGACCATGGAGCAAAGCCTCATATTCAACTGCATTGTTAGTACAAGGAAACATCAACCTTAAGACATAGCAAAACTTATCACCTCGTGGGGAAGTCAAAATAAATCCAGCCCCCGAGCCTTCCAACTGCCTGGATCCATCAAAATGAATAGTCCAATATGTATTATCAGGCTTCTCCTCTGGCATCTGCAACTCAGTCCAGTCATTGATGAAATCCACAAGTGCTTGAGACTTGATGGCTATCCGAGGCATATATTTCAAACCATGGGGTCCAAGCTCAATGGCCCACTTGGCCACTCAGCCCGTAGCTTCTCTGTTTTGAATAATATCCCCTAGAGGAGCTGAACTGACCACAATGATGGGATGACCAAGGAAATACTGCTTCAACTTACGACTAGTCATGAACACCCCATAGACTAGCTTCTGCCAATGTGGGTACCTTTACTTGGATACAATTAGTACCTCACTGACATAATAAACCGGCCTTTGAACCGGATACTCCTTGCCTGACTCCTTCCTTTCCACAACAACCGCTACACTGACGGCTCTGCTGTTAGTGGCCACATATAAAAGCAAGGGCTCCTTATCAATGGGAGCTGCAAAAACCGGCGGCTCGGCCAACTGCTTTTTCAGCGCCTCAAACGCTTGATTGGCAGCATCGCTCCAGACAAAGTGATATGTTTTCTTCATCAACTGGTACAGAGGGATAGCCTTTTCTCCCAAACGGCTTATAAACCGGCTCAAAGCCGCAATACGACCCGCCAAACGTTGGACGTCATTGATACATGCAGGCTTAGCCAAAGAAGTAATAGCCTTGATTTTCTCCGGGTTAGCTTCAATGCCTCTTTCAGAAACCAAAAAACCCAATAGCTTGCCTCCTCGCACACCAAAGACACACTTGGCCGGGTTAAGCATCATCTTGTAGACCCGGAGATTATCAAAGGTCTCCTTCAAATCATCTAACAAGGTCTCTTTCTTTCTGGATTTCACAACTATATCATCCACATAAGCATGAACATTGCGTCCAATCTGGTTGTGGAGGCAATTCTGGACGCAACGCTGATAAGTCGCCTGAGCACTTTTGAGCCCAAAGGGCATAGATACATAACAAAAGGCTCCAAAGGGAGTGATGAAAGATGTCTTCTCCTGGTCCTTAACTGCCATCTTGATCTGATGATAACCAGAATAAGCATCCAAGAAACTCAAACGCTCACAACTCGCCGTAGCATCAATGATCTGATCAATACGAGGGAGAGCAAAAGGATCAGCCCGACAGGCCTTATTAAGGACCGTGTAATCCATACACATGCGCCAAGTGCCGTTTTTCTTAAGCACCAGCACCGGGTTAGCCAACCATTCAGGATGAAAAACTTCAATAATAAACCCAGTCGCCAGGAGCCGGGCCACTTCCTCACCAATGGCCTTGCGCCTCTCTTCATTAAAGCGATGAAGGAATTGCTTGACCAGTTTAAACTTTGGATCAACATTGAGAGTGTGCTCAGCGAGTTCCCTCGGTACACCTGGCATGTCAGAAAATTTCCATGCAAAGATGTCCCGGTTGTCACGGATGAACTCGATGAGCGCGCTTTCTTATTTCGGATCCATATTGGCACTGATACTAAACTGTTTGGATGAGTCACCAGGAACAAAATCGACCTGCTTGGTGTCATCTGCCGACTTAAATTTCAACAAAGTGTCATGCTCTGTAGTTGGCTTCTTCAAGGGGGTCATATCCGCCGGGTCAACATTATCTTTTTAGAACTTCAACTCCTCTGTTGCACAAACAGACTCAGCATAGGCAGCATCGCCTTCTTCACACTCCAAGGCTATCTTCCTGTCACCGTGCACCGTGATGGTACCCTTACGACCCGGCATTTTGAACTGCAAATAAACATAACAAGGGCGTGCCATAAATTTGGCATAAGTCGGCCGTCCAAACAGGGCGTGATAAGGGCTATTGATCTTGACCACCTCAAAAGTCAATTTTTCAGCCCTATAGTCATGATCATGGCCAAAAGCCACCTCCAAAGTTATCTTACCCACCGGATACGCCGACTTACCGGGCACCACTCCATGAAGGACGGTAGAAGACCACTTAAGATCTTTGTCAGTCAAATCCATACGGTGGAAAGTATCATAATAAAGAATATTGATACTGCTGCCCCCGTCCATAAGCACCTTTGTCAATTTGTACCCTCCAACCTGAGGAGCAACAACCAAAGCCAGCTGACCCGGATTGTCCACCCAGGGCGGGCGATCCTCACGGCTCCATACGATGGGCTGCTCTGACCATCGTAAGTATCGGGGGACCGCCGGCTCAACCGCGTTCACCGCCCGCTTATGAATCTTCTGGCCTCGTTTGCACAAACTCGTGGTAAACACATGATACTGACCACTATTCAGCTGCTTCAGATTACCCTGATAACAGATTGTTGTTGTTGATTACCTTGATTAGGTTGTTGATTGAAACCACCTTGGTTACCTTGGCCCTGAAATCCAGAGTTCGAGCCGCCACCTCCAAAGCCGGGCCCGTGAGAGCCGGATCCTGACCCGCCGTGTGGGCCCTGGTTATCCTGATAAAAACCGGAATTTCTATACTCCCTGATGATGAAGCAATCTTTCCGGAGATGAGTGGCCGGCTTATCTTGAGTATCGTGCTTTGGGCAAGGCTGATTCATTATCGCTTCAAGGTTGAATTTTGGCCCGCCAAACCGGGACACTGATGACTTCCCCTTACGACGCCGATTATTACTCTGTGTGTTGGTATTAGCCACAAAGTCTGAACCGTCGTCAGTTTTCTTGCGCTTATCGTTATTACCTTGACCCATCGTATTATGCTGTTGTCCCTTTGCATTGCCGTTCTTCTTCCCCTTGCTAGCCTTCTCCTCATCAGACTCAGAGATGATACAATGTGTGTAACAATCAATTTTCTAGTTTTTGCCGTCACTTTGTTTTGCCTTGTAGCTTGAAATTTATAGTAGACACGTCGGGTTTCTATAATTTGGGTGTGTGAAATCGGAGGGGCGCTCAGTCTTTCTCTAAACTACTCCCTCCTTTCGGATCAGAGAAATGGATAAAGATGAATGTATCTAGAAGTAGAATACGGCTAGATACATCCATTCCTCCGACAAGTATTTTCGGACGGAGGCAATATAATTCATATTCTGATAGACTTGTGTACTTTAAGACGTTTTTAAAGAAAGTTTGTGTATCACAGGAAGGTCAGAAAAAAAGTTGTCCACCCGAAAAAAATTGTGTATGACGTGGTGGAAATACGAATTCCAACTCACTCTTTTGTTAGAAAAGAGAAACCGAAATTTAATGGACACATATTGTTGAATACTTTTTGGGGGCAGATAAAATATTTTTTAGAACAAAAACAAAAACGTTGCGTTAGTTAAAAATCTTATGCATCTGAAAATAGTTCCAGATGTTAGCAGTCACTCTCATGCTAATGCTACCCCCTTTGATAGAATCATTAATCCACCTACAGCAAATCCATGAAAGACCTTGGATACACATAGTTTGTTTGACAAAATCCCAATTGAGTTTGTAATATGGATTCTCAAAGGTAATCATAAATATCACCAATTATTTTGTATGCATTTCATGAATACTTTCATTGAGAATGACCACTCCTTTTATAATAAGGGAACCACTAGGGATCAGTCCCTAGCTTCCCATCAGACCAGCGCGTGGCCGTTGGATGAAACCTTCTTGAGCGTTAGATGCATCCCTCCAACAGCGCATTCCATTGGTAGTTCCTAAAGCGAATTTCCTTGATTCATGTTGCTTCCCTCCCTAATCATGTGTGATCACATCCTTGACAGTTTCCAAACCAAACGCCCCCCCCCCCCTTATTCACATTGTTGTTTCCATATATGAGGTCCCTTATCATGTGTGTTTCCGTATAGACATGATGCTTCCTCGTTCCATCGCACAATAAACATTCTTCTAGGCTCTTGCAATTAGCTCTGATCTTTTAGGATGTACTGTATTTCTTTACATATGGCAACTTTAATTTTTATATCACGGAAGCATTCTGAGTTTCTGACTGATGCATGGAAGCATATTGTTTACTTCATGTTATCATGTGATCACGAATGCTTCCAACCAATGCTTCCGATAATAACTCAAGGTTCAGATTTGACTCCCTATAATCACGTAAGTTTCCATGTTTAAAATTGACTCCTAATAATGCATGCTTCTTTGCTTCCTATATTGTTTTCTCTATATACAAGAATCATGCTTAGATAAGTGTCGTATATGCTTCCTTGTTTTTGCATGCAGTTACATCCCATTTTTCTTGCTTCGTTCATAATTTAGCGAAGCTTCGTAGTTAATTATTTTGTGCTTCGGCATTCACCAAAAACTAAAAATAAACAGAACATGTTTCTTTCATCCGAACTTCAACAGTAGAGCAATACATGTGCACATACGCGTGTTATTTGCTTCTTATATGTATCAATATTGCTTCGAAGAGCATCATTGCGGAGGTAGTCGTCGATCAGAGGGAAGGGAGGGTGAACCACTGGAGGTGCTGAGGGAGCTTATGGTGTGGTGGAGGAAGAACACAGTGCTGGCTTTCCATCGCGTTCCTTGCCGGCCGTTGATCAACGAAATCGCTGAGAAGACGACCAAGAAGGACGATGCCGCCGACTACAACGAGGAGACGGAGTCCAGCCGAACGCATGGCAACCGACCAGCTTGGTGCTCGTGGTTTTTTTAATTGTTTTGAGGAGAAACATACGGAGACATGCTGGATGACATGCTCAGCTTTTGGGCTATATATCATGGGCTGGGCTGGGTGCGAAATAAACGGGTGAGGTGCGGAGTCAGTTTTTATTCCTTCTCTCTAAAACGAAGTGGCAGGGCTTCACCTTCACGTATCCCTCCCGGTTTGCCTAAAAGAAACGTATCCCTGCCGATGGAATTGCGATCGGGGTGCCGCCTCCGGCGCTCGCCGCCGCATGGACCTCGTCCCCAGAACATGGATCTCATCAGCTCCCTCCCGGACGAGATGCTTCTCCTGATCCTCACACGCCTACGCTGTGTCCGCACCGCCGTGCAGACCGGCCTCCTCTCTTGCCGATGGCGCGGCCTCTGGACCGGTCTCGCAGATCTCACCTTCCGCAATCTCGAGCCCGCGAGGATTGAAGCTATACTCGCCACCCAGTTCGCTGCTTCGACGACGGCGATGTCCACCCTAGACATCTGCCTTGAAACGAGATACACTGCCGACCTTGCCAGCTCGTTGCTGCGCGCCGCCGCACGGGTCGCGCCGAGGGTGCTCGTCTTCACCACTTCGGTCAACAGATGTGAGTGGGGAGCCATCAAGCTACCTTGTTTCCATTGCGCCACCTCGATCAAGCTGGAATCCCGTGTCTTCAGTATCGCCGCACCGCCGTTTGCTGGCGAGTTCACCTTGCTGGAGAGATTATCCCTCACCGGTTACATCATACATCTTGGACTATTGCTTAGCCGCTGCCCCCACCTGCGCGTGCTCAGCCTCAACTCTCCCGGCAAATATGACATGTCCATCACTCTGCCGCCAAACAGTGTGTTCCCCACGCTCGATAGTTTGTCCCTCACTGGAGAAATTGACGGCCTTGGCAACTTGCTCAACCTCTGCCAGTGTCTGTGTGTGCTTAGCGTGACCTACCCCAACTCGCAGGAGCTCACACTACCGCCGGCAGGCGAGTTTCGGGCACTCGAGAAGTTGTCCCTCTCCGGCAACATCGCCGACCCTGGCACATTGCTTAACCGATGCCCATGCCTGCGCGTGCTTAGTGCCAACTTCCGTGGGATGGCGCTCACTTCGCTCGAAGCGGCGCTCGCCACACTTGTAGACACGGACCCAGTTGGCCTCACATTGTCCCTCCTCGGCATCAGCATTCCATGGAGAGACTGCATTGATGATGATGCTTGCTTCAACTCTCTTCTCTGCACCGCAGCGAGGCTGTCGCCGCAAGAGCTCGTCGTCGTCGACAACTTTGAGGGATGCAATTTCAATATGAGGTATGGTGCAGGCAGACACATTAATGCGGGCGTGCCCTGCTTTCGCCATGCCACGTCGATCGAGATGAATTTGCAAAAGGTATGCTCCACATCGCTGTCGATGGACGAGTTCCCGGTGCTTGAGAGGCTAATCCTACTAGGGTGCTGCAGTACCATCGATGTTGGCACCTTGGTCACCAGCTGCCCACGCCTACGGGTTCTACGGCTAAAGTAGCTAGAGGCAACATCACATAATCATTCTATGTATGAGTAGGTAATGCTTCGCTTGCGCCTGTATGCTGGAGTTCGTATCTTGTCTTATGTCCTGCTCAGACTACTCTCGGATTTAAAACTTCAGATTTTGGTTCGTTCTATGCATAATATCCTACCCAATTTTATCATATAATCATTTGGCTCGAGAGGTGAACTTTCCACAATAGATGAAGAAACTTCCTGTCACCAAATTATCTATGTTGCTGCTTAATTTTGGATCGGTAGATAGAATATATATTTTTTTCCTTCTTGTGCTGCCGTTCGCGTTTGTGTAGTACTTTGACCCTGAATGTACAGGGTCGAACAAATCTGATCTATTGGTTTACAGCAGGGTAGGTTAGGAATTGTGCACAAGTAGGATTGATCTTGTACTCGTTCCCAAACACACGTCCCTCGTCGACATGAGCAGCTTCCAAGCCGACATGGTGTTTTCGATCAAGGGCATCAGCTACTGGGCACACCTCCTGCGGGGCGTCACTTACTGCTTCTGCAACGCCCTCTTCAACGACGATGGTGACCACGACCCTGTGCTGAAATTTGGCTTCTTTTCCCTGCCTGGAGCGGATCAGCACCGCAGCAACAGCCGGGTGGCACAGCCGAAAGCCTACCACAACATGGGAGTCGTCCGGGACTCCACCATCAAGTTTATTTCCATTGATGGCGCCCTCCAACATGTCGACCTCAAGGACCGCACCATAACAATTTGGAGGTTGCTGGAGCAAGACATGGGCTGGAAGAAAGAGTATGAGCTCCGTGTCGAGACACTCTGGGGACTTGATGGATTCGGCGACCTCCCAAAGGACATAACCCCTTTGTACCCCCTTCTTAGCATAGAGGATCCTGACATTGTCTACTTCGCACTCGGTGAGTATCGCGAGAACCAAAGAAACCGGAAGTTTATCCCAACACAAGCACACTATTTGCTCGCCGTCAACCTGCAGGATAACAACATACATGCCTCCATATGTCTTGTGGACTATTTTGGCAGCTCTCATATCCCCATTCTTGTTTCTTGTGACTTTGGCCGGTATATCCATGCCGTGGGGCATGATCTCTATATCATGATGATGGAGACGATGAAACATATGTCTTTGGCTTCTTTAGACCCATTTTACTATGATGAAGGAGAGGCCGCAAAGAGGATGATCAATGACAGCGTCAGGAGCCCAGGCAGGCAGGGCAGTGGCTAGGGGCGTGGCCGGGAAGTCCCATGGACTGTAACACACTGTAGCAACAATGCTGCATGGGCCATGGTCTAGTCCTGGCTCCACCATTGAGGATGAGGGAGAGGCCATGGAGTTGGCAAGAGATCTTGCGGAAATGCATGGATGAGCTCGAGTACATATGAACCCAATTAGAAAAACACATTTCTAAATGCTAAAAAAACTGAAAAAAGGTTGCACGGGTACATCTCCATGATCTATGTGGGTGCATAAGTTTCACGGAAAGATAACTTTTTTGTAGACTGTGCAAAAAAGACAAGAAAAAAGCATGGAACACTATTTAGAAGCACTAAAATTTGTCTTGTTTGCGGAGACAAAACAAAAAGACATTTTTCACAAAACTTTGTGTTGCGCACGCATATTTGCGAACACGTGTGTGTGACATTTTGTTTTGAATTTTTTTAACATTTTAAAACACTTTTAAAATATATTTTTTAAAAGTGGGTTCATATGTACTAGGGTTCAAGTTCAGGACGTGCCGACTCAGAGATCTTGCAACTAGAAGATGGGCCGGTCCTTCCAGCAAGTTACTACTTGCAGCCATCTGCCTTAGAACTGTATACACAATGATCCATAAGATCCAACTGTCGTAGAACTCTTTTTGTTGTACCGATCGATGGAGCATATATGTGGAACTGGATTTGTTTCATCCGTTCTCTTTAATGTTTTGAGAAATTTATATCCATTTGTAAGTCTAGAATTTAAATATGAGGTGGATTTTCCTAGCATAGATAAAATATAATCCTATATACTTAAAAATAGTTGATCCCCACTAATTTTACTTTTCTTAACATGCAAACTATATATGCCACACCATGCCACCATGCATGGAAAATACCCATCCAACATGCACCATGCATGTTACTCGTATCCTATATACCTAAATAGACGAGCCTCGCTACTTATTTATCTTAACATGGAGGCATAGACATGATGCTTCCTCGTTCCATCGCACAATAAACATTCTTCTAGACTCTTGCAATTAGCTCTGATCTTTTAGGATGTACTGTATCTCTTTACATATGGCAACTTTAATTTTTATATCACGGAAGCATTCTGAGTTTCTGACTGATGCATGGAAGCATATTGTTTACTTCATCTTATCATGTGATCACGAATGCTTCCAACCAATGCTTCCGATAATAACTCAAGGTTCAGATTTGACTCCCTATAATCACGTAAGTTTCCATGTTTAAAATTGACTCCTAATAATGCATGCTTCTTTGCTTCCTATATTGTTTTCTCTATATACAAGAATCATGCTTCGATAAGTGTCGTATATGCTTCCTTGTTTTTGCATGCAGTTACATCCCATTTTCTTGCTTCGTTCATAATTTAGCGAAGCTTCGTAGTTAATTATTTTGTGCTTCGGCATTCACCAAAAACTAAAAATAAATAGAACATGTTTCTTTCATCCGAACTTCAACAGTAGAGCAATACATGTGCACATACGCGTGTTATTTGCTTCTTATATGTATCAATAATGCTTCAAAGAGCATCATTGCGGAGGTAGTCGTCGATCAGAGGGAAGGGAGGGTGAACCACTGGAGGTGCTGAGGGAGCTTATGGTGTGGTGGAGGAAGAACACAGTGCTGGCTTTCCATCGCGTTCCTTGCCGGCCGTTGATCAACGAAATCGCTGAGAAGACGACCAAGCAGGACGATGCCGCCAACTACAACGAGGAGACGGAGTCCAGCCGAACGCATGGCAACTGACCAGCTTGGTGCTCGTGGTTTTTTTAATTGTTTTGAGGAGAAACATACGGAGAATGCTGGATGACATGCTCAGCTTTTGGGCTATATATCATGGGCTGGGCTGGGTGCGAAATAAACGGGTGAGGTGCGGAGTCAGTTTTTATTCCTTCTCTCTAAAACGAAGTGGCAGGGCTTCACCTTCACGTATCCCTCCCGGTTTGCCTAAAAGAAACGTATCCCTGCCGATGGAATTGCGATCGGGGCGCCGCCTCCGGCGCTCGCCGCCGCATGGACCTCATCCCCGGAACACGGATCTCATCAGCTCCCTCCCGGACGAGATGCTTCTCCTGATCCTCACACGCCTACGCTGTGTCCGCACCGCCGTGCAGACCGGCCTCCTCTCTCGCCGGTGGCGCGGCCTCTGGACCGGTCTCGCAGATCTCACCTTCCGCAATCTCGAGCCCGCGAGGATTGAAGCTATACTCACCACCCAATTCGCTGCTTCGACGATGGCGATGTCCACCCTAGACATCTGCCTTGAAACGAGATACACTGCCGACCTTGCCAGCTCGTTGTTGCGCGCCGCCGCACGGGTCGCGCCGAGGGTGCTCGTCTTCACCTCTTCGGTCAACAGGTGTGAGTGGGGAGCCATCAACCTACCCTGTTTCCACTGCACCACCTCGATGGAGCTGGAATCGCGGGTCTTCAGTATCGATGTCGCGCCGCCGTTTGCTGGCGAGTTCACCTCGCTGGAGAGATTATCCCTCACCGGTTACATCATACATCTTGGCGTATTGCTCAGCCGCTGCCCCCGCCTGCGCGTGCTCAGCCTCAACTCTCCCGGCAAATATGACATGTCCATCACTGGAGATATTGACGTGACGGCCTTGGCAACTTGCTCAGCCTCTGCCAGTGTCTGCGACTGCGTGTGCTCAGCGTGACCTACCCCAACTCACAAGAGCTCACACTGCCGCCGGCAGGCGAGTTTCGGGCACTCGAGAAATTGTTCCTCTCTGGCAACATCGCCGACCCTGGCACATTGCTTAACCGATGCCCATGCCTACCCGTGCTTAGTGTCAACTTCCATGGGATGGCGCTCGGTTCGCTCGAGGCGGCACTCGCCACACTTGTAGACATGGCCCCAGTTGGCCTCACATTGTCCCTCCTCGGCATCAGCATTCCATGGAGAGACTGCATTGATGATGATGCTTGCTTCACCTCTCTTCTCTGCACCGCAGCGAGGCTGTCGCCGCAAGAGCTCGTCGTCGTCGACAACTTTGAGGGATGCAATTTCAATATGAGGTATGGTGCAGGCAGACACATTAATGCGGACGTGCCCTGCTTTCGCCATGCCACGTCGATCGAGATGAATTTGCAAAAGGTATGCTCCACATCGCTGTCGATGGACGAGTTCCCGGTGCTTGAGAGGCTAATCCTACTAGGGTGCTGCAGTACCATCGATGTTGGCACCTTGGTCACCAGCTGCCCACGCCTACGGGTTCTACGGCTAAAGTAGCTAGAGGCAACATCACATAATCATTCTATGTATGAGTAGGTAATGCTTCGATTGCGCCTGTATGCTGGAGTTCGTATCTTGTCTTATGTCCTGCTCAGACTACTCTCGGATTTAAAACTTCAGATTTTGGTTCGTTCTATGCATAATATCCTACCAATTTTATCATATAATCATTTGGCTCGAGAGGTGAACTTTCCACAATAGATGAAGAAACTTTCCTGTCACCAAAGTATCTATGTTGCTGCTTAATTTTGGATCGGTAGATAGAATATATATTTTTTTCCTTCTTGTGCTGCCGTTCGCGTTTGTGTAGTACTTTGACCCTGAATGTACAGGGTCGAACAAATCTGATCTATTGGTTTACAGCAGGGTAGGTTAGGAATTGTGCACAAGTAGGATTGATCTTGTACTCGTTCCCAAACACACGTCCCTCGTCGACATGAGCAGCTTCCAAGCCGACATGGTGTTTTCGGTCAAGGGCATCAGCTACTGGGCACACCTCCTGCGGGGCGTCACTTACTGCCTCTGCGAGGCCCTCTTGAACGACGATGGTGACCACGACCCCGTGCTGAAGTTTGGCTTCTTTTCCCTGCCTGGAGCGGAGGGTATTTGACAAAAAGCTACCATATTAGGGGTTGCCGTCCCACAGAACTACCACATTTAAAAAAGTGACTGATAACTACCAAAAAAATTTAATTTTGTGACTAAAAACTATCACTTTTGAAAAATGGTCAGTTTAGACAATTTAAACACGTTTATGACATGCGGGACCCATCTATCAAGGCTGACGTGGCGGCAAAGTCAACTCTGTTCATTTTGACCGTTGAGCTGACCGTTATGACAGGTGGGCCCACACGTCATTCTTCTTCTTCCTCTCTCTATCTCGCTGCCGTTCGTCTCGCCGCTGTGGCCGCGGCCCTACGGCTGCTCTCCTGCTCCTAGGCGCCATCGCTACCGCCGTTGTCCCCACTGTTGCCCTCTGCTCCCGCGCCGGCGAGCCCCTGGCCTCCCCTGCCTGCTGCCGCGGAGCTCCTGCCCCGCGCCCCCTGCTGGCTTGCTGCCGTTGCGGCTTGCCGGCCCGGCCGCCGCAAACCGCCCGCGCTGCCCGCCGGCCTGCGTCCCCCGCCGCAGCCCCGCTGCTACTTGGCTCCCGCCTCTGCCGCCGCCGTGCGAACCCTCCCCGACCCGCGCTCAGGACTCGCCCCGCCTCCTCCTCCCAGTGCCGCACCGCCCCCTGCAGCCCACACACGGTCGCGCTCGGCGGTCGGCCAGGCCCGCATCTACCATCGAGTAGTAGCTCGCGACACCGACAGCCGGCTCCGGCGACGAGCTCGTCCGCAGGGACCCAATTGCTTTTACTAAAAAACTGAAAAGGACTTGATTGCTTTTTTATAAAACTTGCAAGGATCTAATTGCTTTTTTAAAAGTTATAGGGACCCGGTTGTTTTTATTTTTTTAAAGGGACCGACGTATGGGCCCCACCTGTCATGACGGTCAGCTTAACGGTCAAAATAAACGGAGTTGACTTTGCCGCCACATCAGCCCTGACAGGTGGGTCCCGCATGTCATAAACGTGCTTAAATCATCTAAACTGACCATTTTTCAAAAGTGGTAGTTTTTAGTCACAAAATTAGAAATTTTTGTTAGTTATCAGTCACTTTTTTAAATGTGGTAGTTCTGTGGGACGATAACCCCTAATATGGTAGTTTTTTATCAAATACTCTGGAGCGGATCACCACCGCAGCAACAGCCAGGTGGCACAGCCGAAAGCCTACCACAACATGGGAGTCGTCCGGGACTCCACCATCAAGTTTATTTCCATTGATGGCGCCCTCCAACATGTCGACCTCAAGGACCGCACCATAACAATTTGGAGGTTGCTGGAGCAAGACATGGGCTGGAAGAAAGAGTATGAGCTCCGTGTCGAGACACTCTGGGGACTTGATGGATTTGCTCGCTGTCAACCTGCTGGATAACACCATACAGGCCTCCATATGTCTTGTGGACTATTTTGGCAGCTCTGGTATCCCCATCCCCAATCTTGTTTCTTGTGATTTTGGTCGGTATATCGGGCATGATCTCTATTTCATGATGATGGGAGACGACAAAGCAAATTTCTTTGGCTTCTTTAGACCCATTTGACTATTATGAAGGAGAGGTTGCAAATAGGATGAGCAACGGCGGCGTCAGGGGCCAGGCAGGCAGGGCAGTGGCTAGGGGCGTTGCCAGGAAGCCCCATGGACTGTCTCACACTATAGCAACAATGTTGCATGGGCTGTGGTCTATTCCTGGCTCCACCATTGAGGATGAGGGAGAGGCCATGGAGTAGGCAAGAGATCTTGGGGAAGTGCATGGATGAAACCCGTGTACATATGAACCTACTTCGGGAAACACATTTATAAATGCCAAAAAAATCTGAAAAAAAGATTGCACGGGTACATCTCCATGTTCTATGTGCACGCATAAAGTTTGATGGAAAAATAATTTTTTATGGCATGTGCCAAAAAGACAAAAAAAATGTCGTGAAACGCTATTTAGAAGCACTGTTGTCTTTTTTTGCGAAGACAAAACAAAAAGATATTTTTTCACAAAACTTTATGCCGCACACAAATATTTGGGAACATGTATGTGTGACACTTTGTTTTGAATTTTTTAACATTTTAAAACACGTCTAAAATGTTTTTTTTTGAAAGTGGGTTCATATGTATGGACGTGCCGACTCAAGGATCTTGAAACTAGAAGATGGGCCGGTCCTTCCAGCAAGTTACTACTTGCAGCCATCTGCCTTAGAACTTCATACTACATAATAATCCATAAGATCCAACTGTCGTGGAACCATGTCCTATCATCACGTAAGATGGAGTAGTTTCAATGGTGAACATCACTATGTTGATCATATCTACTATATGATTCACGCTCGACCTTTCGGTCTCCGTGTTCCGAGGCCATATCTGCATATGCTAGGCTCGTCAAGTTTAACCTGAGTATTCTGCGTGTGCAAAACTGGCTTGCACCCGTTGTAGATGGACGTAGAGCTTATCACACCTGATCATCACGTGGTGTCTGGGCACGACGAACTTTGGCAACGGTGCATACTTAGGGAAAACACTTTTATCTTGAAATTTAGTGAGAGATCATCTTATAATGCTACCGTCAATCAAAGCAAGATAAGATGCATAAAAGATAAACATCACATGCAATCAATATAAGTGATATGATATGGCCATCATCATCTTGTGCTTGTGATCTCCATCTCCGAAGCATCGTCATGATCACCATTGTCACCGGCGCGACACCTTGATCTCCATCGTAGCATCATTGTCGTCTCGCCAATCTTATGCTTCTACGACTATCGCTACCGCTTAGTGATAAAGTAAAGCATTACAGGGTGATTGCATTGCATACAATAAAGCGACAACCATATGGCTCCTGCCAGTTGCCGATAACTTGGTTATAAAACATGATCATCTCATACAATAAAATTTAGCATCATGCCTTGACCATATCACATCACAACATGCCCTGCAAAAACAAGTTAGACGTCCTCTACTTTGTTTGTTGCAAGTTTTACGTGGCTGCTACGGGCTTAGCAAGAACCAATCTTACCTACGCATCAAAAACCACAACGATAGTTTGTCAAGTTGGTGTTGTTTTAACCTTCGCAAGGACCGGGCGTAGCCACACTCGGTTCAACTAAAGTTGGAGAAACTGACACCCGCCAGCCACCTGTGTGCAAACCACGTCGGTAGAACCAGTATCGCGTAAGCGTACGCGTAATGTCGGTCCGGGCCGCTTCATCCAACAATACCGCCGAACCAAAGTATGACATGCTGGTAAGCAGTATGACTTATATCGCCCACAACTCACTTGTGTTCTAATCGTGCATATAACATCAACACATAAAACCTAGGCTTGGATGCCACTGTTGGGGAACGTAGTAATTTCAAAAAAATTCCTACGCACATGCAAGATCATGGTGATGCACAGCAACGAGAGGGAGAGTGTTGTCTACGTACCCTCGTAGACCGGAAGCTAAAGCGTTAGCACAACGCGGTTGATGTAGTCGTATGTCTTCACGGCCCGACCGATCAAGCATCTAAACTACGGCACCTCCGAGTTCTAGCACACGTTCAGCTCGATGACGATCCCCGGACTCCGATCCAGCAAAGTGTCGGGGATGAGTTCCGTCAGCACGACGGCGTGGTGACGATCTTGATGTTCTACCGTCGCAGGGCTTCGCCTAAGCACCGCTACAATATTATCGAGGATTATGGTGGAGGGGGGCACCGCACATGGCTAAGAGATCGATGATCAATTTTTGTGTCTCTAGGGTGCCCCCCTGCCCCCGTATATAAAGGAGTGGAGGAGGGTGGCGCGCCCAAGGGGGGGAGTCCAACTCACACCGGGAGTAGGACTCCCCTTTTTCCTATTAGGAGTAGGAGAAGGAAGGAAGAGGAAGGAGGGAGGAAGGAAAGGGGGGGCCGGCCCCCTCCCAATTCGGATTGGGATTGGGGGGCGCCCCCTCCCTTGCTCCTTTCCCCTCCTTTCCACTAAGGCCCAATAAGGCCCATATACCTCCCGGGGGGTTCCGATAACCTCCCGGTGATCCGGTATTGTCCCAATCTTACCCGGAACCTTTCCGGTGTCCAAATATAGTCGTCCAATATATCGATCTTTATGTCTCGACCATTTCGAGACTCCTCGTCAAGTCTGTGATCACATCCGGGACTCCGAACAACCTTCGGTACATCAAAACTCATAAACTCATAATATAACTGTCATCGAAACCTTAAGCGTGCGGACCCTACGGGTTCGAGAACAATGTAGACATGACCGAGACACGTCTCCGGTCAATAACCAATAGCGGAACCTGGATGCTCATATTGGCTCCCACATATTCTACGAAGATCTTTATCGGTCAGACCGCATAACAACATACGTTGTTCCCTTTGTCATCGGTATGTTACTTGCCCGAGATTCGATCGTCGGTATCTCAATACCTAGTTCAATCTCGTTACCGGCAAGTCTCTTTACTCGTTCCGTAATACATCATCCTGCAACTAACTCATTAGTTGCAATGCTTGCAAGGCTTAAGTGATGTGCATTACCGAGAGGGCCTAGAGATACCTCTCCGACAATCGGAGTGACAAATCCTAATCTCGAAATACGCCAACCTAACAAGTACCTTCGGAGACACCTGTAGAGCACATTTATAATCACCCAGTTACGTTGTGACGTTTGGTGGCACACAAAGTGTTCCTCCGGTAAACGGGAGTTGCATAATCTCATAGTCATAGGAACATGTATAAGTCATGAAGAAAGCAATAGCAACAAACTAAACGATCAAGTGCTATGCTAACGGAATGGGTCAAGTCAATCACATCATTATCTAATGATGTGACCCCGTTAATCAAATGACAACTCATGTCTATGGCTAGGAAACTTAACCATCTTTTATTCAACGAGCTAGTCAAGTAGAGGCATACTAGTGACACTCTGTTTGTCTATGTATTCACACATGTATTATATTTCCGGTTAATACAATTCTAGCATGAATAATAAACATTTATCATGAAATAAGGAAATAAATAATAACTTTATTATTGCCTCTAGGGCATATTTCCTTCAGTCTCCCACTTGCACTAGAGTCAATAATCTAGTTCACATCGCCATGTGATTTAATATCAATAGTTCACATCACCATGTGATTAACACCCATAGTTCACATCATCATGTGACCAACACCCAATGGGTTTACTAGATTAAATAATCTAGTTCACATCGCTATGTGATTGACGCCCAAAGAGTACTAAGGTGTGATCATGTTTTGCTTGTGAGAGAAGTTTAGTCAACGGGTCTGCCACATTCAGATCCGTAAGTATTTTGCAAATTTCTATGTCAGCAATGCTCTGCATGGAGCTATTCTAGCTAATTGCTCCCACTTTCAATATGTATCTAGATTGAGACTTAGAGTCATCTGGATCAGTGTCAAAACTTGCATCGACGTAACCCTTTACAACGAACCTTTTGTCACCTCCATAATCGAGAAACATATCCTTATTCCACTGAGGATAATTTTGACCAATGTCCAGTGATCTACTCCTAGATCACTATTGTACTCCCTTGCCAAACTCAGGGCAGGGTATACAATAGGTCGGGTACACAGCATGGCATACTTTATAGAACCTATGGCTAAGGCATAGGGAATGACTTTCATTCTCTCTCTATCTTCTGTCGTGGTCGGGTTTTGAGTCTTACTCAACTTCACACCTTGTAACACAGGCAAGAACTTTCTTCTTTGACTGTTCCATTTTGAACTACTTCAAAATCTTGTCAAGGTATGTACTCATTGAAAAACTTATCAAGTATCTTGATCTATCTCTATAGATCTTGATGCTCAATATGTAAGCAGCTTCACCGAGGTCTTTCTTTGAAAAACTCCTTTCAAATATTCCTTTATGCTTTGCAGAATAATTCTACATTATCTCCGATCAACAATATGTCTTTCACATATACTTATCAGAAATGTTGTAGTGCTCCCACTCACTTTCTTGTAAATACATGCTTCACCGCAAGTCTGTATAAAACTATATGCTTTGATCAACTTATCAAAGCGTATATTCCAACTCCAAGATGCTTGCATCAGTCCATAGATGGATCGCTGGAGCTTGCATATTTTGTTAGTACCTTTAGGATTGACAAAACCTTCTGGTTGCATCATATACAACTCTTCTTTAATAAATCCATTAAGGAATGCAGTTTTGTTTATCAATTTGCCAGATTTCATAAAATGCGGCAATTGCTAACATGATTCGGACAGACTTAAGCATAGATACGAGTGAGAAAATCTCATCGTAGTCAACACCTTGAACTTGTCGAAAAACTTTTTGCGATAATTCTATCTTTGTAGATAGTAACACTACTATCAGTGTCCGTCTTCCTCTTGAAGATCCATTTAATCTCATTGGCTCGCCGATCAATGGGCAAGTCAATCAAAGTCCATACTTTGTTCTCATACATGGATCTCATCTCAGATTTCATGGCCTCAAGCCATTTCACGGAATCTGGGCTCATCATCGCTTCCTCATAGTTCATAGGCTCGTCATGGTCAAGTAACATGACCTCCAGAACAGGATTACCGTACCACTCTGGTGCGGATCTCACTCTGGTTTACCTACGAGGTTCGGTAGTAACTTGATCTGAAGTTACATGATCATCATCATTAGCTTCCTCACTAATTGGTGTAGTAGTCACAGGAACAGATTTCTATGATGAACTACTTTCCAATAAGAGAGCAGGTACAGTTACCTCATCAAGTTCTACTTTCCTCCCACTCACTTCTTTTGAGAGAAACTCCTTCTCTAGAAAGGATCCATTCTCAGCAATGAATATCTTGCCTTCGGATCTGTGATAGAAGGTGTACCCAACATATTCTTTTTGAGTATCCTATGAAGATGCACTTCTCCGATTTGGGTTTGAGCTTATCAGGTTGAAACTTTTTCACATAAGCATTGCAACCTCAAACTTTAAGAAACGACAGCTCAGATTTCTCGCCAAACCACAGTTCATACGGTGTCGTCTCAACGGATTTAGATGGTGCCCTTTTTAACGTGAATGTAGCTGTCTCTAATGCATAACCCCAAAACGACAGTGGTAGATCGGTAAGAGACATCATAGATCGCACTATATCTAATAAAGTACGGTTATGACGTTCGGACACACCATTACACTGTGGTATTCCAGGTGGCGTGAGTAGTGAAACTATTTCACATTGTTTTAACTGAAAGCCAAACTCGTAACTCAAATATTTTACTTCTGCAATCATATCGTAGAGACTTTTATTTTTGTTACGATGATTCTCCACTTCACTCTGAAATTCTTCGAACTTTTCAAATGTTTCAGACTTGTGTTTCATCAAGTAGATATACTCATATCTGCTCAAATCATCTGTGAAGATCAGAAAATAATGATACCTGTCGCGAGCCTCAATATTCATTGGACCACATACATCAGTATGTATGATTTCCAACAAATCTGTTGCTTGCTCCATTGTTCCGGAGAACGGAGTCTTAGTCATCTTGCCTATGAGGCATGGTTTGCAAGCATCAACTGATTCATAATCAAGTGATTCCAAAAGCCCATCAGCATGGATTTTCTTCATGCGTTTTACACCAATATGACCTAAACGACAGTGCCACAAATAAGTTGCACTATCATTATTAACTTTGCATTTTTTGGCTTCAATATTATGAATATGTGTATCACCACAATCGAGATCCAACAAACCATTTTCATTGGGTGTATGACCATAGAAGGTTTTATTCATGTAAACAGAACAACAATTATTCTCTAACTTACATGAATAACCGTATTGCAATAAATATGATCCAATTATATTTATGCTTAACGCAAACACCAAATAACACTTATTTAGGTTCAACATTAATTCCGAAAGTATAGGGAGTGTGCGATGATGATCATATCAATATTGGAACCACTTCCAACACACATCGTCACTTCACCCTTAACTAGTCTCTGTTCATTCTGCAACTCCCGTTTCGAGTTACTACTCTTAGCAACTGAACTAGTATCAAATATTGAAGGGTTGCTATAAACACTAGTAAAGTACACATCAATAACATGTATATCAAATATACCTATGTTCACTTTGGCATCCTTCTTATCCGTCAATTACTTGGGGTAGTTCCGCTTCCAGTGACCAGTCCCTTTGCAGTACAAGCACTCAGTTTCAGGCTTAGGTCCAGACTTGGGTTTTTTTACTTGAGCAGCAACTTGCTTGCCGTTCTTCTTGAAGTTCCTCTTTCTTCCCTTTGTCCCTTTACTTTAAACTAGTGGTTTTGTTTACCATCAACACTTGATGCTTTTCTTGATTTCTACCTTCGTTGATTTCAGCATCACGAAGAGCTTGGAATCGTTTCCGTTATCCCTTGCATATTATAGTTCATCACGAAGTTCTACTAACTTGGTGATGGTGACTAGAGAATTCTGTCAATCACTATTTTATCTGGAAGATTAACTCCCACTTGATTCAAGCGATTGTAGTACCCAGACAATCTGAGCACATGCTCACTGCTTGAGCTATTCTCCTCCATCTTTTAGCTATAGAACTTGTTGGAGACTTCATATCTCTCAACTCGGGTATTTGCTTGAAATATTAGCTTCAACTCCTGGAACATCTCATATGGTCCATGACGTTCAAAACATCTTTGAAGTCCCGATTCTAAGACATTTAAGCATGGTGCACTAAACTATCAAGTAGTCATCATATTGAGCTAGCCAAATGTTCATAACATCTGCATCTGCTCCTGCAATAGGTTTGTCACCTAGCGGTGCATCAAAGACATAATTCTTCTGTGCAACAATGAGAATAAACCTCAGATCACGGATCCAATCCGCATCATTGCTACTAACATCTTTCAACTTAGTTTTCTCTAGGAATATATCAAAAATAAAACATGGGAGCTAAACGCGAGCTATTGATCTACAACATAGATATGATAATACTACCAGGACTAAGTTCATGATAAATTAAAGTTCAATTAATCATATTACTTAAGAACTCCCACTTAGATAGACATCCCTCTAATCCTCTTAGTGATCACGTGATCCAAATCAACTAAACCATGTCCTATCATCACGTAAGATGGAGTAGTTTCAATGGTGAACATCACTATGTTGATCATATCTACTATATGATTCACGCTCGACCTTTCGGTCTCCGTGTTCCGAGGCCATATCTGCATATGCTAGGCTCGTCAAGTTTAACCTGAGTATTCTGCGTGTGCAAAACTGGCTTGCACCCGTTGTAGATGGACGTAGAGCTTATCACACCTGATCATCACGTGGTGTCTGGGCACGACGAACTTTGGCAACGGTGCATACTTAGGGAAAACACTTTTATCTTGAAATTTAGTGAGAGATCATCTTATAATGCTACCGTCAATCAAAGCAAGATAAGATGCATAAAAGATAAACATCACATGCAATCAATATAAGTGATATGATATGGCCATCATCATCTTGTGCTTGTGATCTCCATCTCCGAAGCATCGTCATGATCACCATTGTCACCGGCGCGACACCTTGATCTCCATCGTAGCATCATTGTCGTCTCGCCAATCTTATGCTTCTACGACTATCGCTACCGCTTAGTGATAAAGTAAAGCATTACAGGGTGATTGCATTGCATACAATAAAGCGACAACCATATGGCTCCTGCCAGTTGCCGATAACTTGGTTATAAAACATGATCATCTCATACAATAAAATTTAGCATCATGCCTTGACCATATCACATCACAACATGCCCTGCAAAAACAAGTTAGACGTCCTCTACTTTGTTTGTTGCAAGTTTTACGTGGCTGCTACGGGCTTAGCAAGAACCAATCTTACCTACGCATCAAAAACCACAACGATAGTTTGTCAAGTTGGTGTTGTTTTAACCTTCGCAAGGACCAGGCGTAGCCACACTCGGTTCAACTAAAGTTGGAGAAACTGACACCCGCCAGCCACCTGTGTGCAAACCACGTCGGTAGAACCAGTATCGCGTAAGCGTACGCGTAATGTCGGTCCGGGCCGCTTCATCCAACAATACCGCCGAACCAAAGTATGACATGCTGGTAAGCAGTATGACTTATATCGCCCACAACTCACTTGTGTTCTAATCGTGCATATAACATCAACACATAAAACCTAGGCTTGGATGCCACTGTTGGGGAACGTAGTAATTTCAAAAAAATTCCTACGCACATGCAAGATCATGGTGATGCACAGCAACGAGAGGGAGAGTGTTGTCTACGTACCCTCGTAGACCGGAAGCTAAAGCGTTAGCACAACGCGGTTGATGTAGTCGTATGTCTTCACGGCCCGACCGATCAAGCATCTAAACTACGGCACCTCCGAGTTCTAGCACACGTTCAGCTCGATGACGATCCCCGGACTCCGATCCAGCAAAGTGTCGGGGATGAGTTCCGTCAGCACGACGGCGTGGTGACGATCTTGATGTTCTACCGTCGCAGGGCTTCGCCTAAGCACCGCTACAATATTATCGAGGATTATGGTGGAGGGGGGCACCGCACATGGCTAAGAGATCGATGATCAATTTTTGTGTCTCTGGGGTGCCCCCCTGCCCCCGTATATAAAGGAGTGGAGGAGGGTGGCGCGCCCAAGGGGGGGAGTCCAACTCCCACCGGGAGTAGGACTCCCCTTTTTCCTATTAGGAGTAGGAGAAGGAAGGAAGAGGAAGGAGGGAGGAAGGAAAGGGGGGGCCGGCCCCCTCCCAATTCGGATTGGGATTGGGGGGCGCCCCCTCCCTTGCTCCTTTCCCCTCCTTTCCACTAAGGCCCAATAAGGCCCATATACCTCCCGGGGGGTTCCGATAACCTCCCGGTGATCCGGTATTGTCCCAATCTTACCCGGAACCTTTCCGGTGTCCAAATATAGTCGTCCAATATATCGATCTTTATGTCTCGACCATTTCGAGACTCCTCGTCAAGTCTGTGATCACATCCGGGACTCCGAACAACCTTCGGTACATCAAAACTCATAAACTCATAATATAACTGTCATCGAAACCTTAAGCGTGCGGACCCTACGGGTTCGAGAACAATGTAGACATGACCGAGACACGTCTCCGGTCAATAACCAATAGCGGAACCTGGATGCTCATATTGGCTCCCACATATTCTACGAAGATCTTTATCGGTCAGACCGCATAACAACATACGTTGTTCCCTTTGTCATCGGTATGTTACTTGCCCGAGATTCGATCGTCGGTATCTCAATACCTAGTTCAATCTCGTTACCGGCAAGTCTCTTTACTCGTTCCGTAATACATCATCCTGCAACTAACTCATTAGTTGCAATGCTTGCAAGGCTTAAGTGATGTGCATTACCGAGAGGGCCCAGAGATACCTCTCCGACAATCGGAGTGACAAATCCTAATCTCGAAATACGCCAACCTAACAAGTACCTTCGGAGACACCTGTAGAGCACATTTATAATCACCCAGTTACGTTGTGACGTTTGGTGGCACACAAAGTGTTCCTCCGGTAAACGGGAGTTGCATAATCTCATAGTCATAGGAACATGTATAAGTCATGAAGAAAGCAATAGCAACAAACTAAACGATCAAGTGCTATGCTAACGGAATGGGTCAAGTCAATCACATCATTATCTAATGATGTGACCCCGTTAATCAAATGACAACTCATGTCTATGGCTAGGAAACTTAACCATCTTTTATTCAACGAGCTAGTCAAGTAGAGGCATACTAGTGACACTCTGTTTGTCTATGTATTCACACATGTATTATATTTCCGGTTAATACAATTCTAGCATGAATAATAAACATTTATCATGAAATAAGGAAATAAATAATAACTTTATTATTGCCTCTAGGGCATATTTCCTTCACTGAGGACCTTTGCAACACCTAGCTTGTTGCGCTCAGGGGCTTTGGAACACCTAGCTTGTTGCAAAGGTCTGCTGAGACAGTACCACTGCCCCGCCATGGCCGGAGCGCCACGGTCATGGAGCGCCACCGGCCGCCGGAGTCGCCGCGCCTCCTCTGACCCAGCACCTCAAACATCTGCCTCTATTCCTGCACAATGGCGACGAGCTCTCACACCGGGCACTGCACGACGACGACGAGCTCTCATACCAGGCACTCCTCTGGCAATTTCTGCAACTAAAGCTATGTTTCTGAAATATGCGTCGTGTTGCAATACTTGGCCTCGTACGCTCTAACGCCGGAACTCCTCCGACACTTCCTGCAACCGTGGTTACATTTCCAAAACAAGAGCCCTGTTGCAGAAGAAAAAATCTTCACCGTCGAACCATTTTTTTCTTTCTGAAACAAGACCTCTGTTGCAGAAACCTTCTGAAAGTAGACTCTGGCTGTGTTTGATAGTAGAGTGCTAAAAAAGCCCAAAGTATTAAAAACTACAGTATTTTAGCGTGAAGCTATAAGATACCACAGTTTTCAGATATCACGATATTTTAGAGTATTGAGAATACTTTAAGCTGTTTGGCTAATGTTGTATATCAACGTAATTAGCTAGCTAGCCATTTTCTCTTAGCTACCCAGCTTATCAAAGATGAAGAGAAAATCGAACTGCTGTGCACAGCGCTAGTTATGCTGAGGTGACTCGACGTGCCGCCGGCTGGCCCTCACCGCCGCACTCGCACAGAGAAAAGTAGGAGCGGAGGTGACTGAATTTTTCATTAGGCTGCAGAAGGCGGATCATTACGGCCGGTATTCTTGAGCTAGGTCTGCTCAGCGTACTCACCATTATTTATCTCTAGCAACGAGAGAGCAGCGGCTGCAGCTTGGGATTGAACAAGATAGAAAGATAGCGACCGGCTCGTTTTTCTCTCATGCTCAGTTTTTAAAGAAGAGGTCCTCTGTTGCTGAAAAAACTTCAGCATTGAACCATTTGTTTTCTTTCTGAAACAAGACCTCTGTTGCAGAAACCTTCTGAAACAATACGTTTGTTGAAAAAAAACTGTTTGCACGGGACTTTTGACCAGCATGAGCGCTCAATCAAATCGATCCGACTCACCATGCCACCATGCATGGAAAGTACCCATCCAACATGCACCATGCATGTTATTTGTATCCTATATACCTAAATACACAAGCCTAGCTACGTATTTATCTCAACATGGAAGCATATCATCTCATCATAACTATGCATGAAAAAGGTCCATCATTACATGTACTGATGTATGGAGAAATGTCCACTGCAACATGCAATTATGCATGAGAAAACGCATATTTCAAAAGAGTGAAAAAAATATGAAACTAAAATATTAACTTGTGAAACTGATTATTTGGAGATGATGGTAATTCATGTGTGTTTACGAATCAATATAGTCCTTGGATGATATCAATAATGCATGTCGGCAAGTATGAGACTTGTCTGTGAGATATTATGTTGTATGATATGTTTTAAATGGTCCCTGGTCGGATAGTGATGTGTGTTCATATCTTAGTATACTAGCATGCAACACATGGATGACTTTATCTCCACTAGTCACGGAGCATTTGATGCTAACCGGACTACATGGACCTGATTGGATCTGAGGTCATGTACGGGTGACCGGATCCGAGCTGGGATGGATGCCAGGTCAGATAGACTCAACAATGAGACGCAACGATAGGTCATCTGTGAGTCTCTAGTACAACATATGTTCTATGTCCTAAAACCTGAGTTGGCGCATGGACTTGAGGTGGTGACCCACCTGCTTTAGGCCGACCAAACGTTACTCTCCATAAATGGGTAGTTACCAAGGTTAGTTTCGGGCTTGTCCAGACTCATGCCGCGAGACATTGTCAAGCAGGATGGGATTTGCCCTCCGATCTAGAAGATATACTCTAGGTCCCTCGTGGACCTGGATAAGCATGGCCATGCCACAAGGATTATGAGATAATCCAGTTTTGAGGTCAACATCACTAGGACGAGAAAGTGGCATGGTACAATAAGGGTGACCGATTGGCCTTGAGCCCGACAACATATATCATGAGACAAAGGAAACAGAAGTGTGACACGGAGAACCCTAAAGTCTCGTCGCGCTGGCCAGGAGGCCGATAATAGTGTCGGAGAAGGCAGGGGATCGAAGATCTCCACGACGGAGAGCAAAGCACCGTCGGGAGGAGTAAAACCCTAACAGAGGGATAGGTATCGTTATGCTAAACTTGGGGTTGATATTTTTTTTCTAAATAATAAGTGCCACACGTGTGGCACGAAGTAACGCCGCCGTTACGTTTTTTACAACTAAAATTGTCATCCGAGGAAAAAAATCAAAAAACACTGAAACTTGCCATCCAAACAGAAAGTTGTTATGCTTTACCATTCTCGGGTAACTAAACTTACCAACACTTTAGGGCGGAATTGTTTCGTGCCAAACGTGTGGCATTTATTTTAAAAAAAACTTAGGGTTGGGTACCTTGTCCTATCCGAAGTGCCCGAGAGAAGAAAGATGGAAATATATTGCTTCATGGGCCGTGTCCGGGCTTGGAATCTGGGTTTGGCCGACGCGTACAAGAAGTTTCTTTTCTCCACACGCCTCCACGGAGTGGAGTTGTTCCCGTTCTCGATATCGTTTGTGATGGCCTCAGGCGCTCGCCGCCGCCGCCACCGCCACCGCCGAGCTCTCCCGATTTGTGGTCCAGAAGGAGATGACCGAATCAGCTCCCTCCCCGAAGACATGCTCATCCAGATCCTCTTGCGCCTGGGCAGCGCCCGCGACGCCGCGCGCACCGGTGTTCTCTCGCGCCGGTGGCGCGGCCTCTGGGCCCGTCTCCCCAATCTCACCTTCCGCGACGTCCCCATCAGCAAGATCGAAGCGGCGCTCGCCAGCGTCGCTCTCCCCGCAGCCGTTTCTCTTCTCGACATCCGTTTCCCGTCTTTTCCGTCGACGGAGTGGGGCAAGGCCGACGACATCCGCGCCAAGTCGCTGCTGCGCGCCGCCGCGCGCCTCTCACCGGAGGAGCTCGTCTTCGTCCTCCCGCAGCCTTCTCCTGTAAAACCAGACCTCCCCCTCGAAATCCCATGCCGTGCTTCCGCCGGGCCACATCGATCGAACTGGACATGCGTCACCTCCGCCTCAAGCCGCCGCTCACAGGCGAGCTCCCCGTGCTCGAGAGGTTGACCCTCTCCGGCAACATTGTCGACCTTGGCACCATACTCAGCCGCGCCACGCCTACGTGTGCTCAGCGTCACCTTTCGCGACGCCGATCCAGACTCGCTCATCGCGGCGCTCGCCTCCCTTGAAGCGGCTGCCGTGCTCGGCCTTGTCGTGTCTCTCCTCTGCCTCAACTACGTCACTATTCGTAGAAAGTACAAAATTGGCGCCGCTCGCTTCGCCTCCTTTCTCGGTGCCATGGCAGGATTCTCTCCCCAGGAGCTCGTCCTCACGGACGACAGTTACCATGAGTGCTATAATGTCGACCTGCCCAGCTTCCGTCGCACCACGGCGATCAAAATGAGCTTGAATTCCGTCCGCTTCACACTGCCACCGGCGGGCGAGTTCCCCGCACTCGAGAGGCTGTCCCTCGACGGTTGCACCGTAGCCGCCCTTGCCACATTGGTCGCCCGATGCCCCCGCTTGCGCGTTCTCAAGGCAACCAAGGATAATCATACACACAGCATTGTAGTCTACTCGACCTCGCTAGAGGAGCTTGACCTTGATGCTTATGGAGACACGGAATGCCGGAGCATTGACATTGGGACTCCGCTGCTTAAGCAACTGAAGCTGAAGGTCCTGGCCAACGCTGACCTAAACGTGCCCATCTCGGCACCAATGGTGGAGAAGGTCTTGTTGACACGCTTGTTTGCACAGTGGCCTCTTGTGTCTGATTTTTGGTTGCTCGAGAGGCTGAGGTTAGTGACGAGAGAGAGCTACAAATACAAAGATGGGGTGCTCAACAACAAGAACGACCAAGAAGGCGCATGTTCGAAGCCCTCTCGCATTCATGTCCTGATCTTGGACATATTTGTCCATGTATGTCTCTTGTCTGTCCTCTTTCTGAATCTACTAGATTTTTTGTTGCATCAGTTAATTCGACGATTGATGCCTAATAACTATGATGTCGTTTTGCAGAATCATTCTCATTCGGATGTAGCGCTGCTGAACTTTGCGCATGAGATGAACAAGCTTTCCGTTACCAACTTTTCTACATTGGAGCTAAATCTCAATACAGAGGGGCATGCTTTTGGAGCATTGATGTTACGTCTCCTTGGGATGCATCACATTCGTGTTGAAATATGAGATGGGCCTAGAGCTCATATGACAATTTCAGATTTAATCTCTAAGGGTCCATGTAGGTGGCATGACAAGGTGGTGGGAAGTTTAGTCCCACCCCGGAAGTGGAAGGAAAGTTGGAGTGGTTTATAAGGGATTCTCTCCCTCATGCTATTGGAGCTTGAGAAGAGATGAGGCCCTCGCGCATTCCGCCTCGTCCCGCCGCGCCGCGGGTTGTGGGATTGAGCCGAGCTCACTCCTATGCGCTTCTTTTTGCCGGTCAGGAATGGAGAGTCTTTGACAGGTAGGGCCACAGTCTGAGATGTCGGTAGAGTCTTTGACAGATAGGGCCACGATCTGAAACGTCGGATCATGGGCTACCGACTTGGATGTGGGTTCAGCCCACGTCTCTCCACGCGCGGCCGCACATATATATGTGGGGCACTGCCAACCCTAGCCGCCGCGAAAAACAAAACGCATCTCCATCTCCGCTTCCACGCCCACGTCGTTCCTCTGCTGCTGCTGCCGTCGGCGACTCCATCCCGTTCACCGCGTACACGGTTGACGGGAGAGCAGGCCTCCGAAACCCCGCCTCTCCGGATCCTGTACGGGAGAGGGGCGATTAGGTTTTTGGGTAGCGACTACGCGACTGCTCGCTTCTGTTCATCTACGTCCGCACCACCTTCGTCATCACCATGTCGACCGACGCCGACCGTGCCGCCGCTGAGAAGGCTGAGGCCGACAAGAAGGCCGCCGAGGATGCCGCGGCTGCTGTCACCGCAACCGCCACCGCGTGGCCGATTGGAGGGTATACATCGCTTATCCCTCTCGTGTTTCTTTCCGTTGTAGCAGTACTAGCGATATGCGTAGATGTTTCTACTATGTGCGTAGTACATGCTCTATTAGATCGTAATCAGTGTGTTATCAATGTTGTCCATGTCATGCTCATGATTTATTCATGGATTAATTTAATCAAAAAACTGCCTATTTACTTATCAATCCAAAAACCTAATTTGTGTAGGAGTTTTTTGAATTCTAGTTTTGCTGCTGCACTGAAACCGTCCCCGTTTACGGGGACGTACTTTAAGCGTTGGCAGACTAAAACCACCTTATGGCTCACGGCCATGAACGTGTTCTGGGTCGCCGGTGTGACTCCCACAGAAGCGATCGCTCCTGAACAGGAGAAGGCATTCAAGGAGGCCACTGTCGTGTTCCTCGGGGCAGTTCTGAGCGTGATTGGAGATAAGCTGGTTGACGCATATTTGCATGTGCGGTCTGCCAAGGACTTGTGGGAGGCGCTCGAATCTAAGTTTGGGGCTGCCGATGCAGGGAGCGAGATGTGTATTATAGAGCGGTTTCACTATTACAAGATGGTTGAAAACCGTCCTGTATTGGAGCAGGCTCATGAGATAATATGCATTGTTAAGTAGCTTGAGCTTCTTAAGTGCGAGTTACCGGGCAAGTTTGTCGCGGGCTGCATAATCGCTAAGCTCCCCAATTCCTGGAGGAACTTTGCCACCACTCTGAAACATCAGAGGCATGAATTCTCTGTGGAGGATGTCATTGGCCATCTGAGTGTTGAGCAGAATTCAAGGGCAAAGGACTTGCACGAAAAAGGGGTCGAAGGAACTTCTGTGGCCAATATGGTGCATCAGAAGAACTCCAATTCCCACAAGCCCAAGGGAAAGAACGTTGTCCAACAGAGTGCCGACTTTAAAAAGAAGGGTAAGAAGACCTTCAAGAAGAACAAGAAGGATGAGGGCTGCTTTACTTGTGGTTCGGTTGAACATTGGGCCAACAAGTGCCCAAACAAGTACAAGAAGCAAGGGCAGGATTTCAAGTCTGTCAATATGATTGTGAGTAATAATGAGAGTGGTGCATCTGGGTATGGTAATTTATTTGCTGTATTTTCAGTTTGGCCGTCCACCGATTGGTGGGTCGACACAGGTGCAGTGTTCATGTGTGTGCTGACATTTCATTGTTTTCTTCTTACCAGGCCACGGGTCACGGGTCCGTACTGATGGGGAATGGCGCGAGTGCTTCTGTTCTTGGTGTTGGTACGGTCGATCTGAAGTTTACTTCGGGAAGGATCGTGCAGCTGAAGAACGTGCAGCATGTCCCCGCCATCAAGAAGAACCTCGTTAGTGGCTCCCTTCTATGTAGAGAAGGATTTAAGTTGGTATTCGAGTCTAATAAATTAGTTGTTACGAAATATGGACTATTTGTTGGAAAGGGTTATGAATGCGGAGGCATGCTCCGCCTTTCTCTTGCAGACCTATGCAATAAAGCCATGAACAATATTCATTGGAGTGTTAATGAATCTGAAGTCTGGCATTCACGTCTTTGTCACATTAGTTTCGGCGTTATGACGCGGCTAGTAAAATCAAATTTAATCCCGAGTTTCACTTTAGCCAAAGGTTCTAAGTGCCATTCGTGTGTGCAATCTAAGCAACCTCGCAAGCCTCACAAGGCAGCAGAGGAGAGACACTTGGCGCCACTAGAACTCATACATCTGATCGTTGTGAGATGAATGGTGTGTTGACTAAAGGTGGAAAGAAATATGTCATGACTTTGATAGATGATTCCACTAGATATTGCTATGTGTATCTGTTAAATACTAAAGATGAGGTTCTACACTACTTCAAAATCTATAAGGCAGAAGTTGAGAATCAACTTGAAAAGAAAATTAAACGAGCCCGATCAGATCGTGGTGGAGAGTACTTCTCGAAAGAGTTTGATGCCTTTTGTGCGAAACACGGCATTATTCACGAGAGGACGCCTCCCTACTCACCCCAGTCAAACGGGGTTGCCGAGCGGAAAAACCATACTCTAACTGATTTGGTTAACGTCATGTTAGATATGTCGGGTTTATCCAAGGCATGGTGGGGGGAGGCTATAATGACATCATGTCATGTCCTGAATAAAGTTTCAACAAAGGATAACGAGATCACTCCTTACGAGAAGTGGACCGGGAGAAGGACAACACTCTCGTACTTACGTACTTGGGGCTGCTTGGCGAAAGTTAATGTGCCGATCCCCAAAAAGCGTAAGCTTGGACCAAAGACTGTGGACTGTGTTAATTTGGGCTATGCTATGAATAGTGTTGGCTATAGATTTCTAGTAGTGAAATCTGAGGTACCTGACATGAAGGTCGGTACAATTATGGAGTCTAAAGATGCTACATTCTTTGAGGACATTTTTCCCCATGAGAGATGTACAAAGCACTTCTAGACAGGAATCTGAGGAGACTCCTGAACCTGCCATTCCGATGGAATATTATAATCAAACACATGATGAAAATCCTGAGGAGGATAATGAGGAAACCCTTGGTAGGGGCAAGAGACAAAGGACTTTAAAGACCTTTGGTGATGATTTCGTCATATACCTCGTGGAGGATAATTCCACTTCTATTTCAGAAGCGTATGCATCTCCAGAAGCTGACTACTGGAAGGATGCGGTCCGTAGCGAGATGGATTCCATCATGGCTAACGGGACTTGGGAGCTTACTGAATGTTCTTATGGTTGCAAACCATTGGGATGCAAGTGGGTGTTCAAGAAGAAGCTTAGGCCCGACGGTACGATAGAAAAGTACAAGGCTAGGCTTGTGGCCAAGGGCTACGCCCAGAAAGAAGAAGAAGATTTCTTCGACACTTATTCACCTGTGGCCAGACTGACCACCATTCGAGTATTACTCTCGCTGGCGGCCTCACATGGCCTTCTCATTCATCAGATGGATGTTAAGACGGCTTTTCTGAACGGAGAGCTAAAGGAGGAAATCTATATGCAACAGCCTGATGGCTTTGTGATGGATGGTCAGGAAGGAAAGGTGTGTAAGTTGGTGAAATTTTTGTATGGCCTGAGACAAGCGCCTAAGCAATGGCATGGCAAGTTTAATGAAACGTTGACATCTGTTGGCTTTGTTGTTAATGAGGCCGACAAATGTGTATACTATCGCTATGGTGGGGGCGAAGGAGTTATACTGTGTTTGTATGTTGATGACATACTGATATTTGGGACTAATCTCAAGTTGATCAAGGAGGTTAAGTCTTTCCTATCTCAGAACTTTAAGATGAAGGACCTTGGAGTGGCTGATGTTATCTTGAACATCAAGCTATTGAGAGATGATGAGGGTGGGATTACACTTCTGCAATCCCATTATGTTGAGAAGGTGTTGAGTCGCTTAGGATATTCGGACTGCAAACCATCTCAAACACTATATGATTCTAGTGTGCTGATTCGAAAGTCTAAAGGCACAGCTATAGATCAATTGAGATACTCTCGGATTGTTGGTTCACTCCAGTATCTAGCGAGCGCAACGAGGCCTGACATCGCATTTGCTATTAGCAAACTGAGCCGATTTGTTTCCAAACCGGGTGATGTACATTGGCGTCCTCTTGAGAGGGTTATGCGCTATCTGAAAGGTACTATGAACTATGGACTTCACTATACCGGATACCCGTCGGTACTTGAAGGGTATGGTGATGCGAATTGGATCTCTGATGCTGATGAGATGAAGGCCACAACTGGGTATATGTTTACTCTTGAAGGTGGTGTTGTTTCCTGGAAGTCTTGCAAGCAAACGATCTTAACAAGATCGACAATGGAAGCAGAATTAACAGCATTAGACACATCGGGTGGCGAAGTAGAATGGCTTCGAGATCTGTTGATGGACTTGCCAGTGGTTGATAAGTCAGTTCCGGCCATCCTTATGAACTGCGACAATCAAACAGTTATTGTCAAGGTGAAGAGTTCAAAGGACAACATGAAGTCCAACAAACACATAAGAATGAGATTGAAAGCTGTCAGAAAATTGAGGAACTCCGGAGTGATAGCATTGGATTATATTCAAACGGCTAAGAATCTGGCAGATCCCTTTACTAAAGGGCTATCACGTGTTGTGATAGATAGCGCATCAAGGGAGATGGGTATGAGACCCACATGAGTTGCCATGATAGTAACCCAACCTATGTGATCGGAGATCCCGTGAAGTAGGACCTGGGAAAACAAGCCATCGGTGAACTGAGGGGAGTAACTTTACTAACCCACTTTGTTGGAGATGCAATACTCTCGGAAATTGTATGGAAGGATGACTATTGTCTTAATGTGTTCCAAGGCTTATATGTATAAGCAAGATGCTATCCTACAGAGCGATCTTTGGAGGAACACACCTATATGAGCCCGACTGTTGGTCACAGTCTATCAGATTGGGGTGATCTCTAGCAAGCTCATGAACAGGCCAGGAGTGTGACTAATATGCTCCACCCGAGGGGTCGGCCTTCGGCAGCCTCGTATCAGTGAGACTTGTGGTGAAACTTCTTGACGCCAAACTGACAATTCAAGGCATAGTCCATTGTTCAGTTGTGAAGGAGTGTAGCTACTTGGTCTAGGTGGAGCTCAACCTTAATCGGTCTCCACTGAGATGCTGGTATATCAAAACAGCGTTTGAAACAAAGGACAAAGTGGGCCCCTGAGATCTGGTGGGGGATTGTTGAAATATGAGATGGGCCTAGAGCCCATATGACAATTTCAGATTTAATCTCTAAGGGCCCATGTAGGTGGCATGACAAGGTGGTGGGAAGTTTAGTCCCATCCCGGAAGTAGAAGGAGAGTTGGAGTGGTTTATAAGGGATTCTCTCCCTCATGCTATTGGAGCTTGAGAAGAGATGAGGCCCTCGCGCACTCCTCCTCCTCCGCTCGCCTCGCCACGCCTCGTCACGACGCGACGCGACGCGCCGCGGGTTGAGCCGAGCCGAGCTCACTCCTATGTGCTTCTTTTTGCCGGTCAGGAACGGAGAGTCTTTGACAGGTAGGGCCACGATCTGAGACGTCGGATCATGGGCTACCGACTTGGACGTGGGTTCATCCCACGTCTCTCCACGCGCGGTCGCACATATATATGTGGGGCACTGCCAACCCTAGCCGCCGCGAAAAACAAAACGCATCTCCATCTCCGCTTTCACGCCCACGTCGTTCCTCTGCTGCTGCTGCCGTCGGCGACTCCATCCCGTTCACCGCGTACACGGTTGACGGGAGAGCAGGCCTCCGAAACCCCGCCTCTCCAGATCCTGTACGGGAGAGGGGCGATTAGGTTTTTGGGTAGCGACTACGCGACTGCTCGCTTCTGTTCATCTACGTCCGCACCACCTTCGTCATCACCATGTCGACCGACGCCGACCGTGCCGCCGCTGAGAAGGCTGAGGCCGACAAGAAGGCCGCCGAGGATGCCGCGGCTGCTGTCACCGCAACCGCCACCGCGTGGCCGATTGGAGGGTATACATCGCTTATCCCTCTTGTGTTTTCTTTCTGTTGTAGCAGTACTAGCGATATGCGTAGATGTTTCTACTATGTGCGTAGTACATGCTCTGTTAGATCGTAATCAGTGTGTTATCAATGTTGTCCATGTCATGCTCATGATTTATTCATGGATTAATTTAATCGAAAAACTGCCTATTTACTTATCAATTCGAACAGCTATACAGGGGCTTAAGGTTATACTACCAGCATGGTGCCAGGTATTTCTCCATGCTGCTTATATATCTTACACATACTTACTTGTTCAAAATGCATTCTAACGTTTTTCATGTTCTAGAAGTCACAAACATCAAAATTTCATGAAAATTGTCTTTGTGATGAGCCCAAGAACTGGAGGAGCCAAAGTATCTCCTTGACTCTTCTTGAAGAAGTAGAAATCAACAACTTCAGAGAAGACACTGAGATTGACTCCATCACAAATACTCCTATATTCAGATGGGCGCCGGTGCTTAAAAGAATGACCATCAAGCTGGTGTATGGCATTCAACAAAGTGGCATTGAAGATTGTGTCACGAAAATCAGCAATATATGTTTGGTGTATCCTTCGGTTGATTGCTTTATTTATAACACTTATGGTGAACTGGTTTGGCGTACGTCCTAGATGCAAGGTGGCCGTTCCAGAGTGGTTGCCGGGCATGATTAAAATCATATGGGCTTTGTTTCTTCCAGATAAGAAATGCTCCTTGGTGCAGCAAGAATATTATCTGTGGAGAGGATGCAAGCTGTAGACTCTTTCTCATCTCATGCTTAACGTGCTGGAAGCCTGGAACCTATTCCCTATTCTCACTAGTGATCTAAACGCTCATATATTAGTTTACAGAGGGAGTATGTTGGATGGTCATCGAACTGTTGATTTACCAGATATAAATTTCCTCTTACTTTTCTTGATGGAGAGAAGATGGCCACTATGACCCCCATGTTCCCTTTAACCGTTGAGGCATTTGTTTCAAGATAGCATTACATGCAAGCAAGTGGGTTTTGCAACAAGCAAAAAAGTGTTTATTGACATTCAAGTCTATTGCCCATATGAAAATATATGTTTACTCTTGTACTTTTTGGGGATACTCTGGTACCTTTTTCACCCTTCACCGGAGAGGCGGCATTTCTGAGGTGTATCAGCGTATGAAGGTCGAGAATACAATGCTACTCTTTGTTAAACAGGTCCATGCTTGGCACCTGTGATGCAACATTCCATTCTCCGATGGTAGCCAATCCATTGGGAACACAACATTAAGCAATAACTGATGTTTCTACCGCAGCAGAAGCAGGAACAGCATCAGATTCTGACCAGTCGTGGACTTCCCATATCTCGGCAACGCCTCCTTGATGTTGTGGATGCTCTCCAGTGCATGATCAGCCCCTGGAACGAGTGTTGACCTGCCAACCTGCAGCAAATTCACAAGAGTTACAGGTGTAACATTTTCCCTGGACGTGGAAGCACGTCTAGTTTGGAATTATGCGTGACGCGATCTTACAATCACGGTGTAGAAGCCCGCAGCCTTTCCTGAAGCGATGTCCCGGATGCTATCATTGAAGAAGATCTGATGATTTGAAATAAAAACTATCAGGTTGTTATTGTTGTTAGGGGGTGGTCTTGGCCATGTACTAATAGGGGTTGTTTCATACCGTCTTGTTGGGATTGACATTTGCAATCCGAATTGCGGCTTCCATGGATTCAATGGTGGGTTTGCACAGGATGGGTGATTTAGGTCTGCCATCCGATCCGTAGAGATCATCCACGTCGGAAGACGGTTCACCAGAGAGCGCCATAGGATCCTCCGGCATGGCTGGTGGTGGGTTCAGTGTCTCAAAGCATATCACGCCCTCAAAGCAATCCTGCAAACCCAACCTGCCCAGAACCTCCTCCGCGTGAACCTTATCCGAATTTGTAAATATCTACAACAAGCAAGTTTTTCCAAATTAATTGCTAATGCAAGGTGTTATGTTTTAAATTACAAGAGCAAATAAACTGTGGTAAATTCGCTTACTATTTTTCTCCGCGGAATGGAAAGTAGAAGGGTCCTCAAAACAGGGTCAGGCCTCAGATTATCATATGGCAGTCTACCATGAACATTTGCATGAAATTCATCGTTGTCAAACTCGTAACCTAGTGCCTGCAGAGAATTAACAGACGTATGATTAGGAGGAAAACATAAGCTCTTCCGTGGAAAACAATAAATGAATACAAATTGTACCTTAAGACCAGCCATTGTGCTGCCATATTCCCTGTAAAGTTTCAGGCACGTCTCTGCAATCTGGCTTTCTTCAATTTGCAGATGGTCACGCATGTAATCTGGTAGCCAAAATTTCAAAGTTAATCTCTCCAATCATTTATAAAAACATAACGATTCATAAAGTAGGAAGATACTGAAAAAATGACTTATTATTCACACCTTGAATATTTTTGCGGCAAGCAAGATTGATGCCAGCACTAAGAGGATACAGTGTATCATCCAAATCTGCAGTCGCAAATAGTGAACAGCTTTTACTGGAGTGTACAAAACAATAAGAACAAATAATTTAAACAAACAACTCTTCAGATTTATAAAAGCACGGTACATACCAAATAGCAAGCACTCATACTTAGGAGTGGGACCTTCAACAATAGCAGCCATCTTCTACAGTCAAAAGCAGAGGCAGTTGCTAAATGAAATAACACAATCAGATAGCAACCTGAAAGAACAATAAGCAGTTCATGAGAAAGCAATAACATATTCCCCAGAAGATTAACTAAAATAAATTATGTAGTGTGCCAGGTATAAAACAAGCACGGCAGACATTCTCTTGGCTCTAAAATCAGACAACTCAGCAAAAATATTTTAATGGCTGAACTTTGGTACTAACATCTGACATAGACATTGTAATGTACATCTCACTATATTATTCACACCCAGTGGAAGGTATATTCTGAATTTCTGATATTACCTAAGTGTTAATACATCTACCATGACACCTCAATCCAGCATGATTAGCCTGAACATATACTGGCTCCAGCGAACATATGAATAAAGAAAATAAAAACACTTGCAGAAAGCCAAAAGAGTCGGTTACCTTGCGACAATAAACAATGGAAGGCTTTCAATGAGGCAATGAATGGTGTTGAACCTGGTAGATTTGGTGCTATATTTATAGCAGCAGGCCAAGTTGGTAACATACAGAACAGAACAGATGCTCAGATGCTTTGGTAGACTGATGGCATGAAATCCAGCATTCAGAATGATCCGCAGCCAATTTGATGTCTGTCTCCAACTTTCCATCAGGTCAAGGATGCCACTTTCCTACAGAAGAAAACAGGTTAGTGTTCAAATCTCAAGGCTCTCATGTGCCCACAAGCCAGAACCTCCCGGTTCCTACAAAAGTGGCATGAGAATATTTAGCACGAGTTGGAAGAACCAGAGAATATTACAGCATCTGTATCAAATACCCTGGATTTTTGCATACATGAGGAATATACCCACTTGGCGGTGATTGGTACCCTTCCAAGTGTAGTTGTTTCCCAGCCGCCTATGTTGAAGTCATACAGAATGGGACAGAACAAGAATATAAGATATGGCAAATCAGACATCTCCAAGGCTCCAACTTAATACATATTTGAGCATATCATGTGGCATAACCAAATGGCACGGATGTCATCAGGATTTCCAAGGCTCCACTTGTTAAGAATCCAATAATAACCCAAATGGCACAGCCAACATCAAAGATACGTTCCAGTTTTGCGGTTCAAATGATACTTCTCAGATTTTCTGAATATCATGACCATGGAAGGCTACTGTACAACCTCTGCTCCATGAAAAGATCGTGCAGAATCTGAAAACCTATATGATCAACATAGCACGCATTTTAACAAAACATATACTCCAGTTCAGGATAATGCAAGGGGTATATGTATATTTTTTTCAGCGAAAACACCGGCTCGCTGACAATTTTCCATATTATAGCCAAAAGGCGACCAAATACTTGCTGGCCACCATGCGACACTCTAGCAGGAAGCAGCGTTAGAAGTGAATAAGTTGAAGCATTGAAGCTAATTTTCTAGATTACAAGACAAGCCTAAATTACAACCATAGCATTCACTTGACATATTCCAAGTGGCCATCTATTCTTCCTGTAGCTTGGCCACAGCTTCACTAGGTAACCTTGAGAACCAAAGCAACTCCAGATTTAGATGAAAGAAAAGGTGGGGGGCTTCACATGAACTCCTGATTGCCTTCCCAGCACCAATGGCTTTGAACTAGAACTACCATATCTGAAACCAGAGCTTGAGCTACTGCATACTTGTATAGCAGTCCTGCTCCTCAGACCTTGTCCTGAAGCACCTAAAACGCACTTGGATTCCTGTTATCCAGTAAAATACGAGCGGATAAGATAAGGATCAGCATTACAGTGCTTCTTGGTTTTCAGAATTGTACACGACTGGATATCAATATATTCCTATCCAACCACATAAAATTCAAAACATGCCCAGAAAAATCAGAAAGAAAATTAGGTAATAACCCAACACTCAGCTACTCCACGCCAGAAGAAATGATGAATACTTGAAGAAAACAAATATCTGAAGAGACAATCTACCAACTGAGAACTTGTGTCCATCAAAGTTGCATAAATAATCTGCGAGGTGTCATGGAGTTGGCTGCATGCCTCTGTGTGGGTAAGCCAGGCCAGTGCACAGCAGGTTAACCACATGGGATCGTGGATAAGAACACCGCATGTGTGAGCGGAGCCCAATTCACGGATAGATACATTTTGTCTGCACTATTGTTACTTTGTGCGGCATTTAATTGTTAGCCTTCAATTGTTCAAACAAAAACAAAAATTGCGGGATCAATTGTTCAATTCTAAAGTGTCTTAGCAGATATACATGAGTCTGAATTGGCTATTATTGTTTGGGACACTAGATAAAAGAGGCTCAACACTTATTACGGTTTCGGTTTCAAAAGGACATCTTATTACCAAAGCAAGAAGAATTTAGCTTCTCCCATCGGAACTTTTCACCCTCAGTTAATGGTACATTTCTCTGTATTATAGTATCCCATCTTCATGGGCTTGCTCACCCTGAGCGGTATTTGCCCCATTCATGAACACCTATTTCACTGTGCCGCGAGTCCATCTACAGAGAGGGCTCACTTGAATGCAAATAATAATGGGCCGCAAGGAAGGAAACAAAAAGGGATGAAGCAGTTGCTCAAACTAATTTGCCGACATGTTTTCATAAAACCATTCATAATGGACACATCCAGTGGTAACTTCCACGGACTGTAGATACTAAAGCAGTATGTAATATTGTATATGAGAGAGAGAGAGAGAGAGAAGAGAGATTTATGATGCATTATTTTTTCTGTAAAAAATGTGAAACTACCCTACTAAGAAGGAAGGGAAGTCAATTTGAACCATGTGAGACAAATAATAAGTCTAGGGGACTAGCACCATACCTTCTCTGTAGATCCTGATAGGTTAGCTACTGGTGTCAAAAGCTTCGCTCTGATACAATAAAATAATTATCTTATAGGTGCATCAATCTTTATGAGTTTATCCATGAGATACAAGGCAGATTACACTTACCGCCCTGCTGGGGAATATTTATCGCTAGCAGCCTTTATCTTTTCTACTGCCTAATGAATAAACATACAAACATTGTGTCAACAAATCAACAATTTTATAATTCAAATTACAAGAGATTAAATAAGAGTGCTCAGATGAAATAAAGATGCATTCATGCCTTTTCCACTCGATCAGAACTGAAACTGTTTTCAAATGCCAGAAAATTCACAAGGCCCTGGAAACAGAAAGCAACTATCAGCTTGTGGAAAAATATGGACCGTATGATATGAGTTATCAAGCATAACCTCTTTGTCTGCTGAGGTCCACTGGAAATCTGGAATTTCTGTACAAACATTAGGTTGCTTAAACAAGGTCCGAACTTCCTGGTAAGGCCAATCTTCTGGAACAGTGTACCTATGGATCATATGAGTGTGTTAAGTAAAACCTAACATTTCTAGATTACTTGGGAGTACCTTGTCAAAACTAGACATAGTTGTCTACTGCAAAGCCCGAGAAATTCAAAGTTCTGGTCAAAATTTAAATTTCATTGCCTCGACAAAACTGAGAATTAACTACCACCTTGACATCAGGAGTAATAAACAATTGCCCACCGAAATGTTATGTTATATAAAAAACTACAGTGCATTCATCACAAACTAGTCATCAAAAGTCAAGACATGCCAGATACCGGACAAATCAGCCCCATTGACGCCATGAATCTGGGGTTGGATGCAAACAGCACAAGGCAGGGTCAGAGAGAACGGCAGCACAGGAGCGATACGGTGGCATGACATATGCAGGAACACCACAGTGGCATAGCACCAGAACATAGCTCATGAAGCACCACGAAATGGCAACAGGAGTAGTTCGAGAGTGCAGGATGGTGACAGAAGCTGTTTAGGATGTATGTTGATGGACACAGTGGCCGCATGGTTACATTGAAAGGCTGTATCAGTGTTTTAGCATGCTCAGATGAAAAAACAACATTGGAACATCATTATTATCATTCAAAATGTGTGCCTAGTGTTCAATTACATAGTTTTCTCAATGAGGAGTTTGATTGCACAGTTAAATAGATGGACTGCAAAAAGAGTGTCTTAATATTTTGCTGCCAACATAAAACACTAGCAAGGATAAGCATACCTCTTGTGAAGATTTTGCACAACTTCTTCTATGCAACCATGCTGACGTATGAGTTTCAAGGCTCTTTGTCCCCCAATACCTATTCAAACCAAGACCAAAGTCCGACAAACATTAAAATGGTTGTGGGTTTTGGACCCATTTTGTTAATGTATAATGAAGATTTGTCAAGATTCAAAAATGGAAACAACATAAACAGCACCCAATTTCGCTGCAATATAAGCAAAACCAAAATTCAACTGACACTAATTCACTTTTTAGTTGACAGGAGCATGCATTTTAAATCATATATGGTGAACGCAAACAATATACTCCCTCCGTCCCAAAATAAGTGTTGTTGATTTAGTACAACTTTAGTACAAAGTTGTACTAAATCAACGACAATTATTTTGGGACGGAGGGAGTATTATGAATCTGAAGCCTGAGACATTACACTTCCACAGTTCTGCAGAAGCTAGATTTGGAATTGAGTATATTGTGTCCATGCATGACATGAGCAACTAATAAAGAGAAACAGCTTTAATATTTTCAGAGCCGTGCAACTATTTAAGCAAATCATGAAGAGCTACATCATACTGTGGACTCAATCTAATATCAGAAGTGTGTAAGGAAACATATGATGCAGGTAAACCTTTAATATTCTCGCAGTAGTCACATCCACTAAGAATACATAAGTCGATGAACTGACCCATTGTTAGTCCAAGTTCCTCCAAAACCTGTCAAATAGTGAAGAGTAGCCATGATATTCAGATGAAAAAAAAACATTAGATAAAAACTAGAAGAATTTACCTTTGGCAGTTCAAACTCTGTTACAGGAGATTTCTTAAAACTAAGGTCAGTTACATGGCGAAGAAACCTTGGAGCACCGAAAGTCAGTGTGTCCATATCCTCTGAAGCGACAGCATGTGCCTGGCACTCCCAATGAAATACAGTTAAGTCATGCTACTTGGGTAATAAAGATACAGAGTTGTTCCAAAATCGTTTGTCTGATGCACCTTATGGTTCTTACAAAGTGATGCGCACTGTGCTTCTGCCTCACCTGGTGCCTGCATAATTATTCAGACAAAGTGATTAGGTATATACATAAAACAGTAAAGCTCATGAAAGCCAGCTAATATGCTTGCATCTTAGTACGGCATGCTGTTCATTTAGAAGAATTTCACTCGATGAGAAGCAGAGCCCAATCCAGTTTGTTTTCCTTTCGTGATATTTCCTAAATCACGGGGAACATCTGCTGATTGCCAAGGTATCACTACTCATGTGGTATGCATCCAATGTCCCATTTTTTCATGTGCTAAGGTCAAGCCTTTCTTTTACGCCTAAGCTGACCTGAATAGACAAGGTTGCAAGCTGAACATGCCTGAACAGTTTCTAGGCTTAAAACTTAGAATCCTACACTTGACTGAGAAAACATTATCAGCCTACACTTAAGAGAACTTAGATTTGAGGCAGATTTAAGGCCTCCCAAGCAAGGTGATTCTTTTTTCTGAAGTGAAAACCTGGTGACTACTTCTTTATATGCAAAAGATTCTGAATGTTCCATTAAATCTCCTCAGCATTGAAAAAGCACATCAATGAGGAAACTAACTCATCTGCGACTACAACAAAAATATTTGAAGCAACCAATGGATTAAAGCATTAATGATACCTCAACTATAGGGACACCCATCAATCTTAACAGCCTCTTACAGCCATCGTTGTGTTCTTTTGTGATCTGGAAAGAGAAGGAACAAAAAACCTTAGCATGTGCTTGGAAGTTGGAACCACTTCAGAACATGGTAGACAATGATACTGAGTTTGCAGACAAAGCTCAAACTGGCAGAATGAATGTTAGGGTACTTTATCCGAATTAAATCTACACATATACACACGAAATTATTGCCTCCTTCAGTCCTTCCCCAAATTGTAGGACAATTACCTTCACAGTCCTTTTGCTAAATTTTTCAACTGAATCTTCATCTCCAACCTGCAATGCAATTGCCACCTCAGAGGTCCAGCAACACAACAAATACAGAAGCATGACGAGTAAGGAGGAGGGCAAGGAGCAAGTCACCTCAATAGCACTATGAAGATCTTTCGAAGCATCATCCCTCTTCAAAGACCTAATAAGCAGTGAACATATGTCAAAGCATGTGTTGAGACAAGACAATGAGAGTAAAGAATGGAAGCAATGGAATGGTTCAGTGTATACCTTTTAGCCAGTTCCTTTTTCTTCAGGTCAGGTGGCTCACCATCAAACACAAACCTGGCATAAACGTTCAGCAGTTAACCCTGTCGGTGTCAATTACAGTAAGCAAGAAATCAACAGCGACCAACCGGCCACAGAAATGGATCAAACTTACACAGGTTTTATTCCTGCTTCAAGCAATCTTACAGTCCGGTTCAACATGCCTTGCAGATGACTGCAGTTTAGAAATAAAAAACCATATGAGCTAATAAACATCATGACTTGCCCCGCAAAGAAAAAATAATAAACATCATGACTTCAACAACATTTCAGATAAACAAATGGATGGGCAAACAATTTTCACTGGCCTTGTGACTTCACCGGCCTCATTGGTAAGAACTTCTGTTCCTTTCCTTCCCACCACAACCTAGAGAAATGGGAAGCAGTATTATACGGCAGATAAGGCAAGCAGATGGCCTAACCACATGGTTTGGCAAATGCTCCTACAATACAATAAACAAAGGAGTAGCACAAATGGAATTGTTTACCAGCGAATTCTGTAAGTTTTACTAATAAGAAACCCCTTTTGTCAGCATAAGGAGAGCTAAAACTAACAGTATTATAAGCATCCCATTTTGCCAACTGACATATGGAAAGCTTGCACATGGTAATTTACTGTATCTGTTAATTTACACTCTCAACATTGCAGTTTTGCTGCTAGCGACTGGCAACCACCTGCCTCCTACACAAAATAGACCAGATGAAAATTGTGTTGGCATATGCTCAAGCTTTTGGCAGGCGTCATGGCACGCACAATGCTCCCATGTGAACCAACCAGCCCAAGCGCAATCAATCGCCCAACGGCAGCAAGCATGAAGCAGAACCATTCCCCGGAGTGGAAGAATGGCATCTCCGAACTAATCCGGTTGCAGCACAACTCGCACCACCCGAATCCAGGCGGAACGGAATACAACATGCGGGAGGGGGGCGGCGGACGACGGCGACTCACCAGGAACTGGTAGATGCTGAGGCTGGCGTCGATGGCGATGACGCGGCCCCGGTAGTCCTCCACGCGCCGCTGCACCGCGGCCCTCGGCGCGTGCTCCGCCAGCAGCTTCGTCAAACCCTAGCGCGCGAGGCGCAGAGACGGAGAGAGAGTGAGGGAGGGAGAGGCCGTCACATCGAGAACCCACAATCGAGCGAAAACGGGAGCGGCGAGCCAGAAACCCACTGGAGGAGAGTACCTTGATTCCCATTGCTTCGGCGGCGGCCGGCGGCGAGCAACCTCCGACCGTCTCCGCTCCCGCCGCTGCTTGTCCAAGACCCTCTTCCCGCCGCCGGTGAAGTGGATAATAGACTTTTTGGGCCTCTCTCTTTTTTTTCAGGAGGAAGACGACGGCTAGAACCATTCGCCTGTCACTCTAAATAGGCCTGGAAGATTTTAGCTCTTGTTCGTAGGCCCGGCCCATGTAAAACCTACAATCAAAAGAGTTGATATGATGCCCTTTGGATGTCTTTTACCAGTTCCCCAGTCAGGGAGCACATGGGAACATTATCAGGGAGATTAATAGTAGGTCTCAATTATTTAATTGTATGTCTTCCTTTGAAGGCCGGGCTGCTAATAGCGACGCCGATAGGTAAGCCAAGTTTTCACATTCTCTTGATCAGGGGTGACATGCCTAGTTGGTCCAACCACATGATCCATTTTGTATCCCACATCATGTGCATTTTGAGCAATAAAACTTTTATACCCCTAAAAAAGTTCCCTGCAATAAAGGAGTTCCTTTATATGCTGAAATAATGATAAAGATCAGATAACTTAAACGTAGTAATGTGACTTACATTCCATCCACAATGAATGTTTTTTAGCATTTCACAAGTGACCGTCTATCAACGAAAACTTTCTAACAATCAAAGTATTGTATTCTAATTACTAGGCTTATCAGAAAATATTATTTACAGGAGAGAGGCGTATTAGAGCCCAAGCTCTGGTGGGCACTTTTTTTAAGAAAACAAAAAATAAAAATTCGTATTTGGAAGTATCAAATAATTCTTACAAAATAAAATCTCATTGCGACATACTACCATGTGAGCTGTAAAAAAAGACACATTTATGAATTTTCAAGCAAACAATGTGCATATTGTTTGCTGTTTTCAAATCCATGTAATTTTTTATGCACACATGTCTACAAATGTGTAGCATATGATAGTTTGTAGGTACATAGATCATATTTAAATGTACATGTCAAAAAAGTCACAAAAATTAACACTTCAAATATATATATTAAGAAAAACAATAAAATGGGCTTATTGGAGCCCAACATCCAAAAGCAATTTTCAGTATTATAGCATAAAATTGTTTGTGTATGAGGAAATGCGTTTGCACATTAATCATGTTTAAGGTGCCGCCATAAAACATACACTTGATTAGTTTCATGAAAAAAGGTCTATTGTAGAATTCTTTTTTTTTTGCAGGATAGTCTATTGTAGAATTCTAAATACAAAGGATTTGACACATGATTGCAACGTCCTGCTCATTTGAATCCTATGAGATTTTGATGTGTTTAATTGCATAATGGAAGACGAAGGATATTTTACAAGGGATTTGGGTGGATCCAAATTTTTGACGAAACGCGATGTAAAAGAACCCTTAAAAACCTTACAGTGTTGAATCATGTGAATCGAACACGGGATGTAGGAAAAATCCCTTAGATTTTAATCTTCCTAATTTCTTATGAAGATCTTTTGAAACAATGAGGCACCTAAGTAGCAACCTAATTGCATCGGTTGATATCCCATTAGCACACACTAGCTAACTGTCAAATGGTTCAACATCAATCGTGTCTGACATATACCTTACACCCACCGTATTCTAGATTTTCATAAGTTTTGATTTGAGTATGGATAGGGGAAGGCAAGGGACATTTGATTTAGTTGAGGTTTTGGTAAGATGTGATTTCGGTATGGGTAGGGGAACACAAGGAAAGTTTTGATTTAGTTGAGGTTTTCGTATGATTTGATTTGATTGAGCTAATGTGGAACGTGGGGAGGGGTGACGTATAGGAGGGGGAACCAAACAGGGGAGGGACAGGGGTGAAGGCGAACGTACAACGACCAACTCTCGTTCCCCTTTAATAGTAGAGATAAAAAAAGGTGAAGACAAAAAATCAATATTGGATATGGATCAGTGACATGTCTCTTTTTCTAGATTGACCTACGAGATACAAACAAACATAATACACTAGATTAGGAGCTTACACATCTCAACCATTGGCGGGAATTTAAGAACGGTTTCTTCTCCATCTTAATCAAACAACAATTGAAATATCAAACTTGATTTTGTATTTGTTTAAAATCATATTAAGCATGAGGTGGAGCACCCAAAGATTTCAGTGGATGCTCTGTAATCCTTAATATAATTTTTAATGACACTTCACGACGGCCCCTCTCATGCTCCGAGACCGATTGTGGGCGGCAAGGGATATGAGCTATTGAACATGGCGATGATCTTTTTATAGCCATGGGCGGAGGGGGAAATGAGCGGGAAATGTGACAAAAATGGCCATGGGCAGTTGACATGCAACGGCTGCCATTAATTGGCACACAGGAAAGGATGGGCCGCGCGGGATCACATCCCGCGTGAGCGGTCGATGGATGGAGCGCCCTCCAAACCAATGCCCCATGGCATCTAAATATGGAGGCTCGTGTGCTGGATTTGGAGCATCTAAATATGATCCAAAACCATATGGAGACCTTTATTTGTTTGAGTTTTTGTTTCTACTTTTGCAGCTTTTTCATTTTAACAAAAAGGCCACAAAAGCTCTTAAATAGGGGCTTTTTCTTTGGCTTCTAACTTATGAATCAATATTGTTATATGATGGTATAAGCCAAAATCTAAAACAAAAAAGCATGTATTTAGGAGTTTTTTCTGTTTTTTTTTGTCAAAGTGAAAAATCTACCAAAGCAGAAGTAAAAGTCCAAACATACAGGGCCGAAGGTTCCGCTAGAGTGATCTTTTCGGTCAATATATTAGTGGTTATTATGGAGTCACACCACAGCTTCCCTTCACTAGAGCATGAGCTTGCATAATATTTTCTTCGTCCCAAAAGTCTTGTCTTAGATTTGTCTAGACACGTTTTATGTTGAGCAGCTGGTTGCCCAGATTATAAGTTTGACACCGGATACTCAATAAAATCTACACGTCGTTGGTGTGAGAAGCTGTAGTGCTGCACTAGCGAGCGCTGATGTGGACCGATGCTCCACCTTGAGCAGCCTTGGGCGTCAGACTGGACGAGCGACGACCTGGCACCAAGCACTTTCCTTTCCTCCTCGTTCCCACGGACCGACGGACGGACGGACGGGGCCGACAGGAGGCACCTCGTCGCTCGCTCCGCCGATCCGCTCCCCTCCTCCTCCGCGGCCCTCACATGGAGGAAGCCAAGGGTACGCTCTGCTCCGGTTATCTCGCGGGTCAGATTGCTTGCTACTCTGTTTTGTGCTCTGCTTAGCTCAATACTAAGGAGGCGGGATTTAATCGCCAGTACCAAAACAGCCCTCGGGCACTTGTTTAGCTCCAGCTCCTCCGTCTGTTAAATCTGGGGATTCCGGCCATACAAGAGAGGGACAGCATCTTTTGTCTGCTGTCGTCCTGCACGATCTTTCCGAGTTCATGAGGATCTTGTTTGTCTATGTGTGCTAATTTCTCTCTACATTCCATAAGTTGCTCCACCTACCTAGGTGCTTTACTTTATTTTTATTTATTATCATTCTACCTTTTGATTGACTAAATAAGTCCCGGCTTATCTCTGTTAGTCTCTGCAATTGGAGAAACACTGTTGAAGAGAAGACTGACTTGTTTATGCTTTTGCTTCTTTGAACAGCCGCGCAAGATAGGGAGCACAAGTTCTTATCGATAGCGGTAGAAGAGGCCTACCGAGCGGTCGACCGTGGCCATGGGCGCCCATTTGGCGCGGTCGTGGTCCGCAACGACCAAGTAGTGGTCAGTTGCCATAACATGGTTGTGAAGAACACCGATACAACCGCCCATGCCGAAGTTACTGCAATAAGAGAGGTGATTGAGGTGCCCTGTGGGCAGAGGCTATCCTCACCAACTACTTGGTGCTTGCTGTTTATACATTTTTGGTTACTTAGTGTGTTTCTATACTTCATTTCCAATCAATGTTTGGCCGTTTGTGTCGAATAACCGGTGTTTCGCGTTCACTCTAGGCTTGCAAGAAGCTCGGGAAGATCGACTTGTCGGATTGCGAAATGTATGCATCCTGCGAACCTTGCCCGATGTGTTTCGGCGCTGTTCGTCTATCCCGGATCAAGGTTCGCCCCTTGCTCTAGCATTCTTCGTCTGGTAGAGTATAGCTTAATTTGTTAATCGACAATCAATCAATCAAGCTGAATGTTACAATGCAATGCAGAGGCTGGTGTATGGAGCCACGGCAGAAACTGCTATTGCCATGGGAAGCTGCTACCAGAACGCCAACTTGGAGATAAAGCGAGTGGATGGGAATGGAGCCCTGCTTGCTGAACAACTCCTTGAGAACACCAAGGGGAAATTCCAAATGTACTAATTGTGTAGATAAAGACGACATTGATGTGATTTCACACCACGGAAGCCCTTGATGCTCAGAAAAAAATAATGCAATTGTCAAAAAAAATCTGTCATTGGTGATGAACTACAAACTGTCAAATAGCATATATAACATGTGATTCTGATTTGATCTTGCTTAATTCTGAGATACTAATTGAGGATACTAACATGAACATGTACAAAAAAATATCAGAACTACAACTAGTCTGTTTCGCATGAAAATTGTCAAACACGCTTTGGGAGTGTGGATTTTTTATACCCCCATACCAGTGTACCCTCTACCTAGATAATTCAGTTCGCGTCATGATTCGTGTTATCCTTGTATAGAAATTTTTCTTTTTTGTTTGTTGCTTCCAAACAAGAGAACATTTGACCTTGAAACTTTGCGGATCAACTATACACAAGTGTTACTCATTGTACAAGGTGTTTCTGATTCTTTTTATGAAACATAAATTTGTCAAATTTCAAATTTTGAATGAATTATATCATTCTTAAAAATTCATGTTGTGCAAAAAAAAAATCCAAAAACTTTTCTGCACATAACAATAATTGTGTGATGTTGATCTGCGAAATTTCGAGTTCTAATGTTCTTTTATTTGGGAGAAACAAAAAAGAAAAGTTTTTTTGCACGAACTTTGATGCAAGAATGGACAATGGGGATAAAGATACATTGTTATGGGGGTACACCACAACTTTCCCTTCGATACAAAGATGAACGTGTAAAAGAAATCATTTTTTTAATTGTTTGATATTGTTTTGAATTTACTGTTCACCCAAGAGGATATGCTCATGAGAGCTAAAACGTCCAACCAGGTGAGGGAGTCGGACAGCGATGGGCCGAGCGCCTGCGGTTCCCAAAGAGGGACGGGATAGGCCGGCAGCGACGGACCATATACCCCCGTCCCTGTGGTGACTGAGGATGACCTGCTCACGTTGATGGCAGAAGAGCTGCTCCGCGGTGTCAAGCTCGTGCGTCATGAAGGCCTCCTCAGCATGAAGAGCGAAGTTTGCTGGCCGACAACAACGAGCGAGAGCCCCCCGTGGTTCCTAAGCCTGCGCTGCTAGTGCTGATGGTGGATGAGCTTCTCCGTCATGTCGAGTGTGCTTGCCGTGAAGGCCTTCCCCACGACGAGCGGCGTTGGCACCGCCTATCAGGTTCCAACTTTGTCGGGGACAAACATGCGAGAGAGAGGCGGTGGTCAAAAGTGAGAGTGATTTTCTGTAGGCCAAGCTCCATGGCACCCCTTATCCTCACCCTTCCAACATACCTTTGAGATTTATGCCAGCCAATTAACTTACTACATGAAAGTTTCTCTTTTTCTCTCTCAAATGAAACAACATACGGATGTCAAACTTTGTAGGTCAAACAAACTTTAGAATCTCAATGGTGAAAAAACTTTTAGATTTCTTGGTCCGAGAAACTTAAATATACAAAAATGAGATTATTTTTTAGTAAAAAAAGCCATTTTAAGCATTTAAGATGCATGAAAAAAACTGATTTTTTCCATACTGTAATTAGAATGTTTTGTTGCCCTGCAAAGTTTAAAGTTTATATGTTCGTTTGTTAAGAGAAACAAAAAAGACAAAAATAACTACACATATCCCCATGCAAAAAAAAGGCTAGATAAGGGATACCATGGAGTTGGACCTCCACCATAACTTTCTAGAGGTGGAAATGGGGAGCAACAATGATAAGAGGATCCTTCAGATCTACACTACTCTTCATTAGCGGCGGTTACTGTTCTGCTGTGCTAGTCCTTTGGGCCTTAGCACAACAACTTCTCGATTGTCTACTACAAGTTTTGCCCGGCTCCGGCGAGGGAGTGACGATGACAACGGCGTGTCTTCGGCTCGCTTCAGTGGTTGTAGTCGTCGCTAGGTGGTCTACGGATCTGGATTTGATTTTTATTATTTCTGGTCTTCGTTGTGCTGTCATGATTCATGATTAAAGATGAAGCGATCGAAACTTTTATTGAAAAAGAAAGACAAGAAGATAATAAGCTCGCTCGTGATGACTGACTCAGGAGCGAACGGCCGCGCTTGGGGTGTTTGCGTGGTTGTCCTCGCGTTGAGATTCGCTCACGTATTGGACGGACGATGTTGGGTTGCGCCAAGAACGAATCTAGCAAACGTTCGTTCAATAGACCTTCCGAAATTAACCGATCCCTTGGCGCACGGTTCGGCTGAGATCAAGTCCGAGTCAGCTCCCTAGTTGTTCCGATGTCCTATCGACGTACACGTGTGCGTATATATACACACATCCATGTAGGCCATCGATCGAGTTGTAATAACACCGGAAAAACAAAATCCAACAAATTCGTTGCACCATCCATGTAGGTCATCTTCTTCCGTAAAGAAAACCTATCCTCCGCCGTAGATCCACTACTACCCTAGCAGCCATGCCGGGTACTGCTTCCAGCTTGCCGCCCGGCTGCCTGCTGCACCGCCGCGTGCGCACAGACTTCGATGACAACGACCAGACAGACCTGATCGCCCTGCAGCCGTTCAAGATTCTGAGGTGCGTCAAGAAGGCGGCGTCCGGGTTCTCGCCCCAGCTGCAGTCCCACGCCGACGAGACGGTCCAGCGCATGGACATCGGGGTGCACCTCGCCGACGCGCCGCCGGGGATCTCTTGCCTGGGCCTGCGAGGCGGCAGCCCGCTGACCAACATCGAAGCCGTCGACAAAGGCATCGTCGTCATGACGACGACCTTCCTCCACGACTTCGGCCACATGCTCTATCTCGTCTACGACGCCGTCGATGGGTCGCTCCACATGGTCCCCGCGCCGGAAAGCCCCTGCTGGAGGTTCACATGCCTCACCGTTCGCATGCTCATCGCGCGGCCGCGCCATGGCGAGGACTTTGCCCTAGTCCTCGCAGGCAAGTTGGCGGACGACGGCGCCGGTGGTGGAGAGGAGCAAGATGCTCTCCTGCTGTGGCGGCCCGCCTCCTCGTCCTTGTCGCCATGGTCCGAGGTCAAGAAGGCTACGTTCCCAAACAAGTCTTGCGTCGACATGCGCGTGTTCCAGCCCGACGTGGTGTTCTCGTTCAACGGCGTCGGCTACTGGGCGGACCTCCTGCGTGGCGTCGCGTACTGCCTCTTGGACACCCTGTTCAACAACGACGGTGATGACGACCCTGTGGTGGAGTTTGGCTTCTTTCCGTTGCCCCCAGAGTTGCCCGGAGCAGATCAGCGACGCGGCAACTCCCGGGTGGCGCACCTGGAAGCCTACCGCACCATGCGCGTCGTCCAGGACTCCATCATCAAGTTGGTCTCCATCGACGGCTTCCTCGAGCACGTCGACCTCAAGGACCGCACTCTGATGGTGTGGAGACTGTCGGACCCTGACATGGGGTGGGAGAAAGAGTATGAGCTCCGCCTCGAGGCCCTCTGGGGACTCCATGGATTCCGCGACCTCCCGAAGGACTTAACCCTCATGTACCCTCTTTTGAGTACAGACGATCATGACATTGTCTACGTCGCGCTCGGCGAGTGCCGCGAGAGCCGGAGAATATGGAAGTTCATCCCAAAATGTGCACACTATTTGCTCGCGATCAACATGCGGAACAACACCATCCGGACCTCCACATGTCTTGCGGACTATTTTGGCAGCCTTGACATCAACCGCGTCATCTCTTGTGATTTCAGCCGGTATATTTGCGTCGTGGGCCTTGATCTCTATATAATGATGACAGAGACGATGAGACAGATGTCCTTGACATCTTTGGACCCCTCTGACTATGACGAAGCGGAGGCTACAAAGACGATGAAGGAGGGGCCAAGGAGCTGGCGAGAGACCCTGAAGGATGAAGATAGATTTCCCCTTCCACTTCCAGCTCATTACTATTTGCAGCCATCTCTGGCAAGATTAGCCCAACAAGTTCTTCCTGACTTGGTCTGAACTTGTATGCATGCATGATGATCATCATGATGAGGATTCAGCACCAGTTATTATCTGGAACTGGAATTATTGTATCCATTCCCCCTCAATCTTTTGAGAAATGAATTGGATTTATTTTACACATTCACCTTAATGTTTGAGAAATTTGTATGCTTTAGTAGTTTTTGCCCCAATATTTTTTTACGTTTTATTCAATGCACAGTCTTTGATATTGTTACTCTCATGCTAGGAATATTATCTTCATAAGGAACTTCAATTTTTTTTGTGGGTAAAACTTCTATGTTTTATCCATTCCCACGAAATGTTATCTTCATAAGGAAGGTTATTATGACATCAATTAGCATTATTTTCACCTAGAGTTAGGTGTTTTCCAATGAATGCTCAAAATACCCTTCTTCTTTGGGAACTTGGCAAGGCAAAAAGGATGTGGGTGCGTGATAAATTTATGAAAATCCTACCACTATTATGTAGAAACAATGGATAAAGGGGGTGCAAAAGTGGACTCATCATCCCGCTCTTACTCCAAGAGCAGTTGTGGGCGGCGGGGAAGTGAAGATTGTGCGCGACAGAGAGGGAGCTGGTGGTTGTGGGCGGCGGGGAGGGAGTTGGAGGTTGTGGGCGGTGGTGATAGAGGTGGAGGCTATGAGAGGCAGGGATATGAGCTTTCCAATATGATGACAACCTTTTTGTAGGCGCGGGCGGAGGAAAAAATGAGTGAGAAAACGTGGCTAAAATGGCCCCATGTATAGGGGTGGAAACGGATCGGATGCGGATTGGATAGTGCTCTTGCCACTTCCATTTTCATATTTTCAAAACGAATACGAATCCGAATACGGATGTTATCGGATACGGATGTGGCTCGGATATTATTCGAATACGGATACATATCGGATATTTTCTTGATTCGGAATGGATACGAATAATATCAACATATTGCTTAAGTAAATTAGTCGATAGCTATGTGACCTGAAATAATCAACTTGTGACATACAATAAGTCAATGATAAATAGGTTTATGAATAAATACTATTGTAATGCATAATAATTTATATGTTTAATCATATAAAGAGTAAAATTTGACCACTTATTTGGCTTTTATGTTGGATAATTGGAATGTTGGGTCTAGAATTTTGAAAATTACCTCCCATAATCTTATTCGGATACGGATATATCCACTTCCATATCCATATTTGTGTCAAAATCTCCTACCATATTTTAATTTTTATTTGTTTAATAAATTCGGATACGGATAATTTCCATTTCCATTTTGGTTCGGATGCGGATGTTTCGGAAATGAATAGGCATTTTCTCGAATACGAATATCGGGTATTTCGGATTATCTGCTAACAATTTCCACCCCTACCCATGTAGTTGGTCTGTCGCCGTTATTTGGCATGCGGGAGAGGAGATTGGCTGCAGGATGTTGTGGAGGGAGGTGAAACTGTGCAAGTAGTTGGCGGATGGGGCATCCTCTAAACCAATGGCTACAACTTTCAAATACTGAGTTTCGTGGATTGGATTTGAGACGCCTTCCATAAATTATGGCGATTATGGGGAATATTGCGGTTCTGCTAGATGGATTTTTTGGTCAAAATCATCAATTCGATGATTATTATGACGATTGAGTCCATATTACTCCAAGAGTGAGTTTTCTCCCGTGCATAGATTAGTGCATTAAGCACTTTGGATGGACCACTTGCATGAGCCTTTTGCAGCTCCACCCATCCCACCTCCTATCCTTTTATTTTTTTATGTTCAATTTTTTATTCTTATTTATATTTTGAAAGACACGTCCAATTTAATTTTTGTTTTCAGATTCCTGTTGCTTTCAAATAAGATAAATTTTGAACATGTTTTGACGATTTTTTAAAAATCCATGAAGTTTCAACTGCTGAAACTTGGTATGTGTGAACGAGATAATCGCAAATTCAAAACTTAAAACTTAAAACTTGGTGTGCCCTTGTGCGGGATCCAACGACTTTGCGGATCACGAGCTAAATTGGGTAATCGAGCAAGTTTCAACTACTAAAATTAATAGAAACAATCATAAATAGCAAGTTTCAAAACAAAAACAAAAACCTTAAACCTTGAACCCTAAAATGCAAAGCCCAGAAGCCTAAAAACATATGAAATTTGGTAAAACTTGGTAAAAAATAATGTTACGATTACCAAGTTTCAGTATTTGAAACTTCGATATTTTTAAAAGTTGTTGAAAGTCTCAAAGCGACGAACACAAATACGCGAACGAAAATTAATTTAGATTTTCGGTTCAAAAGATATACTCCCTTCATTCCTTTATGTAAGATGTATTACTTTCGGTGCGGTGACCAAGATACATAATTATAGATTAGTTAGGACTAAATTATCCTTGGCAAATTTATTGGTTAGTGGCATGTAAATCAGTCAGTTCAGGAATGTAAGAGATACATGCAATCGAGAGAGAGATACTTTCTTCTTTTACTATAAGAAGATATACACACAATCAGGAGGGAGATACTTTCGTTTTTTCAGAGGGATAGAAAGGGGATTATGGGGAACCAGAAAAAATGCATCTTACATTATGAAATTCTATCAACAAACAAATATGCCTTATATAAAAGAACAGAGGGAGTAGTAAACTAAAACTAGAAGATCAAATGAAAAAACATTAAAGATGGGATGAATGGCACATGTAACTCTCTAACAAAAGTATGCATGCATAAGGCCTTCATAATTAATTACTCTCTTCATTCCCCAATGTATTGCGCCTTATTTTCCGAGATCTAAGTTTGATCATAAATTAAACTAACGAGACCGAGTGTGGTGGGAGCAAAAATTATACCACTGAATTTGCATTTTGATACGAATTCAGTGATATAATTTTTGCTCGCGCCGCAATCGGTCTCGTTGATTAAATTAATGGTCAAACTTAGATCTGAAAAAGCGCGGCCGCACTACATTATGGAATGAAGGGAGAATGATTAAGACAGGCAGAGAGAGAAAATAAGCATGCATGCATACATATCTTCAATCAAATGGACGGTTGAGACATCCATGGGAGAATCTCTTTTCTCATATGACTCCCCCTAGAGTTGCTTTTAGGAACTTGCATAGCGCAGAACGAAACAAATTCTGAGATTGTAAGTTTGATATTGGTGGATAAGCCATAAAAATTACACGTCGTTGGTGTGAGAAGCTCTAGTTCTGTACCAGCGCTGATGTGGACCGATGCTCCAGCTTCAATGCTTCAGTAGCCTTCCGCGTCGGCGAGCGACGACCGAGCACCAGCACCAGCAGCTCTTCACGGACGGGACAGGGAAAGGGCCGACCGACCCCGCCGACCCGCTCCCCTCCTCCTCCTCCCGTCCCTCGCCATGGAGGAAGCCAAAGGTACGCTTTGCCGCTCCGCTCTGGTCATCTCGCCTCGTGGGTCTAGGATGGTGGGTTTGGATCTCGATGAATGGGGTGGCAGTTCCCTGATTCCACACCTGAATGGGAGTGTGCTGAGGAGACTGCACTGAAGAAGACGCACTTCTCAGCCTACTTTGAGGGGGCTAGATTTATAATCTCAGTTTGGTGCTGTGTCTAGCTAGCTCCATTTTGTCGTTCGTCAGTACCAAAACTGTCCTCAGACAGTTGCTTAGTTTCCCCAAAACCGTAGCAATGAGTGATGCCGATTGACAAGAATCAGAAGAAGGCTCCGGGAAATCGCAGGGCAGGCCATACACGATCGAATGGGACCAGAATTTTTTTGTCTGGATTGCCGAGCGCGGTCAGTGTTCCATTGTCATGTTCCTGTCCTGCACCGCCGTGGTGTTCACAACCTTTCTGCAGTTCATGGCCATCTTGTTTGGTCATGTGTGCTAATTTTCTCTATGCATTTCATAAGTTGCTCTACCCAGATGCTTTATCCTTTCTTTTGACCAAGTAAATCTCATGCAAAAAATCTCTCGTGAATTGTAGTTGTGGAGTCCAAGGACGGAGCTACCTCAGTTGCTTCTGCATTTCCTGGTCATCCGGAAGGTACTACCACTAGTTACTACTCCCTGCTTCTTACCGCATTGCAATTTGCAAGACATAACGTATTTCACCAATGAACATCTTTGTTATCCTCTGCAATTGGAGAAACACTCTTACAGAAAAGACTGGGTTGTTTATGCTCTGCTTCTTTCCACAGCCGCACAAGACAGAGATCACAAGTTCTTATCGATAGCGGTAGAAGAAGCCTACCGAGCAGTCGACCGTGGCCATGGACCCCATTTGGCGCAGTCGTGGTCCGCAACGACCAAGTAGTAGTCAGTTGCCATAACATGGTTTTGAAGAACACCGATCCAACTGCACATGCTCAAGTAACTGCAATAAGAGAGGTGATTAAGTTGCCCTGTAAATATATGCACCCATGCTTACTGTTTACAGTTTGGTGCTTAATGTTTTCTTTTAGTTCATTTCAAATGTGTCATGGATACCGCTACGCCCAAGCCCACCAACGACGCCGATCAGCCCAAGAGGAACAAGAAACCCAACCGGCTTTTCGACCCGGCCACCTAGGAGCTGTGATAGGTGGTTAAGTAGGTCCTGGACCAGATGAGAGGGGCACGATTGAGTAATAGACTGAACCCACTTCTCTGAACCCCAGTTCTCTGTCTCGTGTATCTCCTCCTTCATCCGATCCCCTTCCTCCTCCTCAAACCCTAGCCTCAATTCCCCTGTAATCTGGCACAATTTGTTCGATGGAGTAAGAGGGATGTAACAAAATGTTTATTCGTCTGTATCAAATGATCAGTATTTTTCTTTTTCTCTAGGCTTGCAAAAAGCTTGGAAAGATCGACTTGTCGGATTGTGAAATGTATGCATCCTGCGAACCTTGTCTAATGTGTTTTAGCGCCGTTCATCTATCCCGGATCAAGGTTTGCCCCTTAGAGCATCTCCAACAGCCGCGCTATGCGCCGCGCGCAAAAAACCTGTTTGCCGCGCGCGCTGCGGCTGGTTTGGCGCGCCCGCCTGCGCTGGCTCCAGCAGCCGTGCTATAATGCAGCGCGCGCGCGCCGCTCCAGCAGAGCGTAAAAATACAGCGCGCGCGCCGCACAAACCACATATACATGTATTCATATGAGCAAAAATGATCAAACATATATAATATTTTGGACAAAAATAAACATGTGAAATTTGACACAAACAAGTTGATGAATAAAAGTTCATGCCCACAAGTTCATCCAACCAAGTTCAAAATCATGCCCACAAGTTCATCCAACCAAGTTCAAATGCAAACTAAAGTTCAAGACATGAAAGACACATCAATCTTCATCTTCCTCGTCTTCGTCCTCATCTTCCGAAGACAACTCTTCCGCCTCCGAAGATGAATCTTCCTCCCTCTCCTCATCACGCACCGCATCACGCACCGCACCATGTGAAGCTCCGACGGTGTTGGCAAGATCTTCAACGACATCTTCATGGGAATGTGTGTGAGAAGCCATGGCGGCCGGAGGTGCACCCTGTTGGGGAACGTAGCAGAAATTCAAAATTTTCCTACGTGTCACCAAGATCAATCTATGGAGTCATCTAGCAACGAGGGAGGATTGGATCTACATACCCTTGTAGATCGCGCGCGGAAGCGTTCAAGAGAACGGGGTTGATGGAGTCGTACTCGTCGTGATTCAAATCACCGATGATCCTAGCGCCGAACGGACGGCACCTCCGCGTTCAACACACGTACGGAAGGGAGACGTCTCCCATGCCTTGATCCAGCAAGTAGGAGGGAGAGGTTGATGGAGATCCAGCAGCACGACGGCGTGGTGGTGGATGCAGGGCGTCACAGTAGCAGGGCTTCGCCTATACTACGAAGGAGAGACGTAACGGGGAGAGAGGAAGCACCAAAGGCTGAGGTATGAAATCCCTCCTCTCCTCAACTATATATAGGAGGACCAAGGGGGGGTGGTGCGCCAGCCCAGGAGATCTAATCTCCTTGGTGCGGCTGCCCAAGGGAGGTTTCCCTCCCCCCCAAGGCACCTCGGGGTGCCTTCCACCACTTGGACTCCTCCTTGGTGGAAACCCTAGGCGCATGGGCCTATAGGGGCTGGTGCCCTTGGCCCATATAGGCCAAGGCGCACCCCTTACAGCCCATGTGGCCCCCCGGGACAGGTGGCCCCACCCGGTGGGCCCCCCGGGACCCTTCTGGTGGTCCCGGTACAATACCGATAACCCCGAAACTTGTCCCGATGGCCGAAACAGCACTTCCTATATATAATTCTTTACCTCCGGACCATTCCGGAACTCCTCGCGACGTCCGGGATCTCATCCGGGACTCCGAACAATATTCGGGTTACTGCATACACATATCTTCATAACCCTAGCGTCACCGAACCTTAAGTGTGTAGACCCTACGGGTTCGGGAGACATGCAGACATGACCGAGACGTTCTCCGGTCAATAACCAACAGCGGGATCTGGATACCCATGTTGGCTCCCACATGTTCCACGATGATCTCATCGGATGAACCACGATGTCAAGGACTTAATCAATCCCGTATACAATTCCCTTTGTCTATCGGTATGTTACTTGCCCGAGATTCGATCGTCGGTATCCAATACCTAGTTCAATCTCGTTACCGGCAAGTCTCTTTACTCGTTCCGTAACACATCATCCCGTGATCAACTCTTTGGTCACATTGCGCATATGATGATGTCCTACCGAGTGGGCCCAGAGATACCTCTCCGCTTACACGGAGTGACAAATCCCAGTCTCGATTCGTGCCAACCCAACAGACACTTTCGGAGATACCCGTAATGCACCTTTATAGTCACCCAGTTACGTTGTGACGTTTGATACACCCAAAGCATTCCTACGGTATCCGGGAGTTGCACAATCTCATGGTCTAAGGAACTGATACTTGACATTAGAAAAGCTTTAGCATACGAACTATACGACCCTTGTGCTAGGCTTAGGATTGGGTCTTGTCCATCACATCATTCTCCTAATGATGTGATCCCGTTATCAACGACATCCAATGTCCATGGTTAGGAAACCGTAACCATCTATTGATCAACGAGCTAGTCAACTAGAGGCTTACTAGGGACATGGTGTTGTCTATGTATCCACACATGTATCTGAGTTTCCTATCAATACAATTATAGCATGAATAATAAACGATTGTCATGAACAAGGAAATATAATAATAACCAATTTATTATTGCCTCTAGGGCATATTTCCAACAGTCTCCCACTTGCACTAGAGTCAATAATCTAGTTCACATCGCCATGTGATTAACATTCACAGGTCACATCGCCATGTGACTATCACCCAAGAGTTTACTAGAGTCAGTAGTCTAGTTCACATCACTATGTGATTAACACTCAATGAGTTTTAGGTTTGATCATGTTGCTTGTGAGAGAGGTTTTAGTCAACGGGTCCGAACCTTTCAGATCCGTGTGTGCTTTACAAATCTCTATGTCATCTCCTAGATGTAGCTACCACGCTCTATTTGGAACTATTCCAAATAACTGTTCTACTTGGAGCTATTCTAAATTGTTGCTCCATTATATGCATCCGGTATCTCTACTCCGAGCTATCCGGATAGGTGTTAAGCTTGCATCGACGTAACCCTTTACGACGAACTCTTTTTACCACCTCCATAACCGAGAAACTTCCTTAGTCCACTAGTTACTAAGGATAACTTTGACCGCTGTCCTGTGATCCATTCTTGGATCACTCTTGTACCCCTTGACTGACTCATGGCAAGGCACACTTTAGGTGCGGTACACAGCATAGCATACTGTAGAGCCTATGTCTTAAGCATAGGGGACGACCTTCGTCCTTTCTCTCTATTCTGCCGCGGTCGAGCTTTAAGTCTTAACTTCATACCTTACAACTCAGGCAAGAACTCCTTCTTTGACTGATCCATCTTCAACACCTTCAAGATCACGTCAAGGTATGTGCTCATTTGAAAGTACCATTAAGCGTTTTGATCTATCCTTATAGATCTTGATGCTCAATGTTCAAGTAGCTTAATCCAGGTTTTCCATTGAAAAACACTTTCCAAATAACCCTATATGCTTTCCAGAAATTCTATGTCATTTCTGATCAACAATATGTCAACAACATATACTCATCAGAAATTCTATAGTGCTCCCACTCACTTCTTTGGAAATACAAGTTTCTCATAAACTTTGTATAAACCCAAAATCTTTGATCATCTCATCAAAGTGTACATTCCAACTCCGAGATGCTTACTCCAGTCCTTAGAAGGATTGCTGCAGCTTTGCATACTTATTAGCATCTTTCAGGATTGACAAAACCTTCCGGTTGTATCACATACAACCTTTCCTCAAGAAAATCATCGAGGAAACAATGTTTTGACATCCTATCTGCAAGATTTCATAAATAATGCAGTAATCGCTAATATAATTCCAACAGACTCTTAGCATCGCTACGAGTGAGAAAATCTCACCGTAATCAACTCCTTGAACTTGTCAGAAAACATCTTAACGACAAGTCGAGCTTTCTTAATGGTGACATTTACCATCATTGTCCGTCTTCCTTTTAAAATCCATCTATACTCAACAGCCTTACGACCATCAAGTAGTTCTTCCAAAGTCTACACTTTATTTTCATACATGGATCCTCTCTCGGATTATATGGCCTCGAGCCATTTATCGGAATCCGGGCCCACCATCGCTTCTCCATAGCTCGTAGGTTCATTGTTGTCTAGCAACATGACTTCTAAGACAGGATTACGTACCACTCTGAAGTAGTACGCATCCTTGTCATCCCACGAGGTTTGGGAGTGACTTGATCCGAAGTCTCATGATCAATATCATAGCTTCCACTTCAATTGGTGTAGGTGCCACAGGAACAACTCTTTGTGCCCTGCTATACACTAGTTGAAGTGACGGTTCAATAACCTCATCAAGTTTCCACCATCCTCCCACTCAATTCTTTCAAGAGAAACTTTTCCTCGAGAAAGGACCCGATTCTAGAAACAATCCTTTATTGTTTTCGGATCTGAGACAAGAGGTATACCCAACTGTTTTGGGTGTCCTATGAAGATGCATTTATCCGCTTTGGGTTCGAGCTTATCAGCCTGAAACTTTTTCACATAAGCGTCGCAGCCCCAAACTTTTAAGAAATGACAGCTTAGGTTTCTCTAAACCATAGTTCATATGGTGTCATCTCATCGGAATTACGTGGTGCCCTATTTAAAGTGAATGTGGTTGTCTTTAATGCCTAACCCATAAACTATCGTGGTAATTCGATAAGAGACATCATGGTATGCATCATATCCAATAGGGTGCAGTTATGATGTTCGGACACACCATCACACTATGGTGTTCCAGGCTGTATTAGTTTTGAAACAATTTCCACAATGTCTTAATTCTGTGCCAAACTCGTAATTCAGATATTCATCTCTATGATCATATCATAGATATTTTTATCCTCTTATCACGACGATCTTCCAACTTCACACTGAAATTACTTGAACCTTTCAATAATTCAGACTCGTGATTCATCAAGTAAATATACTCAACATCTACTCAAATCATCTGTGAAGTAAAAACATAACGATATCCACTACATGCCTCAGCACTCATTGGAGTGCACACATCAAAATGTATTACTTCCAACAGGTTGCTTTCTAGTTTCATTTTACTGAAACCGAGGCTTTCAGTCATCTTGCCCATGTGGTATGATTTGCATGTCTCAAGTGATTCCAAAATCAAGTGAGTCCAAACGGTCCATTTGCATGGAGTTTCTTCATGCATATGTACCAATAGGCATGGTTCGCATGTCTCAAGTGATTCAAAATCAAGTGAGTCCAAAGATCCATCAACATGGAGCTTCTTCATGCGTTTTATACCGATATGACTTAAGTGGCATTGCCACAAGTAGGTGGTGCTATCATTACTATCTTTTGGCATGAACATGCGTATCACTACGATCGAGATTCAATAAACCATTCATTTTAGGTGTAAGACCATTGAAGGTATTATTCAAGTAAACAGAGTAACCATTATTCTCCTTAAATGAATAACCGTATTGCGATAGACATAATCCAATCATGTCTATGCTCAACGCAAACACCAATCTCGATGGTAGAGGGAGCGTGCGATGCTTGATCATATCAACATTGAGAACACTTCCAACACATATCGCCAGGTCTCCTTTAGCTAGTCTCCGTTTATTCCGTAGCTTTTATTTCGAGTTACTAACACTTAGCAACCGAACCGGTATCTAATACCCTGGTGCTACTAGGAGTACTAGTAAAGTACACATCAACACAATGTATATCCAATATACTTCTATCGACCTTGCCAGCCTTCTCATCTACCAAGTATCTAGGGTAATTCTGCTCCAGTGGCTGTTCCCCTTATTACAGAAGCACTTAGTCTCGGGTTTGGGTTCAACCTTGGGTTTCTTCACTAGAGCAGCAGCTGAATTGCCGTTTCACGAAGTATCCCTTCTTGCCCTTGCCCTTCTTGAAACTAGCGGTTTCACAAACCATCAACAATTGATGCTCCTTCTTGATTTCTACTTTCGTGGTGTCAAACATCGCGAATATCTCAAGGATCATCATATATGTCCCTGATATATTATAGTTCATCACGAAGCTCTAGCAGCTTGGTGGTAATGACTTCGGAGAAACATCACTATCTCATCTGGAAGATGAACTCCCACTTGATTCAAATGATTGTTGTACTCAGACAATCTGAGCACAAGCTCAACAATTGAGCTTTTCTCCTTAGTTTGCAGGTTAAGAAAATCGTCGGAGGTCTTATACCTCTTGACGTGGGCCCGAGCTTGAAATCCTAATTTCAGCCCTCGAAACATCTCACATGTTTCGCGACGTTTCAAAAAAAAACGTCTTCGGTGCCTCAACTCTAAACCGTTTAACTGAACTATCACGTAGTTATCAAAATGTGTATGTCAGATGTTCGCAACATCCACAGACCACGTTCGAGGTTCAGCACACTGAGCGGTGCATTAAGGACATAAGCCTTCTATGAAGCAATGAGGACAATCCTCAGTTTACGGACCTAGTCCGCATAATTGCTACTATCAACTTTCAACTAATTTTTTCTCTAGGAACATATCTAAACAGTAGAACTAAAGCGTGAGATATGACATAATTTGCAAAATCCTTTTGACTATGTTCAGGATAATTAAGTTCATCTTATGAACTCCCACTTAGATTAGACATCCCTCTAGTCATCTAAGTGTTACACGATCCAAGTCAACTAAGCCGTGTCCGATTAACACGTGAGACGGACTAGTCATCGTCGGTGAACATCTTCATGTTGATCGTATCTTCCATACGACTCGTGTTCGACCTTTCGGTCTCTGTGTTCCGAGGCCATGTCTTCACATGCTAGGCTCGTCAAGTTAACCCTAAGTGTTTTTGCATGTGTAAAACTTCTTACACCCGTTGTATGTGAACGAAAGGATCTATCACACCCGATTAACACGTGGTGCTTCGAAGCGACGAACTGTAGCAACGGTGCACAGTTAGGGGAGAACACTTCTTGAAATTGTTGTAAGGGATCATCTTATTTACTACCGTCGTTCTAAGCAAATAAGATGTATAAACATGATAAACATCACATGCAATCAAATAGTGACATGATATGGCCAATATCATGTAGCTCCTTTGATCTCCATCTTGGGGCTCCATGATCATCTTGTCACCGGTATGACACCATGATCTCCATCATCATGATCTCCATCATTGTGTCTTCCATGAAGTTGTCTCGTCATCGACATGCAAGTCGTGATTCCCTTGACAAGAACATGATCAATCTCATACATCACATATATCATTCATCACATCCTTTTGGCCATATCACATCACATAGCATACCCTACAAAACAAGTTAGACGTCCTCTAATTGTTGTTTGCATGTTTTACGTGGCTGCTATGGGTTTCTAGCAAGAACGTTTCTTACCTACGCAAAACCACAACGTGATATGCCAATTTCTATTTACCCTTCATAAGGACCATTTTCATCGAATCCGATCCGACTAAAGTAGGAGAGACAGACACCCGCTAGCCACCTTATACAACTAGTGCATGTTTGTCGGTGGAACCTGTCTCACGTAAGAGTACGTGTAAGGTTGGTCCGGGCCGCTTCATCCCACGATGCCACCGAATCAAGATAAGACTAGTAACGGCAAGCATATTGAACAAAATCAACGCCCACAACTACTTTGTGTTCTACTCGTGCATAGAAACTACGCATAGACCTAGCTCTGATACCACTGTTGGGGAACGTAGCAGAAATTCAAAATTTTCCTACGTGTCACCAAGATCAATCTATGGAGTCATCTAGCAACGAGGGAGGATTGGATCTACATACCCTTGTAGATCGCGCGCGGAAGCGTTCAAGAGAACGGGGTTGATGGAGTCGTACTCGTCGTGATTCAAATCACCGATGATCCTAGCGCCGAACGGACGGCACCTTCGCGTTCAACACACGTACGGAAGGGAGACGTCTCCCATGCCTTGATCCAGCAAGTAGGAGGGAGAGGTTGATGGAGATCCAGCAGCACGACGGCGTGGTGGTGGATGCAGGGCGTCACAGTAGCAGGGCTTCGCCTATACTACGAAGGAGAGACGTAACGGGGAGAGAGGAAGCACCAAAGGCTGAGGTATGAAATCCCTCCTCTCCTCAACTATATATAGGAGGACCAAGGGGGGGTGGTGCGCCAGCCCAGGAGATCTAATCTCCTTGGTGCGGCTGCCCAAGGGAGGTTTCCCTCCCCCCCAAGGCACCTCGGGGTGCCTTCCACCACTTGGACTCCTCCTTGGTGGAAACCCTAGGCGCATGGGCCTATAGGGGCTGGTGCCCTTGGCCCATATAGGCCAAGGCGCACCCCTTACAGCCCATGTGGCCCCCCGGGACAGGTGGCCCCACCCGGTGGGCCCCCCGGGACCCTTCTGGTGGTCCCGGTACAATACCGATAACCCCGAAACTTGTCCCGATGGCCGAAACAGCACTTCCTATATATAATTCTTTACCTCCGGACCATTCCGGAACTCCTCGCGACGTCCGGGATCTCATCCGGGACTCCGAACAATATTCGGGTTACTGCATACACATATCTTCATAACCCTAGCGTCACCGAACCTTAAGTGTGTAGACCCTACGGGTTCGGGAGACATGCAGACATGACCGAGACGTTCTCCGGTCAATAACCAACAGCGGGATCTGGATACCCATGTTGGCTCCCACATGTTCCACGATGATCTCATCGGATGAACCACGATGTCAAGGACTTAATCAATCCCGTATACAATTCCCTTTGTCTATCGGTATGTTACTTGCCCGAGATTCGATCGTCGGTATCCAATACCTAGTTCAATCTCGTTACCGGCAAGTCTCTTTACTCGTTCCGTAACACATCATCCCGTGATCAACTCTTTGGTCACATTGCGCATATGATGATGTCCTACCGAGTGGGCCCAGAGATACCTCTCCGCTTACACGGAGTGACAAATCCCAGTCTCGATTCGTGCCAACCCAACAGACACTTTTGGAGATACCCGTAATGCACCTTTATAGTCACCCAGTTACGTTGTGACGTTTGATACACCCAAAGCATTCCTACGGTATCCGGGAGTTGCACAATCTCATGGTCTAAGGAACTGATACTTGACATTAGAAAAGCTTTAGCATACGAACTATACGACCCTTGTGCTAGGCTTAGGATTGGGTCTTGTCCATCACATCATTCTCCTAATGATGTGATCCCGTTATCAACGACATCCAATGTCCATGGTTAGGAAACCGTAACCATCTATTGATTAACGACCTAGTCAACTAGAGGCTTATAGGGACATGGTGTTGTCTATGTATCCACACATGTATCTGAGTTTCCTATCAATACAATTATAGCATGGATAATAAACGATTGTCATGAACAAGGAAATATAATAATAACCAATTTATTATTGCCTCTAGGGCATATTTCCAACACACCCATGGCGGCCGGAGGTGCACCGATGCCTCCCATGAGAGAAGCAAAACTCATGCCTCTCATGGCGGCCATAGCGTCGGAGGGTGCTCCAAAGCCACCCATGCCTCCCATGGCGGCCGGAGGTGCACCCATGCCTCCCATGGCGGCCGGAGGTGCACCCATGCCTCCCATGGCGGCCGGAGCTCCGCCGCCTTGTTCTTCTTCGCGGATGTTTTGCCCTTCTTCGTCCACGCCGCATTGGGTACTTTCTTCGACGGTGCGGCGGCGGCACGGGATGGCGCCGACGCGACGCCACCCGGCGCCGTGGTCATCCGCGGCGGCAAGAAGAGGCTGCGCGCGAGGCCGACGCTCGGCGGAGCTCCAGCGGGGGCGACGCCAGCGCTCGCCGCGCTAGGGTTTCCGGCGGCGGCGGCGGCGCGGCTGTACAACGGGCTGAGCGGGGCGCCGGTGTGCGCGTCCATGGGTGGGTGGCAGGGCGCCGGCGCCGGCGCGCGCGGGGTGTAGGACGAGGTGAGCAGAGAGTGCGGCGCGAGCGCTCGAGTGTGCCGCGCACTGTAGCTGGCGCCCCAAATACACCGCGCGGATAAGTGTTTTTGTCCGCGCACCCAACCCGTTATAGCGCGCGCGCCGTTTTTGCGCGCCCGCTGGAGCGACCCGCCGCGTTGCGCGCGCGCTAAAACGGCAGAATTTGCGGTGCGGCGCTAGTTTAGCGCGGCTGTTGGAGATGCTCTTACTTCAGCATTCTTCATGCTGTGGAATGTAGCTTAATTTGTTGAACTAATAATCATGCTGAATGCTGCAATGCAGAGGCTGGTGTATGGAGCCAAGGCAGAAGCTGCTGTTGCCATTGGATTTGATGCCTTCATTGCTGATGCTCTCAGAGGAACTGGGCACTACCGTACGGCCAACCTGGAGATAAAGCGAGCAGATGGGAATGGAGCGCTGCTTGCTGAACAGGTCTTTGAGAACACCAAGGGGAAATTTCCATTGAAATAATGTGTATATAAAGATATGATGTGATTTCTCATCACGGAAGCCCTTGATGCTCAGAAAAGATAATGTAATTGTCAAAATTATGTCGTCGGTGATGGACTACATACTATAAATTTAAATATGCCATTTGATTCTAAATTGATCTTACTTAATTCTGAGATACTAATTGTGGATAATAACATGAACATATGCAAAGAAAAACAGAACTACAACTATTATGTTTCGCATGAAAACTGTCATGCACACTTTGGACGCTAACATGAACATGTACAAAAAGAAATTCACAACATTTTAAATTTACATTTCCTGGCTCCACAATCTGAATTTTCACTGTAATCCGCAGGTCATGTTCTCAAAAAACAAGAACAAAAAGATTGAGTGTGGGTTAGTGCCATGTCCCTGTCTAGATTGTCCCCATTAGAGAAGCAACAACAGAATACCTTCAGAGCTTTCCCCACACGAAAAGATATCAGGACAAGAAAAGTTTACGGAAGTGAAACGGTTGTTTTGGTATACGGTGTGGCGCTTAGCCATTTCCTATTGAGCAATGTGTTGTTCAAGACAACAAGTTCCCCTGTTCGTTCGACATTATAGGTAGGTTCATATCAGTAGTCGGTAAAAAAATCCAACTAGAGAAAACAAATCCGACTTTCAAAACTGACCCTAAAACCGAATGGTAAACAAGACCACGTCAAAACTGGGAAACCGGTGTGGTTTAGCCTCTTTTTTTTTTCCTTTAGGTTTCCCATATTTGTTCTCATTTCCAGCTGACTTTTCAAATCAAACAAAAAATATGAACATATATTTTTAGAAAAAATATGAACACTTTTCTATGGCTACATAATTTATAAAGGTGCTTTTTTTACGAAATATAAATGAAATATTTTTAAATATTATTTTAGGACGCCGATAACTACCAAACGTCGGGTAGGGGCAAAACGAATGTTTTTTTGACGGTTTATATTTGTTGAGGATAGCAAATTTAGTGGGCAAGCATGGCAAATCTGTCTTAATTTTTTCTTTTTTGCAATGGAATTTCCTTGCTTGCCCACTAAACTTGGTATGGGCACGGGCACGAGCATAAGCAGGGTTTCATATTTTTTTCGTGAGTGCGCATGGGCACGAGCATGTGAAGATGATGATGGTGATGGAAATCAAAAAGAAATCCCGTTGACGGAGACCATGCCCCGATCTCATCGGACACGTCGGCTCCGGCGTGCCCGTCGGTCGAATCGAATCGAAGCAGAATAATAAAAGAAATAAAGCGCCACCGCTTCGTACTACTACTACGACGTGATGCACGTTGGCCTTTCTTTTTTAGAATAGAACCGATGCACCTTTACTTTGACGTACGCGACCGACCCACCGCTAGTTTCCTCCCTCTTTCCCCCTTTGCTTCCGGCGGCGGTGCCCCCCGCGATCCGGCCGCCGGCGGCCCTTTTTGTACGGTATTCACCGATGATTTTGCTGGCTCGGAGATCGTCTAATCTTGTGAGGAAGGTAAGCGCTTGTTAGAGGTTGAACATAGTCTGCTTTGTAAATTTCTATCCCCCACCGAGCCTTCTTAGGGCATCTATCTCTGACGGACGGATGATCCCTAAAATCGGACACGTATCCGTCCGCTGACTTGTCCGGATAGATTCGCCGACAGTCATATGAAATCCGATCATTCAACCGTGCCCGCATCCATTTGAAAACAAATTTAAACATTCTTTTATTGCTCGGACTAGTGTGAGCTATTGAAAAAAAAAGTGTAGAGCTTGAAGGAAAAAGGATGAAACAATTGTGCTTTTCACCATTGCGACTTGAAAAACTTGGTGCCTTCCGCCATTGGCGAAATATGACCGGCCTTCCGTCATTGGGAACACTTGAAAATAGGAAAAAGAGTGTACACTTGAACAAGAAAAAAATGAAACAATACTGGTTTCCCCAAATGCTAGTAGCCCTCTACCAGACTGGAAAAAACTCAGCAGCGGCCTTCCGTCATCCAGACATAGAGGATACGTGGTGGATTTGTCATGTAGATGTTCGGATTCCCGCAAAGCCTCATAATTTGCTCCGAGTTTGCGGGAAAATGGATAGCCGGACCCAGTCAACGGACTTATTGGATTTCACATTGGATGGCAAAATGTGTCCGAACAGTTGCCGGTGGTTTAAGGGCCCGTGTTGGAAATGCCCTTACTGTAAGCCATGATGAAATGGATTAGTTATGCTTGATGGGCTGCATAACCGACATCCATGTGATGTTATTAAAGCCTTCATGAACGTGAAGTAGGATAGTGCTTGCTTTTTTGTTCCATGGACCAACTTGACTGTGCTAAAATAGCCAATCCTAAAACTTGAAATAGTCTTTAGTAGGAGAGAAAATTGCTTATTTACCATAGACAAGCTTGACAATTGCTCATTTTGCTATCGAACAAACCAATGTTGCTCTTGTACCGCTTAAAAGCTCATTTCGTTGTCAATTTGCCAGCGATGTTGCACTGTCGTTATGTCTCTACCGTTAGATTGAATAACCATTGTCAGTTTATGTAAAAAAAATACCAATACCACCCTTCCATACAGTGATCTGGTAAAACACAATCTAGTTCAAAAAAATCTTCTATCACCCAACACACCTCACCACAGAATTCCCAACGCTAGCCAGGTCATGGCGGCGACATGGCAGAACCGCCACTGCCACTCCCGCATCTGCTCCCACCGGCTGGAGATCTTCCAACCATCCTCGTCTCTCCAGCCTTCATCGGACCTACAGTTGTCGACCCTGCGCCTCCTCCCCCACTGTCATCATCGCCTCTGCACCTACTGCTCCCACCGCCTTTCCTAAAGCCGCCGGCCTTGTGCCCGCGTCCCCCACAGCCGTCGTCCCTGAAGTTGCTTCTCCCACGTCACCGGCCCTGCAACCGTCGCCCAGGACGCCATGGTACCTGCTGGGAGGGACTCCATGGCGCCTCTCCCAAATATTTAGGTTCAAGCCATGCAGAAGCCATGATTTTTGCTCTGTCCACTCAATACATTAGGATGTTGCTTCTACGACATGGCCTTGATCCTCACAATGAATTCCTGTAGTAAGTTAGTGTTGGGGAACGTAGTAATTTCAAAAAAATTCCTACGCACACGCAAGATCATGGTGATGCATAGCAACGAGAGGGGAGAGTGTTGTCTACGTACCCTCGTAGACCGAAGCGAAAGCGTTGACGCAATGTAGAGGAAGTAGTCGTACGTCTTCCCGGTCCAACCGATCCAAGCACCGTTACTCCGGCACCTCCGAGTTCTTGACACACGTACAGCTCGATGACGCACCCCGGGCTCCGATCCAGCAAAGCTTTCGGGAAGGAGTTCCGTCAGCACGACGGCGTGGTGACGATCTTGATGTTTAACCGTCGCAGGGCTTCGCCTAAGCACCGCTACCATATGATCGAGGTGTAATATCGTGGAGGGGGGCACCGCACACGGCTAAGGAATGATCACGAAGATCAACTTGTGTGTCCTAGGGTGCCCCCTTGCCCCCGTATATAAAGGAGCCAAGGGGGGTGCGGCCGACCCTAGTAGGAGGCGCGCAGGAGGAGTCCTACTCCTACCGGGAGTAGGACTCCCCTCCCTTTCCTTGTCCAAGTAGGAGAGGGGGAAGGAAGGGAGAGAGGAGAGGAAGGAAAGGGGGGGCGCCGCCCCTCCCTCCTTGTCCAATTCGGACTAGGGGGAGAGGGGGTGCGCGGCCTGCCCTGGCTGCCTTTCCTCTTCTCCACTTTAGGCCCATGAGGCCCATTAACCCCCCCGCGGGGTTCCGGTAACCCCCCGGTTCTCCGGTTTTATCCAAAACTTCCCCGGAACACTTTCGGTGTCCGAATATAGCCGTCCAATATATCAATCTTTATGTCTCGACCATTTCGAGACTCCTCGTCATGTCCGTGATCACATCCGGGACTCCGAACAACCTTCAGTACATCAAAATACATAAACTCATAATGAAACTGTCATCGTAACTTTAAGCGTGCGGACCCTACGGTTCGAGAACAATATAGACATGACCGAGACACGTCTCCGGTCAATAACCAACAGTGGGACCTGGATGCCCATATTGGCTCCTACATATTCTACGAAGATCTTTATCGGTCAGACCGCATAACAACATACGTTGTTCTCTTTGTCATCGGTATGTTACTTGCCCGAGATTCGATCGTCGGTATCCAATACCTAGTTCAATCTCGTTACCGGCAAGTCTTTTTACTCGTTCCGTAATACATCATCCTGCAACTAACTCATTAGTTGCAATGCTTGCAAGGCTTAAGTGATGTGCATTACCGAGAGGGCCCAGAGATACCTCTCCGACGATCGGAGTGACAAATCCTAATCTCGAAATACGTCAACCCAACATGTACCTTTGGAGACACCTGTAGAGCACCTTTATAATCACCCAGTTACGTTGTGACGTTTGGTAGCACACAAAGTGTTCCTCCGGAACACGGGAGTTACATAATCTCATAGTCATAGGAACATGTATAAGTCATGAAGAAAGCAATAGCAACATACTAAACGATCGGGTGCTAAGCTAGTGGAATGGGTCATGTCAATCAGATCATTCAACTAATGATGTGATCCCGTTAATCAAATGACAACTCTTTGTCCATGGTTAGGAAACATAACCATCTTTGATTAACGAGCTAGTCAAGTAGAGGCATACTAGTGACACTTTGTTTGTCTATGTATTCACACATGTATTATGTTTCCGGTTAATACAATTCTAGCATGAATAATAAACATTTATCATGATATAAGGAAATAAATAATATCTTTATTATTGCCTCTAGGGCATATTTCCTTCAGTCTCCCACTTGCACTAGAGTCAATAATCTATATTATACAGTAATGATTCTAACACCCATGGAGCCTTGGTGCTGATCATGTTTTGCTCGTGGAAGAGGCTTAGTCAACGGGTCTGCCACATTCAGATCCGCATGTATCTTGCAAATCTCTATGTCTCCCACCTGGACTAGATCCCGGATGGAATTGAAGCGTCTCTTGATGTGCTTGGTTCTTTTGTGAAATCTGGATTCCTTTGCCAAGGCAATTGCACCAGTATTGTCACAAAAGATTTTCATTGGACCCGATGCACCAGGTATGACACCTAGATCGGATATGAACTCCTTCATCCAGACTCCTTCGTTTGCTGCTTCCGAAGCAGCTATGTACTCCGCTTCACATGTAGATCCCGCCACGATGCTTTGTTTAGAACTGCACCAACTGACAGCTCCACCGTTTAATGTAAACACGTATCCGGTTTGCGATTTAGAATCGTCCGGATCAGTGTCAAAGCTTGCATCAACGTAACCGTTTACGATGAGCTCTTTGTCACCTCCATATACGAGAAACATATCCTTAGTCCTTTTCAGGTATTTCAGGATGTTCTTGACCGTTGTCCAGTGATCCACTCCTGGATTACTTTGGCACCTCCCTGCTAAACTTATAGCAAGGCACACATCAGGTCTGGTACACAGCATTGCATACATGATAGAGCCTATGGCTGAAGCATAGGGAACATCTTTCATTTTCTCTCTATCTTCTGCAGTGGTCGGGCATTGAGTCTGACTCAACTTCACACCTTGTAACACAGGCAAGAACCCTTTCTTTGCTTGATCCATTTTGAACTTCTTCAAAATCTTGTCAAGGTATGTGCTTTGTGAAAGTCCAATTAAGCGTCTTGATCTATCTCTATAGATCTTTATTCCTAATATGTAAGCAGCTTCACCGAGGTCTTTCATTGAAAAACTCTTATTCAAGTATCCCTTTATGCTATCCAGAAATTCTATATCATTTCCAATCAGTAATATGTCATCCACATATAATATCAGAAATGCTACAGAGCTCCCACTCACTTTCTTGTAAATACAGGCTTCTACGAAAGTCTGTATAAAACCAAATGCTTTGATCACACTATCAAAGCGTTTATTCCAACTCCGAGAGGCTTGCACCAGTCCATAAATGGATCGCTGGAGCTTGCACACTTTGTTAGCTCCCTTTGGATCGACAAAACCTTCCGGTTGCATCATATACAACTCTTCTTGCAGAAATCCATTCAGGAATGCAGTTTTGACATTCATCTGCCAAATTTCATAATCATAAAATGTGGCAATTGCTAACATGATTCGGACAGACTTAAGCATCGCTACGGGTGAGAAGGTCTCATCGTAGTCAACCCCTTGAACTTGTCGAAAACCTTTTGCGACAAGTCGAGCTTTCAAGACAGTAATATTACCGTCAGCGTCAGTCTTCTTCTTGAAGATCCATTTATTCTCAATTGCTTGCCGATCATCGGGCAAGTCAACCAAAGTCCATACTTTGTTTTCATACATGGATCCCATCTCAGATTTTATGGCTTCAAGCCATTTCGCGGAATCTGGGCTCACCATCGCTTCTTCATAGTTCGTAGGTTCATCATGATCTAGTAGCATGATTTCCAGAACAGGATTACCGTACCACTCTGGTGCGAATCTTACTCTGGTTGTCCTACGAGGCTCAGTAGTAACTTGATCTGAAATTTCATGATCATCATCATTAAATTCCTCACCAATTGGTGTAGGTGTCGCAGAAACCGATTTCTGTGATGAACTACTTTCCAATAAGGGAGCAGGTACAGTTACCTCATCAAGTTCTACTTTCCTCCCACTCACTTCTTTCGAGAGAAACTCCTTCTCTAGAAAGGATCCATTCTTAGCAACGAATGTCTTGCCTTCGGATCTGTGATAGAAGGTGTACCCAACAGTCTCCTTTGGGTATCCTATGAAGACACGTTTCTCCGATTTGGGTTCGAGCTTATCAGGTTGAAGCTTTTTCACATAAGCATCGTAACCCCAAACTTTAAGAAACGACAACTTTGGTTTCTTGCCAAACCATAGTTCATAAGGCGTCGTCTCAACGGATTTTGATGGTGCCCTATTTAACGTGAATGCGGCCGTCTCTAAAGCATAACCCCAAAACGATAGCGGTAAATCAGTAAGAGACATCATAGATCGCACCATATCTAGTAAAGTACGATTACGACGTTCGGACACACCATTACGCTGTGGTGTTCCGGGTGGTGTGAGTTGCGAAACTATTCCGCATTGTTTCAAATGTACACCAAACTCGTAACTCAAATATTCTCCTCCACGATCAGATCGTAGAAACTTTATTTTCTTGTTACGATGATTTTCAACTTCACTCTGAAATTCTTTGAACTTTTCAAATGTTTCAGACTTATGTTTCATTAAGTAGATATACCCATATCTGCTTAAGTCATCTGTGAAGGTGAGAAAATAACGATATCCGCCACGAGCCTCAATATTCATTGGACCACATACATCTGTATGTATGATTTCCAACAAATCTGTTGCTCTCTCCATAGTACCGGAGAACGGTGTTTTTGTCATCTTGCCCATGAGGCACGGTTTGCAAGTACCAAGTGATTCATAATCAAGTGGTTCCAAAAGTCCATCAGTATGGAGTTTCTTCATGCGCTTTACACCGATATGACATAAACGGCAGTGCCACAAATAAGTTGCACTATCATTATCAACTCTGCATTTTTTGGTTTCAACATTATGAATATGTGTATCACTACTATCGAGATTCATCAGAAATAGACCACTCTTCAAGGGTGCATGACCATAAAAGATATTACTCATATAAATAGAACAACCATTATTCTCTGATTTAAATGAATAACCATCTCGCATCAAACAAGATCCAGATATAATGTTCATGCTCAACGCTGGCACCAAATAACAATTATTTAGGTCTAATACTAATCCCGAAGGTAGATGTAGAGGTAGCGTGCCGACCGCGATCACATCGACTTTGGAACCATTTCCCACGCGCATCGTCACCTCGTCCTTTGCCAGTGTTCGCTTAATCCGTAGTCCCTGTTTCGAGTTGCAAATATTAGCAACAGAACCAGTATCAAATACCCAGGTGCTACTGCGAGCTCTAGTAAGGTACACATCAATAACATGTATATCACATATACCTTTGTTCACCTTGCCATCCTTCTTATCCGCCAAATACTTGGGGCAGTTCCGCTTTCAGTGACTAGTCTGCTTGCAGTAGAAGCACTCAGTTTCAGTCTTAGGTCCAGACTTGGGTTTCTTCTCTTGAGCAGCAACTTGCTTGCTGTTCTTCTTGACGTTCCCCTTCTTCTTCCCTTTGCCCTTTTTCTTGAAACTAGTGGTCTTGTTGACCATCAACACTTGATGCTCCTTTTTGATTTCTACCTCCGCAGCTTTCAGCATTGCGAAGAGCTCAGGAATAGTCTTATTCATCCCTTGCATATTATAGTTCATCATGAAGCTCTTGTAGCTTGGTGGCAGTGATTGGAGAATTCTGTCAATGACGCAATCATCTGGAAGATTGACTCATCTGAATCAAGTGATTATTATACCCAGATATTTTGAGTATATGCTCACTGACAGAATTGTTCTCCTCCATCTTGCAGCTATAGAACTTATTGGAGACTTCATATCTCTCAATCCGGGCATTTGCTTGAAATATTAACTTCAACTCCTGGAACATCTCATATGCTCCATGACGTTCAAAACGTCGTTGAAGTCCCGATTCTAAGCCGTAAAGCATGGCACACTGAACTATCGAGTAGCCATCAGCTTTGCTCTGCCAGACGTTCATAACATCTGGTGTTGCTCCAGCAGCAGGCCTGGCACCCAGCGGTGCTTCCAGGACGTAATTCTTCTGTGCAGCAATGAGGATAATCCTCAAGTTACGGACCCAGTCCGTGTAATTGCTACCATCATCTTTCAACTTTGCTTTCTCAAGGAACGCATTAAAATTCAACGGAACAACAGCACGGGCCATCTATCTACAATCAAACATACATAAGCAAGATACTATCAGGTACTAAGTTCATGATAAATTTAAGTTCAATTAATCATATTACTTAAGAACTCCCACTTAGATAGACATCCCTCTAATCCTCTAAGTGATCACGTGATCCAAATCAACTAAACCATAACCAATCATCACGTGAAATGGATTAGTTTTCAATGGTGAACATCATTATGTTGATCATATCTACTATATGATTCACGCTCGACCTTTCGGTCTCCGTGTTCCGAGGCCATATCCGCATATGCTAGGCTCGTCAAGTTTAACCTGAGTATTCTGCGTGTGCAAAACTGGCTTGCACCCGTTGTAGATGGACGTAGAGCTTATCACACCCGATCATCACGTGGTGTCTGGGCACGACGAACTTTGGCAACGGTGCATACTCAGGGAGAACACTTCTTGATAATTTAGTGAGAGATCATCTTATAATGCTACCATCAATCAAAGCAAGATAAGATGCATAAAAGATAAACATCACATGCAATCAATATAAGTGATATGATATGGCCATCATCATCTTGTGCTTGTGATCTCCATCTCCGAAGCACCGTCATGATCACCATCGTCACCGGCGCGACACCTTGATCTCCATCGTAGCATCGTTGTCGTCTTGCCAGTCTTATGCTTCTACGACTATCGCTACCGCTTAGTGATAAAGTAAAGCATTACAGGGCGATTGCATTGCATACAATAAAGCGACAACCATATGGCTCCTGCCAGTTGCCGATAACTCAGTTACAAAACATGATCATCTCATACAATAAAATTTAGCATCATGTCTTGACCATATCACATCACAACATGCCCTGCAAAAACAAGTTAGACGTCCTCTACTTTGTTTGTTGCAAGTTTTACGTGGCTGCTACGGGCTTAAGTAAGAACCAATCTTACCTACACATCAAAACCACAACGATAGTTTGTCAAGTTGATGCCATTTTAACCTTCGCAAGGACCGGGCGTAGCCACACTCGGTTCAACTAAAGTTGGAGAAACTGACACCCGCTAGCCACCTGTGTGCAAAGCACGGCGGTAGAACCAGTCTCGCGTAAGCGTACGCGTAATGTCGGTCCAGGCCGCTTCATCCAACAATACCGCCGAACCAAAGTATGACATGCTGGTAGGCAGTATGACTTATATCGCCCACAACTCACTTGTGTTCTACTCGTGCATATAACATCAAACCATAAAACCTAGGCTCTGATACCACTGTTGGGGAACGTAGTAATTTCAAAAAAATTCCTACGCACACGCAAGATCATGGTGATGCATAGCAATGAGAGGGGAGAGTGTTGTCTACGTACCCTCATAGACCGAAGCGCAAGCGTTGACGCAACGTAGAGGAAGTAGTCGCACGTCTTCCCGGTCCAACCGATCCAAGCACCGTTACTCCGGCACCTCCGAGTTCTTGACACACGTACAGCTCGATGACGCACCCCGGACTCCGATCCAGCAAAGCTTTCGGGGAGGAGTTTTGTCAGCACGACGGCGTGGTGACGATCTTGATGTTTAACCGTCGCAGGGCTTCGCCTAAGCACCGCTACAATATGATCGAGGTGTAATATCATGGAGGGGGGCACCGCACACGGCTAAGGAACGATCATGAAGATCAACTTGTGTGTCCTAGGGTGCCCCCTTGCCCCCGTATATAAAGAAGCCAAGGGGGGTGCGGCCGGCCCTAGTAGGAGGCACGCAGGAGTCCTACTCCTACCGGGAGTAGGACTCCCCTCCCTTTCCTTGTCCAAGTAGGAGAGGGGGAAGGAAGGGAGAGAGGAGAGGAAGGAAAGGGGGGGCGCCGCCCCTCCCTCCTTGTCCAATTCGGACTAGGGGGAGAGGGGGCGCGCGGCCTGCCCTGGCTGCCTTTCCTCTTCTCCACTTTAGGCCCATGAGGCCCATTAACCCCCCGGGGGGTTCCGGTAACCCCCCGGTTCTCCGGTTTTATCCAAAACTTCCCCGGAACACTTCCGGTGTCCGAATATAGCCGTCCAATATATCGATCTTTATGTCTCGACCATTTCGAGACTCCTCGTCATGTCCGTGATCACATCCGGGACTCCGAACAACCTTCGGTACATCAAAATACATAAATTCATAATGAAACTGTCATTGTAACTTTAAGCGTGCGGACCCTACGGTTCGAGAACAATGTAGACATGACCGAGACACGTCTCCGTTCAATAACCAACAGCGGGACCTGGATGCCCATATTGGCTCCTACATATTCTACGAAGATCTTTATCGGTCAGACCGCATAACAACATACGTTGTTCTCTTTGTCATCGGTATGTTACTTGCCCGAGATTCGATCGTCGGTATCCAATACCTAGTTCAATCTCGTTACCGACAAGTCTCTTTACTCGTTCCGTAATACATCATCCTGCAACTAACTCATTAGTTGCAATGCTTGCAAGGCTTAAGTGATGTGCATTACCGAGAGGGCCCAGAGATACCTCTCCGACGATCGGAGTGACAAATCCTAATCTCGAAATACGTCAACCCAACATGTACCTTTGGAGACACCTGTAGAGCACCTTTATAATCACCCAGTTACGTTGTGACGTTTGGTAGCACACAAAGTGTTCCTCCGGCACACGGGAGTTACATAATCTCATAGTCATAGGAACATGTATAAGTCATGAAGAAAGCAATAGCAACATACTAAACGATCGGGTGCTAAGCTAGTGGAATGGGTCATGTCAATCAGATCATTCAACTAATGATGTGATCCCGTTAATCAAATGACAACTCTTTATCCATGGTTAGGAAACATAACCATCTTGGATTAACGAGCTAGTCAAGTAGAGGCATACTAGTGACACTTTGTTTGTCTATGTATTCACACATGTATTATGTTTCCGGTTAATACAATTCTAGCATGAATAATAAACATTTATCATGATATAAGGAAATAAATAATATCTTTATTATTGCCTCTAGGGCATATTTCCTTCAGTTAGTTCTTTCTCTCATGTGTTTTTTATATGTTTTCTTGTGATATTTAGTTGCATAGTCACCTTGTGAACAAATTGGTTGATGATTATCATGGTCGCGTTTGTAGGGTGGCCTGGACCTCAACATGTGGGATCGAAGTTAGGATATGTAGCAGTCCGTTGCGAATCACACATACAAATAACATCAATCAAGCAAAGTCATTCCAACGACCCCCTACACAAATACATAGGGTTGCAAAGCCTTGCCTCAACCCATTGCCTTTAGGAACTACTCACACATCGCGTTTAGATCACAAGAATAATTATTGAAGACGACATAATGATTGATAATTTTTCTTACAATGTTGTCGATCGAGACGCCGATTACAAGTATGGCTAACTTCGAGTGAGATGGTTGTGGTGATGATGGGGATGATGAATATGGAGATGAGATGTGAAATGGTGTCGACTAGGTTTTGTATATGGCTTCTGGTTCTATGTTTCATCGATGGATTCCCCTCTACTGCAAATTTGGACTGGCTTATAAAGTTTGTTTAGATGGATGCCACCATGTTGATGGCGTGTGGTATGATCTCGGCCGTGTTGTGCACTGTCTTCTGCTTTGTCTCCATGTTGGTGACTCCATTTGCCTTGGCTTGGTATCCGCACTTCGTTTCCCCTTCTACGTGATGATTTTCTTTCATGTTTGGGTTCATTTTTTGCGAAAACACATTAAACAAAAGGATTTCATTTTTTTGCATTCATTAGCCATTATAGTAGTATGGAAATTATTCTCTCGGATATTCTGGGATTATCCGTTTTAAACAGTGATGGAATGAGTGCAAAAATATCACTCAACAATTGCATGACAAGTAGAAGATTTGGATCAGTTATGACAAAGTCTACCATAGAAGGGGGCTAGTATTGAACATGTTGTTTAGAAATTGGGTTATTGGGATCATTCACTTGACAAGTTATATGCTTGGAAAGTTGAGGTTGATAAGAGATCTCCCGGAAGAATAGTGGCCATTAATCACATGGAGTACAATTGAAAAGGGTGGTTTTGTGAGGATGTTTGTTGCATTCAAACCTTTGTGCGATGGATTTTTGGTTGGATGCCGACTCTGCTTGGCAATTGACATTACTAATTTGACAGGGAAGTATAGAAGTAATCTAGTAATAGCTTGTGTTGTTGATCGACACAATTGGTTGTACCTTGTTTCTTATGGAATTATTGACTCATAATCAGCAGAAAGTTGGGTGTGGTTCATGGAGAAGCTTCATCAAGCTATTGGTTCTCCACCTGGACTTGCAATCAGTTCGGGTGTAAGACAAGGGATTGATGCTACATGAAGACGTGTATAGGTATGTTGAACATAGGGAATGGATGCGCCACCTGGTTGTCAACTTTAAGATAAAGTTTCATCGTAAAGTATTTGAAGACAATATGTGGCCAACAACGTATTGATGGACTCCCGAAGCTTTCGAAGTCCACATGGCAGCCATGCATGAGAAAAAACTGTTTTTTCTGTGGGTAGCTTAAAAAAACTTAAAACAATAGAGTATTTAAAAAAATATACGCAGTAGGCTTTGGTCTAGCCACTTCCTCAAAGGTGGATTATGTGACAAAACAAAGGTGGATTATGTGACAAAAAATTTAGCATGAGTGCTTCAACAATTGGATCAACAAGCACAGGGGCCTAATGTTGTTTTAGTTGGTGGACAAATTTGGAAGGAAGATAGTGGTTCGGATGGAGAAGAGAAGGAGGGTTGGTAATTTTGTTTGGAAGGTCATTGTACACTGCCTAGTGTCATGAAGGAGTTGAATGCAAAGAGTTTTTGTCACTTGTTGCTTTACCAAGTTGGAGTCTCCGCAGCAAACCAGTTGGCGAATTTCGATGGAGATCGTAGTTACAGGACATTTGAAGGAGGTCTTCATATTCTGCGATCTTTAAATTTTACCAAGCTCATACAAAAACAACATCCACATGAACACCTCAACTATATATAGTACTCCCTCCTTTCCGGTTTATAGGTCCTGCGGTTATATCTAGGTCGTCCATCTTACCAATGAAATACATATTATATATCATCCAAGCTATACCATTAGAAAATATAACATTTGAAGTTTCTAACGATACATTTGTGGTATAAAAGTCATGAGACATTTGTTAAACCATGAACATAGGGATATTTCCGAGCCTTCCAAACCGGAAAGGAGGTAGTACTCTCTGGCTTCCAAAATGCAGTGCATATTTCTTTTATTTTCTAAAAGTCAAACATATTTATGTTTGAACAAAAAGTAGAGAAAGAAAAAACATCCATAATACAAAATCAGTATTCGTAAGATTCATCATCAAGTACACTTTCATGTTTTATTTATTTAGCATATAAGCTTGGTCAGCCACAAACATTATGGAGTGGAGGTAGCGTGGACATATATCTTATGACCGAGTCTAATGAAACCAGTTTGATGATTAAAAAGTTGGTATATTTTTTCTGTAGACCTGTTTGGATTTATAGACGTTTGATTCGATGTGATCAATGTTTTGCCCGTGAATCAAAGGGAGTTGCTCATAGGAGTACGGCGTGCGTGGGCGCCATGGACCTGATGAAATTGGCACCGTATGCCAACATGATTGTAATGATCTCCGTTGATTAGCACAATCCTTTTACTCGCAAAGAACACACTTTCTGCTTAGACAGAAAGGGTGAGAGATCTTGGGTCTCACGGCCTTTTTTTCTTTCTTCCAATAAAAAGTCGCACATGTGCGGCGGAGGATGAAGAAGAATCCCGGCGACGCAGGCCATGTTCCGATCCCATCCCACGAACACGTCAGCCTTTCGTGTCGGCTCATCCCACGTCGTCAGAAGGAAAGAGTAAAATGCGAACGCGCCGCGGCAGCGTGATGCACGCGACCGACCGACCATGCCAACCGACGGTGGGCCGCCCCGCCGCTCCATCACCGCCGTCCGTCACGCGCCGCCCTCCCGGTCCACCATCGGCGGGCGTCGGCGCTTGCTTGCCTCCCTCTCTCTATCCCTATCCGGTTGCGTCCGGCACTCCGCCAGTGGCCCGGCGCGGCCCTATTTACACGCCGCGCACGCGTCCACGACGACCCACACACCTCTTTCCTTCCTTCCCAATTCCCGTTCCTACGGACAGGCAGACACGCAACAGCCCGACGCGCATCTCGCTCGGGGAGCTCCGCCGCCGATCCGCCCGCCCGCTCGCCCCCTCACTCGCCCGCCATGGAGGAAGCCAAGGGTGAGCATACGCACACCCACGCCGCGCTCTCTCGTCCATCCGTCCATCCGCCCGCCCGCCCGCGGATCGCCACCGGCCGGCGGCAATTCGTCCTGCTCCGGATCGGTCGCGTGCTAGCTTTCCTTCTTCTTTTAGTTAATCGCTCTCGGGGGCGGCGGGTCGCCGCCTCCTGCGCTGCGCCGGTCGATCCGGCGAGCGTGGGGCGGATCCGAGCGGGGGCGCGCGCCGGACGGGGGGTGGGAAATGCGGCTGTTTTGTTTCTGCTCTGCTTCGGCCTCACCCCACCCACCCACCCAAAACAGAGCAATGGCGCCGATAGCATAAAAGGCAAAGCCACCGCCCTGCTTTTGCCACATCTGGGAAGTCTCTTACTTTTGCCACACAAAATCGTACTGCACCTAGCATTGGGAAAACAAACTAGGCCTGTAGATAGATTGCCAGTTCTGTGCTCTGGTTAACAATTTTGTTCTCTGCTCCGATCACACGCAGTCACTCCTTCAAGGGCTGCCCTGCAACTGTTTACAACCTTCCAAGTTCATTGGGAGTCTTGTTTGTTTGTTTGTTTGTTTGTTTATGTGATGTAATCCTTGTACGCATTTCATAGTTTCTTCTACCAGATTTTGGGAAAATCCTGTGCAAATTATGAAATAACATGGCTGCCTCAGTAATCATCTTCTTTGGTCTTCCGCAGTTGTGGAGACCAGGGATGGAACTATCGCAGTTGCTTCAGCGTTTCCCGGTCATCAGGAAGGTACTAATTACCATTTGTCCTCCCTCTAGTTCTTACTTACCACACTGCAACTCTGCAAGGCAAGGCATATCTGACCATTGCAGGGCCCTTTGCTACATTTGTTATTTTCTGTAATTGGGGGGCTATTCAGAAAGGCTTTCTTCTTTATGCTTATGTTTTGCCTCGTTCAACAGCCGTACAAGATAGGGATCACAAGTTCTTGTCGAAAGCTGTAGAAGAGGCGTACAAAGGAGTTGACTGTGGCCATGGAGGACCGTTTGGCGCGGTCGTCGTCCGCAACGACGAAGTAATAGTTGGGTGCCATAACATGGTTTTGAACAACACCGATCCAACTGCCCATGCTGAAGTCACTGCAATAAGAGAGGTAGGGTTCCATGTGCCCAAAGGTTATCCCCACCAACTACTTGACGCTTGTTGTTTGCATTTTGGTACTGAATAGTTCCTACCTTGTGGTAGCCTCACCTGCTGATATAGGTTGTGCCCATTTGGCCATTTGATTCTTCCTGCATATGAAACTAGTTCTCACCAACTACTTGGTGCTTACTGTCACCTGTCGATATAGTCTGTATCCAATTCAGGCTTCATGCTTTTGGAACCAGCACCACATCATTCTTGCAGAATGTACTTGTTATTTGTGCTCACCTGTCTACACAGATGAGACAGAATATGTTTTAGCCTCTTTGTCCATTCTTGTACATCTTCATGTTTTAGATTTTCAGCTTTCCTGATGCTCACGTTAGTGGTGATATTATCTTGTACCACTTTGTCAAATTATGCTACTTCAGTGCTACTACATAAAGTTGAGTGTTCAAGCGTGTTATATACTTTGTTGAAGACAGGGCTAAATAAAGTTCCATGGTGATGCAAACAAACTCTACCAGCCTAACAACTGTTTCTTTTAATTTTCATCAGAAAGCTTGGTAATTGATGAGTTATCAGTGATGGATAGCCTTTATATTTTAAAATTTCCTTGCTGAATGGTAACAGAGTAGACACTGTCCACATTAGTGGATAAAAATATAACATATTTATTTTGACACAAGAACATGCATTTATTTTTCGGAATAATCCACTAAGGGCTGTTGTCAGTGGCACTAGGTCGTATGGTTCATATTCCCTCTGAGCCTGTATATAATGCATGGCAGTTTTGCATTTTATATTGGTTCTTTTCCATTGTCTGGTTATCTGTCTCACACAATCAGTTTTCGCTTGTACTCTAGGCTTGCAAAAAGCTTGGGAAGATTGAGCTGTCGGACTGCGAAATGTACGCATCATGTGAACCTTGCCCAATGTGTTTTGGGGCTGTTCATCTATCCCGGATCAAGGTTGGCCCTTACCTTACCATTCCTCATCTGGTACAATATGGTTTGTCTAATCCTTAATGAGCAATCTTGTTGAATGCTTCAATGCAGAGGCTGGTGTACGGAGCCAAGGCGGAAGCTGCTATTGCCATTGGATTCGACGACTTCATTGCTGATGCTCTTAGAGGAACTGGGTTCTACCAGAAGGCCAACATGGAGATCAAGCGAGCCGATGGGAATGGAGCTCTGCTTGCTGAACAAGTCTTTGAGAACACCAAGGAGAAATTCCGAATGTACTAATGTGTAGCAAAGACATGGTAGAATTTCACAGCATGAAAGACCCTGATGCTCAGAAAAAATAATGTAATTGTCAACATTCTGTCATTGGTGATGGACCACAAACTATGAATTTGAATATACCATTTGATTCTCATTACGCTTCTATTTCTCAGAAATAAGTATGTTATTGTTCGAGGAGGATCAGTACTACCTTGCTCCTTCATTTGATCTTTCTTAATTTGGGTACATTCCTGGTGATAATAAGGCCTTCATCATCAGCCCATCTTAAAAAAATACGGCATTTCATAATTTTTACATAGCAGAAATAACTGAATACTGTTTTTCTAGCCATCGCATGTTTTTGGTTGTTTCCTCCTGCATTTCAGTTGATGTTTTTTGATTCGTTATTTGCATAGCAGCAATCATTGAATATGTTTTAATTCTGTGTAAGTGTTTAGACCTTTACTTGCTAAAAGTGAGTTTCCTCCTGCATTTCAACCATGCATACTCAACTTGCAATGAAGGAAGCCTGCTCACAAAACTGAACATATCTAATTGTTCTTAAATCTATGACTCAAAACTGAAATATTACAGTAATTTTGCTTTTGTTCTCATGCTCCAACAAGGCTTTGGAAACAGAGAACAAATCAAGATCATGACAGAACAAGCTAGCACTGACACTCATCTCCACATCTATATACAAAGAAACAAATTGCATTCTAAGCAAAACTGATTGCAAAAATAAGATATACATGGCTAACACGATGCATCCGATGACGCAAGCCCCTCTGCAACAAATAACAAGCATCTATATCTACCTACATTACAGCGACACCAACTGCAATAATGAATTTAGTAATATGTTGGCACTAGGCTTATTATGTATGGATGCCCGTGAACCAACGGCTAAAGAACTGCCACCGTCATAGCAGATCGATGTCTCTTCACAATCTGTTCTGAGTTGCTCGCACGACTCTGGAGTCACAGAGTTTGAATATCCTTGAATAAGCGAACAATTCCACGGATGCCTGGATTGTACGCTGAGGGAGACATTGGAGATGCATATGCTGCTGAAGTTGTCGCCCTCAATGCCCTCCAAGATGCCAGCAACACCAACATCAACGCCAACAACGTTCTGAATTGTGATGTTGCTTATAATGGGGAGAGCATTCCTGTCATAATTGTTATCAGGATGTTCGCCGTAGTTTCCATTGATCCTTATGGCCATCGAAACATTGTGCATGCTGACATTAGCTATGTAGACGTTCCTTACATACCCTCCACGTCCTGGAGCGGTCTTGATTCTGATTCCATGCAATGAGTTCACAATGCGGAGGCCTTCAGCCCGGACTTCAGATATGCCACCTGACATCTCACTTCCGATGGCAATTCCTGCACCACCCCTAGTTTCTCCTGTGATGTTGCTGATGCTGATATTGGAGCTAGGCTGAGCAAAAGAAATGCCGTACTCATCCCAACCACTTTTGATGACAATAACATCGTCTCCATTTCTGACATAACAATGACTGATGCAAACATTTGTGGACGAATCTGGACAAATATAGAGTTGCATTAGTAACAGGACAGATTTAAGCCTTTTATGATTGCATAATAAGATGGCCTCGAAACTGTTGTGCATAGTACATCCAAATAACTAGGTTATGGTTTCATTTCAAACAATACATAATGTTGGCAATATTCTGAATTAACACAAATTTTCATATTTAGATTACAGGTGCATCTCATCGTAAGGCAAAGTAACTTTGCCCAAGATAGTAAATTATTTCAACTGGTTAGCTGCAATCTGTACTAACATAGTGTGATCAATTTACAAAAGAATATTTGCATATTTATTAGAATCTCAGTTATAAATGCAAGTTAAAGTTAACTTTCAAAACACAATGGAAGGAAAATAACATTTAAAAGGGGCATGTGAAATTATATTGCAAGAACTGATATTTTTCTTCCTTTTGGTGCTCCCAAGACACAGCGGCGTAAAAAGGGACATAAACAGGTATAACACTAAGAATAACAGGGATAGAGACCTCAAGTGGAAGAAACAATTCAGAGCTTCATATTACCTGGATTAATGCCGTCGGTGTTTGGCGAATTCAAAGGTGCTAGGATTGTAACGTGCTCGACAATAACTTGGCTGTTTATTCAGCAAAAGCACTCTAGGTAATGAATTGTCATTTGCAGATAAATTCTTAAGTTTTAAAAGAAAGCAAGTATTTGAAACACCAACCTGCAGTATACAGGATGGATATTCCAGAACGGGGAGTTCTTGAAAGTCAAATTTGATATAACAACATTGGTGGAGTACATCAACTCGACAAGATGTGGCCTAGTATAGTTCAGTGTGTTGTTATGGAACCAATCCCACCAAATGGCTCCTTGACCATCAATTGTCCCATTAGCACCTACCAAGAGTGCCACATTTAAGCACTTGCAAAACCAGCATAGTAATAAAAGGTCGCTGATGCAAGCATAGACACAAGTTAGCTACTAACCAGTAATTATTACATCTGTCAAATGGGAGCCAAAAATTAAGCTCTGGTGCCTTCCTCCGGGGAGCTCTCTCCCGCGCCCATAGGATGGAAGAGGGTCTATAACAGGCCAATCAGATGAGTGCTGCAGATACAGTATTTTCAATCAATAAAGTTGGAATTTACTACTATTTGTTCGGTAACCACTTCAAGAAAACATCATTTTGTAAAGCACATAAGAAGATTACATATATAGTTTTTCATTTAGAGTAAATTGTAATCAACATGACAGTATAAGATATCACGGGCATGCGCATCATGTCATAAGCATACAATTCAAAATAGTAACAGGATGCAAATTATTATGTGCAAAGAGCGATGAGCTATATTACCGGAGATCCGATTATTACTGCATCTTTGTCCAGCGACAAAGTGAGATGGCTGATCAGACTAAAACCGCCTGTCAGCCACCTTCCAGCAGGCACAAAGAGCTGCGCGCCACCCTTGTCCGCAAATGAATTGAGGTAGAAGATGGCATTCTGGAATGCTTTGGTGTTGAGAGTCACGCCATCCCCGACAGCACCAAACTCAGTTATAGTGACACTATGTGGTCGGTAGACGGTCGATGCCATGTCCGCGCAGTACATGCCGGATACGCTGGACCATTGGGTCTCAATTATTGTTATTAGGAAAACCAAAAGGGCTTGAAATACCTAGCAAAAAATCCAAAGAGAGTAACGTCAACAGTCATCGTGTATTCGCATATTTGAAATAACCAAAGCAAAATACTAGCAACAACATGGAACATGTGAACCGAAGAGTTGCAAGCAGGCTTCATTCTACTCTGTTTCCACAGACACGCAAGGTAACACAAATGGAGCAAAACAATGCCTCACAGAGAACAAAATCATTCTTTATGTCTGAATGCACTTTTTCTCACAAGCATCCGTACACGTAGAACACCTCCAACAAAGCCCAACAAACTAATCTGATCTTCGTTTATGTCCCCTGTTCCCCACAAAACTAATGGTCCCTGCAAGCACATGTATAGGCATCCTGAACCCACAAAATGCGCAGTATCATTTCACTCCAATTTCTGAATTCGCTATCGACAACCAAGCGTGTGGCATCAGGCACATGCTACGACAGGGCAGGAGGACAGGGCGCACTACACCATAATTACGCCTCACCGAGAACAGAATCATTCTTATGTTTGAACGAACTTTTTCTCACGAGCATCAGAACCCTCCAGCAAAGCCAAGCAGGCCAAATCTCATCTGGTTTATCCCCTCTGCTCCCCACTAACTAATGGCCCCTGCAAACACATGTATAAACCCAAGGCATCATGAATGCATTCCCAAATGCGCAACATCACTTCCGCCGGATTCCTGAATTGGCTATCGTGGGTGGACACAAGCAAGCATTTGGTGTGGCACACGCAAGGCAAGAGGACAGACAGGACACAACAGAATACAACTCAGTACGCACATTCTATCCACCTCTGAACACGGGCCGGGTGAAGGGCGGATCACGCCCCGATGCCAGCGGGGATCAACCCGCAGGAAGGACCAACGCCACTCGCCCAGCCACCGGACCGGTACCAATCCACCAACGGCAGGCACGGAGAAGGCAATGGGGGACGGATCCCACCGCCGCCGCCGCCACCAAAACCAAAACCAGGCGCCAGCCATCCATCTGCGATCCATCTCCCCTCCCCCGTCCGAGAAAAGAGATCGAGGAAGGAACACTTACAGACGCGGATCTCCCCATCTTGCCGGCGGCGACAGATCTTCTTCCCCTTCCTTGCTGCTCCCCACCGACGCCCCCTCTTAACTCGGGTCCGGTCAAAAACCGCGCCTTGAATGCGGCGGCGGCGGCGTGAACTGCAAACAAAAGACACGAACCCCATCAATCAAGAGAAAAAGACACGAAAGAACAGAGACAAACCGGCGCCGTTGGCTCACCCGCCGGACGGAGATGGATCGGGAAGAGGAACCTCCTCTTCTTCCGCTCGGTGAGGAGGGTGGAGAGGAGCGAGTCAGGTGGACTGGGTGAGTGAGGGGGGAGGAGTGATGTGGTGGGCAGAGGGTAGACAGGATCCAATCATGCTGCCGCCAGCCAGTCCGCCACGGTGGTGCGCGCCATCCGCTGGTACCAGGAGGAGTCAAAGGTCGCGGCAAGCGCAGAGGAGGAGCAGAGGCCTGGTTTTATAACCTGCCAGCCGCCACCAAACGGAACGGGAGGGGAATGAGATGCATCCCCACCCCTCCCTACCCACTCCACCCTAAAACCCCGGCCAAGTGACACCCATCTGTGGCCAAATTTCCTCCCTCTGTTTCTCCTTTCATTTTTCTGTTACCATATTGGCCCTGGTTTTTCATACTATATACCCACCATACTTATAAATGTGCAGCATCTTTTTTTTTCGGGCGTCTCCGAAAAATGTAATCTGATTTATCAAATGGGTACGAGTTGTGGAATCGTGAAGCGGGTGGGATGCCGGGATGGCGGGATTGTCCATCGTCGTGGTGTCTAGTAACTGGTTACAGATCAAGCTAGTGTCGTCTGCTTTTGTTTTCTCATGTTTCGGTCGAGTCTAGCGTTTAGGCATAGGCGGAGACGGAGACGGCGCTGAAAGAAAGCAACGGGTAAGAGACGGGATGGCCCAGTGGCTTGTGGTGTCATCGAGGAGGGTGAACCGGGATCCAGCTAGAGACATAGCATCCACATAGTCATTTAAGGAGACGAGCCCGAGGATCGACCGTACGGGCGCGACATCAAGGTGATGGGTGGTTGCCACAACAGAGAATGGGATTTAGGGGGATGACCTAGAGTGGCAAAGGCGGCACGAGTAGGACGGCACCGGAGGCGACCGTTAGGCCGGTATTCGCTGACAAGCAACACTATTGGGGGAATTGTAGCATTTTTCTTGCGCGAACCTACGTGTGGTTGAATGATTAGGAGGACAACGGTATCCACGGCCTATCGAGGTTCAAGTCCTAGACTTGACATTCACGCTCACATTTTTCTGGATTTTATTTCTGGTTTTTCGGCGATGCTTCTGCAGTAGAAGAGACGTCACGTGGACTACAAGGCGCACATGATGACTTCGTCAATCTTAAGATGCTATGTTGGTTCAATCTCTTGGAGTTGCTCATAGAGATAGGGTGTATGTGCGTGCGTTTTTAGGGGTGAGTTGTATATGTGAACAACTTTGATTGTACTATCACTCCATACGTCGTTGGATGAGGCAAGATCCACGTACGTACCCTCGTGGCGCCTGCATACCACCTTCGTATTCTCATCCCTTATCTTTTTGACAAAGATTGAATTCACCTTAGCCACTCTCATCTGGTCATCTACCTCCTAGCACTCTCTCTCATCTCAAACATATGGATCCACCATGGATAGATTCAACCCGAGAAAGCTGCTACCGAGTTGCGCCACCGTCGCCAGCCCCTTTCTCCTTCCCCCTCTCTCTCTCTCTCTCTCTCTCTCTCTCTCTCTCAAAACATGAGTTCGTGCCCAAGCTCCCACTGTGTGCTCTCCTCGGACTCCCTCTCAATTGAGATATGATGGATTGCAACATCGATGATGTTTCTGAAACATAATCGTTGTTGCAATGCGTGCTCTCGCCTTCCGATTCTCTCTCAATTGGAATTCGATTGATTGCAACAAAGATTATGTCTCTGAAACATTATGTTTGTTGCAATGTGTGAGGCAGGGGGGTATGGAACATGATCTATGTTGCAACAACAATTGCAAAGATTTTCTGCAACACTAGCTTTGTTGCAAAGTTTTCTACAACATTAGCTCTGTTGCAATGATGGAGGATGACGCTCGGCCACTCGTTGGCGCGAATCTGACGGCTCGTGACCGATAGATCTTTTTAAAAAGATTTGCGGGCTACTAGTCGACGCATAGCATACCCCTAAAAGAAAAGGGATGTGCTACGCATCCATCGGCTGATCTTTTTAAAAGATCGGCCGGCTCGCGAGCCATCAGATTTGGCTGGCACATGGCATCATCCAGCAGTTGAGGTTGACCTCACCATTGCAAATAGAGGCAACGTTGCAGAACCCTTTGTAATAGAGCTTATGTTGCAGAAACTTTTACAACAAAGATAATGTTGCAGATTTTTTTATCATCACTTTTTTTTGCAACATAGATGTTATTGCAGAAGAAAGTTTTGCAACATAGATGATGTTTCAGAAAAAATTGTGAGAAGTATGAAGTTACATAAACGCCACTGTTGTTGCCATTGGCACCGGTGACCAAAGGTGGTCGTGGCGGCTACCATGGCAGCAGGGGCGTTGTAGGGTGAGCCGATCCGGTGGCGGGGTGCCACAGATCTGGTGGTAGGCAGTGGTGCCCGAGATGGGGCATCGCGAGGGTGGAGACTGCCAGGGCGTAAGTTGGTGGAGGCGTCGAGAGATTGGGTGAGCAGGAGCGACGGCCTGCGACGAACGCGCCATGAGCAATGCGATGCTGGGTGGTCATGTACGCGCCAGGCATGCACATGGGGACGTGGTCACTGCAACCGAGCCCATGTTGCGTTTAAAAAAATTGCAACAAAGGTCATGTTGTAGAAATAGAGCATGCGTTTTCCGTCCGACACAGTTGATCCAACGGCTTGCGCTGCGCGAGCGCTGGATCGCAACCATTTTCAAAAAGAGAGGCATTTCCTTGCTCATAGAAAAGAAAAGGAGAAACGCACCGTTCCATTTCCTTTTTACGGTGCATGTGTAGATGTCCAGGTACGCGCACTGTTGTAGGCGTGTTTCGGGACATATAAATGAATATCACGAGGGGTTGCCCGATTAACCCAGCGAATCATGCGGAAAGAGAAAACCATGCGCGTTCGGAACCTAGCTCGCGGCGGGCAAGGTGAGTCGGTACGTGGGTCGGTGTACCTTAGAGCATCTCCAGCCGTTCGCCCTTTTAAGGTGCTAAAAAAGGATGGTCTGAAGCGAACCGGCGCTAGTTCGGTCTCTGGGGGCGATCTAGCTCCCAGTCACGCCTCCAGGTGCCGCCCCCAGGACGTGAAAAAATCGAACTTGATCGTTCCCGCTCACAAAAGACGCCACAAGTCGGGCGATCGCAAGCCACAGTTCGGCGTACAAAAAATAGAGCGGCAGAAGTTCGCGTGCGCATCACTCGGCGGGCTCTGCCCCAGGCATCAACAGAGTTGGCGTGCGCGGGCTTGGCGGTGTCGGAGCAGCCTCTGCGCTGGGCGGTGTCGGCGCGGCTTCAGTGGTGCTGGGCGTCGTGGAGGCGTCGTCACGCGGGCTCGGCGTCGGCGTCGGCGTCGGCGGCCTTGTCGAGGGAAGCTGGTTCAGGATGAGGCCGCGCTCCGCCAAGTACCACGCCTTGACCGCCTCATCGGTGCTCTGGAGCATGTCCGCCCCGCCCAGCAGGAAAGCCAAGTCGGTGTTTCTCTTCTTCGCGGCGACGTTCGGTCGAAGCAGGTCGAACTTGACGGCGCTGCTCGACATCAACGCCAACCACCGCGCCTCGGTCTTCTCTTCACGAAGAACGGCCCGGGCCTGCGCGTCGGCGCGGCGGTGCTCGATGGACTCCTGCACTCGAGTGGGGGCCGTGTCGTCGTATTTCCCCTTCTTGGCAACTTTGTTGCCGTCCGGCCGCCCTTCCGATGCGCCAGGAGTCGGCGCGTCCGGCTTGTAGGTCTCCTTGGCCTTGTCGAGGGTGCGTCGGACTTCCGCCCACTTCTCGCACTTGTCAATGCGCTTGTAGACGTGGAGGTACTTGAATTCGGCGTCGCGGTTGCCGCCGCACGGGGGGCGACGGAGGCTTTCGCGGTTTTCGCCGCACGGGGGGCGACGTACTTCTTTGGTGGCATGACGGTCGGCTGGGAGGGAGGCGAGCGGGAGGGAGATTGGCGGGAGGAAGGAAGAGTACGGGAGGGAAGTGGGGAAAACGCGGGAAGACATGACGGGAAGAGGCGCTCGCCTCGCCGACAGGGCGGACCCACGCGCCCTTTTCGCTTGTGCCGGCGCCCCAGACGCCCCAGGAAGCCGGGTTCGGCCTGGGTCCGCCGGCACCAGTTTCATCTCGAGCCGGCGAAAAACGGACTTCTGAGATATGACTGGACCGTTTTTTCGACGCCGGTGCGGTAAAATCGTCTGAAGAGAGTCTGTTGAGGGTGCGGCTGAAGATGCTCTTACCTCCGAGTCAACCAACATGACTACACCACACACGAGCTGGCCGCGTTAGGCTTAGGGCCTCGTGCCATCATGCCCGTGCCACAACAACCAACTCCCTCCCTTTCCGTTGGTTGGCGCGAGGATCCAAAGGCCATGGCCATGGGCATGGCGCTGTCCATCTCGACTAGGTCTGGTCTAGCTCACCAGCGTCGTGGCGTGGGGTTCATTTTCCTTCCATCTCGCGCGACCACGGATGAAGTAGAAAGGGAAAATGAGAGAATAAGATGGAGGCCCGTAGATAGACAGAGCACGGTGTTGCTGTCAGCGGCGGCAGGAGTGGAGTGGAGCGGGCACTTGGGCCTGCCTGCCTCCCTGGGCCCGCTGTAAGGCAAGGCGGACAGGGTGCCCTCCGCGTATGTACGCCGTGGGCCACGCCTGGCAACGGCAAAACGTGGTGTGTGCCCTTCTGGGGGCCCACCGCGCCCAACAACCTCGAACCCGCAAACTTCACCGTCGCTCACGGTTGGCTCTGCCTGTGGTGTGGGGAATCTTGCGCAGGGCCGGTCGTGTGATTCCGGTGGCGCCACCGTCCAAGCGCCCACCAGGCCGGTTGGCCATGCCCGGTGTCTCCATCGCCTTCTTAAATGTTTCTTAAAATGGATCACCTTGTTAAATATTACCGCTGTACCAAAATTCTTGCCTTAGATGTGTGTAGATACGAATGTATCTAACACTAAAACGTGACTAGATCCTCTGTATCTAGACAAATCTAACACAAGAATGCCGGCACCCTGCTCCCTGCCGGCTGGAACCCTAGCCGCCGCCAGGAGAGGCCTTCTTTCAGCGTCGTCCTCCGGCGGCGGATGGTGAGGGGGGGGGGGGGGTCGCCGGATTCACTCGCGTGGATCGTTTTTAGTCTAGGTTTTTAGATTGTTCATCATCTTCGCTTCGGCGGCAACGATGACGACGCTGAATAAAGATTCTTCGGATCCTTCCCTGACGAGGCCATCGGTCCTATGGTTGGGGATGGATTTGGAAACCAGTCTATTCAAGTAAGGACGGCGTGGCGGCGGCGGCATCCTCGTGGCGGACCTATGTCCTCGGCTTTCGTCGTCGCGACGGCGTTTGCTCCAACGTCGGCGTGGAGTTTGGGAGATAGTCCAGGAGCGGATGCAGATTGTGGTCTGCATCGACGACATCTGGAAGACAGAACATGTGCTGGGTTCATGGATGGCAGGTATGGTTTCCTCCTTCGGCGTCTAAGTCATGGTGGAGTGCCAGACCCGGAGTTTGATGGCGTGTCTGGCGTGTTGCCCCGGTCTGATTCGTTCAACGGCAATGGCTTTACTTTTGGTGAACCACTTTGGAGATCCGCAAAGCTGCATATCAGCGATGGAGCCGCGTCGAGCTTAGGGTGAGGAGGTGACCCATCATTCTTTTCTTCGGTGGTTGCTGTGGTGGTGCCGAAGACAGGTGACGGGCGTGGGTGTCAAGCTCAGAGATGTTATGCTATCTTTTCAGTTTTGTCATGTCGGTTCTTACGTGACTTGTACTTTGTTTTTCATGATATGAATGAGACACATATTGCTATGAAAAAAAATAACACAAGAATGCCGAGACGGAGTAGGGGTATACTAGTATGCGGATGCTGGTGGTGGTAACTACCGGAGCGATCAATAACGTAGTCTCGCCTAATATTCTGCAGATTACCGCTGCATGCTTGCCCAACTGCTCCCAGAGATAAACGCATCCTCGCGCCGCCGCCGTTATTTTACTCGCCCCTCTCTTCTGCCAACGCCGTGAGATAATGTGCGCTGGCTAGCTAGCTGTTGGCGCCATCCATGGCGTCCATGCTGGCTGGCTACGCGTGCGGTGCGTCGCAACCGCAGCCTGCATGCCACTGCGTGACATCCATGCACATGCCACAGCCATGGATCGTCGCCCTGGACGGCATGGCAACGCCGACGCCGACGCATTGATTGATCGACTACATGTACGTACGTACGTGTGGCTCTTTCAGTCTCGCCGCGCGAGATAAGATGGATCGATCGATGCTGCTACGTACCACATTGTTCGGCCGGCTATGAGTTACCTGCTCCGGATGCAACGTGCCGCTCCACAGTGCGCTGCTACAGTTCATGGCCTCGAAAGCCCGCGGAAGCGGCCATGCCATGCCGGGCGTGCACCGGTCGTCGTCTCCAGAGTCCAGAGGACGGACGGACGGACGCAGTACGCCCAAGAAAAGAAGACAAGACGGATGCTAGTTACCATCTTGCCTGGACGGTCACCTCCGCCTCGCCGTGACCAGTGCGCCGGCACCCAGCCAGCAGACGTCGTACTACTACTGCGTCGCCGGCGGGGCCTAGCTCACCAGCACATGTACGTCGGCTTCAGGCGAACTGCCTACTGGCTGCGTGTGCTGCTCCGCTTGACTGTTGGAAAGTAAATCCATATGCCTGGCTGACACACGATACGTGCGCACGCAGAGATCAGGCTCAGGCTCGCCGGCGGGTCCTCCGGCCGGCAGGTTTCCGTCCAGGTCGCCGGCCGGCGGCAGTGGCCTCGGCCGCATCAACCGATACGCCGCCGAAGCGCCGATCGAGTGCGTCCACAGTTCCAGCCAAAAGCCCCAGGGCACTGAAACCTTTGCGACTGTCAGCGGCACGCATGGCCCCAAGGCCAGGCGCACGCGCGTGAACGCGATGACGCCATTGACAGGCAAGTCCAACCAGCCTTGCCGGCCAACATCCCTATACATACATTTTCAGCCCGGGAAGAAAAAGAGTAGATTATGACTGATAATCACCGGCCATTAACGTACGTCTTGCGAACGAATGATGAACTACAGCAACGCCATGCACATACAATACTACCAGTACTACATTACCTTTTCGCTGTCAGGTAATTAAGGTCATCAATGGGCCGCGGCGAGGCATGCGGCTGCAAAGTATACTAGCCTTAAAGATTAAGGGTCGCTAGCCCAAGCATATATAATTGCGCTGGATCTTTGTCTGTCTCAGCGACCGGCCTAGCCGATCGATCGTACTGATGCTAGGTAGGTCCCGGCGCATGCATCATGTCTAAACCTGATGTCCCATTGGCCATCATGCAGGTATGCAGCAGCAAAGCTTTGATCGACGGCGATTAACTACTAGCTTTCTCTGGTTAATTTATCCGGCGAGAACCATCCGTCGACTCCGGCGGCCAATGGAAGGAGACGCACTTTTTGGGCACTGATCTCATCTCCCTGGTTAGCAATTACTATAGCCAGCGAGGTACATTACATTGCATACACTGACAGAAGAAGAATCATTAACCATCCTTTTTTTTTGTGAGAATCATTAGCCAGCTTGATTGGGACCTGCCGCTGGCTACTTGCAAAGCTCCATCGCAGCAGACAAGGAGGCAGGCAGGCGATGAGCCCCCAGACACAAGAGAAGGCCGGTGCACATGCATGCGTCAACCAACGGTTAATTTTCTATGCAGATCAGACCAAAGCCAAGGGCGGCAATCATTGACGGGTAAAAAAAGAAACTAATAGGAGGTGCTTGTAGTTGCACAGCATGGACCATGGAGCCTGCTTGTGGAGGCAGATGCATGCACATGGACTCTCAGTCCAGATCCTGACAAGAACCAAGGTAGCATGAGATGTGTTTATATAGAAAAGCGGTAAGTATTTTTGATTATCCGGGATTAAGCCTTGATCAGCAGCCGACACATACAAATTCCTTCTGCTGGCATCTTTGGCTGTCCTATTGGATCGACGACATGACACCAACTGAGCTACTACTGATCACCAGTGAGTGTTTATATTCTCCATTGTTCTACCGATGGATGCACTGCCTGATAATCCGACTAGAACAGAACACTCGGGGCGTATGTGCAGCAACTGCAGTTGCATGGTCGTCATGGCAATGCACCAATAATTCTGAATCTAGCTTGGCCGAGAAGAGCACCCCCTAATAAGTAGCCACAAATGTACAGCGGGATCACATCAGTGTCTGTGTGTCACCTGCATGAAAAGACAGAGAGCGTCGGTCGGGATCGATCGGCGAGATGCATGCATCTCCTGGACAGCGAATGACATGCTAACTTGATGATTAACTCGGAGCTGGCTGCCTACCTACCTTTGATCCCATCTGATCTGAATGTTCGGGTCGGGCAAAAAATGAACTCAGGTTAAGTCCATATATGTAATGTGGGTTGAACTGAGGCTAGCCTCTGGTCGAACGAGCAGTGAAGGTGTGTGCTACTACATGACGAAGAAGATAGAGATGAGAGGAGCTGGACTGATTGAGGGCAATAATACAGAGCACCGAGCAAGCAGTGAGTGTGCCATGCATATGTCTTGCCATGCACATGGCTGCATGTGGTGTGCATACATGAGCTCATGCAGTACGTGTGTGTGTGTGTGTGTGTGTGTGTGTGTGTGTGTGTGTGTGTGTGTGCACTGTCACTCTGTTGTCAGTGGGTGTGGTGGTGAGACCTGGACTGATCCGAAAAGTTTGGACCCAGCTGGGTCTACTCATCCACTCCCTGCTGGGCACTGCACTGAATGCCATTTTTTGCATAGGGTTTGGCTGGCCAATGGAGGATGAAAGGCGACCAAATGATTTTTCAGTGACCGCGTCTATGTGATGGTGTTATGGGATCAAGGCATCTCCAATGCGGATCATCAAACTTTCGCTCGCAAATGTCCACGGACATCGGTGGGCGGCGGAGGCCCTCCAACCGTGAGTAGCAAATGCCGGTCCTTGTCCTTGCCCTCAACCTAGGCACACGGGTGACCGGTGCGAGCCTTCCGATGGTTGGATCAACACTATCGTCGCCACCGGCTTCAATGTTGACGATCTTGGCGGAATGGGCAATGACTGCCCGCTTGCTTTGACCATTCAACTTGAAACTATAAATGCATGAAAGTGAATGGCTTGCCCTCGCCCTTGCGGTACAAGGCGGAGGCACATTTGGCTAGCAAAGCAAGGCAACAAAATGACCAATAAGCTACAACAGGGAGTCGATCAATCCAATTACCAACACATAAAGCATCACGAAAGAGAAACTTACCAGCTTGGGGAGTGACATGCCACCTGGCCATAGGCTTTGTTTTATGCGCCGCTATACTTGTTGACCTCATGTTGAATGGTGTACAAACGATGGCTTGGCGACTTTGCATTCCGATCATGGAGGGGCAATGCTTTTGCTCATGATAAAAATCATTCACTCTTCTTTGTTCTTGTTGTTGTCTTTGTTGCTCACACTTTGCCAAGCTCCGTGCCTTGAGACGGATAAACACTTGTGGCCAACAATGCCTCGCACACCAATATGTCCTCTTTGTTCGAGTACGACGAACCTCCCTTCTTCTTTGCATCTGCATCGAGTATGCGGCTCCAACTACGACGAACAGTTGTCCTCAACTTATCCGTCCTTGTGGCCGCCCACATTGTGGATCATGTTCATCATTGCCTCATCGGTGGCCTCCGTCCAGCTTGGGGGAGGTATTCTGCCAAACAGTGATCGAGCCGCGCCGGACGAGGGCTCCTCGAACGAAAATCATGGCTGGACGAGCTATGGCCACTGCGACTCTATGAACAAGTAGTTAGTGTTGAGGTTGACAACGCACGATGAATGGTGGCAGGAGTGCACGGAAACAATACCGGATCATGAAATTGCGCGGCCTCTGGATGATGGGTTTTTGGAATTCAACATGGTGGACGTTCGGACCCTTGCCCCGACTTTTGGAATTTCGGGTGCCCGGATCAGTATACGGCTCAAATTCGTGATCTGTGCTGGAGACCTAAAAGCGTTTTCGACATTCATCGGTGTCACGTCTCTCTATGGGCTGTATTGTTTTTTTACACAATGGGCTGTGTCGATCTAAACCACTGGGCATGGTTCTAAGCCGGCCGTTTCCCGAGGCCCGCCTCACTCGCCCATTGATTGGGCCTGGTTCTCCGAGAATATGGCAACTGATTTACAAAACCAACCCTAGTTTTACGTACTCCGGCGCCGCCGCTGGTTTTACCTCTTCCCCCAGTCGATCTTCGCTAGCGGGCTCGACATACTCGGGCTGATCAAGGGGGGTCCCTTGCGACCTTCCCCGGCCTTGGTTCGCGTGTTTCTTCTAGCAGATCGATCTAGGGTTTTTTACGGTGACGGATAGATTGGTTTCTTATGGCGGCTGAATCAAGTTCACATGGACGGCAGGGGAAGGAGACGACGGAGGAGCTGCTTGCCAGGCTGAATCTGCAGGAGGAGGAAGACGACGATTTTGTGTGGGAGGAGGAATTGCCGGACTTGGAGGCGCCGGCAAAGTGGCTGGCTATAGCCAGAGTTCACACTTCCAAGACCTTTAGCCCTAATGCTCTGTATGGGGACATGCGTGCCGCATGGAACCCAGCAAAACCGGTGGTGTGGAGGAAGATCAAGGACAATCTGTTCACAGCTCAGTTTGGATGTCTAGGGGACTGGAACAAGGCCATGGTTGAGGGTCCCTGGCTGTTTAGAGATCAGACGGTTATTATGGTGGAATATGATGGCTTTAGAAATCCTGATAGTATCATCCTGGACAAGCTGGCAGTATGGGCGCAGATCCATAGGCTGCCTGGCAATTTTCTTATCGAACCAGCAGTCAGGGGGATGGCATCACGGATTGGAGAGGTCGAGGAAGTCCAGCTGAAACTACCGGCAGGCTACTTTGGTGAATTTGTCCGTGTTAGGGTGAAGATTGATGTCAATGCAAAAATTAAGAGATTTGTTACTGCTAAGAAGGGAGAGGAAAGGGTTAGATACCAAGTTAAGTATGAAAAACTTCCAGTGTTCTGCTATAACTGCGGTGAATGTGGCCATTGGCATGAGGAGTGCGGGGATGGAGTTCACGACGAAACAAAGTTTGAGTGGGGCGATTTTGTGTTGGCCGATAATGTTCGCTTCAGACAAGCGGGAAGAGGAGGATTTGGCACTCAGAGGGGGCGAGGTGGCCCAAGGAACGCAGGTGGAAGAGGCAGAGGGCGAGAGCAATATAACCCTAATTAGAGTTGGCGCTTCAACGCTAACCAGCAAGAAGTCCATCGCGAGCAAGGCCGGCAGGAGGAAAGGACAGGTGCTGCACAGGCTTCTGTTGAGTCGGGGCCGAGTGAGCACCGGGTGTTGGCCGAAGCGCCGAATTTGACACTAAGGGCACCAGTTGGAAGCAACAAGAGACAGTCTTTTGAGAACAATCCATCAGCAGGCACAACCTAGTCCGCCGACGGGAGAGCTGATGCTGATGCTCCTGTGAGCTCTACGGCGCTTGTAGTAACGACCTGCCCCCCGGGGGTGCCCCCTATGCCGCTTGTTTATGTCTCCCCACGGAAGGAAGTGAAGCGACCCAAGAAGAATGGGGCTAACAAAGGGGTTTTGTTCGAGGGAATGACGAGCAAGGAGGCAGAAGGAGTGGATGAAGGCAAGGACACGAATGCAGGATCGGCGGGCTCCCTCGAGGAGTGCCGCCGGGCACAATGAGTTCCCTTTGCTGGAACTGTCGCGGTGCGGGTAAAGCCGCGACAGTCCGAGAACTTCGCGACCTGGCGAAGAAATTTACCCCTACCGTGCTATGTATCATGGAAACACAAATAAAGGGTGCGCGTGTAGAAGCTTTGGCTAATAATTTGGGCTATGATAATGCCTATGCAATAGATAGTAGAGGTAGAAGCGGAGGAATTGGAATTTTCTGGAATAATACAATAAGTCTTGAGATTTTGGGTGACTCTGTTTATCATATTGATGCGAAGGTTGAAGAGGAAGGCCGAGAACCATGGAGGCTAACTGTGACGCCCCCGATTCAATCATACACTAATCATACACGCAAACATGTACGATCAAGATCAGGGACTCACGGGGAGATATCACAACACAACTCTACAAATAAAATAAGTCATACAAGCATCATATTACAAGCCAGGGGACTTGAGGGCTCGAATACAAGAGCTCGATCATAGACAAGTCAGCGGAAGCAACAATATCTGAGTACAGACATAAATTAAACAAGTTTGCCTTAAGAAGGCTAGCACAAACTGGGATACAGATCGAAAGAGGCACAGGCCTCCTGCCTGGGATCCTCCTAAACTACTCCTGGTCGTCGTCAGCGGGCAGCACGTAGTAGTAGGCACCTCCGGTGTAGTAGGAGTCGTCGTCGAAGGTGGCGTCTGGCTCCTGGGCTCCAACATTTGGTTGCGACAACCAGGTAGAAGGGATAGGGGGAAAAGAGGAAGAAAGCAACCGTGAGTACTCATCCAAAGTACTCGCAAGCAAGGAGCTACACTACATATGTATGCATTGGTATCAACTGGAATAAGGCTATTATATGTGGACTGGACTGCAGAAAGCCGGAATAAGAGGGGGATAGCTAGTCCTTTCGAAGACTACGCTTCTGGCAGCCTCCGTCTTGCAGCATGCAGAAGAGAATAGACTGAAGTCCTCCAAGTAGCATCGCATAGCATAATCCTAACCGATGATCCTCCCCTCGTCGCCCTGTGAGAGAGCGATCACCGGTTGTATCTGGCACTTGGAAGGTGTGTTTTATTAAGTATCCGGTTCTAGTTGTCATAAGGTCAAGGTACAACTCCAAGTCGTCCTGTTACCGAAGATCACGGCTATTCGAATAGATTAACTTCCCTGCAGGGGTGCACCACATACCCCAACATGCTTGATCCCTTTTGGCCGGACACACTTTCCTGGGTCATGCCCGGCCGCGGAAGATCAACACGTCGCAACCCCACCTAGGCACAACAGAGAGGTCAGCACGCCGGTCTAAACCTAAGCGCATAGGGGTCTGGGCCCATCGCCCTTAGCACACCTGCACGTTGCGAACGCGGCCGGAAGCAGAACTAGCCCCCTTAATACAAGAGCAGGCTTACGTTCCAATCCGGCGCGCGCCACTCAGTCGCTGACGTCACGAAGGCTTCGGCTGATACCACGACGCCGGGATACCCATAACTACTCCCGCGTAGATGGTTAGTGCGTATAGACCAAATGGCCAAACTCAGATCAAATACCCAGATCTCGTTAAGCGTGTTAAGTATCCGCGAACGCCGACCAGGGCCAGGCCCACCTCTCTCCTAGGTGGTCTCAACCTGCCCTGTCGTTCCGCCACAAAGTAACAGTCGGGGGCCGTCGGGAACCCAGGCCCACCTCTACCGGGATGGAGCCACCTGCCCCTTCAGCCCCCAACTCCGAACAGTACCACAGGTAATGTAACTGTGTAAAGTATATAGTATATGCCCGTGATCACCTCCCGAAGTGATCACGGCCCAGTAATATAGCATGGCAGACGGACAAGAGTGTAGGGCCACTGATGGAACACTAGCATCCTATACTAAGCAGTAGGATAGCAGGTAATGGTAACAACAGTAGTAGCAAGGACAGGCTATGCATCAGGATAGGAATAACGAAAGCAGTAACATGCTACACTACTCTAATGCAAGCAGTAGCAGCAGCGTCGGTCTCGTAGTCTACCGGAAAGAAGTAACGGAGGGGGAACACAATAAATAACAGAGCAATCAAATTATAACATGACAAACGTGGTGCTAGAGGTGATCTAACGCAGGGATAGGTGATACCGGCGAAGGGGGGAAACATCCGGGAAAGTATTCCCGGTGTTTCACGTTTTCGGACAGATGAACCGGAGGGGAAAAGTTGCGTGTTTGCTATGCTAGGGATGCATGGCGGACGAACGGGATGCGTATTCGGTTTCGGCTCGTCGTTCTGAGCAACTTTCATGTATAAATTATTTTCATCCGAGCTACGGATTATTTTATATTAATTTTTAAAGTTTTAATTCATTTTCTAGAAATTACTGGATTTAATTTAATTCGAAATTGTAACAGTAATTATTTTTGCCTCCTAGTGTTACTCTAGCCTATGAGTATGCCAGTGGGGCCAGTGGGGTGGGTTGACCTATCAAAGATTGAATAGTCAAAAGATGAATAGTGTAGGCTGGTCCCATATGCCATTGTCTCAAATGTTAATAGAACAACTCACTAATTTAATCAAGGGGGAGTCCCACATGTCATCTACTAGTAGATAACCTAACTACTAATTAATCCTAAACTAATTGGACATGGCTGGAAATTAGTCACGGCCGGCCACACACACAGAATACACATACGCACACACACGGAACACATAGCTAGGGGTTACTTCTGTTCCCTGTTAACACAACAAAGCATTTTGCAATTTTCATAGGATTTAATCTAGGCATCGAAAGGATTTGGTCCAGTGGGATAAAACGGAGTTTATTCTACTCATATTATTTTTACTCATGTTAGCACTTGATGAGTTGTTGTTTAGGGGCTGTCCAGAGAGCTAAACAGCATAGCAGCGCAAAAGCTAGCTACTACTACAGTAACTGAAAGTTACTGTAGCAGAGCAGCATCATAGTAGCAACCAGCGGCGGCAGTAGTAGTAAGCAGCAGCAGATTCAGCAGAGCAGCAGCGGTGCGTGAGCAGCAAGCACGCAGCAGCAGAGAAGGCACGGGGCTAGGCGAAGGCACGCAACGGCAGCGGCCGCAAGCAGCGTGCGGGCCGGTGGGCGCGTGGCCGCGGTGCTATGCGACCATGGCGCGCGGGCGCGAGGCAGGGGAGCGGCTGGACGGCAGCAGGCGGGGCGGGCGTTCATGGGTGCCGCAGGGGCGCGGACGGATGCGGCAAGGGCTCGGGGGAGCGTGGCCAGGAGCGCGGAGTGCGAAGCTCCGGACGTGACGGCCTAGCACGGGTTGGGACTCCTACGGCGAGGGATTCGAAGGGGAAAGGCGGGGAATCGGCAGAGGGGCTCACCGCGGAGGCACACGGAGGCCCGGTGAGTGACTAGGAGCAGCAGGGGATGCTCAAATCGAGGAAGATTGCCGGCGACTGGAGGTTGAAGACGATCCCGATCCGGTCGAAGCAGAGGCGCCTAACTCCAACGGGTGGCACCAGAAGATGAGGAGGGCGATGGCGAAGCTCGTGAACACGTCGGCGAGGCGAAGGGGGCTCGGTGGCCGCGTGGGCGTGCTCGACAAGGCCCAGGGAGGGCGTTGGCCATGGCCACGGTGGAGCGACGGCGGTGGCAGCGCTCGATGGATCTGGAGGAGGGGGAAGGGAGAGGAGCGGGGGGCGAGTGGAGCAGAGCAGGCAAGTGGGAGGCGAGGGGGCCGAGGCGTCGGAGAGCTGGCGGCCTTATCCTCCTCCCAGCGTCGCCGGCGAGGCGGTCGGGTGGGAGCGCGTCCAGGCGCCCGGTCGGAGGAGCAGTGAGAGGAGGGGATCGACCGCGGGTGTGGGGGGGTGGGCTAGGCCGGCTCTAGTGGCTTGGGTCCAGTGAACAGGGGGCTTGTTTACCTTTTAAAAAAATCCTTTTACCTTTTGTTTACTTTTCTTTTACTGTCTATTAGTTTCCTATTTTGTTTACTAATTATTTTATTTTTATAAAATATAAAAATAGTACCTAAACTAGCATTACCAAATATACCACTGCCAATATTATTTTGGCATTTAATTAAAATAGTTTGTAACCTTATAGCTTGAAAAGGTATTTAATTAATTGTTCAAGTTGCTCTTTTAGTTAATTTAGAGCATTTAAATATTTTATAAAAATGTGGTTTCTCCACCATTACTACTTACGATTTATTTGACACAACCTGAACATTTTAGTTTTAGTTTCTGAAAACTTTTGTTGTTTGCCTTTAATTCAATTTTGAAGTTGGATTGGTTTCGAACTAACGCGAGGTTAGCAACAGTAATCGTGTGACGTGGCACCATTAACGTGCGATTACTGTAGCCTAATTATCCGGGCGTCACAATTCTCCTCCACTACAAGAAATCTCGTCCCGAGATTTAAGAGGTAGTGAAAGGGGGAAGGTTTGGTAACGAATCTAGCGGGTCTTCTCATTCTGCCTTGCTCTTCTCAAAGAGGCCGGTCCAATACATTGATGTCTTCATTTCTCTGCTTCAGGTCATGATAATGCAGTCGGCATCCTTTCCTCAGGAACTCCATCGTACTTACGAGAGAATAAAGGGTGGGTATTCCGGGAGAACAGACCTCTGCAAGGTCAACTATCTGGTCGATAACATCGAGGGAGGTGTCGGAAGTAACTCTCGAATTTAAACTTAAGAAAATATCGAGAGTAAAGTAAGAAGGTACCATGAGAAGTTTCCAATGGGCAGGCAATCGTTCAATGGCCTAATCAGAAGGTGAAAGGGGTTCAGAGCAACGAGAATAAGTATTGCGTCTGATACCAGAATAGATCACTAGGCAGGTGGCCCGTGAATTACATACAAAGTCAAGTGTGAGGAATAACTTTGACAACAGGGTGTACAGGAGAGTTAGGTTTCGATCCTGTGGAATTGTGGGTTATGGGCCCACCATGTGCTTGAAAGTAGGAAGGGAGCCGACATCTTGCACGGTCAAGATAGCAAAGTATGTCAGAGGATAGCCTGTCAGTTTTGTTGGCAACAACGTTGGTACCTAGGGCGAGGGGCGAAGAGAACCATTTTTCCGCTCGTTGAACGAGGCGGACCAATAGGCAAAGTTCTCGTCCATTGGTGGTTACCAGAATGTCATCAATAATAGTAACAGGGTCTTGCTGACAGAATTGTACACCGAGGTGTTTACCTAAGCAGGAGAATATTCTTCTTGGATCATATAGATCTCAAGAAGGGTTAAACCAAACAATGGAAGGGAAAATGTGTTTAGACACATAATTCAGGGGTATATCCTTCCCAAGGACAAGCAGTGCATGATATCCATGATAGGATAGAAAGTAGAAAACCATTTAGGTAATGGGAGAGGAATTTCATGACCTTACCCATACAACGGTGTTTGGATAATTGAGCAAGAAACATTTAGCACTGGGCTTCAAACGCTCTTGTTGAAAATCGGAGTACCATAGACATGCTTCGTGATAGTATTGACATGGTCTTCAAGCAAAGGTTGGACTTTGGATACACAAAGGATACATCAGGAACAACTTATAGAATAAGTCTTACAATTTCCTCATGGAAGAATGGATAACCTTGTTGAAAAGGAAAACTATAACAATAGGTCCTCCGGCCAGGTGTGCTAGGCATGACATCACCTTATCGGGTTAAAGACCAATGTTATAATTCTTGGGAATATGTTCCAACCATCATATCTGACCAAGGTTCAGGTCCGATTGGTGTCAGGATACCTCAGACTCGGGATGCCAGAGAAGAAAAGGTGCAACAGAAATTGACGAGATGACAATGTAAGATCCTCGGGAAAAGAACTATGGAAGCGAGTTCCGAAACAAGAGTTCATCATTAAACCAAGGAGAGGATGAGGAGGTGGCTGATGGACTCAGCGACAATCCATAAAATTTCTAGAATGATGGATTTCCACAATCATGTGAACAAGGAGATTACCATTGTCAGATCAAATGATATAATGAGGTATGCTCAAGGAAAACAACTCAATTAAATATTGGTTGAAAGGTGCACCCGGATTATGGGCTTAGGTAGCATGACCGATGTTAGAATGGTGATTCGATAACCAATGGTCGAAGAATGAAATGTCGACCATTAACTTCAAAGCAATATGGTTGCTAGAAGTACAGAATCAAGCAACAGCGTTCACCTGTTGGTATCCCGGCTAGAATCAACACGGGAACCACGAAAGAATGATGAAGGTGAGAAGTATCACTATACCAAGAATTTTTAAGAGGTGGTGAAATTCTCACGACATTCTTGACATAAAAAGATGGTAATACTCCAAGGTAAAGAAGAACATATGCTGGATAGCAAGGAACTCAAGGTATAACACAAAACACGGACAAGTTTGTGTTGAACGGAAGGCAATAAAGTGGTCGATGATAATACCAATCATCGAGGGAAAGGATGGTATTTCTCATCATGAATTCAATTGATATCCTAGAAGAGCTCAGAATGTTGATGATGATCCCGACAAATTCTGTCGAGAGGTTTCCTGGAGATGTAATCGATCGACGATGACATCAAGTCAAAGGAATGATGAAGCGAAATGATCTTGGGACTATGAGTAGGACACAAACTCGAATTCAAGCTTGTCGTTCAAGGTGGAACGATAAGACAAGGAAGATCGACGTAAGCTTAGCTCATCACCGAAAGTTGTGCTCTGAGAATAAGGACCAGGTAGTTCAGTTAAAATTTAGCACGATAATGATATAGCCGATCAGGCTTGGGATGACTGGAAGGATTATTAAACTCGTAAGAAACGAAAATTACTTAGAGTTACTGAATCAGAGTGCGGACTTGATTCACTTATCGGTGTTCTCGGTTGACAAACAACCCAGAACCCATGAAGTGACAAAGACAGGGAAAGGTAGTACTTCATCGAAAATTCATAATATGTAGTGCAATGGCATGATATCCTCGAGATACCAGGGGGTAATACTTGACGAAAGATCAAAGTAAAGGTTGGACTGGTGTATTAATCCACAGAAGACAAGTGCTTAAACTTGCCCGAGAAATGGGATCTAAGAAGAACATATGGTCGAAACCACGATTGCAAAGGATCAATTCACTGTTACCAAAGGATATTATATCAAGGAAATAGTTAATATTGCAAGAAGCTTCTATGATAGGATCTACATCGTGTCCATGGGCATGAACACAAAGTTCAAGGTCGACTCCCACTTCTTTAATGCATAACCTTTCATTTACTTCTCGCCTTCAACGAAGTTGTGGTGTTGACAATTTTATCCGTCATAACACCAGTAGAGTATGACCCGTAGTAAGTTCCGGGTTCACACAGATTAGAAAAAAAGCATATGTTCAACCCGTCAGGGTATCGTGGAAACATATACCACAAGCTTCAATAGTAATTACCACAAGCTTGAAAGCAGAGCATGGTTGGTCAATCAGAGGATAGGATTTACCAATGGAGAAAGAACTTCCAAAGGGATTCAATATGAAGGACGCTATCGGATAAAATCCAACAAAGGATCCGGTGGTCCTCAAAGGATCTGATGTGAGCATCGGTACTCAACCAGAAGAGGAAAGAATGCAAATGCAACAGGTTGTGGAATCATCTGAATAATTCGAAGCTTAAATGCAAAGGTATTATGATTCCAAATCGAAGGATCAGAAGCAGATGCATCTGATCAAGGATGGATAAGTTGAATAGACTTAGGGGCACAATCGACGGCAATTTGATTGGTCGAGAACTAGCTCCTATTCAAAATGACGTCTGAGCCGGAAGGTTGAATTCTAGGATCTGATTGAGAATTGCGAGCATTCGCAACAAATTGAATCAACGGACTCAAAATGATAATGACAAGAGATGCCAATAAGATTACGAGACTTATGGGATTAACCATAATGCAAGCAAGCAAGAATTTCAAGAGCAAGAGGATGCTCAAGGTTTTTGGAAGATCAAATAGTATTTCGAAGACTTTGATGAAACACATGAACAACTGGGGAGAAACAAATCATCGGTGTGTGTGAGGATTAATTTGTAGCTGTATTCAGGTGACAAGGAACTGCAAGGCAGTAGGTACAAGGATTCTCGGAACGACAACGAGTATTTTGGGGTATCTTGTAATAACAAGAGCAACTAGGGACTAAGGTAAAAATGGCAATTGCATGTAGTTATCTATAGGGGTTGATGGTGGAAGGAAATTGCAAACGCAATGAGTACAAGTTCTCGGGATAACATCGGGGAGTATCTTCTGAATCTTCTGGTGCAGCAGGCGATCATCTGTAATAAGGGGCTCTCCGGAAGGAAGTAATTACGAGAACCTAGAGTTAGAGTTAGCAAAACCTTTTACCCCGAATAGAAGAGTGATCAGAGTCCCAGAGTATAGACAAGGAATAAAAGATCCTAATACCACCCAAATGGCAACATGGGCCCGTAAGGCACATAGCCATGTTAGTAAAAGTTTTTCAGTCACTAGACTCAACTTCGGCCAAGGAGTTTGGAAGGGGGATTCGTACAGGCAGTCGGCTCTGATACCAACTTGTGACGCCCCCGATTCAATCGTACACTAATCATACACGCAAACATGTACGATCAAGATCAGGGACTCACGGGGAGATATCACAACACAACTCTACAAATAAAATAAGTCATACAAGCATCATATTACAAGCCAGGGGCCTCGAGGGCTCGAATACAAGAGCTCGATCATAGACAAGTCAGTGGAAGCAACAATATCTGAGTACAGACATAAATTAAACAAGTTTGCCTTAAGAAGGCTAGCACAAACTGGGATACAGATCGAAAGAGGCGCAGGCCTCCTGCCTGGGATCCTCCTAAACTACTCCTGGTCGTCGTCAGCGGGCAGCACGTAGTAGTAGGCACCTCCGGTGTAGTAGGAGTCGTCGTGACAACCAGGTAGAAGGGATAGGGGGAAAAGAGGGAGAAAGCAACCGTGAGTACTCATCCAAAGTACTCGCAAGCAAGGAGCTACACTACATATGTATGCATTGGTATCAACTGGAATAAGGCTATTATATGTGGACTGGACTGCAGAAAGCCGGAATAAGAGGGGGATAGCTAGTCCTTTCGAAGACTACGCTTCTGGCAGCCTCCGTCTTGCAGCATGCAGAAGAGAATAGACTGAAGTCCTCCAAGTAGCATCGCATAGCATAATCCTAACCGATGATCCTCCCCTCGTCGCCCTATGAGAGAGCGATCACCAGTTGTATCTGGCACTTGGAAGGTGTGTTTTATTAAGTATCCGGTTCTAGTTGTCATAAGGTCAAGGTACAACTCCAAGTCGTCCTGTTACCGAAGATCATGGCTATTCGAATAGATTAACTTCCCTGCAGGGGTGCACCACATACCCCAACACGCTTGATCCCTTTTGGCCGGACACACTTTCCTGGGTCATGCCCAGCCGCGGAAGATCAACACGTCGCAGCCCCACCTAGGCACAACAGAGAGGTCAGCATGCCGGTCTAAATCTAAGCGCACAGGGGTCTGGGCCCATCGCCCTTAGCACACCTGCACGTTGCGAACGCGCCCGGAAGCAGAACTAGCCCCCTTAATACAAAAGCAGGCTTACGTTCCAATCCGGCGCACGCCACTCAGTCGCTGACGTCACGAAGGCTTCGGCTGATACCACGACGCCGGGATACCCATAACTACTCCCGCGTAGATGGTTAGTGCGTATAGACCAAATGGCCAAACTCAGATCAAATACCCAGATCTCGTTAAGCGTGTTAAGTATCCGCGAACGCCGACCAGGGCCAGGCCCACCTCTCTCCTAGGTGGTCTCAACCTGCCCTGTCGTTCCGCCACAAAGTAACAGTCGGGGGCCGTCGGGAACCCAGGTCCACCTCTACCGGGATGGAGCCACCTGCCCCTTCAGCCCCCAACTCCGAACAGTACCACAGGTAATGTAACTGTGTAAAGTATATAGTATATGCCCGTGATCACCTCCCGAAGTGATCACGGCCCAGTAATATAGCATGGCAGACGGACAAGAGTGTAGGGCCACTGATGGAACACTAGCATTCTATACTAAGTAGTAGGATAGCAGGTAATGGTAACAACAGTAGTAGTAAGGACAGGCTATGCATCAGGATAGGAATAACGAAAGCAGTAACATGCTACACTACTCTAATGCAAGCAGTATAGAGGAGAGTAGGCGATATCTGGTGATCAAGGGGGGGGCTTGCCTGGTTGCTCTGGCAAGAGAGGGGGGTCGACAACTCCGTAGTCGTACTGGATAGCAGCGACGTCGGTCTCGTAGTCTACCGGAAAGAAGTAACGGAGGGGGAACACAATAAATAACAGAGCAATCAAATTATAACATGACAAACGTGGTGCTAGAGGTGATCTAACGCAGGGATAGGTGATACCGGCGAAGGGGGGAAACATCCAGGAAAGTATTCCCGGTGTTTCGCGTTTTCGGACAGATGAACCGGAGGGGAAAAGTTGCGTGTTTGCTATGCTAGGGATGCATGGCGGACGAACGGGATGCGTATTCGGTTTCGGCTCGTCGTTCTGAGAAACTTTCATGTATAAATTATTTTCATCCGAGCTACGGATTATTTTATATTAATTTTTAAAGTTTTAATTCATTTTCTAGAAATTACTGGATTTAATTTAATTCGAAATTGTAACAGTAATTATTTTTGCCTCCTAGTGTTACTCTAGCCTATGAGTATGCCAGTGGGGCCAGTGGGGTGGGTTGACCTAATCAAAGATTGAATAGTCAAAAGATGAATAGTGTAGGCTGGTCCCATATGCCATTGTCTCAAATGTTAATAAAACAACTCACTAATTTAATCAAGGGGGAGTCCCACATGTCATCTACTAGTAGATAACCTAACTACTAATTAATCCTAAACTAATTGGACATGGCTGGAAATTAGTCACGGCCGGCCACACACACAGAATACACATACGCACACACACGGAACACATAGCTAGGGGTTACTTCTGTTCCCTGTTAACACAACAAAGCATTTTGCAATTTTCATAGGATTTAATCCAGGCATCGAAAGGATTTGGTCCAGTGGGATAAAACGGAGTTTGTTCTACTCATATTATTTTTACTCATGTTAGCACTTGATGAGTTGTTGTTTAGGGGCTGTCCAGAGAGCTAAACAGCATAGCAGCGCAAAAGCTAGCTACTACTACAGTAACTGAAAGTTACTGTAGCAGAGCAGCATCATAGTAGCAACCAGCGGCGGCAGTAGTAGTAAGCAGCAGCAGATTCAGCAGAGCAGCAGCGGTGCGTGAGCAGCAAGCACGCAGCAGCAGAGAAGGCACGGGGCTAGGCGAAGGCACGCAACGGCAGCGGCCGCAAGCAGCGTGCGGGCCGGTGGGCGCGTGGCCGCGGTGCTATGCGACCATGGCGCGCGGGCGCGAGGCAGGGGAGCGGCTGGACGGCAGCAGGCGGGGCGGGCGTTCATGGGTGCCGCAGGGGCGCGGACGGATGCGGCAAGGGCTCGGGGGAGCGTGGCCAGGAGCGCGGAGTGCGAAGCTCCGGACGTGATGGCCTAGCATGGGTGGGGACTCCTACGGCGAGGGATTCGAAGGGGAAAGGCGGGGAATCGGCAGAGGGGCTCACCGTGAAGGCACACGGAGGCCCGGCGAGTGACTAGGAGCAGCAGGGGATGCTCAAATCGAGGAAGATTCCCGGTGACTGGAGGTTGAAGACGATCCCGATCCGGTCGAAGCAGAGGCGCCTAACTCCAACGGGTGGCACCAGAAGACGAGGAGGGCGATGGCGAAGCTCGTGAACACGTCGGCGAGGCGAAGGGGGCTCGGGTGGCCGCGTGGGCGTGCTCGACAAGGCCCAGGGAGGGCGTTGGCCATGGCCACGGTGGAGCGACGGCGGTGGCAGCGCTCGATGGATCTGGAGGAGGGGGAAGGGAGAGGAGCGGGGGGCGAGTGGAGCAGAGCAGGCAAGTGGGAGGCGAGGGGGCCGAGGCGTCGGAGAGCTGGCGGCCTTATCCTCCTCCCAGCGTCGCCGGCGAGGCGGTCGGGTGGGAGCGCGTCCAGGCGCCCGGTCGGAGGAGCAGTGAGAGGAGGGGATCGACCGCGGGTGTGGGGGGGTGGGCTAGGCCGGCTCTAGTGGCTTGGGTCCAGTGAACATGGGGCTTGTTTACCTTTAAAAAAAATCCTTTTACCTTTTGTTTACTTTTCTTTTACTGTCTATTAGTTTCCTATTTTGTTTACTAATTATTTTATTTTTATAAAATATAAAAATAGTACCTAAACTAGCATTACCAAATATACCACTGCCAATATTATTTTGGCATTTAATTAAAATAGTTTGTAACCTTATAGCTTGAAAAGGTATTTAATTAATTGTTCAAGTTGCTGTTTTAGTTAATTTAGAGCATTTAAATATTTTATAAAAATGTGGTTTCTCCACCATTACTACTTACGATTTATTTGACACAACCTGAACATTTTAGTTTTAGTTTCTGAAAACTTTTGTTGTTTGCCTTTAATTCAATTTTGAAGTTGGATCGGTTTCGAACTAACGCGAGGTTAGCAACAGTAATCGTGTGACGTGGCACCATTAACGTGCGATTACTGTAGCCTAATTATCCGGGCGTCACACTAACATGTGTATACGGCGAGGCTCAGACTCATCTGAGACACCAGACTTGGGACCTTTTAAAAAGGTTTTCAACTTTGAATAACCTCCCTTGGCTGTGCTTGGGGGATTTCAACGAAGTGTTACGCCGGAGGAACATGATGGAGTTGCGAACCGGAGTAATGCACAAATTCAAGGTTTTCGTGACGCGATTGATGTTTGCATGTTGATGGATTTGGGCTATCAAGGCAGATTTTGGACATTCGAGAAAAAAGTGACGGGGGGTTCCTACACCCGTGTGAGATTGGACAGGGCGCTGGCTACGACGGACTGGGCAGCGCGGTACCCTTTGGCCAACGTAACGCACTTGACATCAGCCTCCTCGGATCATGGACCTATTTTGGTGCAGTATGAGGAACCAGTGGCACGTCCAAAACCGATTTTTCGCTATGAGGTGATGTGGGAGTCCCATGAAGCCTGGCGTGACACTATTGCTTCTGGATGGAATGAGCATCAAGGAGATGGGGGAGTGGAAGCACTTCGCAGAAAGCTCGAACTACTCTCAAAGAACCTCACGACATGGAATGATGAGACTTTTGGGAGCGTTAGAAAGGAAATCAAGAAGGCTAAAGGTGAACTAGAAAGGCTGCGAAGTGTTCCGTCAAGGACGTCTCCAAATCATCTCGAGATGAAGCTTAATGAGCGGCTGGTTGAACTATATCATAGAGAAGAAATTATGTGGAGACAGAGATTGAGAATTTAGTGGCTAGCAGCGGGCGATAGAAATACAATTTTTTTTCACATGAGGGCAAACTTGAGGAGGAAGAAGAACATGATCCGGGCACTCCATAACGCGCTGGGCATACGTGTGGACGACAAGGCCGAGATGAAACAGCTTGTTACAGACTTCTATAAAACGTTATACACCACAGAGGGAGTGCAAGGGATGGATGACGTGCTTCAGCATGTGCCTCGTAAGGTAACAGCAGATATGAATGCTTCACTTTGTGCCCCCTATTCAAACGAGGAGGTGAAGCAGGCGCTTTTTCAGATGTTTCCCACCAAGGCCCCAGGCCCAGATGGATTCCCCGCACACTTTTATCAGCGTCATTGGGACATTTGTGGAGAGGAGATTACTAATGTGGTACTTCGGATTATCCGAGGAGAGGAGAGTGCAGCTAGTATTAATGACACGGTCCTTGTGTTGATCCCCAAGGTACAAAACCCCACTCTCCTTACCCAGTTTAGACCTATTAGTCTTTGCAATGTTATCTACAAAATTGCGTCAAAAGTTGTAGCGAATAGACTCAAAGTGATATTGCCAGATATTATCTCAAAGGAGCAATCAGCTTTTGTCCCAGGAAGGTTAATCACCGATAATATCATATGTGCCTATGAATGCTTGCACTTTATGAAGAGAAACCGATCCAAGTCTAATAGCTTTTGTGCACTCAAGCTGGACATGATGAAGGCGTATGACAGAGTGGAATGGCCTTACCTACAAGCCATCATGGGTAAGCTTGGTTTTGCTCCGGAATGGGTCCAGACCGTAATGAGTATGATCACTTCGGTATCGTTCTCGGTTCTGTTTAATGGAGAGAGATTGGAGAGCTTCTCACCATCCAGAGGTATTAGGCAGGGAGATCCTATTTCCCCTTACTTGTTCTTGATCGCAGCGGAGGGCCTTTCGTGCCTCTTAAAACACAGTTCTCAGTCATTAGTGCTCGGTGGCATAAAGGTGGCACCCACGGCTCCGGCAGTGAATCACCTTTTGTTTGCAGATGACAGCCTGCTGCTTTTCAAGTCTAGCATCCAAGGGGCAAATGAGGTATCAAACCTACTCGATACTTATTGCTTGGCTTCAGGGCAAAGAGTAAACCATGATAAATCATCGATCTTTTTCAGTAAAGGGTGCCCAGAGACACTTAGAGGGGACATTAAGAATATACTCAGTGTGCAGAATGAGTCTCTTAGTGAGAAGTACTTGGGCATGCCAACAGATGTGGGACAGTCAAAGAATGGCACTTTCAAATACTTACGAGACAGAGTTTGGGAAAGGATAAAAGGATGGATGGAGAAACTCTTATCTGTTGCCAGAAAGGAGGTTCTAATAAAGTCCGTGGCCCAAGCAATACCAGTTTTTTCGATGTCGTGTTTCAGGCTTCCGAGGGGCCTTTGTGATAGCATCACTTCCCTTATCCGTCAGTTTTGGTGGGGAAGCAAGAGGGGAAAGAGGAAACCTTGTTGGGTTGCATGGGATTTGATGACACGATCAAAAAGTTTGGGAGGATTGGGATTTAGGGATATCGAGATATTCAACTTGGCACTTCTGTCCAGACAAGTTTGGAGACTTTTGAATGATCCGTCCTCATTGAGTGCACAAATCCTTAAAGCTGTTTATTTCCCACAAGGCTCTGTTCTAGACGCTCAATTAGGCCCGCATCCCTCACAGATCTGGCGCTCTATACTTGATGGGAGGGATGTAATCATCAATGGGGCCATCAGAAGGATTGGGGATGGAGCCTCCACGCACATATGGAATCATAGCTGGATTCCTCGGAATGGAATGATGCGGCCGATTACATCTCCGGTGGATGTTCCTCCACAGATGGTGTCAGAGTTAATTGATCACACTTCGGCTGAATGGAGGGAGGACGTGGTCAGGCAGGTTTTTATACCACTAGATGCTGAGGCTATTTTACAGATTCCATTGTGCACTCGGCAGGTGGACAATTTTTGGGCATGGCATAATGACCCCAAGGGACGTTTCTCTGTACGGTCTGCTTACCGGATGATTGTCAGCATCAAGCTTGGGCGCGAGGCATGGCTAGAAGAACGGGAGGATCCTTCAAACTCTGCAGCTGAATTGCGGGGGTGGAACTCCATTTGGAAAGTGGCAGTACCACCGAAGTTGAGAGTCTTCACATGGCGACTGGCGCACCACTCGCTCCCGACGGGTGACGTTCTAAACCATCGGAACATGGCAACCTCGAGTGTTTGCCCACTATGTGGAGGTCGGGACAGTTGGCGCCATTCCTTGCTGGATTGCAGTGCGTCCCGCTGTGTCTGGGCTTTGTCTGACGGCGAATTGGTGGAACATATGCTGGCAACAACAGAACCAAACGCACGACTATGGCTTTTTGCTATGAGCGAAACACTTCCAGCAGAGCAGCTTACTGTGTTGATTGTCACCTTATGGGCTATTTGGAGTTCACGACGCAAGGCTATACACGAAGAGATCTTCCAGACCCCTTTTTCCACGGACAACTTCATCAAGTCTTACCTGTCAGACATAGAATTCATGAAGAAGAAGGTGGGAACACAGGTGACAACGATTTCACGGCCTGCGACGTGGGTACCGCCACCTGTTGACCACTTCAAGATCAATGTGGACGCAGCTGTGTCTCGTTCGGGCACTTTTGGTGCAGTTGGAGTAATATGCAGGGATGCAGGGGGGCTGTTTTTGGGAGCTTCGTCACTAACCTTGAGGGGCCTTCGTGATCCTCAAGTGCTTGAAACATTGGCTATCCGGGAGGCGTTAGCTCTCTCAGAAGATCTCTATCTCAACCAAGTTTTGGTGGCCTTGGATTGCAAGGTGGCGATTGATGCGATCAGGGAAGGAAGTCAAGCAAATTTTGGCGCCATCGTCCAGGAGATCAAGGCTAGAGCAGATAGCTTCATTTCATGTTCTTTTAATCATGAGTATAGGACCTCCAATATGGAGGCCCATAATCTCGCAAAGTATGCTTTATCTTTAGGTTTTGGCCGTCACACCTGGCTAGGCCAGACCGGCGACCTTGTTTTTGTACCCTTGAACATTAATCAGTAATAAAGCGAGATTCTAAAAAAAAAAAACCAACCCTAGTAAGCCCTCCCCTTGTTCTAAAACAAAAATAGTAAGCCCTCCCCGCCCCCGGCGCACGCACGAGTCCCGGCGAGGCGAGCGAGCAGCCAACCGTCTCCGGCGCCGGCGGCAGGCGAGGATGGGTCGCGACAAGTCACGGAGGCTGTCGGGCAGCCGAGACTTCCGGCAGCGGCTGGTGCTGGCGACGCTGACCTCCACCCCGATCACCATCAAGGACATCCGCGCCGGCGAGGGGGGCCTCCGCCCGCACGAGATGTCCCTCCTCCACCTCATCCACAAGGTCTCGGACCAGCACGTCATCGACGTCAACGACACAGGCAAGGGACCGCCGACTTATGACCGCTTCAGGGGCTTCGATTTGGGCTGGTGGCTGATTCTGGTGGGTTCTCGCAGGGACCAAGGTCGGGTACAAGCCCGGGGTGGTCGTCGGCGGGAAGGACCTGGAGCACGACTGCGGGGCGCACCGCGGGATCGGCTACTTCATCGAGCCGCTCCTTCTGCTCGGCCTCTTCGCCAGGTCGCCCTTGTCGATTCGGCTCAAAGGTGAAGGGCGTTTGCTTACCCTGTTTCTGCTCGAGTTCGATTGATTGATTGCCATGTTTTCTACCGGAACTCCGGAATTGCGATACAATTGCAGCCAGGGGTTGTGCGATTAGGTTGTTCTAGATAGAATTATTCGTTATCCAGTCTGATCCATTGTTCGGCCCAATGGGTTGTTTCTGTTGGTGTATATGTGACTTATCACTTGTCTGAGTGGACCCTGTTCTGGTGTGGATTGTTTTGACAAAGGTGATTTTATTGGGGTTTAGTTTATTTGGCTGAATTCACTGTCGCCGAGTAAGCAAACCCTTTTAGCTCTTTCTCATGAACTCATCATCCTTGTGGCCGTTCATATTTCCTAATGGAGATGCTCTGTTCACATCAGGCCTCACAAGCTTTCATAAGCCAACATCTAAAATACGACTTCTTTAGTTCTGCACAAAATTGATGGTCATCGTTGTCACTGATCATACAAGCACCTTTACGGAGTCTAAATTCGATGCCATGCTTGTAGGAATCACAATTTCTCCAGAAGGTTGATGGCCATCGCCGTTACTGATCATACAACGCCTTTTGCTTCTGAATTTAGTATGGAGTCTAAATGTGATGCCATTGTTTTTAGGAATCACAAATGATACAAAGGACCCTTCTGTGGATACTTTCCGGATGGTTACGTTGCATATGCTCAAGCACTTTGGCGTTCCTCTTGAGGGGCTGGAGCTCAAAATTGAAAGCCGGGGAGCTCCTCCTCGTGGTGGTGGCGAAGTGCTTCTCCGAGTTCCCAATATAAACAGTACACTAAAGGTGTGTTGGAGCTTACTTCTGCTCATGTTTCATGATTTCTGTTGACATTCCCGTTCTAATATCAAGTGTTTTTGCAGGCAGTTAATTGGATTGATGAAGGAATGGTAAAGAGGATAAGAGGTGTAGCATTCTCAACGAATGTATCTGCACAGATTGTAACCCGTATCTTCTATGCTGCACGTGGACTCTTCAATAAGTTCATTCCGGATGTTCATATCTTCACCGATCATAGAGCTAGTTCATCTGGTGGATGTGGATTGTACGTTTCCAGCTTGAAGTAGAACCTGTTGAATTTTATTAGTGACACACTGTGCTTTTATCTCCTGGTGTCCTGCTATTCAAAAATTTAAATGGATTCATCTTTTGGCAGGTCAGCAGGCTATGGCGTATCTGTAGTTGCTGAGACCACAACAGGCTGTCTGATTTCTGCAGATGCTACTGTGAGCTATCCCAATGTTGATGAAATAAGTGAACAATCTGAGAAGCCTGAGCTAATGTCTCCAGAGGATCTTGGTGAGCAAGTTGCATCGATGCTGCTAGAAGAGGTGGCTCAAGGAGGAGTTGTTGACTCAACACACCAGGTCTGGTATTTTCATTCCAGTTTATTCCTTTCTTATATTATTTAGCAGGCTGGTGGCAGATATTTTTATATTGTGGCTGATAATTTGTGTTTTCTTTACACGCCTCTCGTATGATTCACAATCATTACTGTGTTTTTTTGTCTACTCTGAAGCACCTGGACCGTTCTGCAATAATAATGGTCATTTTATTTTGGCTGATGATGTTGTAGGAAGATAAATTGGCAATTCTAGCACTTTTTCCCCCTCGAGAACACAGCAGGGGGAATCCTTTCTTCCATTGTATTAACTCAAAAGCCAGCCAGAAAGCTGGATAAGAATTACAAATTTAAACTGAACATAGTTTGCATGGATGTAGTCCGTTAGAATGATTGTTTTATGCAAGTTCTTCTGCCAACCTAGTCCTTGGTTCATTTTGGCAAGATTATATCTTATCTGCCTTTCCTTCTATGGCTCTTTGTGAATCTTGCTTCAAAATGCTTCTTCTTCTGTTAAGTCACATGATGACACTGCGCGCTATAGAATCACTTCGAAACATCAAGGAGTTCCTTGATGTCAAGTTCATCATCAAGCCCGACCCAAACTCAAACACGGTCACTCTAAAATGTGTTGGTGCGGGAGTGAAGAATCTTGCTCGGAAGATTTCATAAACAGAACTATCATGAACCTCATCTAGGATGGAAAACAATGTTTTGGAACCGCATCACGAGAATCTTCCCCGTAGTAGTTTTGATGTAAGCTAGTTGATCCAGAATGGATCTGCCTGATCATATTATAGAGTACACGTATATCATAGATCTAATAGAGCAACTACTTCTGTCTCCTGAGAAAACATGGGCGTGAGCTTTTAACATCGAGATTTCTGGTATTTGGTGTTAGCATTCAGCATGCACACATTTTGGTGTGCTTTTACTTCCTACTTATTACTAGCCTGGAACATCTAGCAATCTGTGACTGCAAATCGCGCATGCCATTATACTCAGTGTCGAAAGGTCTATTATGAAAGGTGATGAAAAAGAAGATGAAGCTTGCAAGAAGAATATCATTTGATATCATAACATAGTTCATAGAGAATGAACTCCATGCTCACCTAACACATACTATTTCATAGCTATAAGCAACATTCTGCTCAGCTTAGTCCAATACACACACACACACAGGCACAAAATTATCTAGTCTTCTCCCCCCTCTGAATTCATTTATCCATCTCTGTACACAAGTGAATATCATGTCAACAAGAGAAGAGCACATCAGCAGCAGCAGCAGCAGCACATGGATGCTACACCTTCACCTTGACATAAGCAAAGGTGAACATCCAGATCAGAGACAGGACCCAGCTGCAGTTCAGGGAGGCGGCGCCGCTGCTGGTGTCGGAGAAGCCGGCCGGGTTGCCCGGGCCGTACATCGAGGTCCCGCCTGGGTAGTTGTTCGCGTTCAGCACCGTCGAGCCTGACCCTCCACTGCTGACCGCCGGTCCCGTCCCCGTCCCGGTCGTGGTTCCCACCGGCCCGAAGCTCGGCGTCACGCCCACCGGCCCGGAGGTGGTGCCCGTCGCCGCCGGGCTGTAGCCGGCGGCAGAACTGCACATGTCACAGTTGCATGATCAGCTTAGCAGAACAAGTGTAAGAATTTGACTGTTTGATTTGAAATTCCTGACAAGATCATGTGTTCTAGAGACATGTCTTGAACAAATTGTTCATTCTTACCCTGAACCTGATGATGCCTGGTACATGCAAGTTCCTGAACCTGAATAATTCAGCAGCTCGTCAGTGATAATCAGGAGGCGTTGCAAAACAGTTTCAGAGTCAGCTGAAGAAGATCAAGTGATGGAGTGGGAGTGAGGGTTTGGTTACTTGGGTTGGTGGCGACGAGCATGCCGGCGCCGCCGAAGTCGCAGCTGGCCGGCGAGGGGCTGCGCTGGTAGTAGGCGTTGAAGGCGTAGGAGGCGTGCGCCTGCATCGTGTTGGGGTTGTAGCAGCTGCCCATGGGCTGCAGCGCCGAGCAGTCGGCGCCGCCCATGCCGCACGCGTAGTCCAGCCCGTCCTGCAGCGCCGCCTCCGTCACCCCGGCCTTCGCCACGCACCATGTTGACTGCCCCGTCCCCCCCGCCGCTGGCTGCACCGTGGTCGGCGTCGGCACCGTCGTCGCCGGCGCCTGGTACACCGGGGTCGTCGGCACGCTCCCCACGCCGGAGCCGGCACCGGTACTGCCGCCTGGGTACGTCGTGGCCGGGTTGGTGATTGGCGCCGTGCCGGGCACCGACGTCGGCGTCGTGGCTGGGTTGGTGACCGGGGCGGTGAACGGCGCCGGCATGGTCGGCGCGGCGACCGGGTTCGAGAACGGCGCAGGCATCGTCGTCGGGTCGGGCGTCGTCGACGGCTCCGGGTACAGCGGCGGGAGGTTGGGGTTGGTCGCGGACCCGGTGCCCGTGCCCGGGTTGGTCGCCGGCACGGTGACGATGCCGCCTGGGGACGCCGGGTTGGTCGCCGGCACCGTCACCGGGTTGGTCACCGGCGCGAACACGTCACGCGTCGTCGTCGCCCCTGCTCCCGCAAGGAGCTCCCTCCGGCGCCGGGAACCACCCGCGGCACCTTCCACACCACCACCCAAGAACCTCTCCCTGCCCGACGCTCCATCCCGATCCGCGGCAGGCACCACCTCGCCGGGCACGGTCTTCCTGGCCTGCGCCGAACCGTGCGAGAGCAGGAGCATACACAAAACCAAGCTGAGAGCAGGAGCCGCCATTGACGAAGCAATCGGCAATGGTGAGGGCAGTATGCTTGCTGACTAGGCTATGGAGGAAACGGAGCTGGAAATGCGAGGAGAAAGGAGCTCGTTCACCAAAGGCGAAATTTAAAGGCCGGAGGTGCGTGATACAAAGCGGAAAAGCACGAGCAATAGGGGAGAAAAAAAAGGCGGCAAAGCGGATCGTAATTCGTTTCAGATTATAATACTTGCAATTTGAAAATGCAACGCAATGCATGATGCTCCTTTTCTCTTTCTGCTTTGAAACAGCATTTCAGTTTTCAAATACATGTGCACATCCTCTGCTGTCGAGAGAAAAAAAAAAGAAAAGATGCGCCGGGCGCTTAATAATAAGATAGATTTTCCATGTTATCTTCTCACTTTCAGTCGCAGAAGATGCACAAAGGAGTTTGTGCCGACGATTCGGCGAAATGCTACGGCGAAAAGGAAATCTATGTGCATTGCCTCTTTGGAATGCTGATTCAGAAAGGGGTGGCAATGGCATCCCTATTTTCATCAGGAGAAAAGCATACATGTAGAAGGTGGTGAGGGTGTGATGTAACTGCACACACACTGGCAAGCGACAGTCATTTGCTTGCTGTTCTTGTCAACAGGCAGTCACACAAAAGGGAAAAATGCTTTGCTCTCGGCAGAGGTTTTCAGGTCCAATCGACGACAAAGGTGCTTTCTCTCCTTGGTGACTGTCTCTCACACACAGAAATGGTCCTGATCTAGTAGCCTTGCACTGATGATCACTGTGTCTCCAACCCAATCCAATCCAAGTAGACTTGCTGTTCTGGTAGTGGCAGACTTGGCTCTGAAGAAGAAGAAATTTCAGTGTCTGGACCAGTTGGGGCATACCAGATGGGCTCCAAAAAGGCTGCTCTTGGTTGCTCATGCCATGTGCATGCACCAGCTAGCACCTCAAGGACTGGATTCTTGCTTAATTTGCACCATTGCTCTCTGGAATCACTTTTTTTTTGTGTGTGTATGTGTGCATCTCTCTAGCCAGAGAGGGTTCTTGCCGTTTCCCTTTTGCGAAACGGCCGCGGCGAGCTATTTGTGGCCAAAGATGAGAGTGGAAAGATCAGACAGAGAATTTACATGTACTCCCTCTGTAAAGAAATGTAATTAAGATCGTTTAGATCACTATATTAGCGATCTAAACGATCTTATATTTCTTTACGGAGGGAGTAAGAATTAATTACACGGATTAGATGCTGGAATCCACTGGACCAATGCAGGTATGAAGCTGCCGTGGCTTTCTGAACCCTGAACTGTGAGGCAACAGGAATCTGCCAGAATCAGAGGGTTCAGTACATTCTGTTGCGTTCCTTGTTGGTTGCCAGAATCGGCAAGCAGCGCTACCTACCTGGCTACATCAGCAGGATGCAGGCCGGTTGCATACCGTTTCCTCTATCACCACCTGAAAGAAACTTTTTCTGAAATTTAACCATGAACATAGTTTATATATGAAAATTTAGTAGTGTTATGATTGGTCTCGAGACACATCATTTTGACAGGGAAATCAAGGGGGGCGGATTGCAGGGCTTTGGCTGCTAGTAGATTATAAGTGTCATACGGCCCCTCTTCTATCCAAAGTTAGGATTATGATCTGATCTGACCTGTATGCAGCTGCTTTTTGTTAGCACGCAATGCTAACAGTGCCAGCCATTAAAGTCCTTCTGGCCACACCGGATGGAAGCACTCGCATTGCTTATCAACATTTTATCTGGGACCACTTTCGATCGATTCGATTCGCGTGAAAGTCGTCGAATCGAACTCATCGGCGGCGATAATCTTTTTCGTAGCCTATCGTCATAGATAGGGTTGTGATATTGTTAACCATACGTAGCGCACATGTCTATGTGGAGTTGTCACTTTGATGATGACAGCAAAGGTGCTGACTGGAGAACTTGCGGTGTTTCCTTTGCTATGATTATTTCAGGTGATTTTTGGGTAGAGAATAGAGTACACGGTTTCTCTCTTGCCCCACTCTGGCATATGCTACATTGCCATATAGGTAATCATTATCAAAGAAACACATCATGAGATCGATCGCATCAACATGTTGCTTGGCTATGTTTTCCTTGTATAAAGCTACTAACCAAGGAAGGACAAAGGTTCCATTTCTGCACTTATATTAATTGTATAAAAACAATTGGAGAATACACAAATTATAAAAAACTATGAACGTTTACAGCACGAAACATATACCATATAAGAATGTTTTTCATGATGAATCTCGTACCGATATGGCACTGTAGATATTGACTTTGTTTATAAACTTGATCAAACTATACAAAATTTAACTTACGACAAAACTTATATGCATTATAATTTGATAAGCATGGAGCATATTTCCCACGGATAGAGAGAATCAGAGCAACTATGGCAGAGTCACCAAAAGGCCTTGAACTGCATAATAACCATCAATATGGGGGGCAAAGGGCTAAAAACCCACTCTAGAAGATTTGCCATCCACCACTCAATCGCCATATTTTTGGAGTCCCCTCCATATGGGGCCTCCCAGCCTCCACATTTGAAGGATGTGGAGGCCTCGTTTGGAGCTTGCTCAAACCCCACTGCTAGCGTGTGAGGGAGGTTTCAATTTCTTCCGCCTTGTGCCACAGGCGGGATTTGAAGCAGTGGAGCCTCTCTCACACCATTGGCAAGGCAACCACCCAACCATTATGGCGTGAGTCCTCCATCAGATTCCCATGACTGTCGGTTTGATGGCCGCCATGCGACAACATTTCTTAGTTTGCGTGTGAGCAGCCCAGGAGTAAGGTTGTGACGCGGTCATGTTTCTCACTAGGAAGCATGCCCCTTCATGGCCGCCCGTCGCCTCCCAGCTCCCCAACTGCCCTCTTATATTAATGGCACTCGCGGAAGGCCGACACCCTCCCCTCTTTCCTATATTTATTGCCCTTTTCCGGTGCCTCCCAATCCCCTCTTGCCCGTCTCCATTCCACCTCTTCCTTTCCAATGGTGCATAGGAAGGATCTCCCCCACATCTTCGGTTTGAAGATGAGGTGGAGGAGAAGAAGCCGGTGGATCCCCTAGACTCCTATTGGGAGCAGATGGAGTGGCCCTTGTTGAGCTTGCGAAGGATACGACGAAAAGGGAGCAACAGATTTGGGACCGCGCGCTCGCCCCCCATCGCCGCCAATGCATGGCCGGCCTGGGACGCAGCCGCCGAGGCGCATTTCTAGGCTATCGAGGCCCACATTGCTGCATTCCCACTTGACCCTGCACCGTCCCCGCCAGTCATGGTCACAACTAGCCGCAGCCGGGGAATCCCAGTCACCGACTCCATGGTGGCTGTGGCCGCAAACTATGAGCTACTTAGTTTATAGTTTAACTAATTATTAGTTAGTCTATCAATGTAAAAGTCGCACTCTGACAATTTTTTTGTCAAAATGAATAGAAACGAAATCGAATTGAATCAAATGTGTTTTGAACTTGGGGATTATTAGGGAAAAACACATGAACCCATGACAGATGGGTCCTACTTGCAAACTGGTATCCTCTTATAAACTGGATCGAGCAATTGTGTTTTTATTCCCACTGAATGACCGCCAGACTTGCTCAACTGGACCCGGGATGGATGGATATGTGTCTCAAACAAACTTTTGGTCTTTGTCAGGTGCCACCATGCATGGTCTGCGTTGACCCTGGCAGCTAGTCTTGAGCAAATCCGCTGCAATGAACCATGGACAAGGAAGGAAGAAAGAAAGAAACAGCTAAAGCACGTAGCTAGCCATTGGGCGATGGATCAAGAGGAAGGAAAGATGGAAGAGAAGATGAGGCAAGAGCCAAGTGGGGGAGGGTAGGGAGGGACTAGTCTAAGCCAGGGATCAGAAAGATAGAGAGAAAAGGCAGCACTTTGCTTAACAGCTAAGGCCAAGAAGGATTGTGAATGGATCGGTCTATACGATTGGTATTGGGGGGTCGTTGATTAAACTAAGAGAGGATTAAAGGAGCTAGCGGGGCGCCCGATCGAGATCGATACGATTCGCACGCACGGCGCTGCACGAGAGAGCATGCATGCAATGCACACGTCGGTCTGACTGACTTGACGAAAAAGGCAGAAGAAGAAGAAAAGGTGGTAGGAGTGAGAGTAATATATGGCCAGCTAGCTACCAATAGCATGCTCGACATGACCGTGATTATGTTCATGCGGTCCTAATACAAGTCGAGTGAGGATTGTTGGAACATTCTTTCGCTCGATCCACCAGCCCGTGCCATGCCGAGGCCGCGTTGACACCCCGGCCCCTCGTAGATCGTACGCACGTGCTGCGCGGCTTTCTTCCCGGTGTGTGCATGTGCCTAGCAGCTACACCCTCCGTTCATGAATAAGTGTACATTTAACTTTTATGTTAAATTAAAGTTTTAAAATTTTGACCAACCTTAGAGCATCTGCAATAGTTTGTATGTTTAATCATTGGTATAATTGTCCACGTCAGCAGCCAACATCACATCATACAGGCTCTTCAATGTGGCGTATGTTAAGCATATGTTAAATAATTAGGCGGGTCCACTAAATGTTGAATAAATGAATAAACTTGCCTCGGAGCTTGTGCCTGAAGCGTTGGTTCAGATTCATACGGTTTCATTCACTCTCTTCTTTTATTATGTGCCATGTCATCAAAATAGTTTAGGTGGCAATTTAACCAACGATGATCATACGACTGTTGGAGATGCCCTTATAAAAAAGAGTAGTAGCATATATGATATCAAATTGATACATTATGAAACTACATTTTAAAATGAATCCAGCGATAGTAATTTAGTGCCATAAATGCTGCTACTTTTTCCTATAAAGTTGGTCAAAGTTTTAAAACTTTGATTTAGGAAAAAATCTAGATGTACACTTATTCGCAGACGGAGGAAGTATGGGAGAAGAAAAAAAGTGGATCACTAGAATGGTTTTTCTTATTTTTACAAGGTAATATGTGTCTTATTTATATCATAAGGATTAAAGTGTAAGCCACCTACGCATCGACCTAGCAAAACTGAACAAATAGCAGAACGTCAGACTTTGCATAAAGAAACATTAGGCAAAAAGTAAATTACAAACAAGACTGAATAAACCTCTGAGCTTGACACCAATGTTCGGCACCTGCCTCTGGCACCACCACAACAGCCACAAAAAAATGACGGATCACCTTCACACTCGAACTCGACGTGGCTCCATCGCTGATATGCAGCTCTGCAAACCTCCAAGGTGGCTCGCCAGAGGCGAAACCATCACCGTTGAACGATTAGACCGGGGCAACACTCCGAACACGCCATCAAACTCCAGACCTAGCACTCCTACATGACTAAGACGATGGAGGAGGAAACCACACCTGCCATCCACGTACCACGAAGCCAGTACACGATCCACCATCTTCCAGATGCCGCCGACGTAGATCACAATTTGCATCCGCTCCTAGACTACCTCCCAAGCTCCGGCCGGTGCTGATAGTGGCGAATTTAGGGGGAGGGGGGGGGTGCTTCGACAGGCTCGAGCCCGCCCACCCCTTCCAAAAATTGGAAAAACAAAATTACTAGTATTCGCCCAGCCAGTATCAAAATTTTAACCTTATTTTGAACTAAAAAATTGCGAGTTAGTGCCATTTTCGTCAAACCGTTAACATTGCCCCACCCTTTCTGTTGACGCCAGATTTTGGCATGGTCAAAAACACGATTAAAATGACCTCAAATAAAAAGTGTTCAAAAATAAGCAAGTTCTGTATTTTCAAAAGGAGAAACTTTGATATTTGGGCCATAACCATCCGGTCTCATCTCTAAGGCCGAAGTTGTGTTCAAAGTACTGAGATTTTGTATTCAGAACATTATTCGGCTGATTACGCCCCCAAGACGGCCTCATATGGAAAAAATGATCTACACGAATTGTCTTCGTCTCGTTGAAACGATCAATTTTGATATAGAAATTGTCCCAATCCGAGTTCATATGCAAAAGTTAGAGGCAACACTTCGCGGGCTGGCCCTGAGTGAAAAAGTGACGCGAGGGACCAGACACCCACCTAGGAAGTGTCCGATGGGCCGCGTGAGTTATTTGGCCTTTGCCAGCTGAATGAAAACCTTGCCGGGGTGGAAACCTTGCTGGGGTGAAAACCTTGCCGGTGTGAAAGCTTGCTGATGTGAAATCTTGCCAGGGTAGAAAGCTTGCCGGGGTAGAGAGCTTGCCGGGGTGGAAAGCTTGCCGGGGTCAACCCGACTGGAAGTTGGAGATGGGCTCGAAAGGTTACTCAGATGACCTCGGATAGAAAAGTGTTCTACATGGAAGTTGTGCGTATCGTCGAAACGGTCAACTTTGTTTTTAGAGTCATCATCATCTGAGATAGTATACAGCCTGTAGAGTTTCTGAAAGACTCTGTCAGCCAAGAAAACTGCATGACCAAATCCGACTGGAAGTTAAAGATGACCTCGTAAAGTATTGAAGATGACCTTATTTGGAAAAATGATCAACAAGAGAGTTGTTCGTCTCGTCGAGGCTCATAAATTTGGTATTTCGATCTTCTCAATTGGAGGTCATATGCAAATTCCACGGCCTGTACAAGGAACAAGACATAAGTTTCGGGCTGAATCCGAGTTGGATTGGAATTAGAACTAGAGGACGTGATTTGATGTAATTTTCTTGTAAGGAAAGCCTAGATGAATCATTTGCTTGTAGGGGAAGTCCAGCCGCCTCTTATATATGTTGGGGGTGACGGCCGATTGAAACAACACACAATCGAACAGATCAATATACTACTTTTTTAGTCTATTATCTCCCCGCCGTTTTCTCTCTCTCGTTCTTCGCAGTTTTTCGTGTTTGAGAGCTGCGAGTCTCGAGGCTCTAGGGGCGAGCAAATCGACCTAGGGCAGCCCATAGCCGCCGCAATCCCTGACGGGGTCCCTCCCGGGTGCGCGGGGTTTCGGGTCTGCAAAAGCGTCCGCCGACTATCTTGCGTGCTGTCGGCCGGGTCTCCTTCGACGTGAGCTGCGGTACATCACCCCCGGCGTCGAGGGTACACGTGACATGTTTGTGTGTCAACACACTTTTTGGCGACTCCGTTGGGGACTGAAGATCAATCGTCATCATCCACCATGTCCGATCTTCCCAAGCCATCTGAGGTAGACGCCGATAACATCATCAAGCCCAGTCTTGATGAGACATCGTTCGATCATTGCGAAGTCTATGAGGAGTACAAGAAGGCGCGCAAGGAGAAGGACTTGCAGGAATTCCTTACAAAGTTCAAGAAGGATCGCCAAGGCAACATCACTTTGATTGAAGAAATCAAGTTCCCTCCTCTTCAAGCCGAGCAGGTTATACCCTCTGTGAGTACTACCTTTTCTCCTGAGCAGTGGGCTGAGACTGAGAGTTGTATTGCTGATGGTAACAATCTAGTCTATCAAACTTTCATAGAAAATACTAATGCTTAGAAGAATATATCTTAATCGTCTAGTGGTAATGATGGTGTAGCTTCTAGTGTGCAAAACCCTAATCTAGCTTTACCTATCTCATCGGCGCCTCCCATGCCGATGACTTATTATCCTACCCAAACAAATCAGATTGTGGCTGCACCCATTAATCCTATTATGAACATGACAAGTTCGGTGGCAACGCCGAACCAAACCCTACCTACAACCACATCCACTCGACCACTACCAAATTATGGGTCGATGTACATGCCACAATTCCTACCTACAGCTAGTAACCCTACTCCTTCTATGCCACTGCCACAAGCTGCATCGTCCACTATGGATGATGGTCTAGCTAATCTTAGAGAGGATATGGCTAAGATACTTCGAGAGAATTTTGGAGTTGAGCTACCTCGGAATCGGATTTACCAAAAGCCGTACCCCGAGTACTTTGATGCCATCCAGTGCCCTCCAGGATATAAACTTCCAGATTTTGTTAAGTTTAATGGAGAAGGCACAAAAACCACCTGGGAGCATGTTAGTCAATATTTAGCACAATTGGGAGAGGCAGGCTCATTAAATGGATTGAAAGTGCATTTATTTCCTTTATCATTAACTGGTACCACATTTTCATGGTTTTCTTCTTTACCACATGGTTCCATTCGAGTTTGGTCGCAGCTAGAGCAGAAATTTCATGATCACTTTTATAGCGGCGACAATGAACTCAAGTTGTCACATCTAACATCGGTTAAACAGAAGCATGATGAATCGGTCTCCGATTACGTCAAAACATTAGAGAAACAAAAAATCGGTGTTTTAGTTTGGTGATAACCGAGAGGGACTTGGCGGACCTAGTGCTGAGTGATTTGAGGATTCCCATTAGAGAAAAGCTAGAAGGCTATGAGTTCTTAAATATCAACCAAGTCTTACAAAGGGCTTTGGCTCAGGAAAGCCGAAGCAAAGATCTCAAAGAAGTGCATAGATACAAAGCCGATCGTCCAAAGATGAATATGGTTGAATATGATAGTGATCACTCGGACGATGAGGGTGATGTTTTTGCTACTGAATTTGTTTGGTCATCTAAGGCCAAACCCTTTACTTGCAATGATCTGAAACTGATTCATAAGAATCGTGATGAAGAGATGAAATTTACTTTCAACATTGCTAAGTGTGATAGAATATTTGATGCTTTGTTGCAAGCCAAGTTTATTAGAATATCTCATACTTTACCGCAATTTGAAGAGCTAAAATGGCGTGCTTATTGCAAGTATCATAATTCTTTTTCTCATGCTACTAACGATTGCAATGTTTTCGACGACAGATACAATCGTACATTAATGACGGACGATTGAATTTTTTTGAGATGCAAGTTGATAAACAACCTTTTCCAATGAATACCATGGATTTGGAGGGGAAGAAGCTACTCATCCGGCCGGAGGTAGCCGAATCTACTAATAAAGCTAATATCATTGTTGGTGAGCCCACGAAAAACAAGGAAGGCAACAAGGTCTTGGGGAGACAAGTCGTGCTTGACAAGCAACCCGGTGGCAAGGAGATAATCAAGATCACCATCAAGAATCCGACACTCGGGGGGCAACCACAAGTGCAAGAGAACACTCATGTCAAATTTGTTAAGCCCAAGAATCCAGAGGTTGGTAAGTGGAAGACGAATAAAGCTAAAGTGCAGCACAAGAAAATCAAGACAACTTTTGATATGTTGTTGTCCAGGTATGTCAATCATGCGACCGGTTCTAGCTCTAACCGCTCATCGAATTTGAAGCGCTCAAGGTCACCTCCTCGGAAAGAATTTCAGCATCATGCAAGGCCATATGGGTCGTGGGTGCCAGGACCATGGATGCCGCCACCCCCCTATGTGCCATACTACATGGGAGACTTCAATGGAGGATGGTGGCAGCTCCCAATGGCCCCTTATGCTTTTCATCCGGGTTGGGCAGAACTGAGGAGGCCCATTCATGAGAGACTTTCTTATCCCACACGAAGCCGTTTGAACAATGGTGTCAATCGGCCAATGCAAGATAATCAAAAAAGGGTCGGCAAGCAAGAATGGCGTGTTAAGTCGCCAAGTGCTGCAACGGTCGAGTCAAGCAAAGGCAAGGAAAAAATCGATGCCGACTCACTCATCTTGGGCACCGAAACATTCACCATATAGCAGCCGATTATGCATAGCAATCCGACTGAGCCGATACTTGCTATCGCGCCAAAGCACTTGGCTAATGACCATGAAGCAAGCACCAGCCAAGTAAAGACGAGAGATCCTAAATACACTCATCCAAAGTGGTGTCCTCCAGGGCTAACAAAGACACGAAAGAGGAAACTACAGAGGTTAAGGAGTTAAGAAATGACAGAACAAGAGGCCGATAAGCAAAGGGATAAGTTGTTCAATGATAGTCGGCCCATGGTTCCTACAAAACAAATGTGGAGGCCTAAAAAAATACAAGATACAATGGCTTTTACACCTATCACAACATCACCTACACCACCAAAAGAGGACGATGTAATCATTGCATCGTCGACATTACCTATTTCTTCCTCTTCGCTCGAACAAATTTTAAAATTGGTGGATACACCAGGGGAAGAGGAGGATATGTTAGATTACGAGTCTACACCGGTTCATAAAGGTATGGGTTTTAATATGGTGTATTACTTACCCGCTGAGTTTCGTGCTGTAGATGAGGAAGGTGGCTCAGCTGGATTTTGGCCCTAAAACACAATATTCGAGAAACCAAAAGACCCAGTGACACATTTGAAACCGTTGTATCTCAGAGGTCATATCAACGGATCGCCACTCAGTCGAATGCTTGTTGATGGTGGTGCTGTGGTAAATCTTATGCCCTATTCGGTCTTCAAGAAACTGGGTTTGCCTGATGAAGAGCTGATAAAGACGAATATGGTGCTCAATGGATTTGAAGGCAAAGAGAAAACTGAAGCCAAAGGTGTGATGTATGTGGAGCTTACAGTCGGAAGCAAAACTTTGGCTACTGCATTGTTTGTCGCTGAGGTGCAAGGTAACTACAACATCATACTAGGCCGTGATTGGGTTCATGTAAACCAGTGCGTGCCATCCACTATGCACCAGTTTTTGATCCAGTGGGTTGATGATGAAGTGGAAGTCATTCATGCGGATAACTCGGCCTATGTTGCTTTGGCCGATGCATCGGTGGATTGGCAACACCCTAATGCTACTTGCTTGACGGGGCGTGACTTGTCAGAGTTTGATTTTCTCAGCGCGACTAAGAATGGTTTCGTGCCCGTCTCTTTAAAGCCGACTGAATGTAATCGGCTCCAAGGTATGATATGTTTAAATGGATTCTAGTTCCGAGTGGTTACAAAAACGTCTTGTAAAATATCGGTCCAGCGAGAACAATATATATGAGTCTATAGAGGAGTTGGATGACATGGATAAACTTGGACAAGGTTTTACATTGACCGATCCATTAGAAGAGATAGATATTGGAGATGGTTCAATCGCTCAACCGACGTTTGTAAACAAAAATTTGAAAGCCAAGTTAATCGAGCTATTGAAAGAATATGGTTGTTGCTTTGCATGGGAATATCATGAGATGCCAGGTTTAAGCCGAGAACTAGTGGAGCATCGGTTACCTATAAAGGCTGGTTTTAGACCATATAAACAATCGGCCAGAAAGTTTAACCCAAAAACATATGACCGGATCAAGGAGGAGATCGGTCGTTTGCTTAAAGCTAATTTTATCAGACCTTGCAGGTATGTCAAGTGGATTTATAACATTGTCCCAGTGGAAAAGAAAGGATCCGGCAAGTTGAGGGTGTGCATTGACTTCAAAGACTTGAATAGGGCTACACCCAAACATGAGTATCCCATGCCAATAGCCGATATGCTTATTAATGATGCTTCTGGACATAAGGTTATTAGCTTTCTAGATGGCAATGCCGGATACAATCAAATTTTTATGGCCGAAGAGGACATGTCCAAGACAACTTTTCGATGCCCTGGTTTCCTTGGTTTATTCGAGTGGACAGTGATGACATTTGGATTAACAAATGTTGGAGCCACACACCAAGGGGCTATGAATTTGATTTTTCATGACTTACTCGGTGTCATACTTGAAGTCTATATTGATGATATTGTTGTCAAATCGGATGCTTTTGAATCTCACTTGGCTAATTTGCGTTTAGCTTTTGAAATAATGAAAAAGTATGGACTGCAGATGAATCCTTTAAAGTGTGCATTCGGCGTGTCAGCTGGCAAGTTTTTGGGTTTCATTATTCATGAAGATGGCATAGAGATTGATCCCCAAAAAATAGAGGCCATATAGAAAGTGGAGGCTCCAACATGCAAACGAGATATGCAAAAATTCATTGGCAAGGTCAATTATTTGAGGAGATTCTCAGCTAATCTGTCAGGAAAGGTTGATGCGTTTACTCCTATCCTTCGGTTAAAGAATGATGCTGATTTCACTTGGGGGGCAAAACAACAAGAAGCATTTGATATGATCAAGAATTATTTGTGCACTCCTCCGGTGATGAAAGCACCCAAACATAGGGAACCCTTCAGGCTTTACATTGCAGCAGATGAAGGAGTTATTGGTGCTATTCTAACTCAAGAAACCGAAGGAAAAGAACATGTCATCACTTATTTGAGCCGCCGTTTATTGGACGCTGAGACAAGGTATACATTTATTGAAAAGTTATGTCTATGCTTGTATTATGCTTGCACAAAATTGAGACATTACCTAGTGCCGAGTGTTTGCATAGTGGCTTACCAAACCGATGTCATTAAGTACATGTTGCATAGACCAATTCTTAGTGGTAGAATTGGCAAGTGGGCTTATGCTTTTATTGAATATGATTTGGCCTATGAATCTCTAAAGTCCATGAAAGGCCAAATCGTAGCTAATTTTATTATTGAACATCGGGTTGATGGCAATCATGATGTTTATGTAAACCTGGTCTCACTAGTACCATGGAGATTATATTTTGATGGTTCAGTTTGTAGAAATGGCCATGGTGTTGGTATTGTTTACATATCTCCTCATGGTGTTGTTTTTAAAGCATCATGCCGCTTAGAATATTCTTGTACAAACAATTAAGCTGAATATGAAGCATTATTATTCGGCCTAGAGATGTTACTTGCTATAGCTGTTACACATATTGAGGCTTATGGTGATTCGTTATTAGTAGTGCAACAAATATCCAAAGTCTTTCAATGTTTTGACGAATCACTTAATGTTTATCTTGATAAATGTCTAGATATAATTTCTACTTTGGATTATTTTAGCATTGCTCATATATCTAGACATGACAATTGGAAAGCAAATGAGTTGCCACAACAAGCATCATGCTATCATGTTGATCATGGCATGTTTCATATTTCTGGAAAGCCGATGTCTAGTCTTGCCAACATAGGGGAGGCCGAACCGGAGCCCACCGTTTCGGCCACTAATGAAATATTCAATGCAGGAGAAAATTAAGACTGGAGGAAACCCATCATTGATTATTGTGTGATCCTAGTAGAAGGGTGGACATGGCTGTTCGGTGCATGGCTTTCAAAATACACAATGAGAGATGATGGTCTCTATCGCTGAACAGTTGATGATGTTCTTTTAAAGTGCTTGGATGAGGACCAAGCGAGAATTGCTATGGGAGAGGTCCATGAAGGTATTTGTGGCACTCATCAGTCGTCCCCCAAGATGAAATGGTTACTGTGACGTGCTGGGTTTTATTGGCCGACTATGATTAATGATTGCTTCAGATATTATAAAGGGTGTGAAGCTTGTCAAAAATTTGGTGATATTCAGTTGGCTCCTGCTGCTATGTTACATCCCATTATCAAGCCGTGGCCTTTTAGAGGATGGGGTTTAGACTTTATTGGACAAATTCATCCGTCTTCCTCAAAGGGGCATCGGTTCATATTGGTAGCAACCGATTATTACACTAAATGGTCTGAAGCAGTACCTCTCAAGAACATGACACATACAGAGGTAATTAAATTCATAACTGAGCACATTATTCATAGATCCGTCATTCCTCAAACGTTGACTACAGATCAAGGCTCATCTTTCATGTCACATCAAGTCAGAGAATTTGCCGAATCTTATAACATAAAGTTGCTCAATTCCTCTCCATATTATGCCCAAGCCAATGGACAAGATGAGCCTAGCAATAAAATTTTAATCAAACTCATCAAGAAGAAGAATGAGGATAATCCAAGGAGATGGCATGAGTTGTTGTCTGAAGCTTTGTGGGCACATAGGATCTCAAGGCATGGTGCTACGAAAGTGACTCCATATGAGCTAGTATACGGTCAAGAGGCTGTTTTACCGGTGGAAGTAAATTTGAATGCTTTGAGAATAGCCAAACAAAATGATTTATCGGCGGTAGACTTTTATAACTTGATGATGGACAATATTGATGAGGTTGCCGATAAACGTTTGGCTGCTTTAAAGGCCATAGAGAGGGACAAGTTGAGGGTAGCAAGAGCTTACAATAAGAAAGTTAAGTTGAAGAATTTTCAAGTTGGCAATCTTGTCTGGAAAGTAATTCTGCCGATTGGTTCAAGAAACATAAAATTCGGGAAGTGGTCTCCAAGTTGGGAAGGCCCTTTTAGGATTACAAGAATAGTTCTCGAAAACTCTTATTTGGTGGAATCCGTACAAGGGGAACTATTACCTCGAGCTCTCAATGGCAAGTACTTGAAGAAATACCACCCTAGTGTGTGGCAAGAAGCCTAAGTAGGCAATGGCCGATATATGATTATCACCCTTAGCACAAACATGGCCGATACCTGATTATCGTCCTGAGGAAAATAAATGGCCGATGGAGTGTTGACATCGTCCTTAGAACAAGCTATGCGCAAGTTATTTTTCGGCACACAAACTTTGCCGAAAAACAGGAGGGCATGTGTTGACGCCGGATTTTGGCATGGTCAAAAACATGATTAAAATGGCCTCAAATAAAAAGTGTTCAAAATAAGGAAGTTATGTATCTTCAAAAGGAGAAACTTTGATATTTGGGCCATAACCAGCCGGTCTCATCTCTAAGGCCGAAGTTGTGTTCAAAGTACTGAGATTTTGTATTTAGAACACTATTCGGCTGATTGCGCCCCAAGACGGCCTCATATGGAAAAATGATCTACACGAATTGTTTTCGTCTCATCGAAACGATCGATTTTGATATAAAATTTTTCCCAATCCGAGTTCGTATGCAAACGTTAGAGGCAACACTTTGCGGGCTGGCCTTGCGTGAAAAAGTGACGTGAGGGACCAGACACCCACCTAGGAAGTGTCGATAGGTCGCGTGAGTTATTTGGCCTTTGCCGGCTGAATGAAAACCTTGCCGGGGTGAAAACCTTGCCGGGGTGAAAACCTTGCCGGCGTGAAAGATTGCCGATGTGAAAGCTTGCCGGGGTGAAAGGTTGCCGGGCTAGAGAGCTTACCGAGGTGGAAAGCTTGCCGGGGTCAACCCGACCAGAAGTTGGAGATGGGCTCGAAAGGTTATTCAGATGATCTCAGATAGAAAAGTGTTCTACACGGAAGTTATGCGTATCGTCGAAACGGTCAACTTTGCTTTTGGAGTCATCATCATCTGAGCTAGTATACAACCTGTAGAGTTGCTGAAATACTCGGACCACCAAGAAAACTGCATGACCAAATCCGGCCGAAAGTTAAAAATGACCTCGTAAAGTATTGAAGATGATCTTATTTGGAAAAATGATCAACAAAAGAGTTGTTCGTCTCGTCGAGGCTCATAAATTTGGTACTTTGATCTTCTCAATCGGAGGTTATATGCAAATTCCACGGCCTGTACAAGGAACAGGACAGAAGTTTGGGCCAGATACGGGCTGAATCCGAGTTGGATTGGAATTAGAACTGGAGGACGTGAATTAATGTAATTTTCTTGTATGGAAAGCCTAGATGAATCCTTTGCTTGTACGGGAAGTCCAGCCGCCTCTTATATATGTTGGGGGTGACGGCCGATTGAAACAACACACAATCGAACAAATCAATATACTACTTTTTTAGTCTACGTTTTATCTCCCCACCGTTTTTTCTCTCTCGTTCTTCGCTGTTCTTCGTGTTTGAGAGCTGCGAGTCTCGAGGCTCTAGGGTGAGCGAATCGACCTAGGGCAGCCCATAGCCGCTGCAATCCCTGACGGGGTCCCTCCCGGGTGCGCGGGGTTTTGGGTCTGCAAAAGCGCCCGCCGACTGTCTTGCGTATCGCGCTGTCGGTCGGGTCTCCTTCGACATGAGCTGCGGTGCATCACCCCCGGCATCGAGGGTACACGTGACGTGTTCGTGTGTCAACACCTTCCTCTTCATTTTCTTTCAAGATTCATCATTGGGTGTTGGAGAAAACGTCATCACAATGCCGGAGCCCAAGGACACAAATCCACCACGAGGATGCCGCCACTGCTGCACCATCCTTACTTGAACAGTCTGGATTCCAGATCCACCTCCAACCATAGGACCGAACGCCTCATCAGAGTAGGATCTGAAAAAAATTATTAAGCGTTGTCATCACCGCTGCCAAAGCTAAGACGATGAACAATCTAAAAACTAAAACTAGTCTAGCCTAAAACTATCCACACACGTGGATCTGACAACTCCCTCACCATTGACAACCGAGATCACCGGCGGAGGATAGCCATCGGAGGACGACGGCGGAGAAGCTCTTCTGGCGGGAGGCACCAGTGCGGTCGCCTTTTTCCTTCAAGACGAAGAAATAAACGGAGAGTACCTATCCCGGCCCAACTTGCTTCCATTTTCTTGAACCCCTTGCCAACGCCAATGAAAACTGAGCCGGTGAAAAAAATATGAATTTTTTTCTAATATATTCATCAACAATCATGGTAGTACAACGAACACTAGAAATAATAAAAATTACACTCAAATTCGTATGCCACCTAACGACGACAACAATCACTAAAGCGAGTCAAAGGCGCGCCGCCATCATCACCACTTCCTCACTGGAGTCGGGTAAAACATGTTGTAGTAGATAGTCACGAAGTCGTCGTGCTAAGGCCCCATTGGACCAGCGCACCAGAACAACAATCGTCACCAATGAAGAGAAGCGTAGATCTAAAGGATCCAACCTAAAAACACAATGACGTTGATGAACGAAGCGAAGATCCGAACGGATCCACCAAAAATAATCACCCAAATCCTGCGTGATCCACCAGAGACATACTTCCACACATCCTCCGACGATGATATATGCTTCACTGGGACGGGGTCTAGGCGGGGAGAATCTTATTTCATTTTTAGGGATCCACCGTCGTCTCTTCTTCCCGAACAGGACACAAACCATAGCAACACTCAAAGAAACATATGCTAAAATGGAGCCCTCCCGCTGTTAAGGACCGGAATCCATCGCGCCCCCATGGTCCTAAAGCCACAGAAGAAGAGGCAGATCGGCGGCACTGCCATCGAGAGGCAGAAACCCTAGCCGCCTTTTTTTCTTGGAGAAGAGGCGAAGGGGTCGGATGTACGCACGACTAGAGACGGGAGGTGAAAATTGAGAATGACAAGTGAGCACACATGTTTGACATGTTTATGACTTGAACCCGAGTCGGCTGGTTTCTGCAAAGAAAGCTAACTATCCAAGTTATGTGGAAAATCCACATAGAAAGCAAAGCTAGCAATCTGGTCTCTGGATCCACCAGAACTGAATCGAGCCCAGCCCCGTGTCGCCCCCCGCGGGCGATCCAGGCGCTCCAACCTAGCCGCCGCTAACCTACCTGTAACGCCCCGAGACCGATGTGCCAGGTGTCTTCCAGTTATTCGCTGTTGTTGCCTTGTCATTGCTTGCGTGTCATGCATTGCATATCATGTCATCATGTGCATTTCATTTGCATACATGTTCGTCTCATGCTTCCGAGCATTTTCCCCGTTGTCCGTTTTGCAATCCGGCGCTCCTATGTCACCCGGTGTCCCTTTTTACCTCTTTTCGTGTGCGGGTGTTAAACGTTTTCGGATTGGACCGAGACTTGTCATGTGGCCTTGGTTTACTACCGGTAGACCGCCTGTCAAGTTTCGTGCCATTTGGACATCGTTTGATACTCCAACGGTTAACCGAGGGACCGAAAAGGCCTCGTGTGTGTTGCAGCCCAACACCCCTCGAAAGTGGCCCAAAACCCACCCAAACCTCTCCCATCATCTCGACCGTTCGATCACGATCGCGTGGCCGCAAACCGCACCTCATTTGGAGCTCCCTAGCTCCCTCTACCTCTATATATAGACCCCTTCATTTTCGTTTTCGGATCTTTTCCCCAAAACCCTAGCCATCTCCCTCCTCGCGCCGCCGGACACGTCCAACCCGCACCGGACATGTCCGCCGGACGCGTCACCCCGACGAATCAGGGCGTGCCATGTCGTCTCCGCCGCCGCTCTCCTCCAACCAGCACGCGCCACCTGTCCCCGCCTCCCTCTCTCTCCGCCGGCGCTGCTGAGGCTTGTGGGAGGCCCGCCCGAGCCGCCCTGGGCCCCGAGCGCCCCGCGCTCCGTTCACCGCCCTGCGCCTGGGAGCACCCGCCGCCGCCGAGGCCGTGCCTCCCCCGCGCCGCCATCCAAGCTCCCCACCGCCATCGCCATCACCTTGTTGTCGGCGCCTTCTCGCCGGTGCAGCACCGCCGCACCGCACCGCCGCGGCCCGCCCGCTCCACCACGCGCCCGAGCCCCTCGTCGGCGAGCTTCCTCCGCCCGGGCTCTCCTTCTTCCTCTCCGGCCGGCCCCGCTCGCTCCGGCCGTCTTCAACCACTCCGGCGAACAGCTCCCCGGCGTTCCTCGTTCCACGTGCCGCCCGATCTGGATCTCAGATCTGAAAATCCCCCTCGGTTGACTTTTTCGTCTCTAACCCTAATTATTTTGCATACTTCGTCATGCCTTAACTTCTTCATCGTAGCTCTGATTCGCGCGTGTAGCATATCAAAATGTTCGTCTCGACGAGTACATCATTTCATCTCATTGCATCATTTTCATCTGAGCTCATCTTGATGCCCGAAATGCTGTTGGAAGAGGGCTATGTGATGAATATGTCAGATCTGTTTCAGCAAATGGCCTTTTGTCATTTTTTCCATGATTATTGTGTGCATGCTATGATCCTGAGCTCTACATGTGTTTTGTTATATGCCATGCCATCTTTACAGGGGTGTATGCCATATATTTTTGTGATCTTTGTGGTGACTAGCACAAGCATGCAAAGTAGCTTACTCAATGATGCTGATTTCAGGGACTTAGAATTTCACTAAGTCCTTGTCCTGTTTTTGTTGTTATGCCATATGTTCATGTTGTTTCCTAGTGATCCATGCATCTTTTGGGCATGATCAGTAAGGATGTTTTATTAATATTGTGGTTCTCTATCCATCCATGTCTTTGTTTGCATTTATGGAGCACCCTAGCTTGAGTCAATCGAGCTCTACTTTTGCTATTAAATGTTCCTGGCAGATTGTTGACATGTTTAGCGATTTTGCCGAGGATGTTGCTATTGATCCGTGCATGCTATGTTGTTGTTCTTGCCATGTCTAGATTCTATGCCATGTCTTCTTGATGGATGTATTCTTAGATTATCATGCCATGCTTTGTAGTGAGTGTATCGAGCTCGTAAACATGCCTACCTGTTATCTGTTTTGCCATGCTCTAGTGTCTGAATCTGTTTATGTTTTTGCTATGTTCACATGCTTGCAATTGTATTTTCTGATCCCTTTTGGCTCATGGTCACTAAGGGACTTTTGTTTTATACTTTGAGGAGCTTCATGCCATGCCTTGATTTGCCATGATATGTTCCCGTAGCATGTAGTTATCATGCTCTAAACATTGCTTCCAGATGATAAATTCCTGACATGCTGTTAATTTCACTAAGTCTGAAACCTGTTATCTTTTGCTCTTTTTCCATGCTTGTTTGAACCTGTTAATGAGTGAATTAGCCATAGCTTAGTGTTCATCTTTTGTCAATCATCATGAGTGTATCCCTGCCATGTATTTTGTTGCTATGTTTGAGTGCTGTAGCATAGTTATCTATATGCATTTACAAGGCTACTTGCTGTTAATCGCAGACCGGTGCCATATTCGTTTTGCTTGCCTTTTCCAAACCGTGCATCCGATTCCGGTGACCTTTATATCGATTTCAACCGAAATCAACTCCTCTTTCCAGTGGCACTCTTGGTTTTCCAAGTTGAGGTCAGGTTTAATCATTCATTTCCAAATCATGCATATGCATCACATATCGCATCCCGCATATCATATCATACCATGTTCATGTGTTGGTTGTTTACTATGTTGTGTGCTTCTTTCCGATGTTGCTTCTTCGGGTTGGTTCTGATAATGTCGCGTTTGTGGGGAACCGTTCGACTACGTCCGTTTATCTTCTTCATGGACTCGTTCTTCTTCCTTGCGGGATTTCAGGCAAGATGACCATACCCTCGAAATCACTTCTATCTTTGCTTGCTAGTTGCTCGCTCTTTTGCTATGCCTATGCTGCGATACCTACCACTTGCTTATCATGCCTCCCATATTGTTAAGCCAAGCCTCTAACCCACCTTGTCCTAGCAAACCGTTGTTTGGCTATGTTACCGCTTTGCTCAGCCCCTCTTATAGCGTTGTTAGTTGTAGGTGAAGATTGGAGTTTGTTCCTTGTTGGAACATGGATATTATTGTTGGGATATCACAATATCTCTTATTTAATTAATGCATCTATATACTTGGTAAAGGGTGGAAGGCTCGGCCTTATGCCTAGTGTTTTGTTCCACTCTTGCCGCCCTAGTTTCCGTCATACCAGTGTTATGTTCCCGGATTTTGCGTTCCTTACACGGTTGGGTTATAATGGGAACCCCTTGACAGTTCGCCTTGAATAAAACTCCTCCAGCAATGCCCAACATTGGTTTTACCATTCGCCACCTAGCCTCTTTTCCCTTGGGAGTCGCGCTCCCGAGGGTCATCATTATTTTAATCCCCCGTGCCAGTGCTCCTCTGAGTGTTGGTCCAAACTAGAGCCCCTTGCAGCGCCACCTTGGGGAAACTCGAGGGCTGGTTTTAGTTGTACGGATTGCTCATCTGAGTGTGCCCTGAGAATGAGATATGTGCAACTCCTATCGGGATTTGTCGGCACATTCGGGCGGTGTTGCTGGACTTGTTTTACCATTGTCGAGGATGTATTGTAACTGGGATGCCGAGTCTGATCGGATTGTCTTGGGAGAAGGAATATCCTTCATTGACTGTGAGAGCTTGTGATGGGCTAAGTTGGGACACCCCTGTAGGGATTTGAACTTTCGAAAGCCGTGCCCGCGGTTATGGGCAGATGGGAATTTGTTAATGTCCGGTTGTAGAAAACTTAAACCCTAACTTACTTAAAATGAATCAACCGCGTGTGTAACCGTGATGGTCTCTTCTTGGCGGAGTCCAGGAAGTGAACACGATGTTGGTGTAATGCTTGACGTAGGTTGTTCTAGGATCACTTCTTGATCATAGTTGTTCGACCATGCTTTTGCCTTCTCTTCTTGCTCTCTTTTGCGTATATGTTAGCCACCAAATATGCTAGTCGCTTGCTGCAGCTCCACTTCATACCCTTACCCTACCTATAAGCTTAACTAGTATTGATCGCGAGGGTGTGAGATTGCTGAGTCCTTGTGACTCACAGATACTTCCAAAACCAGTTTGCAGGAGCCGATGAAACCGTGCAGGTGACGCAACCGAGCTCCAGGATGAGCTCGATGAAGACCGTGTTCGTTATGTTGTTCCGTTTCCAGTTGATCAGTAGTGGAGCCCAGTTGGGATGATCGGGGATCTGTGTAGCATTTGGGGTAGTCGTCTTTTATTTTGGTTCCATAGTCGGACCTTGATTGTATCTGTATGATGTAATGCTTTATTCTTGTATTGTGTGAAGTGGCGATTGTAAGCGAACTATGTATCTCTTTCCCTTATGTATTACATGGGTTGTGTGAAGATTACCTCACTTGCGACATTCCTTTCAATGCGGTTATGCCTCTAAGTCGTGCTTCGACACGTGGGAGATATGGCCGCATCGAGGGTGTTACAAGTTGGTAATCAGAGCCTTCCCCGACTTAGGATCCCCCTGCTTGATCGAATCGCTGGCGTTGTTGAGTCTAGAAAAATGTTTTGAGTCATTTAGGAATTATATATATCGGAGAGTTAGGAATTCTTTTTACTCCTCAGTCCTTTCGTCGCTCTGGTGAGGCATCCTGACGTAGAGTTTTGACTCTTCTCTTCTCAAATTTCACTAAATTTTTTTTGGATCACACGGGTATCTTGGAATCGTTCCGATGGTTTTGTGACGAGAATGTTGTTCTTGGTGCCTCCTGTCATTTAGGGGTTGTGGCAGTGTCCCGAGGAGTTGAGCTCCGAGGTGTTGTCGTCACAATTTTATCGTTGCAGTTCTAGAATACCTGAGTTTCACCGACATCGAAAATCTCTTTTATGCAGTTGTTGGTGAGATAACCTCGACGCCACCCAGTACTGGGGCGGGAGTTCGGGAGTATTGCCATAACTTGTATAACAGATGCTTTTCGAAGGTTGAGGTAAACGATTTCCGAAGGTTTCTTGGTTATGTGTTGAAGGATGGATACACCTGGATGTAGGATTTGCTAGTTTTGGGTGAGATATTATGCTTCCCCTGTATCCCCAACACCTGATTGCATAACTGGGAGAATTTTGGGAGTTTATAAGTGGGAATTCAAGTAGCTCTTAGGATATTTTTCTGACAGATGTATGATATGAAATTGGGGTTCGACGTCTAGTGGTCCGCCTATCCACGGTCGGTTTTATAGTGGTCTCGTTGTGTCTTAAAGAGTCCTTGGCTATGCTGACTCGGGGACGCTTCGTATGTCATGTGCACTGCCTTGTACATGATGGTGCTGTACGATCGAGCCCGTGTAGGCCCCACCACGAAAACTTCAGACGAAATCTCTATCATATGTTTGTTCCGGCTTATTCTGCAAGCCAATCCTTTGTTTTTGTTTTGAGTTGTGGTATTCGAGTTGCTTCGAAGTCAAGTGTTGATTCCATACTTTTCCTAAATGGTGTTCTCATACTCCGATGTGAATACCAATCCTTCATCATAATCAAGATTATCATGCCAATTCCTTTTTCAACTGGTGTGCTTCTCTTCTAGTGGATCCAATCTTTTTCAACATCCGCAAGATCAACTCAAGTCTTTTAACGGTGTTGTTTCATCCGTCCCAAATTACCTTTGTTTTCCCACCCTCCCACCCTTTTTCTTCGAGGACTCGGATGTCTTTATCAAGTATCCTCTTATTGATGTGAAGTCTCTCCATTATTTTCCGTCAATGTTCTTATCCGGTGATTCTCATGAAGATTCTAGTGGAGCTTCAAGTTCATCATTCTTCATTCTTTTCTTCTTCGGTGGTTTCAAGTCAAGCTTTGTTGATCATATGTTTTCCTCGTTTCAATGCTTACTTATGCCGGTGCACCTCTTAATCTTCCCCGCTTGCTATTCAATTGTTCCGGAGTGCTCAAGATATCTCGAAGATTCGTGTTTCCACTCTACTTTCGTTCAAGATCTTTCGAGGATGTTATCTCATTCAAGCCTTTAATTTAACCGGTGCATTCTCTCTTTTAATCGTTCTACAGTGTTTCTTTTGAGTGGGCCCTAACCCACAGGTCTTTTCCCAGGATCTTACCTGACTCTTCTAATTTTTTCCGGAGCTATCCTAAATTCTTTTCAAAGTTTGACGTAAGAATGAATTATCATCAGTCAAACGCCTTTCTCCAAGATCGGTTAAATTCTTTTCATCGTTGGCTAAATCTCTTTGCTTTTGATTCTTTCGGAGCGTATAAATAATTCATGGTGGTGTTTCTCGTTGTCATTCTCAAATTGGAAGACCGAAGAAGAGTTTCTCCTTAATCTTGCTTGAGGGAGTCCTGGATTAGGGGGTGTTCGGGTAGCCGGACTATACCTTCAGCCGAACTCCAGGACTATGAAGATACAAGATTGAAGACTTCGTCCCGTGTCCGGATGGGACTTTCCTTGGCGTGGAAGGCAAGCTTGGCGATGCGGATATTCAAGATCTCCTACCATTGTAACCGACTCTGTGTAACCCTAACCCTATCCGGTGTCTATATAAACCGGAGGGTTGTAGTCCGTAGGACATCAACTCCATATACAACAATCATACCATAGGCTAGCTTCTAGGGTTTAGCCTCCTTGATCTCGTGGTAGATCTACTCTTGTACTACCCATATCATCAATATTAATCCAGCAGGAGTAGGGTATTACCTCCATCGAGAGGGCCTGAACCTGGGTAAAAACATCGTGTCCCTTGTCTCCTGTTACCATCCGGCCTTGACGCACAGTTCGGGACCCCCTACCCGAGATCCGCCGGTTTTGACACCGACATTGGTGCTTTCATTGAGAGTTCCTCTGTGTCGTCGCCTTTAGGCCCGATGGCTCCCTTGATCATCAACAACGATGAGGTCCAGGGTGAGACTTTTCTCCCCGGACAGATCTTCGTCTTCGGCGGCTTCGCACTCTGGGCCAATTCGCTTGGCCACCTAGAGCAGATCGAAAGCTACGCCCCTGGCCATCAAGTCAGGTTTGGAAGCTTAAACTACACGGCTAACATCCGCAGAGACTTGATCTTCGACGGGTTCGAGCCACGGCCAAGCGTGCCGCACTATCTCGAGGGGCATGATCTAGCTCTGCCTCTGGATAGTGTCCTGGAGGCCGCACATGCACCGGTTCCGACCCCTAACTCGGAGCCTATTGCGCCAATCGAGGATGAGCGGTTGGACGTCACCTCGGGGGCTGCAATCTCAAAGGCGATCGAGCCGAGCGCCAGCCCCGCACTCTGCATGACCCGTGACTCCGAGGATCCGGACTCCTCCCCGGACTCCGAACCCCCCGCGCCCCTGCCAATCGAATCCGATTGGGCGCCGATAATGGAGTTCACCGCCGTGGACATCTTTCAGCACTCGCCTTTTGGCGACATCCTGAATTCTCTCAAGTCTCTCTCTTTATCAGGAGAGCCCTGGCCGGATTACTGTCAGCGAGGATGGGATATGGACGATGAAGAAGTTCAAAGCCCACCCACCACCCACTTTGTAGCCACTGTCGACGATTTAACCAACATGCTTGACTTCGGCTCTGAAGACATCGACGGTATGGACGACGATGTAGGAGACGAACAGGAACCGGCACCTGTAGGGCGCTGGAAGGCCACCTCGTGATATGACATATATATGGTGGATACTCCAAAAGATGGAGATGGCGATGGAACAGCGGGGGATGACACCTCCAAGAAACAGCCAAAACGCCGGCGTCAGCGGCGCCGCTCTAAATTCCGCCAAAGCAAAAACGGTGATTCCGGCACGGGAGATAATACTACCCCGGATAGCGCCGAAGAACACCCACCCCAGCAAGATTCGGCACAGGAAGATGGAGAAGCCAGCCCTCATGAGAGAGCGGCAGACCAAGAGGTCGAGCATGATAACTATATGCCTCCCTCCGAAGACGAGGCAAGCCTCGATGACGACGAATTCGTTGTACCATCAGACCCCGCCAAACAAGAGCGTTTCAAACGCAGGCTTTTAGCCACGACAAGCTGCCTCGAGAAAAAGCAGCAACAGCTTAGAGCTGACCAAGACTTGCTAGCTGACAGATGGACTGAAGTCCTTGCGGCCGAAGAGTATGAACTCGAACGCCCCTCCAAGAGTTACCCAAAGCGCAGGCCGCTACCCCGATCAGAGGAGGAAGCACCTACATCACCAGCGCACGACATGGCAGACCGGCCACCTCGCGGCCGCGACAGAGAGGCCTCTCGGCCCTCCACCCAAGCCATGCCCTGACGCCGCTCAACTAAGGCACGGGAAAATGCGCCAGACCTGCGAGACGTACTGGAGGATAAGGCAAGACAAACAAGATTGATCTACGGATCACGTAGGCTCCCTACGGCACGTGACGATGATCTTCACTCCGGATATAACAAATTCGGCCGGGCCGAACACAACAGACATAGCTCTTCCGAGATGCGTCGTGATATAGCCCAGTACAGAGGCGCCGCACACCCGCTATGCTTCACGGATGAAGTAATGGATCATAAAATCCCAGAGGGTTTCAAACCCGTAAACATCGAACCATACGATGGCACAACAGATCCGGCGGTATGGATCGAGGATTATCTCCTTCACATCCACATGGCACGCGGCGATGATCTACACGCCATCAAATACCTCCCGCTCAAACTTAAAGGACCGGCCCGACATTGGCTTAACAGCTTGCCAGCAGACTCAATCGGTTCTTGGGAGGACCTGGAAGCCGCATTCCTCGACAACTTCCAGGGCACTTACGTGCGACCACCGGATGCCGACGACTTAAGCCACATAATTCAGCAGTCAGAGGAATCGGCCAGGCAATTCTGGACACGGTTCCTAACAAAGAAAAATCAGATAGTCGACCGTCCGGACGCAGAGGCCCTAGCAGCCTTCAAGCATAACATCCGCGATGAGTGGCTTGCCCGGCACCTGGGACAGAAAAAGCCGAAATCTATGGCAGCCCTCACGACACCCATGACCCGCTTTTACGCGGGAGAAGACAGCTGGCTAGCTCGCAGTAACAACTTATCAAAGAACCCTGGTAATTCAGATACCAAGGACAAAAGTGGCAGGACACGTCGGAATAAGCAAAAACGCCGCATTAGCAGCGACATCAATGAAGACACGGCAGTCAATGCCGGATTCAGAGGCTATAAATCCGGTCAGCGGAAAAAGCCATTCAAAAAGAATACTCAGGGCCCGTCCAGTTTGGACCGAATACTCGACCGCTTGTGCCAGATACATGGCACCCCCGAAAGGCCAGCTAATCACACTAACATGGATTTTTGGGTGTTCAGGCAGGCAGGCAAGTTAAGAGCCGAAAACAAAGACAAGGGGCTGCACAACGACGACGAGGAGGAGCCCAGGCCGCCGAACAACAATGGACAGAAGAGCTTTCCCCCACAAGTGCGGACGGTGAACATGATATACGCAACCCACATTCCCAAGAGGGAGCGGAAGCGTGCGCTACGGGACGTATACGCGATGGAGCCAGTCGCCCCAAAGTTCAACCCATGGTCCTCCTGCCCGATCACTTTTGATCGAAGGGACCATCCCACTAGCATCCATCATGGCAGCTTCACCACATTGGTTCTCGAACCAATCATCGACGGATTTCATCTCACAAGAGTCCTCATGGACGGCGGCAGTAGCTTGAACCTGCTTTACCAGGATACAGTGCGGAAAATGGGCATAGATCCCTCAAGGATTAAGCCCACAAAAACGACCTTTAAAGGCGTTATACCAGGTGTAGAAGCCAACTGTACAGGCTCAGTAACACTTGACATGGTCTTCGGATCCCCGGACAATTTCCGAAGCGAAGAGTTAATCTTCGATATAGTCCCGTTTCGCAGTGGCTATCACGCCCTGCTCGGACGAACCGCATTCACAAAGTTCAATGCGGTGCCGCACTACGCATATCTCAAGCTCAAGATGCCAGACCCTCGAGGAGTAATCACGGTCAACGAAAACACCGAACGCTCCCTCCGTACGGAGGAGCACATGGCGGCTCTCGCAGCGGAAGTACAATGTAGCCTTCTTAGGCAATTCTCCAGTCCAGCCGTTAAAAAGCCAGACACTACCAAGCGCGCCCGGAGTAACCCACAGCAGGACCGCCTGGCACGCTCTGAGCAAGTGTAGCAATGCGGCCCCAACCCCAGCTCTCGCGACATAGCGAAACCAGTGCCTCACGTACATAACTACGCCCTTGAAATACCATGGGCACAGGGGAAGGGGCACAATAACGGCATGCCCAAAATACGGCTTAAAACATACTAGGGGCTGCCGGATTCTTTTTTTTAATTTTTTCTTACTTTTAGGACTCCATACTTCGGACGACCTGTTCGGCAATTCGACTGCCGCACAAAACGATGCAAGATCCAGGGAGGCAGACAAGCCATGCCGCATTATGGAACTCCCAGGTGGTCTCTGTTACGAGCAGTATACCTGTTTTGAATACAATTCCGCGGCCTGCCCCTGGTCAGGACATGTTAAATAGTCCAATATCTTTTTGCTTATCGCACTATTTGTATCGTTCGGCTTTGATAAATAGCCTCTCTATAAACAATGCATAGCTTTTTGTCTATTTTTTTGCATTATCCTCTTTTCACATATATGTTTATTAAATGACTTGATTGCACCCGTACACCATGGTACGGCAAACACGCCAGGGGCTTCAGTACCCCTCATTATGGTGTGAGAAGTCCGTACACTTTCACAAGTGCGGCACCCCGAACTTATAGCACTAGATGCATCGGCTCCGAATCATGATTTGGGTCAATAGTTGGGTTTTCCCGGCTCCTATGTTTTGGTGCCTTACGTTCCGCTATATCGGCTAAGGTAGCACTAGGAGAACCACTGCGATTGTGCCCCAGTTCAGCTGGGTTAAGCACCTCAGTGGAGAAAGCTAAAACTGACTGTCATGATGAGGCGAGAGACCGGTCGCTGTTTGAGAGGTTTTTCGAGTCCCTAAAGACTTATGCCGCTTCGAGCGAGGAGCTGGCTTTGTCCAGCCAAGGCGTGGATAGCGCCCCGAACTCGGTCTTCCGAACTAGGGGCTTCGCCGAAATTTAAAATTATAGAGTTCTATGGCTAAGTGAGAGTGTTCAAGCATTATAGTCCGATTGCCTGGTTCGTTGTGCTGAGCGCCTCCCTCGAAGGACCCAACTATGGGAAAAAGAGCGCTCAGGTTTATCCCGAACACCCCAGCACTAGTGGCATGGGGGCAGAAGCCGACGACTGGCCATCTCTCAATTTTTTGATAAACGGCCGCACAAAAAGTAATATTTTAAATTCAATAAGCATTGCTTAGCGCATATGAACAAGTTTTCAGTGCACAGGATAAACACGAGCGAGTTCATTCAAAAATCACATCCTTGATACATTCATCTGCCACAAGGCGAGCACCTACAAGAACATCCTTGTAGTAGTTCTCGGGCTTGCGATGCTCCTTCCCCGGCGGCGGCCCGTCCTTCACAAGCTTCTCACCGTCCAGCTTACCCCAGTGCACCTTTGCACGGGCAAGGGCCCGACGGGCACCTTCGATGCAGACGAAGCGCTTGATGACCTCGAGCCGCGGACAGGCCTCCACCAGCCGCCGCACCAGCCCGAAATAGCTCCCAGGCAGGGCCTCTCCGGGCCACAGCCGAACTATGAAGCCCTTCATGGCCTGTTCGGCCGCCTTGTGGAGCTCGACCAGCTGTTTCAGCTGGTCGCTCAAGGGCACAGGGTGTCCGGCCTCAGAATACTGAGACCAAAACACCTTCTCCGTCGAGCCGCCCTCTTCAACTCGGTAGAATGTGGCGGCGTCGGATACGCTGCGGGGAAGATCTGCGAATGCCCCTGGAGAGCTCCGGATTCGGGTAAGTAACAAGTAGTTTACTTTTATATTTCTGCTTTGCATAAAGAATGCCTTACCCGCTGCTATCTTCCTCATCTCCTCCAACTCTTGGAGGGCCTTTTGGGCTTCGGACTTGGCAGTCTCAAGGGCCGTCACGAGCTCGGATGCTTGCGCCTTTGACTCAAGCTCCAAACTCTCATGTTTTTTCATGAGAGCCTGAAGCTCTTGCTGCACCTCGCAGACCTGAGCCCCAAGTCTGTCTCGCTCGGTGCGCTCCGCGGCCGTTTTCTTTTTGGCCTCAGACAGCGCCTGCTTAAGGGTCGCCACTTCAGTTGTGGCCCCTACAATAAGCAGTACAATCCTGTTATTTTTTTTGCAATCACGCCTTTTTATAGGCACTTTTTCTGTAAGGTATTTCTTACCTTCTTTCTCCTCGAGCCGCCGCTTGGCAAGGCCGAGCTCTTGCTCGGTCCGCTCGAGGTCCTGCTTCAGGACACCCACCTCCGCAGTCAGTGCGGCGGTGGATAGCAGTGAAGCCTGCATACGCATATTGACTCTTTTTTGTTAGACTCCTGCGATATTTAATAGATCCTCTATTCGGCTTTTCTTTCCGAACGCCAAACAGAGCATCAGGGGATACTGTCTATGCGGTAATATTTTTACATATTTTTACTTACCTCGAAGCCTGTTAGAAGGCTAGCGCAAGCTTCAGTCAGTCCGCTCTTGGCGGACCGAACCTTCTGGATCACCGTACTCATAATAGTACGGTGCCCCTCGTCGATGGAGGCGCCGTCAAGCACCTCCAGCAGATTGTCCGGCACCTCCGGTTGGACGGAGGCCGCCGGCTCAGAAGGCTTGCTCCTCTTGGAAGGAGTTCGCCTACCGCGGTCCGGAACTGTGGAAGATTCCGGCGCGGTGTCCGGCACAAAGCCGGACTTGGAGCCCTGGGGGGCCTTATCCCCTTCACTCCTGGAGTCCGGGACGTTGCCTTGCGGCTCCTCCGGGACCACCTCCTCCTGCCCCAGAGCTTGTCGCGACGCCACTTCGGCGTCGTCTGCAGTGCGGGGGGAGACAGTGGGCGGAACTGAGTTCACGTCCGATGAGTCCAGGGAGCCGCCCGATGATTCATTGAATTCGGCCCAGGGCGGGCTGCATAATTACGTTCGACATTAGGGAAAGCTGTGCAACAAAGGGACATCATGAGTTACTCTGATATCCGAACTTACGATTTTGCCGGACGCTTGGCCCTGTTTGGCCACTCCTCTTCGCCCTCTTCGGCGTCGGGGGAGTAGTCCGGCGGAGGGGTCTTCCTTTTCCTAGACCCCTCGGCCTCCCTCGTTGGGGCGGCCTTCCTCTTCTCTCCTCCCTCCGCTGGGGGGGGAGAGTTTTCTTCTTCCTCCTTCTCGTTTTCATGGGAAGAGGGCGTCTTGGACTCGTCGGATGACGAGTCCGACACCACCACGTTACGGGCACTCTTTCGAGTCCCCATGGTCTTCTTCTTCTTGGCCTTCTTCTCCGGCACCACATAAGGCGCCGGAACCAGCAACTTCACTAGTAGAGCTGGGGCTGGGTCTTCGGGCAGTGGAGCCGGACAGTTAATCGGTCCGGATATCGCCCGCCAAGCCTGTCAAAGGTAAGGGAGTTTAGATCCCGCATAGAGTCAAACTATGAAAAAAGCTTAACATCCTGTAAAAGGTGAAGATAGCTTACCTCGCTAGCATGACGCTGCGAGCTGTATCCGCGGTCCTCGGAGGCGGATGCGGGAGCCTCGGCGCCCTTGAATAGCACCTTCCAGGCATCTTCGTGCATCGTGTCGAAGAGCCTGCTAAGGGTTTGGTGCTGTGCCGGGTCGAACTCCCATAGATTAAAATCTCGTTGTTGGCACAGGAGGATCCGGCGGACGAGCATAACCTGGATTACATTAACAAGCCGGATTGGCTTGTTCACCAGGGACTGGATGCATGTTTGCAATCCGGTCACCTCTTTTTCGTCACCCCACGACAGGACCGTCTCTTTCTAGGACATAAGCCGCGTGGGGGGCCCGGATCGGAACTCGGGGGCTGCAATCCATTTCGGATCGCGTGGCTCGGTGATGTAAAACCACCCGGATTGCCACCCCTTTAGGGTCTCCACAAAAGAGCCCTCGAACCATAGGACGTTGGCCATCTTGCCCACCATGGCGCCTCCGCACTCCGCCTGGCTGCCGCGCACCACCTTGGGCTTGACGTTGAAGGTCTTGAGCCAGATGCCGAAATGAGGGCGGACACAGAGGAAAGCCTCGCAGACGACGATAAATGCCGAGATGTTGAGGATGAAGTTCGGGGCTAGATCGTGGAAATCTAGGCCGTAGTAGAACATGAGCCCCCGGACAAATGGGTGGAGTGGAAAACCCAGTCCGCGGAGGAAGTGGGGAAGAAATACTACCCTCTCATGGGGCCTTGGGGTGGGGAGAAGCTGCCCCTTTTCGGGAAGCCGGTGCGCGATGTCCTTAGACAGGTATCCGGCCTTCCTTAGCTTCTTGACTTGGCCCTCCGTGGCGGAGGAGACCATCCACTTGCCTCCCGCTCCGGACATTGTTGGAGAAGGTTGAGGTGGGAAGTGTGGGCTTGGGCGCTGGAGCTCGAGTGCGCAGGAGATGGATAGGCAAAGGAGGAAGAAGGCGTGGGTAAAAAGGTGGATCCTTATCCCCTTATATGGGCGGATGCGGTTGTGCGTCCCCACCAGCCTAGTAAAACTCGCTTGCCTCCCAAGTGCCATGATAAATGGCGCGGTTGGGTTACCCACGTCCGTATTGATGAGAATCCCGTAAAAGGGGGTACACGATCTCTGCTTTGACAAGACGTGCCAAGGAAACCGCCTCGCAAAACATGCCGAGGTGGAAAAGTAAAAACGATTCGAGTAAAAGACTTGGCCGTAGTGTGATGACGCACTGCGGAATACGTCAGCAGATTTGATTTGTGTTAATATTATTCTCTCTATGGCAATATGTGGAAACTTATTTTGCAGAGCCGGACACTACTCTTGGTGTTTACAATCTTCTATGAAGGACTTGGAGGAGGAACCTGCCTTGCAATGCCGAAGACAATCTGCGCGCCGGACTCGTCGTCATTGAAGCCTAGTTCAGGGGCTACTGAGGGAGTCCTGGATTAGGGGGTGTTCGGGTAGCCGGACTATACCTTCAGCCGGACTCGAGGACTATGAAGATACAAGATTGAAGACTTCGTCCCGTGTCCGGATGGGACTTTCCTTGGCGTGGAAGGCAAGCTTGGCAATGCGGATATTCAAGATCTCCTACCATTGTAACCGACTCTGTGTAACCCTAACCCTATCCAGTGTCTATTTAAACCGAAGGGTTGTAGTCCATAGGACATCAACTCCATATACAACAATCATACCATAGGCTAGCTTCTAGGGTTTAGCCTCCTTGATCTCGTGGTAGATCTACTCTTGTACTACCCATATCATCAATATTAATCCAGCAGGAGTAGGGTATTACCTCCATCGAGAGGGCCCGAACCTGGGTAAAAACATCGTGTCCCTTGTCTCCTGTTACCCTCCGGCCTTGACGCACAGTTCGGGACCCCCTACCCGAGATCCGCCGGTTTTGACACCGACATTGCTCCATTCTCTTCAAAGATTCATGATTCTAGCTTGTTGCCATCATCTCATAATTGTCTTCGGTTGTGAGAATTCTTTTCACCTATCCGGAGTAATTCAGGAGTCTTTTTCAGTTTGATTCTCCGGAGCCCATCATCTCAGATTTATTCATTCTTAGCTTTCAGCTCTCGTTATCTAAATCTTACCGATGCATCATTCAAATATTCTCTAATCAATTCATGATCTCTTTGCTCTCATGTATCTAAATCCTATCAAGCATCTTCGTTCATTTGCTAATTTTACCCGGTGTTTCTTTATCTTTCATTCGTTCATCTTCAATTCTTACGGTGGTTCATCCAAGATTCTTCTTCCTTCGTTTGTCATATCAATGTATTTGTTGTTTTTTTCAATCCTACCGGGGGATCATCGAAGACCTTCTCAAATTTATGCTATACCTCTCTTAATCCTTTCTATGAGAATAAGTAGTATGCCAAATCCATTGTTTGTCATCAATTTAATTGGTGAGGGATAATCATAATGTAATTATTATTCTTGTTTCATCCATATGTTAATCTTTTCTTCCGGAGTTTGTTCACAATGATTAAATTCTCGGTTTCATTTGTTCATCTTTCTTTTCCGGAGTTCCAAGATTTTCCGCATTATATCGTCGTGAAGATTCATCTAATCGGTACAAGGTTCACCTTGTGTTTCCAACTTCTCTTTCTTCTCGTTATTCTTTTGTTTACCGGAGTTCTTCATGAAGGTTCTACATGAGGGTTCATCAAGGATTTAATTCCTTCTCGAAGTGTTCATTGAGATTCTTTTCAGAGGAGCTCAAGCATTCTTCATCTTTCTATTCGGAGTGCAATTCTTTCTACCGTATCATCGGAGGTGGTATTATGTCATTCTTGATAATTTGAGTTCATGTTTCATGATTCACATGTTGTTAAGAATGAGATATTTTAAATCCATCAATCTCGTCATTGGAGTTATCTTGGGTTATATTTCACCCAAAGCCTTCCCTAAGGTTTGTTGCAATTATGGTGCTTATAAATGATCCAAGTTCTTCTTTCATCCTCCCGGTGAAAATAGTTCCTCGTCTCCTTGTTCTTATCAATCCAATCTTGTTTTCGTTAGTGGCGGAATTTCACCTCTTAGTTTTGAGATGTTCTCCATAAGCCCACTACAAGCTCATTTTTTGTTGTTGTTGTTGGTTTTCTAACAACTCCATTCGACCCTTCTCCTAAAGATGCATTTTCAAGCTCTTTTGAGGCAAAAGTTGGCATCTTCTTCTCCATTCCTCTATTTCAATTATCTATCTTCTATTCCTTTCTCCCAGAGGCATTGTCATGTTGCTCTCTTCAACCCATCTTCTTGTTTTGTCAGGATCGTGTTCTTTTCGTGATTATCCATTTAACCGGAGTGTTGTGTCCTCTACTCAAGTTCTTTTCATTTTTTTCAAGCCTTGCATATCTTTTCAACCGGAGTGCTGCCCGAATTTGTTCTTCCTTGTTACTCTTCCCTACCGGAGTGCTTTCAACTTCGTTCATCTCCATTGTATTCTTTTCTCGAAATGGATTAACCTTTTCAAGGTTCTTTGGTCTCACTCGTTTGTCAAAGAAGCAACTTAGTTTTACCTCTTCTCTTTCTCTTCCGTTTTCCCTCTGGTGCCATTCTAGATCTCGGGACGAGATCCTCTCGTAGTGGTGGAGTGTTGTAACGCCCCAAGACCGATGTGCCAGGTGTCTTCCAGTTATTCGCTGTTGTTGCCTTGTCATTGCTTGCGTGTCATGCATTGCATATCATGTCATCATGTGCATTTCATTTGCATACATGTTCGTTTCATGCTTCTGAGCATTTTCCCCGTTGTCCGTTTTGCAATCCGGCGCTCCTATGTCACCCGGTGTCCCTTTCTACCTCTTTTCGTGTGCGGGTGTTAAACATTTTCTGATTGGACCGAGACTTGTCATGTGGCCTTGGTTTACTACCGGTAGACCGCCTGTCAAGTTTCGTGCCATTTGGACTTCGTTTGATACTCCAACGGTTAACCGAGGGACCGAAAAGGCCTCGTGTGTGTTTCAGCCCAACACCCCTCGAAAGTGTCCCAAAACCCACCTAAACCTCTCCCATCATCTAGAGCGTTCGATCACGATCGCGTGGCCGCAAACCGCACCTCATTTGGAGCTCCCTAGCTCCCTCTACCTCTATATATAGACCCCTTCATTTTCGTTTTCGGATCTTTTCCCCGAAACCCTAGCCATCTCCCTCCTCACGCCGCCGGACACGTCCATCCCGCGCCGGACATGTCCGCCGGACGCGTCACCCCGACGAATCAGGGCGTGCCACGTCGTCTCCGCCGCCGCTCTCCTCCAACCAGCGCGTGCCACCTGTCCCCGCCTCCCTCTCTCTCCACCGGCGCCGCTGAGGCCCACCGCGGCCCGCGGGAGGCCCGCCCGAGCCGCCCTGGGCCCCGAGCGCCCCACGCTCCGTTCGCCGCCCCGTGCCTGGGAGCGCCCGCCGCCGCCGCCGAGGCTGTGCCTCCCCCGCGCCGCCATCCAAGCTCCCCGCCGCCATCGCCATCACCTCGTCGCCGGCGTCTTCTCGCCGGTGCAGCGCTGCCGCACCGCACCGCCGCGGCCCGCCCGCGCCACCGCGTGCCCGAGCCCCTCGCCGGCGAGCTTCCTCCGCCCGGGCTCTCCTTCTTCCTCTCCGGTCGGCCCCGCTCGCTCCGGCCGTCTTCAACCACTCCGGCGAACAGCTCCCCGGTGTTCCTCGTTCCGCGTGCCGCCCGATCCGGATCTCAGATTTGAAAATCCCCCTCGGTTGACTTTTTCGTCTCTAACCCTAATTATTTTGCATACTTCGTCATGCCATAACTTCATCATCATAGCTCCGATTCGCGCGTGTAGCATATCAAAATGTTTGCCTCGACGAGTACATCATTTCATCTCATTGCATCATTTTCATTTGAGCTCATCTTGATGCCCGAAATGCTGTTGGAAGAGGGCTATGTGATGAATATGTCAGATCTGTTTTAGCAAATGGCCTTTTGTCATTTTTTCCATGATTATTGTGTGCATGCTATGATCCTGAGCTCTACATGTGTTTTGTTATATGCCATGCCATCTTTACAGGGGTGTATGCCATGTATTTTTGTTATCTTCATGGTGACTAGCACAAGCATGCAAAGTAGCTTACTCAATGATGCTGATTTCAAGGACTTAGAATTTCACTAAGTCCTTGTACTGTTTTTGTTGTTATGCCATATATTCATGTTGTTTCCTAGTGATCCATGCATCTTTTGGGCATGATCAGTAAGGATGTTTTGTTAATATTATGGTGCTCTATACATCCATGTCTTTGTTTGAATTTATGGAGCACCCTAGCTTGAGTCAATCGAGCTCTACTTTTGCTATTAAATGTTCCTGGCAGATTGTTGACATGTTTAGCAATTTTGCCGAGGATGTTGCTATTGATCCGTGCATGCTATGTTGTTGTTCTTGCCATGTCTAGATTCTATGCCATGTCTTCTTGATGGATGTATGCTTAGATTATCATGCCATGCTTTGTAGTGAGTGTATCGAGCTCGTAAACATGCCTACCTGTTATCTGTTTTGCCATGCTCCAGTGTCTGAATCTGTTTATGTTTTTGCTATGTTCACATGCTTGCAATTGTATTTTCTGATCCCTTTTGGCTCATGGTCACTAAGGGACTTTTGTTTTATACTTTGAGGAGCTTCATGCCATGCCTTGCTTTGCCATGATATGTTCCCGTAGCATGTAGTTATCATGCTCTAAACATTGCTTCCAGATGATAAATTCCTGACATGCTGTTAATTTCACTAAGTCTGAAACCTGTTATCTTTTGCTCTTTTGCCATGCTTGTTTGAACCTGTTAATGAGTGAATTAGCCATAGCTCAGTGTTCATATTTTGTCAATCATCATGAGTGTATCCCTGCCATGTATTTTGTTGCTATGTTGAGTGTTGTAGCATAGTTATCTTGATGCATTTAGAAGGCTACTTGCTGTTAATCGCAGACCGGTGCCATATTCGTTTTGCTTGCCTTTTCCAAACCGTGCATCCGATTCCGGTGATCTTTATATCGATTTCAACCGAAATCAACTCCTCTTTCCAGTGGCACTCTTGGTTTTCCAAGTTGAGGCCAGGTTTAATCATTCATTTCCAAATCATGCATATGCATCACATATCGCATCCCTCATATCATACCATGTTCATGTGTTGGTTGTTTACTATGTTGTGTGCTTCTTTCCGGTGTTGCTTCTTCGGGTTGGTTCCGATAACGTCGCGTTTGTGAGGAACCGTTCGACTACGTCCGTTTATCTTCTTCATGGACTCGTTCTTCTTCCTTGCGGGATTTCAGGCAAGATGACCATATATCCTCGAAATCACTTCTATCTTTGCTTGCTAGTTGCTCGCTCTTTTGCTATGCCTATGCTGCGATACCTACCACTTGCTTATCATGCCTCCCATATTCTTAAGCCAAGCCTCTAACCCACCTTGTCCTAACAAACCGTTGTTTGGCTATGTTACCACTTTGCTCAGCCCCTCTTATAGCGTTGTTAGTTGCAGGTGAAGATTGGAGTTTGTTCCTTGTTGGAACATGGATATTATTGTTGGGATATCAAAATATCTCTTATTTAATTAATGCATCTATATACTTGGTAAAGGGTGGAAGGCTCGGCCTTATGCGTAGTGTTTTGTTCCACTCTTGCCGCCCTAGTTTCCGTCATATCGGTGTTATGTTCCCGGATTTTGCGTTCCTTACACGGTTGGGTTATAATGGGAACCCCTTGACAGTTCGCCTTGAATAAAACTCCTCCAGCAATGCCCAACATTGGTTTTACCATTCGCCACCTAGCCTATTTTCCCTTGGGAGTCGCGCTCCCGAGGGTCATCATTATTTTAATCCCCCGTGCCAGTGCTCCTCTGAGTGTTGGTCCAAACTAGAGCCCCTTGCAGCGCCACCTTGGGGAAACTCGAGGGCTGGTTTTAGTTGTACGGATTGCTCATCTGAGTGTGCCCTGAGAACGAGATATGTGCAGCTCCTATCGGGATTTGTTGGCACATTCGGGCGGTGTTGCTGGACTTGTTTTACCATTGTCGAGGATGTCTTGTAACCGGGATGCCGAGTCTGATCGGATTGTCTTGGGAGAAGGAATATCATTCGTTGACTGTGAGAGCCTGTGATGGGCTAAGTTGGGACACCCCTGCAGGGATTTGAACTTTTGAAAGCCGTGCCCGCGGTTATGGGCAGATGGGAATTTGTTAATGTTCGGTTGTAGAAAACTTAAACCCTAACTTACTTAAAATGCATGAACCGCGTGTGTAACCATGATGTTCTCTTCTCGGCGGAGTCCGGGAAGTGAACACGGTGTTGGTGTAATGCTTGACGTAGGTTATTCTAGGATCACTTCTTGATCATAGTTGTTCGACCGTGCTTTTGCCTTCTCTTCTCGCTCTCTTTTGCGTATATGTTAGCCACCAAATATGCCAGTCGCTTGCTGTAGCTCCACTTCATACCCTTACCCTACCTATAAGCTTAAATAGTCTTGATCGCGAGGGTGTGAGATTACTGAGTCCTCGTGACTCACAGATACTTCCAAAACCAATTTGCAGGTGGCGATGAAACCGTGCAGGTGACGCAACCGAGCTCAAGGAGGAGCTCGATGAAGATCGTGTTCGTTATGTTGTTCCGTTTCCAGTTAATCAGTAGTGGAGCCCAGTTGGGATGATCGGGGATCTGTGTAGCATTTGGGGTAGTCATCTTTTATTTTGGTTCCGTAGTCAGACCTTGATTGTATCTGTATGATGTAATGCTTTATTCTTGTAATGTGTGAAGTGGCGATTGTAAGCCAACTATGTATCTCTTTCCCTTATGTATTACATGGGTTGTGTGAAGATTACCTCACTTGCGACATTCCTTTCAATGCGGTTATGCCTCTAAGTCATGCTTCGACACATGGGAGATATAGCCGCATCGAGGGTGTTACACTACCCGCACCCGATCCCTCTCCCCCGCCGCCGGGCAAAGCCCGCGCAGTGCCGGCGGCGGCAGGATCTCCTTCGCCCTCAGCTGGAGCGGGGGCCGCGGGGGGGGGGGGGGGGGAGGGGCTCTTCTTCGTCCAAGATGACGGATCCTGGAGGCCGGCGCGACGGATGGTGCTTGCTGGCGGTGGCGGTGTGGGGCGGCGCAGCCGTTGGCCGGTGGTGGTGCGTCGTCACGGCGGAGCGCGCGGGCCAATGGCGGCGCGGCGTTTCTCCTGTGACGGGGCTCGCTTTGGCCAGATCTGTGTTGCCAGTGGTGGAGGCTGGTGGCGGATGCGCGACAAGGAGCTTGGCAAGACGGCGGGGTTGGATGGAGCTGGCAGCAGTGTAGTGGCGTGCTTGGGTGATGGCGGCGTCATCTGGAGGTAGCGGAGCGAACCCACAGACAGGCTGGTGGTGGCGACACTGCGATGGCTCAGCTAAGATGGGGTCTTGGCGAGCAGCGAGTGGCCGGTCAACTCTATGCGGTGTGGTGAGCGGCGAAGCTCTCCTGGTGGTGCCTCTTGGTGCTTCGTGGAGGAGCGGGTCTGACCGTCGCAAGCCCGGCCTTGTGGGGGTCGGCGGTTGCGGATGGTTCTGGACCCTGCCGGAGGTGGCGGTGGTTGTGGTCTCTTGATTAGGATGGGAGTTAGTGTAGTGGCCGGGTTCCTATTGGTCGTGCAGCCGGTCGTCAGTCCTTGGCTTTTCAACTACTTAGGCTTAGAGTTGCGGTGGCGGCGGTACGAGGCTAATTGGACGGTGTTGCCTAATTCTAGGAGGCGTGGTGGTTATGTGCGATGCGTGGATGAAAATCTTGCTTGGCTTTGTTGGGGAACGTAGTAATTTCAAAAAAATTCATACACACACGCAAGATCATGGTGATGCATAGCAACGAGAGAGCAGAGTATCGTCCACGTACCCTCGTAGACCATAAGCGGAAGCGTTATGAGAACGCGGTTGATGTAGTCGTACGTCTTCACAATCCGACCGATCCAAGTACCGAACGTACGACACCTTGGAGTTCAGCACACGTTCAGCTCGATGACGTCCCACGAACTCCGATCCAGCAGAGCTTCACGGGAGAGTCCCGTTAGCACGACGGCGAGATGACGGTGATGATGTTGCTACCGATGCAGGGCTTCACCTAAGCATTGCTACGATATGATCGATGTGGATTATGGTGGAGGGGGCACCGCACATGGCTAAGGGATCAATGAACAACTTGTGTATCTATGGGGTGCCCCTGGCCACGTATATAAAGGAGTGGAGGAGGGGGGAGGGCCGGCCGTCCTATGGCGCGCCCTGGGGAGTCCTACTCCCACCGGGAGTAGGATTCCCCCCTTCCATGTAGTAGGAGTAGGAGAGAAGGAAAGGGAAAAGAGAAGAGAAGGAAGGAGGGGGCGCCACCCCTCCCCCTAGTCAAATTCGGACTAGGCCTGGGGGGGGGGCGCATCCACCCCTCTCTCTTTCCGCTAAAGCCCAATAAGGCCCATATACTTCCGACGAATTCCAGTAACTCTCCGGTACTCCGAAAAATACCCGAATCACTCGGGACATTTCTGATATTCGAATATAGTCGTCCAATATATCGATCTTTACGTATCGACCATTTCGAGACTCCTCATCATGTCCCCGATCTCATCCGGTACTCCGAACTACCTTCGGTACATCAAAACACATAAACTCATAATACCGATCGTCACCGAACGTTAAGCGTGCCGACCCTACGGGTTCAAGAACTTTGTAGACATGACCGAGACTCATCTCTGGTCAATAACCAATAGCAGAACCTGGATGCTCCTATTGGTTCCTACATATTCTACGAAGATCTTTATCGGTCAAACCGCATAACAACATACGTTGTTCTCTTTGTCATCGGTATGTTACTTTCCCGAGATTCGGTCGTCGGTATCTCAATACCTAGCTCAATCTCGTTACCATCAAGTCTATTTACTCGTTCTGTAATGCATCATCCCGCAACTAACTCATTAGTTGCATTGCTTGCAAGGCTTATAGTGATGTGCATTACCGAGAGGGCCCAGAGATACCTCTCCGACAATCAGAGTGACAAATCCTAATCTCGATCTATGCCAACTCAACAAGTACCATCGGAGACACCTGTAGAGCACCTTTATAATCACCCAGTTACGTTGTGACTTTTGGTAGCACACAAAGTGTTCCTCCGGTAATCGGGAGTTGCATAATCTCATAGTCATAGGAACATGTATAAGTCATGAAGAAATCAATAGCAGTAAACTAAAACGATCAAGTGCTAAGCTAACAGAATGGTTCAAGTCAATCACATCATTCTCCTAATGATGTGATCCCGTTTATCAAATGACAACTCATGTCTATGGTTAGGAAACATAACCATCTTTGACCAACGAGCTAGTCAAGTAGAGGCATACTAGTGACATTCTATTTGTCTATGTATTCACACATGTATTATGTTTCCGGTTAATACAATTCTAGCATGAATAATAAAAATTTATCATGATATAAGGAAATAAATAATAACTTTATTATTGCCTCAAGGGCATATTTCCTTCAGTCTCCCACTTGCACTAGAGTCAATAATCTAGTTCACATCTTTATGTGATTAGTTCACATCTCCATGTGACTAATACCCAAAGGGTTTACTAGAGTTAATAATCTAGTTCACAACGCTATGTGCCCAAAGAGTGATCATGTTTTGCTTGTGAGAGAAGTTTAGTCTACGGGTCTGCAACATTCAGATCCGTATGTATTTCGCAAATTTCTATGTCTACAATGCTCTGTACGGAGCTACTCTAGCTAATTGCTCCATGATGACCCACAAGTATAGGGGATCTATCGTAGCCTTTTCGATAAGTAAGAGTGTCGAACCCAACGAGGAGCAGAAGGAAATGATAAGCAATTTTCAGTAAGGTATTCTCTGCAAGCACTGAAATTATCAGTAACAGATAGTTTTGTGGTAAGGTAATTTGTAACGAGTAGCAAGTAATAAAAGTAAATAAGGTGCAGCAAGATGGCCCAATCCTTTTTGTAGAAAATGACAAGCCTGGACAAACTCTTATATGAAGTAAAGCGCTCCTGAGGACACATGGGAATTATCGTCAAGCTAGTTTTCATCACGTTCATATGATTCGTGTTCGGTACTTTGATAATTTGATATGTGGGTGGACCGGTGCTTGGGTGCTGTCCTTACTTGGACAAGCATCCCACTTATGATTAACCCCCATTGCAAGAATCCGCAACTACAATAGAAGTATTAAGGTAAACCTAACCATAGCATGAAACATATGGTTCCAAATCAGCCCCTTACGAAGCAACGCATAAACTAGGGTTTAAGCTTCTGTCACTCTAGCAACCCATCATCTACTTATTGCTTCCCAATGCCTCCCTCTAGGCCCAAACAATGGTGAAGTGTCATGTAGTCGACGTTCACATGACACCACTAGAGGGATGACAACATACATCTCATTAAAATATCGAATGAATACCAAATTCACATGACTACTAATAGCAAGACTTCTCCCATGTCCTCAGGAACAAACGTAACTACTCACAAAGCATATTCATGTTCATAATCAGAGGGGTATTAATATGCATAATGGATCTGAACATATGATCTTCCACCAAGTAAACCAACTAGCATCAACTACAAGGAGTAATCAACAATACTAGCAACCCACAGGTACCAATCTGAGGTTTGGATACAAAGATTGGATACAAGAGATGAACTAGGGTTTGAGATGAGATGGTGCTGGTGAAGATGTTGATGGAGATTGACCCCCTCCCAATGAGAGGATCGTTGGTGATGACGATGGTGATGATTTCCCCCTCCCGGAGGGAAGTGTCCCTGGCAGAATAGCTCTGCCGGAGCCCTAGATTGGTTCCGCCAAGGTTCCGCCTCGTGGCGGCGGAGTCTCGTCCCGAAAGCTTTCTTATGATTTTTTCCTCGACGAAAGACTCCATATAGCAGAAGATGGGCATCAGAGGGCCACCAGGGGCCCACGAGGCAGGGGCGCGCCCAGGGGGTAGGGCGCGCCCCCACCCTCGTGGCTGGTGGGTGGCCCCCCTCTGGTACTTCTTGCGCTCAGTACTTTTTATATATTCTGGAAATAACTTCTGTGAAGTTTCAAGACTTTTGGAGCTGTGCAGAATAGCTCTCTAATATTTGCTCCTTTTCCAGCCCAGAATTCACTACAAAAAAAATACACTTCTGTGATGATACGTGTTTGTCACAGTAGGTTGCGTTTTCTGTCATGCATGTACATCCATGACAAATTTATGACAGAATCAAGATAGTCATACCTGTGCTGTCGTAGAAGTGTTCCATGACATTACCAAAATTATCATCACGGAAGTGTCCACTTCCATGATGATAAATTGCGCGTCACAGAAGTGCTTTCATCAAGGGTGACCAACACGTGGCATCCACCGTAACGGAACACCGTTAAGCTATCGGGTCGGGTTTTGGATCCGATAACCCGTTAACAGCCCCGACCAATGGGGATTTTCCATGTGTAAAATCATCATTGGCTGGAGGAAACACGTGTCGGCTCATCGTTGGGACAGATGTCAACCACTCATTGGACGAAAGGCGCCTATGATACGTCGACACATGGCACGGCCCAACAGAGGCCCATTCCTGTGAAAAGGCCGGCCCGCTTGACTTGGTCAAAAGCTGGCGGGCCGGCCCATGGAAAGCCTGTTAACGGCCTATTCGAATATAGCCCATTTACAGCCCGCTAACCCAAGGCCCATTATGCCCTATCCGAATTAGGCCCAGTAGCGTCATCTGGGCCATCCAATATGATTCCAGCCCGTTTTCACTTCTGGCCCATGTATGGCCCATGACGTCTTTCGGCCCATATGAGGCCCTATGTAACTCTTGGCCTACTAACGACCCGTGGTGAAACTGGCCCGTAATGAACAGCGTATCACTTTACACCCATTAACGGCCCGTGGTGAAACTGGCCCGTAATGAACAGTGTATCACTTTATACCCATTAACGGCCCGTTATTCCGTTGGGCCGTTTCCAGCCCATGTTATCTTTCGGCCTTCTCAGAGCCCATTTATTCTTGGGCTCATTTCCAGCATTCATTTACTTATGACCCATTACTGTCATTTTCTGCTTGTGGGCCAAATTCAGCCCGTGGTTACAGTCGGCCCGTTTGTGGTCCGTTAATACGTTGGGCCGATTTCATAGCATCATCAAATACGGCCTATTAACGATGGCCCGTTATGGTCGGCCCATGAACGGACGATTCCAACTCTAGCCCGTTTACGGCCATAATGCAGTCTGTTTGGCCCATGTTTGGCCAATCGATTATACGGCCCGTATAAGGCCCATTGATAATACGGCCCGCAGAAGGCCCATTGTTTCTATGGCCCGCAGAAGGCCCATTGTTTCTACGGCCTGTAGAAGGCCCACTGTTTCTACGGCCAGTAGGAGGCCTAGTGTCACTACAGTAAATATTAGCCCATGGTTATTGTGGCCTAGTTTTAAAAAATAGGTTATTGCAGCCACAAGCTAACCGTGGAAAAAGAATTGCAATGACTACAAGCAAACAAATAAACAAGACAACAAGGAAATAAATAAGCAAGAAACTAAAGCTAGGCTATCACGGCTATTACACATATTACATCCACTGGGCATCAAACTTTGCCACCAGTGCAAATATAGGGAACAAAGCAGCATATCATATACACTGGTTGTCAAAGTTGGCGACCATCGCAAATAAACGCCGCAGCAAAACAAATCCAGAACTGAAACCACTTTAGAAGATCTCAAGAAACAATATCCTGGGTACCCATAATGCTGGCAAGATGCTTAGCAAGCTTATTAACTTTCTCTTGTTTGGCGCTTAAATCCTCCAGCGCTTGCTGTTGCACCAGAAAATATGCATCTGAATTCTGCAGGGACTTCCTCAGTCCTTTAGCTTCCTGTCGCAGCACATCTGATCGATGTCTTTCAACTTGAAGTTGAGACTCAAGAAGACGAACTGATTCAGGCAGCGAGTTCGAAGAGCTTGTGCCAGCAGTAGTGGCTAGTAACTCGAACACTACATCAAGACAGGACTTTTGGGTTCCCTCACTGTCATCAAGATAGTTTTTATCAGCTTTCTTGGAGACCAACAGGGATGTCTCACTATCTTGAACCTTATCTGCATTACTTCCTTTACCATTGGATAACACGGTACTGTTCTCCAATATTTTGTCCGCATTCTAAAAGAGAAACAAGCAGACACATCACATGTTTACCATGTTGTATATGAAACTCATTTTGGTAAATGAGTTCAGTAGTAAAGTGGACAGGATAACAACATGAAACAAACATATATCTATGTACCATGGTCACTTTATGGTCTATATCATTCTAGTTTTTGTTGCCAAATCAAGATAGAGACACAGTTCAAATAATATTTGTTCAAGACAAAGCAGAATAGACAGAATATAAGTGTGGGTAACTATAGAGCAATAACAACACTTGTAATGTGCATGACATGAGAACATAACTGTTTATTCAATTGAAACTGAAATCAACATAGAGCAGGTTACAACAGCAAACCAGTTAAAGAAACAGGTTTAAAACATACCTGTTGCGCCATTGGAGTTTCAATTCCATCCTTCAAATTTGAAAATAGTTGGTATGAGTAAATACAGTCATGCAAGAGAAAAGGAGTATGAACCATAGCTACAGAACCTGACCTGAGAAGAAATCTTCTTCTCCTTTAAGCGTTGAGTTGGGATTCGGAGTGGTGGTCCTCGTGCTTTGGGCACTGCAGTTCCCTTACTAACTGCTCGTGTTTGGGTGCTCTGTGGTGGAGACGGTGCTGTGTCAACTGGAACTGGGTTACTATCTGCCGGGGTTGGGGTTAGAAGGGGTGTAGCTGGTTCTCTGTCCAACTGGGTAGGGGTACAATCTGCGAGAGTCTGGGTTATGTGTGGTGGATCTGGTCCTTGGGCAAGTACAACCATGGTTCTATCTGCATCAACTAGTAGCACTATCTTTTCTGAAGACCGTGTTGTTACTCCCTTAGATATTGCCATCACGCTCTCCAATTCAAATGGTTGATAAACAAGAAAAGTAATTGAAAGTATAGACATTGTATGATAGACAGGTGCAATGGATAGTGGGGAATAAAAGAGGGCATGAAATAATTCATATTTATGTTGTCTAACCAAACATGATAGCATGACACAATTTCACATATATGATGGCTAACTAAACAGGATAGCATGACACAATTTCACATTATGATGGCTAACTAAAAAAGATGGAAAGACATAGTTCAAAATATGAGACTATGTAAACAGGATGACATGACATAACTATATAATGTGTTTATTAAATAGGTTGGCATGCCATAATTCACATATATTCACGGATAGAATGCCATAATTCAAAATATGATGACTGTATACACTAAATAGGATGAGATGATATAACTATATGATGTCTTTATTAAATGGGTTGCCATGCCATAATTCAGATAGATGATGTGTATGTACTATGTAAACATGATGGCATGATATAATTCAAATATATGATTTATATAGTAAGCAAGTAAGCAGATGGCAATCCATATATGATGTAAAAACTAAGCAATGCAAGACAACATGCATGACATGGGTAATATAACCCTGCCAAGTTTGAGCATAGACCTCAGGGGGAAAATAGGACTGGTCATCAGTCCCTGAATCCTCCTCTGAGGAGCTCTCTGTAACCAGCAAGATGTCTGCTTCAGCAGGTAGCATTGTTTGCTCTGAATACCTTGTTTTCACTCCAGATACTTCCATCACCGCTTCAAATGGCTGATGCACAGGAAGATTAGTTGAATATACAAACGTTGTCGACAAATGGAACACGTAATACAAAAAAAATGATAGCATGATATAATTCACATACATGATGATTGGCTAAACATCATGGCATTGCGTAATTCACATATATAATGCCTTTGCAATAAGATAGCATTGTATAATTCACATATATAATGTCTTGCAACAAGATGGCAATGCATAATTCACATATATGGTAATTAGACACTGAACAGGTGGCGTTCACACAAAGCATGTCTAAACTAATCAAATGACATAGCAACGCGAGACACCATATGCACGATATGAGCAACATAACCCTGCCAAGTTAGAGCATACACCTCGGGTGGGGGGGGATAGGACTGGTCATCTGTCTCTGAATCCTCCTCTGAGGAGCTATCCGTAACCAGCGAGATATGCGCTTCGTCAGATAGCATAGTTTGCTCTGAAGACCTTGTTTTCACTCTAGAATTTGCCATCACCGTGTCAAATGGCCGATGCACACGAAGAGCAGTTGAATGTAATAACATTGTTGACAAATGTAATATGTAATGAAAAAAAGGATGGTCTGATATAATTTACATATAAGATGACTAGCTAAGCAGGATGTCATTGCAAAATTCACATATATGATGCCTGGCTAAACAAGATGGCGTTGCATAATTCACATAAACGATGAATAAACTAAACAGATGGCATTCGCACAAAGGATGTCTAAACTAAGCCGATGAGATATTTGATGTATAAAGTAAGCAATGCAAGACACCATATGCATGACATAACCAACATCAGCATGCCAAGTTAGAGCGAAGACCTCAGGGGGTAAATAGGAGTTGTCTTCTCCTTCTGAATCCCCCTCAGAACAGATATCTTCCTCTCGATTACAATCCGAAATGCATGGAGGGGGGGCTACCTTTGCGCCTACCATGGAGCGATGTCTGCATGAAATTTTATTGCCACGCAAGGCTCGTCTCTTTTGCTCTACATGTTTAGTTCCATTGTTTACAATAACTGTCATGCATAGGAATAAAACATAGTGAGATTATGTAAGGAGTGCATGCAGAAATCCAGAGTGATGGTAGCAACCTGTGGATAGACCCAAAACCAATAATAGCAGGCAGATAATGGCTTCAGTTAAAAAATACAGATAATGGCTTCTTTACTGTTTGTTTCCCACCCAACATGAAACTCATAGTAGACACCGGAGATTAACCAGATAGTAGATAGATACTATTGATAGCGGCCCCGATATGTACCCCACAACCATTTAAAAACTCAAGTTTGACCATTAGTTTGGAGCTGACTCAGAGTCTAATCGGTGAACAGGACGATAAAGTAGCATGTAATATTAAGCGATGCATAACGTAAGCAGACACGAAAGAGTGTGACCTCTCTTGCGGACCCGTGTAGTCCTCGAGGTCATCTACTCGGTTGATGATGGTAGTGCAGTTTTCATGGCTGCCAGCGGCGGGGAAGAAGATCTGAGGCGGCGAAAGACAGTCTGGAGGTCGGATCCCTGCTGTGCTGGACCCTTCTGTCGTTGGAGCAGCTGAGCTGGGGTGGACAACGACGCAACAGGAGCTGGACAAACCACACAAGGTTTTCTTTGACAACTATCTGTAAGAGAAGTAATTCTGTAAGGGCTCGTTTGAATTGGAGGATTCCAACAATGCAGGGATAGGAAATAGACAGGAATAAGATAGGAATGCACGTGCTAAACAGAGAATTTTAAAGGACAGGATTTCTGCCAATCTGGATGTTTGATTCACAACAATTGGAAGATCACAGGATGCAAAGAGGCATGGTGAGATTAAGTCAAACCACAAGAAAATTTACGGTTATAATGCTATTATGCTACTATCTCTTAGTCTTGTGCTTCATGAATAGGAATTTGAAAAGGAGGACAAGTGAAAATTAAAATTACTACGTTTTTTCTTTCAAGGGGACACTAAAGGAACAAATCCGTGTGCTCAGTGGACAATATATATAACATGTAGAGTAAAAAAGAGATGCAACAAGTGTACAACCTCTTTGGCAAAGCCATGTCGATCTCACCGTGATTGGGTTAGCCGGTGAGGATGGTCCAGCTGACTTGGCTGTCGGAGGAGGGGAAGAAGATCTTAGGCGTCTGGAGATGGAGCCCGAGGTACTGCTCCGCTGTGATGGAGGGTTTCGTTGTTGGAGCAGCTCCGGTGAGTTGTACGACGCTGAGGCTGAAGCAGGACAAGAGAGACAACGAACAACGTTAACCTGAGTGGAATTCTAATGGCATCTCCAATACATGACGTAAAATACATAAACACAAAGTGCTAGATGTAAAATACATCAGCCGCTCATCTCTGAACTTAATTGTCGAAACTGAATTTAACTGTCGAAACTGAACTTAACTGTCAAAACTGAACTTAACTGTCGAAACTGAATTTTGCTGTCGAAACTGAATTTTGCTGTCGAAACTGAACGCACTAGCAAGGTGAGGCTACATGTCGGTCGACTGACTTTTTCATCTCTGGTCAGTCGATTTTGCAGCCGTTGGATACGAAATCAAGGGCCTGCAGTTCATCTTCAACCTCCACCCCCTGAGCCGGCCAAACAGCAGCACCCCGCCACCCGCGGCCGGCGGTGCGCCGCCCCGCCCATCCCGAAAACACTCCCCACCGCCGGTCCGCCACCGCCCCGGCCATCCCTCTAGGCCCCCCCCCCCCGTGCCGAGCTTTTTCTCCGGCAATCCCCACGCCACCGCCCCGCCAACGCCCCACCACCGCCGGCGACCACCGCCCCCATCCTGAACCCTAAGATAGATAGTGGGGTACCTCTCCGGTGAGCCCCCCTCCCCGCTGCGGCTGGTTCTTCCTTCACCCCGATGGCATCAGAGTGAAGTGTAGCTAAATCGGAGCAGCGTCGCAAGCAAGAGCAAGAGCGAGAGCAGCAGCGCGAGCAAGAGCAATAGCAAGAGTAGACCAGGCAGGGGACCGAGAGCAAGAGCAGAGCAGCAGCACGAGCGAGAGCTAAAGCAACAGTAGGTCCTACTGACATGGACGTGGCCGCCGAGGGAGCAACGCCCTGGAGGAAGTGGCCGGCAACGCCGCCATGGATGGAGCCGCGCCGTGTCGGCTCGGGACCGAGCGCCGGCAGCATCGTGAGATCAAATCAAGAAGAAAATGCGGCGTTTAGTGTACAACCTCTTTGGTGGCGCTGATTAGGCTGTAACTTCATCCGAGGAAACAGTGATGATGATGCTCTTCCGGTGGTGCAGGTGAAGACGGCGGTGTGGGAATGGAGGTGGCGCGAAAGACGAGGGGAACGTCGGGGCAGCTCCTTGGAGGTGGAGGACGGGGTGGCTGAACCGGCAGGATGATGAGATCGACGACGGATCCTCATCCGGTACGGTGGATGAGGGACGTCGAGGTGTTGCTGTGGACGATGTCGTCGGGGAAGAGGCTCCGGCTGGGTGGCGGACGGAGCAGGGTGTGGGGTTTTGTCGCGGGTTTTCGCGGCCTCGGTGTACGAATGGGTGGGCGGATGGGATGGCAGTGGGGAACCATGGCTTAGAGACACGCTTGTCCAAAATGTGGGGTAAGTTACGAAAGTACCCCCACCGATTTGAGGCGGTTCTTTCGGTTCAGGGGTACCACGGGCATTTGGCGTGTTGGGATTTCACAGGAGGTGGGAGTTTTTGCGCGCGTTGTAATTTTGGAATAGCAAGGCGTGGGTTGAGATGGAGGGAGTTGTCGGAGCGCAACGAGACAAAGATATATCTTAAATATTTCAGGCTAACAAGGTGCGGGTTGAAATTTCCGGACAAGCCTAACGTGTACTGTACCAAATCAATGTGCCCTACAAATGTCATTCAAAACTTTGAATTCATGTTATGTTCAATTAAAATATTTCGCTAGGTGTATAATGCATGCAACCTACTACTCAAATGAACGTTTTAGTGCATTCCAAACGTATATACTACCGCTTCAATATGAACTAAATTTGAATTCGTTTCTCTATTTGAATAAGATCTACAGTAATGATTGTTGTGAGGCCAAAGCATTTGAATTCGTTTCTCTGTTTTAATAAGATCTACAATCATCATTATTTTCAAGTTAAACCATCGTTTGTGTATTATCTTCACAGCACACCACATGATTAGTCTTGAGTTACATATGAACTATGTGTACTATATGAACTCGAACTAGATTTTTTGAATCCACTTTATTTTGATTTCAAATCACATTACATTTCTAGCTCTAGCTAGATCTTCATAATATAAACCATGTCTCATATGTATAATGTGTTTATCACATTATGTATGGTGCCCCGCCCCCTACGCCTACAAGTATTTAGATGTGAGTTGCAAACACCACACATTACCACAAATTCAAATGAATGTGAGAATGTTTGATATATAGTATTGTTTAGATTGTTTGATATTTAGTTGTAAGCTGCAAACGCCACACATTATCACAAATTCAAATAAAATGTGAGATTGTTTGATGTATAGTATGGTTTAGATTGTTCTGCATTTAGCTGTGAGTTGCAAACGCCATGCATTATCACATTATGGTATAACATGTGCACAGCACGTGTATCACTGCTATATTCATGCATGCAATGTTTAAAACACTATGATCTCTGAGGGAGTCCTGGATTAGGGGGTCTCCGGATAGCCGGACTATAACCTTTAGCCGGACTCTTGGACTATGAAGATACAAGATTGAAGACTTCGTCCCGTGTCCGGATGGGACTTTCCTTGGCGTGGAAGGCAAGCTTGGCAATACGGATATGTAGATCTCCTCCCATTGTAACCGACTCTATGTAACCCTAGCCCTCTCTGGTGTCTATATAAACCGGAAGGTTTTAGTCCATAGGACGAACATACAATCATACCATAGGCTAGCTTCTAGGGTTTAGCCTCTCCGATCTCGTGGTAGATCTACTCTTGTAATACTCATATCATCAAGATCAATCAAGCAGGAAGTAGGGTATTACCTCCATCGAGAGGGCCCGAACCTGGGTAAACATCGTGTCCCCTATCTCCTATTACCATCGACCTTAGACGCATAGTTCGGGACCCCCTACACGAGATCCGCCGGTTTTGACACCGACATTGGTGCTTTCATTGAGAGTTCCTCTGTGTCATCACCTTTAGGCCCGATGGCTCCTCCGATCTTCAACAACGATGCGGTCCAGGGTGAGCCTTACTCCCCGGACAGATCTTCGTATTCGGTGACTTTGCACTGCGGGCTAATTCTCTTGGCCATCTGGAGCAGATCGAAAGCTACGCCCCTGGCCATCAGGTCAGATTTGGAAGTTTGAATTACACGGCTGACATCCGTGGAGACTTGATCTTCGACGGATTCGAGCCACAGCCGAGCGCGCCGCACTGTCATGATGGGTATGACCTAGCTCTGCCGCCGAACAGTGCCCTGGAAGCCGTGCCCGCATCGGCTTCGACCCTTAGCTTAGAGCCAACTGCGTCGATCGAGGACGGGTGGTTAGACCCCGCCTCGGGGGCTGCAGTCTCAACGGCAATCGAGCCAAACACCAACCTTACCCTCTGCGAAGCCCGTGATTCCAGGGTGTCGGACTCTTCTCCGGACTCCGAACCCTCCGCGCCCCCGCCAATCGAGTCCGATTGGGCGCCGATCATGGAATTCACTGCCATGGATATCTTTCAGCACTCGCCCTTCGGCGACATTCTGAACTCACAAAGGTCTCTCTCTTTATCAGAAGAGTCCTGGCCGGATTATGACCGGCGGGATTGGGATGCGGATGACGAAGAAATTCGACACCCACCCACCACCCACTTCATAGCCACTGTCGATGATCTAACCGACACGCTAGAATTTTTGCTTCGAAGACATCGACGGTATGGACGATGATGTAGGAGACGAACAGAAACCAGTGCCCACAGAGCACTAGACAACCACCCCATCCTATGACGTATACATGGTGGACACACCAAAAGAAGACGATGACGAGGAACGGAAGGACGCAACGAAGGCTTGTCCCCTCGAGAAGCAGTCAAAGCGGCGACGTAAGTGCCGCCCCAAATCCCGCCTCAGCAGAAATAAGGATCATACAGACCCAATGTTGGAGCAGGGCGAACCACAGCCGGACCATGGCAATATGGAGAATCAAACCGAACAAACCGATTCTATCAAAGATAATAGTCCGGATGACATAACGCCGGACAGGCACCTGGAGCAACAGAATGCCCGTCAAAGGCTTGTTGCCACCGTGAGGAGTCTGAAAAAGCAGAAGCAAAGGCTCAAGGCTACGCAGGACACACTCCAAATCAGATGGAGTAAAGTACTCAACACAGCAGCGAAGTATGGTGGTAATCACCCCACAAAGAGCTACCCGAAGCAGAAGTTGCTACCCGAATTCGATGAGGAGGCCCTAGATCCCCCACAACCAAAAATCAAAACGGCCACCTGGCCGGATAGATGACCTCACGGCCAACATAGAGCGGCAAACAACGCCACTCACAAGCCAATACGTGATCCACACGAGGGCTCGCACCAAAAGGACGGCACAACCAGATCCATCTATGGGCCACGCAAGTGCGCCCCAGCATACGATGTAACACAACAAACATCCGAACAACGCGGTACACCCAGGTACAGGGGTGCGGCACACCCCCTATGTTTCACCGATGAGGTGCTGGACCATGAATTTCTAGAGGGATTCAAACCCGTAAACATAGAGGCATACGACGGAACAACAGACCCTGGGGTCTGTATTGAGGACTATATCCTCCATATCCATATGGCTCGAGGAGATGATCTCCATGCCATCAAGTACTTACCCCTCAAGCTCAAAGGGCCAGCTCGACACTGGCTTAAAAGCCTCCCCGAAAACTCCATTGGAAGCTGGGAAGAGCTCGAAGACGCTTTTCGGGCAAATTTTCAAGGGACTTATGTCCGACCCCCAGATGCGGACGATTTGAGTCATATAACTCAACAGCCCGGAGAGTCAGCCCGAAAGCTTTGGAACAGGTTTCTTACTAAGAAGAACCAAATAGTTGACTGTCCGGACGCCGAAGCCTTGGCAGCTTTTAAGCATAGCGTCCGCGACGAATGGCTTGCCAGACACCTCGGCCAAGAAAAGCTGAGAACAATGGCAGCATTAACAAGCCTCATGACCCTCTTTTGCGCGGGTGAGGATAGCTGGCTTGCTAGATGCAGCACCAGCAACCCAAGCACATCCGAAGTTAGAGATGAAAACGGGAAATCATGACGCAGCAAAAATAATAAGCGTCGGAATAAAGAAGACAACCCGAAGAGCACGGCGGTAAACGCCGGATTCCGAAGCTCTCGGCCAGGTTAGCAAAAGCCGCCCTCTAAAGGCGCCAGAGATGAACTGTCCAGCCTGAACAAAATTCTGGACCAAGTATGTCAGATCCATAGCACCCCTAGTAAACCCGCTAATCATACCCACAGAGAATGTTGGGTCTTCAAGCAGTTCGACAAGCTCAACGCCGTACACAAGGGGGAGGATACACCAAGCGAAGACGAGGATGAGCCTCTCAAGCAAGACACTGGGGAACAAAAGAAGTTTCCATCAGAAGTCAAAACAGTCAACATATTACACATGATCAAGGGAAGCAAATCGGCCCTCCCAGATAAATATGCCCAAGGGCCTATCACCGCGAAACCCTGCCACTGGTCATCTCAACCCGTCACTTTCGACCATCGTGATTACTCAGCAAGTGTCCGGCGGGCAGGATGGGCTGCCCTGGTATTAGACCCAATAATTGACGGATACCACTTTACACGAGTCCTGATGGATGGTGGCAGCAGTTTAAACCTGATATACCAGGATACAATCCACGAAATGGGGATAGACCCAACGAAAATTTGCCATAGCAACACTACCTTTAAAGGAGTAACGCCAGGCCCAGGGGCTCACTGCACGGGCTCCCTGCTACTAAAGGTTATATTTGGCTTCCCCGATAACTCCCGTAGCGAACATTTAACCTTCCACATTGCTCCGTTCCAAAGCGGTTATCAAGCACTACTTGGACGCGAAGCTTTTGCTCGCTTTAATGCAATACCGCATTACGCTTCCCTCACGCTCAAGATGCCCGGTCCACGTGGCATCATTACAGTGAACGGAAATATTAAGCGATCTTTGCGCGCCGAAGAGAATGCGACTGCCTTGGCAGCCGCACACTAAAAACGGCCTCACCAACTAAAGCATTTGATAGGTCGTCAAGACCACGAATGCGGTTAGACGAGTCCGGCGCTGCTATATGTAATTTGTACCGGATTGATGGCCACACCCCTATTACAAATACAAGGGGCTCAACGCGCGCAGACAAGTGGCAATTTCTACTCATTTTTAGTTATACATGATTTCTTTAAAAACTATCTTTTTGCACGACAACTTTTTCACCTAAGTTCCTCTCTTTTACAGATGATCATCGTGCTACACCCGTCCAGGATACGGCACAACGGAGACACAGGCGCAGACGTGCAGCAGGGATCCGCTCCAAGGATTCTTTTTAGATTAAGACCCTGCGTAAACCTTTTTTACTGTCTCTTGTTGATACACATCCCTCGAATTCTCAGTACAATTGAGAAGGATGCTGACGTCTTGGCATGTGGCCACGTCAGAATAATGCACGTACCTGGACACAAGGGGCTTCTTACAAAGGGCACTATTTAGGCCCGGTTTATACCATAAAGACCGAATACCTTAGGGAGTGTTCGGCGTCGCGAGTTTGGCCTTATATGCATCAGCTCCGATTCATTGTCTTTGGTCAAATGTTGGGTTTGCCTGGCTCCTGTGTTTTGGTGCCTTACGTTCCACTTTATCGGCTAAGGCAGCACTAGGAGAACTACTGCGATTGTGCCCTGGTTCATCCGGACGAGCACCTCAGCAGAGAAAGCCGAAAACTGACTGTCATGATATAGCGTGAGACTGGTCAACCACTCGATGACCTATCAGAATGTTAGAATTCCTCCGCCTTAACGAAGGGCCGTTTTTCGGCCAGGCATGTACGCACCCCGAGATCGGGAGAGTGCGGATCCACCAGGGGCTATCTAGTAGCCCCACTGTCAAACTCCTATGGCTAAGTGAAAGTGTTAAAGCATTATAGTCTGGTTGCCTCGTTCGGTGTGCTATCACCTCCTTAATAGGACCAAGACGTTGGGTTAAGTGTGAACACGCATTTTTTGCGAGCACCTCCGCATTATATGCGTGGGGGTTGAAGCCGACGACTACAATCTTTCAGGTTATATACATATATACACAAACGGCCGCACAGGAGGCATCACATTACTTTCCGGCAAAAGTATAAATACAGCCTTACTATATTTCATAAAAACATTGTGTTTACAATGGAAATACATGTCATTCAAACATAATATTCTTCGAGCACTGGGACTCTATCAAATGAGCACCCTCAAGAACCTCTTCAAAATAGTGCTCGGCAGCTACTCGGCCTATGGCCGAACCTTGCGCCGCAACAGTGGTAGCATCCATCTCCGCCCAGTATGCCTTGACACGGCCAAAGGCCATCCGCGAGCCTTCTATGCACGCCGACCTCTTCATCGCGTTGATGCGCGGCACCGCACCAAGGAACTACTGCACTAAACTGAAATAGCTGTTCGGCTTCGGCTTCTCCGGCCAAAAATGATCTACAACAGACCTCATGGCGAGTCCGGACAACCTATTAAGTTCGGGGATTCCGACTAGCTGATCAGTCAAGGGAAGCGGACGCTCTGGAACTTTGAATTGCGACCAGAATAGCTTGTCCACTTAACAATCTGATTGATCTTGGAAGTATTCGACCGCATCGACAGCGCTCGCTGCCAAGTCCATATATGCGTCTGCCAAACTCCACAGCCGATCTAGAGGGGCATACCGTGGATCTCCGAACTTCCTCCGCAGCAGAAAGGGCTTCCCAGCCGCAATATCCTCGGCTTCGCGTAGCTCCTCCTTCGCCCTCATAGCAGAGCGACTGTCTTTGGTCGCCATAGTGGCCTTCTCAAGGTCCGCTGCCTTCACTCGGTTCTCTTCTTCAAGGAACTGGCAACGGTCGGCAGTGCCTTTTAATTCTACGGCCATCTTGGCCATATTTTCTTTGCTTTTCGCAATGGGCAGCCTTCTCGGCTCTTAACTCTTCGGCCGCCTTCAAAGCAGCCGCATTACTAACCCTCGCTTGTTCCTTGGCTCGAGCGAGTTCCGCCCGAAGGGTCTCCACGGTGGCAGCTCCATCTACAGTCACAACATATCAAAGATATTGGCATCATGCTGCTCTTATTGTGTGAAATTCACCAGAAAACATTACTTACCCTGTGATTTGTCAAGCCGCTTGTTAAGAAGCTCGATGTCGGCATCTGCCGCATCCAGTTGCCGTTTTAATTCGGCAAACTCACTAGTCCGGCTAGCCACCGGAGCTTCCACCACCTCCACATAAAGGCAGTCTGGTTATTGCCTGGGACTATGATCCTCTGTTCGCCGCCGTGCTCGATGACAACCAGAGTCTCAGGGGCTACTATCTACACAGGGCACACCTAACATGTGCGGTACTATCACATATTATTTCACGTACCTCAAAGCCTGTCAGTAGACTCATAAAGGCTTCATGTAATCCGCTTTCGGCGGATGAAATTCTTTCCATCACCGTACCCATCAGCGTACGGTGTTCTTCTAAGATGGCCGCTCGCCCCAACAGCTCCCTCAGAATGTCCGAACGCATACCAGACGGTGCCAGACTCTTTTGTTTGCTCTCTTCGAGAGCCGGACGCTGGGGACTTCGGGGGACTATGGGATTATCTTCTGGCCTCACCGGATCCGGAGAGGCCCTCCGTGACGACACTTTGGGGTCACCCGCTTCTTGAGCGAAGGAGTCTGGGGGAGGCGTTTCGCTCTCCATCATCTCCGGAAGAAGATCCCCCGAAGACGAGCTCAGCTAGGAAGGGCTAAGACCCGAACAACAAGATATATGCGGCGGTTATTTTCTCAGAAGAAAGATAGTATACCTTCACTATTAAAGTATTTTTGGATCACTTACGACTCGTTGGAGGGCTGATCCCCCCGCGGACTTTGTGCGGCAAGAGCACCCCCAAGGCAGGACCCTCTGTTGGAGACTTCTTCTCTCGTTTGGAGGCCTCGGCTTCCGGATCCTCGGAAGCAGTCCTCTTCCTCCCCTGGTTATCCTCCTTTATGGAGGCGCTCATTCCCTCGGTTGGAACTGGCAGCGATGGGGGCCCGCTTCCGCCCATATTATTCACCCCTGTATCTTCCTTAGAGGGCTCCGGGCAAGGTGCGAGCTCGAGCATCTTTTCCAATACCGGATTTTCCAAACCCTCAGGGAGGGGGGCCGAACACCGAATCATCTTCGCCTTTGTTAGCCAGTCCTGGTCAAAGAGCGTTCTCTCAGAAATAATGTCATGATGAATAAAAGACGGTGTGTTCAGCTAGAGGATTTCTTACTTGTTCGGCGGCGCGGTTACTGCTCAGGCCCACGTCCTCGGTAGTATCCGGACACTCTATTTGAAGTCCGAAGAATGACTTTTACATCTCCTCACACGTCAGGCTGAGGAAACTTTGAATGGCACGGGGTCCTTCTAGGTTGAACTCCCACAAGCGAAGGGGCCGGCGTTTGCAAGGCTGGACTCGACGAACCAGCATAACTTGCATTACCACGACCAAATTAAAATCTCCCTCGAAGAGATCTTGAATGCGGCTTTGCAGTATAGGCACGTCCTTGGCTGGACCCCAGCTCAGACCTCTGCTAATCCATGACATCAATTATGGTGGGGGGCCCGAGAGGAAGCGGGGGCAGCCGCCCACTTGGCACTTCTGGGAGCCGTGATGTAAAACCACTCCCGTTGCCATAATCCGGACACCTCTGGAAAGGAACCTTTCGGCCACGGAGCTCCTGCCATCTTGCCTATTGACGCACCTCCGCACGCTGCATGTTGCCCCTCTATCATCTTCGGCTTCACTTCAAAGGTCTTGAGCCATAGGCCGAAGTGAGGGGTAATGTGGAGGAAGGCCTCACACACGACAATAAATGTCGAGATGTGGAGAAAGGAGTCCGGAGCTAGATCGTGGAAATCTAGCCCGTAATAGAACATCAAACCCCTGACGAAGGGATCCAGAGTGAGGACTAGGCCTCGGAGGAAGTGGGAGACGAACACAACGTTCTCGTTGGGTTCGGGAGTGGGGACGACCTGCCCTCGAGCAGGCAGCCGATGCGAAACCTCGGCGGTCAGGTATCTGGCCTCCCTCAACTTCTTGATATCCTCTTCCGTAATGGAGGAGGGCATCCATCAGCCTTGAAGGCTGGATCTGGACATGATTGAAGATCCAGAGCACCTGACATGGGCTTTGGGTGTTAGCACTTGAGGCGGGGGAAGGGTTCGATTGAGCACGAGAGGAAAAAAGCGAAAACCTTGTCCCTTTATAAAGAGGGTGAATATCAAGCGTCCTCTCCGTGGCCGTTTGGACTTGCCTATAATCTAGGAGTCCTAGACACGGTTGGGTTACCCACACCCGTATTGATGAGAATCCCGTGATAAGGGGACACGATCTCTGTTTTGACAAGACGTGTCAAAAAACTGCCTCGCGTTATGTGCGGGGCTAGTTAAAGGAAACGGTTCGAATAATCACCGGGCCGTGACGTAATGTCCTGTTGCCAAAACATGTCAGCAAATTGGATTTGTGGAAATATTATTCTCTCTACGGTGGTATGTGGAACTTATTTTGCAGAGCCGGACACTATCCTTGTGTTCAAAATCTTCTATGAAGTATTTGGAGGAGGAACCCGCCTTGCAATGCCGAAGAAAATCTGCGCGCCGGACTCGTCGTCATTGAAGCCTGGTTCAGGGGCTACTGAGGGAGTCCTGGATTAGGGGGTGTCCGGATAGCCGGACTATAACCTTTAGCCGGACTCTTGGACTATGAAGATACAAGATTGAAGACTTCGTCCCGTGTCCGGATGGGACTTTCCTTGGCGTGGAAGGCAAGCTTGGCAATACGGATATGTAGATCTCCTCCCATTGTAACCGACTCTGTGTAACCCTAGCCCTCTCCGGTGTCTATATAAACCGGAGGGTTTTAGTCCATAGGACGAACATACAATCATACCATAGGCTAGCTTCTAGGGTTTAGCCTCTCCGATCTCGTGGTAGATCTACTCTTGTAATACTCATATCATCAAGATCAATCAAGCAGGAAGTAGGGTATTACCTCCATCGAGAGGGCCCGAACCTAGGTAAACATCGTGTCCCGTGTCTCCTGTTACCATCGACCTTAGACGCACAGTTCGGGACCCCCTACCCGAGATCCACCGGTTTTGACACCGACAATCTCCTATTCAAATATATGAATCCACTTTCATATCAAATTATGATCTTTGTTAGTCTCTTACACCCACACATTCCTCTAACCTTTGTAGCTACCACTAACTTTCTCTCGTGCATGCACATGCCCTCCTCGCCCTCCCCCTCCATCGGCATTCTATCCACCAGGCACATTCATTTTTTTCTTTAGGTCGTTCTCCCAAAGTCTCCACAACTCCTTTCCGACACACACCGATCGATAAACCTCTCGAGGGATGCCTGCCTACAACATACAAACACACCTTCAATCTCCTCCTTTATGTGTCCTTGCCTCGTGTCTCTCATATGGTCAGACACACGTGTAAACTCTCGCCCCTCTTTTCATCGCTCTCACAACCGCACACTCCTCCCCCTATCTAGCTAGTAGTTGGGCCTCCCGCACCACCTCCTAGCTCCATTCTCTCTGTCTATCCGTCTCACTGGGCCTTATTTGCCTCTAACAAATGGACGTACACCGACCGATCTCTCGCTATACATATAGCTAGCTAGGTCCTTATAACTTGTTTTTACCCACACATCAATCGATCTACCTCATTATTTGTGTCTCTCCCTTCCTTCGACAAACAAAAATTGATCTACCGATCTAGTTAGGTTTGCTTACCAAACACATGGTTCCCCTTCATCATCCATGGATGCGTCGCGACAGATCTATCATGCACAGGCACACACAGAAACACATCCCCACTCTTATTGATAACGTTGCAGTTCCACCCTCAATTTGTCTAGTAGGCCTCTCCCACCATCTTCGAGAAGCAACTCCATCACCCATCCAGCACTCTACCCCTCTCCCTCCCTCTCCCTCCCTCTCTCTCTCTCCCATCATATTTACCGTCCTTCAGTTATGTATGGATGTCGACCGATCTCCCTCAAGACATAGGTGGGTCTCTCCTTCTCAACACATATACGAGTCGTTCTACCTCTATAGTTAGGCCTCTACCTACCCCTCCGACCACCCCCTCCCCCCCACACACACCGATACATCGAGCGCTCTTGTCATGTCTCCCTGCCACACACAAACTTGACGTGTGCCCTCTAACGTTCCGGTAGGCCAGTCGCCCTATATCTTTGTCTTGTACACACACAATTTCGATGGCTCTCTTCATTGATCTCGCACCCACCCACTTGATCCTCTCTTCGACTCTATCGATAGCTATGACCCCTCCCTCTCTTCTCGTGGATTGCCCGACCCTCTATGTATGATATGGATAGGCCTCCATTTCACACACATTGCATGCAAAATTTTGTTTGAGATGTCATCGACACATATTCCCACAAATAATTCACGAAATCAACCCCCCACCCCACCCCCACCAAAAACAAAAAACACTCATGAACGCGGTTTGTATCTCTCTCACACACCCACATAGGCGGGAGACGTGCACGAAGAGAAGAGGTGCATGCACGACACACGTACTCCCGTCTCTTTCCCAACCACACCCGCGCGGGTACACGGTGGGGCTCATTTCTGTACGAAAAAGGCAGCCCACGTGGTAATTTGGCACGTGTACCGGTTGTCCACTTGGTGGAGGGAGGATCGTCTACCATGGGTGAACAAACAAATTGCGACTTGACGTGTTATGTTAAAAAAAGAGGCAAACCATGTGGGGCCTACCTTAGAGGCAATGCTCTATACACTGGAGTACTTTTGATGTGTCCCGTCAACTCGCAGAACGAGGAGAAGCTTGCTTAGTACGCCGTCTCCCCCGCCCACGGGCGCGGTGGCTCACAGGATGAGGTGAAGCTTGCTTACTACGCCTTACGCCCGCTCCCTCGCCCATGCGCGCGGTGGCTCGCAGGACGAGGAGAAAAATTTACTACTCCCTCCGTTTACTCCTCGTCCCTACTACCTTGGTTATAGAGATTATATCATATTGTTTGGAATATATATGTCCTTTAGTAGATTTCAATATGAACTACTAGTACATACTCCAAACACTGATGTATATAGACGTATTTTAGAGTGTAGATTCACTCATTTTGCTCCGTATGTAGCACTCTCCCTCGCCCCTTGACCCTCGCCCACGTGGTGGACGTGCAGCAATTCATTCGGTCTCATATAGCCAGAACGATATATACTGCACTACCATTATTGCTCGACTTCCCGAAGAGGCGAAGAGCCAATCTCAAGGTTAATATTTTGGAGATGCCAAGCGCAAGGTTATAGGAGAACGAGTAGTAGGTGCCGCATCATTTATAAATAAAGTTTTTTTTTCTTCAGTGGCACGTACGCAATATGATAGGTTCATATGGAGAGAAAAGGAAACCGCTCCACTATATACATAGTCAGGACGGGCCAGCATACACGGTTGCTTGCTGGGGTTGCTCTCTTCACACTCTCTCGCACAAAAGGACTATGGCCACATCTCTAACATCCCGGCGGATCACGTCCGCTTGGGGAAGGGGTGGATGCTTAGTGTAGATGCGGTGTCCGTCACCGACGGCGAAAACCCACTGTCGGCACGTCCCGATCAGGGGTCCTCGCCATTCTCTGTCACAAAGCCGGTGAGGTTGCCTTCGTCCCTTGCTCACTGTCGCGACATGGGCAGTTGCCGCCTCCCGCCGCCCTTCTCAAGGTTGAGCTACGTCCCTCAGGTACAACTCCCTTTACAGCCGGCTTGCACCACTGCTCCAGCTGCCCACATCATTCCCTGTGGATATTTCTCTACTCTTTTCCCCACACATACCTCTACTGGCTTCTACGTACTGTATTTGTGATGATTTTATGTCTCATCAACTAGTCCCAGTAATCTTATTCTAATCACGCTTGTTCAATTTCTTTGCCACAGGGATGCTCATCTCAATTTTGGTGAAACTGCACAAAATGATCCGATGGTCAAAAGGTTGCAAACTTCATTTATTAGGAAGCTCGAACGTTGCCAGCAAATTGAAGCCTGGTCAGGGTTCACGGTTCAAGGGCTAGGGACTGCATGGATCATTTTTTTCTTTAGCTTCCTCTGTTCCAAAATCAGTGTCAACTTTAGTAGTAGTACAACTTTGTACTAAAGTTTGCACAAAGTTGAGAAACTTATTTTGGAACAAAGGAGTACATATTTGCTATGATCTGTCAATCATTGAGATGCAATAGCATGCATGTTAGTCTCCTTTGTATTTGATGAAATGTTGCAACGGGCAACCTTGGACGCAAGATACATGTAACAGAAGCTGGAAGCTTCATAGCATTGTACAAATTTATCTCGCTGATAAATTACAGTACGTACTATACTAGTACTTCCTCCATTCCTAAATATAAGTCTTTGTAGAGATTTCACCATGAACCACATGCGGATGTATATAGATGCATTTTAAGTGTAGATTCATTCATTTTGTTCCGTATGTAGTGGAATCTCTACAATGACTTATATCTACTAGTAATAGCTAGCCCCCACTACTAGGAATTCTCTATCCTCTCCTTGAGCCACGTCATCAAAATTGATGTAGCCGTTAGATGAAGTAAATCAGTCCATAATAGCCGTCTGATCTTGACGTTGAGAGGCTCCGCACTAAGCCACATGCAAGCATGCAGAAATACCGTGCCACATGCATGTGAGTGGGTTTTAAATCACATCAACATGTCTGCATGCAAGCATGCACCGGTAGCATGCATGTAAGTGAGATTTTAAGTCCCATTAACATGTCAAAAAGAAAAATATAATCCCATTATGCAGTAGGAGTTGGCTGATCTTTTTTCCTTACGTGGGATGATCTAAATGATGATGGGAGTTTATTTAGTTTGGCTACCTCATTTGTCATGCGGTTATAGAGTTTTTTTTGTTCTATGAAATCGATAATTTTGCGCAGAGAGATATACCGCTGTTCCGCGCCAACGCTCGGGGACTCATCTAGTAATATTTAGGAACGGAGGGAGTACTATGTAAAGAGTTAGGTGTCACACGGTGATAGTGTGAGGTGGGCCATGTAATCACTGAGCCTGCATGTTGTCACTACTCTTGCACGCCTCCGCTGTAAGAATGGAGAAAATTGTAATCTAGTACTAGTAGTATACCTCCTTTCGCCGAAAGCGTGGGATATCCAACAGTCCTACCACCTGAGTAATAAACACCAATGAGCCGTCAAATCACATAGACCCAGCAGTAAGTTGGACGGACGAAGCAACCATCACTCTTGCGCCAGTGAGAGGTCGCGTCCGCTCTGCCCGGGCATGAATGTGGCACCGATTCTTTGGAGCGGCGCTGACCATTCCGGGCGGGAAGCGCGCGCGGGCGATGGAGGGGCTTTGGGTGGGCCAGGCTAGTGAGGAGCGGGCGTGGCAGCTGTCCGCATGTCCCTACCGGACACGCCCGGAAACGAGAGGATGCACCGACTCTTGCGGCTAAAATCATACACTACACAACATCTCTCTGTAGGAGTAGGTCGATCTGTCGCTCTCTCTAACACACACATGGTGTTAAACACACACACACACACGCACACAACTTGGTCCCGTTGCACCTTCTAACGTGACTTATTACACCTAGACGGAGGGAGTAGTAAGTATACGAGATACGGTGGCACACTGACTTAAGTCGAATACAAGTGGCCAAAATTTGTCTGCATGTTATAATAAGGATTCACTTAAAATAGTACATGAGCGAACAGAGGGATCAATTGGACAGTGTTCCCGAGCAGTAGCGAGATGTGTGAGGTAAGATACACCGCTGGCGCTTTTAATTTTTCTTATTAATTTGTTTGTTTCACCCTCTGACGGTGGGACCCAACGTACTACGTGGAGAGAGGTAAGGTGACTAAGGCTGCATTATTTCTGCGCCACTGTGGATAGTCTTACCACCAAAGCCACATGACACGATTATGATTGAAATCCCAATGACTCCCACACACACACAACATGGCATGCTTGTCACACGAATGCAAGAATGTATAAAAGGTTATTTCCCTCTCATTGAACATAACGGGAGGGTTGTGTAGCTGGTTAGCCTGTTCGCTCATCAAACTTGAGGTCTCGGGTTCGATAACTACACTTGAGCATAATTTGTGCCAGGAGGATTCTTTGACTGGTCAAAATGTTTTCTAGGGTTTGCACGCTTCACAGTCTCTCTCCAGTATATACATACGCACTGGAGCCTCAACGCTTGTAGTTGCTCTCTTCACACTCTCTCGCCCTCTCCCACTGGAGCCTCAGCGCTTGTAGTTGCTCTCTTCACACTCTCTCGCCCTCTCCAGATCTAAACAAGACTTCGTTGGCCTCTCTCTCCCCTCACTGCTGCTCAAAGAGCCGGCAGGATTCGTCCGCCAGGAAGGGAAGGAGGCTTAACGCTGTCGCTGTCGGCGAGGGACTACCGGCGCAGCTGTTCACTTTCCACCTTGCGGCGGCGCGGGAGGGCCTCCGACCCCTTCTTCTTCGCCGCCGTCCCGTCGCCCACCGAACCACGCCCCAAGAACCTTAAGGTATAATTTACTTACTCCACATGCATTGCTCTAGCTGCATCTATACCATGAATCTAGGACGTGGTTCAAAGAGGAAAGGAGTGGGGGAAAGTAGTGGGAAAAGTTGTATATAACATGAATCTAGGACGTGGTTCAAAGAGGAAATGAAGGGGGAAAGTTGTATAGCATTAATCTAGGACATGGTTCAAAGAGGAAAGGAATGGGGGAAAGAAGTGGGGAAAGTTGTACCGCATAAATCTAGGACGTGGTTCAAAGAGGAAAGGAAGGGGCGGAAGTACTAGTTCAAAAAGGAAAGGAAGGGACAAGGCTGTAGAGTTTGAGCAGGACTAGATTTGCTGCACTCACATAGGGAAAGGCATCTAAAGATAACAAAACTGGGACCAATAGATGCACATGGTGCTGGTGCGTCCACTGTCCCGTGCAACTCATTAGCTGTTGTTAATCTAAGGCCCTATTTGGTTAAAAACTCCCTAGTCCCTACCTGCTGGGTTCTAGGGACTAAACATGGACTAGAGGTTATTAAATGACATGCTAAAAGACCATGTTACCCCTAGTAATGAACTAATAGAGACAAGGTGCACTGTGTGGCAGGGGCAACTGTTGGAAAAAGTCCCAAAAGACTCCCTCGGGGTCTTCTTTCTTTAGTCCCAAATGCCCACTTTTAGTCCCTAAAAGTCCCTCCTCTTTGGTTTAGATGGGACTGACATGGAGTTTTTTTAGTCCCTACACCAAAATGTCCCTGTAAACAAACACCCTCTAATAATGCCGCTGGAAAATTGATGCAATGCCATAGTTAAAAGCAAATTACATGTTTCACGAATTTTATTGTTAATATAATCTCTATGTTAATATTAATCAATGCCACCGTTTGAGAAATGCTACTGTCTTGCTTTCTTTCCCATTTAGATAAGGTAGATGCTTATTTTTGTTGGCTTCTGTGTCATCCACCATTATTGACCACTAATTGTTTCCTTTGCACCTCTGTGTAAACAGGGTTATCTGCTTCACCTCGTTGCCATTGTGACCTTTTGTTGCACTACACAAAACACTTTTGTTTTAAGAGTGTTTTGTGCAGTTCAACCAAAATGTCACACCGACAACGTTGCTTGATTGCTTGATCTTAGTGGAACTGCACAAGAGGAGATCTTACTTCCTATCCGTTTAGGCGATTTTGGTTCAGATCTTCTTCTTGTGAGTTGTTTGAATTCCGCATCATGAGAGGTCAGTACTAGCCTTCTTTCACATGATTCTGCAGTGTGCATTCATATGTTGTGCTACTTGTACGATAATGTTGCTTGATTTTAGTGAACTGCACAAATGGAGACAAGACTTCCAATCTGTATGTGCACCGTAATATCCCATTGAGGTAAGATAAGGATATTTCACACCTACTGGCCTGTATTTTGCCACTTTCATCAGAAAATTAAGTTTAGTACTATACTTGTGCTCCCTAATTGACATGCCAAATCTTACATTGAAGGCGAAGCTTGTTTGTTATTGAACCAAGTGATGAAGGGGAAGAACAAGGGGAAGAAAAACAAAAATCAACTCCCGGTGCTGTAATGAAGCACCGGAACTGTGATGACACAAGTAATGATATAGTTTTGCATCTTAATTTATTGCTATGGCTAGAACGAGCAATTTTTTTGCCACTGCTTTGATGCCACTCTTAAATATGTAATTATCTCTACTTGTGCAAACAGGGATCTTCTTTGAAGATACCATATATTTTAGTGGAACTGCACAAGAAGATGTTGGAAATATTAAACTAATCGAGGAGTATATAGTAAGCATGGCCACCACCGTATGATTGAGCTTTGTCATCTCTATTGGTGTTGTGCTACTGTTTAGATACTGTCATGAAAAAGTGGTATTGTCCTTGATAAGTGCTTCATCTGTGTTGTTTTAAATATTTCCTTTCCTTTTTTTCGAGCAAACAGTGATGCTATCATTTAGTAGTCCTCTTGTCTTTGCACAACAGGATCATCTTCCTCTGAAGAAGAATATGGAGTACATGAAGTGACTAGTTCCGATTATGCCAGGATGAAGAAGCCATGTCTATCTTATCATCAAAAGGAGCAGTTGAAGGATGGTTACATTACTCCCCACAAGACCAAACTAACTTCAGCTCAAAAGGACTGACAAAATCTCCATTTTTTTGCTATGATGCACGGGTACAATGTTGTTCTAGGATTCTTTCTGGTGAGTTCCATTTTTCTAAAAGTGTGCTCTACATGGACCATGTATGTGCCTGTTGAAACTGTCAATTCATAGTACAATTTGCTCTTTACTAATCACTTTTTTGTATTTTTGCAAACAGGGGTGCTCAGCTTGATTTCAATGGGAACTGCACAAAATGTTCATGAATAAATCGGATCATTCATTTCCACCACAAGAAAGGAGGTGCCGATAAGTTCAAGGCATTGCAACATATAAGGGCGAAATCATACAAGCTACGCGCGAATTTTGTTGATTTTGGTGGAACTGCACAAAAAGAACAGCTGGTTTATTTAGCACGAGGTGCCATGTCAATGTCTGAACTGATGGCAAACCCTGCCCATCCAACAATCGTAGGCATTTGATATTTTGGAATGGGACAACCTTGTCAAAGTTTGCTCATTGATTTTAGCAAGACATGCGTTTGATATTTTCGAATGGGACGCCCTTTGCTGTTAGCAGCGTCGATCAATTTTTTTCTTTATTCTTTAGTTGTGAAGTAAATATTGCCTCTGACATGTGAGTCGCTGAGATGCATGATCATCGATTGTTTTGAGTGTTCTCTATGAATTGCCAGGCCTGTGTGTTTGATTGCAATGTACAGAAACGCTAAAAAGCTTCTCAAACTCTTTGTACTCCTTCTGTTCCTTTTTACTTCGCACGTTGTGAAAGATCATACTTTTTTGTATAAGATTGGTCAAAGTAGAGATACTTTGACCGCAGACAAAACTTGTATGCAGACTAGAAAGGACCAGAGGGAGTACATGTCAAACTGCTGCAAACGAGGTGATCACCCTGGGAATAATGCTAGTACGTATTGTTTTTCATGTTCATCCAATGCCAGTGATACAGGAATTCGAACTAATCGAAATAAATTCATTCATACACGGTCGGATTTCATATAAACATGCCAGATTTCATTACATTTCATACATTCTTCAACTAAAAAGGGGTGCGCTGGAGGTATAATTAATTAACTAAAGCTACCCACCCATGTCCCGCTAAGCCGAACAGAAGCTTCAGTGACTTAACTGCAGGTGCAGTTGCGTAACTGACATGTGGCCTGTTGGGCCCACGTGTCAGTCAGCCAACTGCACCAGTAGTTAAGTAGAAGCAGCGTTATTCTCCAGCAGAACTCCCCGACTCCATGTCGCCGCCAAGAAGCTAACCGGCCGTCAATGGTCAACCCGCCTAGCTTGGCTTCAACAGGAGGGTAGCAGCGGTGGCCTTACTTGGACCCGAGCGGCGGCGACCTACCGTGTTCTACTCTTCCTCGTTTTCTATGTGGCGCGGCCTCGTTGGCAGCGGGGCGGGGCCTCAGCGGAGCCGGCGATGTCCTCTGTCTCGTTGCCGGTGGGCGGCGCCTCAGCGGAGCGGTGGAAATCCTCCCCCGCGTTGCCGGCAGGGTGGGGCCTCGGCTGAGCCGGCGATGTCCTCTGCCTCGTTGTTGGCGGGGCGGGGCCTCGGCGGAGCTGGCGGTGTCCTCTGCCTCGTTGTTGGCACCGCGGGGCCTCGGCGGAGCAGGGCCTCATTGACGCCAGCGGAGCGGGGACTCGTCAGAGCCGGCATTGTCCTCTGCCTCGTCCTCGGTCTCGCCAAACAGCGCCTCGCCCGCTTCATCGCCCTCTTTGCTAGCCTCTTTGTAGGCGGCCGCAGCCTCCGCCACCTGCATGTGGTACCGCCAGAGCTCGAGGCGGCCCTTGCGGACGGAGCGGTACGATTCGAGCAGCGCCTCCTGCTCCGCCCGCTCCGCGGTGATCTGCTCCTCCGCCTGCAGGTGCTCCTGGAGGAGATGGTGGTTGTAGGCGGCGTCGGCCTGCGCCTCCTGGAACTGCTCCTGACGCATCTGCCTCACACTGTCCATATATTGGGCACGGGCCTCGCCGATGGTCATGGTGCAATGCACCCGCGAGGATGACGCGGAGGAGGGCGTTGGCGCCGGATCGTCGACTACCATGTTCTCCATTGGGACGTCGTCGTCCTCCGGCTGCTTGCCGGCCAGCCAGTCGGCAGCAATGGCTGCCATCTCCTTGTGGTCCGTCGTCCGCCCGTCCCGAAGAGCGCTGGATCGCGAGGAAGCCATGGTGGGCAGTAGTGGTGTGGACAGGAGAAAGGGAACGGATGCGGATAACTGCGGCTATGGCCGGCGCAGTAGTTTATATAGCAATGGTGGGCGGGCGGAGGGACGGACGTGTGGCGCCGGAGTAGCCGCCACGGCAACCGCGTATCATTAATGTGGGCGGCAGATGGACGGACGGACGACACTTGTGTCGTTTGAAGGCGGAGCAATCGCCTGCACCGGGAAGCGGGGCGGGCGGCGCTGACTGTTTCGGGCGGAAAGCGCGCGCGGGCAAGGAGATGACTTTACTTGGAGAGGATGACAATGGGGACCCACTAGGTCCATAGCCTCACGTACGCAAGTGCCTCCTTATTATATATATATATGTATGTATAAACTATACTCCCTCCGTCTAGGTGAATAAGTCGTATTAGAAGGTGCATCACGACCTAGGTGCAAGCAGATTGGTGGAAAAGAAGAATATTTCTCTCTTCTAAACACAACATTTAATCACAGCAGTTAAGAGGATGCCTTATTAGCTACCCATACAGGCCATCGTAATTCATAGCATGCAAAGCGCTTTTATTTCTTGCCTAATAACCGCATGGACGTGCTACATGCATTGGTCCTTGCCCGAGCAAAAAAAAAGGGAGGAAAGGGGTTTCCACGGGAGACAATGAGGCAGAGGTGGAAGCGCTCGCTAGAGTAATTTATTTTGCTTCCCCCTGGTTTCCTGACATCACGGTCCTACACCATTGTCAACCTATGTAGTAGTCAATAAACGAGAGAATTGCACAAGAAGCGGCCGACAGCTGGGACCAAGCAGCTCGAGCAGTATTTGTGTTTTTGAGGTGTGAGCACTGCAGAGTTTTTCGATGTTTAGCCCAGATATTAATTTTTCTCCTCTGAACAACAACGAAAACATCGCTGCAGGTATTAACTGGGCGGGCTCTGGCCCGTCTAGCCCAGACCAGATATCCAGCCCAGATATTAATTTTTTTCAAGCTGAAAATGGCTAGCCCAACTATAATTTTTTAGGAATACCCAGGCAAGGTCAAGTTGTTATTCTCCGCCCCGCTGGGCTGCAAATCTTTCCTAGGAGGGATGCATTAGGCTTAACAAGAAAATGGGCTTTAAGAAATAATAAATGGGATGTAATTATAAAAACTGGGCAGTAACTATAAAAAATGCATCAAAGACGTGATTACTTTATAAAATATTATTTTTGGATATTGAAAATTTTAATTTCATTAATTGTTGCGAGCGCAATGTTTCGTTGGATTTTCACGTAATATAAATTTATATTGAAATTGTATTTAATCTGACTAGAAATTTTGGGATAAAAATATTTTAGGTCCCATCAAAATGTGGGAAATTTTATTGAATTCTGTTTTGAACGGTTGGTTGAAATGGGCTGTACTTTTAACAAACTGTAAATGGGCTGTAGTAAATTCCATTAGAATTCAAAAAATGGGCTACACATTCTTACAAATCTCAAATGGGCTATAAGTTCTCCGCCACACACTTCTGGCCTTACTAAGTTGACGCGTCCCCTAAAAAAACAGAGTTGACGCGTATGCAAGGCTTTGTCAACTTATAGTCAACACACGGTTCTAGCAGCAGTGGCCGTTGGATGTCCATCCAACGGATGCCGTGCTTCTTCTTCAATCTTGGATATTCTAGCTTCACCCGCCCAAAAAATGATTCCTCCCCCTGACATCTGGGGCGCACCATTTCGGAAGCTGACCTGTGGGCCTACTAAGTTGACGTACCAAGGGCTTTGTCAACTTAGTCAATATAAACGATTCTAGCTGTAGTGACCGTACGATGTCCATCCAACGGCCGTAGTGCTTCTTCAACCTCTGGTCTTCTTGCTACAGCCGCCCAAAGCAGCGCTGGTCGTGCCGCCTGCTCCTGCCTCCCGTGGCCGGCTGTGCTGCCGCGGAGGCCTCATCGCCCCCTACTATTCCCACTGCTGGCCAGGCCCTGCGGCGACGGCAGCCTCACACCGCAGCCGAACGAGTGAACCCTCATACTCCTCTCCGCGTGGGCATCCACTGCCATGTCTTCACCGGCTCCGCGTCGTCCCCTTCCTAGGCCTCGCCGTCACCCACGCCCTGGTGCTCTCGGCGCGGCGTGGTCAACATGGTCAAGGAACGACTTCCATCAGACGTGGACTGTACGTGGAGAGTCTGACAGCTGGCCACGGCAGCGCCTCCTTATTACACGGAAAATAATGATTCCTCCACCTAACAACAGGGACCCACCGGACGGGCCACTAGTATTTTGCGAAAAAAATCGTTTCCCCATGACTGCTGGGACCCACCAGACGGGCCACCATATTTCACAAAAAAAACGTCCCCCCCCCGCTGTCAGCTCAGACCCACCGGAAGTGCCTCCTTATTACGCACAAAAAAATGAATACTTCCTCGGCTAGCTGGGACCCACCTTGCTGGGAGGCTGACTTGTGGGCCTACTAAGTTGACGGGGACAAAGGGCTTTGTCAACTTAGTCAATATGAACGATTCTAGCTCCAGTGACCGTACGATGTCCATCCAACGGCCGTAGTGCTTCTTCAACCTCTGGTCTTCTTGCTCCAGCCGCCCAAAGCAGCGCCGCTCGTGCCGCATGCTCCTGCCTCCCGTGGCCGGCTGTGCTGCCGTAGAGGCCTCACCGCCCCCTACTATTCCCACCGCTGGCCAGGCCCTGCGGCGACGACAGCCTCACACCGCAGCCGAACCAGTGAACACTCGTAGTCCTCTCCGCGTAGGCTTCCACTGCTGCGTCGTCCCCTTCCTAGGCCTCGCCGTCGTCCACCGCCGTGGTGCTCTCCGCGCGGCGTGGTCAACATGGTCAAGGAACGTCTTCCATCGGAAGAGTACTGTACGTGGAAAGGCTGACAGCTGGGTCCATGGCCACAGCCCAGTTTTTTTGTGATTTGCCAACTAAGTCGCTTTGTCAGGCCTGTTGGGCTTCAAATCTTTAAAGACGAGGAGAGCTTTCATTCGGCTGGCTGAGAAAATGGCCCATCAGTAATGAGAAATGGGTTGTACATTTTTAAAACACATCAAACCGGCAATTAGTTTCAAATATCTTTTTTTTCATTTCAAGATTTTAAATTACATTAATTTTTATGCGTGGAGAATTTGTTGGATTTTATATTGATATACATTTATTTTTAAAATCAGTTTGAATGTGAGTCAAAATTTCGGGATTAAAAACAGTTCGGACCGCACCGAAATATGCAAAATTTCGTATAATTTTTTAACCATTGCCACAATATGGGCTGTAATGCTAACAAAAAGAATATGGGCTCCAAAAAAACATTAAGAATTAGCAAATGGGCTGTAAATTATTAGAAATAATGGCAGATGGGCTGTATGCTGTTTTCCACAGATTTGAGGCTTTTCTAAAAAAAGGTTGACGCACAAACACTGACTATTGGATGTCCATCCAACGGCCGTCGTGCTTCTTCAATCTCTGCTCTTCCTGCTCCAGCCGCTCAAACAAGCGCCGGCGGGACTGCCTGCTCCCTCCTCCTCGTGCTGGCTGTGCTGCCGTGCAGGCCTCACCGCCCGACCGTACTCCCATCGCTGGCCTAGCCATCCCTCTACTCACCCACACCTGCTGTTATTCTCCGGCGATGGCAGACGAACCAGTAAACCCTCGTACAGTCGTACTCCCCTCAGCGTGGGAAACAACTGCCGAGTCTTCCCTTCCTCCGTGTCGTCCCCTTCCTAGGCCTCGCCATCGTCCACCGCCCTGGTGCTCTTGGCGCGGCGTGGTCAACATGGTCAAGGCACGACTTCCATCGGACGTGGATTGTACGTGGAGAGGCTGACAGCTGGGTCCACGGCCGCAGCAAGGAAGTGCCTCCTTATTACGCGGAAAATAATGATTCCTCCACTTGACAGCTGGGACCCACCGGACGGGCCACTGTATTTCGCGAAAAAAACGTTTCCCCCTGACTGCTGGGACCCACCAGCTACATCATCGCACGCAAGGAAGTGCGTCCGGGCAAAAAAACGATTCGCCCCCTGACTGCTGGGACCTACCAGCTACATCTTCGCAGGCAAGGAAGTGCCTGACAGTCGGGACCCACCTGGTCGAAGCGTACGTAGCGTTGTCATTCTGGTCGCGAACGTGTACGTACATACTGGTCGATGTAGAGGCGCGCACGTGTCGTAGTAGAGGGGCGCACGTAGCATGTACACGTACGTACAGCGGCCGGGGTGCAAGAAAGAAAATACGGCCACATATGTGTACATATGGGCGGGGTCTCGAACGCCTACTCGCGCATACGTACGGCCAGGGCTCGTGTACATGGCTGGGTTGGAACGGAGAAACAGCGTCGTCGTCGTGTTCATGGGGAGGCAACGGAATGCGTCGTGTTCATGGGGAGGCAACGAAATGTGTCGTGTTCATGGGGAGGCAACGGAACGCGTGGGAGCCAACCGGCTGGGTCGGAACGGAATACGTGGTCGTGTTCATCGGGAGGGCTTGGACGGAACATGCGATAGAAACGAGGCCTGGCGTACCGCACAAGGAGGAAATGGACCTCCTACATTCGGAACGGGGTCCTGTTGATCGGGAGGGGTCTGGCGTACCGCAAAACGGAGGAAACGGACCTCCTCCGGTCGAAACAGGGTTCCTGTTGATCGGGAGGGGTGTGGCGTACCACAAAATGGACGAAACGGACTTGTGTTGGAGCGCTACGGTCGAAACGGGGGTCCTGTTCATCGGGAGGGGTGTGGCGTACCGCAAAACGGGACTCCACGGGATACTGTTCATCTCCACCGTCGACCCCCTCCAGCCTCCACGAGCTACTGCTCATCCACCGTCGACCTCCTCCAGCCTCCACCTGCGACTGTTCATCCACGGGCTCCTGTTCATCTAGCCTCCACCGCGCGCTACTCCACCGGCTACTGTTCAACCAGCCCTCTCCACGGGCTCCTGTTCAACCACCCCTCCACGGGCTACTATTCATCCTGCCCTCCACTGTCTATTGTTCATCCTGCCCTCCACGGGGTGGTCTTGTTCATCCAGCCCTCCACGGGGTCATGTTCATCCAGTCCCAACCGGATCGATCGATCGGGGTCCTGTTCATCCAGAGGCAACACCACGGGGTCCTGTTCATCCACCCCCACCGGGAACTGTTCATCCAACCCCCCCCCAACGCTCACTGTTCATCCAGAGGCAACATCGATCGGCTTCAGTTAGCAGCAGTAGCGAAGGAATTGCTCGATCGGGTTCAGTTAACAGCCATCGATCGATCGCTCGGGTTCAGTAACGCGTAGCCTGCAGTGCAATCGCTCGGGTTCAGTTAGAGCCCAATGCCTCGCTCGGGTTCAGTTAGAGCCAACGCCTCGCACACACGCACGTACATGTACGAGAGAAACGCGCATCTCTCGGCCCCCGACCTCCCACCGTAACTGGGAACTCCCCGAAATTTTCCTCGCCCTCGCTTCTACCATGGTTTTTTCCGTCATGGACGGCCCAAAGAATGTCATGCAGCTGCGTCTCCGGCCCGCCCAGGATGAAAAGCCCATTTTCTGTCATGATTTTTTGTCATGGAAGTAGGAGCCCACCACATCTATGATGATACCGGGTTTTGTCACAATTATCGTCATAGAAGTGTCATATGTATGACAGAAAAAAATTCGTTCGGCCCAAAATGTCACGGATGTGTCTTTTTTTTGTAGTGATTCCAGCTGCCGTCATTCTCCCTCTTTATGTAAACCTTGTAAAATAAGAGAGAGTAGGCATAAGTATTGTGACATAATGTGTAACAACAGCCCATAATGCAATAAATGTCGATATAAAAGCATGATGCAAAATGGACGTATCTCTCCCACTTTCAATATGTATCTAGATCGAGACTTAGAGTCATCTAGATTGATGTAAAAAGCTTGCATCGACGTAACTCTTTACGATAAACTCTTTTATCACCTCCATGACCGAGAAATATTTCCTTAGTCATCTAAGGATAATTTTGACCGCTATCCAGTGATCTACACCTAGATCACTATTGTACTCCCTTGCCAGAAAAATGCTAAGGTATACAATAGGACTGGTAAACAACATAGCATACTTTATAGAACCTATGACTGAGGCATAGGGAATGACTTTTCATTGTCTTTCTATTTTCTGCCGTGGTCGGGTTTTGAGTCTTTACTCAACTTCACACCTTGCAACACAGGCAAGAACTTCTTCTTTGACTGTTCCATTTTGAAGTACTTCAAAATCTTGTCAAGGTATGTACTCATTGAAAAAACTTATCAAGCGTCTTGATCTATTTCTATAGATCTTGATGCTCAATGTGTAAGCAGCTAAATCGAGGTCTTTCTTTGAAAAACTCTTTTTAAACACTCCTCTATGCTTTCCAGAAAATTCTACATTATTTCTCATCAACAATATGTCATTCACATATACTTATCAGAAATGCTGTAGTGCTCCCACTCACTTTCTTGTAAATACAGGCTTCACCACAAGTCTGTATAAAACCATATGCTTTGATCACTTTATCAAAGAATATATTCCAACTCCGAGATGCTTGCACCAGTCCATAGATGGATCGCTAGAGCTTGCTCACTTTGTTAGCACCTTTAGGATCGACAAAACCTTCTGGTTGCATCATATACAACTCTTCTTTAAGAAATCCATTAAGGAATGCAGTTTTGACATCCATTTGCCAAATTTCATAAAATGCGGCAACTGCTAACATGATTCGGACAGACTTTTAAGCATTGATACGAGTGAGAAAATCTCATCGTAGTCAACACCTTGAACTTGTCGAAAACATTTTGCGACAATTCGAGCTTTGTAGATAGTAACACTACTATCAGCGTCTGTCTTCCTCTTGAAGATCCATTTATTCTTAATGACTCGCCGATCATCAGGCAAGTCAATCAAAGTCCATACTTTGTTCTCATACATGGATCCCATCTCAGATTTCATGGCCTCAAGCCATTTCGCGGAATCTGGGCTCATCATCGCTTCCTCATAGTTCGTAGGTTCATCATGGTCAAATTACATGACATCCAGAGCAGGATTACCGTACCACTCTGGTGCGGATCTCACTCTGGTTAACCTACGAGGTTCGGTAGTAACTTGATCTGAAGTTACAGGATCATCATCATTAGCTTCCTCACTGGTGTAGGAGTCACAGGAACAAATTTCTGTGATGAACTACTTTCCAATAAGGGAGCAGGTACAATTACCTCATCAAGTTCTACTTTCCTCCCACTCACTTCTTTCGAGAGAAACTCCTTCTCTAGAAAGGATCCATTCTTAGCAACGAATGTCTTGCCTTCGGATCTGTGATAGAAGGTGTATCCAACTGTCTCCTTTGGGTATCCTATGAAGACACATTTCTACGATTTAGGTTTGAGCTTATCAGGATGAAACTTTTTCACATAAGCATCGCAATCCCAAACTTTAAGAAATGACAACTTTGGTTTCTTGCCAAACCACAGTTCATATGGCGTCGTCTCAGTGGATTTAGATGGTTCCCTATTTAACGTGAATGCAGCTGTCTCTAATGCATAACCCCAAAATGATAGTGGTAAATCGGTAAGAGACATCATAGATTGCACCATATCTAATAAAGTACGGTTACGATGTTCGGACACACCATTACGCTGTGGTGTTCCAGGTGGCGTGAGTTGCGAAACTATTCCGCATTGTTTCAAATGAAGACCAAACTCGTAACTCAAATATTCTCCTCCACGATCAGATCGTAGAAACTTTATTTTCTTGTTACGATGGTTTTCCACTTCACTATGAAATTATTTGAACTTTTCAAATGTTTTAGATTTATGTTTCATCAAGAAGATATATCCATATCTTACTCAAATCATCTGTGAAGGTCAGAAAATAACGATACCTTCCGCGAGCCTCAACACTCATCCGACTGCATACATCAGTATGTATTATTACCAAGAAGTCTGTTGCTCGCTCCATTGTTCCGGAGAACGGAGTCTTAGTCATCTTGCCCATGAGGCATGGTTCGAAAGCATCAACTGATTCATAATCAAGTGATTCCAAAAACCCTATCAGTATGGATTTTCTTCATGTGCTTTACACCAATATGACCTAAACGGCAGTGCCACAAATAAGTTACACTATCATTATTAACATTGCATATTTTGGCTTCAATACTATGAATATGTGTATCACTACGATCGAGATTCAATAAACCATTCACCTTGGGTGTATGACCATTGAAGGTTTTATTCATGTAAACAGAACAACAATTATTCTCTGACTTGAAATGAATAACCGTATTGCAATAAACATGATCAAATCATATTCATGCTTAACACAAACACCAAATAACATTTATTTAGGTTCAACACTAATCTCGAAAGTATAGGGAGTGTGCGATGATGATCATATTAATCTTGGAACCACTTCCAACACACATCGTCACTTCACCCTTAACTAGTCTCTGTTCATTCTACAACTCCCGTTTCGAGTTACTAATCTCAGCAACTGAACTAGTATCAAATACTGAGGGGTTTCTATAAACACTAGTAAAGTACACATCAAGAACATGTATATCAAATATACGTTTGTTCACTTTGCCATCCTTCTTATCCGCCAAATACTTGGGGCAGTTCTGCTTCCAGTGACCAGTCCCTTTGCAGTAGAAGCACTTAGTCTCAGGCTTAGGTCTAGACTTGGGCTTCTTCACTTGAGAAGCAACTTGCTTGCCATTCTTCTTGAAGTTCCCCTTCTTCCCTTTGCCCTTTTCTTGAAACTAGTGGTCTTGTCAACCATCAATACTTGATGCTTTTCTTGATTTCTACCTTCGTTGATTTTAGCATCACGAAGAGCTTGGAAATCATTTCCGTTATCCCTTGCATATTATAGTTCATCATGAAGTTCCAGTAACTTGGTGATAGTGACTAGAGAACTCTGTCAATCACTATCTTATGTGGAAGATTAACTCCCACTTGATTCAAGTGATTGTAGTACTCATACATTCTGAGCACATGCTCACTAGATGAGCTATTGTCCTCCATCTTGTAGGCAAAGTACTTGTCAGAGGTCTCATACCTCTCGACTCGGGCATGAGTCTGAAATACCAATTTCAACTCTTGGAACATCTTATATGTTCCGCGGCGTTCAAAACATTTTTGAAGTCCCGGTTCTAAGTCGTAAAGCATGGTGAACTAAACTATCAAGTAGTCATCATATCGAGCTTTGTCAAACGTTCATAACGTGTGCATATGCTCCCGCAATAGGTCTAACACCCAGTGGTGCATCAAGGATATAATTTTTCTGTGTAGCAATGAGGATAATCCTCAGATCACGGATCCAATCCGCATCATTGCTACTAACATCTTTCAACTTAGTTTTTCTCTAGGAACATATCAAAAATAAACGGGGAGCTACATCACGAGCTATTGATCTACAACATAGATATGCAAATACTATCAGGACTAAGTTCATGATAAATTTAAGTTCAATTAATCATATTACTTAAGAACTCCCACTTAGATAGGCATCCCTCTAATCATCTAAGTGATCACGTGATCCATATCAACTAAACCATAACCGATCATCACGTGAAATGGAGTAGTTTTCAATGGTGAACATCACTATTTTGATCATATATACTATATGATCCACGCTCGACCTTTCGGTCTCAATGTTCCGAGGCCATATCTGTATATGCTAGGCTTGTCAAGTTTAACCCGAGTATTCTGCGTGTGCAAAACTGGCTTGCACCCGTTGTATAAGAACGTTGAGCTTATCACACCCGATCATCACGTGGTGTCTCGGCACGACGAACTTTTGCAACGGTGCATACTCAGGGAGAACACTTATACCTTGAAATTTTTAGTGAGAGATCATCTTATAATGCTACCGTCAATCAAAGCAGAATAAGATGCATAAAGGATAAGCATCACATGCAATAAATATAAGTGATATGATATGGCCATCATCATCTTGTGCCTTTGACCTCCATCTCCAAAGCACCGTCATGATCACCATCGTCACCGGCGCGACACCTTGATCTCCATCGTAGCATCGTTGTCGTCTCGCCAACTATTGCTTCTACGACTATCGCTACTGCTTAGTGATAAAGTAAATCAATTACATGGCGATTGCATTTCATACAATAAAGCGACAACCATATGGCTTCTGCCAGTTGCCGATAACTCCGTTACAAAACATGATCATCTCATACAATAAAATATAGCATCATGCCTTGACCATATCACATCACAACATGCCCTGCAAAAACAAGTTAGACGTCCTCTACTTTGTTGTTGCAAGTTTTACGTGGCTGCTACGGGCTGAGCAACAACCGTTCTTACCTACGCATCAAAACCACAACGATAGTTCATCAAGTTAGTGTTGTTTTAACCTTCAACAAGGATCAGGCGTAGTCACACTCGGTTCAACTAAAGTTGGAGAAACTGACACCCGCCAGCCACCTGTGTGCAAAGCACGTCGGTAGAACCAGTCTCGCGTAAGCGTACGCGTAATGCCGGTCTGGGCCGCTTCATCCAACAATATCGCCGAACCAAAGTATGACATGCTGGTAATCAGTATGACTTGTATTGCCCACAACTCACTTGTGTTCTACTCGTGCATATAACATCTACGCATAAACCTGGCTCGGATGCCACTATTGGGAACGTAGTAATTTCAAAAAAATTCCTACGCACATGCAAGATCATGGTGATGCATAGCAACGAGAGAGGAGAGTATCGTCCATGTACCCTCGTAGACCATAAGCGGAAGCGTTGATACGTCTCCAACGTATCTATAATTTTTGATTGTTCCATGCTATATTATATTCTGTTTTGGACATTATTGGGCTTTATTATGCACTTTTATATTATTTTTGGGACTAACCTATTAACCGGTGGCCCAGCCCAGAATTGCTGTTTCTTGCCTATTTTAGGGTTTCGCAGAAAAAGAATCAAACGGAGTCCAAACGGAATGAAACCTTCGGGAACGTGATTTTCGAAACGAACATGATCCAGAGGACTTGGACCCTACGTCAAGCAATCAACGAGGAAGCCACGAGGTAGGGGGCGTGCCTACCGCCCCCCCCCCCCAGGCGCGCCCTCCACCCTCGTGGCCCCCTGTTGCTCCACCGACGTACTCCTTCCTCCTATATATACCTACGTACCCCCAAACTACCAGATACGGAGCCAAAACCCTAACTCCACCGCCATAACTTTCTATATCCACGAGATCCCATCTTGGGGCCTTTTCCGGAGCTCCGTTAGAGGGGGCATCGATCACGGAGGGATTCTAAATCAACACCATAGCCTCTCCAATGAAGTGTGAGTAGTTTACTTCAGACCTACGGGTCCATAGTTATTAGCTAGATGGCTTCTTCTCTCTTTTTGGATCTCAATACAAAGTTATCCCCCTCTCTTGTGGAGATCTATTCGATGTAATCTTCTTTTACGGTGTGTTTATTGAGACCGATGAATTGTGGGTTTATGATCAAGTTTATCTATGAACAATATTTGAATCTTCTCTGAATTCTTTTATGTATGATTGGTTATCTTTGCAAGTCTCTTCGAATTATCAGTTTGGTTTGGCCTACTAGATTGATCTTTCTTGCAATGGGAGAAGTGCTTAGCTTTGGGTTCAATCTTGCGGTGTCCTTTCCCAGTGACAGTAGGGGCAGCAAGGCACGTATTGTATTTTTTCCATCAAGGATAACAAGATGGGGTTTATATCATATTGCATGAGTTTATCCCTCTACATCATGTCGTCTTGCTTAAAGCGTTACTCTGTTCTCTTGAACTTAATACTCTAGATGCATGCTGGATAGCGGTCGATGTGTGGAGTAATAGTAGTAGAAGCAGGCAGGAGTCGGTCTACTTGTTTCAGACGTGATGCCTATATACATGATCATACATAGATATTCTCATAACTCTGCTCAATTTTGTCAATTTCTCAACAGTAATTTGTTCACCCACCATAAATACTTATGCTCTTGAGAGAAGCCACTAGTGAAACCTATGGCCCCCGGGTCTATCTTCCATCATATTAATCTTCCAATACTTAGTTATTTCCTTTGCCATTTATTTTACTTCCATCTTTTATTTCTCTTTATCATAAAAATACCAAAAATATTATCTTATCATATCTATCATATCTCACTCTCGTAAGTGACCGTGTAAGGATTGACAACCCCTTATCGCGTTGGTTGCGAGGATTTATTTGTTTGTGTAGGTGCGAGGGACTCGTGCGCGGCCTCCTACTAGATTGATACCTTGGTTCTCAAAAACTGAGGGAATACTTACGCTACTTTGCTGCATCACCCTTTTCTCTTCAAGGGAAAACCAACGCGGTGCTCAAGAGGTAGCAAGAAGGATTTCTGGCGCCGTTGCCGGGGAGGTTCGCGCAAGACAAGTCAAGATTTGACTCCCGACAACGAGTCACTTGTGGCACCGTTGCAAGTCAAGACATACCAAGTACCCATCACAAACCCTTATCTCCCGCATTACATTATTTGCCATTTGCCTCTCGTTTTCCTCTCCCCCACTTCTCCCTTGCCATTTTAGTTGCCCTCTCTCTCCGTCCTGCTTCTCTTTCCCTATTTGCCTCTTCTTTTGTTTGCCTTCTTCCCGTATGTATCCTTGTTTGCATTTCCATGTGCCTTCTATTTGCTTGCATCTTTGCTTGCTAAAAATCTATTGATATGGATCCGCTTAAAGTGTTCTACTTAGATCATCTTCGATCCTTATGTGCTCGTGCTGATACCCCAACTAGCCTAGTTGATGGGAAATCTTTAGATGAGCATGATCATTTTGTGCGTAACTGTTTGTCTGAAAAAGGGAGACTCTTATGGAATCAAATAAACAAATTGATGTGTTATGCTTGGAATCTATGTGAAATTTGTGATTTTACTTGTTGCTCTAAGAACCCTAAAAAACACCTCCCCTACCTATGTGAGTTTAATGATATTGAAATCTTATCATCTTCTGCAAAGGGTGTTTATAATTACTACGACATCGAACGAATTGAAGAATTTGTTGCTTTTAAGGGTTCTTATGAAGTTGCTTCTTTGATTGAAAAATATGATATTGCTCTCTACGAATCTGAAAGTTTTTACATACTTAAATATTGCTATGAAAACTATGCTCATAATGTCTATGTCAAAGAATTTATTGAAAGAATGACCGTTGCTTCGGAAGAAAATAATGATATGCATGAATCTATAGATAATTATGATTCTGATGATTTGATTGAAATATCCCTTGCTGAACACGATGCTTGCTATTCTTATGGCCATGATGCCAATATTTATGAAGATAAATTTGCTATAGTTCCTTATGTTAAACATGAGATCGTTGCTATTGCACCCATACTTAATAGTTCCTTCGATGAAAAGCATGATTGCAATTATGTTATTATAAATTCTCTTAATGTCAATTGTGTTAATGATATGCAAAACCCTAAGCTTGGGGATGCTATTTTTGCTATGACTACTATTTGTTGCAATGATCATGATTGGGGTGATTCTTCTTTTGATCTTGAAAATTTATTTAAGCCCCGTGATGAATATGAGATTGATAATAGTGTTTGAAATATTATTGAAAGTGGGTTTGGAAGAGTGTCAACTTTAGATCCCACATATTTGGAGAATGTTCAATCTTATGAAGTTTTTGATAAAAGTGGGTTTTGGAGAGGTCATGACTTTAGTTAATGTTAATCCCACTATTTTGGAAGAGTGTCAACTTTGCATACATGTGGATCTTGTTAATAATATGTCTTGTGATAGCTATATTGTTGAATTTTCTTATGATCCTACATGTAATTATTATGAGAGAGGAAAATATGGTTGTAGAAATTTTCATGTTACTAGATTACCTCTCATTATGTTGAGATTGCTATTGTTTCTTTCTGCTTTCTTGCATATGCTAGTTTTTGCTTTCCTTGATAATTTGTTTGCCTAGAAGATTCCTATGCATAGGAATTATGTTAGACTTAGATGTGTTTGCCACGTGTTCTATGATGCTCTCTTTGTGCTTCAATTCTTGTCTTTCATGTGAGCATCATTGAAATATTATGCCTAGCTAGGGGCGTTAAACGATAGCGCTTGTTGGGAGGCAACCCAATTTATTTTTATTCCTTGATTTTTTTCTCCAGTTTAGTAATAAATAATTTATCTAGCATCTGTTTTGGTTGTGTTTTTTGTGTTTAATCAGTGTTTGTGCCAGGTAGAACCGTTGGGAAGACTTGAGGAAAGTCTTTTTAATCTTGCTGTAAAAAACAGAAACTTTAGCGCTCACGAGAATTGCTGCCATTTTTATTTGGAAAGTGATATTTAGTTAATTCTTTTTGCATATGATTAATATATAAATTCCTCACGTCAAGAAATTTATTTTAGAATTTTTGGGGATGCATATCTTGCATTAGCTACAGATTACTACAGATTGTTCTGTTTTTGACAGATTCTGTTTTTCGTGTGTTGTTTGCTTATTTTAATGAATCTATGGCTAGTAAAATAGTTTATAAACCATAGAGAAGTTGGAATACAGTAGGTTTAACACCAATATAAATAAATAATGAGTTCATTACAGTACCTTGAAGTGGTATTTTGTTTTCTTTCGCTAACGGAGCTCACGAGATTTTCTACTTTAAGTTTTGTGTTGTGAAGTTTTCAAGTTTTGGGTAAAAGATTTGATGGATTATGGAACAAGGAGTGGAAAGATCCTAATCTTGGGGATGCCAATGGCACCCCAAGATAATCTAAGGACACCAAAAATCCAAAGCTTGGGGATGCCCCGGAAGGCATCCCCTCTTTCGTCTACTTCCATCGGTAACTTTACTTGGAGCTATATTTTTATTTACCACATGATATGTGTTTTGCTTGGAGCGTCTTGTATAATTTGAGTATTTATTTGTAAGTTTTACACAATCATCCTTGCTGTACACACCTTTTGAGAGAGACACACATGATTCGTAAATTGTTAGAATACTCTATGTGCTTCACTTATATCTTTTGAGTTATATAGTTTTTGCTCTAGTGCTTCACTTATATCTTTTAGAGCACGTCGGTAGATTTATTTTATAGAAACTATTGTTCTCTCATGATTCACTTAGATTATTTTGAGAGTCCTACAAAACAGCATGGTAATTTGCTTTAATTATGTTATGCATTCAAGATTAATAAAAATTTTCTTATGAGTGTGTTGAATACTATGAGAAGTTTGATACTTGATAACTGTTTTGAGATATGGAGATGGTTATATTAGAGTCATGCTAGTCGAGTATTTTTGAATTTGAGGAATACTTGTGTTAAAGTTTGTGATTCCCGTAGCATGCACGTATGGTGAACCGTTATGTGATGAAGTCGGAGCATGATTTATTTATTGATTGTCTTCCTTATGAGTGGAGGTCGGGGACGAGCGATGGTCTTTTCCTACCAATCTATCCCCCTAGGAGCATGCGCGTAATACTTTGCTTTGATAACTTGTAGATTTTTGCAATAAGTATATGATTTCTTTATGACTAAGGTTGAGTCCATGGATCACACACACTTTTCTTCCTTCCACCATTGCTAGCCTCTCTAATACCGCACACCTTTCGCCGGTATCATAAATCCACCATATACCTTCCTCAAAACAGCCACCATACCTACCTATCATGGCATTTCCATAGCCATTCCGAGATATATTGCCATGCAACTTTCCACCGTTCCGTTTACTATGACACGCTCCATCATTGTCATATTGCTTTGCATGATCATGTAGTTGACATTGTATTTGTGGCAAAGCCATCTTTCATAATTCTTTCATACATGTCACTCTTGATTCATTGCATATCCCGGTACACCGCTGGAGGCATTCACATAGAGTCATATTTTGTTCTAAGTATTGAGTTGTAATTGTTGAGTTGTAAGTAAATAAAAGTGTGATGATCATCATTTTTAGAGCATTGTCCCAAGTGAGGAAAGGATGATGGAGACTATGATTCCCCCACAAGTCGGGATGAGACTCCGAATGAAAAAAGGCCATAAAAAGGCCCAAATAAAAAAATATGAGAGAAAAAGAGAGAAGGGACAATGCTACTATCCTTTTACCACGCTTGTTCTTCAAAGTAGCACCATGATCTTCATAATAGAGAGTCTCCTATGTTATCACTTTCATATACTAGTGGGGATTTTTCATTATAGAACTTGGCTTGTATATTCCAATGATGGGCTTCCTCAAAATGCCCTAGGTCTTCGTGAGCAAGCGAGTTGGATGCACACCCACTTAGTTCCTTTTGTTGAGCTTTCATATACTTATAGCTCTAGTGCATTCGTTGCATGCAAATCCCTACTCACTCACATTGATATCTATTGATGGGCATCTCCATAGCCTGTTGATACGCCTAGTTGATGTGAGACTATCTTCCCCCTTTTTTGTCTCCTCCACAACCACCATTCTATTCCACCTAAAGTGCTATGTCCATGGCTCACGCTCATGTATTGCGTGAAGATTGAAAAAGTTTGAGAACACCAAAAGTATGAAACAATTGCTTGGCTTGTCATCGGGGTTGTGCATGATTTAAATACTTTGTGGTCAAGATAGAGCATAGACAGACTATATGATTTTGTAGGGATAACTTTCTTTGGCCATGTTATTTTGAAGAGACATAATTGCTTAGTTAGTATGCTTGAAGTATTATTATTTCTATGTCAACATTGAACTTTTGTCTTGAATCTTTCGGATCTGAATATTCATACCACAATTAAGAAGAATTACATTGAAATTATGCCAAGTAGCATTCCACATCAAAAATTCTATTTTTATCATTTACCTACTCGAGGACGAGCAGGAATTAAGCTTGGGATGCTTGATACGTCTCCAACGTATCTATAATTTTTGATTGTTCCACGCTATTTTATATTCTGTTTTGGACATTATTGGGCTTTATTATACACTTTTATATTATTTTTGCGACTAACCTATTAACCAGAGGCCCAGCCCAGAATTGCTGTTTTTTTTGCCTATTTTAGGGTTTCACAGAAAAATAATATCAAACAGAGTCCAAACGGAATGAAACCTTCGGGAACGTGATTTTCGGAACGAACATGATCCAGAGGACTTGGACCCTATGTCAAGCAATCAACGAGGAAGGCACGAGGTAGGGGGCGCGCCTACCCCACCCCAGGCGCGCCCTCCACCCTCATGGGCCCCCTGTTGCTCCACCGACGTACTCCTTCCTCCTATATATATACCTACGTACCCCAAACTACTAGATATGGAGCCAAAACCCTAATTCCACCGCCGTAACTTTCTGTATCCATGAGATCCCATCTTGGGGCCTTTTTCGAAGCTCCGCCGGAGGGGCATCGATCACGGAGGGCTTCTACATCAACACCATAGCCTCTCCGATGAAGTGTGAGTAGTTTACTTCAGACCTATGGGTCCATAGTTATTAGCTAGATGGCTTCTTCTCTCTTTTTGGATCTCAATACAACGTTCTCCCCCTCTCTTGTGGAGATCTATTCGATGTAATCTTCTTTTGCGGCGTGTTTGTTGAGACCGATGAATTGTGGGTTTATGATCAAGTTTATCTATGAACAATATTTGAATCTTCTCTGAATTCTTTTATGTATGATTGGTTATCTTTGCAAGTCTCTTCGAATTATCAGTTTGGTTTGGCCTACTAGATTGATCTTTCTTGCAATGGGAGAAGTGCTTAGCTTTGGGTTCAATCTTGCGATGTCCTTTCCCAGTGACAGTAGGGGCAGCAAGGCACGTATTGTATTGTTGTCATCGAGGATTACAAGATGGGGTTTATATCATATTGCATGAGTTTATCCCTCTACATCATGTCATCTTGCTTAAAGCGTTACTCTGTTCTCTTGAACTTAATACTCTAGATGCATGCTGGATAGCGGTCGATGTGTGGAGTAATAGTAGTAGATGCAGGCATGAGTCGGTCTACTTGTTTCGGACGTGATGCCTATATACATGATCATACCTAGATCTTCTCATAACTATGCTCAATTCTGTTAATTGCTCAACAGTAATTTGTTCACCCACGCTCTTGAGAGAAGCCACTAGTGAAACCTATGGCCCCCGGGTCTATCTTCCATCATATTAATCTTCCAATACTTAGTTATTTCCTTTGCCATTTATTTTACTTGCATCTTTTATTACTCTTTATCATAAAAATACCAAAAATATTATCCTATCATATCTATCAGATCTCACTCTCGTAAGTGACCGTGTAGGGATTGACAACCCCTTATCGCGTTGCTTGCGAGGATTTATTTGTTTGTGTAGGTACGAGGGACTCGTGCCCGGCCTCCTACTGGATTGATACCTTGGTTCTCAAAAACCAAGGGAAATACTTATGCTACTTTGCTGCATCACCCTTTCCTCTTCAAGGGAAAACCAACGCAGTGCTCAAGAGGTAGCAAGCATTATGAGAACGCGGTTTATGTAATCGTACGTCTTCACGATCCGGCCGATCCAAGTACCGAACGTACTGCACCTCCGAGTTCAGCACACATTTAGCTCGATGACGCCCCACGAACTCCGATCCAGTAGAGCTTCACGGGAGAGTTCCGTCAGCACGACGGCGTGATGACGGTGATGATGTTGCTACCGACGCAGGGTTTCACCTAAGCACTGCTACGATATGATCGAGGTGGATTATGGTGGAGGGGGGCACCACACACGGCTAAGGGATCAATGATCAACTTGTGTGTCTATGGGGTGCCCCCTAGACACGTATATAAAGGAGTGGTGGAGGGGGGAGGGCCGGCCCTCCTATGGCGCGCCCTAGGGAGTCCTACTCCCACCGGGAGTAGGATTCCCCCCTTCCATGTAGGAGTAGGAGATAAGGAAAGGGAAAAGAGAAGAGAAGGAAGGAGGGGGCGCCGCCCCTCCCCCTAGTCAAATTCGGACTAGGCCTTGGGGGGGGGGCGGCGCAGCCTCCTCTCTCTCTTTCCCCTAAAGCCCAATAAGGCCGCCCATATACTCCCCGGCGAATTCCCATAACTCTCCGGTACTCCGAAAAATACCCGAATCACTCGGAACCTTTCTGATGTCTGAATATAGTCGTCCAATATATCAATCTTTACGTCTTGACCATTTCGAGACTCCTCGTCATGTCCCCAATCTCATCCGGGACTCCAAACTACCTTAGGTACATCAAAACACATAAACTCATAATACCGATCGTCACCGAACGTTAAGCGTGCGGACCCTATGGGTTTGAGAACTATGCAGACATGACCGAGACTCATCTCCGGTCAATAACAAATAGCGGAACCTGGATGCTCATATTGGTTCCTACACATTCTACGAAGATCTTTATCGGTCAAACCGCATAACAACATATGTTGTTCCCTTTGTCATCGGTATGTTACTTGCATGAGATTCGATCATCGGTATCTCAATACCTAGCTCAATCTCGTTACTGGCAAGTCTCTTTACTCGTTCCATAATGCATCATCCCATAACTAACTCATTAGTTGCATTACTTGTAAGGCTTATAGTGATGTGAATTACCGAGAGGGCCTAGAGATACCTCTTCGACAATCGAAGTGACAAATCCTAATCTCGATCTATGCCAACTCAACAAGTACCATCGGAGACACCTTAGAGCACCTTTATAATCACCCAGTTACGTTGTGATGTTTGGTAGCACACAAAAGTGTTCCTCCGGTAATCGAGAGTTGCATAATCTCATAGTCATAGGAACATGTATAAGTCATGAAGAAATCAATAGCAGTAAACTAAAATGATCAAGTCCTAAGCTAACGGAATGGATCAAGTCAATCACATCATTCTCCTAATGATGTGATCTTGTTTATCAAATGACAACTCATGTCTATGGTCAGGAAACATAACCATCTTTGACCAACAAGCTAGTCAAGTAGAGGCATACTAGTGACATTCTGTTTGTCTATGTATTCACACATGTATTATGTTTTCGGTTAATACAATTCTAGCATGAATAATAGACATTTACCATGATATAAGGAAATAAATAATAACTTTATTATTGCCTCTAGGGTATATTTCCTTCAGGCTTATGTCCGGCCGGCGACGATGGCACCCGTGGATGTCATCCCCTTCTTGGAGGCGTCGTCGAGGCGTGTATGCCATGACCCTCGCTCTCTTGGAGTTGGTGGTTGTCTTCGGGCGAAAGCCTCGATTCGATGTTGGATCGGCACATTGGCCTTGTATCTCTGTTGGGAGCTTTGTGTGTGGAGACATGGCTGGGTCCTTATTGCTCTCCTCCGGTGTTCGCCGTTATCCTCTGTTGGTCCTATGCGGCGCAATGTATGCTCGTCGCTGGTGCCTCCAAGATGGTGTTTTTCTTAGATCGGAGCAAGTCATGTCTTCCACTTGCCACTTCCTCTTAGGGGCTCGGAGTGGATGGTGCGTCGACAAGCAATGTTCTACGGAAGATGGTGGTCTTCGGAGGCATCCGACGTCTGTCTAGACGCGGTGTGTGTGTCAGTAGATGATAGGCTCTTTTGTGTTATAGCTTGCTTTGCGGTGTTGTCCGTCCGTGGACTTGGTTGTGAGCGGCGTGGTGTGTGCTATGCTCGTTGTTTGCAGCCAGTGGTAGTTTCTTCTATAAAACTATGGTACACCTAGGCATACTCTCGAAAAAAAAGTTAGCAATCTAAAATGAACCAGCCCATTCCACAGGTAGCGAAATGCCCATTCCGAAGGTAGCGAAATGACTACATTATCGCCCGCAAAAAGGACTGCATTATCCGTATTTTGGAACCTTCTGATCGGTTATGGGAACCTCCGACAAGGTTGTTGAACTAAGTTATTAATAGTTTTTCTAATTTTTTGTGTTTTTTTATTTGATGTTTCTTTTTCTTTTTCAAAAAGTGTTTGAGATTTCAAATATTTTTTCTATTATATGAAAAATAAAGCTATTTTTCAAAAGGTTTCAGAATTTTTAAAAATGTTTGTATTTTTATATAAAAATCCCATACTAAAAATTTGTTCATGAATACAATTATTTTCGCATTTTCAAGAAAGTTTTGGAATGTAAAAAATGTATGTGTTTTTAAAAATTGTTCTCGTTTTCAAATTTTGTTCAAAAAATCCAAATTTCTTTGGGAATTTTAGAATTTTTTAACGTTTTAAACAATTTCTCAGAATTTCGTAAATGTTCCCCTTTTTATACTTTGTTTGGGAGTTTGAATAAATGTTACTGTTTTCAATAAATGATGACATATTTAAAAAGTGTTCACTTTTCAAAAATTATTCATGTTTTTGGTTATTGTTTGGTTCATAAATTGTTGACAGATTCAAACAATGTGTTCACAAATTTGAAAGTGCTAGCATTTAAAAAATTATTCACTTTTTAGAAAGAAAAAAATTGTTCGCAATTTGAAAAATTGTTCATAATTGCCGCTGCTGTTAGTTCTTAAAAGTGTTGAGGTGCATTTTAGTCACGAAAGCAAATGGGCTCCCATGGCTAGTAACTTCCTGAGTTATGCTCACTCTGAGTGAGAGCAGCTAATTGAGGAGCACACTATCGGGAAGCTCCACGAGGGTCACTTGCGGTGGGTTGAGAGCACGCCACTTGGCGCACTCTGCACACTCTGCACACTCCCTTCGATTTTTTTTCTGCACGGGTTTTTTGCTTTTCCACCTGTCTTTTTTAGCTTTTCGATAAAAAGTTTTTGAGAAAAGTTTTTTTTTTGCACGGAAGACATGTTTTTTTGCTTCTGTGAGAGGTACGGTTATGTTTTCGCGAGAGGCACTGCCGTGCCTCTCGGAAACGGGAAAAAATACGTTTTATCCTTTTTTCTGCCATGCACAGTTTTGCTTTCATTGAAGACACATAATTGCTTTCACGAGAGGTACGGCCGGTAACGAAATGCCTCTCGGAAACGAAAAAAAATGTGTTTTTCTTTTTTTTATTACTTCCGTGAGGACGCGGTTTTGCTTCCACGAGAGGCAAGGCTGTTCCTCTCGAAAATGAAAAAAAAAACATGTTTTCTCTCTTTTTCTCCTTCCGCAAAAAGCACGGTTCGGAAACGGTTTTCGGAAAGAAAAAAACATGCTCCTGGTGTAGTTTTTTCGTGAAAAAAGTTTGTCAAAATCTATCAACATTGGATCTGATTTTGAAGATCCTGGCGCGAGGAATCCAACGGTGAAAATGGTTTGAGTTTTGGACGCACGGTTTAAGAGATAAAACATTTTAAATAAAGGATCTACGAAAAAAAGAGAAAACTCCTAAATTGCGACAAGTGATGCGCATGCAGCGCACGACTTGTCGCAACCTGAGGAGATGGAAGTGATTTTTGGAAAGAGCACTCCTCAATTAGTGATTTCGGTCCGAAATTGACCGTTAATAAATATAATACATATGCTATTGAGTAAACACGCACTATGTCGTGACCCATGTAACACTATGTGTGTACTCTACCTGTTAAGTTCAATTTTTATTTTGATTGGATTTTCTATTAAAATTATTTGAAAAAATATTTAGGAATTTCTTTTTGTAAGAATTTCAGAAAAATTTACAGTAACAAATTTAAGAACGTTCATGAATTTAAATAATAATAATAAATTTAAAACTTATGCATGAATATGAAAATATGTTCATTATTTTCTAAGTATGATATTTTTTAAATTAATGAGTATTAAAAAGGTTTGTGAACTTTAAAATAGTTCTTGAATATGAAGAAATCTTCATGTTTTTATATGAATTTCACTGTTTTAGTGCGACAGTACCGCAAACTTGCTTGTGGGCCAAAACAGTTGCTTGCTCCCAATGCGAAAGGTCGACAACAAATAGGACCACCCTTGTTATGCTTAGTCGACAATTTTTCTCGACCGTTAATAGATGACACATATGCTTTAGAGTAAATACGCACTATATTCAGCCATGTATGTGTGTACTCTTCCGGTTAAGCTGAATTTTTTAATGTTAATTTTTTTAAAGACGTTCATGAATTTAAACAATTATAATATATCTGAAAATTATTGATGAATATGAAATAAAATTCATGAATTTTAAAATGTTCATGGGTTTTAAATTTGTTCATTGTTTTTAAAATATGATGACAATTTTTTTTTGCAGATTTTTAAAAAGGTTTGTGTATTTTAAAACTGTTCATGGATATGAAAAAAATCTTTATAGATTTTAAACAAGTTCATGTTTTATTAAAATCACACATTTGAAAAACCATTTATGAATTTGAATAAATGTCCACGAATTTAAGTGTGTTCCCAATTTTCAAAATAGTGTTTTACCTAGTGAAGATACTCGTGGTGAGGTTACTACGTTTTGCTCTACTGAGTTGCAACCACAATGGAAGGGTCTGAAGAAGGACATTTCGAGGAGGGAGACATTGATGCTACAAGAATGCATGAAGACAAGGGTAGTATTGATTAGCAACCCCAGATTGACCTCCCTGATGATATTATGCAGATAGGACAGATAGGCAAGAGGGGCTGGACAATGAGCATACAGAAAAGGATGCTTGGAAGAAATATGATTGGGGGTCCTGTTCAAGCTGCGAGAGAAAACTCAAGAATTACTAGGTCTCATCATATCATGGAGAAGCCAAGCTTCTTAAGATGCAGAGGAATCTGGAGGTGCATAAGTAAGAAGATCAAAGGTATGATGTCAGTAACCCTTTTCACCCGCAAAAAAAGCAACCCTTTTAATGTTCTCCTTGCAGAAGAAATAGTTGATATGTCTCTTACTTTTGGGGATAGTCACTAAAGAAAAATTAAATGCTACTGATGTACTAGATGAATGGGCTTAGTCCCCCATAAGGAAGAAGGCTATCATCCTAAAAAAACGCAAACTTATGTTTCTGTTGCTAGATGACTGACCTACAGATGCTTTCTAGAAGCTCATACCTGCCTATATATGTGGTAGTGCAAAATCTTCCAGATTGCAAGACATCTATGGCCGAACAGCTAAAGAAACAACAAATATCAGCATTGGCACCACATATTTAGCCATTTATTATTGAATGTTTCAGACCAGTAATCTAACATACCAAACACCTGCTAGAGCCTTGAAATTCAAACAAATGAACAACTATGCTGAATTAACAGGTTCAAGAAAAAAAAAAAGCATTCCTGTTCCACCCCACCGCTGGCCAGTGTGGCCCTTATTAGAAGTTCAGAATGGATTAGTCAAGATCGCACCCGAAAACCCAGAGCAAAGTATTCTTGTGTAGATGATCTCTACTAAAATTAAATTGCAAGTCTATACTTGTTTCTTTTCTATTTGTAGTTATTAGCATTTTTTTCTCTCGGTTTTTTGTTTGGTCAAACCATGCTAATTTTGTCCACCAAATGAATCAGAACAACAGGGATATACATATGAGCTGGTTAAGCACGCACTACGCCCTGGGCCATGTAGCACTATATGTGTAGTCTGCTGGTTAATTTGATTTGTTTCATTTCAATCGGTTTCTCCATAAAACAATATTAAGAAATTTCATTTATTTTTGAATTTCTAAAATTTTAACACATTTTTTATAACGCTCATGAATTAAAAATAAATTAAAATTTATTCATCAATATGAACACATATTCACAATTTTTTTAAAAAGTTCATGAGTTACAAAAATGTTCATCGTATTTTGAATATGATCACAGAATTTAAAAATATTCGCGGATTAAAATAGGTTGTGAAGTTTTTTCATGAATATGTAAAAATCTTCATGTTTTGTTTTTAATTTCACTGTTTTAGTGCTACAGTTCCAAAAATATTTGTGAGCCGGCCCAGTCGCTTGCTGCCTATGCGAAAGGTAGGACCTCCCAAGTTATGGTTAGTCCGCAGTTTTTCTCGACCGTTAGCATAATACATACGCTTTTGAGTAAACACGAACTAAATTGTGGGTCATGTAGCACTATGTTTGTACTCTGCTGGTTAAATTGGATTTTTTTTCATTTTGATCTGTTTTTCTATAATATCTATTTTAAAAATATTGGGGAATATTAATCTTTAAACAATAATAATAAATTTAAAACTTAATCATGAATATGAAAAAATATTCACGAATTTTAAATGTTCGTTGTTTTCTAAATATGATCAAAATTTTCAAAACTGTTCACGGATTTAGAAAAGGTTTGTGAATTTTCGAACTGTTCAGGAATATGAAAAAAAATGTTCATGCTCTTTTTAATGAATTTCACTCTTTTAGGTTTACAGTACCGCAAAAGCTTGTGGGTCGGCCGAGTCGCTTGCTCCCTATGCGAAAGGTCAACTTTTTGTCGCAAAGATTGAAAAATAGGAACTCCCGAGTTATGCTTAGTCCACGGTGTTTCTCGACCGTTAATAGATACTCCTAGTGTCAAAAACGCTATTATATTATGGGACGAAGGGAGTAATACATATGCTTTTGAGTAAACATGCACTATATCGTGGGCCATGTTAAATGTAGCACTATGTGTGTACTCTGCTGGTCAAGTTGAATTTTTAAATGTTAACAATTTTTTTAAAAGTTCATAAACTTAAAAAATAATAATAAATTTGAAATTATTCATGAATTTTTTTCATGACTTTTAAAAAAGTCATTGTTTTCTAAATATGATCACAAATTTTTAAAATGTTCACGGATAGAAAAAGTTTTGTAAATTTTAAAACTGTTCACAAAGATGAAAAAATATTCATGTATTTATAAAAAGATCATTTTTTCTTAAATCACACATTTGAAAAACCATTTATGAATTTGAATAAATGTTCACAAATTAAAGTGTGTTCCAAAATTTCAAAATAGTGTTTTACGTAGTGAGATACTTGTGGTGAGGTTACGACGTTTTGCTATGCCGAGTTGCATTATTCAGTGGAGGGGTCTGAAGAAGGGAGGTTTTGAGGGGGGTGGCATTGATGCTACAAGAATGCATGAAGGCAAGTGTAGTATTTATTAGCAACCCTAGCTTGACCTCCCTGATGATACTATGCCTGACTTCAAGATCTTGGAGGTCAGTGATAGGACAGATAGGCAAGATGGGCTGGAGAATGAGCCTAAAGAGAATAATATGCTAGGAAGAAATATGATTGGGGTCCTCTTCAAGCAGCGAGAGAAAGCTCGAGAATTACCAGGTCTCTTCATATCATGGAGAAGGCCAAGCCTCTCAAGATTCAGAGGAATCTGGAGATGCATAAGTAAGAAGATCAAAGGTATGATGACATTAACCCTTATAATGTTCTCCTTGCAGAAGAAATAGTTGATATGTCTCTTACTGTTGGGGGTAGTCATTAAGGAAAAATTAAATGCTACTGATGTACTAGATGAATGGGCTTAGTCCCCCATAAGAAAGAAGGCTATCATCCTAAAAAACCCGCAAACTTACATTTCTGTTGCTAGATGACTGACCTACAGATGCTTTCTAGAAACTCATACCTGCCTATATATGTGGTAGTGCAAACTCTTCCAGATTGCAAGGCATCTGTGGCCGAACAGCTAAAGAAACAACAAATATCAGCATTGGCACCACCTGCTTAGCTACTTATTATTCAGAGTTTCAGACCAGTAATCTAACGTACCAAACATTTGCTAGAGCCAAACCTCCCAGCTCTCAGCATATTGAAATCCAAACAAATGAACAACCATGATGGCTAAACAGGTTCAAGAAAAAGAAGCATGCCCAGTCCACCCCACCGCTGGCCTGTGTGACCCTCATTAGAAGTAGCATTCTTGCTGTAGATGATCTCTACTACAATTAAATTGCAAGTCTATAGTTATTTCTTTTCTATTTGTAGTTATTAGCATTTTTTCTCTCAGATTTTTGTTTCGTCCAACCATGCTAATTTTGTCCACCAATTGAATCAGAACAAACAATGATACATATGAGCTGGTTAAATCAACCACTGAATAAACCACAGTAACATTTATATACCTTTCTCCCCTCGGCTACATACTACCACATGTGCGACTGGCAGAAACGTCTTACCCTAGCTTGGGCGACATGTTGCGTGTTATATAGCAGGGCCCAATAACCCTGACAGCGCATACATGATTCGGTTGAGAGGAGATACATCTTGGAGAGAAAGAAAGAGGAGGAGATAGGTTTAGTTACAACAAGACGATCTAGTCTAAACTACCTCCTGAACTTATCTCATGCGCAAGCAAATATCCTCCTCTACCTGAACCGTACGTGACAGAGTACATGCACCTGGTTTAACACGCTCCCTTAATCACAACTTGGTTAAGTTGAGATTAGATATGAACTCCGTACAGGCAAAGCCTTGGTGAATCCATCGGCTAGTTGATCCTGGGAATGTATAAACCGAATATCAAGTTTCTTCTGAGCAACTCTTTCTCTGACAAAATGAAAATCAATTTCAATATGCTTTGTTCTGGCATGGAAGACTGGATTTGCAGATAAGTAGGTCGCACCAAGATTGTCACACCATACACATGGAGCTTGTTTGACTTTTACACCAAACTCCTTTAACATAGATTGAACCCATATGATTTCTGCTGTAGCATTTACTAATGCGTTGTATTCTGCCTCTGTGCTTGACCTAGAGACAATAGCCTGCTTTCGTGCACACCATGATATCAAATTAAGTCCAAAGAAAACTGCAAACCCACCGGTTGATCTTCTGTCATCCAGACATCCTGCCCAATCAGAGTCAGAGAAGGCACTAACAAGAGTAGAGGGTGATCTATTGAAGTTTAAGCCAACACCCAAAGTGTTCTTGACATATCTTACTATACGTTTAGCAGCAGTGAAAGGGCCAGATGGACCTAGAGGGGGGTGAATAGGTACAATAACAAATTTTAATTACTTAGCAATTTTAGGCAATAATGCGGAATATGAAAGTGAGCCTAACAATTGCAAGTGTGATGCTAAGGGCTAAGCAAGATAACAAGTATCACAAGTATGTAAGTAAGCAAGCATAATATGAAATGAGTAAGAGCTAAGAGACAAGTAACCACAAGTAGAGAGTTAGGGTTAGGGATAACCGTAACTCCAGGAGACGAGGATGTATGCCGATGTTCACTTCCTTGGAGGGAAGCTATGTCACCGTTAGAGAGGTGGATGTTACCACGAAGGCACACCAACGCCACGAAGGCTCAGCCTATTCTCCCTTTGAGACAACACCACGAAGGCGTTTCTCAACCACTAGTGGTAGACCTTGGAGTGGTCTCCAAACCCTCAAAAACTTTTCCAGGGGTAATCACAAGGGCCGATTCCTCTCCGAAAGACTCCTACCGCCTAAGGAGTCTCCAACCTTCAAGAGTAACAAGAACGATGGGGAAAAGCTCAAGACTTGCTCAAATCACGAATTCCTTTGGTGCAAAGAAGGGGAAGGAGTGGATCTATCACTTGATCGAACAACTCCTCTCAAATGCTCTCAAATCCCTTGGGGATCTAAGATTTGGTGTAGAGGAGTGAGAGAGAGAGAGTGAAATGTGTTCTAGGGTTTGTTCAAAGTGAATGGTCCACCTTATCCCGTGGGGGAGGGCTATATATAGTGTGAGCACAAATATGGCCGTTGTAGTGTAAGTGGATGAGCAGGCCGGACATCCGGGCTAGGGGCCGGACATCCGGCCTGGCAATGGTACGAGAAACAGAAACATAACAGAAAACAGAGGGCCCAGACATCCGGTGGCCAAGCCCGGAGATCCGGCATATCAGGAGGGCCCGGATATCCGGCAGATGGCTGGACATCCGGAGCGATCACTAAAAGGTTACAAAACCTCAGCTTTTCCATGGGTAGTAGAGGCCGGACATCCGGGATGGGGCCCGGACATCCGACGTATCAGGAAGGCCCGGACATCCGGGGTGTAACCCGGACATCCGGCGTGCAGCACAGCACAAAAGTGCTCTCTGGATGGCTAGGCCCGGATATCCGACAAGTAGGCCGGATATCCGGCGTGAGGCCCGGACATACGGCTTGAAGCCCGGACATCCGGCAGCCAAGAGGCAGAAACATGAAGGTTTTAGCATGTGCATGTATGTTAAGGAGGTTTGTGGCAAGAGCAAGCCTTTAACTAACCCTATCGATCCCCTCTTAATAGTGCAGGATCCTATACTCAAGAAAACAAATATGAAATTAATTTTTATGCTTCATCCTTGAGTAAAATCACTTTGTATGCTATTGATCCACACACTTCGATGAACCGGGGACTAACACGTGAGATTTACTTGACAACCATTGTTAGTCCCCTACATGTATATTGTCATCAACATCAAAACATGATGTAAGGGCATGATTGCTCTTTCAATCTCCCCCTTTTTGTTTGTTGATGACAACCATACATGTAGTATCATAGATGCAATAAATAATCTTAGCATTGACAATCATGAGAGCAAAAGTACAAAATAAGTATATGTTTCTATTTGGTTTTAGCCCCCCCTCAATGTGTGCATGGGATGAATATGTTAGGATGTACAACACAATCTTCGTATGGTACCATATGTACCTCAAAGATATATAAATGTGAGAGACATGCACATATGAAACCAACATCTAATAGCCACAAGATAAGATCATAGTCAGAGATATAAATGTGAGAGACATGCACATATGAAACCAACATTTCACAACCACAAGATAAGATCATAGTCTCACACGAATAAGTACCATAGGTAGCAACATAACAAGTAGTAGTTAACACAATTAGACAACATAACATAGCATGACCTAAGATACTAAGATACTACTTCTCCCCCTTTGACAGCAACAAGTAAAAAGGGGTGAAGAACTAAACAGACTCTATCACTCCTGGCGGATGTCATCATCATCATCATCAAAGAACTCAGGGTACTCATCACGAGATGGAAATCCGAAAGTGGACAAGGATGGAGCCCCGGGAAGAGGATCATCATCGCTCACAGGACTCCCACGGTCACGGAGGCGCTGCTTGAGCTGATTCTTGGAGATGATAACGCGCTTCTGAACATCATGATTCTGCTGACAGCTAAAAGTGATTGCCTTCATGATAGCAGACTGAGCCTTGCCGAAGAAAGAGGCAAGACGTCCCCGAGGAGCAAACGAGGAAGAAGGCACAGAGGAAGCAGCGGGCCTAGACCCACCAGTAGGCTTCCTAAGTGGTCGAGAGCATCAGCCGGTACAGTAGCAGCCACACGCATGTGAACGGGCGACGTCCAAATGGAATGCCCAACGGTCTTCACAACCTCAAACGGAGCAGTGTGATCAATGATGGCCTGAATGAATGGAGCATATGGGAATTGACGCGTCTGAATGAAGCTGGCGAGACGAATCTCATGCCAGATATAGTGAGCGGTGTCAAGAGGCTCAGTAGGTGAATCATGCATACGTACCATCAGATCAATATAGTAGTTACGAGCTCTTGACCGATCTCCCTTCTTAGGATAGAGGGTGCGAAGCACACACTGATAGAGGATGTAGTAAGGAGCACGAAAGATGGAGACCTCATTGAGTGGATATCCATGTTCCTTGTCAGTGAGCTGAACGGGAGGCTTCACAAGAGGCAAGCAAGCATCAAACCCTTTGGGCTTATACTCTGGATCCATACTGTGAATGCAATGTACAACTCCAGAGAGGCCCAAAATCTGAACAAACCGATCATAGGTGATACTCAGTGTAGTGTCATCGGTCCTCCATGTGAGAGTGTTGTCGGGACCAAAGAAACAGGTGGCGTAGAACTGAAGAATGGCAGCTTCATTCCAATCACACGTGAAGGTCATTGCAGGACCTAGAGTCATATCATCAATGATCTTGACCGGGTTGTTAGGGAACATGGCAGGATGGTCATGCAGGAATTTGAGATCCACGAATTTGTGAGGAGCAAGTCCTCGCCCATGGAAGAAACTGGAATAGAGATCCTGCTGCATACGAGTACGGAACCGAGGATCCTCGGCATTAGCCACCATCTCATATTGATTGACATCCCGATGGAACACAAGAGATATTGACCCGCCCCCACAGTTGTGAAGTCGTGAGTGGGGGGATCCCCACTGTCAGGAAGCTCCATGGAGATGCGACGACCATGGACAACGGGCATGGCAGCACCACGTACTTGAGGCACCAACGCCCTCCTAGTACCAGGCTTGGACTGCCCAATAGAATATCTCGGCGCAATGTCATCCTCTTCCTCCCCAACATAGTCCGCATCATCCGGATCCGAGGCCGACGGACTTGTGAACGGTGCCCGCTTCTTCTTCTTGGTAGTGGTCTTCTTCTTCTTAGGCCGAGCATGTTCATCGGAGTCGGTTGAGCCTTGCCGGTGAGCGACTGAAATGGATAATAATAGGTCCCGATGAGAGGGAGCCAAAGAGTTCATAGAGAGAGATGTATAGGCTTAGGTAAGAAATACCAAGACACTAGATATTCAAATAGCAATATGTTCAAGGCCCGGATGTCCGGCTAGAGCCCGGATGTCCGGCCACTGAAAGTGCACGATTGTAGTTTGAGCTGAGAAGGATTTGCTCTAGGGTCCGGATGTCCGGCTTAGGAGCCGGATGTCCGGCCACTGGACAACAAGACCAGCAGGGTAGATATTTGAAAGGAGCCAACAAATATGATTTGATATAGACTCCGCCAAGGAGTTTTTAGAGAATTATGGGGGGGGGGGAACCTGAGTAATATAAGGCCATACTAAGATGTAATAACAACCCAACCAAAATAAGTAATGAAAGGTCCACATAAGCAATGCACAAGCGGTGACCGAGGTCACCATGTTTGAGCATATGGAATATAGTACCGCAAAGATGTAGACTTTGGGCATATATTCTCGACTCCATCATGTTAAAGCACCATAGTTCGAGCCATGTTAACTTTGAGAGTGTTTGTTCTATTTATGCATTATGTACGGTGAGAATACTAATGAATTGAATGTCTCCCCCTAAATATATGCCTACATCAAGACAAGACATTAAGTTCATGCATGAATGGGTACTAGATTTCACATAATATTGTCAAGCTCCAAGATACCAAGTTCATGCCTAAGTTGACAAAACCTTGCTTCGTCCAATGGTTTGGTGAAAATATCTGCAAGTTGCATATCTGTCCCAACATGAGCAATGTCAATATCACCCTTTTCCACATGATCTCTCAAGAAGTGATACCTAATATCAATATGCTTGGTGCGGGTATGATCTTTGGGATTCTCGGCAATATTGATGGCACTTTCATTATCACATAGAAGAGGCACATGTCTATAGGTGATACCGTAATCCTTCAAAGTTTGCCTCATCCATAGTAATTGAGTGGCACAACTGGCGGTTGCAGTGTATTTAGCTTCTGCGGTGGAGACGGCAACACAATTTTGTTTCTTCGAGGACCAACTTACCAAGGAGCGTCCAAGAAACTGACATGCGCCGGAGGTGGACTTAAGATCCACTTTGTCGCCAGCCCAATCCGCATCCGTGTACCCAATGAGATCAAACTTAGCATCCTTGGGGTACCATAGACCCAACTTTGGGGTGTGAACAATGTTGGTGAACGTAGCAGAAATTCAAAATTTTCCTACGTGTCACCAAGATCCATCTATGGAGAAACCAGCAACGAGGGGAAGGAGAGTGCATCTACATACCCTTGTAGATCGCTAAGCGGAAGCGTTCAAGAGAACGGGGTTGATGGAGTCGTACTCGTCGTGATCCAAATCACCGGAGATCCTAGCGCCGAACGGACGGCACCTCCGCGTTCAACACACGTACAGCCCGGTGACGTCTCCCATGCCTTGATCCAGCAAGGAGAGAGGGAGAGGTTGAGGAAGACTCCATCCAGCAGCAGCACAACGGCGTGGTGGTGGTGGAGGAGTGTGGTACTCCAGCAGTGCTATGCCAAGCACCGCAAGAGACGAGGAGGGAGAGGGGTAGGGCTGCGCCAAGAAGGAGAGGAACTCATGTGTATTGGGCAGCCCAAACCTCAAATATATATAGGGGGAGGGGAGGGGCTGCGCCCCCACCTAGGGTTCCCTCCCTAGGGGTGGCGGCAGCCCCCTAGATCCCATCTAGGGGCGGCCAAGGGGAGGGGAGAGGGGGAGGCGCACCAGGGTGGGCCTTAGGGCCCATCTTCCCTAGGGTTTGCCCCCTTCCCCTCTTCCTTGCACCTTGGGCCTTGGTGGGGGGGCGCACCAGCCCACCTGGGGCTGGTCCCCTCCCACACTTGGCCCATGCAGCCCTCCGGGGCTTGTGGCCCCACTTGGTGGACCCCCGGGACCCTCCCGGTGGTCCCGGTACGTTACCGATAAAACCCGAAACTTTTCTGGTGACCAAAACAGGACTTCCTATATATAAATCTTTACCTCCGGACCATTCCGGAACTCCTCGTGACATCCGGGATCTCATCCGGGACTCCGAACAACATTCGGTAACCACATACAAACTTCCTTTATAACCCTAGCGTCATCGAACCTTAAGTGTGTAGACCCTACGAGTTCGGGAACCATGCAGACATGACCGAGACGTTCTCCAGTCAATAACCAACAGCGGGATCTGGATACCCATGTTGGCTCCCACATGCTCCATGATGATCTCATCGGATGAACCACGATGTCAAGGACTTAATCAATCCCGTATACAATTCCCTTTGTCTATCGGTACAATACTTGCCCGAGATTCGATCGTCGGTATCCCGATACCTTGTTCAATCTCGTTACCGGCAAGTCTCTTTACTCGTTCCGTAACACATCATCCCGTGATCAACTACTTGATCACATTGTGCACATTATGATGATGTCCTACCGAGTGGGCCCAGAGATACCTCTCCGTCACACGGAGTGACAAATCCTAGTCTCGATTCGTGCCAACCCAACAGACACTTTCGGAGATACCCGTAGTGCACCTTTATAGCCACCCAGTTACGTTGTGAAGTTTGGCACACCCAAAGCATTCCTACGGTATCCGGGAGTTGCACAATCTCATGGTCTAAGGAAATGATACTTGACATTTGAAAAGCTTCAGCATACGAACTACACGATCTTTGTGCTAGGCTTAGGATTGGGTCTTGTCCATCACATCATTCTCCTAATGATGTGATCCCGTTATCAATGACATCCAATGTCCATGGTCAGGAAACCGTAACCATCTATTGATCAACGAGCTAGTCAACTAGAGGCTTACTAGGGCATGGTGTTGTCTATGTATCCACACATGTATCTGAGTTTCCTATCAATACAATTCTAGCATGGATAATAAACGATTATCATGAACAAGGAAATATAATAATAACCAATTTATTATTGCCTCTAGGGTATATTTCCAACAGTCTCCCACTTGCACTAGAGTCAATAATCCAGTTCACATCGATATGTGATTAACACTCAAGGTCACATCCCCATGTGACTAACACCCAAAGAGTTTACTAGAGTCAATAATCTAGTTCACATTACCATGTGATTAACACTTGATGAGTTCTGGGTTTGATCATGTTATGCTTGTGAGAGATGTTATAGTCAACGGGTCTGAATCTTTCAGATCCGTGTGTGCTTTACAAATCTCTATGTCATCTCCTAGATGCAGCTACCACGTTCTATTTGGAGCTATTCCAAATAACTGTTCTACTATACGAATCCAGTTTACTACTCAGAATAATCTGGATTAGTGTCAAAGTTTGCATCGGCGTAACCCTTTACGATGAACTCTTTTGCCACCTCCATAATCGAGAAAATTCCTTAGTCCACTAGTTACTAAGGATAACTTTGACCGCTGTCTTGTGATCCATTCTTGGATCACTCTTGTACCCTTGACTGACTCATGGCAAGGCACATTTCAGGTGCGGTACACAGCATAGCATACTATAGGGCCTATGTCTTAAGCATAGGGGACGTCCTTCGTCCTTTCTCTCTATTCTGCCGTGGTCGAGCTTTAAGTCTTAACTTCATACCTTACAACTCAGGCAAGAACTCCTTCTTTGACTGATCCATCTTGAACACCTTCAAGATCATGTCAAGGTATGTGCTCATTTGAAAGTACCATTAAGCGTTTTGATCTATCCTTATAGATCTTGATGCTCAATGTTCAAGTAGCTTAATCCAGGCTTTCCATTGAAAAACACTTTCCAAATAACCCTATATGCTTTCCAGAAATTCTACGTCATTTCTGATCAACAATATGTCAACAACATATATTCATCAGAAATTCTATAGTGTTCCCACTCACTTCTTTGGAAATACAAGTTTCTCATAACCTTTGTATAAACCCAAAATCTTTGATCATCATCAAAGCATACATTCCAACTCCGAGATGCTTACCCCAGTCCCTAGAAGGATTGCTGGAGCTTTGCATACTTATTAGCATCTTTCAGGATTGACAAAACCTTCCGGTTGTATCACATACAAACTTTCCTCAAAAAAATCATCGAGGAAACAATGTTTTGACATCCTATCTGAAAGATTTCATAAATGATGTAGTAATCGCTAATATAATTCCAACAGACTCTTAGCATCGCTACGAGTGAGAAAGTCTCATCGTAGTCAACTCCTTGAACTTGTCGGAAAACATCTTAACGACAAGTCAAGCTTTATTAATGGTGATACTTACCATCATTGTCCGTCTTCCTTTTAAAATCCATATGTGCCTAACAGCCTTACAACCATCAAGTAGTACTTCCAAAGTCTACACTTTGTTTTTCAAATATGGATCCTGTCTCGGATTATATGGCCTCGAGCCATTTTGGAATCCAGGCCCACCATCGCTTCTCCATAGCTCGTAGGTTCATTGTTGTCTAGCAACATGACTTCCAAGACAGGATTATGTACCACTCTGAAGTAGTACACATCCTTGTCGTCCTACGAGGTTTGGGAGTGACTTGATCCGAAATCTCATGATCAATATCATAAGCTTCCACTTCAATTGGTGTAGGTGCCACAGGAACAACTCTTTGTGCCCTGCTATACACTAGTTGAAGTGACTGTTCAATAACCTCATCAAGTCTCCACCATCCTCCCACTCAATTCTTTCGAGAGAAACTTTTCCTCAAGAAAGGACCTGATTCCAGAAACAATCCCTTATTGCTCTCGGATCTGAGACAGGAGGTATACCCAACTGTTTTGGGTGTCCTATGAAGATGCATTTATCCGCTTTGGGTTCGAGCATATCAGCCTGAAACTTTTTCACATAAGCGTCGCAGCCCCAAACTTTTAAGAAATGACAGCTTAGGTTTCTCTAAACCATAGTTCATACGGTGTCATCTCATCGGAATTACGTGGTGCCCTATTTAAAGTGAATGTGGTTGTCTCTAATGCCTAACCCATAAACTATCGTGGTAATTCGATACGAGACATCATGGTATGCATCATATCCAATAGGGTGCAGTTATGATGTTCGGACACACCATCACACTATGGTGTTCCAGGCTGTATTAGTTGTGAAACAATTTCCACAATGTCTTAATTCTGTGCCAAACTCGTAATTCAGATATTCATCTCTATGATCATATCATAGATATTTTATCCTTTTGTCACGACGATCTTTCAACTTCACCCTGAAATCACTTGAACCTTTCAATAATTCAGACTCGTGATTCATCAAGTAAATATACTCAACATCTACTCAAATCATCTGTGAAGTAAGAACATAACGATATCCACTACACGCCTCAGCACTCATTGGACTGCACACATCAAAATGTATTACTTCCAACAAGTTGCTTTCTAGTTCCATTTTACTGAAACCGAGGCTTTCAGTCATCTTGCCCATGTGGTATGACTTGTATGTCTCAAGTGATTCAAAATCAAGTGAGTTCAAACGGTCCATTTGCATGGAGTTTCTTCATGCATATACACCAATAGACATGGTTCGCATGTCTCAAACTTTTCAAAAATGAGTGAGCCCAAAGATCCATCAACATGGAGCTTCTTCACGCGTTTTATACCGATATGACTTACGTGGCAGTGCCACAAGTAGGTGGTACTATCATTACTATCTTATGTCTTTTGGCATGAACATGTGTATCACCACGATCGAGATTCAATAAACCATTCATTTTAGGTGCAAGACCATTGAAGGTATTATTCAAATAAACAAAGTAACCATTATTCTCCTTAAATGAATAACCGTATTGCGATAGACATAATCCAATCATGTCTATGCTCAACGCAAACACCAATCTCGATGGTAGAGGGAGCGTGCGATGCTTGATCATATCAACATTGGAAACACTTCCAACACATATCGTCAGCTCACCTTTAGCTAGTCTCCGTTTATTCCGTAGCTTTTATTTCGAGTTACTAACACTTAGCAACCGAACCGGTATCTAATACCTGGTGCTACTAGGAGTACTAGTAAAGTACACATTATAATGCATATCCAATATACTTCTGTCGACCTTGCCAGCCTTCTCATCTACCAAGTATCTAGGGTGGTTCTGCTTCAGTGGCTGTTCCCCTTATTACAGAAGCACTTAGTCTCGGGTTTGGGTTCAACCTTGGGTTTCTTCACTAGAGCAGCAACTGAATTGCCGTTTCATGAAGTATCCCTTCTTGCCCTTGCCCTTCTTGAAACTAGTGGTTTCGCCAACCATCAACAATTGATGCTCCTTCTTGATTTCTACTTTTTGTTGGAAATATGCCCTAGAGGCAATAATAAATAGTTATTATTATATTTCCTTGTTCATGATAACCGTTTATTATCCATGCTAGAATTGTATTGATAGGAAACTCAGATACATGTGTGGATACATAGACAACACCATGTCCCTAGTAAGCCTCTAGTTGACTAGCTCGTTGATCAATAGATGGTTACGGTTTCCTGACCATGGACATTGGATGTCATTGATAACGGGATCACATCATTAGGAGAATGATGTGATGGACAAAGACCCAATCCTAAGCCTAGCACAAGATCATGTAGTTCGTATGCTAAAGCTTTTCTAATGTCAAGTATCATTTCCTTAGACCATGAGATTGTGCAACTCCCGGATACCGTAGGAGTGCTTTGGGTGTGCCAAACGTCACAACGTAACTGGGTGGCTATAAAGGTACACTGCAGGTATCTCCGAAAGTGTCTGTTGGGTTGGCACGAATCGAGACTGGGATTTGTCACTCCGTGTAAACGGAGAGGTATCTCTGGGCCCACTCGGTAGGACATCATCATAATGTGCACAATGTGATCAAGGAGTTGATCACGAGATGATGTGTTACGAAACGAGTAAAGAGACTTGCCGGTAACGAGATTGAACAAGGTATCGGGATACCGACGATCGAATCTCGGGCAAGTATCGTACCGCTAGACAAAGGGAATTGTATACGGGATTGATTAAGTCCTTGACATCGTGGTTTATCCGATGAGATCATCATGGAACATGTGGGAGCCAACATGGGTATCCAGATCCCGCTGTTGGTTATTGACCGGAGAGTCATCTCGGTCATGTCTGCATGTCTCCCGAACCCGTAGGGTCTACACACTTAAGGTTCGGTGACGCTAGGGTTATAGAGATATTAGTATGCGGTAACCCGAAAGTTGTTCGGAGTCCCGGATGAGATCCTGGACGTCACGAGGAGTTCCGGAATGGTCCGGAGGTAAAGATTTATATATGGGAAGTCCTGTTTTGGTCACCGGAAAAGTTTTGGGTTTTATCGGTAACGTACCGGGACCACCGGGAGGGTCCCGGGGGCCCACCAAGTGGGGCCACCTGCCCCGGGGGCCACATGGGCTGTAGGGGTGTGCGCCTTGGCCTATATGGGCCAAGGGCACCAGCCCCAAGAGACCCATGCGCCAAGAGATAAGAAGAAGGAAGAGTCCTAAAGGGGGAAGGCACCTCCTAGGTGCCTTGGGGAGGAGGGACTCCTCCCTGGCCGCACCCTTCCTTGGAGGAAGGGCCAAGGCTGCGCCCCCCCTCTCCCTTGGCCCTATATATAGTGGGGGGAAGGGAGGGCAACGATACCCAAGCCCTGGCGCCTCCCTCTCCCTCCCATGACACATCTTCCTCCTCCCGCAGCGCTTGGCGAAGCCCTGTTGGAATCCCGCTACTTCCACCACCACGCCGTCGTGCTGCTGGATCTCCATCAACCTCTCCTCCCCCCTTGCTGGATCAAGAAGGAGGAGACGTTGCTGCTCCGTACGTGTGTTGAACGCGGAGGTGCCGTCCGTTCAGCGCTAGGATCATCGGTGATTTGGATCACGACGAGTACGGCTCCATCAACCCCGTTCTCTTGAACGCTTCCGCGCGCGATCTACAAGGGTATGTAGATCCACTCCTCCCTCATTGCTAGATGACTCCATAGATTGATCTTGGTGACACGTAGGAAAATTTTGAATTATTGCTACATTCCCCAACACTTTTGTGGTGTCAAACATCACGAATATCTCAAAGATCATCATATATGTCCTCGATATGTTATAGTTCATCACGAAGCTCTAGCAGCTTGGTGGTAATGACTTCGGAGAAACATCATTATCTCATCTGGAAGATCAACTCCCACTCAATTCAAATGATTGTTGCACTCAGACAATCTGAGCACAAGCTCAACAATTGAGCTTTTCTCCCTTAGTTTGTAGGCTAAGAAAATCGTCGGAGGTCTTATACCTCTTGACGTGGGCATGAGCCTGAGATCCCAATTTCAGCCCTCGAAACATCTCATATGTTTCGCGACATTTCAAAACGTCTTCAGTGCCTCAACTCTAAACCGTTTAACTGAACTATCACATAGTTATCAAAATGTGTATGTCAGACGTTCGCAACATCCACAGACAACGTTCGAGGTTCAGCACACTGAGCGGTGCATTAAGGACATAAGCCTTCTATGAAGCAATGAGGACAATCCTCAGTTTACGGACCTAGTCCGCATAATTGCTACTATCAACTTTCAACTAATTTTTTTTCTCTAGGAACATAACTAAACAGTAGAACTGAAGCGCGAGCTACGACATAATTTGCGAAGATCTTTTGACTATGTTCAGGATAATTAAGTTCATCTTATGAACTCCCACTCAGATAGACATCCCTCTAGTCATCTAAGTGATTACATGATCCGAGTCAACTAGGCCGTGTCCGATCATCACGTGAGGCGGACTAGTCAACATCGGTGAACATCTTCATGTTGATCGTATCTACCATACGACTCATGCTCGACCTTTCGGTCTCTTGTGTTCCGAGGCCATGTCTGTACATGCTAGGCTCGTCAAGTCAACCTAAGTGTTTTGCATGTGTTCCGAGGCCATGTCTGTACATGCTAGGCTCGTCAACACCCGTTGTATTCGAACGTAAGAATCTATCACACCCGATCATCACGTGGTGCTTCGAAACGACGAACTTTCGCAACGGTGCACAGTTAGGGGGAACACTTTCTTGAAATTTTAATGAGGGATCATCTTATTTACTACCGTCGTTCTAAGCAAATAAGATGTATAAACATGATAAACATCACATGCAATCAAATAGTGACATGATATGGCCAATATCATATTGCTCCTTTTGATCTCCATCTTTCGGGCTCCATGATCATCATCGTCACCGGCATGACACCATGATCTCCATCATCATGATCTCCATCATCGTGTCTTCATGAAGTTGTCTCGCCAACTATTACTTCTAGTACTACAGCTAACGGTTAGCAATAAAGTAAAGTAATTACATGACGTTTATGTTGACACGCAGGTCATAAATAAATTAAGACAACTCCTATGGCTCCTGCCGGTTGTCATACTCATCGACATGCAAGTCGTGATTCCTATTACAAGAACATGATCATCTCATACATCACATATATCATTCATCACATCCTTTGGCCATATAACATCACATAGCATACCCTGCAAAAACAAGTTAGACGTCCTCTAATTGTTGTTTGCATGTTTTACGTGGCTGCTATGGGTTTCTAGCAAGAACGTTTCTTACCTACGCAAAGACCACAACGTGATATGCCAATTGCTATTTACCCTTCATAAGGACCCTTTTCATCGAATCCGATCCGACTAAAGTGGGAGAGACAGACACCCGCCAGCCACCTTATGCAACTAGTGCATGTCAGTCGGTGGAACCGGTCTCACGTAAGCGTACGTGTAAGGTTGGTCCGGGCCGCTTCATCCCACAATGCCGCCGAATCAAGATTGGACTAGTAACGGTAAGCATATTGAACAAAATCAACGCCCACAACTACTTTGTGTTCTACTCGTGCATAGTAACTACGCATAGACCTAGCTCATGATGCCACTGTTGGTGAACGTAGCAGAAATTCAAAATTTTCCTACGTGTCACCAAGATCTATCTATGGAGAAACCAGCAACGAGGGGAAGGAGAGTGCATCTACATACCCTTGTAGATCGCTAAGCGGAAGCATTCAAGAGAACGGGGTTGATGGAGTCATACTCGTCGTGATCCAAATCACCGGAGATCCTAGCGCCGAACGGATGGCACCTCCGCGTTCAACACACGTACAGCCCGGTGACGTCTCCCATGCCTTGATCCAGCAAGGAGAGAGGGAGAGGTTGAGGAAGACTCCATCCAGCAGCAGCACAACGGTGTGGTGGTGGTGGAGGAGCGTGGTACTCCAGCAGTGCTACGCCAAGCACCGCAAGAGACGAGGAGGGAGAGGGGTAGGGTTGCGCCAAGAAGGAGAGGAACTCATGTGTATTGGGCAGCCCAAACCTCAACTATATATAGGGGGAGGGGAGGGGCTGCGCCCCCACCTAGGGTTCCCTCCCTAGGGGTGGCGGCAGCCCCCTAGATCCCATCTAGGGGCGGCCAAGGGGAGGGGAGAGGGGGAGGCGCACCAGGGTGGGCCTTAGGGCCCATCTTCCCTAGGGTTTGCCCCCTTCCCCTCTTCCTTGCGCCTTGGGCCTTGGTGGGGGGGCGCACCAGCCCACCTGGGGTTGGTCCCCTCCCACACTTGGCCCATGCAGCCCTCCGGGGCTTGTGGCCCCACTTGGTGGACCCCCGGGACCCTCCCAGTGGTCCCGGTACGTTACCGATAAAACCCGAAACTTTTCCGGTGACCAAAATAGGACTTCCTATATATAAATCTTTACCTCCGGACCATTCCGGAACTCCTCGTGACGTCCGGGATCTCATCCGGGACTCCGAACAACATTCGGTAACCACATACAAACTTCCTTTATAACCCTAGCGTCATCGAACCTTAAGTGTGTAGACCGTACGGGTTCGGGAACCATGCAGACATGACCGAGACGTTCTCCAGTCAATAACCAACCGCGGGATATGGATACCCATGTTGGCTCCCACATGCTCCACGATTATCTCATCGGATGAACCACGATGTCAAGGACTTAATCAATCCCGTATACAATTCCCTTTGTCTATCGGTACGATACTTTCCCGAGATTCGATCGTCGGTATCCCGATACCTTGTTCAATCTCGTTACCGGCAAGTCTCTTTACTCGTTCCGTAACACATCATCCCATGATCAACTCCTTGATCACATTGTGCACATTATGATGATTTCCTACCGAGTGGGCCCAGAGATACCTCTCCGTCACACGGAGTGACAAATCCCAGTCTCGATTCGTGCCAACCCAACAGACACTTTCAGAGATACCCGTAGTGCACCTTTATAGCCACCCAGTTACGTTGTGACATTTGGCACACCCAAAGCATTCCTACGGTATCCGGGAGTTGCACAATCTCATGGTCTAAGGAAATGATACTTGACATTAGAAAAGCTTCAGCATACGAACTACACGATCTTTGTGCTAGGCTTAGGATTGGGTCTTGTCCATCACATAATTCTCCTAATGATGTGATCCCGTTATCAATGACATCCAATGTCCATGGTCAGGAAACCGTAACCATCTATTGATCAACGAGCTAGTCAACTAGAGGCTTACTAGGGACATGGTGTTGTCTATGTATCCACACATGTATCTGAGTTTCCTATCAATACAATTCTAGCATGGATAATAAACGATTATCATGAACAAGGAAATATAATAATAACCAATTTATTATTGCCTCTAGGGCATATTTCCAACAAACAAGGTATCTAAGAATGTGCTTAACCGCCTTATGATGACTTTCCCTAGGGGAAGCTTGAAATCTAGCACACATGCATACACTAAACATGACGTCTGGTCTAGATGCACAAAGATAAAGCAATGAACCAATCATAGAGCAATTTTTAGATGGGTCGAAAGGGATACCGTTTGTGTCTTCAGTGAGTACAATTGTGGTTGGCATGGGTGTCTTACATGGACTAGCACAGACATGCCAAATTTCTCTAGGATATCCTTGAGATATTTTGCTTGAGACAAGAAAATTCCTTCTTGAAATTGTTGAATTTGAAATCCGAGGAAGAACTTCAAATCCGCATTGAGTGACATTTCAAAATTATTGGTCATGGAAGCCGCAAACTTCTTGCACAAATGAATGTTAGGAGAACCAAAAATGATATCATCTACATAGATTTGGCATAAGATCAAATCACCCTTGTCCCTCTTAGTAAAAAGGGTGGGATCGATCACCCCTCTCACAAAACCATCATCGAGTAAAAACTTCTTAAGATGATCATACCAAGAACCAGGTGCTTGTTTGAGGCCATAAAAAGCCTTATGAAGTTTATACACATAGTATCTGTGATTAGGATCAAAGAACCCAGGTGGTTGTGATACATATACTTCTTCTTGTAGAGGACCGTTAAGGAAAGCACTCTTCACATCCATTTGATGTAATGTAAAACCATTGAAAGTAGCATAAGCAAGTAAGATACGAATGGATTCAAGATGGGAAACGGGGGCAAAGGTCTCACCAAAGTCCAAACCTTCAACTTGTGAGTACCCTTGTGCCACTAACCTTGCCTTGTTACGGATGATGACACCATTCTCATCTTGCTTGTTCTTGAAAATCCATTTTGTTCCAATGATGTTGTGGTCGGTAGTTGGCCTCTTGACTAAGGACCACACTTGGTTGTGTTCAAAACTGTTTAACTCTTCTTGCATAGCAATGAGCAAATCGTTGTCCATCAATGCATCTTGTACCTTGAGAGGCTCAACACTAGACACAAACGAGAAGTGAGCACAAAAGTTTGTCAAATGTTTATGAGTGACTCTACCTTCCGATATGCCGGTGAGAATTTTTTCAACATCAACACGACCGGCCACTCGAGGCATGATGGAGGTAAGAGTTTCACGAGGTTCAACTTCGTGTCCATCATCCACGTCCTCAACATATGGATCATTAATGTGTGGTGGAAGATCTTCTTCTTCATTTTGCATTTGTTGAGGTTCATCGTCAATGATTGCACTTTCTTGTTCTTGCCCTTGAGGATGATATTGTTCTTGATGATTATTATGAAGAGGAACTTGATCATCATCTTGTACTTGGTCTACGGGCATTGGTTGAGCAATAGGAGCTTGTGGTGGTATGGGTGTTGAGGTAGTTTGAGGATGCGTGAAGCTTCCATCTTCTTATTCATCATCATGAGGTTCTTGTTCCATTGGAAGAAGTGCACGAACACCCATGGTCAAGATATCTTGAGAAGAATCTTCTTCACCTACATCACTTAGATCAACTTGCTCCCCATGGGAGCCCTTAAATTCATCAAACACCACGTCACAAGTTTCTACAACACATCCATTTGATTTGTTGTAGACTCTATAGGTGTGAGAGTTTGATCCATAGCCAACAAATATGCCCTCAATGGTTTTGGATTGAAATTTTCCTAACCGTTCTCTTTTGTTGAGGATGAAACATTTGCACCCAAATACATGAAAGTACTTGACATTCGGCTTGTTCCCAGTTCGGAGCTCATATGGAGTCTTTTCCAATATAGTGCGGAGGAAGAGCTGGTTTGATGCATGGCAAGCGGTGTTGATAGCCTCGGCCCAAAAACTATGTGGCGACTTGTATTCATCCAACATGGACCTTGCCATCTCCACAAGTGTGTGGTTCTTCCTTTCTGCTACACCATTTTGTTGGTGAGTGTTTGGAGCTGAATATTGATGTTCAATCCCTTCATCACTAAGAAATTCTTCCAAGGTGTAGTTCTTGAACTCAGACCCATTATCACTTCTTATTGCCCAGATTTCTTTGTCAAACTTGCGTTGTGCTTGCTTGGAAAAATCAATGAAGGTGATCTTCGTCTCGTCTTTGGACTTGAGGAAGAAGACCCATGTATATCTTGAGTAATCATCAATGATGACAAGCCCATACTTTTTCCCACCAAGACTATCCCATGAAGGAGGCCCAAAAACATCCACATGAAGGAGCTCCAAAGGCCTTGAAGTAGACAAAATATTCTTGGGTGGGTGCTTTGATTAATGTTGCTTCCATGAAATCATAGAGCAATTTGCTATCTCCGGTCATATGATTGGTACATCCACTGTCAATCATCCATTTTACTCCACTGGAGAAAGCAACCTACACACAATTATGACTTGGTTAGAGGCACCCATTTTGCATTGGGACCTCTCAAGTTAGTCACAAGGGTCTTAGGGACCCAAATAGCATAAAATCGAAATGCATTTCGAGGAGCAACAAACTTAGCATAAACTTCTCCATCCTTAGTCTTACGAAGTACATAGGATGGAGGCATGCATTATTTTGGCTTGTTGAGAGTGGGCATGCCCCTTGTGGCCTTCCCACTAATAACCTTACCTTTCTCCTTGTGCCCTTCTCGAAAAAATGTTTCTTTTAGAGGAGTGGTGCACTTTTGAGAGGACATCTTCTTCTTGCTTGTGCTTGGGTCAAACCCGAGTCCCTCTTTGGCAAACACCTCATTGTGTTGGCTCAATACCTCATTAAGGTTCTTTTTCCCTTGAGCACATGTCATGAGACCTTTCTTGATTTGAGCCCTAAGAAAGCAATTCTCCTCAAGAATAAATGCTAAAACACTACTAGAGTTAGTAGTACAAGCATGAACATTGATAATAGGAGAAGAGTAAGCCTTGGCTAGAGTTTCAAGATAAGTAAGCTTGAGAGTCTCAAAACTCTTTGTAAGAAGGGTGAGATATTCTTCCTTAGTCTTGAAGGACATGGATAGGAGCTCACAATCCTTAGAGAGAGAAGCATTAGACTTCACAAGCTTACTTTTATCATTCATCAACTCTTCGCAAGAGTCAATAGCCTTTTTCAAGGAGGCAAGATCTTTAGTATGATCATCAGTGTTTGTACCAATTTTCAAGCATAGTTCATCATTTAGTGCTTCCTCATATTGGACTTTCCGCTCAAGGATTTCATATTTTCCTTTTCCTCGGTGACGAGGGTTTCGAGTTCTTTAATGGTGATGGTGTGCTTACTCACCATCTCCATAAGCATACGAAACATAGTGAGCTTCTTTCATTTAAGGGAGCACATGAACTTATTTAGTTTAGCAAGCATGGGATCATCTATATCATCATCCTCATGACTATCCTCTGCATCAAGATACTCATCACTAGGAGTAGGAGGAGTGAAAAGAGGAGGATTTGATCGTGGAGTTACCTTGACCTTGTCGCGAGAGCTTTGGTCCTCTCCATCTTCTACCACGTCCTTTGCCATTTGCACTTGTGAGCGTTGCCCTTGTAGTCCTTCATATAGTTGTAGGTGACAACATCACCACTCTTGTTGACTAGACTCAATGTGTTTTGAGAATCTTGAGCAACTCCGGCAACACCACTAACATCATCCGGATCGTATTCTTCTTGAGAAACCATTGCTTTCTCATCTCTCTTCTTGAGCTTGGAGTTCAAAGGATTTGGCAACTTCTTCTTGGGAAAGGTCTTGGGAAACCTTGGTTTATCTTCTCTCTTCTCATAAGGACACTCGTTGGAGAAGTGATTGGTTTCTTCATAGTTATAACATTTTCTCACTTTCTTCTTCTGGAATCTTCCTTTGAATTTTCCTGCGCTAAACTTCTTGACAAAGAGAGCCATGTCTTCATATGAAGGGCCCTCATCAGATTCAATCTCATCACCATCTTCCTCCTCCTCATCTTCTTCTTCACTTTGCTCTTCTTCACATACATGCTTGGCCTTCAATGCAAGATTGATTTTTGATGTTGAGGTACCATGCATGGCAAGGTGTTTTCTAGCATTTGCCTTTGACTAGTCAAATAGTTGGAAGGTGGATATGATGTCATCCGGAGTCATTTCCTTGAATCCATGGTGTTGTCTTACGTCCCACACCATTTGATGATGATACAAAGCAAGATCGTGAAGCAACTTATCCACGAGAAATCTCTTAGTCAAGTTGAATCTATCTTGTGCCTTGTCACATTCACATGACTCGATGTCGGTGGTGAGAGTCATGAGACGCTCAAGAAGTTGCTTGGGAGTTTCACCTTTCTCCATACAAATGTTTTGCAATTGCCCCTTGGCAATTTCATATTGAGAAAGCCGGAGAGTGGAGGTACCAGTCTTGGTTCTCACAATGGTATCCCATAATTCCTTGGCACTTGTGATATGTATGTATGGTCTCCTTTGCTTGTCGGTCACACCTCTTCTTATGCACATGGTTGCTGTGTCGTTCAGATTCTTTTCGTATATCTCTCTTGGTGTAAGATTCTTTGGGTCAACAGCTTGGTAGCCATACTCCAAGATCTCCAACATTTCATCATTTCCATATCGAAGATGATCCTGCATAGCAACTCTCCACAAAGAAAAATCGGTAGATTCATCAAGTAAAGGAGGTTTGCCTTGAGGGTTATACTTAGGTTTCTCTATTTGAGGTCTTGCATAAAGCCAAGGAACACCGGAGTTTTCATTGCTAGGAGGTTGTTGGCCAATTAAAGGAGTAGGCACAGCTGGCCTCGAGGCCGCACCACCAGAAAGTGGTGCAAGCATCGTGGTTAGTGTGGCTAGCCTCATTTAGACCAAGGCCTCAAGAGAGGCATCATGCTCCTCCTTTTTCTTAGCAAGAGCTCTTTCCAGATCCTCTGAAGTGAAGGACTTGGCTTCCGTGGAAGCCGCACCCGTATTCTTCAGATCAGCAACGAGGGGAGTCCCATCGGGGTTCATCTCGCTCTAGGGCGGTTAAGCCACAAGAATAGAGCACGAGGCTCTAATACCAATTGAAAGGATCGAGATGGACCTAGAGGGGGGTGAATAGGTACAATAACAAATTTTAATTATTACTTAGCAATTTTAGGCAATAATGCGGAATATGAAAGTGAGCCTAACAATTGCAAGTGTGATGCTAAGGGCTAAGCAAGATAACAAGTATCACAAGTATGTAAGTAAGCAAGCACAATATGAAATGAGTAAGAGCTAAGAGACAAGTAACCACAATTAGAGAGTTAGGGTTAGGGATAACCGCAACTCCAGGAGACGAGGATGTATGCCAATGTTCACTTCCTTGGAGGGAAGCTACGTCACCGTTAGAGAGGTGGATGTTACCATGAAGGCACACCAACGCCACGAAGGCTCACCCTATTCTCCCTTTGAGACAACACCACGGAGGCGTTTCTCAACCACTAGTGGTAGACCTTGGGGTGGTTTCCAAACCCTCACAAACTTTTCCGGGGGTAATCACAAGGGTCGATTCCTCTCCGAAAGACTCCTACCGCCTAGGAGTCTCCAACCTCCAAGAGTAACAAGAACGATGGGGAAAAGCTCAAGACTTGCTCAAATCACGAATTCCTTTGGTGCAAAGAAGGGGAAGGAGTGGATCTATCACTTGACCGGACAACTCCTCTCAAATGCTCTCAAATCCCTTGGGGATCTAAGATTTGGTGTAGAGGAGTGAGAGAGAGAGAGCGAAATGTGTTCTAGGGTTTGTTCAAAGTGAATGATCCACCTTATCCCATGGGGGGAGGTCTATATATAGTGTGAGCACAAATATGGCCATTGTAGTGTAAGTGAATGAGCAGGCCGGACATCCGGGCTAGGGGCCGGACATTCGGCTTGGCAATGGCACGGGAAACAGAAACAGAACAGAAAACAGAGGGCCCGAACATCCGGGGGCCAAGCCCGGACATCCGTCATATTAGGAGGGCCCGGATATCCGGCAGATGGCCGGACATCTGACGCGATCACTAAAAGGTTACAGAACCTCAGCTGTTCCATGGGTAGTAGAGGCCGGACATCCGGGATGGGGCCCGGACATCCGGCGTATCAGGAAGGCCCGGACATCCGGGGTGTAACCCGGACATCCGGCGTGCAGCACAGCACAAAAGTACTCTCTGGATGGCTAGTCTCGGATATCCGGCAAGTAGGTCGGATATCCGGCGTGAGGCCCGGACATCCGGCAGCCAAGAGGCAGAAACATGAAGGTTTTAGCATGTGCATGTATGTCAAGGAGGTTTGTGGCAAGAGCAAGCCTTTAACTAACCCTATCGGTCCCGTCCTAATAGTGCGGGATCCTATACTCAAGAAAACGAATATGAAATTAATTTTTATGCTTCATCCTTGAGTAAAATCACTTTGTATGCTCTTGATCCACACACTTCGATGAACCGGGGACTAACACCTGAGATTTACTTGACAAACATTGTTAGTCCCATACATGTATATTGTCATCAACATCAAAACATGATGTAAGGGCATGATTGCTCTTTCAAGCAGTCAAGTGAACAGTAGTGGGTGCATGAAGGAATTGACATACTTTGTTGACAGCAAAGGAAATGTCAGGCCTAGTAAGAGTGAGATACTGCAAAGCTCCTACCAGACTCCTATATTTTGTGCTGTCCTCTTGACTTAGTAGTGTTCCTTCTGTAAGAGACAATATTTCTGAACTAGATAAAGGAGTGGGTGAGGGTTTACAACCTTGCAAGCCAGCCTTTTTTACTAGATCAGTTGCATACTTTTCCTAAGAGAGATGTAGTCCATCCTTATGTCTCTTCACCTCAATTCCAAGAAAGAAATGCAAGTCTCCAAGATCCTTCAAAGCAAACTCTGCACCCAAGTCTCTCAAGAGTCCTTGAATTGCTTCATTAGATGAGCTTGTCACAATGATATCATCAACATAAATGAGAACAAACATGCATGTGTTGGACTTGTTGTAAATGAACAATGAGGTGTCAGATTTAGAAGGAACAAAACCAAGCGCTTGTATTTTATGACAGAGATGGGAATACCATGCTCTTGGGGCTTGCTTCAACCCATACAATGTTTTATCAAGTTTGCATACATGAGTGGGAGCACTTTTATTTTCAAACCCAGGAGGTTGTTTCATATACACCTCGTCTTCCAGAACACCATGGAGGAACGCGTTCTGTACATAAGGCTGTCTGAGACTCCAACCCTTGGAAATAGCAATGGACAAGACAAGATGAATAGTAGCAGCTTTTACTACTGGACTAAAGGTGTCTTCATAGTCTATACCATATCGTTGTTTGAAGCCTTTTGCAACTAGCCTAGCCTTGTAACAATCAATGGTTCCATCGGATTTTATTTTAATCCTAAATACCCACTTGCAGTCAATTAAATTTTTACCTTGCTGTGGAGGAACCAAGTGCCATGTGTTATTTTTCTTAAGTGCTATGTAACCTTCAGTCATGGCTTCCTTCCATTTTTCATCACCAAGGGCCTCTTGAACTGTAGTAGGTTCACCTGGTTCACCTGTAGAGCAATTCATTCCATACTTGGTTATGTGCTTGTAATTTACAGGTTTCTTTACCCCTTTCTGTACACGTGTACGTCGAGGTGACGAAGTGAGCAATTCTGTGGCCACAGAGGATCCCGTGGGCAGCACAAAAGTATCAGCCGCAGCAGATCCCGAGGAGAGATCCTCTGCAGCTGCCGCATGGGGATTTTCTATGGCCAACGGCCACGCCTCAGTACTAACCTGATCCATAGAAGATCCCATCCCGTGGGCTGGCCCATCATTCTCCAATGATGGCGAATCTGATCCGAAGTCCGCGCCTGTCGGGCGCACAGGCGGATCGACACGGGAGTCCGTGCCTGTCGGGCGCACAGTCGGATTGACACAGGATTCCGCATCTGTGACGTGGCCCACATCGGTGGAGCGGCCTGGACCTTGCTTCCTGTAGTTGACGGGCTGACTGCTGAATCGGGCGTCGCCTGCACCACCTGCATGCTGTCACATGGTAGACGATGATTGGCGCGAGGCTGGGGGCGCATCGCGGCTAGTGAGAGGCAAGCATGTGTCCCCAGCGGGATCGGAGGTAGCGGTGCGTGCGCCTGGTCCGTCTGCGGCAACAGGTCCCGAGGGGATCGGATTCTCTGCCCCGGAACTGACCCCGAGGAGGATCTGCCTCCTGATTCGGGACACATAAAATGAGACCCAAACTTTGCACCATTTTCACCATTCTCAGCTGCATTTTCTTCGTTGTTTGCTCATGTATCATCACAATGCTCATGCACACTCTCAGTAGGATTAGTCAATAGTTGATCATCAATATTGTTTCCCCCTTGATCAAGACCGGTGAGATGTGAGGCTATGATACGTCTCCGACGTATCTATAATTTTTGATTGCTCCATGCTATTATATTATCTATTTTGGATGTTAATGGGCTTATTTTTACACTTTTATATTATTTTTGGGACTAACCTATTAACCGGAGGCCCAACCCAAATTGTTGTTTTTTTTGCCTATTTTAGTGTTTCACCAAAAAGGAATATCAAACGGAGTCCAAATGGAATGAAACCTCCGGGAGCGTTATTTTTGGAACAAACATGATCCAGGAGGACTTGGAGTGGATGTCAAGAAACAATCGAGGAGGCCACGAGGCAGGGGGGCGCGCCCACCACCCTCGTGGGCCCCTCGTTGCTCCACCGACCTACTTCTTCCTCCTATATATATATATATATCCATATACCCCGCAAACATCCATGAGCACCACGAAACCCTATTTCCACCGCCGCAACCTTCTATACCCAAGAGAACCCATCTTGGGGTCTTTTTCGGAGCTCCGCCGGAGGGGGCATTGATCACGGAGGGCCTCTACATCAACTCCATGGCCCCTCCGATGATGTGTGAGTAGTTTACTTTAGACCTTCGGGTCCATAGCTAGTAGCTAGATGGCTTCTTATCTCTCTTTGGATCTCAATACAAAGTTCTCCTCAATTCTCTTGGATATCTATTCGATGTAATCGTCTTTTGCGGTGTGTTTGTCGAGATCCGATGAATTGTGGGTTTATGATCAAGTCTATCTATGAACAATACTTGAATCTTCTCTGAATTCTTTTATGTATGATTGGTTTATCTTTGCAAGTCTCTTCGAATTATCAGTTTGGTTTGGCCTACTAGATTGATCTTTCTTGCAATGGGATAAGTGCTTAGCTTTGGGTTCAATCTTGCGGTGCTCGATCCCAGTGACAGAAAGGGAAACAAAACGTATTGTATTGTTGCCATCGAGGATAAAAAGATGGGGTTTACATCATATTGCATGAGTTTATCCCTCTACATCATGTCATCTTGCTTAAGGTGTTACTCTGTTCTTATGAACTTAATACTCTAGATGCATGCTGGATAGCGGTCAATGTGTGGAGTAATAGTAGTAGATGTAGAATCGTTTCGGTCTACTTGTCTCGGACGTGATGCCTATCTACATGATCATGCCTAGATATTCTCATAATTATTCGCTTTTCTATCAATTGCTCGACATTAATTCGTTCACCAACCGTAATACTTATGCTATCTTGAGAGAAGCTACTAGTGAAACCTATGGCCCCTGGGTCTATTCTCCATCATATAAGTTTCCATATATTTTATTTTGCAATCTTTAATTTCAATCTATATCATAAAAATACCAAAAATATTTATCTTATTATTACTATCTCTATCAGATCTCACTCTTGCAAGTGGCCGTGAAGGGATTGACAACCCCTTTATCGCATTGGTTGCAAGGTTCTTATTTGTGTGTGTAGGTACGAGGTGACTCGAGTGTGGTCTCCTACTGGATTGATACCTTGGTTCTCAAAAAATGAGGGAAATACTTACGCTGCTTTAATACATCACCCTTTCCTCTTCAAGGGAAAACCAACGCAGTGCTCAAGAGGTAGCAAGAAGGATTTCTGGCACCGCTACCGGGGAGATCTACACCAAGTCAAGACATACCATGTACCCATCACAAATCTTATCCTTCGCATTACATTATTTGCCATCTGCCTCTCGTTTTCCTCTCCCCCACTTCACCCTTTCCGTTTTAGTCACCCTCTTTTTCCGTTCGCCTATTTTTCCTTCCTGCCTTCTGTGTGCTCGTTCTTTTTGCAATTTGTTGCCATCATGTCTGAAACTGGAGAGTTTATCATTGATAAGGATAATAATATGGAAAACTTTGATGCTATTGATGATCCTCTTGGAAATCCTATTATTTTGCACACTAAAAAGTTTCACATCGGTAGCGGTAATATTATTGGGAAGGGAGTTATCCAAGATTTCTTTACTTGTGCCTGTGCTTTGCCCACCATGAGTGGATCTATCCTTTATAAAACTAGTAGTCTCGCAGATGCCATATCTTTGCTCATAGTTGAACTTGAAAGACAATTTTTACATATGCATCCTTCCGTACAAAGGATTTTCCTAGAATTTTCTAATATTGAGCATTCTTCTGTTAAGCGAGCTGCTACCATCTTTTTAGCTCATGAGTTCAGATTTATAATAAAAGAAGCCAATGAAATTTTTGTGCATTGTAGGGTGGATGCTGGTCCTCCTCCCATAGAAGCAATCCTTTTCTATCAAGAAGACATTATGCGTTTACGATCTTTAGATCATGTTGCTTTTAATGAAAACCTTAGAAAAAAGGTTCCTACCGATGCTCTTGTTAATAGGATCTCTGAACTTAATGATAATTTTTCCATCCAGAACAATGGGCTAGGTTTTCCCCTTGAACAAAGACTCATGACTTTTTGCCAAAAGAATGCTTATAATGATGAATTTATTATGCAATATGAGGGGCCAAAGGAGGAACCAACACCTCCCGAGCTTGATCTTGGGGACTTTTGTCCCATTAAATTTAGCCCTTTTGATTACTTTTGCTTGCCACAAATAAAGCTTGCTGCTGAACATAGGGAGTATGAGATGATCTTTCGCGATTTACCTTATCATTATCATGGCAATACCTAGATCTATCTTCGCTTATATGCCTAGGTAGGGGCATTAAACGATAGCGCTTGTTGGGCGGCAACCCAATTTTATTTTTATTCCTTGCTTTTTGATCCTGTTTAGTAATAAATAATTTATCTAGCCTCTGTTTTGGTTGTGTTTTTTGTGTTTAATTAGTGTTTGTGCCAAGTAGAACCGTTGGGAAGACTTGGGGAAAGTCTTTTTGATCTTGCTGTAAAAAACAGAAACTTTAGCGCTCACGAGAATTGCTGCCATTTTTATTGGAGAGTGCTATTTAGTTCATTCTTTTTGCAGATGATTAATAGATAAATTACTCATGTCCAGCAATTTGTTTTAGAATTTTTGGGGTTCCAGAAGTTTGCGTTAGTTACAGATTACTACAGACTGTTCTGTTTTTGACAGATTCTGTTTTTCGTGTGTTGTTTGCTTATTTTGATGAATCTATGGATAGTAAAAGAGTTTATAAACCATAGAGAAGTTGAAATACAGTAGGTTTAACACCAATATAAATAAAGAATGATTTCATTACAGTACCTTGAAGTGATGTTTTGTTTTCTTTCACTAACGGAGCTCACGAGATTTTCTTGTTAAGTTTTGTGTTGTGAAGTTTTCAAGTTTTGGGTAAAGATTTGATGGATTATGGAACAAGGAGTGGCAAGATCCTAAGCTTGGGGATGCCCATGGCACCCCAAGGTAAAATACAAGGACACCGAAAAGCCTAAGATTGGGGATTCCCTGGAATGCATCCCCTCTTTTGTCTTCGTTCATCGGTAACTTTACTTATAGCTATATTTTTATTCGCCACATGATATGTGTTTTGCTTGGAGCGTCTTGTATGATTTGAGTATTTGCTTTTTAGTTTACCACAAACATCCTTGCTGTACACACCTTTTGAGAGACACACACATGAATTAGAATTTATTAGAATACTCTATGTGCTTCACCTATATCTTTTGAGCTATATAGTTTTTGCTCTAGTGCTTCACTTATATCTTTTAGAGCACGGCGGTGGTTCTATTTTATAGAAATAATTGATCTCTCATGCTTCACTTATATTATTTTGAGAGTCCTTTAGAACAACATGGCAATTTGCTTTTAGGCATTATAAAAACTTTCATATAAGTGCACTGAATACTAAGAGAAGTTTGATACTTGATGATTGTTTTGAGATATGGAGATGGTGATATTAGACTCATGCTAGTTGAGTAGTTGTGAATTTGAGAAATACTTGTGATGAAGTTTGTGATTCCTGTAGCATGCACATATGGTGAACCGTTATGTGATGAAGTCGGAGCATGATTTATTTATTGATTGCCTTCCTTATGAGTGGCGGTCCGGGACGAGCAGTGGTCTTTTCCTACCAATCTATCCCCCTAGGAGGATGCGCGCAGTACTTTATTTCAATAACTAATAGATTTTTGCAATAAGTATGTGAGTTCTTTATGACTAATGTTGAGTCCATGGATTATACTCACCCTCACCCTTGCACAATTGCTAGCCTCTCTAGTACCGCGCAACTTTCGCCGGTACCATAAACCCACCATATACCTTCCTCAAAACAGCCACCATACCTACCTATTATGGCATTTCCATATATAGCCATTCCGAGATATATTGACATGCAACTTTCCACTGTTCTGTATGCTATGACACGCTTCATCATTTTCATATTGCTTTGCATGATCATGTAGTTGACATCGTATTTGTGGCAAAGCCACCGTTCATAATTCTTTCATACATGTCACTCTTGATTCATTGCATATCCTGGTAAACCGCTGGAGGCATTCACATAGAGTCATATTTTGTTCTAAGTATTGAGTTGTAATTCTTGAGTTGTAAGTAAAAAAGAAGTGTGATGATCATCATTATTAGAGCATTGTCCCAGTGAGGGAAGGATGATGGAGACTATGATTTCCCCACAAGTCGGATGAGACTCCGGACGAAAAAAGAAGAAGAAAAGAGGCCAAAAGAAAAAAGAAAGAAAGAAGGCCCAAATAAAAAAATGAGAGAAAAAGAGAGAAGGGACAATGTTACTATCCTTTTTCCACACTTGTGCTTCAAAGTAGCACCATGATCTTCATGATAGAGAGTCTCCTATGTTGTCACTTTCATAAACTAGTGGGGATTTTACATTATAGAACTTGGCTTGTATATTCCAATTATGGGCTTCCTCAAATTGCCCTAGGTCTTCGTGAGCAAGCAAGTTGGATGCACACCCACTTAGTTTCTTTTGTTGAGCTTTCATACACTTATAGCTCTAGTGCATCTGTTGCATGGCAATCCCTACTCACTCACATTAATATCTATTAATGGGCATCTCCATAGCCCATTGATACGCCTAGTTGATGTGAGACTATCTTCTCCTTTTTTGTCTTCTTCACAACCACCATTCTATTCCACCATAGTGCTATATCCATGGCTCACGCTCATATATTGCATGAAGATTGAAAAAGTTTGAGAACGTCAAAAGTATGAAACAATTGCTTGGCTTGTCATCAGGGTTGTGCATGATTTAATATTTTGTGTGATGAAGATAGAGCATAACCAGACTACATGATTTTTTAGGGATAACTTTCTTTGGCCATGTTATTTTGAGAAGACATAATTGCTTAGTTAGTATGCTTGAAGTATTATTATTTCTATGTCAATATTAAACTTTTATCTTGAATCTTTCGGATCTGAACATTCATGCCACAATAAAGAAAAATTACATTGAGAAAAATATGTTAGGAAGCATTCCACATCAAAAATTCTATTTTTATCATTTACCTACTCGAGGACGAGCAGGAATTAAGCTTTGGGATGCTTGATACGTCTCCGACATATCTATAATTTTTGATTGCTCCATGCTATTATATTATCTATTTTTCATGTTAATGGGCTCATTTTTACACTTTTATATTATTTTTTGGACTAACCTATTAACCGGAGGCCCAGCCCAAATTGCTGTTTTTTTTGCCTATTTTAGTGTTTCGCCGAAAAGGAATATCAAACGGAGTCCAAACAGAATGAAACCTTTGGGAGCGTTATTTTTGGAAAAAACGTGATCCTGGAGACTTGGAGTGGACGTCAAGAAACAATCAAGGAGGCCACGAGGTAGGGGGCGCGCCCACCCCCCTAGGCGCGCCCTCCACCATCGTGGGCCCCTCATTGCTCCACCGACCTACTTCTTCCTCCTTATATATATATATATATATCGCAAACATCCAGGAGCACCACGAAACCCTATTTCCACCGCCGCAACCTTCTGTAGCCAAGAGATCCCATCTTGGGGCCTTTTCCGGAGCTCCGCCAGAGGGGGCATTGATCACGGAGGGCCTCTACATCAACTCCATGGCCCCTCCAATGATGTGTGAGTAGTTTACTTCAGACCTTCGGGTCCATAGCTAGTAGCTAGATGGCTTCTTCTCTCTCTTTGGATCTCAATACAAAGTTCTCCTCGATTCTCTTGGAGATATATTCGATGTAATCTTATTTTGCGGTGTGTTTGTCGAGATCCGATGAATTGTGGGTTTATGATCAAGTCTATCTATGAACAATATTTGAATCTTCTCTGAATTCTTTTATGTATGATTGGTTTATCTTTACAATTCTCTTCGAATTATCAGTTTGGTTTGGCCTACTAGATTAATCTTTCTTGCAATGGGAGAAGTGCTTAGCTTTGGGTTCAATCTTGCGGTGCTCGATCCCAGTGACAGAAAGGGAAACGACATGTATTGTATTGTTGCCATCGGGGATAAAAAGATGGGGTTTACATCATATTGCATGAGTTTATCCCTCTACATCATGTCATCTTGCTTAAGGCGTTAATCTGTTCTTATGAACTTAATACTCTAGATGCATGCTGGATAGCGGTCGATGTGTGGAGTAATAGTAGTAGATGCAGAATCGTTTCGGTCTACTTGTCTCGGACGTGATGCCTATATACATGATAATGCCTAGATATTCTCATAATTATTTGCTTTTCTATGAATTGCTTGACAGTAATTCGTTCACCCACCGTAATACTTATGCTATCTTGAGAGAAGCCACTAGTGAAACCTATGGCCCCCGGGTCTATTCTCCATCATATGGGTTTCCATCTATTTTATTTTGCAATCTTTACTTTCAATCTATATCATAAAAATACCAAAAATATTTATCTTATTATTATTATCTCTATCAGATCTCACTCTTGCAAGTGGTCGTGAAGGGATTGACAACCCCTTTATTGCGTTGGTTGCGAGGTTCTTATTTGTGTGTGTAGGTACGAGGTGACTCGCGCGTGGTCTCCTACTGGATTGATACCTTGGTTCTCAAAAACTGAGGGAAATACTTACGCTGCTTTACTACATCACCCTTTCCTCTTCAAGGGAAAACCAACGCAGTGCTCAAGAGGTAGTAGGGTAATATGATAATTTCTTGGCGAAGGAGTGCACCGGCATTTGATGGAGATCAGCAAACACTAGTAGAAAAAGGGGCTTTCGTTCGGGCCTGGCTAGCTCATTAGTCCCAGTTCTTCCACGAACTGGGACCAATGGATGCATTCGTCCCGGTTCGTGAGCCCAGGGGGCCGGCCGGGGCCTCGTGGGCATTGGTCCCGGTTCGTATGGACCCATTTGTCCCGGTTCCAGGGACGAACCGGGACCAATGGGCCTCGCTCCTGGCCCACAAACATAGGTCCCAGTTCTTGGCTCGAACCGGGACAGAAGGCTAGGCTTTAGTCCCGGTTCCAGCCACGAACCGGGACAAATGAGCTTCCTGTATATACCCCATCACCGGCGAGCAGAGCACTCCACAGTGCTTTGTTTTTTGCTGGCCGGCGAGGAAGGGCATTTGGGTGCTCTAGCTCACCTCTTATGCATGTGAGGTGTTCGATGAAATGCCCGAGCCACATTAGTTAAGCTTTCTCCTCTCGAAGCTCGACCTCGGAGCTCCATTTTTTCCAAGATTTGTCTAGGTTTTGCGGTCCGTCACGCCCCGTCCTCGTCTTCACCGTCGTCGATCGCCCGCGCCGATCTCGTCGCCGGCACCACCATGGTGAGCCTCTTATTCTTATCTTCTTTCTGAAAGAAAAAAATCTTTCTTTAGATAGATCCTTGTCTAATTTTCTTACTTTTGACACACGTAATTATATATAATGCACGCAGATGAACCGGCAATGGATGTATCGTGACAGACACACCTCCGAGTACATTAACGGCAAACAAGCAGAATGGTTTTATGTGTTGTCCATGCCCTGATTGTGGGAATATGAGGTCTTACTCTGACAAGAAAATCATTCACACCCACCTGCTTTATAAAGGTTTCATGCCACACTATAATGTTTGGACGATGCACGGAGAAATAGGGGTTATGATGGAAGACAGCAAAGAAGAAGAGGACGATGAAAACTATGTGCCCCCTGAATACAGTGATGCTGCAACGGGGGAAGCTGAAGATCAAGAGGAACCAGACGATGTGCCCGGTGATGATCTCCGTCTGGTTATTGTTGATGCAAGGGAAAAGTGCGAAAGTGAAAAGGAGAAGCTGAAGTTCGATCACATGTTAGAGGATCACAAAAAAGGGTTGTACCCCAATTGCGAAGATGGCAACACAAAGCTCGGTACCGTACTGGAATTGCTGCAGTGGAAGGCAGAGAATGTTGTGCCTGACAAAGGATTTGAGAAGCTACTAAAAATATTGAAGAAGAAGCTTCCAAAGGATAACAAATTTCCCGACAGTACGTACGCAGCAAAGAAGGTCGTATGCCCTCTAGGATTGGAGGTGGAGAAGATACATGCATGCCCTAATGACTACATCCTCTACCACGGTGCGTACAAGGATTTGAACGCATGCCCGATATGCGGTGCATTGCGGTATAAGATCATACGAGATGACCCTGGTGATGTTGAGGGTGAGCCCCGCAGGAAGAGGGTTCCTGCGAAGGTGATGTGGTATGCTCCTATAATACCACGGTTGAAACGACTGTTCAGAAACAAAGAGCATGCCAAGTTTATGCGATGGCATAGTGAGGACCGTAAGAAAGAAGGGAAGTTGAGAGCACCCGCTGACGGGTCGCAGTGGAGAAAAATCGAGAGAAAGTACTGGGCTCAGTTTGCAGGTGACCCAAGGAACGTATGGTTTGGTTGAAGCGTGGATGGCATTAATCCTTTCGGGGAGCAGAGCAGCAATCACAGCACCTGGCCCGTGACTCTATATGTATAACCTTCCTCCTTGGATGTGCATGAAGCGGAAGTTCATTATGATGCCAATTCTCATCCAAGGCCCTAAGCAACCCGGCAACGACATTGATGTGTACCTAAGGCCATTAGTTGAAGAACTTTTACAGCTGTGGAATGGAAACGGTGTACGTGCGTGGGATGAGCACAAACAGGTGGAATTTAACCTGCATGCATTGCTGTTTGTAACCATCAACGATTGGCCTGCTCTCAGTAACCTTTCAAGACAGACAAACAAGGGATACCACACATGCATGCACTGTTTAGCTAACACCGAAAGTATATACCTGGACAGATGCAGGAAGAATGTGTATCTGGGCCATCGTCAATTTCTCTGACCAACCATCAATGTCGAAAGAAAGGCAAGCATTTCAAAGGCGAGGCAGATCATCGGAAGAAGCCCGCCATGCGTACCGGTGATCACGTACTTGATATGGTCTATGATTTACACGTAATATTTGGAAAGGGTCCCGACAGACTAGCTGTTCCGAATGACGCTGAGGGACACGCACCCATGTGGAAGAAAAAATCTATATTTTGGGACCTACCCTACTGGAAAGAGCTAGAGGTACGCTCTTCAATCGACGTGATGCACGTGACGAAGAACCTTTGCGTGAACCTTTTAGGATTCTTGGGCGTGTATGGGAAGACAAAAGATACACCTGAGGCACGGGAGGACCTGCAACGTTTGCACGAAAAAGACGGAATGCCTCAAAAGCAGTATGAAGGTCCTGCCAGCTACGCTCTTACCAAAGAAGAGAAGGAAATCTTTTTTGAATGCCTGCTCAGTATGAAGGTCCCGACTGGCTTCTCGTCGAATATAAAGGGAATAATAAATATTCCAGAGAAAAAGTTCCAGAACCTAAAGTCTCATGACTGCCACGTGATTATGACGTAACTGCTTCTGGTTGCATTGAGGGGGCTTCTACCGGAAAACGTCCGATTAGCCATTGTGAAGCTATGTGCATTTCTCAATGCAATCTCTCAGAAGGTGATCGATCCAGAAGTCATACCAAGGCTAAGGAGTGATGTGGCGCAATGTCTTGTCAGTTTCGAGCTGGTGTTCCCACCATCCTTCTTCAATATCATGACGCATGTCCTAGTTCATCTAGTCGACGAGATTGTCATTCTGGGCCCCGTATTTCTACACAATATGTTCCCCTTTGAGAGGTTCATGGGAGTCCTAAAGAAATATGTCTGTAACCGTGCTAGGCCAGAAGGAAGCATCTCCATGGGCCATCAGACAAAGGATGTCATTGGGTTTTGTGTTGACTTCATTCCTGGCCTTAAGAAGATAGGTCTCCCTAAATCGCGGTATGATGGGAGACTGACTGGAAAAGGAACGCTAGGAGCGGAACAATAATATGCAGGGACGGGCATTCTTGGTCTCAAGTACACTACACAGTTCTACAGAACTCTACCTTGGTGACCCCGTATGTCGATGAACACAACAACAGTCTGCGCTCCAAACACCCGGAGTAGTGTGACGACTGGATTACATGTGAACACATCATGACTTTCAGCAGTTGGTTGGAAACACGTCTCAGAGGTGACAACACTGTTTGTGATGAGCTGTACTCGTTGTCCAGGGGACCATCTTCGACTGTATTGACTTACAAAGGATACGAGATAAATGGGAATACATTTTACACGATCACCCAAGATCAAAAGAGCACCAACCAAACCAGCGGTGTTCGCTTTGATGCAGCAACCGAGAGGGGAAAGGACACATATTATGGTCACATAGTGGACATATGGGAACTTGACTATAGACATGATTTTAAGGTCCCTTTGTTTAAGTGCAAATGGGTCAATCTGTCAGGAGGCGGGGTACAGGTAGACCCACAGTACGGAATGACAACAATGGATCTGAACAATCTTGGGTACACTGATGAACCATTCGTCCTAGCCAATGATGTGGCACAGGTTATCTATGTGAAGGACATGTCTACCAAACCAAGAAAAAGAAAAGATAAGGAAGCCAATACATAATACAATGAGCCAAAGCGCCACATAGTTATTTCAGGAAAAAGGGACATCGTGGGAGTGGAGGGCAAGACAGACATGTCCGAAGATTATGAAAAGTTTCATGAAATTCCTCCCTTCAAAGTCAAGGCTGACCCAAGCATCCTGATAAATGATGAAGATTATCCATGGTTACGGCGCAATAAGCAAAGCACACAAGCGAAGAAAAAGTGAAGACTTTCTGTCCACAACTGTTATGATGATACCATGCCAACTTTCAACCTTTTCCTAGTTGATTTGAAATGCATGTTGTAACAGACGAGTTTCTGCCGTTTTGTACACGAAGTGCATCCAGTTTTTGACGTAACCCTCTCAACTTTTTAGCACATGCTATGTGGGTGAAATGATAATAACATGCCAACTTTCAACCTTTTCAGAGTTCATTTGTAGTGCTTTTCATTTTCAGGGTCATATAGCTCAAAAAAATCAGTAAATGCATGAAAAATAACAAATGAAGTCGGAAAGGGTTGAAAATTGATGATGTGGCTTTTAATGGTGCATTTTGAACACACAAAAAGTCTGGAGTTCAAATAAGTTCAAAAATGAAATCCCTTTCTAACAGACGAGTTTCTGTATGAAACTCTGATACTTAGAAAGAGATAGTCCGTTTTGTACACGAAGTGCATCCAGTTTTTGCCGTAACCCTCTCAACTTTTTCGCACATGCTATGTGGGTGAAATGATGATACCATGCTAACTTTCAACCTTTTCAGAGTTCATTTGTAGTGCTTTTCATTTTCAGGGTCATATAGCTAAAAAAATCAATAAATGCATGAAAAATAACAAATGAAGTCAGAAAGGGTTGAAAATTGATGATGTGGTTTTGAATGGTGCATTTTCAATTTATGGGTCATTTAGCTCAAATAATGATCTAATATAAAAAATAATGACCTGGAAAACTGTTATGAAACACTAATAGAAAAATAATAAGCAAAAAGAATTTTCATGAAACTTTTATAAACCTCTAGTATCTTGAGCTTGCGTTGGTTTTCCCCGAAGAGGAAGGGATGATGCAGCAGAGTAGCGTAAGTATTTCCCCCAGTTTTTGAGAACCAAGGTATCAATCCAGTAGGAGGCCACGCTCAAGTCCCTCGTACCTGCACAAAACAATAGCTACTTGCAACCAACGCGATTAGGGGTTCTCAAGCCCTTCACGGTCACATACGAGAGTGTGATCTGATAGATATAATATTTTTTGGTATTTTTGGTATAAAGATGCAAAGTAAAAAGTAAAAGCAAAGTAAAAAAGCAAAGCAAAATTAAAGTGATGGAGATTGATATGCTGAGAATAGACCCGGGGGCCATAGGTTTCACTAGTGGTTTGTCTCAAGAGCATAAGTATTCTACGGTGGGTGAACAAATTACTGTTGAGCAATTGACAGAATTGAGCATAGTTATGAGAATATCTAGGCATGATCATGTATATAGGAATCACGTCCGTGACAAGTAGACCGAAACGATTCTGCATCTACTACTATTACTCCACTCATCGACCGCTATCCAGCATGCATCTAGAGTATTAAGTTAAAAACAGAGTAACACCTTAAGCAAGATGACATGATGTAGAGAGATAAATTCATGCAATATGAAATAAACCCCATCTTGTTATCCTCGATGGCAACGATGCAATACGTGCCTTGCTGCCCCTTCTATCACCGGGTAAGGACACCGCAAGATCGAACCCAAAGCTAAGCACTTCTCCCATGGCAAGAACTACCAATCTAGTTGGCCAAACCATACGGATAATTCGAAGAGACTTGCAAAGATAACCAATCATACATAAGATAATTTAGAGAAGATTCAAATATTATTCATAGATAGACTTGATCATAAACCCACAATTCATCGGTCTCAATAAACACACCGCAAAAAGAAGATTACATCGAATAGATCTCCACAAGAGAGGGGGAGAACTTTGTATTGAGATTCAAAGAGAGAGAAGAAGCCATCTAGCTACTAACTATGGGCCCGAAGGTCTGAGGTAAACTACTCACACTTCATCGGAGGGGCTAGGATGATGTAGAAGCCCTCCGTGATGACGGCCCTCTTCCGGCGGACCTCTGGAACAGGCCCCAAGATGGGATCTCGTGGATACAGAAAGTTGCGGCGGTGGAATTAGGTTTTTGGCTCCTGTTCTGATCGTTTGGGGGTACATGTGTATATATAGGAGGAAGAAGTACGCCGAAGGAGCAATGAGGGGCCCACGAGGCAGGGGGCGCGCCCTAGGGGGGCGCCCCCCACCCTCGTGACCGCCTCTTTTGTTCCTTGGAGCAGGGTCCAAGTCTCCTGGATCACGTTCGGTGAGAAAATCACGTTCCCAAAGATTTTATTCCGTTTGGACTCCGTTTGATATTCCGTTTCTTCGAAACACTGAAATAGGTAAAAAACAGCAATTCTGGGCTGGGCCTCCGGTTAATAGGTTAGTCCCAAAAATAATATAAAAGTGGAAAATAAAGCCCAATATAGTCCAAAACAATAGATAATATAGCATGGAGCAATCAAAAATTATAGATACGTTGGAGACGTATCAGGCATCCCCAAGCTTAATTCCTGCTCGTCCTCGAGTAGGTAAATGATAAAAAGAGAATTTTTGATGCGGAGTGCTACTTGGCATAATTTCAATGCAAATCTTCTTAATTTTGGTATGAATATTCAGATTCGAAAGATTCAAGACAAAAGCTTATATTGACATAAAAATAATAATACTTCAAGCATACGAACAAAGCAATTATGAATTCTCAAAATAACATGGCCAAAGAAAGTTATCCCTACAAAATCATATAGTCTGGCTATGCTCTATCTTCACCACATAAAATATTTAAATCATGCACAACCCCGATGACAAGCCAAGCAATTGTTTCATACTCTAACTTTTTCAAAACTTTTTCAATATTCACGCAATACATGAGCGTGAGCCATGGATATAGCACTATAGGTGGAATAGAATGGTGGTTGTGGAGAAGACAAAAAGGAGAAGATAGTCTCACATCAACTAGGCGTATCAACGGGCTACAGAGATGCCCATCAATAGATATCAATGTGAGTGAGTTGGGATTGCCATGCAACGGATGCACTAGAGCTATAAGTATATGAAAGCTCAAAAAGAAACTAAGTGGGTGTGCATCCAACTTGCTTGCTCATGAAGACCTAGGGCAATTTGAGGAAGCCCATCATTGGAATATACAAGCCAAGTTCTATAATGTAAAATTCCCACTAGTATATGAAAGTGATAACATGAGAGACTCTCTACTATGAAGATCATGGTGCTACTTTGAAGCACAAGTGTGGTAAGAGGATAGTAACATTGTCCCTTCTCTCTTTTTCTCTCATTTTTTATATTTTTTTTATTTGGGACTTTTCTCTTTTTTTATGGCCTCTTTTTATTTGGGCTTCTTTGGCCTCTTTTATTTATTTATTTTTCGTCCGGAGTCTCATCCCGACTTGTGGGGGAATCATAGTCTCCATCATTCTTTCCTCACTGGGACAATGCTCTAATAATGATGATCATCACACTTTTATTTTTCTTACAACTCAACAATTACAACTCGATATTTAGAACAAAATATGACTCTATGTGAATGCATCCGGCGGTGTACCGGGATATGCAATATGACAATGATGAATGTGTCATGATGAACTAGATGGTGGAAAGTTGCATGGCAATATATCTCGGAATGGCTATGGAAATGCCATAATAGGTAGGTATGGTGGCTGTTTTGAGGAAGGTATATGGTAGGTGTATGATACCGGCGAAAGGTGCGCGGTATTAGAGAGACTAGCAAAGGTGGAAGGGTGAGAGTGCGTATAATCCATGGACTCAACATTAGTCATAAAGAACTAATATACTTATTGCAAAAATCTAGAAGTTATCAAAGCAAAGCATTACGCGCATGCTCCTAGGGGGATAGATTGGTAGGAAAAGACCATCGCTCGTCCCCGACCGCCACTCATAAGGAAGACAATCAATAAATAAATCATGCTCCGACTTCATCACATAATGGTTCACCATACGTGCATGCTACGGGAATCACAAACTTAAACACAAGTATTCTTTAAATTCACAACTAATCAACTAGCATGACTTTAATATTATCACCTCCATATCTCAAAGCAATTATCATGCTTCAATCTTTTCTTAGTATTCAACGCACTCAAAAGAAAGTTTCACAAATCTCGAATACCAAGCATATTATTATTAAGCAAATTACCATGCTATTAAGAGACTCTCAAAATAATTTAAGTGAAGCATGAGAGATCAATAGTTTCTTTAAAACAAATCCACCACCGTGCTCTAAAAGATCTAAGTGAAGCACATAGAGAAAAATTATAACGCTCAAAATATATAAGTGAGGCACATAGAGCAAAACTACTTAGCTCAAAAGATATAAGTGAAGCACATAGAGCAAAACTACTTAGCTCAAAAGATATAAGTGAAGCACATAGAGTATTCTATCAACTTTTAATTCATGTATGGCTCTCTCAAAAGGTGTGTACAGCAAGGATGATTGTGGCATACTAAGACACAAAGACACAAATAATACAAGACGCTCCAAGCAAAACACATATCATGTTGGTGAATAAAAATATAGCTCCAAGTAAATTACCGATGGAAGTGGACGAAAGAGGGATGCCTTCCGGGGCATCCCCAAGCTTTGACTTTTTGGTGTCCTTGGATTATCTTGGGGGTGCCATGGGCATCCCCAAGCTTAGAATCTTGCCACTCCTTGTTCCATAATCCATCACAAGAATTCACCCAAAACTTGAAAACTTCACAACACAAAACTCAAAGAAGAAAACTCGTGAGCTCCGTTAGCGAAAGAAAACAAAAGACCACTTCAAGGTACTGTAATGAACTCATTCTTTATTTATATTGGTGTTAAACCTACTGTATTCCAACTTCTCTATGGATTATAAACTATTTTACTAGCCATAGATTCATCAAAATAAGCAAACAACACACGAAAAACAGAATCTGTCAAAAACAGAACAGTCTGTAGTAATCTGTAGCTAGCGCAAGATCTGGAACCCCAATTTTTTTTAATAAATTTCCGGACGTGAGTAATTTATCTATTAATACTCTGCAAAAAGAATTAACTAAATATCACTCTTCAAATAAAAATGACAGCAGTTCTCGTGAGCGCTAAAGTTTCTGTTTTTTACAGCAAGTTCAACAAGACTTTCCCCAAGTCTTCCCAACGGTTCTACTTGGCACAAACACTAATTAAACACAAAAAAACACAACCAAAGCAGAGGCTAAATAATTTATTTATTACTAAACAGGAGCAAAAATCAAGGAATAAAAACAAAATTGGGTTGCGTCCCAACAAGCGCTATCGTTTAACACCCCTAGCTAGGCATAAAAGCGAGGATAGATCTAAGTATTGCCATCTTTAGTAGGCAATCCATAAGTGGCTCTCATGATAGTTTCATATGGAAATTTTATTTTCTTTCTAGGAAAGTGTTCCATGCCCTTTTTTAATGGAAATTGAAATCTAATATTCCCTTCCTTCATATCAATAATCGCACCATCCATTCTAAGGAAAGGTCTACCAAGAATGATAGGGCAAGAAGGATTGCAATCTATATCAAGAACAATGAAATCTACGGGCACATAATTCCTATTTGCAACAATAAGAAAATCATTAATTCTTCCCATAGGTTTCTTAATAGTGGAATCCGCAAGATGCAAGTTTAGAGAGCAATCATCAAAATTACGGAAATCTAGCAAATCACACAAAGTCTTGGGAATAGTAGAGACACTAGCACCCAAATCACACAAAGCATAAAACTCATGATATTTAATTTTAATTTTAATAGTTGGTTCCCATTCATCATAGAGTTTTCTAGGGATAGAAACTTTCAACTCAAGTCTTTCTTCATAAGATTGCATCAAGGCATCAACAATATGTTCGGTGAAGGCTTTATTTTGACTATAAGCATGTGGAGAATTTAGCACGGATTGCAACAAGGAAATACAATCAATTAAAGAGCAACTTTCATAATTAAATTCCTTGAAATCCAATATAGTGGGTTTAGCAACATCTACATTTTTATTTCTTTCAATCCCACTTTCATCAATTTCATCATTAAGATCTAAATACTCCGAATTTTTAGAACGCCTTCTAGGTAAAGGAAGATCATATTCAGTTTCATCAAGATTCATATTGCAAAATAAAGATTTAATAGGAGACACATCAATAACTTTTAGATCTTCATCTTGATTTTCATAGGAATTGGAAGAACACGCTTTAATAAAGGCATCTTTGGAAGCACGCATCCTAGCGGTTCTTTCCTTACACTCATCAATTGAAATCTCATGGCTTTTAGAGACTCATTGATATCATGCTTAGGTGGAATAGATATAAGTTTCAAAGAATCAACATCAAGAGCAATTCTATCAACGTTCCTAGCCAAATCATCAATCTTAAGCATTTTTTCTTCAATCATAGCATTAAAATTCTTTTGCGAAGAAATAAATTCTTTAATATTAGATTCAAAATCAGAGGGCATCTTAGTATAATTTCCATAAGAGTTGTTGTAGGAATTCCCATAATTATTAGAAGGATTACTAGGATATGGCCTAGGATTAAAATTCCCTCTATAAGCGTTGTTACCAAAATTATTCCTACCAACAAAATTCACATCCATAGATTCATTGTTATTCTCAATCAAAGTAGACAAAGGCATATCATTAGGATCAGAAGAAACACTCTTAGTAGCAAATAATTTCATAAGTTCATCCATCTTTCCACTAAACACATTGATTTCTTCTATCGCATGCACTTTTTTATTAGAAGTTCTTTCAGTATGCCATTGAGAATAATTAACCATAATATTATCTAGGAGTTTAGTAGCATCTCCTAAAGTGATTTCCATAAAAGTGCCTCCCGCGGCCGAATTTAAAAGATTTCTAGAAGCAAAATTCAATCCGGCATAAAAATTTTGTATAATCATCCACAAATTCAAACCATGAGTAGGGCAATTACGTATCATTAATTTCATTCTCTCCTAAGCTTGTGCAACATGTTCATGATCAAGTTGTTTAAAGTTCATAATATCGTTTCTAAGAGAGATGATCTTAGCGGGAGGAAAATACTTAGAGATAAAAGCATCTTTGCACTTGTTCCATGAATCAATACTATTCTTAGGCAAAGACGAAAACCAAGCTTTAGCACGATCTCTAAGCGAAAAAGGAAATAGCTTCAATTTAACGACATCATTATCGACATTTTTTTCTTTTGCATATCACATAAATCAACGAAGCTATTCAGATGAGTAGCGGCATCTTCACTAGGAAGGCCAGTGAATTGATCTTTCAAAACAAGATTCAACAAAGCAGTATTAATTTCACAAGATTCAGCATCGGTAAGAGGAGCAATCGGAGTGCTAAGGAAATCATTATTATTGGTATTGGTGAAGTCACACAATTTAGTATTATCTTGAACCATCGCGACAAACAAGCAAATTAGCACACGAGCAAACAAAAAGCAAACGGGCAAAAGAGGCAAATAGAGAGGGAGGATAGAGAGAGAGAGAGAGGGCGAATAAAATGGCAAGGGTGAAGTGGGGGAGAGGAAAATGAGAGGCAAATGGCAAATAATGTAATGCGAGAGATAGGGATTGCGATGGGTACTTGGTATGTTTACTTTTTGCGTACACTCCCCGGCAACGGTGCCAGAAATCCTTCTTGCTACGTCTTGAGCTTGCGTTGGTTTTCCCTGAAGAGGAAGGGATGATGCAGCAGAGTAGCGTAAGTATTTCCCTCAGTTTTTGAGAACCAAGGTATCAATCCAGTAGGAGGCCATGCTCAAGTCCCTCGTACCTGCACAAAACGATAGCTACTCGCAACCAACGCGATTAGGGGTTGTCAAGCCCTTCACGGTCACTTACGAGAGTGAGATCTGATAGATATAATATTTTTGGTATTTTTGGTATAAAGATGCAAAGTAAAAAGTAAAAGCAAAGTAAAAAAGCAAAGCAAGATTAAAGTGATGGAGATTGATATGATGAGAATAGACCCGGGGGGCCATAGGATTCACTAGTGGCTTCTCTCAAGAGCATAAGTATTCTACGGTGGGTGAACAAATTACTGTTGAGCAATTGAAAGAATTGAGCATAGTTATGAGAATATCTAGGCATGATCATGTATATAGGCATCACGTCCATGACAAGTAGACCGAAACGATTCTGCATCTACTACTATTACTCCACTCATCGACCGCTATCCAGCATGCTTCTAGAGTATTAAGTTAAAAACAGAGTAACGCCTTAATCAAGATGACATGATGTAGAGAGATAAATTCATGCAATATGAAATAAACCCCATCTTGTTATCCTCGATGGCAACGATGCAATACGTGCCTTGCTGCCCCTTCTGTCACTGGGTAAGGACACCGCAAGATTGAACCCAAAGCTAAGCACTTCTCCCATGGCAAGAACTACCAATCTAGTTGGCCAAACCAAACGGATAATTCGAAGAGACTTGCAAAGATAACCAATCATACATAAAAGAATTCAGAGAAGATTCAAATATTATTCATAGATAGACTTGATCATAAACCCACAATTCATCGGTCTCAACAAACACACCGCAAAAAGAAGATTACATCGAATAGATCTCCACAAGAGAGGGGGAGAACTTTGTATTGAGATTCAAAGAGAGAGAAGAAGCCATCTAGCTACTAACTATGGACCCGAAGGTCTGAGGTAAACTACTCACACTTCATCGGAGGGGCTAGGATGATGTAGAAGCCCTCCGTGATAACGGCCCTCTTCCGGCGGAGCTCCGGAATAGGACCCAAGATGGGATCTCGTGGATACAGAAAGTTGCGGCGGTGGAATTAGGTTTTTGGCTCCTGTTCTGATTGTTTGGGGGTACGTGTGTATATATAGGAGGAAGAAGTACGCCGGAGGAGCAATGAGGGGCCCACGAGGCAGGGGGGGCGCGCCCCCCACCCTCGTGACCGCCTCTTTTGTTCCTTGGAGCAGGGTCCAAGTCTCTTGGATCACGTTCGGTGAGAAAATCACGTTCCCGAAGATTTTATTCCGTTTGGACTCCGTTTGATATTCCGTTTCTTCGAAACACTGAAATAGGTAAAAAACAGCAATTCTGGGCTGGGCCTCCGGTTAATAGGTTAGTCCCAAAAATAATATAAAAGTGGAAAATAAAGCCCAATATAGTCCAAAACAATAGATAATATAGCATGGAGAAATCAAAAATTATAGATACATTGGAGACGTATCAGTATGTATGTATATGGATGTATGTATGTATGTATGGATGGATGGATATGCATGTATATGGATGGATGTATGTGTATGTGTTCATAGTTTTTTTTGTTCATAGTTTTGTTTTTGTTCATAGTTTTTTGTTCATAGCATTTTTATAGGCTGTATAGTTTTATTTTTGTTCAATGTTTATGGTTAGAAGAGGAGCGGAAAAAATTGTGTTGCAAAAGTTACATTTAAGGTTAGTTGATTTAGTGCATTTTAGGTTATCAGTTCTACTGTTAGTGCATTTAAAGTTAGTTTATTTTTAGTTGAACTAGTTGATTAATTAATAAAACTACTTTATGTTACTATATATAGAAGTAGTTTATTTTTAGTAAGTACTACTTTATTTTATTTATAGTAAGTGTTTAGTAGTTGAACTAGTTGATTTAATAAAACTACTTTATTTTACTATATATAGAAGTCGTTTATTTTTAGTAAGTACTACTTTATTTTATTTATAGTAAGTGCTTAATTAGTAGTTGAACTAGTTGATTCAATAAAACTAGTTTATTTTACTATAGAAGTAGTTTATTTTTAGAAAGAAAATTAATAGAACTAGTTTATTTTTTTTAGTTCAAGCAATTATTCCCGCATTGACATCGATGATGTCCGGGACTGGGCTCCGTCGGGCTGGTATTGGAAGGTGCTACCTTCTGGGGGGCGTAGGTTGGTGAGGAGCCAGCCTGTCGTTGACCCAATCCTTGTTTGGTGGCGGTCGCATGGGCCAGTGACGGTGCCTAGGCTTCCGGACACCGCGGAGGTGGTACATCACCGTGTCAGCGAGGAGGACGAGCACGTCCGTCTCTACATGGTTGCGTTGGAGGGCAGGTTCGACAATACCTGGCAGGTTCTTCAGGGATCTCACTGGAGCGATCCTGTGATGGTTCCTTCTCTTTGGGTGTCCACCGCCCGTGCCGATACCTGTCGGGCGCTACGGTTCTAGTTGTACTAGCGATGTTATATGTATGATAGTATTCGAGGTGTATTAGTGATAATATTCGACGATGTACGGACGCAAGAGATGATGTAGTTTTGCTTATAATTGAATGCATCCTAATTTGAATACTACTTTATTTTGCGATTTGATTTTGCTTATTGAATGCTCAAATTGGAAAACTACTCCTACTTTGAATGCTAAAATTGGAGAGCACTATGCAAGGCGTATGCATATGATTAGTTGATAGCTTATAGGGTTTTTGTTTTCACAGAAATCTAGGAGACCCCCTCCATCATCCCCGCCGTCATCCCCGTCACCGACCCCCTCCGACCTCGAGGTGAGACCAGCCAAATCCTTTTTTAGAAAGATAATTAAACGATATTTCAGGTTGACTTTAAGTCTGTCGAGTCTCCACCATATATGAGAGGACGAAGAAGCCCGACTGTTGTCGTGGGGGTCGTTTCTCCTTCTTCTTCGGGTGCTAGACCTTTGTTATGCACTAGGGGAAGAAGGAGTAATGACCATCACCGACGGTCGCAAATGTCAGAGAGGAATCAGTGAGGGAGAGTTCCACCATATATATATAAGAGGACGAAGAATCCCGACTGTTGTCGTGGGAGTCGCTTCTCCTTCGTTCCCGTGTGCTAGACATTTTGGTGTAATGCACTCGGGGACAAAGTGAGGAGCGACCATCACCGAGAGTCGAATATATACACCACGTGAGCTGAGAGTTTTCAAGAAAAGACTCGACAGACCGATAGTCAACCCGTGATGAATAATAATGATCTAATTTAGTTTTTGTAGTACATATATTTAATTGTACAAGTTTAATCTTTGAATTATGAACGTAGGAAATGTCGTCATCGGACGACAAAAGTCTCTCGGGGGAGTGCAGCTGGTGCCACGACGATCGAGGTCTGTGCAACATGCCTCACCTGGACGATGATCGGCGCTTCAGCATTAAGCTCAAGGAGACCTTCGATGTTGAAATGGTACGCAATGACGACAAGTGTTTTTTCGTAATTAAGCATGACTACAACTATTTCAACGTGTAATTTTCATCTTTTACAATTCGAGTAGCTTATCCCATGCCATGCAAGGCGCTATGTCTTGGAGAGGATGGGTTCTGAAGACCATGAAAGTTTCGAAACAAAGAAAATTCACCTAAGGACTCATCATGATGTGGATTGAAGTAAAGTTGTACAATTCTGAGAGCGTAACCCATTTTGGTTGCAAAAAATGGGAGCACTTTGCAAGATGTGTGGTTTTGATGAGGGTATGCTTGTCACCATGGATCTTGGTGATCCTGAAATCGAGCAAGACAATATGGACATTTGGGTCCTTGTTGATACGCCTCCAATTCTACGGCTATGTGAGTTTCTCAAACATAGTTATTAGCTAATTTATATTGTTTATTTCAAAATAGTTGACAGCTTATTTCCATTGACAGCTTATTTTCATTCTTCAAAAAATGTGCGGGAGATGGTAGACAAAACCCACTACACCGATGGCTCCGAATTAACTTACAAGGAGAAAAATCATCTGGTCGGATTTTGTACTGACATTGAGAATTACAATATCTACAATCAAACTCCTCAACATTATGTTCAATACGTGCCACTAGTGCATGTGTTCAACTACGGTAACTAGCATGGATATACCCTGGTAAAAAAATTTACTATTACGACATCCGTGCATCTTTTGCATACTTCTAAAACTAGTACTTCATTGCTAACTATGAAGTTATTACTATGTTTTTCAACAGATAATCCCAGAGAATTGTGTGCCTCATTTGATGTATCAGAAAGGTAGCCTTAATATTTTGAACATACAGCTAGGTCATCCTACGAATCTCAACTGTCCATACCAGATTTCTAAAATAAGTGGAGACATGCAAATCAAAGGATGGAAAAAATGTATGGACAGTCGTAAGGAGGTTCTTGGAAGCAAAAGGAAGCGAAGCGCAAGAATTGGAGACAGGATGATCTCCATTCTCCATAATGGAGAGTCAAGGTCTATTTTGTTTTATGCTATTTTACCTTAAAGAGGGTATTTAGGTCCTACCTAATACTGATGATCATGTGCTAAGAACAATTAAGTAGGGTTGGTTCGATGACTATGAGGATGATGATCGTATGACTTGTTATTAATAAGGAGTAGAAGTTGTATGATGATGATTAGTAGGACTTGTTATTATGATGATGCATGATGCGAGCATGAAGAGTTATCATATATCTGTGGGTGAAATGAACATGGATTGGATTGAAGTGAAGGCAACATGCATGTGGTGCATGTCGAAAGTAGTACAATCCAAACTTGATCAAGTTAGGATTAGTATTACTTTCGACATGCACCACATGTTGCCTCACTTCAATCTAAGTCATGTTTAGGCATAGCAGTAGCAGTAGCATGGAGATAAAAGAGGACACATATCTCTATTAGCTACCTATACGAACCTAAATTAACCCCCAAAACCCCAAAACCACCTCCTTTAACTATTCCACATTTCCTTAAGTGCGTACCAAATTCGTGACTTAAATATTCTCCCCCACGATCTGATCGTAAGAATTTTATCTTTCGGTCACGTTGATTCTCAACCTCATTCTGAAATTCCTTGAACTTTTCAAAGGTCTCAGACTTGTGTTTCATTAAGTAGACATATCCATATCTACTCAAGTCATCAGTGAGGGTGAGAACATAACGATAGCCACCGCGAGACTCAACACTCATTGGACGGCACACATCAGTATGTATGATTTCCAACAAGTTGGTTGCTCGCTCCATTGTTCCTGAGAATGGAGTCTTGTTCATTTTACCCATGAGGCATGGTTCGCACGTGTCAAATGATTCGTAATCAAGAGACTCTAAAAGTCCATCTGCATGGAGCTTCTTCATGCGTTTGACACCTATGTGACCAAGGCGGCAGTGCCACAAGTATGTGGGACTATCATTATCAACCTTACATCTTTTGGTATTCACACTATGAATATGTGTAGCATTACGCTCGAGATTCATTAAGAATAAACCATTCACCATCGGAGCATGACCATAAAACATATCTCTCATATAAATAGAACAACCATTATTCTCGGATTTAAATGAGTAGCCATCTCGTATTAAACGAGATCCTGATACAATGTTCATGCTCAAACTTGGCACTAAATAACAATTATTGAGGTTCAAACTAATCCCGTAGGTAAATGTAGAGGTAGTGTGTCGACGGCGATCACATCGACCTTGGAGCCATTCCCGACGCGCATCGTCACCTCGTCCTTCGCCAGTCTCCGCTTATTCCGCAGCTCCTGCTTTGAGTTACAAATGTGATCAACCGCACCAGTATCAAATACCCAGGAGCTACTACGAGTACTGGAAGGTACACATCAATTACATGTATATCACATATACCTTTCGTGATGCCGGCCTTCTTGTCCGCTAAGTATTTGGGGTAGTTCCACTTCCGGTGACCACTTCCCTTGCAATAAAAGCACTCAGTCTCGGGCTTGGGTCCATTCTTTGGCTTCTTCCCGGCAGCTTGGTTGCCGGGCGCGGCAACTCCCTTGCCGTCCTTCTTGAAGTTCTTCTTACCCTTGCCTTTCTTGAACTTAGTGTTTTTATTCACCATCAACACTTGATGTTCATTTTTGACTTCTACCTCTGCTGATTTCAGCATTGTAAATACTTCAGGAATGGTCTTTTCCATCCCCTGCATATTGAAGTTCATCACAAAGCTCTTGTAGCTCGGTGGAAGCGACTGAAGGATTCTGTCAATGACCACGTCATCCGGGAGATTAACTCCCAGCTGAGTCAAGCGGTTATGTAACCCAGACATAGTGAGTATGTGCTCACTGAAAGAACTATTTTCCTCCATCTTACAGCTGATGAACTTGTCGGAGACTTCATATCTCTCGACCCGGGCATGAGCTTGAAAAACCATTTTCAGCTCTTCGAACATCTCATATGCTCCGTGTCTCTCAAAACGCTTTTGGAGCCCCGGTTCTAAGCTGTAAAGCATGCCACACTGAACGAGCGAGTAATCATCGGAACGTGTCTGCCAAGAGTTCATAACGTCTTGTTCTGCAGGGAGAACAGGTGCTTCACCTAGCGGTGCTTGTAGGACATAATCTTTCTTGGCAGCTATGAGGATGATCCTCAGGTTCCGGACCCAGTCCGTATAGTTGCTGCCATCGTCTTTCAGCTTGGTTTTCTCTAGGAACGCGTTGAAGTTGAGGATAACGTTGGCCATTTGATCTACAAGACATGTTGTAAAGATTTTAGACTAAGTTCATGATAATTAAGTTCATCTAATCAAATTATTCAATGAACTCCCACTCAGATAGACATCCCTCCAGTCATCTAAGTATAACATGATCCGAGTTAACTAGGTCGTGTCCGATCATCACGTGAGACGGACTAGTCAACGTCGGTGAACATCTTCATGTTGATCGTATCTTCTATACGACTCATGCTCGACCTTTCGGTCTTCTGTGTTCCGAGGCCATGTCTGTACATGCTAGGCTCGTCAAGTCAACCTAAGTGTTTGCATGTGTAAATCTGTCTTACACCCGTTGTATGTAAACGTTGGAATCTATCACACCTGATCATCACGTGGTGCTTCGAAACAACGAACTGTCGCAACGGTGCACAGTTAGGGGGAACACTTTCTTGAAATTATTATGAGGGATCATCTTATTTACTACCATCATTCTAAGTAAACAAGATGTAAAACATGATAAACATCACATGCAATCAAATAATAATAGTGACATGATATGGCCAATATCACATAGCTCATTTGATCTCCATCTTGGGGCTCCATGATCATCTTGTCACCGGCATGACACCATGATCTCCATCATCATGATCTCCATCATCGTGTCTCCATGAAGTTGCTCGCCAACTATTACTTCTACTACTATGGCTAACACGTTTAGCAATAAAGTAAAGTAATTTACATGGCGTTTCTCAATGACACGCAGGTCATACAAAAAATAAAGACAACTCCTATGGCTCCTGCCGGTTGTCATACTCATCGACATGCAAGTCGTGATTCCTATTACAATAGCATGAACATCTCATACATCACATATATATCATTCATCACAACTTTGGCCATATCACATCACAAAACACTTGCTGCAAAAACAAGTTAGACGTCCTCTAATTGTTGTTGCAAGTTTTACGTGGCTGCAATAGGGTTCTAGCAAGAACGTTTTCTTACGTACGTGAAAGCCACAACGTGATTTGTCAACTTCTATTTACCCTTCATAAGGACCCTTTTCATCGAATCCGCTCCAACTAAAGTGGGAGAGATAGACACCCGCCAGCCACCTTATGCAACTAGTGCATGTCAGTCGGTGGAACCGGTCTCACGTAAGCGTACGTGTAAGGTTGGTTCGGGCCGCTTCATCCCACAATACCGTTGAAGCAAAATAAGACTAGTAGCGGCAAGAAAGTTGACAACATCTACGCCCACAACAAATTGTGTTCTACTCGTGCAAAGAGAACTACGCATAGATCTAGCTCATGATGCCACTGTTGGGGAACGTTGCAGAAAACAAAAAATTTCCTACGGTTTCACCAAGATCCATCTATGAGTTCATCTAGCAACGAGTGATCGGATTGCATCTACATACCTTTGTAGATCGCGAGCGGAAGCGTTCAAAGAACGGGGATGAGGGAATCATACTCGACGTGATCCAAATCACCGGAGATCCTAGCGCCGAACGGACGGCACCTCCGCGTTCAACACATGTACGGTCAGCGTGACGTCTCCTCCTTCTTGATCCAGCTAGGGGGGAGGAGAGGTTGATGAAGATCCAGCAGCACGACGGCGTGGTGGTGGATGCAGCAGTCACCACAGCAGGGCTTCGCCGTTCTTCTGCGAGAGGGAGAGGTGTAGCAGGGGAGAGGGAGGTGCCAAGAGTCAAGGGTGCGGCTGCCCCTCCCTCCCCCCCCTTTATATAGGCCCCTAGGGGGGTGCTCCGGCCCTAGGAGATGGGATCTCCTAGGGGGCGGCGGCCAAGGGGTGGAGTGCCCCCCAAGCCAGGTGGGCCCCCCCCCCACCCTAGGGTTCCCAACCCTAGGCGTATGGGGTGGGCCAAGGGGGGCGCACCAGCCCACTATGGGCTGGTTCCCCTCCCCACTTAAGCCCATGGGGCCCTCCGAGATGGGTGGCCCCACCCGATGGACCCCCGGGACACTTCTGGTGGTCCCGGTACAATACCGGTGACCCCGAAACTCTCCCGATGGCCGAAACTGCACTTCCTATATATAATTCTTCACCTACGGACCATTCCGGAACTCCTCGTGACGTCCGAGATCTCATCTGGGACTCCGAACAACTTTCGGGTTACTACATATTCATATCTCTACAACCCTAGCATCACCGAACCTTAAGTGTGTAGACCCTACGGGTTCGGGAGACATGTAGACATGACCGAGATGGCTCTCCGGTCAATAACCAACAGCGGGATCTGGATACCCATGTTGGCTCCCACATGCTCCTCGATGATCTCATCAGATGAACCACGATGTCGAGGATTCAAGCAACCCCGTATACAATTCCCTTTGTCAATCGGTACGTTACTTGCCCGAGATTCGATCGTCGGTATCCCAATACCTCGTTCAATCTCGTTACCGGCAAGTCACTTTACTCGTACCGTAATGCATGATCCCGTGACCAGACACTTGGTCACTTTGAGCTCATTATGATGATGCATTACCGAGTGGGCCCAGAGATACCTCTCCGTCATACGGAGTGACAAATCCCAGTCTTGATCCGTGTCAACCCAACAGACACTTTCGGAGATACCTGTAATGTACCTTTATAGTCACCCAGTTATGTTGTGATGTTTGGCACACCCAAAGCACTCCTACGGTATCCGAGAGTTACACGATCTCATGGTCCAAGGAAAAGATACTTGACATTGGAAAAACTCTAGCAAACGAACTATACGATCTTGTGCTATGTTTAGGATTGGGTCTTGTCCATCACATCATTCTCCTAATGATGTGATCTCGTTATCAATGACATCCAATGTCCATAGTCAGGAAACCATGACTATCTGTTGATCAACGAGCTAGTCAACTAGAGGGTTACTAGGGACATGTTGGTGTCTATGAATTCACACATGTATTACGATTTCTGGATAACACAATTATAGCATGAATAAAAGACAATTATCATGAACAAGGAAATATAATGATAATGCTTTTATTATTGCCTCTAGGGCATATTTCCAACAGCATGGTCATGGTTCGGGTTCGACCAAGCTCCCAAGTGATTCTGTGGCCTTAGGCCGGTCAAAAGGCATGACTGGTTCAGACATGACCAAGTCCCCAAGTGATCTGGTGGCTCTCGCCTATCAAGAGGTATGGTATTGGTTCGGACACGACCAAACCCCCAAGTGATATAACATGATGCTTTTAAAAAGTGAACTCAAGGGGTAAACCGGAGGCTGCTTTAGAGCAACTCCGTGTAACCTCACATGATGTAAAGAACAGATACCCCGCTTTAGCTGAGGTTCCAGTTTATTATATTTAATCATAATATATACAGTGTCGTAATATGTACATAAGTATAGCCAATGGCTCACGCATAGTAAGGCCGAAGATGAGCTATGTTCCACGGCCTGTTGGTCTCCTCCTCTGATGTGCGTGAGTCTTTATGCTCTCGAATATCGATCAGATAGTACGACCCGTGGTGCAGATTCTTGCTGACCACGAAAGGCCCCTCCCAGGGTGGGGATAGCTTATGCATATCAGTCTGATCTTGGATGAGCCGAAGCACCAAATCTCCTTCCTGAAAGGTCCTGGTTCTGACTCGGCAACTGTGATAACAACGAAGATCTTGCTGGTAAATCGCCGATCGGGCGGCTGCGATGTCACGCTCTTCATCCAACCGGTCCAAAGCATCTTGCCGTGCCGTCTCGTTGTCCGCTTCAATATAAGCCGTCACACGAGGTGAATCATGACGGATATCACTGGGGAGAACCGCCTCCGCTCCATAAACCATGAAGAACGGTGTGTACCTTGTTGATCTGTTGGGTGTTGTATTGATGCTCCATAACACAGATGGTAATTCTTCTACCCAACAACCCGGCGTTCTCTGCAAAGGAACCATGAGCCGGGGCTTGATGCCTCTCAAGATCTCTTGATTAGCTCTTTCTGCTTGACCATTGGACTGTGGATGTGCCACTGATGAAATGTCGAGCCGGATGTGCTCCCGTTCACAGAACTCCTTCATAGCACCTTTGGACAAATTGGTACCATTATCTGTGATAATACTGTGCGGAAAGCCAAACCGGAAAATCACCTTTTTGATGAACTGAACCGCTGTGGCCGCATCACACTTGCTAACAGGTTCTGCCTCCACCCACTTTGTAAACTTGTCAACCGCCACCAGGAGGTGGGTCTTCTTATCTTTGGACCTTTTGAAAGGCCCAACCATATCCAGCCCCCAAGTCGCAAACGGCCAAGTAATTGGAATCATTCTCAATTCTTGAGCCGGTACATGAGCACGTCTTGAAAACCTTTGGCAACCATCACATCGTCTGACCAGATCCTCTGCATCAGCATGAGCAGTTAACCAATAGAAGCCATGGCGAAATGCTTTAGCCACCAGAGACTTTGAACCGGCGTGGTGACCACAATCTCCTTCGTGGATCTCACGCAAAATTTCACGGCCTTCTTCAGGAGACACGCAACATTGAAAAGCTCCTGACACACTGCAATGATGCAACTCGCCGTTGATGATAGCCATGGACTTGGATCGCCGGATTATCTGCCGGGCCAGAATCTCATCCTCTGGCAACTCGCCCTGGTTCTTGTACGCCAGATAAGGAAGCGTCCAATCCGGAATAACATGAAGAGCTGCCACCAATTGAGCCTCCGGATCAGGAATAGCCAAATCCTCTTCACCAAGGATCTTAACCGACGGGTTGTGCAGCACATCCAGAAAAACATTGGGCGGGACCGGTTTGCGCTGAGAGCCCAGCCGGCTTAAAGCGTCCGCCGCTTCATTTTTCCGCCGGTCCACGTGGTCCACCTGATAGCCTTTGAAATAACCTGCAACAATATCCACCTCATGACAATATGCTGCCATGAGTGGGTCCTTGGAGTCCCAAGTGCCAGACACTTGCTGAGCCACAAGGTCCGAGTCATCAAAGCACTTAACTCGACTTAGATTCATCTCCTTAGCCATCCGGAGATCATGGAACAAGGCTTCATACTCAGCTGCATTGTTAGTACAAGGGAACATTAAGCGGAGAACATAACAAAACTTATCACCTCATGGGGAAGTTAACACGACTCCAGCCCCCGAGCCTTCCAATTGTCTGGATCCGTCAAAATGGATGGTCCAATATGTGTGATCCGGCTTTTCTTCAGGTGCTTGCATCTCCGTCCAATCATTGATGAAATCAACAAGCACTTGAGACTTAACCGCCGTCCAAGGCACATACTTCAAACCGTGCGGCCCAAGCTCTATAGCCCACTTGGCAATCCGGGCAGTTGCTTCCCAGTTCTGGATGATATCTCCCAAAGGAGCAGAACTAACCACCGTAATTGGGTGCCCTTGGAAGTATTGTTTAAGCTTCCGGCTTGCCATAAAAACTCCATACACCAGCTTCTGCCAATGCGGATACCTTTGCTTGGACTCAATTAGTACCTCGCTGATATAATAGACCGGACGTTGAACCGGATGCTCCTTACCTGCCTCCTTTCGCTCCACCACAATAGCCACGCTGACCGCCCGAGCATTGGCAGCAACATATAGCAGCAACGGCTCCTTGTCAATGGGAGCGGTGAGCACCGGCGGATTGGCCAATTGCCGCTTTAAGTCCTCAAACACTTCATCAGCGGCGGAACTCCAGACAAACTGATTCGTCTTCTTCAACATCTGATACAAAGGGATTGCCTTCTCACCAAGACGACTGATAAACCGGCTTAATGCTGCAATCCGGCCGGCCAGCCGTTGAACATCATTGATACACTTTGGCTTAGCCAGGGAGGTGATGGCCGTGATCTTCTCCGGATTAGCCTCAATTCCCCTGTTGGACACCAGAAAACCCAATAGCTTGCCCGCCGGTACACCAAAGACACACTTGTCCGGATTAAGCATCATCTTGTATGTCCTTGGGTTATCAAAGGTTTCCTTCAAATCATCAATCAAAGTATCCTTCTCCCTAGACTTAACCATGATATCATCCACGTAAGCATGTACATTACGGCCAATCTGCTTGTGAAGACAATTTTGTACACACCGTTGATAAGTTGCCTGGGCACTCTTGAGCCCGAAGGGCATAGACACATAGCAGAAGGCTCCAAAGGGAGTTATAAATGCCGTCTTCTCCTGGTCCTTAACTGCCATTTTGATCTGATGATAGCCAGAATATGCATCCAAAAAACTTAAACGCTCACAACCCGCCGTAGCATCAATAATTTGATCAATACGGGGGAGGGCAAAAGGATCTGCTGGACAAGCTTTATTAAGATCTGTGTAATCCACACACATGCGCCAGGTGCCGTTTTTCTTGAGGACCAGCACCGGATTGGCAAGCCACTCAGGGTGAAAAACTTCAACAATAAAGCCAGCTGCTAAGAGCCTGGCTACCTCTTCTCCAATCGCCTTGCGTCTTTCTTCGTTAAACCGGCGGAGGAACTGTTTCACCGGTTTATATTTAGGATCCACATTAAGTGTGTGCTTAGCGAGTTGCCTCGGTACACCTGGCATGTCAGAGGGCTTCCATGCAAAAATGTCCCGATTCTCACGGATGAACTCGATGAGCGCACTTTCCTATTTCGGATCCAAGTTGGCACTGATGCTGAACTGCTTGGACGAATCGCCAGGTACGAAGTCAACAAGCTTAGTTTTTGCTGCCGATTTGAACTTCAGGGCCGGATCATGCTCCGTAGTTGGCTTCTTCAACGGAGTCATGTCCGTCGGATCAACATTGTCTTTATAATACTTCAAATCCTCGGTGGCACAGACCGACTCTGCATAGGCCGCATCTCCTTCCTCACACTCCAAAGTGATTTTGCGGCTTCCGTGAACCATTATTGTCCCCTTGTGACCCGGCATCTTGAGCTACAAATACACATAACAGGGTCGAGCCATAAACTTGGCGTAGGCCGGTCGCCCAAACAGGGCGTGATATGGACTTTGGATTTTCACCACTTCAAACATCAATGTCTCCGACCTGGAATCATGATCATCCCCAAAGGCCACTTCCAGAGCTATCTTACCGACGGGATATGCTGATCTGCCAGGCACTACACCGTCGAATACTGTATTAGACGGTTTGAGATTCTTATCTGTTAGTCCCATACGATGGAAGATCTCATAGTATAGGATGTTAATGCTGCTCCCTCCATCGATGAGCACCATGGTGAACTTGTAACCTCCCACCTGAGGCGCCACCACCAGAGCCAACTGACCCGGATTATCGACCTGGGGAGGGTGATCCTCTCTGCTCCATATGATTGGCTGTTCAGACCAACGTAGATAACGGGGTATGGCCGGTTCAACAGAGTTGACTGCCCGCCTCTGAACCTTCCGTTCTCGCTTGTCCAGGCTAGTGGTGAAGACATGGTACTGCCCACTACTCAACTGCTTTGGGTTGCTCTGGTAACCTGACTGTTGCTGCTGTTGGTTGTAACCACCCTGGTTGATCTGACTATTTTGACCATTACGTCCGCCCGGATTACCATTGAATCCTGAACCGGAACTTCCTCCACCGTAACCCGGCCCGGATCCTGAGCCACCGCCAGATTCGTGATCATACCGGAAATTATTAGAATTCTTGAACTCCTGCATAATAAAGCAATCCTTCCAAAGGTGGTTTGCTGGCGCCTCCTTCGTCCCATGTCTTGGACAGGGCTGGCTTAGTAGATAGTTTAGGCGGTCTGGGTTAGGGTTGGTTGCTCCATTACGATTTTTCGGTCTACCCTTGCATCGCTGGCCATTGTCCTGTGCGTTGGTATTAGCCACAAAGTCCATGTTACCATCCGCTTTACGCTTGCCTCCGCCACCATTGCCTGCCCAGTGATGCTGCTGACCTTTGGAATTGCTGTTCCTCTTTCCCTTCCCTGTCTTGTCATCATCAGACTCGGGGTCCTTGGTACTATCAGAATCAACATATTTCACCAAAGCGGCCATGAGGGTCCCCATGTCTGTGCAATGATGCTTCATCCGTCCCAACTTCAGCTTCAGGGGCCCAAACCGGCAGTTGCCTTCTAGGGTCAATACTGCGGTGTCAGCGTTGATGCGGTCTGAGGAATGCAACACTTGTGAAACCCGGCGCACCCAATGAGTCGTTGATTCTCCTTCCTCCTGGACGCATGCAGCTAAGTCCACTATCGACATAGGCTGTTTACAGGTATCCTTGAAATTGCTGATAAACCAGGCTCGTAATTGGGCCCATGAACTGATAGAATTAGCCGGCAAGCTTTTTAACCAAGTATGGGCCGTTCCTTCAAGCATCATGGTGAAGTATTTCGCACACGCCGCGTCATCCACATCAAGCATCTCCATGGCCATCTCATAGCTCTCCACCCATGTCTCTGGAGGTTGATCCGCCGTGTAATTTGGTACCTTGCACGGGCCTTTGAAATCCTTGGCAGGTGCACGTTGCGTAAAGCGGGGATAAGGCAAGGTACCCCCAAAGAACTAGAAGTAACACCAGGTTCAGTCAAGGTGGTTGGACGAACCGGCGTGAGCTGCCGAGCCTGATGCTGTGTGGCTAACTCGGCCTCCCTGCGCGCGCGGGCCCGGTCCACCACTCCCTGAGTGTTATCAGCACCACCCACCGGGTTGTTGTCACGGGGTGCTCCACATCGTTCATTACTCGACACTGCTGGTTCATCCATATGTCTGCTATAGCTCCGGCTTGGATGGGGGGTCGAATGGATCCGGTCGCGGCTGTACGAGTACGCTTCCTGTTGGACCAAAGCTGTCCTCAGAAGTTCCTTGACCCGTCGCGTCTCTACTGCCTACGGTGAGTCACCTTCAATTGGAATGGCTTCCAGCCGTGCAGCAGCGGCCACCAGATTGTCCATTGGGTTGGAGTAGTGACCCGGAGGTGTTAAAGCAGCCTGAGGCATAACGGTGTCTTGACGAGGCGGGTCCATCTGACGAGGCTGAACCGGTGCACCGGTCCTAGGGGCTTCTGCCCGGTTTCCCTCCAGCGGATTGCCGGTTCTTGGTCCTGGAGTGTTGAAAAGGTCTCTGGCCTCGAAAACTGGAGGTAAACGGGATCGGTGCTTCCTCCTCATGACTTCATGCGACGCGCTCTGGTCCAACATAAGTTTGTAGGCTTGTGCGTCTAAAGCGGCCCGCTCTGCAGCCATCCTGGTGTCCTCAGCTGCCAGATCCGCCTTGGCCTGGGTGATCTGTTCTTTTACCTTTGCAATCTCCGCGTTGTGAACGTCCTGATCCGGCGGATTAGCTTCCGCCATAAGCACAGCGAATGCATCAAATAACTCTGATAGGACTTGAGCCGGCGGGCGCACAGGGCCTCCTGCCCCGGCAGCCGTCGCCGCTGCTGAACCGGAGGTTGTTGCCGCAGCGGTCGAAGAATGAAGCGCTGCTTGCGTGCCAGTCATGAATATTCCGACCCGGTTGGGCAGATCAGAGGGGTCCGAAATACTGTCACCATCGGAACAGCCCCCAATCCGGCCGTCTTGTAGTTGATAAAGAGATTCGGTTTCTCCGTTCGAAGACTCGTCATCGGAACAAACAACGGTTGCGCCGCGAAATTCCGATCCGTCCTCATATCTTCCGCCATGGATGACTCCCACGAAGGCACGCTTCATGGCCGATTTAACCCGGGCGGATCGCGCACGCTGAGCCATCTCGACAAGGTCGGTGCAGATGTCCGGCTCAGGGCCCGGTTCACCGATCTTGCCAATGAAAACGTGAATGCCACCAAAGGGTACCCGGTACCCGTACTCAATTGAGCCGGCCTCGGGGCCCCAGCCTACGTCGTCGATGTAGAGCTTGCCGCAACGACTCTTCATCATCCAGCCTACAGCGTAGCCCTCGAGTCCTTCAAAGCGGCCCTCCAAGAACTGGAAACCATCGTGCGATAGCCCCACGGTGGGCGCCAACTGTCGTGGTTTTGTCACGGCAGATGTCCTAGAGAAAGGACTTAGTCGTGGAGCCATCGCAACGGGTTAGCTTGAAGGGGTTAAAGCGGACACAGGGACGCAAGAGAGTTTATGCTAGTTCGGCCCCTTTGATGAAGGTAAAAGCCTACGTCTAGTTGTGATGGAATTGATGGGGTTTCGATGACTAGGGAGCAAACAAGCTTCGCCTATGTCTTGAGTTGTTGTCTGTGTCCTTAAACCGCCGCCGGGTCGTCCCCTTATATACACGGGTGACACCCGTCGGTTCACAGAGTCCCAACACCGGTCGATATTCATATCCGGGTTGGTCTCTCCTTATTCCTAACTTACAATACAAGCTTATATACAATTTCCGATTTACAGCTACAAGTCTTGAACCGGCTACGGGCCTTAGGCCCTCATCTGCCTTCTTGGGCTTTATCACTCTGGAACTACTGATGAAGTTGACCCGGCCCAGATAGGCCGGTTTACGCCCAGCAGTAATATCCCCAACATAGATGGCATCGATTGAACCTTCTTGTCAGCATTCTGTTGAACTGTTTCTTCCACTAGCGCAGCAACGAGTTGGAAGAAAGTTTCATATGGTCACCATAGCTGATAACCAAAAAAATGTTTTAGTTTTCAAGAACGGGAAGATATTAATTTGAGGTAATTAAAAATAATTTCAATAGTAGCATGCAGTTGGAGTGTTACACGGTAAAAACTGCGAAAACACATCCAAAGATAGAAATAAGGATAGTTGCACTTCAGAAGCAATGTTTCAAAAAGAGAAATGAAACAAGAAGAAAATACCAATAAGCTTTTACATTGTTCACGAATGCATTCAAGCGAAATGGACTTCACATCAGCCTTCATATATAGCAAGGCAAGACATAGAGATGATATCAAGAAGAACAAGGAAAAAAGCTAGACCATATCCACCATGAGGAAGGCCTGTTTGGTGAATTTCAGAATAAAAATGAGGATAAAATTGATATATTTATCCAGAGATTGTTAATTAACTTAGTTTTCTGAAAGCCTCCATGGTGAATTTCTTGCCGAAGATGAAACACCAATCTCCTGTCATTGGTTCACGGTCAGAACAGATATCCAACAATGCAGAGATCCAAGCAATAAATTAAGTGAGGATGAGAGTCGAAGGGTGGATATACCTATTGCTGCCTCAGGGATGTGGGAATTTTTTTTCCATTCAGGGCTTCCATGTTTTGTAATCTTCTTCTCCAGCTCTGGATGACATTCTAGAAGATCGAAGCACTTCAAGGAGGGAAGAGATGGCAGTGACTGGATTTGCCCAGCACCAAGTAGGGCAAAGTTCTCGAGAAAGCACAGGTTTTTCATTCTTGGTGGGAACGATTTCAAGTCACATGCACCAGATATATACAGACAATGCAGGGATTGGAGGTTCTGTAGCAGCCATTGTTCAGGTAAGCTCTCCATCTCAGACCCATTCATAATATCTAGCTTTTTGGTGTGGCAAAGACTCTTTAGCGGCTCAAGAAGCAGCTAGGACGGCAGATCAATCTGAATAGTAGGTATCTGCAGTGAGCTGCCGGGATCCATGCCACCAGAACCATATGAAACTCTATTTAGCGAGGAGGACCCAGCGTTTGCAAGTGTACTGCACCTGCTGATTTTTAACCTGAAGAGTGATGGAAGTGATCCGAGCCCTCCCAAGGACGAGGGATTCTCACATCCCTCTATGTGCACATAAGTCAGTGCTCTAAAATTCTTGAACACGTCCCTGTGTTAAGTATATATGTTGTGTTTGTCTTGTACAGGCCCAGGCCCATAGTCTAGAGTGAGGCCCAGGCCCATGTAACCTTGTATATATCTCTCTCCTCCTCAATACAGAAAACTGTTCGGTCATTCTCTCTTCCTCACGTTTCCTAACATAGTATCAGAGCACGACCAAACCCTAGTCCCTCTTCCAGCTGCCACCCATGAAATCACCGCCGGTGAGGTGATTCAAGCAGATCTATATGGTAAGGAGACATCCACATTGCTGCCCCATCCCATCTTCGTCATCAACCTTTAGGAGCTGCCCTCCAGCAACTCCTCTGTGTGTCTTCACAGCTACTCTGTGAGAATACTTCCCCTGCTCTCCAGCAAGCTCTTGGTGCCTTCCCTACTCTACAGCAAGCTCCAAGCGTTCCCCCTTCTATCCAGCAAGATCTAGCAAGCTCCTCCTTCTATCCAGTGAGATCTAGCTCATGTTTGTGGTTGTCTGCTGCTCTTCTCTTGTTGCTGCCTGCAGCTGCTATCAGATTGGGTGTTTCCAGCTGCTGGCTGCTCACCACTATGGCAAGAAATGATTTCGGATTTGGTTCTTTGATCATAGATATCAAGCTTGATGGTTCAAACTACAAGGAATGGGCATTTTCTGCCCGGACTGTCTTGAGGACAACTGGTTTTGTTTCTCATCTGACAGATGATCGACCTAGTCCAAATGATGATGCAGCAAGGAAGTCTTGGCAAAAGATCGATGATCGTGTGATGGGAATTTTAATTCTGGGTGCTGAACCCTCATTCTGAATGAGTCTTGAGCATCACATTTCAGCTAAAGAGATATGGAAGTACTTTGAGCAGCGTGATACGTCTCCAACGTATCTATAATTTTTTATTGTCCCATGCTATTATATTATCAACCTTGGACGTTTTATATGCATTTATATGCTATTTTATATGATTTTTGGGACTAATCTATTAACCTAGAGCCCAGTGCCAGTTTTTGTTTTTTCCTTGTTTTAGAGTATCGCAGAAAAGGAAAATCAAACGGAGTCCAATTGACCTAAAACTTCACGGAACTTATTTTTGGACCAGAAGAAGCCCACAGAGTATCGGAGATGGGCCAGGAGAGTCCCGGGCTGCCCACAAGGGTGGGGGCGCGCCCACCCCCCTAGGCGCGCCCCCTGCCTCGTGGACAGCCCGGAGGTCTACCGACGTACTTCTTCCTCCCATATATACCCATATACCCTAAAAACTTCGGGGAGGACAATAGATGGGGAGTTCCGCCGCCAGAAGCCTCCGTAGCCACCGAAAACCAATCTAGACCCGTTCCAGCACCCTACCGGAGGGGGGAATCCCTCTACGGTGGCCATCTTCATCATCCCGGTGCTCTCCATGATGAGGAGGGAGTAGTTCTCCCTCGGGGCTGAGGGTATGTACCAGTAGCTATGTGTTTGATCTCTCTCTCTCTCTCTCGTGTTCTTGAGGTGGTACGATCTTGATGTATCGCGAGCTTTGCTATTATAGTTGGATCTTATGATGTTTCTCCCCCTCTACTCTCTTGTAATGGATTGAGTTTTCCCTTTGAAGTTATCTTAACGGATTGAGTCTTTAAGGATTCGAGAGCACTTGATGTATGTCTTGCGTGGGATACCCGTGGTGACAGTGGGGTATTCTATTGATCCACTTGATGTATGTTTTGGTGATCAACTTGCGGGTTCCGCCCATGAACCTATGCATATGTGTTCTAATTATGTTATTATTGTTGAGGGAACTTGCACTAGTGAAAGTATGAACCCTAGGCCTTGTAACAACGCATTGCAATACCGTTTGTGCTCACTTTTATCATTAGTTACCTTGCTGTTTTTATATTTTCATATTACAAAAACCTTTATCTACCATCCATATACCACTTGTATCACCATCTCTTCGCCGAACTAGTGCACCTATACAATTTACCATTGTATTGGGTGTGTTGGGGACATAAGAGACTCTTTGTTATTTGGTTGCAGGGTTGCTTGAGAGAGACCATCTTCATCCTAGGCCTCCTACGGATTGATAAACCTTAGGTCATCCACTTGAGGGAAATTTGCTACTGTCCTACAAACCACTGCACTTAGAGTCCCAACAACGTCTACAAGAAGAAGGTTGTGTAGTAGACATCAAGCTCTTTTCTGGCGCCGTTGCCGGAGAGGTTAGCGCTTGAAGGTATATCTTTAGATCTTGCAATCGAGTCTTTTTGTTTCTTGTTTTATCACTAGTTTAGTTTATAAAAGAAAATTAAAAAATATGGAATTGAGTTTGCCTCATACGCTTCATCTTTTTAATATCTTTCGTGAGTATGATGGAAAGGAAAATTGTGCCAAAGTGTTAGAAGAAGAATGCATTAAAATATTTGAATGATGAGCATGATTGCAATGTTGTTAGTATGAATTCCTTGAATATCCATGATGCTAATGATATGCAAAGCCACAAGCTTGGGGATGCTATGTTTGATGGAGATGATATTTTTTGTCCCCCAAGTTTTGATGAGCAAATTTATTATGATGAGAGCATGCCCCCTATTTATGATGATTATTGTGATGACTTGTATGCTATTAAGAATTATGATAACCATGAAACTTTTCATCATGATTTTAGTTTTCAATTGGATTATGCCTCACATGATAGCTATTTCGTTGAGTTTGCTCCCACTACTATTCATGAGAAGAAATTTGCTTATGTGGAGAGTAATAAAAATTCTATGCTTGTAGATCATGAAAAGAATAATTTATGTGATGGTTATATTGTGTAATTCATTCATGATGCTACTTAAAATTATTATGAGGGAGGAATATATGCTTGTAGTAATTGCAATAATACCAAGTTTCCTCTCTATGTGCTTAAAATCTTGAAGTTATGCTTGTTTTGCTTTCCTATGCAAGTTGATTCTTGTTCCCACAAGTTGTTTGATCACAAAATCCCTATGCATAGGAAGTGGGTTAGACTTAAATGTGCTAGTCATATTCTTCATGATGCTCTCTTTATGTTACAATTCTTATCTTTTATGTGAGCATCATTGAAATCATCATGCCTAGCTAGGGGCGTTAAACGATAGCGCTTGTTGGGAGGCAACCCAACTTTATTTTTGTTCCTTGATTTTCGCTCATGTTTAGTAATAAATAATTTATCTAGCCTCTGTTACGATTGAGTTTTTATGTTTTAATTAGTGTTTGTGCCAAGTAGAACCGTTGGGAAGACTTGGGGAAAGTCTTGTTGATCTTGCTGTAAAAAAAACAGAAACTTTAGCGCTCACGCGAATTGCTGCCATTTTTTATTGGAGAGTGATATTTAGTTAATTATTTTTTCAGATGATTAATATATAAATTCCGCACGTCCAGCAATTTATTTTAGAATTTTTGGGGTTCCATAAGTTTGCGTTAGTTACAGATTACTACAGACTGTTCTGTTTTTGACAGATTCTGTTTTTCGTGTGTTGTTTGCTTATTTTGATGAATCTATGGCTAGTAAAATAGTTTATAAACCATAGAGAGGTTGGAATAAAGTAGGTTTAACACCAATATAAATAAAGAATGAGTTCATTACAGTACCTTGAAGTGGTGTTTTGTTTTCTTTCGCTGGCGGAGCTCACGAGTTTTCTGTTAAGTTTTGTGTTGTGAAGTTTTCAAGTTTTGGGTAAAGATTTGATGGACTATGGAATAAGGAGTGGCAAGAGCCTAAGATTGAGGATACCCAAGGCACCCCAAGGTAATATTCAAGGACAAAAAAAACCCTAAGCTTGGGGATGCCCCGGATGGCATCCCCTCTTTCGTCTTCGTTCATCGGTAACTTTACTTGGAGCTATATTTTTATTCGCCACATGATATGTGTTTTGCTTGGAGCGTCATTTTATTTTATTTAGTTTTGTTTTCTGTTTGAATAAAATACCAAGATCTGAAATTCTTAAATGTTAGAGAGTCTTCACATGGTGGCATAATTATTCAACTACTCATTGATCTTCACTTTTATTTTTCGGAGTAGTTTGTTGTTGCTCTAGTGCTTCACTTATATCATTTTGAGAGTCTCTAAACAGCATGGTAATTTGCTTTGGTTATGAATTTAGTCCTAATATGATGGGCATCCAAGAGGGATATAATAAAAACTTTCATATAAAGTGCTTTGAATACTGTGAGAAGTTTGATACTTGATGATTGTTTTGAGATATGAGGATGGTAATATTAGAGTCATGCTAGTGAGTAGTTGTGAATTTGAGAGATACTTGTGTTAAAGTTTGTGATTCCCGTAGCATGCACGTATGGTGAACCGTTATGTGATGAAGTCGGAGCATGATTTATTTATTGATTGTCTTCCTTATGAGCGGCGGTCGGGGACGAGCGATGGTCTTTTCCTACCAATCTATCCCCCTAGGAGCATGCGTGTAGTAATTTGCTTTGATAGCTTCTAAATTTTTGCAATAATTATATGAGTTCTTTATGACTAATGTTGAGTCCATGGATTATACGCACTCTCACCCTTCCACCATTGCTAGCCTCTCTAGTACCGCGCAACTTTCGCCGGTACCTTAAACCCACCATATACCTTCCTCAAAACAGCCACCATACCTACCTATCATGGCATTTCCATAGCCATTCCGAGATATATTGCCATGCAACTTTCCACCATTCCGTTTATTATGACACGCTCCATCATTGTCATATTGCTATGCATGATCATGTAGTTGACATCGTATTTGTGGCAAAGCCACCATTCATAATTCTTTCATACATGTCACTCATGAGTCATTGCACATCCCGGTACACCGCCGGAGGCATTCATATAGAGTCATATTTTGTTCTAAGTATCGAGTTGTAATTCTTGAGTTGTAAGAAAATAAAAGTGTGATGATCATCATTATTAGAGCATTGTCCCATGTGAGGACAGGATGATGGAGACTATGATTCCCCTATAAGTCGGGATGAGACTTTGGACGAAAAATAAAAAAAGAGAGAAAAAAGAGGCCATAAAAAAGAGAGGAAAGGCCCAAAAAAATAAAAAAAATGAGAGAAAAAAGAGAGATGGGGCAGTGCTACTATCCTTTTACCACACTTGTGCTTCAAAGTAGCACCATGATCTTCATGATAGAGAGTCTCCTATGTTGTTACTTTCATATACTAGTGGTAATCTTTCATTATAGAACTTGTCTTCTGTATTCCAATGATGGGCTTCCTCAAAATGCCCTAGGTCTTCATGAGCAAGCAAGTTGGATGCACACCCACTAGTTTCTTTTGTTGAGCTTTCATACACTTATAGCTCTAGTGCATCCGTTGCATGGCAATCCCTACTCACTCACATTGATATCTATTGATGGGCATCTCCATAGCCCGTTGATACACCTAGTTGATGTGAGACTATCTTCTCGTTTTTGTCTTCTCCACAACCACCATTCTATTCCACCTATAGTGCTATATCCATGGCTCACGCTCATGTATTGCGTGAAGATTGAAAAGGTTTGAGAACATCAAAAGTATGAAACAATTGCTTGGCTTGTCATCGGGGTTGTGCATGATTTAAATACTTTGTGTGGTGAAGATGGAGCATAGCCAGACTATATGATTTTGTAGGGATAACTTTCTTTGGCCATGTTATTTTGAGAAGACATAATTGCTTTGTTAGTATGCTTGAAGTATTATTATTTTTATGTCAATATTAAACTTTTGTCTAGAATCTTATGGATCTGAATATTCTTGCCACGATAAAGAGAATTACATGGATAAATATGTTCGGTAGCATTCCACATCAAAAATTCTGTTTTTATCATTTACCAACTCGAGGACGAGCAGGAATTGAGCTTGGGGATGCTCATACGTCTGCAACGTATCTATAATTTTTGATTGTTCCATGCTATTATATTATCAACCTTGGACGTTTTATATGCATTTATATGCTATTTTATATTATTTTTGGGACTAACCTATTAACCTAGAGCCCAGTGCCAGTTTCTGTTTTTTTCCTTGTTTTAGAGTATCGCAGAAAAGGAAAATCAAACGGAGTCCAATTGACCTGAAACTTCATGGAACTTATTTTTGGACCAGAAGAAGCCCACGGAGTATCGGAGATGGACCAGGAGAGTCCCGGGCTGCCCACAAGGGTGGGGGTGCGCCCCCTGCCTCATGGACAGCCTGGAGGTCTACCGACGTACTTCTTCCTCCCACATATACCCATATACCCTAAAAACTTCGGGGGGGACAATAGATTGGGAGTTCCGCCGCCAGAAGCCTCTGTAGCCACCGAAAACCAATCTATACCCGTTCCGGCACCCTTCCGGAGGGGGGAATCCCTCTCCGGTGGCCATCTTCATCATCCCGGTGCTCTCCATGACGAGGAGGGAGTAGTTCTCCCTCGGGGCTGAGGGTATGTACCAGTAGCTATGTGTTTGATCTCTCTCTCTCTCTCTCTCGTGTTCTTGAGGTGGTACGATCTTGATGTATCGCGAGCTTTGCTATTATAGTTGGATCTTATGATGTTTCTCCCCCTCTACTCTCTTGTAATGGATTGAGTTTTCCCTTTGAAGTTATCTTATCGGATTGAGTCTTTAAGGATTTGAGAACACTTGATGTATGTCTTGCGTGGGATACCCGTGGTGACAGTGGGGTATTCTATTGATCCACTTGATGTATATTTCGGTGATCAACTTGCGGGTTCTTCCCATGAACCTATGCATAGGGGTGGCACACGTTTTCATCTTGACTCTCCGGTAGAAACTTTGGGGCACTCTTTGAGGTTCTATGTGTTGGTTGAATAGATGAATCTGAGATTGTGTGATGCATATCGTATAATCATACCCATGGATACTTGAGGTGACATTGGAGTATCTACGTGACGTTAGGGTTTTGGTTGATTTGTGTCTTAAGGTGTTATTCTAGTACGAACTCCAGGGCTGTTTGTGACACTTATAGGAATATCCAAACGGATTGATTGGAAACAATAACTTTGAGGAGGTTTCATACCCTACCATAATCTCTTCGTTCGTTCTCCGCTATTAGTGAATTTGGAGTGACTCTTTGTTGCATGTTGAGGGATAGTTATGTGATCTAATTATGTTATTATTGTTGAGGGAACTTGCACTAGTGAAAGTATGAACCCTAGGCCTTGTTTCAACGCATTGCTATACCGTTTGTGCTCACTTTTATCATTAGTTACCTTGCTGTTTTTATATTTTCATATTACAAAAACCTTTATCTACCATCCATATACCACTTGTATCACCATCTCTTCGCCGAACTAGTGCACCTATACAATTTACCATTGTATTGGGTGTGTTGGGGACACAAGAGACTCTTTGTTATTTGGTTGCAGGGTTGCTTGAGAGAGACCATCTTCATCCTACGCCTCCTACGGATTGATAAACCTTAGGTCATCCACTTGAGGGAAATTTGCTACTGTCCTACAAACCACTGCACTTAGAGTCCCAACAACGTCTACAAGAAGAAGGTTGTGTAGTAGACATCAAGCTCTTTTCTGGCGCCGTTGCCGGAGAGGTTAGCGCTTGAAGGTATATCTTTAGATCTTGCAATCGAGTCTTTTTGTTTCTTGTTTTATCACTAGTTTAGTTTATAAAAGAAAATTAAAAAATATGGAATTGAGTTTGCCTCATACGCTTCATCTTTTTAATATCTTTCGTGAGTATGATGGAAAGGAAAATTGTGCCAAAGTGTTAGAAGAAGAATGCATTAAAATATTTGAATGATGAGCATGATTGCAATGTTGTTAGTATGAATTCCTTGAATATCCATGATGCTAATGATATGCAAAGCCACAAGCTTGGGGATGCTATGTTTGATGGAGATGATATTTTTTGTCCCCCAAGTTTTGATGAGCAAATTTATTATGATGAGAGCATGCCCCCTATTTATGATGATTATTGTGATGACTTGTATGCTATTAAGAATTATGATAACCATGAAACTTTTCATCATGATTTTAGTTTTCAATTGGATTATGCCTCACATGATAGCTATTTCGTTGAGTTTGCTCCCACTACTATTCATGAGAAGAAATTTGCTTATGTGGAGAGTAATAAAAATTCTATGCTTGTAGATCATGAAAAGAATAATTTATGTGATGGTTATATTGTGGAATTCATTCATGATGCTACTTAAAATTATTATGAGGGAGGAATATATGCTTGTAGTAATTGCAATAATACCAAGTTTCCTCTCTATGTGCTTAAAATCTTGAAGTTATGCTTGTTTTGCTTTCCTATGCAAGTTGATTCTTGTTCCCACAAGTTGTTTGATCACAAAATCCCTATGCATAGGAAGTGGGTTAGACTTAAATGTGCTAGTCATATTCTTCATGATGCTCTCTTTATGTTACAATTCTTATCTTTTATGTGAGCATCATTGAAATCATCATGCCTAGCTAGGGGCGTTAAACGATAGCGCTTGTTGGGAGGCAACCCAACTTTATTTTTGTTCCTTGATTTTCGCTCATGTTTAGTAATAAATAATTTATCTAGCCTCTGTTACGATTGAGTTTTTATGTTTTAATTAGTGTTTGTGCCAAGTAGAACCGTTGGGAAGACTTGGGGAAAGTCTTGTTGATCTTGCTGTAAAAAAAACAGAAACTTTAGCGCTCACGCGAATTGCTGCCATTTTTTATTGGAGAGTGATATTTAGTTAATTATTTTTTCAGATGATTAATATATAAATTCCGCACGTCCAGCAATTTATTTTAGAATTTTTGGGGTTCCATAAGTTTGCGTTAGTTACAGATTACTACAGACTGTTCTGTTTTTGACAGATTCTGTTTTTCGTGTGTTGTTTGCTTATTTTGATGAATCTATGGCTAGTAAAATAGTTTATAAACCATAGAGAAGTTGGAATAAAGTAGGTTTAACACCAATATAAATAAAGAATGAGTTCATTACAGTACCTTGAAGTGGTGTTTTGTTTTCTTTCGCTGGCGGAGCTCACGAGTTTTCTGTTAAGTTTTGTGTTGTGAAGTTTTCAAGTTTTGGGTAAAGATTTGATGGACTATGGAATAAGGAGTGGCAAGAGCCTAAGATTGAGGATACCCAAGGCACCCCAAGGTAATATTCAAGGACAACAAAAACCCTAAGCTTGGGGATGCCCCGGATGGCATCCCCTCTTTCGTCTTCGTTCATCGGTAACTTTACTTGGAGCTATATTTTTATTCGCCACATGATATGTGTTTTGCTTGGAGCGTCATTTTATTTTATTTAGTTTTGTTTTCTGTTTGAATAAAATACCAAGATCTGAAATTCTTAAATGTTAGAGATTCTTCACATAGTGGCATAATTATTCAACTACTCATTGATCTTCACTTTTATTTTTCGGAGTAGTTTGTTGTTGCTCTAGTGCTTCACTTATATCATTTTGAGAGTCTCTAAACAGCATGGTAATTTGCTTTGGTTATGAATTTAGTCCTAATATGATGGGCGTCCAAGAGGGATATAATAAAAACTTTCATATAAAGTGCTTTGAATACTGTGAGAAGTTTGATACTTGATGATTGTTTTGAGATATGAGGATGGTAATATTAGAGTCATGCTAGTGAGTAGTTGTGAATTTGAGAGATACTTGTGTTAAAGTTTGTGATTCCCGTAGCATGCACGTATGGTGAACCGTTATGTGATGAAGTCGGAGCATGATTTATTTATTGATTGTCTTCCTTATGAGCGGCGGTCGGGGACGAGCGATGGTCTTTTCCTACCAATCTATCCCCCTAGGAGCATGCGTGTAGTAATTTGCTTTGATAGCTTCTAAATTTTTGCAATAATTATATGAGTTCTTTATGACTAATGTTGAGTCCATGGATTATACGCACTCTCACCCTTCCACCATTGCTAGCCTCTCTAGTACCGCGCAACTTTCGCCGGTACCTTAAACCCACCATATACCTTCCTCAAAACAGCCACCATACCTACCTATCATGGCATTTCCATAGCCATTCCGAGATATATTGCCATGCAACTTTCCACCATTCCGTTTATTATGACACGCTCCATCATTGTCATATTGCTATGCATGATCATGTAGTTGACATCGTATTTGTGGCAAAGCCACCATTCATAATTCTTTCATACATGTCACTCATGAGTCATTGCACATCCCGGTACACCGCCGGAGGCATTCATATAGAGTCATATTTTGTTCTAAGTATCGAGTTGTAATTCTTGAGTTGTAAGAAAATAAAAGTGTGATGATCATCATTATTAGAGCATTGTCCCATGTGAGGACAGGATGATGGAGACTATGATTCCCCTATAAGTCGGGATGAGACTTTGGACGAAAAATAAAAAAAGAGAGAAAAAAGAGGCCATAAAAAAGAGAGGAAAGGCCCAAAAAAATAAAAAAAATGAGAGAAAAAAGAGAGATGGGGCAGTGCTACTATCCTTTTACCACACTTGTGCTTCAAAGTAGCACCATGATCTTCATGATAGAGAGTCTCCTATGTTGTTACTTTCATATACTAGTGGTAATCTTTCATTATAGAACTTGTCTTCTGTATTCCAATGATGGGCTTCCTCAAAATGCCCTAGGTCTTCATGAGCAAGCAAGTTGGATGCACACCCACTAGTTTCTTTTGTTGAGCTTTCATACACTTATAGCTCTAGTGCATCCGTTGCATGGCAATCCCTACTCACTCACATTGATATCTATTGATGGGCATCTCCATAGCCCGTTGATACACCTAGTTGATGTGAGACTATCTTCTCGTTTTTGTCTTCTCCACAACCACCATTCTATTCCACCTATAGTGCTATATCCATGGCTCACGCTCATGTATTGCGTGAAGATTGAAAAGGTTTGAGAACATCAAAAGTATGAAACAATTGCTTGGCTTGTCATCGGGGTTGTGCATGATTTAAATACTTTGTGTGGTGAAGATGGAGCATAGCCAGACTATATGATTTTGTAGGGATAACTTTCTTTGGCCATGTTATTTTGAGAAGACATAATTGCTTTGTTAGTATGCTTGAAGTATTATTATTTTTATGTCAATATTAAACTTTTGTCTAGAATCTTATGGATCTGAATATTCTTGCCACGATAAAGAGAATTACATGGATAAATATGTTCGGTAGCATTCCACATCAAAAATTCTGTTTTTATCATTTACCAACTCGAGGACGAGCAGGAATTGAGCTTGGGGATGCTCATACGTCTGCAACGTATCTATAATTTTTGATTGTTCCATGCTATTATATTATCAACCTTGGACGTTTTATATGCATTTATATGCTATTTTATATTATTTTTGGGACTAACCTATTAACCTAGAGCCCAGTGCCAGTTTCTGTTTTTTTCCTTGTTTTAGAGTATCGCAGAAAAGGAAAATCAAACGGAGTCCAATTGACCTGAAACTTCATGGAACTTATTTTTGGACCAGAAGAAGCCCACGGAGTATCGGAGATGGACCAGGAGAGTCCCGGGCTGCCCACAAGGGTGGGGGTGCGCCCCCTGCCTCATGGACAGCCTGGAGGTCTACCGACGTACTTCTTCCTCCCACATATACCCATATACCCTAAAAACTTCGGGGGGGACAATAGATTGGGAGTTCCGCCGCCAGAAGCCTCTGTAGCCACCGAAAACCAATCTATACCCGTTCCGGCACCCTTCCGGAGGGGGGAATCCCTCTCCGGTGGCCATCTTCATCATCCCGGTGCTCTCCATGACGAGGAGGGAGTAGTTCTCCCTCGGGGCTGAGGGTATGTACCAGTAGCTATGTGTTTGATCTCTCTCTCTCTCTCTCTCGTGTTCTTGAGGTGGTACGATCTTGATGTATCGCGAGCTTTGCTATTATAGTTGGATCTTATGATGTTTCTCCCCCTCTACTCTCTTGTAATGGATTGAGTTTTCCCTTTGAAGTTATCTTATCGGATTGAGTCTTTAAGGATTTGAGAACACTTGATGTATGTCTTGCGTGGGATACCCGTGGTGACAGTGGGGTATTCTATTGATCCACTTCATGTATATTTCGGTGATCAACTTGCGGGTTCTGCCCATGAACCTATGCATAGGGGTGGCACACGTTTTCATCTTGACTCTCCGGTAGAAACTTTGGGGCACTCTTTGAGGTTCTATGTGTTGGTTGAATAGATGAATCTGAGATTGTGTGATGCATATCGTATAATCATACCCATGGATACTTGAGGTGACATTGGAGTATCTACGTGACGTTAGGGTTTTGGTTGATTTGTGTCTTAAGGTGTTATTCTAGTACGAACTCCAGGGCTGTTTGTGACACTTATAGGAATATCCAAACGGATTGATTGGAAACAATAACTTTGAGGAGGTTTCATACCCTACCATAATCTCTTCGTTCGTTCTCCGCTATTAGTGAATTTGGAGTGACTCTTTGTTGCATGTTGAGGGATAGTTATGTGATCTAATTATGTTATTATTGTTGAGGGAACTTGCACTAGTGAAAGTATGAACCCTAGGCCTTGTTTCAACGCATTGCTATACCGTTTGTGCTCACTTTTATCATTAGTTACCTTGCTGTTTTTATATTTTCATATTACAAAAACCTTTATCTACCATCCATATACCACTTGTATCACCATCTCTTCGCCGAACTAGTGCACCTATACAATTTACCATTGTATTGGGTGTGTTGGGGACACAAGAGACTCTTTGTTATTTGGTTGCAGGGTTGCTTGAGAGAGACCATCTTCATCCTACGCCTCCTACGGATTGATAAACCTTAGGTCATCCACTTGAGGGAAATTTGCTACTGTCCTACAAACCACTGCACTTAGAGTCCCAACAACGTCTACAAGAAGAAGGTTGTGTAGTAGACATCAAGCTCTTTTCTGGCGCCGTTGCCGGAGAGGTTAGCGCTTGAAGGTATATCTTTAGATCTTGCAATCGAGTCTTTTTGTTTCTTGTTTTATCACTAGTTTAGTTTATAAAAGAAAATTAAAAAATATGGAATTGAGTTTGCCTCATACGCTTCATCTTTTTAATATCTTTCGTGAGTATGATGGAAAGGAAAATTGTGCCAAAGTGTTAGAAGAAGAATGCATTAAAATATTTGAATGATGAGCATGATTGCAATGTTGTTAGTATGAATTCCTTGAATATCCATGATGCTAATGATATGCAAAGCCACAAGCTTGGGGATGCTATGTTTGATGGAGATGATATTTTTTGTCCCCCAAGTTTTGATGAGCAAATTTATTATGATGAGAGCATGCCCCCTATTTATGATGATTATTGTGATGACTTGTATGCTATTAAGAATTATGATAACCATGAAACTTTTCATCATGATTTTAGTTTTCAATTGGATTATGCCTCACATGATAGCTATTTCGTTGAGTTTGCTCCCACTACTATTCATGAGAAGAAATTTGCTTATGTGGAGAGTAATAAAAATTCTATGCTTGTAGATCATGAAAAGAATAATTTATGTGATGGTTATATTGTGGAATTCATTCATGATGCTACTTAAAATTATTATGAGGGAGGAATATATGCTTGTAGTAATTGCAATAATACCAAGTTTCCTCTCTATGTGCTTAAAATCTTGAAGTTATGCTTGTTTTGCTTTTCTATGCAAGTTGATTCTTGTTCCCACAAGTTGTTTGATCACAAAATCCCTATGCATAGGAAGTGGGTTAGACTTAAATGTGCTAGTCATATTCTTCATGATGCTCTCTTTATGTTACAATTCTTATCTTTTATGTGAGCATCATTGAAATCATCATGCCTAGCTAGGGGCGTTAAACGATAGCGCTTGTTGGGAGGCAACCCAACTTTATTTTTGTTCCTTGATTTTCGCTCATGTTTAGTAATAAATAATTTATCTAGCCTCTGTTACGATTGAGTTTTTATGTTTTAATTAGTGTTTGTGCCAAGTAGAACCGTTGGGAAGACTTGGGGAAAGTCTTGTTGATCTTGCTGTAAAAAAAACAGAAACTTTAGCGCTCACGCGAATTGCTGCCATTTTTTATTGGAGAGTGATATTTAGTTAATTATTTTTTCAGGTTATTAATATATAAATTCCGCACGTCCAGCAATTTATTTTAGAATTTTTGGGGTTCCATAAGTTTGCGTTAGTTACAGATTACTACAGACTGTTCTGTTTTTGACAGATTCTGTTTTTCGTGTGTTGTTTGCTTATTTTGATGAATCTATGGCTAGTAAAATAGTTTATAAACCATAGAGAAGTTGGAATAAAGTAGGTTTAACACCAATATAAATAAAGAATGAGTTCATTACAGTACCTTGAAGTGGTGTTTTGTTTTCTTTCGCTGGCGGAGCTCACGAGTTTTCTGTTAAGTTTTGTGTTGTGAAGTTTTCAAGTTTTGGGTAAAGATTTGATGGACTATGGAATAAGGAGTGGCAAGAGCCTAAGATTGAGGATACCCAAGGCACCCCAAGGTAATATTCAAGGACAACAAAAATCCTAAGCTTGGGGATGCCCCGGATGGCATCCCCTCTTTCGTCTTCGTTCATCGGTAACTTTACTTGGAGCTATATTTTTATTCGCCACATGATATGTGTTTTGCTTGGAGCGTCATTTTATTTTATTTAGTTTTGTTTGCTGTTTGAATAAAATACCAAGATCTGAAATTCTTAAATGTTAGAGAGTCTTCACATAGTGGCATAATTATTCAACTACTCATTGATCTTCACTTTTATCTTTCGGAGTAGTTTGTTGTTGCTCTAGTGCTTCACTTATATCATTTTGAGAGTCTCTAAACAGCATGGTAATTTGCTTTGGTTATGAATTTAGTACTAATATGATGGGCGTCCAAGAGGGATATAATAAAAACTTTCATATAAAGTGCTTTGAATACTGTGAGAAGTTTGATACTTGATGATTGTTTTGAGATATGAGGATGGTAATATTAGAGTCATGCTAGTGAGTAGTTGTGAATTTGAGAGATACTTGTGTTAAAGTTTGTGATTCCCGTAGCATGCACGTATGGTGAACCGTTATGTGATGAAGTCGGAGCATGATTTATTTATTGATTGTCTTCCTTATGAGCGGCGGTCGGGGACGAGCGATGGTATTTTCCTACCAATCTATCCCCCTAGGAGCATGCGTGTAGTACTTTGTTTTGACAACTAATAGATTTTTTCAATAAGTACGTGAGTTCTTTATGACTAATGTTGAGTCCATGGATTATACGCACTCTCACCCTTCCACCATTGCTAGCCTCTCTAGTACCGCGCAACTTTCGCCGGTACCTTAAACCCACCATATACCTTCCTCAAAACAGGCACCATACCTACCTATCATGGCATTTCCATAGCCATTCCGAGATATATTGCCATGCAACTCTCCACCGTTCTGTTTATTATGACACGCTCCATCATTGTCATATTGCTATGCATGATCATGTAGTTGACATCGTATTTGTGGCAAAGCCACCATGCATAATTCTGTCATACATGTCACTCATGAGTCATTGCACATCCCGGTACACCGGCGGAGGCATTCATATAGAGTCATATTTTGTTCTAAGTATCGAGTTGTAATTCTTGAGTTGTAAGAAAATAAAAGTGTGATGATCATCATTATTAGAGCATTTTCCCATGTGAGGAAAGGATGATGGAGACTATGATTCCCCCATAAGTCAGGATGAGACTCCAGACGAAAAATAAAAAAAGAGAGAAAAAAGAGGCCATAAAAAAGAGAAAAGGCCCAAAAAATAAAAATATAAAAAATGAGAGAAAATGAGAGAAGGGGCAGTGCTACTATCCTTTTACCACACTTGTGCTTCAAAGTAGCACCATGATCTTCATGATAGAGAGTCTCCTATGTTTTCACTTTCATATACTAGTGGGAATCTTTCATTATAGAACTTGGCTTGTATATTCCAATGATGGGCTTCCTCAAAATGCCCTAGGTCTTCATGAGCAAGCAAGTTGGATGCACACCCACTAGTTTCTTTTGTTGAGCTTTCATACACTTATAGCTCTAGTGCATCCATTGCATGGCAATCCCAACTCACTCACATTGATATCTATCGATGGGCATCTCCATAGCCCGTTGATACACCTAGTTGATGTGAGACTATCTTCTCGTTTTTTCTTCTCCACAACTACCATTCTATTCCACATATAGTGCGATATCCATGGCTCACGCTCATGTATTGCGTGAAGATTGAAAAGGTTTGAGAACATCAAAAGTATGAAACAATTGCTTGGCTTGTCATCGGGGTTGTGCATGATTTAAATACTTTGTGTGGTGAATATGGAGCATAGCCAGACTATATGATTTTGTAGGGATAACTTTCTTTGGCCATGTTATTTTGAGAAGACATAATTGCTTTGTTAGTATGCTTGAACTATTATTATTTTTATGTCAATATTAAAATTTTGTCTTGAATCTTATGGATCTGAATATTCTTGCCACAATAAAGAGAATTACATGGATAAATATGTTACGTAGCATTCCACATCAAAAATTCTGTTTTTATCATTTACCTACTCGAGGACGAGCAGGAATTAAGCTTGGGGATGCTGATACGTCTCCAACGTATCTATAATTTTTGATTGTTCCATGCTATTATATTATCAACCTTGGATGTTTTATATGCATTTATATGCTATTTTATATGATTTTTGGGAATAACCTATTAACCTAGAGCCCAGTGCCAGTTTCTGTTTTTTCCTTGTTATATAGTATCGCAGAAAAGGAAAATCAAACGGAGTCCAATTGACCTGAAACTTCACAGAACTTATTTTTGGACTAGAAGAAGCCCACGGAGTGTCGAAGATGGACCAGGAGAGTCCTGGGCTACCCACGAGGGTGGGGGCGCGACCACCCCCCTGGGCGCACCCCCTACCTCGTGGACAGCCCAGAGGTCTACCGACGTACTTCTTCCTCTCATATATACCCATATACCCTAAAACCTTTGGGGAGGACAATAGATCGGGAGTTCCGCCGCCAGAAGCCTCCGTAGCCACCGAAAACCAATCTAGACCCGTTCCGGCACCCTGCTGGAGGGGGGTATCCCTCTCCGGTGGCCATCTTCATCATCCCGGTGCTCTCCATGACGAGGAGGGAGTATTTCTCCCTCGGGGCTGAGGGTATGTATCAGTAGCTATGTGTTTGATCTCTCTCTCTCTCTCTCTCTCATGTTCTTGAGGTGGTTCGATCTTGATGTATCGCGAGCTTTGCTATTATAGTTGGATCTTATGATGTTTCTCCCCCTCTACTCTCTTGTAATGGATTGAGTTTTCCCTTTGAAGTTATCTTATCGGATTGAGTTTTTAAGGATTTGAGAACACTTGATGTATGTCTTGCGTGGGATACCCGTGGTGACAGTGGGGTATTCTATTGATCCACTTCATGTATGTTTTGGTGATCAACTTGCGGGTTCCGCCCATGAACCTATGCATAGGGGTTCGCACACGTTTTCGTCTTGACTCTCTGGTAGAAACTTTGGGGAACTCTTTGAGGTTCTATGTGTTGGTTGAATAGATGAATCTGAGATTGTGTGATGCATATTGTATAATCATACCCACGGATACTTGAGGTGACATTGGAGTATCTAGGTGACATTAGGGTTTTGGTTGATTTGTGTCTTAAGGTGTTATTCTAGTACGAACTCTAGGGCTGTTTGTGACACTTATAGGAATAGCTCAACGGATTGATTGGAAAGAATAACTTTGAGGTGGTTTCTGTTGGGGAACGTAGTAATTTCAAAATTTCCTACGCACATGCAAGATCATGGTGATGCATAGCAACGAGGGGGGAGAGTGTGTCCACGTACCCTCGTAGACCGAAAGCGGAAGCGTTAGCACAACGCGGTTGATGTAGTCGTACGTCTTCACGATCCGACCGATCCAAGTACCGAACGCATGGAACCTCCGAGTTCAGCACACGTTCAGCTCGATGACGTCCCGCGAACTCCGATCCAGTAGAGCTTCATGGGAGAGTTTCGTCAACACGACGGCGTGATGACGGTGATGATGTTGCTGCCGACGCAGGGCTTCGCCTAAGCATCGCTATGATATGACCGAGGTGGAATATGGTGGAGGGAGCACCGCACACGGCTGGGAGAGATCAACAGATCAACTTGTGTGTCTTGGGGTGCCCCTGCCCCCGTATATAAAGGAGGAAGGGAGGAGGAGGCCGGCCCTAGGAGGGGCGCGCCAAGGGAGTAGGATTCCTACTCCTAGTAGCAGTAGGTTTCCTCCTTTCCTAGTCCAACTAGGAGAAGGGGGGAAAGGAGGGGAGTGGAGAAGGAAGGGAGAGGGGGGCCGCGCCCCAAACCCCTTGTCCAAATCGGACTGGGCTTGGGAGGGGTGCGCGCCACGTCTCGACCATTTCGAGACTCCTCGTCATGTCCCTGATCTCATCCGGGACTCGGAACTACCTTCGGTACATCAAATCACATAACTCATAATACAAATCGTCACCGAAACTTTAAGCGTGCGGACCCTACGGGTTCGAGAACTATGTAGACATGACCGAGACATGTCTCCGGTCAATAACCAATAGCGGAACCTGGATGCTCATATTGGTTCCTACATATTATATGAAGATCTTTATCGGTCAAACAGCATAACAACATATGTTGTTCCCTTTGTCATCGGTATGTTACTTTCCCGAGATTCGATCATCAGTATCTCAATACCTAGTTCAATCTCGTTATCGGAAAGTCTCTTTACTCGTTCCGTAACACATCATCCCACAACTAACTCATTAGTTGCAATGCTTGCAAGGCTTAAGTGATGTGCATTACCAAGAGGGCCCAGAGATACCTCTCCGACAATCGGAGTGACAAATCCTAATCTCGAAATACGCCAACCCAACAAGTACCTTCGGAGACACCTTTAAAGCACCTTTATAATCACCCAGTTACGTTGTGATGTTTGGTAGCACACAAAGTGTTCCTCCAATAAACGGGAGTTGCATAATCTCATAGTCATAGGAACATGTATAAGTCATGAAGAAAGCAATAGCAACTAACTAAACGATCAAGTGCTATGCTAACGGAATGGGTCAAGTCAATCACATCATTCTCTAATGATGTGACCCCGTTAATCAAATGACAACTCATGTCTATGGCTAGGGAACTTAACCATCTTTGATTCAACGAGTTTGTCAAGTAGAGGCATACTAGTGACACTCTGTTTGTCTATGTATTCACACATGTATTATGTTTCCGGTTAATACAATTATAGCATAAATAATAAACATTTATCATGAAATAAGGAAATAAATAATAACTTTATTATTGCCTCTAGGGCATATTTCCTTCAGTCTCCCACTTGCACTAGAGTCAATAATCTAGTTCACATCGCTATGTGATTTAACATCAATAGTTCACATCACCATGTGATTAACACCCATAGTTCACATCTTCATGTGACCAACACCCAAAGGGTTTACTAGAGTCAATAATCTAGTTCACATCGCTATGTGATTAATACCCAAAGAGTACTAAGGTGTGATCATGTTTTGCATGTGAGGGAAGTTTAGTCAACGGGTCTGCCACATTCAGATCCGTATGTATTTTGCAAATTTCTATGTCAATAATGCTCTGCACGGAGCTACTCTAGCTAATTGCTCCCACTTTCAATATGTATCCAGATTGAGACTTTGAGTCATCTGGATCCGTGTCAAAACTTGCATCGACGTAACCCTTTACGACGAACCTTTTGTCACCTCCATAATTGAGAAACATATCCTTATTCCACTAAGGATAATTTTGACCAATGTCCAATGATCTACTCCTAGATCACTATTGTACTCCCTTGCCAAACTCAGGGCAGGGTATACAATAGGTCCGGTGCACAGCATGGCATACTTTATAGAACCTATGGCTGAGGCATAGGGAATGACTTTCATTCTCTCTCTATCTTCTGTCGTGGTCGGGTTTTGAGTCTTACTCAACTTCACACCTTGTAACACAGGCAAGAACTCCTTCTTTGACTGTTCCATTTTGAACTACTTCAAAATCTTGTCAAGGTATGTACTCATTAAAAAACTTATCAAGCGTCTTGATCTATCTCTATAGATCTTGATGCTTAATATGTAAGCAGCTTCACCGAGGTCTTTCTTTGAAAAACTCCTTTCAAACATTCCTTTATGCTTTGCAGAATAATTCTACATTATCTCCGATCAACAATATGTCATTCACATATACTTATCAGAAATGTTGTAGTGCTCCCACTCACTTTTTTGTAAATACAGGCTTCACTGCAAGTCTGTATAAAACTATATGCTTTGATCAACTTATCAAAGCGTATATTCCAACTCCGAGATGCTTGCACCAGTCCATAGATGGATCGCTGGAGCTTGCATATCTTGTTAGTACCTTTAGGATTGACAAAACCTTCTGGTTGCATCATATACAACTCTTCTTTAATAAATCCATTAAGGAATGCAGTTTTGTTTATCGATTTTCCAGATTTCATAAAATGCGGTAATTGCTAACATGATTCGGACAGACTTAAGCATAGATACGAGTGAGAAAATCCCATCGTAGTCAACACCTTGAACTTGTCGAAAACCTTTTTGCGACAATTCTAGCTTTGTAGATAGTAACACTACTATCAGCGTCCGTCTTCCTCTTGAAGATCCATTTAATCTCAATGGCTCGCCGATCATTGGGCAAGTCAATCAAAGTCCATACTTTGTTCTCATACATGGATCTCATCTCAGATTTCATAGCCTCAAGCCATTTCGCGGAATCTGGGCTCATCATCACTTCCTCATAGTTCGTAGGCTCGTCATGGTCAAGTAACATGACCTCCAGAACAGGATTACCGTACCACTCTGGTGCGGATCTCACTCTGGTTTACCTACGAGGTTTTCGTAGTAACTTGATCTGGGGTTACATGATCATCATCATTAGCTTCCTCACTAATTGGTGTAGTAGTCACAGGAACAGATTTCTGTGATGAACTACTTTCCAATACGGGAGCAGGTACAGTTACCTCATCAAGTTCTACTTTCCCCCCACTCACTTCTTTCGAGAGAAACTCCTTCTCCAGAAAGGATCCATTCTCAGCAATGAATATCTTGCCTTTGGATCTGTGATAGAAGGTGTACCCAACATTTTCTTTTGGGTATCCTATGAAGACGCACTTCTCCGATCTGGGTTTGAGATTATCAGGTTGAAACTTTTTCACATAAGCATTGCAACCTCAAACTTTAAGAAACGACAGCTTAGGTTTCTTGCCAAACCATAGTTCATACGGTGTCGTCTCAACGGATTTAGATGGTGCCCTATTTAACGTGAATGTAGTTGTCTCTAATGCATAACCCCAAAACGATAGTGGTAAATCGGTAAGAGACATCATAGATCGCACCATATCTAATAAAGTACGGTTACGACGTTCGGACACACCATTACACTGTGGTGTTCCAGGTGGCGTGAGTAGTGAAACTATTTCACATTGTTTTAACTGAAGGCCAAACTCGTAACTCAAATATTTTACTTCTGCGATCATATCATAGAAACTTCTATTTTTCTTACGATGATTCTCCACTTCACTCTGAAATTCTTTGAACTTTTCAAATGTTTCAGACTTGTGTTTCATCAAGTAGATATACTCATATCTGCTCAAATCATCTGTGAAGATCAGAAAATAATGATACCTGCCGCGAGCCTCAATATTCATCGGACCACATACATCAGTATGTATGATTTCCAACAAATCTGTTGCTCACTCCATTGTTCCGGAGAACGGAGTCTTAGTCATCTTACCCATGAGGCATGGTTCGCAAGCATCAACTGATTCATAATCACGTGATTCCAAAAGCCCATCAGCATGGATTTTCTTCATGCGCTTTACACCAATATGACCTAAATGGCAGTGCCACAAATAAGTTGCACTATCATTATTAATTTTGCATCTTTTGGCTTCAATATTATGAAAATGTGTATCACCACGATCGAGATCCAACAAACCATTTTCATTGGGTGTATGACCATAGAAGGTTTTATTCATGTAAACAGAACAACAATTATTCTCTAACTTACATGAATAACCGTATTGCAATAAACATGATCAATCACATTTATGCTCAACGCAAACACTAAATAACATTCATTTTAGGTTTAACACTAATCCCGAAAGTATAGGGAGTGTGCGATGATGATCATATCAATCTTGGAACCATTTCCAATACACATTGTCACTTCACCCTTAACTAGTCTCTGTTCATTCTGCAACTCCCGTTTCGAGTTACTATTCTTAGCAACTGAACTAGTATCAAATACTGAGGGGTTGCTATAAACATTAGTAAAGTACACATCAATAACATGTATATCAAATGTACCTATGTTCACTTTGCCATCCTTCTTATCCGTCAATTACTTGGGGTAGTTCCGCTTCCAATGACTAGTCCCTTTGTAGTAGAAGCACTCAGTTTCAGGCTTAGGTCCAAACTTGGGTTTTTTCACTTGAGCAGCAACTTGTTTGCCGTTCTTCTTGAAGTTCCCCTTTCTTCCCTTTGTCCCTTTATTTGAAACTAGTGGTTTTGTTTACCATCAACACTTGATGCTTTTCTTGATTTCTACCTTCGTCGATTTCAGCATCACGAAGAGCTTGGGAATTGTTTCCGTTATCCCTTGCATATTATAGTTCATCACGAAGTTCTACTGTCTTGGTGATGGTGACTAGAGAATTTTGTCTATCACTGTTTTTTCTAGAAGATTAACTCCCACTTGATTCGAGCGGTTGTAGTACCCAGACAATCTGAGCACATGCTCACTGCTTGAGCTATTCTCCTCCATCTTTTAGCTATAGAACTTGTTAGAGACTTCATATCTCTCAACTCGGGTATTTACTTGAAATATTAACTTAAACTCCTGGAACATCTCATATGGTCCATGACGTTCTAAACGTCTTTGAAGTCCCGATTCTAAGTCGTTTAAGCATGGTGCACTAAACTATCAAGTAGTCATCATATTGAGCTAGCCAAACGTTCATAACATCTGTATCTACTCCTGCAATAGGTTTGTCACCTAGCGGTGCATCAAGGACATAATTCTTCTGTGCAGCAATGAGGTTAAACCTCAGATCATGGATCCAATCCGCATCCTTGCTACTAACATCTTTTAACTTAGTTTTCTCTAGGAACATATCAAAAATAAAACAGGGGAGCTAAACGCGAGCTTTTGATCTACAACATAGATATGCTAATACTACCAGGACTAAGTTCATGATAAATTTAAGTTCAATTAATCATATTACTTAAGAACTCCCACTTAGATAGACATCCCTCTAATCCTCTAAGTGATCACGTGATCCATATCAACTAAACCATGTCCGATCATCACGTGAGATGGAGTAGTTTCAATGGTGAACATCACTATGTTGATCATATCTACTATATGATTCACGCTCGACCTTTCGGTCTCCATGTTCCGAGGACATATCTGTTATATGCTAGGCTCGTCAAGTTTAACCTGAGTACTCCGCGTGTGCAACTGTTTTGCACCCGTTGTATTTGAACATAGAGCCTATCACACCCGATCATCATGTGGTGTCTCAGCACGAAGAACTTTCGCAACGGTGCATACTCAAGGAGAACACTTATACTTTGATAATTTAGTGAGGGGTCATCTTATAATGCTACCGTCAATCAAAGCAAGATAAGATGCATAAAATATAAACATCACATGCAATCAATATAAGTGATATGATATGGCCATCATCATCTTGTGCTTGTGACCTCCATCTCCGAAGCATCGTCATGATCACCGTCGTCACCGGCGCGACACCTTGATCTCCATCGTAGCATCGTTGTCATTTCGTCAACCTTATGCTTCTATGACTATCGCTACCGCTTAGTGATAAAGTAAAGCATTACAGGGCGATTGCATTGCATACAATAAAGCGACAACCATATGGCTCCTGCCAGTTGCCGATAACTCGGTTACAAAACATGATCATCTCATACAATAAAATTTAGCATCATGTATTAACCATATCACATCACAACATTCCCTGGAAAAACAAGTTAGACGTCCTCTACTTTGTTGTTGCAAATTTTACGTGGCTACTACGGGCTTAGCAAGAACCGTTCTTACCTACGCATCAAAACCACAACGATAGTTTGTCAAGTTGGTGTTGTTTTAACCTTCGCAAGGACCGGGCGTAGCCACACTCGGTTCAACTAAAGTTGGAGAAATTGACACCCGCCAGCCACCTGTGTGCAAAGCACGTCGGTAGAACCAGTCTCGCGTAAGCGTACGCGTAATGTCGGTCCAGGCCGCTTCATCCAACAATGCCGCCGAACCAAAGTATGACATGCTGGTAAGCAGTATGACTTAAATCGCCCACAACTCACTTGTGTTCTACTCGTGCGTATGACATCTACGCATAAAACCTGGCTCGGATGCCACTGTTGGGGAACGTAGCAATTTCAAAATTTCCTACGCACACGCAAGATCATGGTGATGCATAGCAACGAGGGGGAGAGTGTGTCCACGTACCCTCATAGACCGAAAGCGGAAGCACAACACGGTTGATGTAGTCGTACGTCTTCATGATCCGACCGATCCAAGTACCGAACGCACGGCACCTCCGAGTTCAGCACACGTTCAGCTCGATGACATCCCGCGAACTCCGATCCAGCAGAGCTTCACGGGAGAGTTATGTCAGCACGACGGTGTGATGACGGTGATGATGTTGCTACTGACGCAGGGCTTCGCCTAAGCACCGCTACGATATGATCGAGGTGGAATATGGTGGAGGGGGGCACCGCACATGGCTGGGAGAGATCAACAGATCAACTTGTGTGTATTGGGGTGCCCCCTGCCCCTGTATATAAAGGAGCAAGGGAGGAGGAGGCCAGCCCTAGGAGGGGCGCGCCAAGGGAGTAGGATTCCTACTCCTAGTAGGAGTAGGTTTCCTCCTTTCCTAGTCCAACTAGGAGAAGGGGGGAAGGAGGGGAGTGGAGAAGGAAGGGAGAGGGGGGCCGCACCCCAAACCCCTTGTCCAAATCGGACTGGGCTTGGGAGGGGCGCGCGCCACCTCCTGGCTGCTGCCTCTCCTTCCCACTAAGGCCCATTAAGGCCCAATACTACTTCCCCGTATTCTCGTAACTCCCCGGTACTCCGAAAAATACCCGAATCACTCGGAACCTTTCCGATGTCCGAATATAGTCATCCAATATATCGATCTTTACGTCTCAACCATTTCGAGACTCCTTGTCATGTCCCTGATCTCATCCGGGACTCGGAACTACCTTCGGTACATCAAATCACATAACTCATAATACAAATCATCACCGAAACTTTAAGCGTGCGGACCCTATGGGTTCGAGAACTATGTAGACATGACCGAGACATGTCTCCGGTCAATAACCAATAGCGGAACCTGGATGCTCATATTGGTTCCTACATATTCTATGAAGATCTTTATCGGTCAAACAGCATAACAACATATGTTGTTCCCTTTGTCATCGGTATGTTACTTTCCCGAGATTCGATCATCAGTATCTCAATACCTAGTTCAATCTCGTTATCGGAAAGTCTCTTTACTCGTTCCGTAACACATCATCCCACAACTAACTCATTAGTTGCAGTGCTTGCAAGGCTTAAGTGATGTGCATTACCAAGAGGGCCCAGAGATACCTCTCCGACAATCGGAGTGACAAATCCTAATCTCGAAATACGCCAACCCAACAAGTACCTTCGGAGACACCTGTAAAGCACCTTTATAATCACCCAGTTACGTTGTGATGTTTGGTAGCACACAAAGTGTTCCTCCAATAAACGGGAGCTGCATAATCTCATAGTCATAGGAACATGTATAAGTCATGAAGAAAGCAATAGCAACTAACTAAACGATCAAGTGCTATGCTAACGGAATGGGTCAAGTCAATCACATCATTCTCTAATGATGTGACCCCGTTAATCAAATGACAACTCATGTCTATGGCTAGGGAACTTAACCATCTTTGATTCAACGAGCTTGTCAAGTAGAGGCATACTAGTGACACTCTGTTTGTCTATGTATTCACACATGTATTATGTTTCCGGTTAATACAATTATAGCATAAATAATAAACATTTATCATGAAATAAGGAAATAAATAATAACTTTATTATTGCCTCTAGGGCATATTTCCTTCAGTTTCATACCCTACCATAATCTCTTCGTTCGTTCTCCGCTATTAGTGACTTTGGAGTGACTCTTTGTTGCATGTTGAGGGATAGTTATGTGATCCAATTATGTTATTATTGTTGAGGGAACTTGCACTAGTGAAAGTATGAACCCTAGGCCTTGTTTCAACGCATTGCAATATAGTTTGTGCTCACATTTATCATTAGTTACCTTGCTGTTTTTATATTTTCAGATTACAAAACCTTTATCTACCATCCATATACCACTTGTATCACCATATCTTCGTCGAACTAGTGCACCTATACAATTTACCATTGTATTGGGTGTGTTGGGGACACAAGAGACTCTTTGTTATTTGGTTGCAGGGTTGCTTGAGAGAGACCATCTTCATCCTACGCCTCCTATAGACTGATAAACCTTAAGTCATCCACTTGAGGGAAATTTGCTACTGTCCTACAAACCTCTGCACTTGGAGGCCCAACAACGTCTACAAGAAGAAGGTTGTGTAGTAGACATCACAGCGCTACCTTCAGCCCAACAGTGCACTTCATTTCTCCTAGTTTCAGAATTTACACAACACTCGGCAGCCAGAAGACATGTCCATAGAAGAGTACTATGGAGCTTTCACTCGCATCACTGGGCAGCTAGGTTCCATGGTTCCAAAGGGTAATTCTGGTTGTGAGTCATGTGCAGCAAAGGAAAACTATGACCATCAGACTCTCATGTTTTAGTTTGTGATGGGTCTCAAGCAAGACTTTGAGAACATTCGCACTCAATTGCTTGGTCGTATGACTCATCCCACCTTGAAAGAGGCACTTGCTAGCTTGATCGCTGAGGATACTCGTCTCCATTCTCTTGAGGCTACTTCTGCGCAGACTCTACACACTAGTGTTCTGGCTTTTCCTCAGCGGCCAGGTGCCTCCAAGGACACACCTTTAGCTGTCGTCTGCTCATTCTGTAAGAAGGCAGGACACCACAGAGATGGTTGTTTCAAGCTTCATCCAGAGCTGTTAGCTGAGTTTCAGGCTAGACGGGCCCTCAATCAGTAGTGTCGTGCACCCCAGGCTCCTTATCAGCAGCAAGCGAGGGGTGCTTCTACATCTGTTCTCTCTCAGCCTGTTGTTGCTGCAACCCAGCCTTGGGTTCTGGACTCTGGAGCTTCTTTCCATGTGACCTCTGATCACTCTCCGCTTGTGTCTTGCCAGCCAGTGCGGGATGATGCCTCTGTTCAGACTGCTGATGGTACACCTTGTTCTATTACTCATTAGGGTTCTCTTTGCACACCCAAGTTTTATGTTCCTGCCATATCCTTTGCTCCAGAGTTGTCCATGAATCTTATGTCTGTTGGCCAGCTTGCTGATATGAACTACTTTGTTGGTTTTGATGACTCATTTTGTTATGTGCAGGACCGTCAGAGCAAGAGGGTCATTAGAACTGGCCATCGCCATAGAGGATCCACATCCCTCTACATCCTTGACACCTTACACCTTCCTTCGGCTTCCACCACATCCGCGTTCCGGATGGCTGCATCAACATCAAGATCCACTTCGTCATTTTCTTTTGCCCAGTGGCACCATCGCTTAGGTCACTTGTGTGGTTCTCGTTTATCTACCCTTGTTCGACAAGGTGTTTTGGGTCATGTTTCCATAGATGCTGGTTTTCACTGTAAGGGTTGTAAGCTAGGGAAACAAATACATCTTCCATACTCTTCCAACACTACTCATTCTAGTCATCCTTTTGATTTAGTGCACTCTAATGTATGGGGTCATTCTCCCCTTTGTTTTGAAAGGTGGCCACAAACATTATCTCATATTTGTTGATGATCACTCTCGACATACTTGGGTCTATTTTATGAAGCATCATTCTGAGTTGTTTTCTATATATAAGGCTTTTGTACATATGGTCCATACTCAGTTTTCTAGTGATGTTCGTGTTTTTCGTTCTGACTCGGGGGGGGGGGGGATTATCTATCTACTGCTTTTCGCGAGTTTCTCTCATCTGAGGGTACTCTCCCTCAGCTTTCATGCCCTGGTGCCCATGCTCAAAATGGTGTTGTTGAGCGTAAGCATCGCCATATTGTTGAGACAGCTCGTACCCTTTTGATTTCTTCCTTTGTCCCCACTCATTTTTGGGGTGAAGCTATCTCAACTGTTGTTTATCTTATCAATCTCCAACCTTCTACTCACCTTGAGGGCAAGTGTCCTGCTGAGGTTTTATTTGGTTCTCCCACATATGACCACCTTCGTTTCTTTGCTTGTACTTGTTATGTTCTTTTAGCACCTCGTGAGCGTACCAAGTTGACTGCTCTGTCTGCTCAGTGTGTCTTCCTTGGATATAGTCTTGAACATAAGAGCTACCGTTGCTATGATTCTTCTGCTTGTTGCATTCGCTTTTCTCACGATGTCACTTTTGTTGAGGATCAACCCTTCTTCTATTCCCCTTCCACTAAACCATCATCCTCAACTTCTTTAGAGTCTACCTCGTTTCTTTCACTTCCACCTATCTTTTTAGATGAGTCCATAGCTGAACAACATTCCTCTGTCCTAACATCAGAACCATCTCCACCACATGTTTCATCTCCTTCCTCACCAGCTCATTTCTCTCTTCCACTAGCTCCACCTCTAGATAGTCTTCCTTTCCATTACACTCATCGTTATTCTACTCCTCCAGCCAGTACTTTCCATTATACTCGTCGTTCTAAAGTTCCATGTGACACGCAGTCATCTATGCCTTTGTCTTCTACTCCTCTAGCCAGTACTACTGATCCTTGCACTGACGACTCTTCTCTAGAAACGCGATACAAAAAGGACTTATATGCAAGGGCTGCTTCTGAGCCTAGTACCTATCAGGAGGCAGTTGTGTCACCTGAGTGGCAACTGTCTATGTCTGAGGAGCTTGCAACCTTAGAGCATACTGGTACATGGGATTTGGTATAATTACCTCCTCGTTCAGTCCCTATCACTTGCAAATGGGTGTATAAGGTTAAAACCAAGTCAAATAGTTCTGTGGAACGCTATAAGGCTCGCCTTGTTGCAAGAGGTGTTCAGCAGTCTCATGGGAAAGATTATGATGAGACGTTTGCTCCTATTGCTCACATGACTTCAGTTCGAACTCTAATTGTTGTGGCTGCTACTCGGTCATGGAAAATTTCCCACATGGATGTGAAGAATGCCTTCCTTCATGGTGATTTACATGAGGAAGTTTATATGCAGCCACCTCCAAGTATGAAGGTTCCATCAGTTCATGTTTGCCATCTTTGAAAGGCTCTTTATGGGCTTAAGCAAGCCCCTCGTGCCTGGTTTGAGCAGTTCAGTTCTGTGATTCAGCTGCCGGTTTTTCTCCTAGTGAACATGACCCTGCACTCTTCATTCATACATCTGAGCATGGTCATACATTGCTTCTACTTTATGTAGATGACATGATGATCACTGGAGATGATGTTGGGTATATTGATTTTGTTAAGAAAAAATTGAGTGAACAATTCAAGATGTCAGATTTGGGGTCTCTCAGCTATTTTCTCAGGATTGAGGTCGAGCACACCGATGATGGTTACTATATCTCCCAGCAAAAGTACACTCAGGATTTGATTCTTCCCTCAGGTCTCACTGACACGCACATTGCTGCTACACCTATGGAGCTTCATCTGCAGTTGCGTCCTACTGATGGCACTCCTCTTGAGGATCCCTCTCGCTATCGTCACATTGTCAGCAGTCTAGTGTACCTCACAGTGACCAGACCTGACATCGCACATGCAGTCCATATTCTCAGTCAATTTGTCTGTGCTCCCACCTCAGTTCATCATGGTCACCTATTCCGAGTCCTTAGGTATTTAAGGGGAACTACATCTCGCCGCTTGTTCTATGCTAATTCCAGTCAGCTCCATCTTCATGCTTACTATGATTCCACTTGGGCGAGTGATCCTATTGATCGTCGCTCAGTCACTGGCTATTGCATATTTCTTGGTACATCACTCATTGCATGGAAATCAAAGAAGCAAACTGCCGTGTCTCGCTCCAGCGCCGAGGAAGAGCTTAGGGCTCTCTCTACTACTACAGCAGAGATTGTATGGCTTCGCTGGCTATTGGATGATCTTGGTCTCTTATGTCATACACCAACACCTCTTCTTTGTGACAGCACTACTGCTATTTAGATTGCTAATGATCCAGTCAAGCATGAGTTGACCAAACACATTGGTGTGGATGCCTTTTTCACTCTATCTCATTATCAACAATCCATTGTCAAGCTACAATATCTCCCATCAGAGCTTCAAGTCGTAGATTTCTTCACCAAGGCACAAACTAGGGAACAACATAGGTTTCACACTCTCAAACTTGGTGTATCAGATGCTCCTGACCCACCTTAAGTTTGAAGGGGGGTGTTAAGTATATATGTTGTGTTTGTCTTGTACAGGCCCAGGGCCATAGTCTAGAGTGAGGCCCAGGCCCATGTAACCTTGTATATATATCTCTCCTCCTCAATACAAAAAACTATTCAGTCATTCTCTCTTCCTCACGTTTCCTAACACCCTGGAGGGGAGAGACACCAAGCTCGAGCAGTTGCGCAGATTGAGCGCACATAAGTTGGTGAGCAGTTGCAATGATCCGAGCAGGTTCCAAGTAGTCACATGAGATAGCCAGGTTCCTTAGTGACAATGGCAAGAGCATATCTTTGGCATCTCTTATCATCCTCAACTTTGGGTATTCCATTATTTTGAGCTCCTTAAGCTCTCTCATTTCTTCAAATGGTATGGACGCGGACTCCAGATGTACACAATCAACCAAACATAGGACATTGAGAGTTCTCATGTACAGTTTTTGCTCCAAAAGACTCCCTTCTAGAGAAGTTAAGCATGGACATTTGGTGACAGTTATGAAATCTAGCTTAGATGATCTGGGCTCGATGCTCTCACTGGATATCTTGCTAATCGAAGCAAGTTTGGTCAAACCAACATCTTTTACTAGCAATGATTCTAGGCTTGGAGGTAGAATAGGTAATTCCCTCAGTTTTTGGCATTCAATTACATCCAAACTTTGAAGGCTTTGAGGTAACAACAACTCCATTGAGCTACTGCTGCTAGACATGTCAGATGATCGACCAATCTGTCCTAGCTTAGGAAGGTTGTACAACATTAGTTCGTTCAGCATTACTAACTCACCAAGATAGGGAAGATATTCCCAGTTCATACATCCTTTGAACTGTAGTGTCACCATGTTTTTGAGAGAGCAATTCTCAATCCAAAATGGAATTTTGGGACCTGCATAACCATTAATTTCCAATGCGCTAATATTAACGTTTGGCTCAAGGTTGTCAAGAACCAAATCATCTGTCATTTGACCAGCTCTAGACCACTTTAGAGATAACTTGTTGAGACGCTATTTTTCCTTCAACTTGGCATTCTTAGCTTCTTCATAACTCTGAACATTCTCAAGATCCTCCAAACCCAATTCACCGAGATCTCTTAAGTTCCCAACTGCACTTATTTCGTTGCATTTTGTTCCTCCTACCCGGTAGTCATGTAGTTCCTGAAGAGAAGTGAGCTTTCTTATGCAGAAATTACCAAATCCACTCACTCCAAAGGATACATATCGCAAGCGCTCAAGGTACCCTAAGTATCTGGATCATATGTTTCGGTCTCCAAGCCACCATTAACATAGCAAAGTACCATCAACTGATGAAGTTTGGCAACCCCACGTATCATGCCTCGTGATATTCGAGGCACATAGATATATCAAAGATGTTTTAAGTTACCAAACTTAAACTTGTCAGCAAAGCAGAATTTGTCCCATCCTTGTGAGTCAAATAGACGCAACGATTTGGAGCTCTCAACAACCATTTCAAGTGCACAAACTACATCATTTTCAACCCAGGGGTCAGTGTGAATGATAATAGTGCGCAAGTTCTTGAAACGGGAGAATTTCTTGACATCATCAGCAGAGAAACTGTCAATATTGGCAATACAGAGGTACCGGAGTGTATCCTTTTCATCTTTAAGCTGGACGGGATTATCTATTCTTGCACATTCACCAATGGACATGTTCCTCGCCAATCAAATCATGCATTACATACCATTCTTCTTCCAATTGACCATCTCTTGACTTCATATTCAAGAATGACTTTCTAGTTAGCTGAGCCAAGTACTCTTCTGCAGTTTCCTCCAAAGTGTGAGTGTCGCTTAGAGCTTGTGAGATCAATCCTGAGCCAATCCATAGTTGTACCAATTTTTTCTTCAGAAATCCATAGTCATCGCGAGGAATTATGCAACAATAGCAAAAACAAATCTGTAACTCTGTTGGTAGGTGGTAGTAGCTTAATCTGAGAACCCTCATAATATCCTCCTCTGTTCCTTTAAAATGCTCCAATCCTTTGTGCAAAAATCTGCTCCAGTACTCAACCGTTGCCTTATCTTGCAAATGCTCACCAACAACCTTACATACCAAGGGAAATCCTAGCAGTTTCTTTGCAATCTGTTCTCCAATTAACCTCAAATTTCCGTAGTCTGCTAGATTCTTCAACCCGGAAAAGGCATGATGAGTGAAGAGCTCAAAAGTTTCATCTTCCTGTAGTCCTTGCAATGCCAAGCGTTGATCTATTTTGACCCCCATTACTCTGGCAGCCATGTCCGCTACAGATTGCATACGGGTTGTCAACAAAACTTTACTTCCAGCATTGTTCAGTTTCTTCAATGGAGCAAATAAATTTTCCCATTCATCCGTTTTCTTATCTTCCCAAACATCATCCAGAACTAGCAAAAATTTATCAGACATGAGCTTTTCTTTCAGATCTCGCTGTAGTGGTTCCAGCTGATCAGCCTTTGGTTTTGCGCCCGTAGCGCATTCCAATATTTTTCTCGTCAGTGATGTTGCGTCAAAGCTAGTTGACGCGGTGACCCATATGAGCTTAAAATGATCCAACACCTCTTTCTGTTCGCATATGGTTTGAGCCAAACTTTTCTTCCCCATGCCACCATGGCCAACAACTGAAAGAATAGAAACAATATTGGTCTGGCTTGATGTATTTTCTAGACATCCAATGATCTTCTCTTTTTCCTTTTCTCGTTCAAGGAAAATAGTTGCACTCAACGTGGAAGCAGTTTGGCAAACATTGTCCACTTGCACTTGCTGCTCACTGCTGGAAAAAGCTCCATTGAGATGGTCTGTGAGGCTGAGGAAACTGTCAACACCACCAACAACCTTATCTAAAGCATCCACCGGTTTCATCAGCTTTCTGACAATGTCACCATCAACAACTTTTTTGAGAGTTTTGACACTCCGAAGTTTGAACAGATTTCACAAACTTGTGCTTCATCTTGTCAAACAAAGAACCCCATTCAGCAATATTTTGATCATTGGCCTTCTCCTCGAGCTCATAGTATTCAAGCTCGTCGATGGCATCCTTAGCCGCCTCGACAGCGTCCCTCAGCTGCCACAGCCACACATCCAGGGTGCTGCTCTGTTCTCTGACATATTCGGGGTTGACAGCATTGAACACTGCTTGGATCTTGGGCATGGCGAGCACGAGTTTATTTTTGACCTCATCCATGTGTGGAGACTTGAAGTATTTGCTGACATAGGTGAAAGATTTATTGACCAAGAAGGATATGGCCGGAGTTGCTACAGACTTTCGTGCGAAAACGAGTGCGGCTGGGACTGGCATCTCTGTGGATGGATGGTTTTGCCTTGTGCAATGTGTATTGGTGTGAGACTGACAAACGAAGGCTTGTCCGGGCTTCTCTGTGGATGGTTGGGTCTGCAAAATGAGCTCAGCTGGGACTGGTGGATGGATGGATGGCTCTGCCTTCTACAATGTATGTTGGTGTGAGACTAACTAACGAAGGCTGGTCCGAGCTTCTCTATGGATGGATGGTTCTACAAAAATGAGCACAGCTTGGACTGGTGGATGGATGGTGTGCAATGTTTGTTAGTGCGAGCCTGACAAACGAAGGTTGGTCCGGGCTTCTCTGTGGATGGATGGTTCTGCAAAAATGATGTGTGTTGGTCAGCACTCAGCAATGTGCAAACAAATTGGAGGCGACGAAGGAGTCGTAGGAAGCGAGGGGAAGAGACAGAGTATACCTGTTGGGACGATGCCCTCCACTAGGCGAAATCCTTGGCTTCACCTCCCGCTCCTAGCTAGATTGCTGGCTCCTCGCGACAAATCCGGAGCTGACAAACTTGCTCGTCAGCTAACTCCACTTTGTCCTCTAGATTACTGGCTCCCCACGACGGACTACATGGAGCTGGCCGGCTTAACACTGGTCGGCCAGCAAAGTGCGGCACGAAGCTCGGTTTCAGCGACTCGGCTAGATTGAACTACAGTCGGCTCTCTGCTCCTCCACCCTTTCCACTCAGTCGAATTGTAGCGCTGGGCGCTACTCCCGGAGCCGAGTTGTGTGGATCGCAATAGGCTGAATGTGGGAGTAGGGGGATTCAGGAGGGAGAAGGGGAAAGTTGAGTGAGGAAGAAGGATCTGGGGGCAGGATCAACAAGGATGTAGCTGGAGTTGTGCTACAGACTTCCCTGCAAAAACGAGTGCAGCAGTGCGATAGGTGCTTTATAATGGGTTTAATCTTGTGGTGTCCTCACCCAGTGACAGAAGGGGTAATGAGGCACATATTGTATTGTTGTGAGTAAGGGTAAAATGACTGGGTTTATTCATATTGGGTGGGTTTACTTTGTCCACATCATGTCATCTAGCTTAAGGTGTTACTCCGTTTGTCATGAACTTAATACCATAGATACATGCTTGATAGCGGTTGATTGGTGGTTTAATAGTGTAGATGTAGGCAGGAGTCAGTTCAACAGTAATTTGTCTACCCATCGTATGGTATGTGTTTGAGAGAAAAGCATTTAGTGAAAACTATGGCCCCGTCTCTACTTTTATCATATTATAAAAACCAAAAATACTTTGCTACAATTTATTTACTTTTATTTTGTTTTGCAATTTATCTATCTACCTATACAAGATTTGATCCTTTCAAGTAACGAGTTCAAAGGGATTGACAACCCTCTTGCCCACGTTGGGTGCAAGTATTTGCTTTTGTGTGTGCAAGTGTTGTTCACGATGCTTTGCATGATTCTCCAATTTTTTCGGTAAACCTTGGTTCTCACTCATGGAAATACTTATCTCTATTATACTGCTTCATCCTTCCTCTTCGGGTAAAATCCCAACGTAGCTCACAAGTAGCAGGGATGTGAAGGGATTGAAGAAAAAAAAGGAAAGTTATGATTCTGGTCATAACGTAGAAGGAAGGTTCAGATACAAGAGTAGGAAGGCATTACATATATCTATCAATCGGTCAATCAAATTTTTGCATTAAAAAATACCAAAAAACCAGCAAGAGGTGTGGCTGAAAAATAATCTTAGGGATGAGGTGGTTCGTGCGATGATAGTGATCGTTGGAGGTGAGAAATCTGGAAGCGAGGAAGCAATCGACCAACTTTCCTTCAATAGTTGAGATAATTTTAGAATATTTTTCAATAAAGAATAAATGTCCTTTGTGCTCCGTATTTTGATAATATTCCATAACAAATTAAGTAGCTACATATTGATTTCATAACGGTATTTGTTTCTATGGTGTAGGTGTGTCATGATTTACATGTTAGTTTCCTTGAAATTCGTCATTTGTTTCCTAAAGCAAATTGCGCTAATGAGAGGTATCGTTTGATTTGAGTAAGTTAGAAAAGTTAGATACGTGATCTTTTTGCGTTAGGAAAGTGTTGGGTTGCAAGGAAAGAGAGTATTTTTAAGTTATTTAATTGCATTGATGAGAGGGATCGGTTGATTTGTGTGAGTTAGGAAAGTTAGATCCATGGTCTTTTGTATGTTAGAAAAGTGTTGTTTTGCAAAGGAAGTGTGCATTTATATGTTATTTAATTGCATTGATGGGAGGGGTCGGTTGATTTGGGTAAATTAGAAAAGTTAGATCCATGATATATTTTTTACGTTTGGAAATTGCTTGTTTAAAAGGAAAGAGTTGATTTGTACGTTATTTGTTTCCTTATAATCCAGTGAGAGGGGTGATGGGAGGTGAGGCAAAAATAAACCAGTGAGAGGTGAGGCGAAAATAAACCTATGAAAGAGGGTGGTGGGAGGTGAGATGAAAAAAAATCGTGTATGCCAGCCTACCAACTCCCCCTTTAGAAGTAGAGAATAGCAGAGATACAGGTTGAAGAAACTTTCTAGTGTTAATTATTTGCATCCCTAATTAATTAATTGCATTAATGACTCGATTTCATAATTGATTTGTCGCACAAAAATCCCTACTTAAATAGACTTAATTAACTGCATGCATAATTAATTGTCTGGCTAATTAATTACATTAATGACTTGATTTTCAAATTGATTCGTTGCTTGTTTCCAAATCTTCTTTTGTACTTTTTTTCATGTGAGACAAGGGAGGTGGGTTTTCTTATGCGTGTGGGAAGATGAGAGCGGATGGGTTTCTTTGTAGGGGGTCAACGGGAGGAGATCGAGTTGGACGTACCACGTCTAATCCACAACACCACTTTAATAGTAGAGATACGGTTGGAAAAACTTTCTACTATATTAATTATCCACATCCCTAATTAGGTGACTAACTAATCAATTGTTGCATTAATGACTTGATTTTCATAATTGATTTGGCACAGATAAAATCCCTACTTATACGGACTTAACTAATTACATGTGTAATTAATTATCTAGCTAATTAATTGCATTAATGACTTGATTTCCAAATTGATTTGATGCTTGGTTTTCAAATTGTTTTACATTAATAACTGATATACAAATTAATTCATTGATAATTTTCGTGATTAACGTGATCCTTATGTCCAAATAATGATATTCTAATAATTAACGTGATCATTTCATTACACACCAGATTATACTTTTCATTATTAACATGATACTCATGTCCAAAAAGTAATACTCTCCATAATTAAAGTGATCATACTGTTAAACGCTCAATAGTACTTTGCATAATTAACATGATCCTACCGCCAAGTAATGATACTCTTCATAATTAATGTGATCCTTCCGTCCAAAGAATGATACTCTTCATAATTAATGTGATCCTCTCGTTCAAGTGCTCGATTATACTTTATAAATTAACTGGTATGGCTAATTAATTGCATCCAGCCATGGGCAAGGCAAAAATTGCACAAAAGATAATTAACATGATTTTTGGGCATCAATGACTGCATGCAAACGAGCGAAACGACCTACGGACTCCCCCTTTAGGAGCATAGATGACTTCTAATTTATTTTCTATTTTTAAATTTGTGAAAAAATTAACTCAAAAATACCTATTTAAATATTGAAACTGTTCCAATTTGGAACATAATTTAAATTCATATAAAAATCATGTTCAGAAACATTTTTTTTGAGTTCATGAACATTATTTTGAATTTGCAAAGAATTTTTTCAAACCATGACATTTTTTAAATTCCTAAACAGTTTTGAATTAGTGAACTTTTTCAAATTTGTGAATATTTTTTGGATCATGAACATTTTTTCAAATTCATTACCTGAATTTGCAAAAAAATTAGCCACCGTGAATTTATTTTGAAATTGTGAACATTTTTCAAGTTTATGATCATTTTTGGAATTCACAAACAAGTTTTGAATGTCCATGCAGTTCTAAAAAATTATGAACATTTTCAAATCCATGAACATGTTTTGAATGCATTAATATTTTTTGAACACATGAATATATTTGGAATTCAGGAACATTGTTTATACTTGGCAACATTTCTCAAATTCACAAATAGTTTTTGAAATTGCAGACATTTTTTGAAATCAGGGTTTTGCAATGCCGCATTTTTTAATTGACAAATTTTTTTTGAAATAGAAAGCATTTTCTCAAATTCACAAATATTTTCTGGATTCGTCAATATTTTTTGAATTCGGAACATTTTTAAAATTCATGCGTATTTTTTAAACGCGCAATTTTTTTCAATTCGTGAATATGTTTTTGAATTCATGAACATTTATTGAATTCGTGATAATTTTAAATTTCTGATTTGTTTGAAATTGCAAAAAAAATGAATTCATGATTTTTTTCAGATTTGTGGAAATTTTAAATTTTCAAATATTTCCCTAAATTGGTGAATACTTTTAAAAAACTATAAAACGGTCAAATGAGTAGAGAAATGAAGAATCAGGCATGGAAAGAAAAGAAATAGTGTGAAAGAAATATATTTTTAAAACCAGTGGGAAAGTTATCACAGCGAACGAGTCGAGCGAAAAAAAGGAGAAGGAGAAAAATGGGCCAGTCCAACACCTGCGCGCGCACTTTTCTGTTCCGGGCTGCCTGGCCCGCGTACGCCTGCCGATCTTTTCATTAGGCCCTGTCCACCCTTTCTCCCCCCCCCCCCCCCCCCCCCCTCCGGCTCCGCCACCGCCGCCGTCGGCCAACGCCGAGTCAGGGGGACCGCCATCGCCTCCGCCGCGAAGCGTGCTTCCGTGCACAAGCTCTCCAAGGAGGAGTTCTGGGCCTTGGCTGAGAAGATCCGGTCGACGGACGCGGCGGCGGCCGTGGAAATGCTCGAGTCGTATCTCGCCACAGATGGATGAGGGGGCAGTTGATAGGTGGGTTCTTTGGCAGTACTTTGTTCACTGTAAGCTGTTTGAATTGCTTTTAAGAGATTTTTTTTCCTTTATTGTTAATACGAATTTCCTCTCATGACTAGGGATTGTGGAGGAAAAGAGTTCCATGCCATGCCATGCCATGGTTTAGCAGTTGGGCTGTGGATGGCGATCACAGCTCACAAGACTCTTTGCAGGCTGAAGACTGAAGTCAGGTAGGAACCATCAAACAAGTGCCAACTAAGCCTTAACTCTGCTCTACATTTCAACAAATGCAGAGAACGTTGTATTACAATCACAGTAGGATCTTTATCATCACTCTACCATTATGTCTAGCCAGTGAAAGTTTTAAACGTACTCGGGCAACATTGCAAAAACTCATTTCTTAAGTCAGGTAAGGAATCATCACATAAGCGTCAACTAGGCCTTAACTCTGCTCTACAATTTGGTAATTATAAAAGACCGTGTTGCAAACTTGGTAAGATCTTTATTATCACCCTCGCACTATGTCTAGTGAAAGTTTGAAGTCCGACCAGCATAGCAAAAGTCAGAATCATTCTGGAAGATTGGAACCTTGAGATGCATACTGCTTATGCCAATCAATAACCTTAGCATCCACTGAATGCTTAATTTATTTCTAACACCGTATTTGATTGGACAAGGAACAGACAAACCGAGAAGCCCGATCTGGAGATCGTCGGAATCAAGATAATCATTCGCGGTATACCAGGAGTGGAGAGGAGTGCTCTGTGTTTTATGTGTAAAAACACATCATGGACTCCAGGCTAGACTTCCAATAAAGGTTTACCAGTTTCAAACACCCATGCACGTTTAAAACTAACAGCTACACACACCATCTATGATCTATCCTGATTATTTCAAGAGCTGTACTTCCCGTTACGAGTTTCTTCACAGGTAAATACCCTACGCATCTACTTAAAAATTTCAAGCTGTCAGTTCAAAAAAGAAAATCCAAGCTGTGAGATCAATGCTTATCTGAAATGCAGAAACACAGATTGTGCAATTGTACAAAAGACACAGCAGGTTGTAGATAGATTGTGCAAGCGAAAATAGCAGATTGCTCACTCGGAGACTAAAGATCTGCAAATGTCAAAACACCGAATTTTGTCCCTTTGGATTACACTTGTGATCTAAGCCCTGAAATGTCAAAACCGAAGTTCTCTTTTATTGTTTTAGCAGTAGATGGGGTTTTCTTCTCTGCAGATGCTTTCTTCTTGGCCTCTTTACCATCTGCCCTCTTCATCGCAGCTGCTAGCTTCCTTCCTTCTTTCTTCGCGGCAGCTGCCTTCTTCCTTGCTTCAGCGTCTGCGGCCTTCATTTTTGCAGCTTCTTCCTTCCTATCAAGTGTCTCTGCAGCTGTCTTTTTTGCACCTTTTTTGACTTTTACTCTGGAAGGGCAACACTAGCTTCGAGGGCCTCTTTCCCGACTGCTTGCGAGTTACACATGGTTTATCATTATGTAACACAGCAACATGTACTGCGTCGGTTGATTTGTGACAGGATAGCGAAGAGGTTTTGCTCTTCCGAGCTCGGCCGCGTGTCTGATAGGAAGAAGCTTTGGCAGGCTGAAAGAATGACATTCCAAATAGAAACTGAAGTCGCAAGCAAAAAATTATAAAGCATGAATGGTCAGGACAAAATTACCTCGGTAGCAGCAGGCTCTGAAAATTTTGACTTGCTGGTTTGGCGATGACAATGTAGAGCCCTAGCCCTAGCGGCAACTGTTTTTGAGCTTTGCGCCGATGTTTGATGTTCCTGGCATACCCGACATTACCATAAATTACTAACAGATGAATTTACACATTGAGCAAAATATATACTCCAGGCTGCACGTTGAGAGGATACATCATGGTTTAGAGTAGCAACTACGTATACAATGGTGCAAGTAAGAGCTGCAAGAAGAGGCCAAGGCGTGCGCCACTGACCCACATGCATACTGAGGGTCAAGCCTCCAAGAACCACACCTCTAAGGAGGTAGCGACATCATCGATGGCGCCGTGGTCCTCAGATCCAGCTCCGAATCGGCAAGCTGGATCTGGGTTTCACCCAGAGAGGACTGGACCACAAGGCATCGATAAGGTCGGGCAGGGCTTTCGCCTGGAGCCGCATGGTCACCACTCACAGCAAGGTTCATTATACTACAGGTATAACAAACCTGATATTAGGACAGTGAGGTGCTAGTCCTGCACCTCTAAGCTGCTGACCAGCCAGCCAATGTCGTGTAGGATCTCCCGATGAACGTGGATTCAGTTAATGATTCAGCCAGCCGGCCCAGTACAATGACCCATATTACAGCCAGTGCACCCTCATCTGACTGTAATATGGATTCAGTGAACACATACTCTTGGAGATCAATTGATTCGACATATTGGACTCAATGACAATTAGATTAGTGTAGTGAAAATAATACATCTTACACAGATACCTGGGTTTGAATTTCACCAGCAGGAGAGAACCAGGCATCGCTCAGTAGGCGAGAGGCAAACGTGCTCCCCCAGACCTCCCGGGTCTGATTGTCGGCCTCCCCTGTAGTTTCTTCCAAATGAAATGCCACAGATCCTTGGCTCAATGGTCGAATAACTTCAGCACCATATTGTCCTAGATCCAGGTCCCAGTCTATATCATCATAATCCATTTCTACACCATCATATAGAGCTACTCTTGGATCATTCTGAAGTCTAAGCATCAAGTCATCAAAAGGGATACATGCACCTGAAACTACATGCTGATCTGCAGGCATAGCTTCAACACAGAACAGAGCAGTTACTTAAATACTGGGAAGGACAACACCGCAAGCAGCGGCTAAACAATGAAAAACATGTGTAGTAAAATTAGAAGTGCTATACAAAAGCTGCATCAAAGACAAAACAAACACGAGATGAGTAAATCTTAGATACCAACTTCGCGCGCAGATATGTCTCTAGCCTCTTCTTCTTCGCACCTATCATCATCAATATTTGCTTCATGCCTCGTCATCGCAGCTTCAAAAATTAATATACAATGAAATACGAGACGTTAAAAAGCATAAAAACACTGACAAGATTAATAAAGGTATGTACTATACAGATCTCGTTGCAACTAACTGGACATCAAATTCAACACTTTCAGATAACACTGGGTAAATAGTAGTACCTCCACCTCCTGTCTCCAATGTCTCAACAGTCTGGCAGAATTGTCCCGACAGAGGTAAATGCTTGAGATTTGCAGGTACCTCCTTACTAACATTGGCGTCACCAGATGATCCACTATGAACTGAAGCATGGTTGTCAAGATCATCCATGCAGGTGGCAACAGTAGGCAGCGCGGAAGGTGGATTAGCTACAGAACAAAAGTTAATAGAAACGTGATCAAAATTAACATAAAAAGAATAAGATGAACATCCAATCACCTTGATTCCTGTCAGGTAGGATTGTGGCATCATCCACTTTGTCTGCTCTGAAACCCCATAGCTCATCAACATGCTCTAAAATACAAATACAAATGTAACTATAGTAATGTGCTAACATAGCATACAGAACAAAAAAGCTTAATTATTAATCTAATGGTACCTAGCTGTGACGCAAGACGATCGTAATCTCCTTGCAAAATATGCGTGAGAGAAATATTAGCAGTGGCATCCTGCTGACCCAGAGCACTCATGGGTCAAATGCAGCAGCCTGAAGACCGCCGGCAACAGTTTCTGATGTACCCATCTCCAGGGACATAAAACTGCCTTGCACTTGGTCTTTGGTCAGCGGCAACACTTCCTCGGTTGGACCAGAACCCTCTATTTGTGTAGATGTTATGACAGCTGAAAGTACATGCTGATCTGCAGGCATAGCTTCAACACAAACGGAGCAGTTACTTAAATACTGATGCACGGACAGTAATGCTCCCAGCAGCTAAAATTAGAAATGTAAAACAAATATGAGAGCAGTGAGCAAAATCTTAGATACCAGCCTCCCGTGCAGCTATCTCTCTAGCCTCTTTAGCTTTGCGCCTATCATCAACATTTGCTTCTTCCATCACCTCAGCTTGAAAAAGATAATAGGCAATGCAAAATGAGTCGTTAAAAACATTAAAACATAAACTAGAGTAATGAAATGATGTATCGTACAGATACAATTCCAACATCTACGTCCAGTTCCATCAAATTCAGAACATTCAGATAACTAGGGTAAGTGTAGTACCTCCTGCCTCTAATGTCTCAACAGTCCGGCAGGGTTGTCGGGGCGGAGATAGATGCTCAAAATTTGCAGGTACCTTCTTACTAAGATTGACATCACCAGATGATTCATCATGAACTGAAGCACAGTCGACAAGATCATCTGTCAGGACAGGAACTGTAGGCGATGGGGCTAAAGAAATAAGAAACGGTTAAATAGAAACGTAGGCAAGAAATATACAATAATCTTGATTCTTGTCAGGTGCGTATGATTGACTCATCAATGACAGAAAAAAAATATATAATTGTAGTAATGTGTTAATCGCAGCATAGAGGACAAAAATTGCTTAATAATTAAATATAACGGTACCTAGCTGTGACGCCAGACGACTATCGTTATCACCTTGCACAATTTGCGTGAGAGAAATATTAACGTTGGCATCATGCTGACCCTGAGGACACATTGGGTCAAATGCAGCAGCCTGACGACTGTTGCAAACAGTTTCTGATGTACCCATCTCCAGAGACGTAAAATCGTGTTGCACCCGGTCTTCGGTCAGCGGCAAGACTTCCTCGGTTGGCTCATCATTCTCCATTTGAGTAGATGGTGCAGGTACAGAAGCTGATGGAGTTGGTATGCTCGATGGTCGAATAGGAGAGGGAGTATGTGGGGCTGCAGGTTGCATGATCTCTCGAAGCTCATGCACCACCCTGGTGTGTGCAAGTTGGATTACCTTACACACATCATCATCACATCTTTGGACAGCAGCAATCACAGCATACTTTCTAGATTGAGTCAAGCCAGTCAAGCAGTCAAAAGAGTCAGCCAGTTGTTGACGCAAGCTAGGCACAAAATTTATATGAGACTGAGTATCCTCGAAATAGCAGGTACCCTCCCTCGACCTAAGCTGATAACAGTAAAAACATAGTGATGTCATTTGAAATCTGAGATTATAATGAACAATATATCGATTATTGTATGGTTCGAAGAGAGGACGCACCGCAAGTTTACCATATGTTTCGAGGCCGTTCAGACCCTTCCACCTATCCTCATTCAATATCCCCAGTATAGTGCCAGTGGTGAAGTGTGCAATGCGTGGGATTTCAATAGCATCAAGGCGATTCAAACTGAATAGATTGTCCAAATAAAAAACCTACAAAAATAGCATGTCAACATTATAAAGAACTGAAATGCAGATCACGTCCTTTGATTAAAACAGAAAAAAAGTGACAAAACAGGGCGATGACGTACAATATAAAAGAGGGTACAACTACTGATGGACAGGGTTCCTCCAGCCAATTTCTTGGACTTCCAGGCAACAATAGCATCACGATGGTCGTCAACAAGGACCTTGCACCAATCAACATTTGGGAGATTACCCAAGTCAGAAGTCCAGGCGGCATCCCTCCCTGTGATATATGTTGCTGTCGTGGGGAATAAGAGACGATTGAACACAATTAGAATGAAGCATCTTATCGTCAATTCGTCCTCACCCTTGAGTTTGATGCGTTCGTACAAGACATCGTAAGTAATTTTCTTTTTCTTAGGGACACCGAGTAGCTCCTTAAGCTTCAAAAGTTCTTCTCTTCTTTGTGCATAGGAGAAAATAGGTGGGTCTCCGCCACCAATCGGTATGCCAAGGACACAATGCACAGCATGGGGTGTGATCTTAAGACCGCCTTGCATGCCAACTTCGATCAGAAGGGAAAATGCGCTTGTATTATCCAGCAGAAATATTGGTAGGTTCCTTGTCTCGAGCGCATTAATACTCAATTTGAGCACCTCCCCGAAACCCAGCTGCTTGATTATATTCTTCTGGCCATCTGTTAAAATCTTAACAGCTGAAACAATTAAGTTTGGACTTTGGAGTGCACCTTATGGTGGGAGACCTCTTGGAGACCTTCTTAGGCTGCAAAAATTATAATTATATAAATGCAGCATACTATCGGATAATTAAGAATAGTAATGTAATTCGAAGTATATATGACCAAAAGAGAGACACTGATTGGCACTTTGGCAGCATTGTCTAGATAACAACTAGCATCAGAAGGATACTATCAGCAAGGAACTATTAGTGAGAGGTATTTATGCTATCAATACACTGCACTGCATGGGATTAACATAAATTACCTTGGCAACTTTTGCTTTATGGCTATTCCTCTTGGAGCGAGTAGTCTGTTGTGCAACGCGGGAAACTGTCGGGTCTATAGAAACACCATCGCCATTTCGGTCTCCCGTGGGCATGGGCTCCAAAGGAGCGGGAGCCTTCCTCTTGCGCACCCGAGGTTTCGACTTTGAAGAACCAGCTGAGGCAGAAGGTGGTTCATCTGCAGATGCAGGTGGGGTGGTATGTAAAGAACAGGCTGCGGCGTTACCAAGGACACGATCAGCCGCTCCGCCTTCAATCTGAACTGTGGGCGCCATGCCCATTGTTTGAGGGGGCGCCGAAGCAAGCGTGATACTGAAGGTGATGCCCTGAGCCTGAGGGAGAGGACCCTCAAAACGGTAGGCTGCATTGTTCAGGCTGTCCTGGACAGTAAGCCTGCGAAACTTAGGTGGTCTAGCGCCAGTAACGTCCATATATACCTTCATAGCAGAGCCCCTAAAAAGTGTGGAATGAAATTGCAACATATTTGTCTGTCAATTCAAATTACTACGTGAAGAAACGTGTAGAGTAGGGAGTAGATAATAGCTCGACATAACAAGTATACTAATTCTGAGATGCTTGGAACTTGAAAAAGAAACCCTATATTGAACGTGACGCAACCGCAGAAATGGGCACACCAGATTTTACAAAATCTGAGACGGTAAAGGGTACGATCGAGCTGACTTACCCGAGCAGGGGGCCGAGATCTGATCGAGCTGCCGGGGACGGGGAGGCGTCGCCGCCGGGAAGGACGAACGGGGCAGCCGGGAGACGAGATGATAGAGAGAGAAGGGGTATCGGAATTAACGAGAAAGGCAGGGAACGGGCAGCAACAGCGGTAAGTAGCCACCAGCGGGTGACTTCTTTGGGGCGTGACACATATACGCCTTGGTTGAGACACACGATACCCTATCAGCTGCACGCATGACTTGGTCGAGACACGTATTCTTCTCCCGGCCCCTTATCTCCGTCGGCGAGCTCACCTATAACTTTTTTTTTCTAAATTTGCCAACACTTTATTGATCTATGTGAATGTTCAAAAGAATATTGGGTCATGAGGATAGATAAGTCACAAATGACGACCCTGATAAGCATATCGAAGTCCAAGTGTTTGGCAAGATTATGAACTCACGTAAACCTTAAGCCCGACCTAGAAAGCTGTAAACGGAAGCCTGAACCAGGCGAGAATCTTCTTTCAGGCTGCAAAATGAAGCCCGAGCCTAACCCAAAGCAAGCCCGACCTTGCCCGGCCCAGTTTTTTGCCGGGGCTATACCCTTGATCTGATTTAAACCTGTGGATTCATCTGCTGCTTTGGGGGTCGGTGTTGGGGAGAGGAATCCGGGTGTCTCGGCTCCGGCTACTAGATATGTTAGGGTTTTAGTCCTTGTAGTGACAACGCCCAGGCGAATGACGATGCTTCATCTTCAAAGTGGGCCTTCCCGGCTCCGATCCTCCTAAGTTTGTCTATCGAGATGGATTAGACAAAGCTGCGGTGTAAATTCATGTCGGCTCCTTGGAGCGGCTAGGTTAGGTTTATTGTCGTGCAACACAACGACGAGATTTGATGCAATGTGCTTCGAATCTATAGAAACCCAATGTAGACCAAAAAATGTCGACAGTTGTGATCTGGGTAAGAATTTGTCGTCTAGAGAACAAAACGCGGGAGAAGGCATGTAAAACCCCTCAATTCTGATCAGACGGGATTGGAAACTACGGTGATGTTGCACACCACTGCATGGTATAGCGTGCCGGTCTTTGATATAACGTCTCATGAACCTTATATCCCTTGGAGTTGTACAACATAGACATAGCGCGTTTAAATACAGCTTATATTATTACAAACCATGTTCAACAAGATTCAAACTAATGGTACCGAAAGACATAGTACCACTATGATATTACGATTCTTAATCAGTCTCGGCTACTGATACAGTAACCGCTCTCATTACTACCCTAGTCTAAGTTTGTTGTTTCAATCCTTCTTATCCATAGCCTTCGCCATAAGCAACAACATAGTTGACTCCTTCAACTCCACCTAACAAGTCTTGCTTCTCGTAAAAGTACTCTCTAGTTCTGTTGGAATCTTTGGGCATCTCCTCCAAATATTCAGACTCTAAAGAGTAGAATATAAAGGGATAAGTATAGATGGTACTAAACAAGTTCATAGATACTGTGAGTGGATGGTGTCCTGCAAATGTACATGGCTTTGCAACAATATTGTGATAAGTAAGGTTTATCAATCCCTACAGTTGCATCGTCATTTACGCAACTACGCTCATCCAAACCGGATTTTGGAAATAGTTCAGTAAAGTCGGGTGCTAGGGGAAACGACAAAAGGTGGGAATTAAACTAAGTACTAGAGCGAACCAAAAATAAATACTAAACTAAGCTAAGGAAATTAACTAGGGAGAATTGATGTGATGTTTTAGACGAGTACCCTGGTGCCTAGGTATGGCTTCGTTCTGCTTTGGTGTCGAATGGAGTTAAGCTGAGTCAGTACCTTGCATTATAGGATATGAAAATCGATCAATGGTGGGCGGTCTCTCACATAACATTGTCTCTTAAGTAGTGCCATATTGAGACAACTCAATCGTCCCACTTCCCGTTCCATACCAGCGGCGGTAACAGAAGGACATTAATGTCACGAGGACCGTACTGAAGGCAATAGTTCTATGGGCAACCATTACTCCTATATAAGGTGTGTTCCCCTCAAGATATCAACGAATGTCACCAGGATGTCTATTGGATTGCACAACTACCTATCAACTTCATGTGTGGACTAGGGAGTTGAATGCATCCAACTACACCGATGGACTAGATATGTCCAATCACTAAATTACCGCAAAGGTAAATAATCAACACGAAGAAGACACACATGAGTAGACGACCCATATCAAATAACCACTCATTAGTTGACCAACTCATAGCCAACAATTACTCAAATAACAATACATATAAAAGGGGTTCAAGAGTTGTTATAATCCATCACGGATACCATGATGGGTGAAGAAGAAGGGGTGTTGGTGAGCAATGGAAGCTTTCTGCCATGGTGGTGGAGGTGGAGAGCATGAGAAGCACCTCCAGTTAGCGGCGACAACAACTGCGAGGAACGCGGCGAGCGGGGCTGCGAGCTCGTCCAATGCCTTCTTGACAAGCTCGATCTTCATGGAAGGGGAGCAGGTGAAGCACCTCTTTATTAGCGGTGATCAGGAGAAGAACCTCACTTCAGCTGCAAGGAACATGGCGAGCGGTCCATGGCCTTCTTGACGAGCTCGATCTTCACGGGCGGCACGTCGGCGTGGACTCGGCGCCATCCGACAGCCCGTCTATGCGCGACAACAGTACAAAGTGGAGGCAAGGCGACATGTACAGTTGCACAGGCAAGAGCGCGAAGATGTCCTTTATCATTGTTGGTGAAAGAACATGCGGTGCCCTCATGTTTGGTTTTGGTAATTGATGACAATCTCTATGGACTAATGTTTGCATTGAGTTATATTTGAAGGATTTGTCCATAGATTTTTCTTGAAGTCCATTTGTTGGTTTCAAGGAGTTTATGAGTTGACCATGGTGCTTTTAAGGAATTATTCAAAGATTGGTCATGTGAGTGTTGAGCTTATTGCAAGCATGTCTTGAAGAAGAAGATTGTGTGAACATTCATGTTTACCTTCAAGACATCATCTTAATGGAGAAAGTTGGAAAGATTCAAGGTTGCAGTGTGCAAGTTCAAGTGGAGCATCACAAAGAGATCAAATGCTTGAAGCTTGCCATCCATTGTGGTGACAATGGACTAGTGAAGATGTGCGGAAGAGTGGCTCACCCATAGTGGAGTATGGGGGAGCAATCAACTAGTCTTCATCGAGCCAACACAATCAAGAAAGGTGGTCCAACTTGAGGGAGTCAAGATCGTCATCATCTAGCTCAAGTGGACTATGTGCAAGACAAAGGTTTGCCCTTGATAGGTTTTCTATTTTACCGGTCTCATAGTGGTAGTTGGGAGACTGGGTTATAGGATCGATTGTCGTACTATCAAGGGGGGCTCTCGATGAGTAGCTTGACCGTATCGTTCATAGAGAGCTCAAACCTTTGCATCCTTGCATCATCCTTATTGGTTCTTGTTTGTTTCGCTTTGTGAGTCTTAGAGCTTATGGTCATCTTGATGACAAGCTTGAGTTCATCGAAAACGGAGTTCACATGCATTTTCTATGATGTTTTCGATGTTGGAGGTTTTGCCGGTTCTTCTCGGTTGGAGGTTTCACTCCTTTATTTGTTAGGCATACCTCCCCTGCCTCTTCTTACTATAACTAGTTGCTGTTTTGATGCTACTCGTCGTTTTGTATCCAACAAGCTTGAGTTTGCTCAATTCAGAGCTCTTATGAAGAAGTTATGGCAGTTCTGGTTTTCTCCTTGCGGTAGTACCGCGGTCGGCAGCGGTAGTACCGCTTGTAGCGTCAAGCAGTAGTACCGCTCCAGTACCGCTCTACTACCGCCTCGATTTTGGGTCCTGCACTTTTTGTGTCGGGTTTAGCAGTAGTTGCACGGTAGTAAGGCACGGTAGCTCCGCCTACCGCCTATAAGCGGTAGTACCGCTCCGGTCGGGCGGTAGTACCGCTACTGCATTACTGCCGCCGTACTCTGCTCTGCCCTGCCTCTTTTGGTCCCGTGTTTTGCTCCTCCAGCGGTAGTACCGCTTATAAGCGGTACTACCGCCCCAAGGTTCGTTTTGTTGCTCCTTTTCCCTGCTTCTTCCGCCCGAGCGGTAGTACCGCTCGTGTGCGGGCTGAGCGCTTAACGGTTGGATTTTTCCCCTCCTATAAAAGGGGGTCTTCTTCCCCAATGAACCTTATCCTTTGAGCTCGTGTTCTTCCCCATTGTTGATCTTCTTCGAGCTTGCTAACTCTCAATCCCTCCATGGATTCTTGCTAGTTTTTGAGGGAAAAGAGAGAGGAGATCTAGATCCACATTTCCACCAATCACTTTCTCCTCTATGTGAGGGAACCCCTTGGATCTAGATCTTGGAGTTCTTGGTGTTCTCTTTCTTGTTCTTCCTCTCATTTTCCTCCCTAGCATTAGTTGCTTCGGTGGGATTTGAGAGTGAAGGACTTGGGCACTCCGTGTGCGCTTGCCATTGCATTTGGTGCATCGATTTGAGTTCTCCACGGTGATACGTGGAAGTTACAAGTTGAGATGCTTATTACTCTTGGGTGCTTGGTACCCTTGAGCTTGTTCCTCTTGGGTGCTTGGGCGCCCTAGACGGTTGGTGGTGTTCGGAGCTCAATCATTATGGTGTAAAGCTCCAAGCAAGCGTCGGGGTCTCCAATTAGGTTGTGGAGATCGCCCCGAGCAATTTGACGGGTTCCGGTGACCGCCCCCAAGGGTTGCCAAAGTGTACGGGTTCGGTGACTGCCCCCAATGGTTGCCATTTGTACGGGTTCGGTGACCGTCCTCAAGGGTCCCTTAGTGGAATCACGGCATCTTGCATTGTGCGAGGGCGTGAGGAGATTACGGTGGCCCTAGTGGCTTCTTGGGGAGCATTGTGCCTCCACACCGCTCCAAACGGAGATTAGCATCCGCAAGGGTGTGAACTTCGGGATACATCGTCGTCTCCGCGTGCCTCGGTTATCTCTTACCCGAGGCCTTTTACTTATGCACTTTACTTTGTGATAACCATATTGTTTCTTGTCATATATCTTGCTATCACATAGTTGCTTATCTTGCTTAGCTTAAATTGTTGGTGCACATAGGTGAGCCTAATTGTTTTAGGTTTTGTGCTTGACAAATTAACCGCTAGGTTTATTCCGTATTTGTTCAAGCCTAAACCGTAATTATTTTGAAACGCCTATTCACTCCCCCTCTAGGCGACATCCACGATCTTTCAGTTGGTGTGTAGGGTGAATGCACATAAGGTGTTCGATAAAATGGTTGTTTCTATATGAGAGAGTGGTGGAGGCACGCGGAGAAACGTCTCGCCCTCGGCACCTTCGACACCGCAGAGGAGGCGGCCCGCGTGCAAGACGCGGTGGCGTGGCACCTCCTGAGGCCTCGTCGGGATATGAATTTTCCCAACGTGTCGAGCCAGCGGGCGCATGATCTGGCGCCTCTCCCGCGGCTTTTCACCGACGAGGATCGTCGTGTCCACCGGAGGCGGCAGCGTCGCCTCGCCATCGCAGAGAAGGACGCGGAAGCCTTGGTGCTGTGGCGTGGAGGCTACCCACAGGACATCGTCGACGAGTGCCAGTTCTACAAGCAATTGAGATCGAAGAGGGACGCGAGGAGGAGGGAGCGAGCCGCCTATCGGGAGGACAAGCGTTCGCGGAAGCAGGCAGCTCAATTGAAATTGAAGCTACGAGAAACGGCGGGTTGAGACTTTGAAGACGAGGCGTATGCTGACGCCTACATTCAGACATCGGAGGAGGACATTACCGAGTCGGAGTCAGAAATCGACGAGTGGTGGTCTTTTCTTTTTACCTATGTATGCTAGAATTATCTATGTATCCATTTTTATCTGAAAAAATGGCCGGCGGCGTCGGCGACGTGGCAGGCGGGCGAGAGTGTGAATCCAATGTGCCACCGACCAGCGGGCCCGGTGAGGAAAGAGAGCGAGTGCGCGCGTCCGTCTCGTGTTCGCGCCGACGCAAATCCGGCTCAAAAATGGGCCTGAAATGGGTCGCCCGCGGACGAAAAATGGACGCGCGTCCGTTTGGGTCGGCGCATTGGGCCGCCACTTTTGTCCGCGCCGATCCAAACGAATGCGGGCGGACGAAATGGGTCGTCCCATTGAAGTTGCTCTTAGGGTTTTGTTTCTCTTGTCTTTTCTGTTTTTTCTTCCCTTCCCATATACAAGCAAGTCGAATCGAATGTAGTACTTATCAACTACCGTAAGTCCACCCTCCCAAATTACCACGCCGGGCGGCAACTACTCCCTCCCTACTTGCCACCGCTTTTACTTTGCCCAAATCCATCGTCTCACTTGATGGATTGCACACAACGACAACACGGAGCAACGTTCCTTCCTTCTTCGATTTCGTACGCATGACCAGCCCTTCCTCTCCATTGCCGGGACGTCAGGGATATTCGCACTACATTGTGTATATTTTCGACAAAGGTTGAATTTTATTGCTTCCTCAAAAGGATACATCACAATGACCACGCACCCGATCTCTGCATAATTACGATGCACACACCCAACTAAACACACGCGGAAACACACCGACAACTAGCAAAGTCATATAGATCAAAAGACATGCGCAAGCGTGAAAACAAGAAGAAAAAAATACCCAAACGATCGGATGAACGATCGACAAACTGCAACTGAGACCATATTAGCAGCAACCATTGACACCACATGGATGACAAGAATCTTCAAAAGCAACGCCTTCAGTAAGGAAGCGACGTACTGTAGGATCGAAAGTATGTCTAGAGGGGGGTGATTAGACTACTTGACCAAATAAAAATTTAACCTTTTCCCAATTTTAGTTCTTGGCAGATTTTAGCTATTTTGGAACAAGTCAAGCAATCATCACACAATTCAAGCAGGCATGCAAAGAGTATATTGGCAGCGGAAAGTAAAGCATGCAACTTGCAAGAATATAAAGGGAAGGGTTTGGAGAATTCAAACGCTATTGGAGACACGGATGTTTTTCCCGTGGTTCAGATAGGTGGTGCTATCCTACATCCATGTTGATGGAGACTTCAACCCAAGAAGGGTAACGGTTGCGCGAGTCCACACAGGGCTCCACCCAAGGGCAACGGTTGCGTGAGTCCACGGAGGGCTCCACCCACGAAGGGTCCACGAAGAAGCAACCACCCACAAAGGGTCCACGAAGAAGCAACCTTGTCTATCCCACCATGGCCAACGCCCACGAAGGACTTGCCTCACTAGCGGTAGATCTTCACGAAGTAGGCGATCTCCTTGCCCTTACAAACTCCTTGGTTCAACTCCACAATCTTGTCGGAGGCTCCCAAGTGACACCTAGCCAATCTAGGAGACACCACTCTCCAAGAAGTAACAAATGGTGTGTAGGTAATGAACTCCTTGCTCTTGTGCTTCAAATGATAGTCTCCCCAACACTCAACTCTCTCTCATAGGATTTGGATTTGGTAGAAAGAATATTTGAGTGGAAAGCAACTTGGGAAGGCTAGAGATCAAGATTCATATGGTAGGAATGGAATGTCTTGGTCTCAACACATGAGTAGGTGGTTCTCTCTCAGAACAAATGAGTAGGAATGATGTGTGTGTTCTGATTGCTCTCTCATCGAATGAGAAGGAGGTGGAGGGGTATATATAGCCTCCACTCAAAATCCAACTGTTACACAGTTTTCCAATCTCGGTGGGACCGAATAAATAAACTCGGTCTGACCGAAGTAGTAAACCTAGTGACCGTTAGGAATTTCGGTGGGACTGACATGCAACTCGGTAGGACCAATTCGGTTAGGGTTTGGGCATAACGTAATCTCGGTGAGACCGATTACACAAGTTTGGTAATTAGCTAACCAGAGAGTTGGTCAGGCAAACTCGGTGGGACCGATTTGCTCTTTCGGTGGGACCGAGTGGAACTCGGTGAGACCGAAAAGTTACAAAGGGGAAACACTGAGTTTACATTGCAATCTCGGTGGGACCGATTCGCTCTTTCGGTGGGACCGAAAAGTTACGAAAGGGAAACAGAGAGTTTGCAACCCCATCTCGGTGAGACCGAGATCCCTATCGGTAGAACCGAATTGCTAGGGTTTGGCAGTGGCTTATGACAAGTAAAACTCGGTGGCGCCGGATAGGATGAATCGGTAGGACCGAGTTTGGCTTAGGGTTTAGGTCATTTGTGGATATGGGAAAGTAGTTGAGGGTTTTGGAGCATATCACTAAGCACATGAAGCAAGAGGCTCATTAAGCAACACCTCATCCCTCCTTGATAGTATTGGCTTTTCCTAAAGACTCAATGTGATCTTGGATCACTAAAATATAAAATGAAGAGTCTTGAGCTTTTGAGCATGAGCCAATCCTTTGTCCTTAACATTTTGAGGGTTCCACTTTCACATCCACGCCATGCCAATCATTGAGCTTTCCTGAAATAATCATCTTGGAATAGTATTAGCTCAATGAGCTATATGTTGTTATGAATTACCAAAACCACCTAGGGATAGTTGCACTTTCAATCTCCCCCTTTTTGGTAATTGATGACAACATGTAGATCAAACCTTCGACAAATGATAATAAGCATGAAGTATATCGTCGCTTTGAGAAGTATGTGATAAGTAAGAGCTCCCCCTAAATTTGTGCATATATAAAATTTGCTTTGGACTGCAAATGCACAAAGAGTTAGAGTCATGGGTTACTCTTCCGTGTCACATACATCTTGGTGGAGCGCTCAAAATGATAAGAATGAAATACATGCACTCATCACCAAGAATAGTGAATGATCACAAGCGATAGATAGTATGATAATATTTAAGCAAGCATTAAGCAAACATTAAGTGTAGCTTATGATCAAACACATGATCATCGATGTCTCACAAATAATGACATAGTATCAAGCACTCAAAAGCAGAAAAAGTTCGAAAGACCACCAAATAAAGCAAGAGAGAAAAGCAACACTCTCTCTCTCTCGAAGCCTATGATCTATACATCTTCTCCCCCTTTGGCAACAAGTTACCAAAAAGTTCCTAGAAAATGCATAATGCTAAGTCGTTGCTCAGGCTTGATCTTCAGGTGGTGGTGGAGTCCGAATCACTCCAAGGACGAAGGCTTCTGTAGATGCTGAAGTAGTCGCTGGAGTTGGAGCTGAGGTAGACGCTGGAGCTGAGGCTGTGGCTGGTGCAGACGTTGTAGCTCTGGTGTTAGCAACTGGCAGTGCAGACGACCTCAGGCCTCGTGGCACTCTAGAAAAAGCATGAGTTGTGGTCCTGCCTCTCCTCTCATTCATGTCCTCCTGGAGCTGCTCCACTACAGACTGGACTTCTGTTACCTTGACATCCAAGTCATAGAACTTCTGTTCCATGATCCTCTCTAGGCTCTGCTGATTTTTGGTGAGGTTGGCTAGACTTTGCTCAATTCTCAGCGAGGATGCAATCAAGTAACTGAGCTGCTCTTGTTTCGTCTTCAAGAAGTACTCAGATGCCTCCTCTTGAGTAGGCATCCTGGCAGCTTTCTCCTTCTTCGCCTTCTCCTTCTTTGCAAATGCTTGTGCAGATGATGGCTCATTCTCTGTCATCACAACTTCATTGTCCTCAAAATCTGGACGGATGGGCAGGTGTTCCTTATCCAAAAGATATATGCCCGTGCCCATCTTGGAGTTGATGAGCTCCTGAATCTGAGGGGCATATCCACAACTCCTCTTTTGATCTGCAGCTGTCCTCTTAATGGTTTCAACTATGAGGCTCATCACCTTGAACTTCTGGGGCACGTCAAAAACATGAAGCAGGTTGATCGCGTGGCCTCTGACCATCTTGTGATCTCCAGACATGGGCAACAGAGTGTGCCTTAGTATCCAATTGATAGTAGGCAATCCTGAGAGCAGATAGTGCACTGAGCCAAACTTGAACGAGTCAAGAGCTTCATTAGGGATCTCCTTGTACATGTTGGACATGGAGTTATGGTCCATCTTCTTCTTGGCATAGATATCCAAGTCCTCATCTTGCTCTTCTGGGGCATTGATGATCTGTGCCCACTCAGCCACTGTAGATTGGTACCTTGTACCCTCTGACATCCAAATAATCCTTCCATCCGGGTAAAAGTGAGCTGTGGAGTAGAACTGCATGATGAGTTCCTCGTTCCACTTTGTGAGCTTCTGCCCAACAAAGTCCTCTACTCCACACGCTCTGAAGCTGTCCTGAACTCCTGGATAGTGCTCTTCATTCTCCTTGATATAGGTCCAGTCGACCCATCTCATGTCGCAAACGATTGGCTTCTTGTCAAGCAAAACAGTCTCATAAAAATCTTGTTGCTCCTTTGTGTGAAATCTGTAGTCCACGGCAGTCCTTCTCCTAGAAGCATATGGATCTGCTTCCCTCCATTTCCTGAGCCCTGAGTCTCTCCTGAGCTTCATGTCCTCAGCCACAGGATGAGCGTCGTTGTGGTCTGGGATCTTGGGCTTGAGCTTCCGAAGGACACTCTCTTCCTCTTCTTCAACAGCCTCAGGCACTGGGGCCTTGTTCTTTTCTGCAGCAGGTATACTCCTTGTGTTTCTCTTTGGAGCTGTCTTAGGCTTAGATGCAGCCTTAGGAGCTTCCTTGGGCTTGGATGCAGCTCTCCCTGACCTTATGGCATCACCCATAAGTTTTGCTGCCTTGGGTGCTGGTGCAGCGACCTCTTCTTCCTCCTCCTCTTCTACCATGATGGAGGCTCTCCCAAGCACTTTGGCTATAGTCTTCTTCACTCTCTCTTTCCTCTTTTTGCCCTCAGCAGCAATGGGCTCAATGGGGGCAGGTGCAGGCTTCTCAGTTGAGGCTCTAGCCTTTGACATTGGCTGCCTGCCTGCTAGCCTCTTGATTTTCAAACCTGGCTTTGAGCCTTGAGCTGGCTCAACCCTCTTGGAAGTGGCCTCTTCCTCTGCCACATAGTCTTCATCCTCAGAATCAGACGTTCTCTTCTTCCTTTGACATGTGGCAGCCTTAGGCAGATTGCTGGGTGTGCTCCTACTGCCATCATCAGAAGAGCTTGAGGGGCTAGTGCCCTCACTCATCACAACTTGCTGCTCTGAGAGGTTTTGGCTGTCACTTTGGTCAGACATGCTGCAAGCTGACTGCTGACCCTGTGAATAGATTATAGAAGAGATAGAGTGGATGAGCATCACAAAAAGTAGAGATTTTTGCAAAAGATTAATTCAAAAACTTAGTTTAGTTTTCCACAGAAAGCATCTCGGATCTACCGATTTTCAAACTCGGTGACACCGAAGCAGTTTTGGCACCAGAACTGGTGAACTCGGTCAGACCGAGTCATAGTTCGGTGGCACCGAGACTGCTAGGGTTTCACAGAATTCCAAAATCGGTCACACCGATAAGTTATTCTCGGTCAGACCGAGTTTAACTTGTGCAATGGCAAAAGCCAGATCGGTGGGACCGAGTTTTTCAACTCGGTGGGTCCGAGATGGTTTCGGCAGAAACCTAACCCTAAAATTTTCGAATTAAACCTAATCTACGAGCGTTTTGACTGGATAGAAGTTTATCAATCGTGGCAAGATACATGATGATCACAATGTGCTAGGAATCAGATTGAGGAATAGCACAATGATCAAGTCCATACCCTAGTTCGGCGTGGACTTGCTACGGCGGCAATGGCGGGGCAGAAATCCGTTGACGGCGGCGAAGACCAGCGACTGGAGGCTGCTGGCGGCGAGGAGACGATCCGGAGACCTCGGGGGCAGAGCAGGCTATCGCGCGGGCAAGGAGGTTTCGGAGAAATTTCCAAAATTCTGCCCGTCACTATATATAGCCCGACCCTGTCGGTGTGACCGAGTGGAACAACTCGGTGGCACCGAGATGCAAAACTGTGTGTAGTTATTGCAACTCGGTGTGACCGAAAAGTTCAAATCGGTTGCACCGAGATCAAAAACCTAGATCAACTTAATGAACTCGGTAGGACCGAAAATGGAGTATCGGTCAGACCGAGATTCATAAAGAGGTTTTGGAAGTTTAAGTCTATGACGAATCGGGGACTCCGAGCGCTCCTCACACAGAGTGGTTCGAATCTGACTTGATCAAATTTTGTGATGCAACATGAATAGAGTTTGAGACGAGAAAAGCATAGATAGCTAGAGGAGGTTCTTAGGCATTCTTGTCCATCCACTTGGCAAAAGAAGAAAAAGCCAAACAATCAAAACAACAAGTGGATGTCCTCGAATGAGTAAAATATGCAATCAGCATGCTCACACAATAAGATAGCAAATGAAATATGTGGCAAAGCATGCACAACCAATTCTAGCAACTATCAAGCAATTTGCGATGACTAGGTCATCTATATATGAGTATATTGACTTAGGAGTCAAGTGAGAACACTTGATCGTAGGTCATACTCATCGTTTAAGCTCAAGTGGGGTTACCACTTTTACATGAAGCATTGTTTTGTTCACATCTTTAGAGTTGCTTTAGCTCAAGTCTTAGAGTAAAGCTCCCCCTAGATGTGATATCCCCCCTAAGAGGGATGAACTAACCTTGGGTTTTGTCGATGATGACTTCATGTAGATATTGAAGATGTGGATGCTCAATGTTGATGTAGATCTCTTGGAGCTATCCTTTTGAGTGAATTGCACTTTCAATACCTACATGGGTTAGTCCCACAAGGAACAAACAAGGATATCCATAGACATAGAGTGATGCACACAAAAGATGATGTCCATGAAAACTTTTAGGTTACCTTGTCCCTTGTCTTACCAACAAGAGGGTTTGTGACTCCTTGAACTAGTGCAAGATGTGGAAGTTGATTGCACTTGTTCTTGCCAAAATGATAAGAGTGAAGTATGTTGGCGAAGTCACCCTCAAGAACTCTCTAGTTCTTCTTCTTTTGGATCCACATCATCTTGATGGGAATCCTTGGAGTTGTAGTCGTACTTGATGAAGTGGAATTTGAAGTAGTCTTGGGAATCCACTTGACTAAGGTCTTTGGAGCTTCTTCAAATGCATCAATTTCCTCTTGAAGCTTGTCCTTGCCTTTTTGCTCGTAGTCTTGTGGTGGAAGATCATCTTGAGCTTGTGTCCCCTTGAAAGAAGTATACTTCTCTTGTTGAGGGACAAACTTCGTCTTGGGGTATTGATCTTCTTCCCATTCAACTCCATTGGCATTGAACTTCCGTTCAAAACCAACACCTTGATTCTTCCGGTGCATTCCTTGCTTGCGCACAATTTCCTCGAATTACTTACTCCCGGCAAGGCTCTTGTACACTCCTTTCTCTATAATTCCCTTCAATAAGCTATTTTCTTGCTCAAGTGTAACTTGGCTAAGAGAATCATTAGTGGAATCAAGAGAACTACTAGAAGCAACAATATTGGATTTAGCATGACCATTGTTGCTACTAGAGGAAGAATCTTTCTTGTTGCTAGACTTGACTTGAGGCATGTAAGTGGATAAGAGTAAACGCTTGGCAATGTAAGAAGAACTCTTCTTGCGGAGATCATCATTGATTGCTTTTAAGAACTCATGCTCTTGCTCAAGATTGAGCTTTTCAAAGCGTAGTTTCTCATGAGCTCTTAAAAGTTCTCGGTGATCTTCGAAGATAGTGTCATGAGCTAACTTAAGAGTTTTTAGTTCTTTAGTTAGAGCCTCAATTTTCTCCTTATCATTGTCATTCGTTTTATCTTGATTAGCATGATTAATTGGTCTTTCATCATAGTATTCATCACTAGAGTTGTCACCAATCAAATCATCACCTAACAAGTCATCTTCATCATTATTGAAATCAACATACTCGGGGTGTGTTACCTTAGGACCTTTGGCCATGAAGCATCTTCCAATTCCTTCATTTGGTGAGTCAAATATGTCGTAGGAGTTGGATGACACAAGTGCTAGACCGGCAACACCTTCATCTTGAGTATCTTCGGAGTCGGAGTGATAACTTCTTTCGGAGTGGCTGTCGGAGTCGGAGCCGGATACCCATTCGCCAACATGAGCTTGATGTCTTCGTCTTGTATAGCTCCTTGATGATTTTTCCTTCCTTTCCGAATCCTTGCTTCTCCGTGAGTATCTTCGTTCATAACGATCATCTCCACTCCTTCTCTCTCTTGGTGGTGATCCTTTGCTTCTTCTTTTTGGAGAATCTTCTCTTCTCTTGTAGGGAGCCGTACACTCATTGGAATAGTGTCGGGTCTTCCACAATTGTAACAGTTTCGCTCTCGACTAGAAGATCTTTTGTCATTGTAGGACCTTGACTTGGAGCTTCTATCTTTGCTTCTACTCTTGTAGAACTTGTTGAAGTTCTTCACCATTAAGCTCAATTCTTCATTGAAGTCTTGTTTCTCACTTGATGATGTAGGGGCTTCACATGAGGCTTTGTAGGCACCACTTGATTTGTTGTGAAGTTCCTCTTTATCCTTAAGTGACATCTCATGAGCAACAATCCTTCCAATCACCTCCGTTAGCTTGAGATCTTTGTAATTGGGCATCATTTGGATCAATGTGCACACGGTATCATATTTTCCATCCAAGGCTCTTAGGATCTTCTTGATGATGAATTTATCGGTCATCTCTTCACTTCCTAAGCCGGCAATCTCATTTGTGATGAGAGCAAGCCTAGAGTACATTTCGGCGACACCTTCACCATCCTTCATCTTGAACTTGTCAAGTTGGCTTTGAAGCACATCCAACTTGGATTCCTTGACAGAGTCGGTACCTTCGTGCATATCAATCAAAGTGTCCCAAATTTCCTTTGCATTCTCAAGGCGGCTGATTTTGTTGAATTCTTCGGGGCACAATCCATTGAAGAGAATATCACAAGCTTGAGCGTTGTATTGCAACATCTTCAACTCATCCGCGGTAGCTTCACGGTTTGGTTCTTTCCCATCAAAGAAGTCACCTTGCAAACCAACACACACAATAGCCCAAACGGCGGGGTTATGTCCAAGAATATGCATTTTCATTTTATGCTTCCAACTAGAAAAATTAGTACCATCAAAGTAAGGACCTCTACGGTGATAATTTCCCTCGCTAGACGCCATACTCTCCTAGGTTGTGAAACCAAGGCTATGACCACCAAAAGCTATGGAGATCAAGCAAATGGACACCAAGGCTCTGATACCACTTGTAGGATCGAAAGTATGTCTAGAGGTGGGGTGATTAGACTACTTGACCAAAGAAAAATTTAACCTTTTCCCAATTTTAGTTCTTGGCAGATTTTAGCTATTTTGGAACAAGTCAAGCAATCATCACACAATTCAAGCAGGCATGCAAAGAGTATATTGGCAGTGGAAAGTAAAGCATGCAACTTGCAAGAATATAAAGGGAAGGGTTTGGAGAATTCAAACGCTATTGGAGACACGGATGTTTTTCCCGTGGTTCGGATAGGTGGTGCTATCCTACATCCACGTTGATGGAGACTTCAACCCACGAAGGGTAACGGTTGCGCGAGTCCACACAGGACTCCACCCAAGGGCAACGGTTGCGCGAGTCCACGGAGGGCTCCACCCACGAAGGGTCCACGAAGAAGCAACCACCCACAAAGGGTCCACGAAGAAGCAACCTTGTCTATCCCACCATGGCCAACGCCCACAAAGGACTTGCCTCACTAGCGGTAGATCTTCACGAAGTAGGCGATCTCCTTGCCCTTACAAACTCCTTGGTTCAACTCCACAATCTTGTCGGAGGCTCCCAAGTGACACCTAGCCAATCTAGGAGACACCACTCTCCAAGAAGTAACAAATGGTGTGTAGGTAATGAACTCCTTGCTCTTGTGCTTCAAATGATAGTCTCCCCAACACTCAACTCTCTCTCATAGGATTTGGATTTGGTAGAAAGAAGATTGAGTGGAAAGCAACTTGGGAAGGCTAGAGATCAAGATTCATATGGTAGGAATGGAATGTCTTGGTCTCAACACATGAGTAGGTGGTTCTCTCTCAGAACAAATGAGTAGGAATGATGTGTGTGTTCTGATTGCTCTCTCATCGAATGAGAAGGAGGTGGAGGGGTATATATAGCCTCCACTCAAAATCCAACCGTTACACAGTTTTCCAATCTCGGTGGGACCGAATAAATAAACTCGGTCTGACCGAAGTAGTAAACCTAGTGACCGTTAGGAATTTCGGTGGGACTGACATGCAACTCGGTAGGACCAATTCGGTTAGGGTTTGGGCATAACGTAATCTCGGTGAGACCGATTACACAAACTCGGTGAGACCGAGTTTGGTAATTAGCTAACCAGAGAGTTGGTCATGCAAACTCGGTGGGACCGATTTGCTCTTTCGGTGGGACCAAGTGGAACTCGGTGAGACCGAAAAGTTACAAAGGGGAAACACTGGGTTTACATTGCAATCTCGGTGGGACCGATTCGCTCTTTCGGTGGGACCGAAAAGTTACGAAAGGGAAACAGAGAGTTTGCAACCCCATCTCGGTGGGACCGAGATCCTTATCGGTAGGACCGAATTGCTAGGGTTTGGCAGTGGCTAAAAGACAATTGAAACTCGGTGGCGCCGGATAGGAAAAATCGGTAGGACCGAGTTTGGCTTAGAGTTTAGGTCAAATGTGGATATGGGAAAGTAGTTGAGGGTTCTGGAGCATATCATTAAGCACATGGAGCAAGAGGCTCATTAAGCAACACCTCATCCCTCCTTGATAGTATTGGCTTTTCCTATGGACTCAATGTGATCTTGGATCACTAAAATATAAAATGAAGAGTCTTGAGCTTTTGAGCTTGAGCCAATCCTTTGTCCTTAACATTTTGAGGGTTCCACTTTCACATCCACGCCATGCCAGTCATTGAGCTTTCCTGAAATAATCATCTTGGAATAGTATTAGCTCAATGAGCTATATGTTGTTATGAATTACCAAAACCACCTAGGGATAGTTGCACTTTCACGTACGCCGTCACCTGGTCCAACCACAAAGGCGAGTATCAAAGTCTTCACCCTAAAGAATCAGTCCCAACATGACCGAGAAATGCCTCTAACAAGGTGACGACGTAAAAAACATCGCCATTTCCAGGAAAAACCACTCGGGTTTGTCATAGGCTTTCGACCCGGAGCTCGAGACCGGGTGCACGCAACATGTCACCACCGCTTTCCCGCCATCCTAGCAGCTACAGCTACAATTGGACCACTGCTACTCCACAAACGTCCCTCCGCATCAAGTCATCATTCATAATTTGTAACACACCACTAAAGTCATCCATCGAATCAAGAGATAATTTCAATGGCCCCCGCTATCGTGGATCCATAGGAAGTCGCTGCAGAACGATCTACAGACACCACCATCCGGCTAATAACCAGATCTAAATCACCTCCACCATCTGAGGATCGCAGCGTCGGCGTCCGGCATCGCACAAGTAGAAGGCCAACTCATCGCCACAACCCCACCCGGTCAAGCCGTTCCTCGATCTCGCCTCTTCTCCATGTAAAAGGATCGCCGGCCAATGAAACCCATATCGTCCAAACCACACTCCATAGGACAATCACCCCATAAAGCCAGATATACTCAAATACAATACACTAAGCAGAAGTAGATGAGGGGGCGTGACTTTGAGTACCATCTATCCGGGACAACAACAACAATACACACCATGAATCCCCACCTCAACTCACCCAGGAGGAAGCAATCCATGAAACTCTCACTTATCTTGGCAATTTTAAAGTAATCGCTAACTTTGTCTATGATCAAGCAACAATCTACAAATCGTTAAAGATTTGAAAGCACACTTGCTCCCTTGGTGGGTTTGGTAATTCATGTCAACATACATATTGTTGGACTAACACTTCTACCTAGTATATTTCAAATAAGTTCAACAATGGCATTGCAAGGACATGAGGATGTGGACCCCTTCAAAATACCAAGGACATGAAATCGGCAAAGCTCCAAGACTCTTTATTTTTGGTTAAGTGATCCAGATCACATTGAGTCCTATAGGGAAGCCAATACTATTAAAAGGGGATGAGGTACTGTTGATGATTTTGTTGCTCAAGTGCTTAGTGGTATTGCTCCAAAACCCTCCACCACATTCTCCACATCACATCTGTCCAACCTCTAAAGTATCATCTCGGTCCCACCAAAAATCTCTATCTCGGACTCACCGAGTTGATCACATACACTGCAAGAGCCAAACCCTAACATTTCGGTTCTACCAATATGGATCTCGGTATCACCAAGATGGTGTGACCAAGTTTCTGTGAAGAAGTTGCTTCATTTTGGAATTACCGAGATGAAACGATCGGAACTACCGAAATGAGGTCTTGCCCTAGCAATTGCACTTCGGTCGCTCCGAGGTGTTCCGCTTCGGTCTCACTGAGGCCTCCAACATTTGAATCTTTTGCACAGACCGATCTCACCGATATTTTGGTCCGGTGTCACCGAGTTGGGTCAAAAGGTTGTAACAGCTGGATTTTTGGTTGAAGCCTATATATACACCTCCACCCCCACTTACTCTCTAAGGGAGCCATCAGGACGAAACATAATTTCCATCATTCATTTTCTGAGAGAAAACCACCTACTCATGTGTTGAGATCAAGAGATTCCAATCCTACCATTTGAACCTTGATTTCTAGCCTTCCCCAAGTTCCTTTTCACTCAAATCCTTCTCCTACCATAGCCAAATCTGTGAGAGAGTGATTGAGTATTGGGGAGACTATCATTTGAAGCACAAGAGCAAGGAGTTCATCATCAACTATGCATCTATTACCTTTTGGAGAGTGATGTCTTCTAGATTTGGTTAGGGGTCACTTGGGAGCCTCCAAGAGATTGTGGAGTTGAACCGAAGAGTTTATAAGGGCAAGGAGATCACCTACTTTGTGAAGATCTACCCGAGTGAGGCTAGTCCTTCATGGACGTAAGCCATGATGGAATAGACAAGGTCGCTTCTTCATGGATCCTTCGTGGACTCGCGCAGCCATTACTCCCCGTGGGTTGAAGTCTTCATCAACATGGATGTACAATAGCACCACCTATCGGAAACACGACAAAAATCACCGTGTCTTCATTGCGTTTGATCTTCCATTTCTACCCTTTACTTTCCGCACAATTGCATGCTTTACTATTTTTGCTTCCCTATCTCTAGATATGCATGTGTAGGAAGTCTCGGTGATATCTTAACTAGTGCCAAAATCTGGCTAATTTTCAAGAGAACTAAAAACTGCACCTTTGGTTGGTTAAGAGTCTATTCACACCCTCCCCCCTCTAGACCTATCTTCCCCGATCCTACAAGATTTAACCTCCATGCAAGAGAGAGGTCGGAGGTAGGAGGCGATTTGCCGGCCCATGGGAACATGGCCCTTTCTCTCTCTCTCTCTCTCAACTGTTTTCTTATTTAAAAACTCCTTTATTGATTTACAGGAGGGTTCAAAACGCATCAAAAAATCCTGAAACTTTTTTATGTAGCCTCACTGGTCCAAGTCAAAGCCACATAAATTATTTCACCATTTTCGGGTGTATATTTCTATTTCAAATATATATACTCAACTAGCTATGGTTTAGGGTTTAAACCAAAATCCAGAGTTTAATTCCCTTTTGATCCTTAAAAGCTTTGGGGAGAGCCTGTTGCCAAATTGTTAGTGCTTTAAAGGGTGTGTTGGACCGTTGGCAAGATTTAGGGTTTTATCCCTTTAAAAAGGACAACGGTTTAGTTTTATCCTCAATTCACAAATAGACAAATGTAATGAGATGCTTATGGTGCACAATCAATTCCTAATTACTACTACTAATCTGGGAATGTCACACGTTTAGGATATATTAGCTAATCCATGCTTATCCTCGAACATGTAGGATGGTAACACAATGTATGCTTTGCAAATAAGAAATGAATGCATGTTCTAAGAAGGAAATCGTCATCTTCCTAGCTAGTTCTGGCATTCACCATTTTGCCCTCGGTTTGTCTTTGGGTCCTGATTGCAGAATGGTGTAGAGGAAGCAGGCTTTTTGGAAGCTCATTCTGATGGAGGTTGAATGAAGGACTGCTATACCAATACAGATGCTTTATTGTGCTTATGACGTCACTTATGTCCATATTCTTACCATGCGTCAATTATCTTACAACTTCAATATCCTAGATATCGTTGTTTGTCATTATTACATTATCGTTTATAATTTCCTCGCCACTTGCTGTTATTGATGATGTATAGCATTCAGAGGCCGATTCGCATGGAAGACACATATAAACCACATCCTAATATGTGATCTGAAGATATTATTTATCGATTTGCCTGTTTCCATTCTAATTTATCCCCTTTTACTAACACTTCCTTCAGCCATGGTGACGCACACATCTAAATTATATGCAATATGATTGCGATTATTTTCCAATGTGTGAAAACATACAGGCATGGGTACACATATATCCTGTCCTCTCCTTTCGTCCTACCCTAATCTCCTTAGGAGCCCTCAAAGGCATTTAGGATCTCCTCATCGACCCTTAGGACAGCTCGTTGTTGGCACCATCTCACAACTGTACACATAAGAGAGGGAGAAAGAGAGTTACCTAAGTGGAACCACAAAGGGCTCAGTGGGAATTGGATTCATGCATTTGCTATGTTATTCGTCTGACATAAGAGAATTACAAGCAGCAAGAGCACATTGTATGCACACTCGAGAGCACATTGTATGCACATTGTATGCACATCCTTATTGGTTCTTGTTTGGTTCGCTTTGTGAGTCTTAGAGCTTATGGTCATCTTGATGACAAGCTTGAGTTCATCGAAAACGGAGTTCACATGCATTTTCTATGATGTTTTCGATGTTGGAGGTTTTGCCGGTTCTTCTCGGTTGGAGGTTTCACTCCTTTATTTGTTAGGCATACCTCCCCTACCTCTTCTTACTATAACTAGTCGCTGTTTTGATGCTACTCGTCGTCTTGTATCCAACAAGCTTGAGTTTGCTCAATTCAGAGCTCTTATGAAGAAGTTATGGCAGTTCTGGTTTTCTCCTTGCGGTAGTACCGCGGTCGGCAGCGGTAGTACCGCTTGTAGCGTCAAGCAGTAGTACCGCTCCAGTACCGCTCTACTACCGCCTCGATTTTGGGTCCTGCACTTTTTGTGTCGGGTTTAGCAGTAGTTGCACGGCAGTAAGGCACGGTAGCTCCGCCTACCGCCTATAAGCGGTAGTACCGCTCCGGTCGGGCGGTAGTACCGCTACTGCATTACTGCCGCCGTACTCTGCTCTGCCCTGCCTCTTTTGGTCCCGTGTTTTGCTCCTCCAGCGGTAGTACCGCTTATAAGCGGTACTACCGCCCCAAGGTTCATGTTTTGTTGCTCCTTTTCCCTGCTTCTTCCGCCCGAGCGGTAGTACCGCTCCTGTGCGGGCTGAGCACTTAACGGTTGGATTTTCCCCTCCTATAAAAGGGGGTCTTCTTCCCCAATGAACCTTATCCTTTGAGCTCGTGTTCTTCCCCATTGTTGATCTTCTTCGAGCTTGCTAACTCTCAATCCCTCCATGGATTCTTGCTAGTTTTTGAGGGAAAAGAGAGAGGAGATCTAGATCCACATTTCCACCAATCACTTTCTCCTCTATGTGAGGTTACCCCTTGGATCTAGATCTTGGAGTTCTTGGTGTTCTCTTTCTTGTTCTTCCTCTCATTTTCCTCCCTAGCATTAGTTGCTTCGGTGGGATTTGAGAGAGAAGGACTTGGGCACTCCGTGTGCGCTTGCCATTGCATTTGGTACATCGATTTGAGTTCTCCACAGTGATACGTGGAAGTTACAAGTTGAGATGCTTATTACTCTTGGGTGCTTGGTACCCTTGAGCTTGTTCCTCTTGGGTGCTTGGGCGCCCTAGACGGCTGGTGGTGTTCGGAGCTCAATCATTATGGTGTAAAGCTCCAAGCAAGCGTCGGGGTCTCCAATTAGGTTGTGGAGATCGCCCCGAGCAATTTGACGAGTTCCGGTGACCGCCCCCAAGGGTTGCCAAAGTGTACGGGTTCGGTGACTGCCCCCAATGGTTGCCATTTGTACGGGTTCGGTGACCGTCCTCAAGGGTCCCTTAGTGGAATCACGGCATCTTGCATTGTGCGAGGGCGTGAGGAGATTATAGTGGCCCTAGTGGCTTCTTGGGGAGCATTGTGCCTTCACACCGCTCCAAACGGAGATTAGCATCCGCAAGGGTGTGAACTTCGGGATACATCATCGTCTCCGCGTGCCTCGGTTATCTCTTACCCGAGGCCTTTTACTTATGCACTTTACTTTGTGATAACCATATTGTTTCTTGTCATATATCTTGCTATCACATAGTTGCTTATCTTGCTTAGCTTAAATTGTTGGTGCACATAGGTGAGCCTAATTGTTTTAGGTTTTGTGCTTGACAAATTAACCGCTAGGTTTATTCCGTATTTGTTCAAGCCTAAACCGTAATTATTTTGAAACGCCTATTCACCCCCCCCTCTAGGTGACATCCATGATCTTTCAGTTGGTGTGTAGGGTGAATGCACATAAGGTGTTCGATAAAATGGTTGTTTCTATATGAGAGAGTGGTGGAGGCACGCGGAGAAACGTCTCGCCCTCGGCACCTTCGACACCGCAGAGGAGGCGGCCCGCGTGCAAGAGCGGCGGCGTGGCGCCTCCTGAGGCCTCGTCGGGATATGAATTTTCCCAACGTGTCGAGCCAGCGGGCGCATGATCTGGCGCCTCTCCCGCGGATTTTCACCGACGAGGATCGTCATGTCCACCGGAGGCGGCACCGTCGCCTCGCCATCGCAGAGAAGGACACGGAAGTCTTGGTGCTGTGGCGTGGAGGCTACCCACAGGACATCGTCGACGAGTGTCAGTTCTACAAGCAATTGAGATCGAAGAGGGACGCGAGGAGGAGGGAGCGAGCCGCCTATCGGGAGGACAAGCGTTCGCGGAAGCAGGCAACTCAATTGAAATTGAAGCTACGAGAAACGGCGGGTTGAGACGCCTATTCACCCCTATTCACCCCCCCCCCTCTAGGCGACATCCACGATCTTTCAGTTGGTGTGTAGGGTGAATGCACATAAGGTGTTCGATAAAATGGTTGTTTCTATATGAGAGAGCAGTGGAAGAAGGAGAGAGAAAACTGATGACACGTGAACATTTTTTCTCACATTTCTGGTTTTGGACTAAAGGCACCCGGTCTTGAGAGATGAGGGACTAAATGTCACCCAATTTTTTTTGAGGGAACAGATATAGACTTCTAGTAAACTTGAGGGACCAAAAACATTACGACACTTCTTTTCTCTCCTTTTCTCTCTCGCAAGCGTGCCTACTCCTCCCGCACATGGCAATAGGCCAACCCATTTGCAGGTTGCAGCGCCCCTGTTTTCTATTTCATTTTTTGCTTTTTACGTTCTTATTTATGTTTTAGTCATTGGAAGCGGTGGCCTGCAGAGAAGCAATATGTCTTGTAGAGGATTTACTCATAAACAACTTCATAGTTGCATCTGATTGTAAGCAAGTTGTTGCTGACATCAATTCAGGTAGCAGAGGAAAGTACAGAGCTATTGTGGCTGAAATCAACCTTAGGTCTACTCTTTTTCAATGTTCTTTTTCTTTCGAGAGTCGTGCTGTAAATTATGAAGCACACAGTCTAGCAAAATACTCCATTAGAAGGGGTCCGGGGCACCATGTATGGCTAGGCGATCCCCATGACCGGTCTTGTATCCCACTATCTGTGGTTTTGAGCAATAAAATTTGCTTTACCCCTCAAAAAAAAATTATGTTTTAGTTTCTTCTTCTTTAAATTAATTCATGATTTCCAGAAGAACCAAACTTCAAAAGGTTGTGAGTTTTCTAAAAAAAAATATTGAGAAATCATAAATTTTTTGTGAATTCAAAACACATTAGAAAAATCATAAAATGATCATGATTTCGAAAAATTGTTCACATATTATAAAAAATATATCACAATTTCAAATAAATGTTCATGATTTTCTTAAAAAGATCCAGTATTCAAAAAATATTTGGGAATTTTATAAAAATGTCCATGAAATTTTAGAATATTTTTCACAAAAAGTTAAAATATATCCGTAAATAATTAACATAATGAATCGTCGCTTACGTACATGTTTTACTAGGGGATCTGTAGAGGTCGTTTTTTTTATGATTTCATTTAGTCCCTCGCTTTGGATAAAAAAAGGTTTTCATGTCTTGTACAACGCTGAGCCCCAAAAAGTCGAGACAACTTTCTATGGGTTGATTTTTGTAAGCTATATAAAAATGACTAAATTTCTATTTTGCCTCCATACACAGTTACGTTTATTCTGGTGCCACATTATTGATTATGATAAACCCAGCTATGCTATGTTAATGCGAGACACTCATTCATCAGTCTAGCTCAGGCAGGGTCCATCAATGTAGTCTGCTCAGCGACATTTTTTCCGTTGCGATGCTTTAGAAAATCAAGTCGTGATGAGATCATCACATTTTTTGTTTTTGAAATAACTTTTTAATAGTCCCTTATCTCGTCATGACATCACTCGGGCGTAGTTTCTGAAATGACATTTTAAAAGTCCTTATCTCATCCTGGCATTTGATTTAGACTTCTTTTATATCTATCACACATGAATAATCTAATAGTTTTTCTCCCATTACAACACACGTGCATATTTGCTAGTATTCATTTACGTCAACTATGTGCACCCATTTCATCATTTGTGTTGACATAAGGCCAGATATCCACTTGGTCCGAATGGTGTATGAAGACATGTATAGGATTGATAAGCGGTCTTTTTATATGTATTCGACATCATTTAGAGAAAACAATGAAACTTGTTATATAATAAATTATCTCTTGGTGTTATCGATAGCATTTAATGTTACATAACTCTAAAATTCTAGGGTGGTTAAAATAAAAAGTAGAAAACACATGAATAGGAGAAGACATGTTATACAATGAGGTAAGTATTTTGTCTTTCTTTCCAATAGATCATCTCTTAGCCAACAGCTTCACCAGTTATGCTATGTGAGATCGTTAAGATAGAGCCATTGTATACAACCCGATGGTTTAGTGGGTTCCAATAGACATCATGGCACTGTTAAAACAGTAAGAAAATATCTCTAGCAAACCCCCCATCCTAAAAGTCCAAAAGCTTCTCCCTATCCCAAAAAGGCAAAAAAAAAGAGATTAAACTTTTTCTCAGCCTAGCACATCCGGTAAACTTAATCCTTCAAACCAACTCGCCCCCACATGGAAGTCACTCATCTTCTTCATCTCCCTTCTCCCTTCTTTCTTATTTTTTCTTCCTTCCACATGGCGAACGCGGGTTGCTCGACACTACATGATGTCCATGATCCACAAAAATAATTTGATAGAGGCTTACTGAGTGCGATATACACGTGCAACGAAAGAGTAAAAAATGTAGACGAAATTTGTCCTCCATGAGCCACGGTTTGAAACTTCTTTGTTTGAATGGGTTCTTTGCCTCTTCCTTCTTCTACTGGCATGATGGTGTGGTCAGAGACACAACGAATCATTGGAATTGGTGATGGTCGACCGGTGGCCATGGTTATTTATAATGTAGGTGAGTTGTTCCTTTGTAGGTGCTCGGCCGCCGCGCTGAAGCTTTGCTTGTGGCCAGGGACGGCATGGAGGAGCACTCCTAGATCGGGCATACTAGGGAGTTGGCGCCGTCGTGAAAGGAGACGAGGAGAAAGACAAAAAAAATAAAGACACAAGTTAGCCAAAATCTTGTTGTGGTTATAAATCGTAGACCGATTGATCCCTGGTATTTAATAAAGTCGAATCAGCGTGTGCATGTGTTATCATAGCGCCTAAGGGGAAGACCCTATAATGTGTTGGATAGCACCTAATGCACATGCACTGCTCTAGCACTTAGTGTTTGCCCCGTTGCCGGTGCCAGATAGCAACAAAGAGCATATGAGGGCTGGGGCGAGCTGAAAATTCTCTAAGTTAGCATGTAGCGCCCAAGACAAAGGCGAGCATAGCGCATAGACGAAAGGCTTCACACAACCAAGGGTGGCCCCTGACGTGGCCGCATCAAGCCATGTTAGCAGGAAGTGTAGCGTCTGTCAGAACGGCGCTACCTCATGTAGCATAGCACCTAGGTGTTGGACGCTACCCGAAAGGGTTATTTCTGCGAAATACATTTGCCGAGAGTTTATTGTTTGAATTTGTTTCAACTTGGGTCAGTTTTGTTCATTTTGCGTGAAAACTCACCCTTGCCTCGAAATGAAAAAAAAGGGAAACGTTGTTTTTACCACTCTAACTTTTGCCCACTTTGCTTATGCCACTCTAGAATTTGACATATCACTTTTGTTATGTTTAGTTTTTGACAATACATTACAAATGCCATTTCATGACAAAAGCAATAATTTTTTATTTCACTTTTGCCATGATGTATTGTCAAAACTAAGAGTGACAAAAGTGAAATGTAAAATTATAGTGGCAAAAGCAAAATAATCAAAATCTAGAGTGGCAAAAACAAAAATTTTCATAAAAAGAAAAAAAACGTGGAAACTCGTCCCCCGATCGTTCCCTGACGAGGCCCCACCGGCCAGCATCTTCTCGGCGAGGTGCGGCCCGCCCCCCGCCGCCAGGCTGCAGCGGAGGAGCGGTGGTGGGTCGGAGGCGACGAACCCGAGCCGATCAAGACTCCCAGAGAGCTACCACCCCACCGACGAGAAATTCCTCCAACCCGCGGCCCCCAGATCCAGAATCTTCCGCCTCCTTAGCTCTCCCTCCCGGCCCACCACCGTCCGCCGGCTTCCGCCGCTCCGTCCTCCCCGGCTTCGTCATCCTCAACTCGCTGGCCAGATCTCCACAACGAGACAACCGCCGGAAACTTCACCAAATCGGTTCGTCTTCGCCGACCCACTGCGCCTCTCCTACTCCTCCGTCCAGTCCTTCAACCGCGACGGGAACCTCTTCGCCTGCATGCCCATAATCCTTTCCTCGGTGGAGGGCCTCGCCCTCATCCAAGTCCACTTCACGGCCGGCACTTGTTCGTCTAGGTTCAGAGTCGCTCAGAGGGGCAGAGGGCACCGGGGTCGGCCGACGCTTGAGCTTCTCCCGGACATCCCGTCCGTATTCTCAGAAGGAGCATCTCATGTCCCATGGCGACGGCAAGCACCAAGTCTCGCCGCTCCCTCTTAAGTTACACGGCAGGGCAATATGATCTCCATATCTAGTTGTCCACTTGGACCATGAAGCTGCTACAGGTGGATCATGGGCCAAGAAGCTGGAACTTATTGATCCCACAATGTCAAAGGTGACAGCTCCCAGTCTCAGATGGATTGCTAGGATGTGTGGATCTCCGTGAGTGAATTGTGATCTGCGATGTGCTCGCCATGGTCAAAGGCATGCCTGATGGTGGCACGTTTCATCCTGATGTCGAAGCCGTTGTGCAGCAACCAAGAGCTCTACTTCCCAGAAACGGTTGGCACACCCGCTGCACGATGCCGCCTTCAGTCATGGACTCATGGTTACATTACATCAAGTGTGTCAAGTTGGAGTAATCAGTAAGACTCAGACCTGAAACCTCTCACTAGTTCGGCATGATCACTTTGGCATGGGTCTACTCTACGATTCAGAATCAACCATGGTTCCACCCCGGGAGGAGGAGGATGAATATTAACTCATTGGTTGGCGGCTCGTCACATGATTTAGGGCGTTGACATGGGAGTGTCTCATTTGACCTTTTAAGGGGGAAACACGGTTAGTTCCAATGGCCTTGGACCTGTCCCCTTCTTTGTGCTTTGTGCTGTAAATTTGTCATTGAAGGAACTGAAAACATCTTCTCCTACTTGGCGTGGTAACTAGTAACAATGGTCTTTGCCTCATGTCCACGCTGGATAAGCATGACCAAACTACATGGATTGCCGATGTTGACACCAAGAGCAAGTCAGGGGCAGAGCCTATGCCTTTTTTTTGCAGAGAGGTCTTCACTGTATGATCCAACCCACATCTTGACACTAAATCAGGTAAATACTATCACTCTTTATATCATATGATGATCTTGAGGATTGTTTTTTCTTGTCTTGCTTTAATAATCTGTATGCGTATGTGTTTTAATACACGTGGCTCTGCGACATTTCAATTCATTTTGTCTGGGTGGTTCTCATTTCTTTTCGAGGATATTAGGCAGAAAACTTAATAATTTATGTGCCATTGTTACTTTCTGACGAGACTTCACCTTTGATATGGCCATGTGTCGGATTTATCCCTTCAGCCTATAAGCTCCCTAGAATAGGGAGCTCTGGGATCTGGGTTCACTTTGGGCTCTGTATGTCATCCAGTGCGTAACATTGTTTGTCACCTGAGCCCACCTGTATGTCATGTCGCTTATTCTGGGTGTCCTGATTGCATGTTGGGTTTGCTGAGTTACAAATCGGGGTAGAGAGAGAGAGAGGAGAAGTTCACTGCAGTGGGCGGCGGGCATGGTGTGTCCTGTACGCTCGCTTGTGCCGCTGCCTGTGGTTGAGGGTTTAGGCATCGGGCTGAGTTGTGGGGTGGTGCTGCTTTGGATGACGTCCGCTCTCCGCTTCTCTACACTGGTGTTCTTCTCTTCCCTTGAGTTTTCTTGTGCTGCCCCTCATGCTTTCATTTTGATTAGGGGCTTAGGCCATTGTAGTAAGGGCCGGGAGTGATGTGATGTGAGAGTTGCAACAGTTTGGCGCATGAAGAATATACTTGTTATTGTTAACTAGACTAGAGTAGGTTAGAATTAGATGAATCTCTTCTGCCCAAGTGGAAAATGCTGGATAATTTTGGTTGCACACAAGTTTCATCTATGGTTCCTGTAAAAACAAAAGAAAAGGTCAATCTAAGATATTGTCTGTGTGGAGTTTTTGTCTTTCATGTTGAATCATTCCGTGTTTGATTAGTTATACAAACTATGTTACTGGCAACTGCCACCACCACTTCATGTATGTATGTATGTACGTATGGTTTACAACGGTTTTAATTAAGTTACACGTGTAGATGTTTGCATGCATATCGTCGTGATGTCGTAATTTTTGCCTGCCTGCCTGCTGGCTGCTGCATAGATGGATACGCATATCGTCCTAATTTTTGACTGTGCTACACAGATAGAGAGATAGAGCAGTATGCCCCTACATGCACTAGTAGATCGATAGAGAAGTAGGCGTAATATCTCTTCCATTCCAGACAGACAGAAAGAGCAGCTGTTGATCAAAGGTAGGAGTAGCTGAACACAATTACAGTCATCCAAGAAATGGTTTGTCTGCATCGATGGTAATTCTCATCTCGAGAGAAAAGAAGAGCACAAATTAAGCTCAAAGGCACAGGAACAAAAAAGGTTCTCGCTCCCTTCCTCGCAGAGAGCAGAGCACAACGGACGGGTGGATTCTCCCTTGTTCCTCCCAGAGAGAGAGAGAGAGAGAAGAAGATGGTTGCAGCAGAGACAAAACAAGAGAACAGAGCAAGACGACGATTATTAGGCAGAAAACTTAATAATTTATGTGCCATTGTTACTTTCTGACGAGACTTCACCTTTGATATGGCCATGTGTCGGATTTATCCCTTCAGCCTATAAGCTCCCTAGAATAGGGAGCTCTGGGATCTGGGTTCACTTTGGGCCCTGTATGTCATCCAGTGCGTAACATTGTTTGTCACCTGGGCCCACCTGTATGTCATGTCGCTTATTTTGGGTGTCCTGATTGCATGTTGGGTTTGCTGAGTTACAAATCGGGGTAGAGAGGGAGAGGAGAAGTTCACTGCAGTGGGCGGCGGGCATGGTGTGTCCTGTACGCTCGCTTGTGCCGCTGCCTGCGGTTGAGGGTTTAGGCATCGGGCTGAGTTGTGGGGTGGTGCTGCTTTGGATGACGTCTGCTCTCCGCTTCTCTACACTGGTGTGCTTCTCTTCCCTTGATTTTTCTTGTGCTGCCCCTCATGCTTTCATTTTGATTAGGGGCTTAGGCCATTGTAGTAAGGGCCGGGAGGGGTTTCTAGGATTCGATGGATTTGTTTTTTCTCGCGGAGAAGGGATTCGATGCATCTGGGGTGTTTGGGCGTGGGGGATTTTTTTAGAATGCGTTTCCATTTTTGTCGGCATTCAGTGGTGGGTTGTGCTTGCTGTTCTGTCATGTGGGTTGAAGGTTCATCCTTTGCTTGGTCAGTGTGGTGGGCTCTGTTCCAGTGGCGGAGCTAGACAAGATTGATTGGGGGGACCAGTGAGAAAATACAGTTTCTAAGGGGAGCAAAAGCTCTATTTTTTCTAATATAAAACTTCCTGTATGAATTTTCTTCACTAAATTTGTTCAGGCTGGGGGGGCCACGGCCCCTGCAGGCATGCACGTAGCTCCGCCGCTGCTCTGTTCGCTTGGGATCTTCGGTATGTCACCACAAACCAAGCTCCTCTTAGGCTCTAACCACTGCGACCCGTCTCTCTTTACTACCCGTTTCTCCTCTTTTTCTGCATGCCCTCCTCTTTAGTTCATTGCAGCAGTAACCATGCCTACAGTACTAGAGCCTAGTGGCATCCCTCGAGATGGAACCAGTTCTGCAGAACTTGATCGCAGACACCGTGTTGGCTCTCTCTCCCTGTAGCTGGACCAGACATGTCGCCTTTCTTCCCCTCTGGCTAGACCAGTTTAGTTCTCTTTGTTTGGTTAAAGCATTTTTATTGAATTGGGTTGGAATTACATTGGACTGCTCTCTAGAATCAGAACACTTTAACTGCTCCTCTTCCAACTGTGCATGGCAATTCAACCGATGCACTGCCTTTTACATGTGCATTATTGGCACTCGATGAAATGCCCAAGTGATAAAACTAATTTATGATTGTGATTGTGTTGCAGGTGGTGACAATAGCACACATTGCACGCATGACACCTCAGTTTCATGCTTTTCTATGGAGAGATATTGGACTATGTAGGTTATTATCTCCTTTTTTTAGATGCATGCCCCCACATCAGACATGTTTTTGTGTGCAAAGTTAATCAGGAATTACACATGGATGATGGATGGATTAACAGGCTTGCATAATTCTGTAATTAAATGGAATATTGATTTCAGAAAGCAAATAATAAACGTTGAGGAGTTTCTTGAGTGACTTTACTATATTGTCCTTGAGTTGAGTAGAACTACCATCTGTGGAGCATGTGTTTTTAAGTTGCTTATATAAACAATGCCCTGAAACAAGTTTAACCATGCTGAACAGCCAGATTATGTCATCAGATCAGACAATGTATGCATATGGATACTTTTCCCCAAATCCAAGTTAATCGAACTTCAGATTCACATGAATCCGATCCAGTAAATGATCTGCCTACATGCGTTAGTAGATACATTTTCTTGCCTAATATAAGAAATCTTCTTTTGGTATTCGGATTATCCCATTTGGAAAAATTGGATGGCAAGTCGTTTCAGCTGCATTCCCCTTTCTGATACACTGCATACTGTCACGTGCTAGGATTGGTACCAGTTCTAAGACCGATGAACATGACACGGTTGGGGTACAGCCGTACAGCTCCGAGGAGCGAAAAAGGTTGGCCAGCCATGGTGCTGGGGATGAGAGGGAGAGAAGGTTGAGGACAGGGATTAGATCTTTACTAGTGTTTGCTACTCTCCATGGATATCCATGCTAGTTAACAATGGATATGATTCATCATTACTCTTATAGAAGAGGCTGTGTTACTCGGCTAACCAGAGCACCTGCGATTGCTAATGCAGCTTGGCCGTTTGATGATTTTACTGTTGGACGATTTTAACTGCTGGGGTTACCTCGGCCTTCAGTTTGTGTTGCACATTTGCCTCATAGGGCCGAAGCATGTGTTACAGAGGTGATGAACATGTGGTGTCTATTTTGCTTTTGTTGGTAATGAAATTTTCATAGTGCAATGTTTTTTGGAATAGCTTATGAGTGCTTTTACTTACATTGCTCCCAAAAAAACCATTTTTAGTTGACTGACTGATTGGTATGGAATAACTGTAGTAGATAAATGATATTTTTATCTGCTGTCAATCGTTTCCCCTTGACGATTGCAGTAAGAAGATGTTATGTTCTTTCCTAACATTTTCCCTTTCTCCCGGTTTCGACGTAGCTATCTATGTACACACTGAGATGCTATCTATGTATTGTTGTTGGTGGGCACAAGTTTATGTGCTTTAGCTTGGATAACTGCTTCCCAAGAGACGGGCCAGATGCTTTGTATTAGCTTGGATATAACTTTTTTCATAAAATCATGTTAATTTGGGAAAGTTCTGAAGTAGGTGCAGTGTTAGTGTGTTGTTCCGTCTTTTGCCTCATTTGGTCTAACATAGGTGTAGTTTTAGTGTGTTGGTATGCATGATACCTTGCTGCCCGGTTTCCCTGACATTTCTGCATGTCTGTTAATGACAGTGGTTAATGTAAATTAAGATGATAAACTCAAGAATCTTTGCTTGTGTGGCTTGCACTTGTTTGACCATCCAAGCTCTGTAGTTATCCAAAAGAAAACAATGGATATGAGGGATGCACACATGTTCTCCTTGTGAACTGAATTTTTAGTTGAATTATAAGCTTTCCATTGTATCCAGTGAGATCATCGATCAGTAGTTATACTTCTATTGCTCCTTTTTCTTTTTGAACTAGTTATGAGTACATGACGCATTGCCCTACTAATCTTGAACAATTTTCTTGGTACTTGCTTGGTGGTTTGTTTTGGTCCGTCTCACACTTAATTGATGTATAATGTGTACAAGTAAACAGAGCGTCAGTACATCTGGATTTTGTCCGATAGTTAATTTCTGAAACTATCCTCACACTTGTCGCTTTCGGGTAAGTGGTAGACCTGGATTTGGCCATGACCATCTGTTTGGATAATCAGGGAAGCATATCATACTAACTTGAGTTCTTGTCATGTGCCTGGCACCTGCATTTGTGCATCACCTTTAGTTGTAGGCTTTTAGCATGCTTTTCTTTGTGAGAGCAAAAACATATGCATGTCTTGGTGAATTTATTAAAAATAAATAAATAAGACAGCGAAGTACATGGAAGATATGTAGAGCAGAAGGAGGGGAGAGATGGAGCATGTACAAACAGTAGGTGGATATACAAGGAGAGGGATGACATGCAGTGTTTTGTTCCAAGGCAAACTATAGTTGGGTTTTTTTTGCCCTTTCTTGTTTCTTTGTATTGAGTAAATTCTGAATGAGTTTGGTGTTGAAATTGCAGGATAGGATGCTGGAAGGTGGTCGAGTTTTGGTGATTTTTACAATGAAGAGTGATGTGAGAGTTGCAACAGTTTAGTGCATGAAGAATATACTTGTTATTGTTAACTAGACTAGAGTAGGTTAGAATTAGATGAATCTCTTCTGCCCAAGTGGCAAATGCTGGATAATTTTGGTTGCACACAAGTTTCATCTATGGTTCCTGTAAAAACAAAAGAAAAAGTCAATCTAAGATATTGTCTGTGTGGAGTTTTTGTCTTTCATGTTGAATCATTCCGTGTTTGATTAGTTATACAAACTATGTTACTGGCAACTGCCACCACCACTTCATGTATGTATGTATGTATGTATGTATGTACGTATGGTTTACAACGGTTTTAATTAAGTTACACGTGTAGATGTTTGCATGCATATCGTCGTGATGTCGTAATTTTTGCCTGCCTGCCTGCTGGTTGCTGCATAGATGGATACGCATATCGTCCTAATTTTTGACTGTGCTACACAGATAGAGAGATAGAGCAGTATGCCTCTACATGCACTAGTAGATCGATAGAGAAGTAGGCGTAATATCTCTTCCATTCTAGACAGACAGAAAGAGCAGCTGTTGATCAAAGGTAGGAGTAGCTGAACACAATTACAGTCATCCAAGAAATGGTTTGTCTGCATCGATGGTAATTCTCATCTCGAGAGAAAAGAAGAGCACAAATTAAGCTCAAAGGCACAGGAACAAAAATGGTTCTCGCTCCCTTCCTCGCAGAGAGCAGAGCACAATGGACGGGTGGATTCTCCCTTGTTCCTCCCAGAGAGAGAGAGGGAGAGAGAGAGAGAAGATGGTTGCAGAAGAGACAAAACAAGAGAACAGAGCAAGACGATGATTGGCTGTTAGCTGCTGTGTGTTGCTTCTTGCATCGATTAGGCCATCCATCCATCACCGGGTGGTGTACGTCCTCCAGGTGCTCTCGAGCCTATGGTATGTTGGTCACAAGGCCAGAGTCAGATCAGGTATAATAATACGTACGTACGTACATTGCAACGTAACATACAGCAGTGAACACAACACAGCATACATGGATGTATAGATAGATGAACCTACAACCTAGCTAGGAGGAGATGCACTTACAGAGGGTGAAAGCTGCTGCTCCGCCGCCTTGAACACGCCGTCGACGAGGTCCGCCACCGCATCCCCGAAGTGATACACCATGATATGGTACAGCTCGGAGTAGTCCTCAAGCCGGACCTCGTCGTTCCTGTCCAGCATGTGGTCCGGCGCGTGAACCGCGAATTTCCTCATGAAGTAGGCGAGGTCGTATAGATCATCCTTGTCCTGGTTCTTCCCCCGCGCTCGCTTCTTCTTCTTCTTCTTCTTCTTCTTCCTGTCTTTCTTCTTTGGCGGCGGCTTGCGCACCTTCTGCAACAGCGTGTACCTCCCCACCGTCTTGCGCCAATCCTTCCTCACCTCTTCCTCCTCTCCTCTCTTTCTCTTTTTGCTCATGTCCCAGTGGGCAACCTGTCGAAGGATTTGTCTGAAATCTTTTGAAACATTCTTGGGCAAGCAGTTTTTTGATTGTCCAAAATTGAGCAACAGCGTCACTATCCTTGCCATCGATGCCAGGCTTGCGTGCTCCTTGATGGACGTGAGGTACTCTTGCTTGGCCATGTTGTTGGTGTCGAAATCAAGAGGCACGTATAGCAGCAGCTTTAGCAAACGCTCCAGGTGCGGAGGGTAGGGTGCGTTGATGCACTGTGTGATGAGCGAATGAAGGAGGCGGAGGTCCTCCTGGGCATTCTTCCGGATGCCCTGGAGGTTAGCACTCATCTTGATGACACATCTGCCTTCCAACACCAGAATGTCGTGAAACGACAATTTCCCGCCCCATGACTTGCCCTCCTCCAAGGTAGTGATCATCTTGAAGACCAGGGAATCGAGCAGAGCACGGAAGGTTTCTGTCATCTTTGTGGACTGGGTGCCTGGAGGGATGTCTGCCAGGATGGCACCTACGAAATCACATGGGATTTGGAGTGGCCTGATCGTCTCCACATAATCTGGAAATGGTAGCGGGTTCAGTGCTTCCAGGATCTCCACGGACTGCCGTGCAATATCTATCTGCAAACAAAAGAGTTGATGCCAAAGAAAGCATGTCAATTTCTTCTTGTAGTACTCGATTATACATCGGTGTTGGTGTTGCAATAGGACCAAGAGGAGATGCGCTAGCTAACCAATTCATTCCAGGCTTGGGCTTCCACCACCTCCTTGTTCGTAGACCCCTCTCCAACATTGCCCATCTTCGTGCCAGACGCAAACTCAATGAAGGTTTTTTTCTGTGACAAATCCTTGAGTAGCGGCGAGGCAAACCCAAGATATTCCCCCGAGAGCAATGGAGGTGGCGCCGAGACTGTCGGCACAGCACTCCCGTGTGGCACCTGTGGAGTGGCTCCAGCGGCGAGGGATGCGCCGGCCCGGTTCAAGGACGGGATTGGGGCGAGTCGCGGAGTCAGCGGGAGGCCCAGAGCGCGCGCCTGTCCAGCTCCCGCAAGCAGCGGCGAAGTTGATGCGGGAGGGGGTGGCTGCAGCTGACCAGGCGGAGGTGGCGGCGGCTCAACGGGCGGAGGTGGCGGCGGCTCAACGGGCGGAGGGGGTGGCGGCTCAAGCTCAACAGGCGAAGGTGGCGGCGGCTGGACGGGCGGAGGAGGGCCCAGGGCGCGCAGGAGCGGTGCAGGATGGTTTGGATTGTGCGGCGGCGTGCTGTAGGCCGACGGCGACGGCATGCCGTAGCGAGGCTCATGATGGCCATGCAGAGGAGCTGGGACCGTCTGACCATGGTGTTGAGGCTGCCACGGTTGGCCCATCTGGCCATGGTCATGGTGGAGATGCTGGAGGAAATTGGTGGAAAGCAGCGGATAGTTGGGTGGACGATGCGGCTGGGCATGAGGATGGTAGCGAATCTGCGGCGGCGGGGCGTACTGATAGTGTTGGAGGATGGGCGGTTGGGGAAGCGGCGGCGCCGGCGCGAGGCCACGGTCCTGATAGTGTTGGAGGATGGGCGGTTGGGGAAGCGGCGGCGCCGGCGCGAGGCCACGGTCCTGATAGTGCTGGAGGATGGGCGGTTGGGGAAGCGGCGGTGCCGGCGCGAGGCCATGGTCCTGATAGTGCTGGAGGATGGGCGGTTGGGGAAGCGGCGGCGCCGGCGCGAGGCCACGGTCCTGATAGTGCTGGAGGATGGGCGGTTGGGGAAGCGGCGGCGCCGGCGCGAGGCCACGGTCCTGAGCGTGCTGGAGGATGGGCGGTTGGGGAAGCGGCGCGAGGCCAGGGTCCTGAGCGTGCTGGAAGCCCGGGGCCGGGAAGCCGGGAGGAGGATTATCATACGGGAGGTGTGGCTGGCGCGGCGGCGGCATGGAGCTGGCCTGCCAGAGCGGCGGCCGCCACATGGACGGGGCGTGCTAGCAAGTGGAGTTTGCAAGGTTTTGGATCCTGGATTGGGGTTTTGGGAAGATATGGATCACTACCCAGCCAAAGGATGGAGGGAGTCTTGAGGCGGGTGCAGCAGTGTAGCGAGCTGCGTTCGTTGTTGAAAGCCTAGTCATCTTTCCTTGCTTCTTTGCTTTTGGGAGGGTAAAAGATGGCCAATTCAGGGTGCTGCTATCTGCTGCTTCTACCGCTCTGTCCCCTGTCTGTGTGCACTGTACGTACCCGGATTCGGGGTAGCAATTAGCTCAACTGGGGAGACGATTTATCTCTGCTAATTCCACCGGGGCCGGGCGTGCACTGGCTCTGGCTGGGAAAAAGGAGGGAGGGAGGGAGCGGTCATCGGTCGGTCTCGGTCTCTGTCTTTTCATCCGGGTGCACGGCCCTGCGAGCCAATGCAAACTCTCCTCTCTCTGCGCAACAGCAGGCAGGCTACGCAAGCAAAAGCAACACGACCGGCTGGCTGGCTGGCTGGCTACGACTACACTACGCCCCGCCCCGCCCATGTACACAGAGATCCCAAATTTGATGGATTCAAATTTCAAACTCATGGGCGCCAAGTCTTCTTTTTCGACCCTCCCTCCCTCGCCGCTTAGAGCAACTCTAATGGGCTGACCCAAACGAACGATGTTTTTGTCCACTTTTTGTCCCCGCCGTCCGCCCTCTTTTAATTTTGGGTCGACAGTGCGCCCAACGGACCGACCCATTTTCATGACCGCGCGCGTTTAACATCGTGCCGTCGCCCTGATTTTGATGCTCCAGCACGCGGGAAAGGTTCGCGCACGCTGGTTTTGGCGCTCCAGCGCGCGGGAAAGGTTCGCACGCGCCACGGCCGGCGCTCGCTATAAAAGAAGGCGCTCTCTCCACACTCTGTCGGCCGCCCACTCTCGCCGCCTCTGCGCCACCATGTCGATCCGCCGTCTACGTGCTTCGGATTTTCGCGGAGTCCGCGAGCGCCGCTCCGGCGCCTTCTCCGCCGAGATCTGGTTTCACGAGAAACGTCTCGCCCTCGGCACCTTCAACACCGCAGAGGAGGCGGCCCGCGTGCAAGACGCGGCGGCATGGCGTCTCCTGAGGCCTCGTCGGGATATGAATTTTCCCAACGTGTCGAGCCAGCGGGCGCATGATCTGGCGCCTCTCCCGCGGCTTTTCACCGATGAGGATCGTCGTGTCCACCGGAGGCGACAGCGTCGCCTCGCCATCGCAGAGAAGGACACGGAAGCCTTGGTGCTGTGGCGTGGAGGCTACCCACAGGACATCGTCGACGAGTGCCAGTTCTACAAGCAATTGAGATCGAAGAGGGACGCGAGGAGGAGGGAGTGAGCCGCCTATCGGGAGGACAAGCGTTCGCGGAAGCAGGCAGCTCAATTGAAATTGAAGCTACGAGAAACGGCGGGTTGAGACTTTGAAGACGAGGCGTATGCTGATGCCTACATTCAGACATCGGAGGAGGACATTACCGAGTCGGAGTCAGAAATCGACGAGTAGTGGTCTTTTCTTTTTACCTATGTACGCTAGAATTATCTATGTATCCATTTTTATCTGAAAAAATGGCCGGCGGCATCGGCGACGTGGCAGGCGGGCGAGAGTGTGAATCCAATGTGCCACCGACCAGCGGGCCCGGTGAGGAAAGAGAGCGAGCGCGCGCGTCCGTCTCGTGTCCGCGCCGACGCAAATCCGGCTCAAAAATGGGCCTGAAATGGGTCGCCCGCGGACGAAAAACGGACGCGCGTCCGTTTGGGTCGGCGCGTTGGGCCGCCACTTTTGTCCGCGCCGATCCAAACGAACGCGGGCGGACGAAATGGATCGTCCCATTGAAGTTGCTCTTAGGGTTTTGTTTCTCTTGTCTTTTCTGTTTTTTCTTCCCTTCCCATATACAAGCAAGTCGAATGAATGTAGTACTTATCAACTACCATAAGTCCACCCTCCCAAATTACCACGCCGGGCGGCAACTACTCCCTCCCTACTTGCCACCGCTTTTACTTTGCCCAAATCCATCGTCTCACTTGATGGATTGCACACAACGACAACACGGAGCAACGTTCCTTCCTTCTTCGATTTCGTACGCATGACCAGCCCTTCCTCTCCATTGCCGGGACGTGAGGGATATTCGCACTACATTGTGTATATTTTCGACAAAGGTTGAATTTTATTGCTTCCTCAAAAGGATACATCACAATGACCACACACCCGATCTCTGCATAATTATGATGCACACACCCAACTAAACACACGCGGAAACACACCGACAACTAGCAAAGTCATATAGATCAAAAGACATGCGCAAGCGTGAAAACAAGAAGAAAAAAATACCCAAACGATCGGATGAACGATCGACAAACTGCAACTGAGACCATATTAGCAGCAACCATTGACACCACATGGATGACAAGAATCTTCAAAAGCAACGCCTTCAGTAAGGAAGCGACGTACGCCGTCACCTGGTCCAACCACAAAGGCGAGTATCAAAGTCTTCACCCTAAAGAATCAGTCCCAACATGACCGAGAAATGCCTCTAACAAGGTGACGACGTAAAAAACATCGCCATTTCCAGGAAAAACCACTCGGGTTTGTCATAGGCTTTCGACCCGGAGCTCGAGACCGGGTGCACGCAACATGTCACCACCGCTTTCCCGCCATCCCAGCAGCTACAGCTACAATTGGACCACTGCTACTCCACAAACATCCCTCCGCGTCAAGTCATCATTCATAATTTGTAACACACCACTAAAGTCATCCACCGAATCAAGAGATAATTTCGATGGCCCCCGCTATCGTGGATCCATAGGAAGTCGCTGCAGAACGATCTACAGACACCACCATCCGGCTAATAACCAGATCTAAATCACCTCCACCATCTGAGGATCGCAGCGTCGGCGTCCGGCATCGCACAAGCAGAAGGCCAGCTCATCGCCACAACCCCACCCGGTCAAGCCGTTCCTCGATCTCGCCTCTCCTCCATGTAAAAGGATCGCCGGCCAATGAAACCCATATCGTCCAAACCACACTCCATAGGACAATCACCCCATAAAGCCAGATATACTCAAATACAATACACTAAGCAGAAGTAGATGAGGGGGCGTGACTTTGAGTACCATCTATCCGGGACAACAACAACAATACACACCATGAATCCCCACCTCAACTCACCCAGGAGGAAGCAATCCATGAAACTCTCACTTATCTTGGCAATTTTAAAGTAATCGCTAACTTTGTCTATGATCAAGCAACAATCTACAAATCGTTAAAGATTTGAAAGCACACTTGCTCCCTTGGTGGGTTTGGTAATTCATGTCAACATACATATTGTTGGACTAACACTTCTACCTAGTATATTTCAAATAAGTTCAACAATGGCATTGCAAGGACATGAGGATGTGGACCCCTTCAAAATACCAAGGACATGAAATCGGCAAAGCTCCAAGACTCTTTATTTTTGGTTAAGTGATCCAGATCACATTGAGTCCTATAGGGAAGCCAATACTATTAAAAGGGGATGAGGTACTGTTGATGAGTTTGTTGCTCAAGTGCTTAGTGGTATTGCTCCAAAACCCTCCACCACATTCTCCACATCACATCTGTCCAACCTCTAAAGTATCATCTCGGTCCCACCAAAAATCTCTATCCCGGACACACCGAGTTGATCACATACACTGCAATAGCCAAACCCTAACATTTCGGTTCTACCAATATGGATCTCGGTCTCACCAAGATGGTGTGACCAAGTTTCTGTGAAGAAGTTGCTTCATTTTGGAATTACCGAGATGAAACGATCGGAACTACCGAAATGAGGTCTTGCCCTAGCAATTGCACTTCGGTCGCTCCGAGGTGTTCCGCTTCGGTCTCACTGAGGCCTCCAACGTTTGAATCTTTTGCACAGACCGATCTCACCGATATTTTGGTCCGGTGTCACCGAGTTGGGTTAAAAGGTTGTAACAGCTGGATTTTTGGTTGAAGCCTATATATACACCTCCACCCCCACTTACTCTCTAAGGGAGCCATCAGGACGAAACATAATTTCCATCATTCATTTTCTGAGAGAAAACCACCTACTCATGTGTTGAGATCAAGAGATTCCAATCCTACCATTTGAACCTTGATTTCTAGCCTTCCCCAAGTTCCTTTTCACTCAAATCCTTCTCCTACCATAGCCAAATCTGTGAGAGAGTGATTGAGTATTGGGGAGACTATCATTTGAAGCACAAGAGCAAGGAGTTCATCATCAACTATGCATCTATTACCTTTTGGAGAGTGATGTCTTCTAGATTTGGTTAGGGGTCACTTGGGAGCCTCCAAGAGATTGTGGAGTTGAACCAAAGAGTTTATAAGGGCAAGGGGATCACCTACTTTGTGAAGATCTACCCGAGTGAGGCTAGTCCTTCATGGACGTAAGCCATGATGGAATAGACAAGGTCGCTTCTTCATGGATCCTTCGTGGACTCGCGCAGCCATTACTCCCCGTGGGTTGAAGTCTTCATCAACATGGATGTACAATAGCACCACCTATCGGAAACACGACAAAAATCACCGTGTCTTCATTGCGTTTGATCTTCCATCTCTACCCTTTACTTTCCGCACAATTGCATGCTTTACTATTTTTGCTTCCCTATCTCTAGATATGCATGTGTAGGAAGTCTCGGTGATATCTTAACTAGTGCCAAAATCTGGCTAATTTTCAAGAGAACTAAAAACTGCACCTTTGGTTGGTTAAGAGTCTATTCACACCCTCCCCCCTCTAAACCTATCTTCTCCGATCCTACAAGATTTAACCTCCACGCAAGAGAGAGGTCGGAGGTAGGAGGCGATTCGCCAGCCCATGGGAACATGGCCCTTTCTCTCTCTCTCTCTCTCAACTGTTTTCTTATTTAAAAACTCCTTTATTGATTTACAGGAGGGTTCAAAACGCATCAAAAAATCCTGAAACTTTTTTTATGTAGCCTCACTGGTCCAAGTCAAAGCCACATAAATTGTTTCACCATTTTCGGGTGTATATTTCTATTTCAAATATATATACTCAACTAGCTATGGTTTAGGGTTTAAACCAAAATCCACAGTTTAATTCCCTTTTGATCCTTAAAAGCTTTGGGGAGAGCCTCTTGCCAAATTGTTAGTGCTTTAAAGGGTGTGTTGGACCGTTGGCAAGATTTAGGGTTTTATCCCTTTAAAAAGGACAACGGTTTAGTTTTATCCTCAATTCACAATTAGACAAATGATTCTAATGAGATGCTTATGGTGCACAATCAATTCCTAATTACTACTACTAATCTGGGAATGTCACACGTTTAGGATATATTAGCTAATCCATGCTTATCCTCGAACATGTAGGATGGTAACACAATGTATGCTTTGCAAATAAGAAATGAATGCATGTTCTAAGAAGGAAATCGTCATCTTCCTAGCTAGTTCTGGCATTCACCATTTTGCCCTCGGTTTGTTTTTGGGTCCTGATTGCAGAATGGTGTAGAGGAAGCAGGCTTTTTGGAAGCTCATTCTGATGGAGGTTGAATGAAGGACTGCTATACCAATACAGATGCTTTATTGTGCTTATGACGTCACTTATGTCCATATTATTACCATGCGTCAATTATCTTACAACTTCAATATCCTAGATATCGTTGTTTGTCATTATTACATTATCGTTTATAATTTCCTCGCCACTTGCTGTTATTGATGATGTATAGCATTCAGAGGCCGATTCGCATGGAAGACACATATAAACCACATCCTAATATGTGATCTGAAGATATTATTTATCGATTTGCCTGTTTCCATTCTAATTTATCCCCTTTTACTAACACTTCCTTCAGCCATGGTGACGCGCACATCTAAATTATATGCAATATGATTGCGATTATTTTCCAATGTGTGAAAACATACAGGCATGGGTACACATATATCCTGTCCTCTCCTTTCCTCCTACCCTAATCTCCTTAGGAGCCCTCAAAGGCATTTAGGATCTCCTCATCGACCCTTAGGACAGCTAGTTGTTGGCACCATCTCACAACTGTACACATAAGAGAGGGAGAAAGAGAGTTACCTAAGTGGAACCACAAAGGGCTCAGTGGGAATTGGATTCATGCATTTGCTATGTTATTCGTCTGACATAAGAGAATTACAAGCAGCAAGAGCACATTGTATGCACACTCGAGAGCACATTGTATGCACATTGTATGCACATCCTTATTGGTTCTTGTTTGGTTCGCTTTGTGAGTCTTAGAGCTTATGGTCATCTTGATGACAAGCTTGAGTTCATCGAAAACGGAGTTCACATGCATTTTCTATGATGTTTTCGATGTTGGAGGTTTTGCCGGTTCTTCTCGGTTGGAGGTTTCACTCCTTTATTTGTTAGGCATACCTCCCCTCCTCTTCTTACTATAACTAGTCGCTGTTTTGATGCTACTCGTCGTCTTGTATCCAACAAGCTTGAGTTTGCTCAATTCAGAGCTCTTATGAAGAAGTTATGGCAGTTCTGGTTTTCTCCTTGCGGTAGTACCGCGGTCGGCAGCAGTAGTACCGCTTGTAGCGTCAAGCAGTAGTACCGCTCCAGTACCGCTCTACTACCGCCTCGATTTTTGGTCCTGCACTTTTTGTGTCGGGTTTAGCAGTAGTTGCACGGCAGTAAGGCACGGTAGCTCCGCCTACCGCCTATAAGCGGTAGTACCGCTCCGGTCGGGCGGTAGTACCGCTACTGCATTACTGCCGCCGTACTCTGCTCTGCCCTGCCTCTTTTGGTCCCGTGTTTTGCTCCTCCAGCGGTAGTACCGCTTATAAGCAGTACTACCGCCCCAAGGTTCATGTTTTGTTGCTCCTTTTCCCTGCTTCTTCCGCCCGAGCGGTAGTACCGCTCGTGTGCGGGCTGAGCGCTTAACGGTTGGATTTTTCCCCTCCTATAAAAGGGGGTCTTCTTCCCCAATGAACCTTATCCTTTGAGCTCGTGTTCTTCCCCATTGTTGATCTTCTTCGAGCTTGCTAACTCTCAATCCCTCCATGGATTCTTGCTAGTTTTTGAGGGAAAAGAGAGAGGAGATCTAGATCCACATTTCCACCAATCACTTTCTCCTCTATGTGAGGGAACCCCTTGGATCTAGATCTTGGAGTTCTTGGTGTTCTCTTTCTTGTTCTTCCTCTCATTTTCCTCCCTAGCATTAGTTGCTTCGGTGGGATTTGAGAGAGAAGGACTTGGGCACTCCGTGTGCCCTTGCCATTGCATTTGGTGCATCGATTTGAGTTCTCCACGGTGATACGTGGAAGTTACAAGTTGAGATGCTTATTACTCTTGGGTGCTTGGTACCCTTGAGCTTGTTCCTCTTGGGTGCTTGGGCGCCCTAGACGGTTGGTGGTGTTCGGAGCTCAATCATTATGGTGTAAAGCTCCAAGCAAGCGTCGGGGTCTCCAATTAGGTTGTGGAGATCGCCCCGAGCAATTCGACGGGTTCCGGTGACCGCCCCCAAGGGTTGCCAAAGTGTACGGGTTCGGTGACTGCCCCCAATGATTGCCATTTGTACGGGTTCGGTGACCGTCCTCAAGGGTCCCTTAGTGGAATCACGGCATCTTGCATTGTGCGAGGGCGTGAGGAGATTACGGTGGCCCTAGTGGCTTCTTGGAGAGCATTGTGCCTCCACACCGCTCCAAACGGAGATTAGCATCTGCAAGGGTGTGAACTTCGGGATACATCATCGTCTCCGCGTGCCTCGGTTATCTCTTACCCGAGGCCTTTTACTTATGCACTTTACTTTGTGATAACCATATTGTTTCTTGTCATATATCTTGCTATCACATAGTTGCTTATCTTGCTTAGCTTAAATTGTTGGTGCACATAGGTGAGCCTAATTGTTTTAGGTTTTGTGCTTGACAAATTAACCGCTAGGTTTATTCTGTATTTGTTCAAGCCTAAACCGTAATTATTTTGAAACGCCTATTCACCCCCCCCCTCTAGGTGACATCCATGATCTTTCAGTTGGTGTGTAGGGTGAATGCACATAAGGTGTTCGATAAAATGGTTGTTTCTATATGAGAGAGTGGTGGAGGCACGCGGAGAAACGTCTCGCCCTCGGCACCTTCGACACCGCAGAGGAGGCGGCCCGCATGCAAGACGCGGCGGCGTGGCGCCTCCTGAGGCCTCGTCGGGATATGAATTTTCCCAACGTGTCGAGCCAGCGGGCGCATGATCTGGCGCCTCTCCCGCGTCTTTTCACCGACGAGGATCGTCGTGTCCACCGGAGGCGGCAGCGTCGCCTCGCCATCGCAGAGAAGGACGCGGAAGCCTTGGTGCTGTGGCGTGGAGGCTACCCACAGGACATCGTCGACGAGTGCCAGTTCTACAAGCAATTGAGATCGAAGAGGGACGCGAGGAGGAGGGAGCGAGCCGCCTATCGGGAGGACAAGCGTTCGCGGAAGCAGGCAGCTCAATTGAAATTGAAGCTACTAGAAACGGCGGGTTGAGACGCCTATTCACCCCTATTCACCCCCCCCCCCCCCCCCTCTAGGCGACATCCACGATCTTTCAGTTGGTGTGTAGGGTGAATGCACATAAGGTGTTCGATAAAATGGTTGTTTCTATATGAGAGAGCGGTGGAAGAAGGAGAGAGAAAACTGATGACACGTGAACATTTTTTCTCACATTTCTGGTTTTGGACTAAAGGCACCCGATCTTGAGAGATGAGGGACTAAATGTCACCCACTTTTTTTTGAGGGAACAGACATAGACTTCTAGTAAACTTGAGGGACCAAAAACATTACGACACTTCTTTTCTCTCCTTTTCTCTCTCGCAAGCGTGCCTACTCCTCCCGCACATGGCAATAGGCCAACCCATTTGCAGGTTGCAGCGCCCCTGTTTTCTATTTCATTTTTTGCTTTTTACGTTCTTATTTATGTTTTAGTCATTGGAAGCGGTGGCCTGCAGAGAAGCAATATGTCTTGTAGAGGACATCAATTCAGGTAGCAGAGGAAAGTACGGAGCTATTGTGGCTGAAATCAACCTTAGGTCTACTCTTTTTCAATGTTCTTTTTCTTTCGAGAGTCGTGCTGTAAATTATGAAGCACACAGTCTAGCAAAATACTCCATTAGAAGGGGTCCGGGGGGCCATGTATGGCTAGGCGATCCCCATGACCGGTCTTGTATCCCACTATCTGTGGTTTTGAGCAATAAAATTTGCTTTACCCCTCAAAAAAAAATTATGTTTTAGTTTCTTCTTCTTTAAATTAATTCATGATTTCCAGAAGAACCAAACTTCAAAAGGTTGTGAGTTTTCTAAAGAAACTATATTGAGAAATCATAAACTGTTTGTGAATTCAAAACACATTAGAAAAATCATAAAATGATCATGATTTCGAAAAATTGTTCACATATTATAAAAAATATATCACAATTTCAAATAAATGTTCATGATTTTCTTAAAAAGATCCAGTATTCAAAAAATATTTGGGAATTTTATAAAAATGTCCATGAAATTTTAGAATATTTTTCACAAAAAGTTAAAATATATCCGTAAATAATTAACATAATGAATCGTCGCTTACGTACATGTTTTACTAGGGGATCTGTAGAGGTCGTTTTTTTTATGATTTCATTTAGTCCCTCGCTTTGGATAAAAAAAGGTTTTCATGTCTTGTACAACGCTGAGCCCCAAAAAGTCGAGACAACTTTCTATGGGTTGGTTTTTGTAAGCTATATAAAAATGACTAAATTTCTATTTTGCCTCCATACACAGTTACGTTTATTCTGGTGCCACATTATTGATTATGATAAACCCAGCTATGCTATGTTAATGCGAGACACTCATTCATCAGTCTAGCTCAGGCAGGGTCCATCAATGTAGTCTGCTCAGCGACATTTTTTCCGTTGCGATGCTTTAGAAAATCAAGTCGTGATGAGATCATCACATTTTTTGTTTTTGAAATGACTTTTTAATAGTCCCTTATCTCGTCATGACATCACTCGGGCGTAGTTTCTGAAATGACATTTTAAAAGTCCTTATCTCATCCTGGCATTTGATTTAGACTTCTTTTATATCTATCACACATGAATAATCTAATAGTTTTTTTCCCATTACAACACACGTGCATATTTGCTAGTATTCATTTACGTCAACTATGTGCACCCATTTCATCATTTGTGTTGACATAAGGCCAGATATCCACTTGGTCCGAATGGTGTATGAAGACATGTATAGGATTGATAAGCGGTCTTTTTATATGTATTCGACATAATTTAGAGAAAACAATGAAACTTGTTATATAATAAATTATCTCTTGGTGTTATCGATAGTATTTGATGTTACATAACTCTAAAATTCTAGGGTGGTTAAAATAAAAAGTAGAAAACACATGAATAGGAGAAGACATGTTATACAATGAGGTAAGTATTTTGTCTTTCTTTCCAATAGATCATCTCTTAGCCAACAGCTTCACCAGTTATGCTATGTGAGATCGTTAAGATAGAGCCATTGTATACAACCCGATGGTTTAGTGGGTTCCAATAGACATCATGGCACTGTTAAAACAGTAAGAAAATATCTCTAGCCAACCCCCCATCCTAAAAGTCCAAAAGCTTCTCCCTATCCCAAAAAGGCAAAAAAAAGAGAGATTAAACTTTTTCTCGGCCTAGCACATCCGGTAAACTTAATCCTTCAAACCAACTCGACCCCACATGGAAGTCACTCATCTTCTTCATCTCCCTTCTTTCTTATTTTTTCTTCCTTCCACATGGCGAACGCTGGTTGCTCGACACTACATGATGTCCCTCGGATGGACGGACCAAGTGGATATTTGGCCGATCGATCGATCGAGATTGGGGATTTGGGGGTTAGGGTTCGGCTTCCCTCGGATGGACGGACGGGGTTGGGGATTTGGATTTGGATTTGGGTTGGGTTGGGGAAAGAAGAAGGGGGCTGGGACCCCTTTTTACTTGGATGGGTCGGGTCGGGTTGGGTCGGTCGGAGTTCGTCCTACTCCAGTCCAAGGCTCCAAGCCGGTTGGAACTCAGTCATCTATTCTATCCCTACTACCTACTACTCCCTTCATTCCAAAATATAGTGCGTCCGCGCTTTCCGAGGTCAAACTTTGACCATAAATTTAACAAACAAGACCGACTGCGGCGGGAGAAAAAATTACATAATTAAAAACTTCTTTCGAATACGAATTCACTGATATAACTTTTGCACCCGCCGTAATCGGTCTTGCTAGTTAAATTTACGGTCAAAGTTAAAGCACGGGGATAGAGGAAGCACTACATTGTGGAATGGAGGGGGTAATAAATAGAAACCCCATGTTTCTAACATTATAAACCCACAGTACATATCAAATCAAATGTTTTTAAAAAATATCCATATATATCTTCTAAATCATAACTTCAAATTTAACATGTTATATATGAATTTTGATTAGAAAAATATGTAGAATCTAAATATGATGTTTATTCTACCTGCTAACAAATTTAATTAAAAATAATAATACCTAGGGTGTAATCTTGATCAATAATGCATTATCCATCTTTTCTTTCATACCGTTAGTGATTCAGATCGAGGATGAACACCTCAGCAAAATTAGGATTAGACACGAAAGTGAAGATAAATTTGCTAGAGACACCCAATAAATAAGGACATGCATGATAAGAAATAAAAGAAGGATCCAATAAACTTGGGATGTCCGCTATAAAAGAAATAAAAGAGAAAACGCAAAGGAGATCCGATAAAGATGAGATTTTTAGAGCGCGTGGTATTTTTTTTTCTCCTTTTGCAACGCACGAGCCTTTTTGCTAGTAATAATTAATGGAGAAAAGTTAGTTAACTGACGAGCCACGGTTTTTTTTCTTTCATTACCAAACGCCTCGCACACCGTCGGATCTGCATCCTATAGACACTTTCTTCACCGCATCTCTCCCTTCTCACACCTCCTTCCCGACATAGTCAGTGTCCGCTTCTCCCGTGCGAGATCCACTTCCTTCCTGCGGCGGATTCATCTTCTCCCCGTGGCGCTGCTCCTTGAGATCTTCCATCCACACCGACTCAAACATAAATCGTGCGTCGGGCAGCTGATTTGTTCAAGGTTACGCATGAAGAAAATGGAGGAGGTTGACATCGGCATGGTCGGGCGGCGGTGATGATGGAGCAGCCACCAGGTAGTTGTACCGCCTCCTGTTCTTCAATGGCGTGAGTGAACCCATGGGACATCAGCAAGGGCGATGTTTTGTGGCACGGGCAGGTGGTGAATGCACTAGTAGAAAACGGCTCATTTGTCCCGGTTCCAGAGGCCCATTAGCCCCGGTTCAGGAACCAGGACTAAAGGTCGGGACTAAAGCCCAAAATCTTTAGTCCCGGTTTGCTTACGAACCGGGACAGAAGGGGCTCCACGTGGCCGCTGTGGGGCGCCCAGGCAGGAGGACCTTTAGTCCCGGTTGGTAACACCAACCGGAACCAAAAGGTATCCACGCGTCAGCAGCTGGCAGGAGCTGGGGTTTTTTTTAAGGGGGGGTTAGGGGTTTTGGAGGGTTAATTTAGGGGTTTCATATTGTGTTAGCTAGCTAATAGAGAGAAGTGACCTCTCGTATCTCCGTGCTTGGTCGACGCTAGCTACTATACGTATAGAAAGAACTCGACACGCTAGCTAGTAAGCAAATGAAGGAACCATTAATTACACAAGATCGTCATGAACATATACAGAGAGGAGTGACCTCTCTTTCTCCGAGAGATTTGTCGAACAACAAGTTTTCGTATATCTTTACGATGCTACTAGCTACATATATACAATATAAGATCTCTTACAATCCCTAACATCTCATGTCTATATCAATTTCCACATGGTATTCTCCAGCTTTATTGATGACGTGGTCAAGAAAGAATCCCGCCAATTCCTCTTGAATTGATCGTATGCAATCTTGTGGTAGGAGTTCATCCCGCATCTACCAGATCTAATTTGAAGTGTTGGGGAACGTAGTAATTTCAAAATTTTCCTACGCACACTCAAGATCATGATGATGCATAGCAACGAGAGGGGAGAGTGTGATCTACGTACCCTTGTAGATCGACAGCGGAAGCGTTGTGACAACGCGGTTGATGTAGACGTACGTCTTCACGATCCGACCGATCCAAGCACCGTTACTCCGGCACCTACGAGTTCTTGGCACACGTTCAGCTCGATGACGCTCCCCGGGCTCCGATCCAGCAAAGCTTTGGGGAGGAGTTCCGTCAGCACGACGGCGTGGTGACGATCTTGATGTTCAACCGTCGCGGGGCTTCGCCTAAGCACCGCTACAATATGACCGAGGTGTAATATCGTGGAGGGGGGCACCGCACACGGCTAAGGAACGATCACGAAGATCAACTTGTGTGTCCATGGGGTGCCCCTTGCCTCAGTATATAAAGGATGGAGGAGGAGGAGGCCGGCCAAGGCTTGGTGCGGCCAGGATGTGGAGTCCTACTAGGACTCCAAGTCCTAGTAGGAGTCCACCAAGAGGGGAGGAAGGGAGAAGGAAGTGGAGGAGAAGGAAAGGTGGCCGGCCCCCTTTTCCCTAGTCCAATTCGGACTAGAGGGGAGGGGGGGCGCAGCAGCCCCTTGGCCCTTTCTCCTCTTCCCACTAAAGCCCATCAAGGCCCATTGCTTCTCCCGTAACTACCCGGTACTCCGAAAAATACCCGAATCACTCGGAACCTTTCCGATGTCCGAATATAGTCGTCCAATATATCGATCTTTACGTCTCGACCATTTCGAGACTCCTCGTCATGTCCCCGATCTCATCCGGGACTCCGAACTCCTTCGGTACATCAAAACTCATAAACTCATAATATAACTGTCATCGAAACCTTAAGCATGCGGACCCTACGGTTCGAGAACAATGTAGACATGACCGAGACACGTCTCTGGTCAATAACCAATAGCGGGACCTGGATGCCCATATTGGCTCCTACATATTCTATGAAGATCTTTATCGGTCAGACCGCATAACAACATACGTTGTTCCCTTTGTCATCGGTATGTTACTTGCCCGAGATTCGATCGTCCGTATCCAATACCTAGTTCAATCTCGTTACCGGCAAGTCTCTTTACTCGTTCCGTAATACATCATCTCGCAACTAACTCATTAGTTGCAATGCTTGCAAGACTTAAGTGATGTGCATTACCGAGAGGGCCCAGAGATACCTCTCCGAAATTCGGAGTGACAAATCCTAATCTCGAAATACGCCAACCCAACATGTACCTTTGGAGACACCTGTAGAGCTCCTTTATAATCACCCAGTTACGTTGTGACGTTTGGTAGCACACAAAGTGTTCCTCCGGCAAACGGGAGTTGCATAATCTCATAGTCATAGGAACATGTATAAGTCATGAAGAAAGCAATAGCAACATACTAAACGATCGGGTGCTAAGCTAATGAAATGGGTCATGTCAATCAGATCATTCAACTAATGATGTGATCCCGTTAATCAAATAACAACTCTTTGTCCATGGTTAGGAAACATAACCATCTTTGATTAACGAGCTAGTCAAGTAGAGACATACTAGTGACACTCTGTTTGTCTATGTATTCACACATGTATTATGTTTCCGGTTAATACAATTCTAGCATGAATAATAAACATTTATCATGATATAAGGAAATAAATAATAACTTTATTATTGCCTCTAGGGCATATTTCCTTCATGAAGAAGATGGTCAATACTTGTATATGAATGACACTCAACCCAAATGATGGTAATAAAATAAAATTGTGAATATTTTTGCTTACGCACTTCATATTGTTTTTCAGAGTAGCACCGCTTAGAGGCCGTCACGTTGTAAATGAACTCACAAACGTAGTATCTACAAAAATCATTCCCGTCTTCCTGCGACAAGCAATTTACGAGAAATAGAGGTCAATCAAACTGATAAGCAAGCATGCTAAATGTTATTGATGAAACTAACTAGAATTAATGGGAGATGCGCAGAACTAGGTAGTAGTACTTACTTTTGGGTGTGTAAATTGCAGCTCCCTCGGCAGTCCCAGAACAAGTACGGTGAACTCTTTCCAAACCCTGCGAGACAAAGAAAATAATTACTTGATATCACGAAATGAACAAAGTTGCCGATATGGTGCGATAATGATCGATTGAACTTACTTCTGGAGCATTTCAGTCATGTTTGCATAGTCCTCGGGATCTTTTCATCTCGAGTCTAAGACGGTTACTACTCCCCTCTCAAGCTTAATCTATAGGAGAATAAAGTGGAAGCTTCGCACGCATGCATAACTCATCAATTACATTACCATAACCTCGAGTAATAAGGGAAATCGAATATGCACAAGACAGTGACACTCACTTGAAGTTGTAAGGAAAGAGTATTTTATCTTTGTTTTGATTTTTGCACAACGATTGTAACAAGTTGTCCTCGGTTTCTGTGGCATTCTTTTGAACCGTCCATTCATGTATGACATTTGGGTTAGTGAACCCAATGTCATAGATTTGTGCTTTTCTGCATTCGACGATCTTCAATCTGCATAATATAGTGAGGATAATTATATATACACATGCAATGAAAGAGCTGAGCTATAAACAGAGACTTAATTACAGAAGTAGTACTTACAGACAGTAGCAAGTCGCGAGTGTTTTGTCGAGGGCATTTTGATTGTATAACTGGAATAACTCATCAAATTCAATAGACAACAAATCCATTCCAACGAGGTCGTGCTCCTCTTTAATTCTTAGCGGCAAAGTATCCTTCGCAGACTCCCTGTAGGTTTTCATGTACCATTCATGGAATCTTTGCATCATCGTTGTTAGAGGATGATGACCAGGTTTGACGAGAGGCTTCCCGTACTGGTATCTGAATTCGTCCACCTCCATTGTTTCAAACACTATATCATCGCTCAGGTAATCAGTAGGATTGGTACCAGGAACCATCCCCGATAGATTAGCGACGATATCTCTAGACACCTTGAGCGGGGGGCACGATTGGTTCGCCTGTTCGCCGAGCTGGGGAATTTTTCCCACTTCTTCGTTCTGCTAACCTTTTATCACTGGAAGTAGTTCCCAACCGCCGCGCATCTTCATATGTCTTTTTAAAACAGCAGAGATAGTTGGAATCCGGCGAAGGTGGTGGTGCTCGCTTCAGGACATCGATAGTGCGCTTCGCTTTCACCGGATCTATCGTCTCCTTCAGAGGTGGAGGTTTCTTTGCAAAAAAGTCCCTCACTTCGGCTGCACAGATCTCCGCGTTTTCCTTCTTGGTCCTCTCGTATGGTAACTTTTCCGGAGTCTTGAGAGATGGACCGTATATGAATTGCCTCCCGTCTCTGCTTGTATTGCTAGCCGCCGGAGCGGTGGTGTCTCTCTTCCGTCATTGCTTACGAGGCGGAGAAGGAGGCGGAGTGCTCCGACGCGCTGGAGGAGCCGGAGCGGTGATACGTATCCAACGTATCTATAATTTTTGATTGCTCCATGCTATTATATTATCTGTTTTGGATGTTAATGGGCTTTATTTTACACTTTTATATCATTTTTGGGACTAATCTATTAACCGGAGGCCCATCCCAAATTGCTGTTTTTTTGCCTATTTCAGTGTTTCGCAGAAAAGGAATATCAAACAAAGTCCAAACGGAATGAAACCTTCGGGAACGTAATTTTCTCAACAAACGTGATACAGGAGACTTGGAGTGGGCGTCAAAAAACAATCGAGGAGTCCACGAGACAGGGGACGCGCCCTCCACCCTCCTGGGCCCCTCGTTGCTCCACCGACCTACTTCTTCCTCCTATATAAGTCCACGTACCCCGCAAACATCCAGGAGCACCACGAAAACCTAATTCCACCGCCGCAACCTTTTGTACCGGAGAGATCCTATCTTGGGGCCTTTTCCGGAGCTCCGCCGGAGGGGGCATAGATCACGGAGGGCCTCTACATCAACTCCATGGCCTCTCCGGTGATGTGTGAGTAGTTTACTTCAGACCTTCGGGTCGATAGCTAGTAGCTAGATGACTTCTTCTCTCTCTTTGGATCTCAATACAAAGTTCTCCTCGATTCTCTTGGAGATCTATTCGATGTAATCTTCTTTTGCGGTGTGTTTGTCGAGATCTGATGAATTGTGGGTTTATGATCAAGTTTATCTATGAACAATATTTGAATCTTCTCTGAATTCTTTTATGTATGATTGGTTTATCTTTGCAAGTCTCTTCGAATTATCAGTTTGGTTTGGCCTACTAGATTGATCTTTCTTGCAATGGAGAAGTGCTTAGCTTTGGGTTCAATCTTGCGGTGCTCGATCCCAGTGACAGAAAGGGAAACGACACGTATTGTATTGTTGCCATCGAGGATAAAAAGATGGGGTTTATATCATATTGCATGAGTTTATCCCTCTACATCATGTCATCTTGCTTAAGGCGTTACTCTGTTCTTATGAACTTAATACTCTAGATGCGTGCTGGATAACGGTCGATGTGTGGAGTAATAGTAGTAGATGCAGAATCGTTTCGGTCTACTTGTCTCAAACGTGATGCCTATATACATGATCATACCTAGATATTCTCATAATTATTCGCTTTTCTATCAATTGCTCGACAGTAATTTGTTTACCCACCATAATACTTATGCTATCTTGAGAGAAGCCACTAGTGAAACCTATGGCCCCCGGGTCTATTTTCCATCATACAAGTTTCCAATGTATTTTATTTTGCAATCTTTACTTTCAATCTATATCCTAAAAATACCAAAAATATTTATCTTATTATTATTATCTCTATTAGATCCCACTCTTGCAAGTGGTCATGAAGGGATTGACAACCCCTTTATCGCGTTGGTTGCGAGGTTCTTATTTGTTTGTGTAGGTACGAGGTGACTCGCACGTGGTCTCCTACTAAATTGATACCTTGGTTCTCAAAAACTGAGGGAAATACTTACACTGCTTTACTGCATCACCCTTTCCTCTTCAAGGGAAAACCAACGCAATGCTCAAGAGGTAGCAAGAAGGATTTATGGCGCCGTTGCCGGGGAGATCTACGCCAAGTCAAGACATACCAAGTACCCATCACAACTCTTATCCTCCGCATTACATTATTTGCCATTTGCCTCTCGTTTTCCTCTCCCCCACTTCACCCTTGCCGTTGCCGGAGGTAGCAAGAAGGAATTCCCTCTCGCCCTCTCTTTCTGTTCGCTTTCTCTCCGCTTGTTTGCTTCTGTGTTTGATTGTTTGCCTGTCACGATGGCTCAAGACAATACTAAATTGTGTGACTTTGCCAATACCAACAATAATGAATTTATTAGCACTCCGATTGCTCCTCTTACCGATGCTGGATCTTGTGAAATTAATACTGCTTTGCTGAATCTTGTCATGAAAGATCCGTTTTCTGGCCTTCCTAGTGAAGATGCCGCTACCCATATAAACAACTTTGTTGATTTGTGTGATATGCAAAAGAAGAAAGATGTGGATAATGATATTGTTAAACTTAAGCTATTTCCGTTTTCTCTTAGAGATCATGCTAAAACTTGGTTTTCGTCTTTGCCTAAAAATAGTATTGATTCATGGAATAAGTGCAAAGATGCTTTTATCTCTAAGTATTTTCCTCCCGCTAAGATCATCTCTCTTAGAAACGATATTATGAATTTTAAGCAACTTGATCATGAACATGTTACACAATCTTGGGAGAGGATGAAATTAATGATACGTAATTGCCCTACACATGGTTTGAATTTATGGATGATTATACAGAATTTTTATGCCAGATTGAATTTTGCTTCTAGAAATCTTTTAGATTCGGCCGCGGGAGGCACTTTTATGGAAATATCTTTAGGAGAAGCTACCAAACTCCGAGATAATATTATGGTTAATTATTCTCAATGGCACACTGAAAGATCTACTAGTAAAAAAGTGCATGCAATTGAAGAGATTAATGTTTTGAGTGGAAAGATGGATGAACTTATGAAATTGTTTGCTAATAAGAGTGCTCCTACTGATCCTAATTATATGCCTTTGTCTACTTTGATTGTGAATAATAATGAATCTATGGATGTTAATTTTGTTGGTAGGAACAATTTTGGTAATAACGCGTATAGAGGTAATTTTAATCCTAGGCCGTTTCCTAGTAATTCCTTTAATAATTATGGTAATTCCTACAACAATTCTTATGGAAACTATAATAAGATTCCCTCTGATTTTGAATCTAGTATTAAAGAATTTATTACCTCGCAAAAGAGTTTCAATGCTTTGATTGAAGAAAAATTGCTTAAGATTGATGAGTCGGCTAGGAACGTGGATAGAACTTCTCTTGATGTTGATTCTTTGAAACTTAGATCTATTCCACCTAAGCATTATATCAATGAGTCTCTCAGAGCCATGAGAATTTCCATTGATGAGTGCAAGGAAAGAACCGCTAGGATGCGTGCTAAGAAAGATTGCTTTGCGAAAGCGTGTTCTTCTAGTTTTCATGATAATAAGGATGAAGATCTAAAAGTGATTGATGTCTCCCCTATTAAATCTTTGTTTATGAATCTTGATAATGATGGGACTGGAGATGAGTCAACTTTAGTTAAAAGGCGTTACAATGATTCGGAGTTTTTAGATCTTGATGCAAAAATTGTTAAAAGTGGGATTGAAGAGGTTAAAACTTTAGATAGCAATGAACCCACTATCTTGGATTATTTAATTATGATAATTTCTCTTTGATAGATTGTATTTCATTATTGCAATCCGTCCTAAATTCTCCTCATGCTTATAGTCAAAATAAAGCTTTTACTAAACATCTCGTTGATGCTTTGATGTAATCTTATGAAGAAAAACTTGAGTTGGAAGTTTCTATCCCTAGAAAACTTTATGATGAGTGAGAACCTACAATAAAAATTAAAATTAAAGATCATGAGTGTTATGATTTGTGTGATTTGGGTGCTAGTGTTTCCACGATTCCAAAAACTTTGTGTGATTTGCTAGGTTTCCGTGATTTTGATGATTGTTCTTTAAACTTGCACCTTGCGGATTCCACCATTAAGAAACCTATGGGAAAGATTAATGATGTTCTTATTGTCGCAAATAGGAATTATGTCCCCATATATTTCATTGTTATTGATATAGATTGCAATCCTTCATGTCCTATTATTCTTGGTAGACCTTTCCTTAGAACGATTGGTGCAATTATTGATATGAAGGAAGGGAATAATAAATTTCAATTTCCATTAAGGAAAGGCATGGAACATTTCCCTAGAAATAAAGTTAAATTACCATATGAATCTATTAAGAGAGCCACTTATGGATTGCCTACCAAAGATGGCAATACCTAGATCTATCTTCACTTTTATGCCTAGCTAGGGGCGTTAAACGATAGCGCTTGTTGGGAGGCAACCCAATTTTATTTTTATTCCTTACTTTTTGCTCCTGTTTATTAATAAATGATTTATCTAGCCTCTGCTTTGGTTGTGTTTTTTGTGTTTAATTAGTGTTTGTGCCAAGTAGAACCGTTGGGAAGACTTGGGGAAAGTCTTTTTGATCTTGCTGTAAAAACAGAAACTTTAGCGCTCACGAGAATTGCTGCCATTTTTATTTGGAAAGTGATATTTAGTTAATTCTTTTTTCAGATGATTAATAGATAAATTCCTCACGTCCAGGAATTTATTTTAGAATTTTTTGGGTTCCAGAAGTTTGCGTTAGCTACAGATTACTACAGACTGTTCTGTTTTTGACAGATTCTGTTTTTCATGTGTTGTTTGCTTATTTTGATAACTCTATGGCTAGTAAAAGAGTTTATAAACCATAGAGAAGTTTGAATACATTAGGTTTAACACCAATATAAATCAATAATGAGTTCATTACAGTACCTTGAAGTGGTTTTTTGTTTTCTTTCGCTAACAGAGCTCACGAGATTTTCTATTTTGAGTTTTGTGTTGTGAAGTTTTCAAATTTTGGGTAAAGATTTGATGGATTATGGAACAAGGAGTGGCAAGAGCCTAAGCTTGGGGATTACCATGGCACCCCAAGGTAAAATTCAAGGACACCAAAAAGCCAAAGCTTGGAGATGCCCCGGAAGGCATCCTCTCTTTCGTCTTCGTCTATCGGTAACTTTACTTGGAGCTACATTTTTATTCACCACATGATATGTGTTTTCCTTGGAGCGTCTTGTATGATTTGAGTCTTTGCTTTTAGTTTACCACAATAATCCTTGATGTACACACCTTTTGAGAGAGATTCACATGATTTGAAATTTATTAGAATACTCTATGTGCTTCACTTATATCTTTTGAGCCATATAGGTTTTGCTCTAGTGCTTCACTTATATCTTTTAGAGCACGGCGGTGGTTTTATTTTATAGAAATAGTTGATATCTCATGATTCACTTATATTATTTTGAGAGTCCTTTAGAACAACATGGAAATTTGCTTTTAGGGATAATATAAAAACTTTCATAGAAGTGCATTGAATACTATGAGAAGTTTGATACTTGATAATTGTTTTGAGATATGGAGATGGTGATATTAGAGTCATGCTAGTTGAGTGGTTGTGTATTTGAGAAATACTTGTGTTGAAGTTTGTGATTCCCGTAGCATGCACATATGGTGAACCGTTATGTGATGAAGTCGGAGCATTATTTATTTACTGATTGTCTTCCTTATGAGTGGCGGTCGGGGACGAGCGATGGTCTTTTCCTACCAATCTATCCCCATCGGAGCATGTGCGTAATACTTTGTTTCGATAACTAATAGATTTTTGCAATAAGTATGTGAGTTCTTTATGACTAATGTTGAGTCCATGGATTATACGCACTCTCACCCTTCCACCATTGCTAGCGTCTCTAGTATCGCGCAACTTTCACCGGTACCATAAACCCACCATGTACCTTCCTCAAAACAGTCACTATACCTACCTATATTGCCATTCCTAGTTGCGAATCGAGGGTAGACTTGCAACTCGGACAAAAAAGGTTGGCCCCTAGTTGTGAATAAAGGGTGGACTTGCAACTCGGACACAAAAGGTTGGGCCCCAGTTGCGAGTCGAGGGTGGACTTGCAACTCGGACAAAAAAGGTTGATCAATAGTTGCGAGTAAAGGGTGAACTTGCAACTCAGACAAAAAAAGGTGGGCCCTAGTTACGAATAAAGGGCGGACTTGCAACTCGGAACAAAAGGTTGGACTCCAGTTGCGAGTCCAGAGTTGACTTGCAACTCGGACAAAAATGGTTGGACCCTAGTTGCGAGTAAAAGGTGAACTTGCAACTCAAACAAAAAGGTTGGTCCCCAGTTGCGAGTCGAGTGTGGCCTTGCAACTTGGGAAAAAAATTCTACCACCATTTTTGTCGAGAGTGAACTTGCAACTAGGACAAAAATGATTGAGGCTCAGTTAAGAATCGAGGGTGCACTTTCAACTCGGACAAAAAAGGCCAGAGCCCTGTCGCGAGTCAAGGGTAGACTTGCAATTAGGACCAAAAGTGTCGAGACCCGGTTGCGAGTCGAGAGTGCAATTGCAACCAGGAAAAAAGATCGGGCCCCAGTTGCGACTCGAGGGTGGACTTGGAACTCGAACAAAAAAGATCGGACCCCAATTGCGATTTGAGGGTGGACTTGCAACTGGGACAAAAAAGGTCATGTCCTAGTTACAAGTTGAGGGAGGTATTGCAACTGGGACAAAAAGATCGGGCCCTAATTTGCGAGTCAAGGGTGCACTTGCAACTAGAAAAAAAATCAGACACCAGTTGTGAGTCGACGATGAACATGCAACTAGGAAAAAAAAGGGCGGGTCCTAGTTGCGAGTCAAGAGCGGACTTGCAACTCGGAGAAAAAAGACCAGACCTTAGTTGCGAGTTGAGGACCGACAAAAGCGGAGCCAAACAGGCCTAGACAACAACATGACACGTAATAAACAAACAACAACAAACGAGGCGGGAGGTAGAGAGAGCGCTTGCATGAAAATTACAGGAACTAAGTTAACCGATGAATTTAAAAAAACTAATAAAATTTTAAAAATCATGGATTTTAAAAGACAAAAAAGAAAACAAAAAGCAAAAGTTTAAAAACGAAAAATAAAATAATGAAAAAACAAATAAGAAAAAGACAAACAAGGGTGTTAACCTTTGATGCTTATAAGGTTCTCTCCATCTTTTAGAGGTCAAAAGGTTTTTGCTGGATGAAAAAGGAAATGAGGCGAGAATATAAGAGTGCTTAACTAGTGTGAAATAGGCAAACGACGAGTACTTACGAAAGAAGGGTAAGTTCGACACAAGCACACAGCCCTTGTACAAAACATAGGCCCCGATGCAAAAAGAAAAAAAGGCCAGACAAGCAACAACGGCACACAATCCTAAAAAGCAACAGCGACAACTGGCTCAACAAAAATACAGCGATGCACGACGAGGCTACGCAAGATAACGCAACGCGGGGCAACGCACGGATCACCAAGTGCGCGAATTTTGAAGACAAACAATCCAATGGCTGAGAACTTAGATGTGAGATAGATATTTCATATCTAGTTGTGAAATAGCAAACCCGAAAGCTCTAAATATTGCGTGGAAAAAAAGGAGTAGTGGAATCGTATGATGTGCGACTCCTTTCTGTAATCGAGGATGGAAAGAGGAGATTGCAGCGGCTTGGACATTTGCAGACAATCGTGGGCTCGTGGCTCTTGACAAAGGGCACGGCTATACCTATACCACGCTTGCAGCGAGGTGAACGTCGTGCTCGCCTACTACACAGCTCACAGCTTATGGGCCGGGCCCCACAACCTTGTTCCTTGGAAATCTCTACTTTTAATAGAGCAGTTGGTAATCTCCGCCGGTCAATTTTCGTCCCATCTTTGCTGGGTTTTTTTCGTCCTAAAAAAATCTACGAAATTTCGTAGGTTAACCAGGGACAACTCCCACCTCCCAGGTTTTTTTTCGTCCCACTTCCCATTTTTTGGTACCTCGTCCCACATCACACTGAGCCGCCACGAACCGCAAAAACCACCTACCTTAGCCAAATCAACAAATCTTTCTCAATAATGCAATTTTCTTTAGGAAACAAATAATATATTCTTTCCTACCTTAGCCAAATCAACGGATCTCTCCCATTAATGCAATTTGCTTTAGCAAACAAATAATAGATTCTTTCCTACCTTAGCCAAATCAACGGATCTCTCCCATTAATGCAATTTGCTTTAGCAAACAAATAATAGATTCTTTCCTACCTTGGCCAAATCAACGGATCTCTCTCATTAATGCAATTTGCTTTAGCAAACAAATAATAGATTTTCAGGAAACAAATAATCTCTAATCTCTAATCTCTACTCTTAATGGAGCAGTTGGTGAATAGTCTGCGCGGTTTATTTTTACTGGTTTATTTTCGTCATCCTCCCACCTCCGTTTTATTTTCGTCATCCTCCCACCTACGAAGAAAAATCCACGAAAAAAATTTCACGACACGCACGCGCGAGCGAGTCGGCCCTCCAGATCCCTTCGCCGCCAGCCCCCGACCTCCTCCCCGGCTCCCGGCATCGGCCGCCCCCATCTCCTCCCCCGATCCTGGCTCGCCCCGCCCCCACCTTCTCCCTCACTCCCGGCGCCTCCTGACCCCCATCTTCTCCCTCACTCCCGGCATCGGCCGCCCCCATCTCCTCCCCCGATCCTGGCTCGCCCCGCCCCCACCTTCTCCCTCACTCCCAGCGCCTCCCGCCCCCCATCTTCTCCCTCACTCCCGGCGCCGCCCCGCCCCCACCTCCTCCCTCACTCCCGGCGCCGCCCGATCCCCAACCTCCCTGGATCCGCGTGCGTCGACGCCGGCTTCGCAGCGGCGCTTGATGTGGAGCGCGCCGGAGTAGAGGAGCGGGCCTTCTTCCTCACCTCACAGCGCTGTCCTCCTCCACGACCACGCAGCCACAACGGCGGAGGACCCGAATCCCTAGCCAGCAAGCTCAGGCAGCCACGGATCCATGGGTACGAATCCCTCCACTTCTCTCTCTCTCTGACCCACCCCCGTCTCTTCTCCCCCCCTCCTCTGACCCCCTTCTCCATGACACAGGGCGACGCCATGGAAGGGCCAACAACACCAGCAGCTATGGACATGCAGGCTGCTGCCCTCCCTGATGCATCATGCGCGCAGGCCACAAGGAGGGAAGAACACTGCTCTGCTACTTCCTGGGTCGCCACGGAAGGTACTGGAGTAATACAGATAAGATAAAACTGCAACTTACTGGAGTTATGCTCCATGTTATGCTTGCTGCAACTTACTAGAGTAATTCAGTCAAGATAAAACTGCAGAAATCTCAAACTTTAGCATGGACTGAATAATGTTGATGCATAATTCAGGCAAGTTCAGTTACAAATTTTGTTAGTATTGTTACTGGATCATTCAGAGGTGAAGCAACTTTCGGTATTTTTTTTACAGCACAATCTATTCTTGTATTTCCTAATCTTGGTTGGTCACTTGCTTTCATTCACAGGGTAAAGAGGTCAACCTCTTCCAATACACAATTGCTGAGGTATGTATCGATGTCTAAATGTTAAAAAAGAACCAGGTTACACCATATGGTTTAGGTTGCTCACCTTGGTTGCTGACCAGGTGTTCAAAAATCTTAGTGAGAGAGGACATTGACGATGCGAGAATGGAACACAACAAGTTTTGTGTGTGTGTGTGTGCATTACCGAAACGTCGCACAACATGTGAGTCTACATCTAACTTCCTTTCAATTTTCTATTGGAAATATTTCTTTAGAAAATTTCTGTTGGACACTTATCTTCTCTTTGTTTATCGTTGATTGGAACAGGGTGAAAGTTATGGAATTTTTGCTGTAACCGCCTGGACGAAGATGACAGGGCTAACCGACTAACAAAGATGCATTCAAGGTAAGCCATGCCTCTGGTATGCTTGCTTAACATGTGAAATCCATAAGACAATTCTTTCGAGTTGCGACCTGCATTGTGGTGTCTCTGTTCATCAAGTTCTGAGAACCAGCTCCTGTGAAATTAGGTGTTCATCCTGTTGGAAATATGCCCTAGAAGCAATAATAAAAGCATTATTATTATATTTCCTTGTTCATGATAATTGTCTTTATTCATGCTATAATTGTATTATCCGGAAATCGTAATACATGTGTGAATAATAGACACCAACATGTCCCTAGTAAGCCTCTAGTTGACTAGCTCGTTGATCAACAGATAGTCATGGTTTCCTGACTATGGACATTGGATGTCATTGATAACGAGATCACATCATTAGGAGAATGATGTGATGGACAAGACCCAATCCTAAACATAGCATAAGATCGTATAGTTCGTTTGCTAGAGTTTTCCAATGTCAAGTATATTTTCCTTAGACCATGAGATCGTGTAATTCCCGGATACCGTAGGAGTGCTTTGGGTGTGCCAAACGTCACAACGTAACTGGGTGACTATAAAGGTATACTACGGGTATCTCCGAAAGTGTCTGTTGGGTTGACACGGATCAAGACTGGGATTTGTCACTCCGTATGACGGAGAGGTATCACTGGGCCCACTCGGTAATGCATCATCATAATGAGCTCAAAGTGACCAAGTGTCTGGTCACGGGATCATGCATTACGGTACGAGTAAAGTGACTTGCCGGTAACGAGATTGAACGAGGTATTGGGATACCGACGATCGAATCTCGGGCAAGTAACATACCGATTGACAAAGGGAATTGTATACGGGGTTGCTTGAATCCTCGACATCGTGGTTCATCCGATGAGATCATCGAGGAGCATGTGGGAGCCAACATGGGTATCCAGATACCGCTGTTGGTTATTGACCGGAGAACAATCTCGGTCATGTCTACATGTCTCCCGAACCCGTAGGGTCTACACACTTAAGGTTCGGTGACGCTAGGGTTGTAGGGATTTGTATATGCAGTAACCCGAATGTTGTTCGGAGTCCCGGATGAGATCCCGGACGTCACAGGAGTTCCGGAATGGTCCGGAGGTAAAGATTTATATATGGGAAGTCCTGTTTCGGCCATCGGGACAAGTTTCGGGGTCATCGGTATTGTACCGGGACCACCGGAAGGGTCCCGGGGGTCCACCGGGTGGGGCCACCTGTCCCGGGGGGCCACATGGGCTGTAGGGGGTGCGCCTTGGCCTACATGGGCCAAGGGCACCAGCCCCAAGAGGCACATGCGCCTAGGGTTTCAAGGAGGAAGAGTCCTAGGAGGGGAAGGCACCTCCTAGGTGCCTTGGGGAGGAGGGATTCCTCCCCTTGGCCGCACCACCCTAGGAGATTAGATCTCCTAGGGCCGGCGCCCCCCCCCTTGGCCCTCCTATATATAGTGGGGGATGGAGGACTTCTTACCCCAAAGCCTTTGGTGCCTCCCTCTCCCTCTCCAACACCTCCTCCTCCTCCATAGTGCTTGGCGAAGCCCTGCCGGAGTACTGCAGCTCCATCACCACCACGCCGTCGTGCTGCTGCTGGAGCCATCTTCCTCAACCTCTCCTTCCCTCTTGCTGGATCAAGAAGAAGGAGACGTCACGCTGACCGTACGTGTGTTGAATGCGGAGGTGCCGTCCGTTCGGTGCTAGGATCTTCGGTGATTCGAATCACGTCGAGTACGACTCCCTCATCCCCATTCTTTGAACGCTTCCGCTCGTGATCTACAAGGTACGTAGATGCATCCAATCACTCGTTGCTAGATGAACTCATAGATGGATCTTGGTGAAACCGTAGGAAAATTTTGTTTTCTGCAACGTTCCCCAACAGTGGCATCATGAGCTAGGTCTATGCGTAGTTCTTCTTGCGCGAGTAGAACACAATTTGTTGTGGGCGTAGATGTTGTCAACTTTCTTGCCGCTACTAGTCTTATCTTGCTTCAACGGTATTGTGGGATGAAGCGGCCCGGACCAACCTTACACGTACGCTTACGTGAGACCGGTTCCACCGACTAACATGCACAAGTTGCATAAAGGTGGCTGGCGGGTGTCTGTCTCTCCCACTTTAGTTGAAGCGGATTCGATGAAAAGGGTCCTTATGAAGGGTAAATAGAAGTTGACAAATCACATTGTGGTTTTCACGTAGGTAAGAAAACGTTCTTGCTAGAACCCTACTTCAGCCACGTAAAAACTTGCAACAACAATTAGAGGACGTCTAACTTGTTTTTGCAGCAAGTGCTTTGTGATATGATATGGCCAAAGTTGTGATGAATGATGAATGATCTATATGTAATGTATGAGATGTTCATGCTATTGTAATAGGAATCACGACTTGCATGTCGATGAGTATGACAACCGGCAGGAGCCATAGGAGTTGCCTTTATTTTTTGTATGACCTGCGTGTCATTGAGAAACGCCATGTAAATTACTTTACTTTATTGCTAAACGCGTTAGCCATAGTAGTAGAAGTAATAGTTGGCGAGCAACTTCATGGAGACACAATGATGGAGATCATGATGATGGAGATCATGGTGTCATGCCGGTGACAAGATGATCATGGAGCCCCAAGATGGAGATCAAAGGAGCTATGTGATATTGGCCATATCATGTCACTATTATTATTTGATTGCATGTGATGTTTATCATGTTTTTCATCTTGTTTGCTTAGAACGACGGTAGTAAATAAGATGATCCCTCATAATAATTTCAAGAAAGTGTTCCCCCTAACTATGCACCGTTGCGACAGTTCGTTGTTTCGAAGCACCACGTGATGATCGGGTGTGATAGATTCTAACGTTCACATACAACGGGTGTAAGACAGATTTACACATGCAAACACTTAGGTTGACTTGACGAGCCTAGCATGTGTACAGACATGGCCTCGGAACACAGAAGACCGAAAGGTCGAGCATGAGTCATATAGAAGATACGATCAACATGAAGATGTTCACCGACGTTGACTAGTCCGTCTCACGTGATGATCGGACATGGCCTAGCTAACTCGGATCATGTTATACTTAGATGACTAGAAGAGGGATATCTATCTAAGTGGGAGTTCATTATAATTTGATTAGATGAACTTAATTATCATGAACTTAGTATAAAATCTTTACAATATGTCTTGTAGATCAAATGGCCAACGTAGTCCTCAACTTCAACGCGTTCCTAGAGAAAACCAAGCTGAAAGACGATGGGAGCAACTATACGGACTGGGTCCGAAACCTGAGGATCATCCTCATAGCTGCCAAGAAAGATTATGTCCTACAAGCACCGCTAGGTGATGCACCTGTTCTCAATGCAGAACAAGACGTTATGAACGCTTGGCAGGCACGTACCGATGACTACTCCCTCGTTCAGTGCGGCATGCTTTACAGCTTAGAGCCGGGGCTCCAAAAGCGTTTTGAGAGACACGGAGCATATGAGATGTTCGAAGAGCTGAAAATGGTTTTCCAAGCTCATGCCCGGGTCGAGAGATATGAAGTCTCCGACAAATTCTTCAGCTGTAAGATGGAGGAAAATAGTTCTGTCAGTGAGCACATACTCAAAATGTCTGGGTTGCATAACCGCTTGACTCAGCTGGGAGTTAATCTCCTGGATGACGCGGTCATTGACAGAATCCTTCAGTCGCTTCCACCGAGCTACAAAAGCTTTGTGATGAACTTCAGTATGTAGGGGATGGAAAAGACCATTCCTGAAGTATTTGCAATGCTGAAATCAGCAGAGGTAGAAGTCAAAAAGGAACATCAAGTGTTGATGGTGAATAAAACCACTAAGTTCAAGAAAGGCAAGGGTAAGAAAACCTTCAAGAAAGACGGCAAGGGAGTTGCCACGCCCGGCAAGCAAGTTGCCGGGAAGAAGCCAAAGAATGGACCCAAGCCCGAGACTGAGTGCTTTTATTGCAAGGAAAGTGGTCACTGGAAGCGGAACTGCCCCAAATACTTAGCGAACAAGAAGGCTGGCAAAACGAAAGGTATATGTGATATACATGTAATTGATGTGTACCTTACCAGTACTCGTAGTAGCTCCTGGGTATTTGATACCGGTGCAGTTGCTCACATTTGTAACTCAAAGCAGGAGCTGCGGAATAAACGGAGACTGGCGAAGGACGAGGTGACGATGCGCGTCGGGAATGGTTCCAAGGTCGATGTGATCGCCGTCGGCATGCTGCCTCTTCATTTACCTACGGGATTAGTTTTAAACCTCAATAATTGTTATTTAGTGCCAAGTTTGAGCATGAACATTATATCACGATCTCGTTTAATATGAGATGGCTACTCATTTAAATCCGAGAATAATGGTTGTTCTATTTATATGAGAGATATGTTTTATGGTCATGCTCCGATGGTGAATGGTTTATTCTTAATGAATCTCGAGCGTAATGCTATACATGTTCATAGTGTGAGTACCAAAAGATGCAAGGTTCATAATGATAGTCCCACATACTTGTGGCACTGCCGCCTTGGTCACATAGGTGTCAAACGCATGAAGAAGCTCCATGCTGATGGACTTTTAGAGTCTCTTGATTACGAATCATTTGACACGTGCGAACCATGCCTCATGGGTAAAATGACCAAGGCTCCGTTCTCAGGAACAATGGAGCGAGCAACCAACTTATTGGAAATCATACATACTGATATGTGCGGTCCAATGAGTGTTGAGGCTCACGGTGGCTATCGTTATGTTCTCACCCTCACTGATGACTTAAATAGATATGGGTATGTCTACTTAATGAAACACAAGTCTGAGACCTTTGAAAAGTTCAAGGAATTTCAGAGTGAGGTTGAGAATCAACGTAACAGGAAAATCAAGTTCCTACGATCAGATCGTGGAGGAGAATACTTGAGTCACGAGTTTGGCACACACTTAAGAAAATGTGGAATAGTTTCACAACTCACGCCGCCTGGAACACCTCAGCGTAATGGTGTGTCCGAACGTCGTAATCGCACTCTATTAGATATGGTGCGATCTATGATGTCTCTTGCCGATTTACCGCTATCCTTTTGGGGGTATGCTTTAGAGACTGCCGCATTCACTTTAAATAGGGCTCCGTCGAAATCCGTTGAGACGACACCGATTGAATTATGGTTTGGGAAGAAACCTAAGCTGTCGTTTCTAAAAGTTTGGGGATGCGATGCTTATGTCAGGAAACTTCAACCTGAAAAGCTCGAACCCAAGTCGGAAAAATGCGTCTTCATAGGATACCCTAAAGAAACTGTTGGGTATACCTTCTACCTCAGATCCGAAGTCAAGATCTTTGTTGCCAAGAATGGATCCTTTCTAGAGAAAGAGTTTCTCTCGAAAGAAGTAAGTGGGAGGAAAGTAGAACTTGATGAAGTATTACCTCTTGAACCGGAAAAAGGCGCAACTCAAGAAAATGTTCCTGAGGTGCCTGCACTGACTAGAGAGGAAGTTATTGATGATGATCAAGATACTTCTGATCAAGCTCCTACTGAAATTCGAAGGTCCACAAGGACACGTTCCGCACCAGAGTGGTACGGCAACCCTGTCTTGGAAATCATGTTGTTAGACAACGGTGAACCTTCGAACTATGAAGAAGCGATGGCGGGCCCGGATTCCGACAAATGGCTAGAAGCCATGAAATCCGAGATAGGATCCATGTATGAAAACGAAGTATGGACTTTGACTGACTTGCCCGTTGAGCGGCGAGCCATAGAAAATAAATGGATCTTTAAGAAGAAGATAGACGCGGATGGTAATGTGACCATCTATAAAGCTCACCTTGTCGCTAAGGGTTATCGACAAGTTCAAGGGGTTGACTACGATGAGACTTTCTCACCGGTAGCGAAGCTAAAGTCCGTCCGAATCATGTTAGCAATTGCCGCATTTTATGATTATGAAATATGGCAAATGGACGTCAAAACGGCATTCCTTAATGGTTTCCTTAAGGAAGAATTGTATATGATGCAACTGGAAGGTTTTGTCGATCCTAAGAATGCTGACAAGGTGTGCAAGCTCCAACGCTCGATTTATGGGCTGGTGCAAGCATCTCGGAGTTGGAACATTCGCTTTGATGAGATGATCAAAGCGTTTGGGTTTACACAGACTTATGGAGAAGTCTGTGTTTACAAGAAAGTGAGTGGGAGCTCTGTAGCATTTCTCATATTATATGTAGATGACATACTTTTGATGGGAAATGATATAGAACTCTTAGACAGCATTAAGGCCTACTTGAATAAAAGTTTTTCAATGAAGGACCTTGGAGAAGCTGCTTATATATTAGGCATCAAGATCTATAGAGATAGATCGAGACGCCTCATAGGTCTTTCACAAAGCACATACCTTGATAAGATATTGAAGAAATTCAATATGGATCATTCTAAGAAGGGGTTCTTGCCTGTGTTACAAGGTGTGAAATTGAGCTCGGCTCAATGTCCGACCACGGCAGAAGATATAAAAGATATGAGTGTCATCCCCTATGCCTCGGCCATAGGTTCTATTATGTATGCCATGCTGTGTACCAGACCTGATGTAAACCTTGCCGTAAGTTTGGTAGGAAGGTACCAAAGTAATCCCAGCAAGGAACACTGGACAGCGGTCAAGAATATCCTGAAGTACCTGAAAAGGACTAAGGAAATGTTTCTCGTTTATGGAGGTGACGAAGAGCTCGTCGTAAAGGGTTACGTCGACGCTAGCTTCGACACAGATTTGGATGACTCTAAGCCACAAACTGGATACGTGTATATTTTGAATGGTGGAGCAGTAAGCTGGTGCAGTTGCAAGCAGAGCGTCGTGGCGGGATCTACATGTGAAGCGGAGTACATGGCAGCCTCGGAGGCAGCGCATGAAGCAATTTGGGTGCAGGAGTTCATCACCGACCTAGGAGTCATACCCAATGCGTCAGGGCCGATCAAGCTCTTCTGTGACAACACTGGAGCTATTGCTCTTGCCAAGGAGCCCAGGTTTCACAAGAAGACAAGGCACATCAAGCGTCGCTTCAACTCCATTCGTGAAAATGTTCAAGATGGAGACATAGATATTTGTAAAGTACACACGGACCTGAATGTAGCAGATCCATTGACTAAACCTCTCCCTAGAGCAAAGCATGATCAACACCAGAATTCCATGGGTGTTCCATTCATCACAATGTAACTAGATTATTGACTCTAGTGCAAGTGGGAGACTGTTGGAAATATGCCCTAGAGGCAATAATAAAAGCATTATTATTATATTTCCTTGTTCATGATAATTGTCTTTATTCATGCTATAATTGTATTATCCGGAAATCGTAATACATGTGTGAATAATAGACACCAACATGTCCCTAGTAAGCCTCTAGTTGACTAGCTCGTTGATCAACAGATAGTCATGGTTTCCTGACTATGGACATTGGATGTCATTGATAACGAGATCACATCATTAGGAGAATGATGTGATGGACAAGACCCAATCCTAAACATAGCATAAGATCGTATAGTTCGTTTGCTAGAGTTTTCCAATGTCAAGTATCTTTTCCTTAGACCATGAGATCGTGTAAATCCCGGATACCGTAGGAGGGCTTTGGGTGTGCCAAACGTCACAACGTAACTGGGTGACTATAAAGGTATACTACGGGTATCTCCGAAAGTGTCTGTTGGGTTGACACGGATCAAGACTGGGATTTGTCACTCCGTATGACGGAGAGGTATCACTGGGCCCACTCGGTAATGCATCATCATAATGAGCTCAAAGTGACCAAGTGTCTGGTCACGGGATCATGCATTACAGTACGAGTAAAGTGACTTGCCGGTAACGAGATTGAACGAGGTATTGGGATACCGACGATTGAATCTCGGGCAAGTAACATACCGATTGACAAAGGGAATTGTATACGGGGTTGCTTGAATCCTCGACATCGTGGTTCATCTGATGAGATCATTGAGGAGCATGTGGGAGCCAAAATGGGTATCCAGATCCCGCTGTTGGTTATTGACCGGAGAACGATCTCGGTCATGTCTACATGTCTCCCGAACCCGTAGGGTCTACACACTTAAGGTTCGGTGATGCTAGGGTTGTAGGGATTTGTATATGCGGTAATCCGAATGTTGTTTGGAGTCCTGGATGAGATCCCGGACGTCACGAGGAGTTCCGGAATGGTCCGGAGGTAAAGATTTATATATGGGAAGTCCTGTTTCGGCCATCGGGACAAGTTTCGGGGTCATCGGTATTGTACCGGGACCACCGGAAGGGTCCCGGGGGTCCACCGGGTGGGGCCACCTGTCCCGGGGGGCCACATGGGCTGTAGGGGGTGCGCCTTGGCCTACATGGGCCAAGGGCACCAGCCCCAAGAGGCCCATGCGCCTAGGGTTTCAAGGAGGAAGAGTCCTAGGAGGGGAAGGCACCTCCTAGGTGCCTTGGGAGGAGGGATTCCTCCCCTTGGCCGCACCACCCTAGGAGATTAGATCTCCTAGGGCTGGCGCCCCCCCTTGGCCCTCCTATATATAGTGGGGGATGGAGGACTTGTTACCCCAAAGCCTTTGGTGCCTCCCTCTCCAACACCTCCTCCTCCTCCATAGTGCTTGGCGAAGCCCTGCCGGAGTACTGCAGCTCCATCACCACCACGCCGTCGTGCTGCTGCTGGAGCCATCTTCCTCAACCTCTCCTTCCCTCTTGCTGGATCAAGAAGAAGGAGACGTCACACTGACCGTACGTGTGTTGAATGCGGAGGTGCCGTCCGTTCGGTGCTAGGATCTTCGGTGATTCGAATCACGTCGAGTACGACTCCCTCATCCCCATTCTTTGAACGCTTCCGCTCACGATCTACAAGGTACGTAGATGCATCCAATCACTCGTTGCTAGATGAACTCATAGATGGATCTTGGTGAAACTGTAGGAAAATTTTGTTTTATGCAACGTTCCCCAACACATCCTGCCATACTCCTAGGTGGCTTTCTTTGGCATGTTTCTTATTGTGTATTTAGTGGTTATGCACAAGCCTCATCATCTGATATTTCTGCAGTAATTACTGAAAACAATTTGAGGACAAAGCTTTGATTGTTGTCGTAGTTGAAGATTCAGAGTTGCAAGGCAGGCATAGTAAACAAGGATAAGAAATTGTAGAAGATTTATCAAATCAGACATGGGCTTGGTTATGCACTGAATCATTGTGGGGGATCTGAGGTAATCAGACCATACACCCAAACTTAAATTTTACTTGCTTTTAAATGTTTAGGAGGCAGATGATGTTTGATATGCTAGACTAAAGTACGCACCTTTTAAGAGTATATCACTGATACTCTAGTCACCAATAAATTCGGAAGTGCGTACTGCCTAGATTATTGGAGCTCATTTTAGCTCTAAGAGTTCTTTTTTATCTCTTTTACATTCTGGTAAACATGTGGGTGAATAACAGTTAGAAATTGTTCTATATGTACACGGGAATTCTAATAGAACTGATGCTTGAAATGATAAAAAGTTCTATAATATTTGTTAGCCGAGCACTGGAAAAGCTCACTCCTCACACCAGATCACCATCGCCGACGTATATACTTTTTCGTAACAGAGTCCACATGTTTACTCATGTTCTCTGTTTTTTGTTGTTTCGGGGAAGGTTGTTAGGAGCCCATCTCTTCTGCAGCCCTGGAGAAAGAGAGCTAGATATAGTGGTACTGGCTAGCTTTTTAATGGACACCTCCTTTTGGCCTTTTTTAGTTTCTCTAATAATTAGCTAAGAGACTTCAGTGAGTGAGATTTTTTTGGTCCCTCCCTTTTTCTGTGTCTTTTGGAGTTTTGCTTTGTGGTGAAAGGAGGATAGAGATACTCAACAGGGGCCGCCCTCTTCCTCGTCCGAACAAGATCCCCAAGAGCCTGTACCTGAAGGAAATATGCCCTAGAGGCAATAATAAAGTTATTATTTATTTCCTTATATCATGATAAAAGTTTATTATTCACGCTAGAATTGTATTAACCGGAAACATAATACATGTGTGAATACATAGACAAACAGAGTGTCACTAGTATGCCTCTACTTGACTAGCTCGTTAAATCAAAGATGGTTATGTTTCCTAACCATGGACAAAGAGTTGTCATTTGATTAACGGGATCACATCATTAGTTGAATGATCTGATTGACATGACCCATTCCATTAGCTTAGCACCCGATCGTTTAGTATGTTGCTATTGCTTTCTTCATGACTTATACATGTTCCTATGACTATGAGATTATGCAACTCCCATGTGCCGGAGGAACGCTTTGTGTGCAACCAAACATCACAACGTAACTGGGTGATTATAAAGGTGCTCTATAGGTGTCTCCAAAGGTACATGTTGGATTAACGTATTTCGAGATTAGGATTTGTCACTCCGATCGTCGGAGAGGTATCTCAGGGCCCTCTCGGTAATGCACATCACTTAAGCCTTGCAAGCATTGCAACTAATGAGTTAGTTGCGGGATGATGTATTACGGAACGAGTAAAGAGACTTGCCGGTAACGAGATTGAACTAGGTATTGGATACCGACGATCGAATCTCGGGCAAGTAACATACCGATGACAAAGGGAACAACGTATGTTGTTATGCGGACTGACCGATAAAGATCTTCGTAGAATATGTAGGAGCCAATATGGGCATCCAGGTCCCGCTATTGGTTATTGACCGGAGACGTATCTCGATCATGTCTACATTGTTCTCGAACCCGTAGGGTCCGCACGCTTAAGGTTTCGATGACAGTTATATTATGAGTTTATACGTTTTGATGTACCGAAGGTTGTTCAGAGTCCCGGATGAGATCACGGACATGACGAGGAGTCTTGAAATGGTTGAGACATAAAGATTGATATATTGGAAGCCTATGTTTGGATATCGAAAGTGGTCCGGGTGAAATCGGGATTTTACTAGAGTACCGGGAGGTTACCGGAACCCCCCGGGAGCTATATGGGCCTTAGTGGGCCTTAGTGGAAGAAGAGGAGAGGCGGCCAGGGCTAGGCCGCGCGTCCCTCCCCCCTAGTCCGAATAGGACAAGGAGAGAGGGGGCCGGCGCCCCTCTCCTTCTCTCTCTCTCTTTTCCACCTCGCGAATCCTATTCCAACTAGGATTGGGGGAGAAGTCCTAATCCCGGAGGGAGTAGGACTCCTCCAGGCGCGCCCTATGATGGCCGGCCGGACTCCCCTTCTTGAACCTTTATATACGGAGGCAGGGGCACCCCAGAGACACACAAGTTGATCCACGTGATCATATTCTTAGCCGTGTGCGGCGCCCCCTTCCACCATAGTCCTCGATAATATTGTAGCGGTGCTTAGGCGAAGCCCTGCGACGGTAGTACATCAAGATCGTCACCACGCCGTCGTGCTGACGGAACTCTTCCCCGACACTTTGCTGGATCGGAGTCCGGGGATCGTCATCGAGCTGAACGTGTGCTAGAACTCGGAGGTGCCGTAGTTTCGGTGCTTGATCGGTCGGGCTGTGGAGACGTACGACTACATCAACCAAACGCTTCCATTGTCGATCTACAAGGGTACGTAGATCACACTCTCCCCTCTCGTTGCCATGCATCACCATGATCTTGCGTGTGCGTAAGATTTTTTTTTTGAAATTACTACGTTCCCCAACAGTGGCATCCGAACCTAGGTTTTATGTGTTGATGTTATATGCACGAATAGAACACAAGTGAGTTGTGGGCGATATAAGTCATACTGCTTACCAGCATGTCATACTTTGGTTCGGCGGTATTGTTGGACGAAGCGGCCTGGACCGACATTACGCGTACGCTTACGCGAGACCGGTTCTCCCGACGTGCTTTGCACATAGGTGGCTTGCGGGTGACAGTTTCTCCAACTTTAGTTGAACCAAGTGTGGCTACGACCGGTCCTTGCGAAGGTTAAAACAACACCAACTTGACAAACTATCGTTGTGGTTTTGATGCGTAGGTAAGATTGTTTCTTGCTTAAGCCCGTAGCAGCCACGTAAAACTTGCAACAAACAAAGTAGAGGACGTCTAACTTGTTTTTGCAGGGCATGTTGTGATGTGATATGGTCAAGACATGATGCTAAATTTTATTGTATGAGATGATCATGTTTTGTAACCGAGTTATCGGCAACTGGCAGGAGCCATATGGTTGTCGCTTTATTATATGCAATGCAATCGCGTTGTAATGCTTTACTTTATCACTAAGCGGTAGCGATAGTCGTGGAAGCATAAGATTGGTGAGACGACAACGATGCTACGATGGAGATCAAGGTGTCGCGCCGGTGACGATGGTGATCATGACGGTGCTTCGGAGATGGAGATCACAGGCACAAGATGATGATAGCCATATCATATCACTTATATTAATTGCATGTGATGTTTATCTTTTATGCATCTTATCTTGCTTTGATTGACGGTAGCATTATAAGATGATCTCTCACTAAAATTATCAAGAAGTGTTCTCCCTGACTATGCACCGTTGCGAAAGTTCTTCGTGCTGAGACACCACGTGATGATCGGGTGTGATAGGCTCTACGTTCAAATACAATGGGTGCAAAACAGTTGCACATGCGGAATACTCAGGTTATACTTGACGAGCCAAGCATATGCAGATATGGCCTCGGAACACGGAGACCGAAAGGTCGAACGTGAATCATATAGTAGATATGATCAACATAGTGATGTTCAATGAAACTACTCCATCTCACGTGATGATCGGACATGGTTTAGTTGATTTGGATCACGTGATCACTTAGAGGATTAGAGGGATGTCTATCTAAGTGGGAGTTCTTTAAGTAATTTGATTAATTGAACTTAAATTTATCATGAACTTAGTACCTGATAGTATCTTGCTTATGTATGTTTGATTGTAGATAGATGGCCCGTGCTGTTGTTCCGTTGAATTTTAATGCGTTCCTTGAGAAAGCAAAGTTGAAAGATGATGGTAGCAATTACATGGACTGGGTCCGTAACTTGAGGATTATCCTCATTGCTGCACAGAAGAATTACGTCCTGGAAGCACCGCTGGGTGCCAGGCCTGCTGCTGGAGCAACACCAGATGTTATGAACGTCTGGCAGAGCAAAGCTGATGACTACTCGATAGTTCAGTGTGCCATGCTTTACGGCTTAGAATCGGGACTTCAACGACATTTTTAAACGTCATGGAGCATATCAGATGTTCCAGGAGTTCAAGTTAATATTTCAAGCAAATGCCCGGATTGAGAGATATGAAGTCTCCAATAAGTTCTATAGCTGCAAGATGGAGGAGAACAGTTCTGTCAGTGAGCATATACTCAAAATGTCTGGGTATAATAATCACTTGATTCAGATGGGAGTTAATCTTCCAGATGATTGCGTCATTGACAGAATTCTCCAATCACTGCCACCAAGCTACAAGAGCTTCGTGATGAACTATAATATGCAAGGGATGAATAAGACTATTCCCGAGCTCTTCGCAATGCTGAAAGCTGCGGAGGTAGAAATCAAAAAGGAGCATCAAGTGTTGATGGTTAACAAGACCACTAGTTTCAAGAAAAAGGGCAAAGGGAAGAAGAAGGGGAACTTCAAGAAAAACAGCAAGCAAGTTGTTGCTCAAGAGAAGAAACCCAAGTCTGGACCTAAGCCTGAAACTGAGTGCTTCTACTGCAAGCAGACTGGTCACTGGAAGCGGAACTGCCCCAAGTATTTGGCGGATAAGAAGGATGGCAAGATGAACAAAGGTATATGTGATATACATGTTATTGATGTGTACCTTACTAATGCTCGCAGTAGCACCTAGGTATTTGATACTGGTTCTGTTGCTAATATTTGCAACTCGAAACAGGGACTACGGATTAAGCGAAGATTGGCTAAGGATGAGGTGACGATGCGTGTGGGAAACGGTTCCAAAGTCGATGTGATCGCGGTCGGACGCTACCTCTACATCTACCTTCGGGATTAGTATTAGACCTAAATAATTGTTATTTGGTGCCAGCGTTGAGCATGAACATTATATCTGGATCTTGTTTAATGCGAGACGGTTATTCATTTAAATCAGAGAATAATGGTTGTTCTATTTATATGAGTAATATCTTTTATGGTCATGCACCCTTGAAGAGTGGTCTATTCTTATTGAATCTCGATAGTAGTGACACACATATTCATAATATTGAAGCCAAAAGATGCAGAGTTGATAATGATGGTGCAACTTATTTGTGGCACTGCCGTTTAGGTCATATCGGTGTAAAGCGCATGAAGAAACTCCATACTGATGGACTTTTGGAACCACTTGATTATGAATCACTTGGTACTTGCGAACCGTGCCTCATGGGCAAGATGACTAAAACACCGTTCTCCGGTACTATGGAGAGAGCAATAGATTTGTTGGAAATCATACATACAGATGTATGTGGTCCGATGAATATTGAGGCTCGTGGCGGATATCGTTATTTTCTCACCTTCACAGATGACTTAAGCAGATATGGGTATATCTACTTAATGAAACATAAGTCTGAAACATTTGAAAAGTTCAAAGAATTTCAGAGTGAAGTTGAAAACCATCGTAACAAGAAAATAAAGTTTCTACGATCTGATCGTGGGGGAGAATATTTGAGTTACGAGTTTGGTGTACATTTGAAACAATGCGGAATAGTTTCGCAACTCACGCCACCCGGAACACCACAGCGTAATGGTGTGTCCGAACATCGTAATCGTACTTTACTAGATATGGTGCGATCTATGATGTCTCTTGCTGATTTACCGCTATCGTTTTGGGGTTATGCTTTAGAGACGGCCGCATTCACGTTAAATAGGACACCATCAAAATCCGTTGAGACGACGCCTTATGAACTATGGTTTGGCAAGAAACCAAAGTTGTCGTTTCTGAAAGTTTGGGACTGCGATGCTTATGTGAAAAAGCTTCAACCTGATAAGCTCGAACCTAAATCGGAGAAATGTGTCTTCATAGGATATCCAAAGGAAATTATTGGATACACCTTCTATCACAGATCCGAAGGCAAGACTTTTGTTGCTAAGTTCGGAAACTTTCTGGAGAAGGAGTTTCTCTCGAAAGATGTGAGTGGGAGGAAAGTAGAACTTGACGAGGTAACTGTACCTGCTCCCTTATTGGAAAGTAGTACATCACAGAAACCTGTTTCTGCGACACCTACACCAATTAGTGAGGAAGCTAATGATAATGATCATGAAACTTCAGGACAAGATACTACTGAACTTCGTAGATCAACCAGAGTGAGATCCGCACCAAAGTGGTACGGTAATCCTGTTCTTGAAGTCATGCTGCTAGATCATGATGAACCTACGAACTATGAGGAAGCGATGGTGAGCCCAGATTCCGCAAAATGGCTTGAAGCCATGAAATCTGAGATGGGATCCATGTATGAGAACAAAGTATGGACTTTGGTTGACTTGCCCGATGATCGGCAAGCAATTGAGAATAAATGGATCTTCAAGAAGAAGACTGACGCTGACGGTAATATTACTGTCTACAAAGCTCGACTTGTCGCAAAAGGGTTTCGGCAAGTTCAAGGGGTTGACTACGATGAGACCTTCTCACCCGTAGCGATGCTTAAGTCTGTCCGAATCATGTTAGCAATTGCCGCATTTTATGATTATGAAATTTGGCAGATGGATGTCAAAACTGCATTCCTGAATGGATTTCTGGAAGAAGAGTTGTATATGATGCAACCGGAAGGTTTTGTCGATCCAAAGGGAGCTAATAAAGTGTGCAAGCTCCAGCGATCCATTTATGGACTGGTGCAAGCTTCTCGGAGTTGGAATAAACGCTTTGATAGTGTGATCAAAGCATTTGGTTTTATACAGACTTTCGGAGAAGCCTGTATTTACAAGAAAGTGAGTGGGAGCTCTGTAGCATTTCTGATATTATATGTGGATGACATATTACTGATTGGAAATAATATAGAATTTCTGGATAGCATAAAAGGATACTTGAATAAGAGTTTTTCAATGAAAGACCTCGGTGAAGCTGCTTACATATTAGGCATAAAGATCTATAGAGATAGATCAAGACGCTTAATTGGACTTTCACAAAGCACATACCTTGACAAGATTTTGAAGAAGTTCAAAATGGATCAAGCAAAGAAAGGGTTCTTGCCTGTGTTACAAGGTGTGAAGTTGAGTCAGACTCAATGCCCGACCACTGCAGAAGATAGAGAGAAAATGAAAGATGTTCCCTATGCTTCAGCCATAGGCTCTATCATGTATGCAATGCTGTGTACCAGACCTGATGTGTGCCTTGCTATAAGTTTAGCAGGGAGGTACCAAAGTAATCCAGGAGTGGATCACTGGACAGCGGTCAAGAACATCCTGAAGTACCTGAAAAGGACTAAGGATATGTTTCTCGTATATGGAGGTGACAAAGAGCTCATCGTAAACGGTTACGTTGATGCAAGCTTTGACACTGATCCGGACGATTCTAAATCGCAAATCGGATACGTGTTTATATTAAACGGTGGAGCTGTCAGTTGGTGCAGTTCTAAACAAAGCGTCGTGGCGGGATCTACATGTGAAGCGGAGTACATAGCTGCTTCGGAAGCAGCAAACGAAGGAGTCTGGATGAAGGAGTTCATATCCGATCTAGGTGTCATACCTAGTGCATCGGGTCCAATGAAAATCTTTTGTGACAATACTGGTGCAATTGCCTTGGCGAAGGAATCCAGGTTTCACAAAAGAACCAAGCACATCAAAAGACGCTTCAATTCCATCCGGGATCTAGTCCACGTGGGAGACATAGAGATTTCCAAGATACATACGGAGCTGAATGTAGCAGACCCGTTGACTAAGCCTCTTCCACGGGCAAAACATGATCAACACCAAAGCTCCATGGGTGTTAGAATCATTACTGTGTAATCTAGATTATTGACTCTAGTGCAAGTGGGAGACTGAAGGAAATATGCCCTAGAGGCAATAATAAAGTTATTATTTATTTCCTTATATCATGATAAAAGTTTATTATTCACGCTAGAATTTTATTAACCGGAAACATAATACATGTGTGAATACATAGACAAACAGAGTGTCACTAGTATGCCTCTACTTGACTAGCTCGTTAAATCAAAGATGGTTATGTTTCCTAACCATGGACAAAGAGTTGTCATTTGATTAACGGGATCACATCATTAGTTGAATGATCTGATTGACATGACCCATTCCATTAGCTTAGCACCCGATCGTTTAGTATGTTGCTATTGCTTTCTTCATGACTTATACATGTTCCTATGACTATGAGATTATGCAACTCCCATGTGCCGGAGGAACGCTTTGTGTGCAACCAAACATCACAACGTAACTGGGTGATTATAAAGGTGCTCTATAGGTGTCTCCAAAGGTACATGTTGGATTAACGTATTTCGAGATTAGGATTTGTCACTCCGATCGTCGGAGAGGTATCTCAGGGCCCTCTCGGTAATGCACATCACTTAAGCCTTGCAAGCATTGCAACTAATGAGTTAGTTGCGGGATGATGTATTACGGAACGAGTAAAGAGACTTGCCGGTAACGAGATTGAACTAGGTATTGGATACCGACGATCGAATCTCGGGCAAGTAACATACCGATGACAAAGGGAACAACGTATGTTGTTATGCGGACTGACCGATAAAGATCTTCGTAGAATATGTAGGAGCCAATATGGGCATCCAGGTCCCGCTATTGGTTATTGACCGGAGACGTATCTCGATCATGTCTACATTGTTCTCGAACCCGTAGGGTCCGCACGCTTAAGGTTTCGATGACAGTTATATTATGAGTTTATACGTTTTGATGTACCGAAGGTTGTTCGGAGTCCCGGATGAGATCACGGACATGACGAGGAGTCTCGAAATGGTCGAGACATAAAGATTGATATATTGGAAGCCTATGTTTGGATATCGGAAGTGTTCCGGGTGAAATCGGGATTTTACCGGAGTACCGGGAGGTTACCGGAACCCCCCGGGAGCTATATGGGCCTTAGTGGGCCTTAGTGGAAGAAGAGGAGAGGCGGCCAGGGCTGGGCCGCGCGCCCCTCCCCCCTAGTCCGAATAGGACAAGGAGAGAGGGGGCCGGCGCCCCCCTCCTTCTCTCTCTCTCTTTTCCACCTCGCGAATCCTATTCCAACTAGGATTGGGGAAGAAGTCCTACTCCCAGAGGGAGTAGGACTCCTCCTGGCGCGCCCTATGATGGCCGGCCGGCCTCCTCCTCTTGAACCTTTATATACGGAGGCAGGGGCACCCCAGAGACACACAATTTGATCCACGTGATCATATTCTTAGCCGTGTGCGGCGCCCCCTTCCACCATAGTCCTCGAAAATATTGTAGCGGTGCTTAGGCGAAGCCCTGCGACGGTGGTACATCAAGATCGTCACCACGCCGTCGTGCTGACGGAACTCTTCCCCGACACTTTGCTGGATCGGAGTCCGGGGATTGTCATCGAGCTGAACGTGTGCTAGAACTCGGAGGTGTCGTAGTTTCGGTGCTTGATCGGTCGGGCCGTGGAGACGTACGACTACATCAACCAAACGCTTCCGTTGTCGATCTACAAGGGTACGTAGATCACACTCTCCCCTCTCGTTGCCATGCATCACCATGATCTTGCGTGTGCGTAAGAATTTTTTTTGAAATTACTACGTCCCCCAACAGTACCCACTTGTATGTACTCTGCACATGTGAACTCGACATGTTGTCTCTTGCTGCTTCTGAAGCTGAACTGAACTGAAGCTTAAACTGTATGTGCAGGAGAAGAGCTCGATGAGCTGCACGGCCTCACACATGAGGAGCAGGAGGCCCAGGGAGGAGGAGTCGTTTGTTTACAGTAGGAAGATTGGCTTATGACCTGGTGCATACCTGCATGGTATTTTCAGTAGAGATGATTCAAAATCAAATCAGTTGTTTGTTAACGTGGTGTTGCCTGCTGCGGTTTTACTATATTGTGGATTCTGATTGTGTGCAAAGGGGACACATGTTCAACTAATTAGATCAGTTTGTTAACTAGAACGTGTTATTGGGAATAAGCACAGATCAATTGTCAGCACAAGAAATGTGGAATGCATTAGAAGTCATTGCTGTTATTGTTATAATGTTTAATCTTAAAAAAGTATACCTACTCTCTCACATGGTTACTGATACGCAATTTTTGTTTGCCTCTTCTCGTGTTGAAGGATGGAACTGGAACCAAACTTGGTAGTTGAAATAATTCTCTGTCGTCAGTTGCATATCCTAAACAGTAATTTATGACATTTCGTTTTCGTCCTTATGAATTATCCTTAATAGGTTTTTATCTCAGAGCCAGAAATAATATACCCAATTCATATGCAACGAATACACACGAAATATATGAATACTAATGAAGGCCATGTGTCTTTCTTATTTCATGCACTCTATGCCCAGTTACCTACTTAAGAGTTTCAATTTTTTGTTGCATAATTCTCGTGCCACTGAAATATGTAATGTGAAACCCGCTCCCATCTGCTCTCATTGTATAAGAGTGTAACTTTTTATATAACCAGAACCCTTCCAGGTGTTAGATTTATAGTTAATTACTACTTAGTTTACTATCCAGGATGTTCCCACATTTTTCTTGGGTACAATTAATAATTTTCATGCTTTATGCAGGTTTTGAGATGACATGTACTAAGAATCTAATTATTTCCTCTTGTCGTTCTTTTGTAGTTAATTCAAGGAGGACCCTATATCTAAAGGTAACATAGCAGTTTATATCATAATTCCATTGCTGGATTTCTAGAAGAATGAAAAGGGGAGAAATGGTTGTTTCATTTGGTGTGCGGATCTGGTTTAAAGTGTGCGTGCTTATATCTGGAAGATCTTGGTTGCAAAAGTATATCAGGAAGATCTTGGTTGCAAAAGTGATCAGATATACTCCTCTGTACCAAAATATAAGACGTTTTTTTCAGTTCAATTGAATTGCAAAAATGTTTTGTATTTTCGTACGGAGGGAGTAATAGTCAACACGGCCTCATTGGTTCTGTAATTAAATGCCTATGATCTTGTAATTCTGAATCAAATAGTTTGATTACACAAAGAATGATATTTACTTTGTGTAAGATCTTGTAATTCTGAACCAAGTTAATTCTGAATCAAATATTTTTTCTACTATTCTATATGTAATAAATAGAGCACAAAGAACGATATTTTCTTTGTCAGCATATATAGGTCTTAAGTAGCAAATGGCATTATACATAGTTTTGTTTTGCTTTGGATTTTAATTAACTTGGAATCGAGGGAGAAGTTATGCTCTCTGTAATTTTAGCCTAACAGGTAATTCTTATGCATTCGAATATGGTATGGTATTTTTTTATTTAATTAGTTTGGTAAAGCTTATCCTGAAGACGGACTCAAGAAACGGTGGCTTCTAAGTTAAGAAGCTCAGAAATTGATAGTTCAATCTATAGCCCTATCGCTGAGGTAAAGAATTACATGCGATCAAGGGAGGGGTACATGGTGGCATGGTGAGATGCTTGGCTTATGGATCCGCTCATTGGCTAGCGGAGGAGGGTTGTGCGAATAAGTTATATATAAAACTTGGGTTAGGTATCCGTGGGATCGTATTCATGATGTTATGGAATAAAAAACATGTTTTATTTAGTTGTCAAGAAGAGAGCATCTATAGCTGGATTTACAAAATCCGCCCCCTAGACATCCATGGATGCGCCTGGTCAGTGTCTGATTGTATCCGTTCTGAGCCATTTTTTGTCTGTGCATGCAGTCATGTTCCACCTTTTTCTCCCTCACTTGCATGTTATTGGTGGAGATGAAGAGGAAGAAAGAAAAGAAAGAAAGATGGACCGTGTCCGCGAGCCCACATATCCTCTCCATATATGGTGTCAATAGAGGGTTTGCGGACAAACCGGACGTATATGACATTAGAGATGGTATGAGGGGTGTGGTTGGGCCACCTTTTTTCCTTCTCTCTTGTTCGGTCATTGACCGGGCGCGTCCGTGGACATTTGTGGAGGATTTGAGAGTATGAAGTGTGTTAGCTGATTGTCGTGTTAGCTGAGATGACATTGTTCTCGGTTATTTTAGCTAGCTCCATCATTAGCATCTTAACTTCTTTTCAAAAGCCCGTAGCAACACATGGCCATAGAATCCGCTATTAACATCGTAATTCTGTTTCAAAAGCCCGTAGCAACGCACGGGTGTTCTACTAGTAACATCAGTATTTCAGTGATGGCCTCATTCTGTTTCTTTTTTTACTATTAACTTTATTTCTTTATATTTTTTAAATATACTAAATACACATATTACAAAAACAGTTACTTCAATTTTGCAAAGTGTCCATCGCACATTTAAAAATATTCATGCCGTGAAAACAAATGTCCGCACAATTTTTTTAAAAGTTTATATCATTCAAAAAAATGTCCGTGACATTTCAAAAATGTTCAAATATTTCAGAAAATATGTTCATGACATTTGAAAACATTGAAAAATATAAATAAAATGCTCATGTAGTTTAATACTTCATCAAAAATGCTCTTATATTATGGGATGGAGGTGTAAAAATGCTACTATATTATGGGACGGAGGGATTATTTTGCACCATTTGAAAAATATTCGTATCATTTAAGAATGTTCACATGTTTTACAATATGTTCATGATTTTTTTGAAAAATGTTAATGCATTTTTATAAATATTTACATATTTTTTGAATATATTTCATACCATTCAGATATCAATATGTATTTGAATATTTTTATATTTATTCGAAAACAATGTAACATGTATTCGTAAAAATGTTACTACAGTGAAAACAATGTTCATGTAATTTTTAAAAATTGTTTTGTGGCATTAAATAATGTTCGATGTGTATCTAAAAAATATTTAACATGTATTTGAAAATGACCAATGTGTATAAAAATATTCCAAATGTCTTCAAGAAACATTACAACATGTATTGAAAAAAACACAGGAAGAAAATCGGTAAAGAAACATAGAAAACCAAAATCAAATAGAAAACCGAAAGAGAAAACACACATAAAAAAGAAAAAAAAATCCATATGGAAGCTACTAAAACTGATCTGAATCGGTCATAGACGCTTCCTAAAACCCGTTCCCGAGGAACTCATATTGGGACGACCCATCTCGCGATCACCTATTGCGAGACAGAGTAGATATAGCTCTCGCACTTAACAAATGGAGCAGAATGAACTCATCAAACCTGGCTTAGATCTCAATGCATCGCTTCTAGACAAGCAAGTTAGAAGAAATGCCGACTCCACTGTCGTTGAACCATAAATCCCGATCCTATACCAACATCTTGTCCCAGATGTTGATGATGAAAGATAGCAAACCACCAGTGACCCACAAAATAACTTATATCGCCAGTGTGAACAACGAGCAAGAAAACGAGGACATTTACTTGACGACACCACATCAACTATTGACATGGTGAAACATCTAAGACAAGTTTATTCGAGATGGTGCTGCTCTCACCATTATGAGCAAGAGAAACGGGGATCTGCAGGTGAAGGGACAGCTGGTGGATGGTGGATACCTTAGCAAAGCAAATATATATAGGAACAATTGGCCCATCTTCCTAATAAATATGGTTCACGATAACGAGCTTGCGAAAATAAAGAGGCAAATTTTGACATTTATCATAACAACATTACCACATAATGCAAATATCAAGACTTCAGTTTACTTTCATTTGGGAAACAAGAGTCGATGATTCCTAGGAGTGTAGAGTTTAACCAACACTATGATGCATGTATGTAACTTTAACCAACACTATCATCCATGTATGTAACTTATACATTCATATCATCTTCTACAAATAATTACACCTTCTCAACCACACGGAAGCAATCCTAACAATAATAAATAAATAAAATGTACTAAGCATAATATTTGCCAAGAAATCTAGAGGTTCAAACAAAGGCATTGACAAGGGAGGGTTCCATTTAAAATATCAAGACTGTGCGGTGTAAATGAAAACAACAATTAAATTTCACATTGACTAGGAGGAACCACCTCATATTAAATCAAATACCTAGTAAATGATATAGAATTTTGAAATATTAAGGGGAAGGATAAAAAAAATCCAGTTTGAGACACATGCTCCAAGAAATATAGCAAAAAAGGAGCTCAAAGACGGTTGGATGGAATGGACTTGACAATGATGATCATCTCATCATGTGATGTAACCTGCCTTATTGAATAAAGAGTAAAATGCGTCATAATTCATAAAACTATCGGGGATGTGTCAGTTTAGTCATATAACTTCGAAAATGCAGCTTTAGGCCCTAAAAGCTATCGAAGGTGTGTCGGTTTTGTCCTATAGCTTTGGATAAATAAGACATGGCAACCTTTCAAAAGGAACATGCTAAACTTATTTTTACGTATTTTTCTGCCTCTCATTAATTAAAATTTTCCTTCCACACAAGAAAGAAAAAGAACAACTTGTCTTTAAAAGAAACACCTTGTTGTACACGTCCACCACCTCACCACCAAGAATTATTAAACAAACCCTCCAATGCAAGGCAACAAGAAGAAAAAAAGATGATAATCCTAAGCAAGTAAAATCACCAGGCACCACAAGATCCTATGGCCAGAGCCACAAAGGTCCAACACAAGGAGGAGGGGAGCCGAAGAAAAACCCCAAATTTCCCTCCAACAAGAGTCCAATTCTTACCTCGAAAGATCCAAACCCTAGCCCATCCAAGATCCATCGATCCACCCTGCGGCTGCGGTCTCACCACCACCAACCCGACGGACGGAATCCGGTCCTCCTCAACCCTCGGCCTCGCAACTGCCACCACTACTCCCGGACGGAGACCCGAGGCCAATAAACAAACCCGCCCGCCGTAAAAGACTCGATTTTTATCCCACCTCGGCTGCCGCCGCCTCCCTCCGCCGGCCCGGCCACGCGCGGCGGCATGGCGTTCCTCATCCGCGCGCCGCTCACCTCCTTCGACGACTCCGGCGACGACGACGAGGGGTACGCATCCTCGCTCTCCTCCGGCGCCGCGTCCCCGTCCCGCTCGCCATCGACCTCGCCCCCCGTGGCCCAGCCTCGCCCGCGCCCCGTCCTCGGCGCGCCGCGGGTGGCCGCGCAGCTCTCCTCCTCCACGGACGACGACGCCGACCTGTTCGACGACGCCGCCGGCTCGTCCGGGGACGAGGTGCTCGAGGAGGTCTCCAACGGCTTCTTCCGCATCGCCCGGGTGCCCCCGCCGCCGCCCTCCCCCTCCTCCGACGAGGCCACGGCCCCCTCGCCCCCCGCTTCCGCGGCCGGGGGCGGCTCTTCCGCGTCCTCCGGGGAGAGCGAGTACTTCGGCGCGGCGGAGGGGGCCGAGGAGGAGGAGGCCGCCGCCGACGTGTTCATCGACGCCGGAGCGGGGAGCGGGCTGGAGGAGGATGGCGGCGTCTTTGCGGCCTCCGCGGGCGCGGTCGCCGAGGGCTCGCTGGATGGGAGCTTCGTCAGCTCCATGAGCGTGCTGGACGACGGCGCTGCGTTCAGTGATTTGGTAAATCTCTCGGATATCTCCTTGGTGAATGGTGGTAAACAGGGAGCTGAGGATTCTGGTGCTCAGGCTGTCAACATTGTGGAGCTTGAGCCTTCCATTGGTGACGCTGGTGGCACCCGCATTGTGGATGCTTCAGAGGGGGATGCTGGGGGGTCTCAGCAGGAGCAAGTTGTCGTGGAATTGCCTCCTGCGGTGAATTCTTCTCAAGAAGAAGAAGATGCTGGTCTTGACCTTCTCAATGATGACTCTGATGCAAAAGATACCACACCCAAGCATGAGGTTGCTGAATTGCCTCATGTGGTCAGTTCTACAGAAGCAGAAGGTATTGGCCCTGAAGTTCACAATGCTGATTCTGATGCGAAAGATACCACGCCCAAGCATGAGGTTGTCACACATTCTGAAGATGCCAGCCCTGAACATGTTGCCACAAGAGATGCCACCGTTGAGCCTGCGGAAGTTCATACCAATGTTGATAGCTCACAGTTTACTGTTGAAGGTGGCCATCACAAGGTGGATGGTGAAACTGATGGCGATTATGAACTTTCTGATGAACCTGCGTCTGCACCAATCGTTGGGACAAACAATGCTTTGGAATCTCCTGGAAAAGAAATGGAGGACAGTGTGCCTGCCTCCAAGGGCACACACTTTGGTCTGGATGATTCAGATGAGGATCAGCTGGATGGTGATTATGAAGTTGAGGAGTTGAGTGGAAAGGAGACTGAGCTTTTTGATTATGCAGCTTTAGCTGAGCTTCTCAGGGCGGCAAACAGATCACCTGCACAGGGCAAGGCCAAGGTGTTTCCAGTTGAAACCTCTGATTCCATCCGACCATCCCATACCGTGGTCGGTGTCCCTAGGACAAGTGTGGCTTCTACTCATGCGGTGGATGCAATTGCTGACCCGGAGAGCACGATGACTGATGAGGAGAAGAAGTTGTACATAAAGGTGGACATGGCACGAATCAAGTATCTGCGTCTTGTGTATAGATTAGGGTATGACACCGAACATCAGGTACCTGTACAGGTGTTATATCGGCTCAGTCTCGTCGAAGGCTTCAGGCGCATAAGGATGGCAAACCATTCCTCCGAGCTTGAGAATGCCTGGAGCAGGGCTTTGCAGCTTGAGGCAGAGGGAATAGATGACTTGGAATTCTCCTGCAATGTATTGGTCCTTGGGAAGACAGGGGTGGGAAAGAGTGCAACAATAAACTCCATCTTTGGCGAGGATAAATCCAAAACAAATGCTTTTCTCCCAGCAACATGTTCCGTGAAGGAGATTACTGGAGTTGTTGGTGGTGTTAAATTTCGTGTCATTGACACTCCAGGACTTGGGACTACAGTTAGGGATGAAAAATCAAACAGGAAAATGCTCAAGTCTGTTAAGAAGTATATCAAGAAATGCCCCCCTGACATTGTTTTGTATGTTGATCGGATCGATACCCAACGGCAGGGTGCTGACGACCTGTCCCTATTGCAATGTATTACCAGTGTCCTAGGCCTGCCAATATGGTCCAAGGCCATTATCACTCTTACTCACTCAGCAGCAGATCCTCCTCCTGAAGGACCTAGTGGCTCCCCAATTAACTTTGAGATGATTGTGACCCATCGGACTCATGCGCTTCAGCAAAGCATCAGACAGACCACTAATGATGCTCGGATTGAGAATCCAGTCGCTCTTGTGGAAAATCATCACCTTTGTCGGAGGAACATGGAGGGTGAAAAGGTGCTTCCTAATGGCCTTATCTGGAAGCGTCTGCTCCTCCTCCTGTGCTACTCACTGAAGATGGTTGCTGAGATTGATACTCTTTCAACCCGCCGTGCTGCTCCTCCAAGCCTCTTTGATCTCCGTCGCCAGATGCCTCCACTTCCTTACTTCTTATCATCCTTGTTGCAATCTAAAGAGCACCCCAGGCGTGCAAATGAACAGAAGGTTGAGAGTGTGGACTCAGATGTTGATCCTGATGAATTGTTGGATGACGATCAAGAGGATGAAGAGTATGACCAACTTCCTCCCTTTAAGCCATTAAGTAAATCACAGGTTGCAAAACTCTCCAAAGAGCAGCAGAAACTGTATTTCGATGAGTATGACTACCGAACCAAGCTTCTTCAGAAGAAGCAGTTGAAGGAACAGCGCAGAAGATCAAAGGAAATGAAGAAGAGTGAGGGCAATGATCATGATGTACTTGTGGGCAATGATCATCCTGATGACGAGTATGACAACGAGAGATCTCTTATGCCAGACTGGGCCTTGCCATCTTCATTTGATTCTGATGACCCGGTATTTCGCTATCGGTGTCTTGAGCCTGCAACGAACCTTCTGGCACGTGCTGTTACCAACCCTGAAGGATGGGATCATGACTGTGGGTTTGACGGTGTGAGCCTCCAATACAGCCATGAAGTTGCCAAAACATTTCCAGCTTCTATGTGGGTCCAAGTTAACAAGGACAAGAGGGAATTCACCATTCATTCGGAGTCCTCGATATCAGCTAAGCATAGCGAGTATGCTTCAACCCTTGCAGGCTTCGACATACAAACCATGATGGACCAGCTTGCTTACACACTCAGGGGGGAAACCAAGTTCAGGAACGCCAAGAACAATGCCACTACTGGAGGTCTGTCCATGACTTTAGCAGGAAACACCATGATAACTGGAGCAAAGCTTGAAGACAAACTTTCAGTTGGTAATTGGTTAACACTGGTAGCAAACGCTGGTGCTGTGTCCGTGAAAGGTGATACTGCGCATGGACTGAACGTGGTGCTGAACCTGCTTCAAAAAGACTATCCCATTATGGGCCTAGGCCTTGCAACTTTGGGTGCATCACTGGTAAGGTGGCATAAAGAATGGACTACGGCTGCAAACTTGGATACCCAGTTCTCCGTGGGAAGGACTTCAAACATGGCAGTTCATGTTGATGTGAACAACAAGCTAACTGGACGAGTGAGCATCAAGGCCAACAGTTCAGAGCATCTGACGATTGCTCTATTAGGTGTCTATTCGATGGCAATGTATATGTGGAACAGGATGCATCCTCGTGCAGATCCGAATAATGAGTAGCACTGGTTAGTTCTGTAGTTTTGATTTCCTAATATTTTTTATCCCTGTCCCTCTTGTTAGAGTTTCCAGTTGTTCTATTAAACCACTGTTGAAGTTTCTCCTGTTCCTTATTGTATCTCTATTTGTGTTGACATAGCTGTAGAATTTATGCACATGTATGTGGCAAATAACACCACAGAGTAGATGCCTATGATTTTGTTGTTCATGCTGGCGATAAATATTTCTGGTACTTATTCATGAAAAGTTTGCAATTTCGTTGTGCAACTGTCTACCTGTTCAGATTTCATGTGTGCGATTATCCTTTGGTTCTTCCAGCCTTCCATACTTTGTCTACCAGTTCAGACAATAAATAGAAGTGTGCAAAGATGGCAGTCCAAGAATGCATATATTATACCACTTATTTGTGCTCGGGAGTAGGGAGTCCAGTCACTATTTGTGCAAATGAATTAAAGCTCCCTTTCAAGAAGAGAAGGTCAACCCTCTTAGAGGCGATTTTAGGCCAATAGCGCTTTGTCACGTGTCTCTGAAATTGACTGCATTGACTATTGTGTCAGGATTTCTCTCGCTGACTCTTAGTGGATGAATGTTGTGGGTGCGTCGACTTGTTGCAGCCCTTCCCCTGCCCTCACTCCTCCAACCCCTTTCCCTCTCTGACAAGCAGCTGCCTCAACCAGCAGACATCAACGCTGGATCTGGCATTGTATGTTTGACATAGCTTGTATAGAATATATGCACATGTATGTGGCAAATAAAAGCAACTCCAACGGGCGACCCAAACGGACGCGCGCTTTGTCTGCTTTTTGTCCGTTTGGGTCGGCCAGGCGGGCGTGCGCGTCCGTATTTTAAAATGGGTCGGCTTGACCGCTCAACGGGGAGGCCGACCCAAATGTGCCGGCGTGAAAAAAAAACAAGTTGCACGAAATAAACATAAAATAAACATAATTAAACATAAAGTGGCCGGTCAAACGCCGGCCAAAGTCCACCTAAATCTAATAAACATTAAATAAAACATTAAAAAAGTCTGCGCCCGCCTGCTGTCGCCCCGCACGCTGCCCTAGACGTCGTCGGCCTTGCCCTTGCCCTCGACGCCGTTGTCGGTGAGGTCGATGAAGACCGGAGCAGGGCCAGCCCACCCGAACGCCGCCTGGTACGCTGCCAGGGTAGCCTCCTCCGGCGTCTGCTGGGGTGGCGGCATTGCGGCAAGCCGCACGCGCTCCTCCTCCTCCTCGAGCTGGAGCGCCTCCGCGTCGCGTTGGAGCATGGCCTCGTAGCGCATTTGCTCCTCGTCGTCGGCCTGCTTCTGGCGGAGTCAGTGCTCCTTCCATCGCTCGAGGTGGGCCGCCTCCTCCTCCGGCGTCGCGACGAAGTGGGCAGGAGGCGCGCTCACCCACTCACGGTACTGGCCCGTCCACGAGTAGGCCTCCTCCGGCCAAGTGGGTGGAGGCGGGGAGCGCTTACGCGACGGCGACGGCTCCGGCTTGGGCTGGACGGGCGGCGACGGTGGAGGCGGCGGCACGAAGAGCGGGGTGTGGACGGAGTCCCCCGCCGCCGACAGGGCAAGGGCTTGCTTCAGCCCATCCCAGTGTGCGTCCTCCTCGATGCGGCTAGCCTCCAGCGCGTGCTGCAGGGCCTCCTCGAGGGCGGCTTGGTACTCCGCCTCCATGTCCTCCGGCTCTACCTCCGGGGGCGGCGGTGGGAACGGCGGTGGGACGGCGTCGACACCCGAGCGCCGTTGCTCCTCGTGTTCGAGGGCGAACCAAGCCTCCCAGTTAGGAGAGTCGGCGGCGTACTCGGGCAGCCGATGTTGCTCCGGCGTGAGCAGCGCGCGGCGCCGGCGCACCTCGTCGTCGTGCGCCCGCTGGGACCGTGGAACCGCCGGCACCGGGATCCGGTTTGGATCCAAATGCCAATGGTGCGGCAGCGTCACGTCGGGGTAGGGGAGGGGCTGCCTGTACTCCCAGTGCCACCGCGCTTGGTGCACCGGGATGTGCAGGCGCCGGCGTTCAGGGCGGAAACGCGTCGGCGGTGGAGGGGGAGGGGGAGGATGGGATGACGAGGCGCCGGGGGTGCCCTTGCCCTTGCCATTGCCGGTGCCGAAGAGGCCCATGGCGCGCGTTAGGGTTTGCGGTCGCCGGCGAGGAAGCAAAGGGAGTAGTGGGGGGCCAGATGTGGACGGGAGAAGTGGATGAGGCCGACCCCGCCGCACGCGTGATTAAAAAAGGACGCGCGCACTGGCTAACGCGTGGGCCCGCTGTTGGTGGTCGTCATAAATAAGACGACCGGTGGCAGTTGGGTGGCCGCCAGGTGGGGACGCGGCGGACGGCGAGGAGACGCGCGGCGCGTTCGCTTCGCGCCCACGCCGACGCATTCCAGGTGCAATTTTGGGCCGGAAATGGGTCGGCGCGGACGCCAGGCGGGCACGATTTGAGTTTGGATCGGCGCGTTGGGCCGCCACTTTTGTCCACGCCGACCCAAACGGACACGGGCGGACAAAATGGGTCGCCCCATTGGAGTTGCTCTAACACCACCGAGTAGATGTCTATGTTTTTATTGCTCATGCTGTTGATAAATATTCCTGGTACTTATTCATGAAAACTTTGCCACTTCGTTGTGCAACCGTCTACCTGTTCAGATATCATATGTGTGCTTAACTGTGGTTCTCTCCAGCATTCCGTTCATTGTCTACCAGTTAACAACACTAGAGGTACGCAAAGATGGCAATCCAGGAATACCTTTTATGCTTGGAACTAGGGAGTCTAGGCATATTTATGCAATGGGTCAAGGACTCAAGGGGCTGTTTGTTGCTGCCCTGAGACAAACTAGCCTGGCCGGACGTCCTCCTCCTGAAAGTTGTCTGCTTGGAGACCTGAAGCTTGTACCGCTCCAGCATGTGAGTTATTCTTTCGCAGGCTGTTTATGCGGATGAATGTGATGTGTAGTGTTCAGCCGTCAGTTCTGTTTCTGTCGAGGAGTAAACACTACTAGTAAGTGCCTGCCTTTTTAAGCAACTGCCGTTTCCTGCTTGTTGGTAGTGTTGGCAGGACATAAATTGCTCATCCAAATCAATTGTCCGCAAATTAGACCTACCTGCTCTTGCTATCAAAATGGCTTTCAGTTTCAGATGCTTTAGGCTAAGCCCGTCGCAATGATTTTGTTGGATGACACAGGTCAGGAATCACGTTCTTTGAAACGTCCGAGGCCCTTGCCACCGGCGGCGAGAGGGGAGCGATTTCATGGATGGACCCAGACCTTGTGAATGGATGTAGAAGTTTGGCCTAAAAAAGGTCTGCTAATCAAATTATATTCTTCCTTTTTTTCCTGGGTATGTGTCATTTATTTATTTTACCAGGAGGGTATGTGTCATTTAGGAAGTTATATTTAGGCTCACACTCACATTAGTGGGTATTGGCAATACTGTTTATATATGTTCCTTTATGGTGCAATACAAGCTCGGCCCGGTTTTTCACTAAAAAAAATCAAAGGGGGGGGGGGGGGGATCGACCTTTCTAACGGATATTCTGTCGTACCGGCATGGCCCCACTGATTTGTTTTCGATCGGAGCATCAAGCAGCGCAACCCGGTTCTACTTGACTAAGCACCGTGCTCGTCCAAGGAGGGAGTTTGCTTTACCCAACTCCCCTTTTTGATAACAAGGCAAAAACCTCCGACCTGACATTCATGAGTTTCGAATGAAGAATGAAGAGTGCCCTGCCCCTCTTTTTTTCCCCTAAATCTAGCTTGGATTTGGAAGTTGGTAAAGACCCACCCCTTGTTTCAGTCAGAATGAGTCCCCGAGACATTGGCTTCCGCCAACAGTGAACTATTAAGGATCGCATCCCGCGCATATTCTACATTATAGCCTGCAACTAATTCAGCTTCCTCTTCTGGGAGATCAGACGGAGCTCGATTAGTTTCTGCTAGACGAGGAATAAGGAACATAACCAATACAGGGAACAAGGGAATACCGGACCATATCTGCTTTTGCGCCATGACAATCTCACTCGAATTACAGGGACCTACACATATCAGTACAGTATACCGGGGTCCCCGGCCAGAACCACACGTGCAAGTTTCCCCGCATGTGGCTCGTCCGTGCTTTTATCCGAGGCGTTGCCTTCGACTCTGCATGGGAGAAGAGGGCTGAAGTGCAAACTTTCGTGTTCAGAGCATTGCATTGTCTAAGGGAGTAGGGTGAGTAAGCTGTGCCTACCAAGCTAAGCTTTCGTCGAAAAGGCGTCACTGCTTCCTTTTCGGCGCCCGCCCTTTATTTAGATGTTGGGGCAAGGCAAGCCCTAGGAAAGTCTAGGTTGGCGCTCCATCTCGGTCGGCATCCTGCTCTCGAGAGGGTGTGGTCCTTGAGCGAACTAGTCATGTGCTGTGTTGCCCCAACGCAGGGGCATTTGGTGAGGAGCTACGTTCCGGTGGTTGACAAGCCACTGATCGGAGGCGACTGGACTGGAGTGTTTTCATCAAATGATGCATGTGAGCTGAGCCATTCCCATCCCAAGTGGTGGCCCGATTCGGCCTGGCCTGGTCGGAAAGAGATTCTAAATCTCGAATATGCGCGCCGAGAATAGATATCTATGTTAGCTTTCCCCTGGTAGTCCCGGTGCGTCCTCTGACAGTCCGTCTCGTCTCATCTTTCTTTGGCTATACTTGTAGCCAGCCATATTAGCTCCAAATTCCACCCTTTTTGATTTCTGACCAAAAAGACATTCATCAGTCGCCCCCTTTCCTATTTAGCTTTGCTTGCTGCCTATTATGAGAATAGGTCCCAGTTCAAGCGGCCTGCCTTTCATCATCATCTATACCAGCTGCCATGCACGATCCCATAGGAACGATTTCATCGCCCTAAGAAGCAGAACGCGCCATCACCTACAGCCCTTTCCTCTGCCGGGGACTTTCACGAAATGAAAACGGGCGGCATCATCGTATGCTCAACATTAGTTGCCCTGGTGTATATCCCGGAGTACTCTTATGGCCGATCTGTCACCCATACATGAAGGCCTTGGCCCCGTCCCGTGTGGAGAATGCCCCCTTACGGTACGGCTTAATCTGTTATTTTATTTTTTCAGAGTGGATTCGGACCGCCACTTCTCTTAAAGCATAGTTCTTGCCTCCCTCTCTCCTCCCTCCTTGGAGCTCGTCCATTTGTTGGGTGATCCCTTGCTCTCACGTTCGAGTGTTTGCTCGTCGTTTAGGCTGGTGAGTTACATTTTTGCTCATTGTAGTCACCTCCGGGGTTCTTCGCACCTGGTACCAGGACCCTTGTGCCCCGGACTGCACTGCCCGCCCTATGACCCAAAACTCAAAATGAGCCTTGCGACGAGACACGGACATCCCTCATGCTGCGGTTGCCTCCGGTCCGTTCCCGTGTTGGGTTAGGGGAAGATCTGAGCGATTGCCTTCACGGATCCAAACGTGCCCACAAGGCGCACAATAAGAATAAGACCAATAGAGACTTCATAAGGGAACTAAATTCCGTAATGGAATGGTAGGATTAAAAAAAGGAAGTTAGATGGGATAGAGAGGGAGGATTGGCGTAATGTGTTGGATGTTGTATTTAGCCTCACGGACGAATACATATACCCGAATTCTTAAACGCGCAGTTGCGCCGGATCGTCTTCTTGAGCGCACGCTCATGTCCGCCAATTTCCTTTCCGACATGTGGCTAATACAAAGTGCAATTAAGTCAACCCAGTCATGGGGTCCACAGAGAGGATTAACACGCATGGAAAGCACATGGTCCCCGACGTATCCGCGTACCATCCCATCCCGTGATTTTCTCAGCAAGATATCACGTGCATGCATTTAATGCGTGTTTCAAATTTTTAAAAGCTATAACTTTTGAACCGAGTATCAAAATTAAGATCTGATTTCACCGCTAGGTTCCTGGCGACGAGCTCTTCAAAACTAGATCTCATATATATATATATATATGAGTATGTTTTGACTAACTTTTTTTGGGAGCAACTTTGAATATTACAGAAGCAACTTTAGTGCTATAGGAAAGCAACTTCTAATTAGTCTGTGTAGTATGAATGCCTATCATCGAAAATTCCTTCAAAGTTGATTACCATACCACCAGGTTAACTAGGTTCACCTCTAAGTTTTCTATCATAACTAGCAAGTATTCTACCATAACTAGTTTCGCCTCCAAGTTGATAGTATTATACGCAACTTAGTTTCCGAGGTAGGCTGCCAATATCCTAAGTTGTGTGCCATGACTAAAGAGTAGCTTAACATCATCCTAAGTTGCCCATATAAGGAAAGATTCATCCACTATAGTACGTTGATCTTTCACGAACTCGTCCGACCAACCATATGAACCCAACGATGACATAAGATGCATTAATTTCATTACAAGAAATTGATGATTCACCTAGATCCCATATGAATATGGTTTGATGCTTTTTTAAAGCAACTTTGATGCTAGATGAGGCAACTTTAGTGCTAAATTGGAGCAACTTTGATGCTAGATGAAGTGCATTGTGTGTATTAGTGATTCACCTACTAGCCTACTAATAGTTGTGTGCAATAGTCTAATAGATGGTTACCATGGTTGCTAAGTTGCATACATCAAAAACTAAGTTGTCGATAGTTTAGTTGCCTACGATATTGTGAAAGTTGCTTACCACGGAGTGGAAAGTTGCCTAACATGGCTTCTACGTTGCCTGTCTCAGAAACCAAGTTGCCTATATAGCTACGAAGTTGCCTACACACCCCAGTTGCCTAAAATAGTATGAAAGTTGTCCATCAAGGGACCTAAGTTGTCTACAATGTTGAAACGTTTGAGTGGGATATAAGTTGTCTATCATGATTTCAAATTTCAAAACTATGTGGAGATGGATGGTGTGATAGCCTTATTCTTTCCTTTTCTGGGGGAGTGTGTTTGGGTGTTGGCTAGCCAAGTCGTGGGTGTTGGCTGGTTGCATAAGTAGTGACAGATGATAAGTTGCATAGGGGGTGATGAGAAGTTTCATAGGGGCAGATTAGACAGTTGCCCACAAGCCTACACAAGTTGTTCATAATTTTTGCATGAGTTGCCCATGAAAATTATTGAAATCTCCAGATATAATGATGGAAAACACACATGAGTTGCTTGTTGAATGCACTGGAGTTGCACAAAAACACCCCAAAAGTTGCTGACCTTTTTTATTTGATATTCGGGTTGCATAACGATCTTAAAATGCCAGTCATCCGAGCATCACCGATAGGTAACTTCATAGTGTTTTAGACAACTTAGGAAAAACACAATGATAAGCAGCTTCACAATTGTAGGTAACTAATTCACAATTGTAGGCAACTAATCTGCAAAGTTAGACAACTAAGCAGTAATGATAGGTAACTAATTATCAATAGCAGGTGATAATCCCCAAGTGCAAGGAATCATCGTAGCAATTTCCAAAGGTGGAAGTGATAAGTATGGAGTGTCGAACCCACAAGGAGCTAAAGGTAAGATCAATATTCTCTCAAGCCCTATCTGCCACTGATACGACTCTACGTACACCGAACGTTTGCTTCCAACTAGCAACGAGAAATAAAACTATGTTGTGGGTATGAAGTGGATAACTTTGCATGATATTGGAGAGGTAAAATATAAAAGTAGGTGTTGTTATCATGAAGTTAGAATATATTACTAAATATTATAAATAGCAAGTGTGGAATGATGGTGGATCGGTGTGCGGAATTGTCCTAGGCAATCGTTAACAAGACCGGTAATCACTATTGCAGTTTCATATGAGGGAGAGGCATAAGCTAACATACTTTCTCTACTTGGATCATATGCACTTATGATTGGAACTCTAGCAAGTATCCGCAACTACTAAAGATCATTAAGGTAAAAACCCAACCATAGCATTAAAGCATCAAGTCCTCTTTATTCCCATACGCAACAACCCCCTTACTCGGGTTTGTGTTTCAGTCACTCACCAACCCACTATAAGCGAATCATGAACGTACTGCAACACCCTACAGCGGGAACTCCTCACGCTTGCGCGACACGGAGGGCACCATAGGACAGCATCAAAGTAAAACATACAACTCATACCAATCTAGATCATCAATCAACCCAAAGACAAAAGATATCTACTCAAAACATCATAGGATGGCAACACATCATTGGATCATAATATGTGGCATAAAGCACCATGTTCAAGTAGGGATTACAGCGGGGTGCGGGAGAGTGGACCGCATAAAAAAGATGAGGGTGATGATGATGATGGTGATGTTGATGAAGACGATCACCGCGGCGATGATTCCCCTCCCAATGGCACTCCGGTGCCACCGAGAGAGAGGAGGAGAGGTTCTGCCCCTTGTACTTCCTCCTCCATGGCCTCCCCCCTAGATGGGGAGAGGTTCTCCCTCTGGTCCTTGGCCTTCATGGTGATGATGGCCCCTCCGGGATCCTCCTCCATGCCCTCCGGTGATGACGGCCCCCTCCGGCAGGGTGCCAGAGAGGGCCTAGATTGGTTTTCGGTGGCTACGGGGGCTTCTGGCGGCGGAACACCCGATCTAGGTTAATTTTCCGAGGTTTCTGTATTTATAGGAATTTTTGGAGTCGGTCTCACGTCAAGGAGGTGCCCGAGGCGTCCACGAGGCAGGACCACACGCCTGGGGGGGGGGGGGGGTGGGCGCGCCCCCCACCCTCGTGGATGCCCCGAGACTCTCCTGGCCCAACTCTTTTACTCCGGGGTCTTCTTTTGGTCCATAAAAAATCGTCAAAAATTGGCACGTCAATTGGACTCCGTTAGATATTCCTTTTCTATAAAACTCAAAAATAAGGAAAAAACAAAAACTGGCACTGGGCACTAGGTTAATAGGTTAGTCCCAAAAATCATATAAAATAGCATATAAATGCATATAAAACATCCAAGGTTGATAACATAATAGCATGAATACTTCATAAATTATAGATACATTGGATACGTATCAGCATCCCCAAGCTTAATTCCTGCTCGTCCTCGAGTAGGTAAATGATAAAGAAATAATTTATGAAGTGTGAATGCTAGCAAGTGCATAAGTTTCATCAATGATAGTTCCAATCACTTTTTCTAGCATCATTATATATCATAACAGTAGCTCATTTTCATAAAACTTTTCATGATCAAGTAACAAGCTATTCACATGTTAAAGTATAGATCATAAACTCTCTTAAAACTAACAAACTATATTCTCAGTCATCGAACAATTGCAATTCATCTTATTTTCAGGAAGGGTCTATGTCAGAGCTTTGATTTAGCAAACTCCACATACTCAACTATCATTTAGTCTTTCACAATTGCTGACACTCACGTGATATTTATGGGTTCAAAGTTTTAATCGGACACAGAGAAAGATAGGGGCTTATAGTTTTGCCTCCCAACGTTTTACCTCAAGGGTAATGTCAACAATAATAGTTCATGATAACTTACATCCAATATATATATCAGGATCTTTCCAACACAATGTGCTTGCTAAAGAATAAAATGTAAAAAGTAAAGGTGAAGATCACCATGACTCTTGCATAATGGTAGAAGATAAAAGTAAAAGATAGGCCCTTCGCAGAGGGAAGCAGAGGTTGTCATGCGCTTTTATGGTTGGATGCACAAAATCTTAATGCAAGAGAACATCACTTTATATTGCCACTTGTGATATGGACCTTTATTATGTAGTCCGTCGCTTTTATTTCTTCCACATCACACGATCGTATAAAGCTTATTCTCTCCACATTAATAGATCATACATATTTAGAAGACAATTTTTATTGCATGCACCGATGACAACTTACTTGAAGGATCTTACTCAATCCATAGGTAAGTATGGTGGATTCTCATGGCAAAACTGGTTTAAGGAATGTTTGGAAGCACAAGTAGTATCTCTACTTGGTGCAAAGAATTTGGCTAGCATGAGGGGGAAAAGTAAGCTCAACATGTTGGATGATCCAAAACAATATACTTTATTTCGGATATAAGAAAACATAACCCATTACGTTGTTTTCCTTGTCCGACATCAACCTTTTAGCATGTCATATTTTAATGAGTTCTCACAATTACAAAAAATGTCCAAGATAGTATATTTATATGTGAAATCTCTCTTCCTTCAATATTCTTTCATGAATTGTTCAAGTAACCAATTCTACGTTTGCTAACTTTCAATAAGTTTACTACCTATACTTATTCTATGTGAAGTCATTACTCCCCATGGTGTAAGCATATGAAACATTTATAAATTCAGATTTATGATATTCAATTCATTCAACCATTTACTCATAGGATATACTTGAAGCACGTGAGTAAATGACAAACTACCCCAAAAAGATATAAGTGAAGAACACTGAGTAGTCAAATAATTAACTAGCCATGGGAGGATTCTTTTTCATTTAATAATTCAGATCCAATGATTTTATTCAAACAGCAAGTAAGATTGAAAATACGCTCCAAGTAAAACACATATCATGTGACGAATAAAAATATAGCTCCGTGTAAGGTATACCGATAGTTTTGAAGACGAAAGAGAGGACGCCTTCCGGGGCATCCCCAAGCTTAGGTGCTTGAGTCTTCCTTGAATATTACCTTGGGGTGCCTTGGGCATCCCCAAGCTTAGAGTCTTTCCACTCCTTATTCTCCTCATATTGATATCTCACCCAAAACTTGAAAACTTCAATCACACAAAACTTAACGGAACTTCATGAGATAGGTTAGTACGATAAAGAGTAAACCATTCACTTTGGTACTGTCAAAGACAAGGTTCATAATTGTTCTCACACAATGCCTACTGGACCATATCATTTCTACAATTTATATTGAGGAATATAAACCATAGAAACTAGAAAACAAGCAAACTATGCAATGAAAACAGAATATGTCAGAAACAGAACAGTCTGTAATGATCTGAACACTTACCATACTTCTGCTACTCAAAAAATTATGAAATAAATTGGTGGATGTGAGGAATTGGTCTATTAATCTTCTGCAAAAAGAATCAGCACCAAATCACTCTTCTGTAAAAAATGGCAGCTAATCTCGTGAGCGCAAAGTTTCTGTTTTTTATAGCAAGATCACATTAACTTTCACCCAAGTCTTCCCAAAGGTCTTACTTGGCACTTTATTGAAACAAAAGCTATAAAACATGGTTACTACATTATCTTAACCATGAGAACACACAAAAACAGTAAAGTTAAATATTGGGTTGTCTCCCAACAAGCGCTTTTCTTTAATGCCTTTTAGCTAGGCATGATGATTTCAATGATGCTCACATAAAAGATAAGAATTAAAATATAAAGAGAGCATCATGAAGAATATGACTAGCATCTTTAAATCTAACCCACTTCCTATGTCTAGGGATTTTGTGAGTACATAATTTATAGGAGCAAGAATCAACTAGCATAGGAAGGCAAAACAAGTATAACTTCAAAATTTTAAGCACATAGAGAGGAAAACTTGATATTATTGAAACTCCTACAAGCATATGTTCCTCCCTCATAATAATTTTCAGTAGCATCATGAATGAATTTATCAATATAACCATCACATAAAGCATTCTTTTCATTCTCTACAAGCATAGAAATTTTTCTACTCTCCCAATAAGCAAAATTCTTCTCATTCGGAATAGCGGGATCACTAGTTCTTAAAGTTGACACTCCTTCAAACCCGCTTTAGATGATAGTATTATTCATACTCCAAAATATATAAGTGAAGTTCATGTAGCATTCTATAATTAATATAAACTAACCAATATCCAAGCTCAAAATGTATAAGTGAAGCACACAAAGCATTCTATAAAACCATACTCAAAAGATTTAAGTGAAGCACACGAAGTATTATATAAATTTATGAAGGGACATTCTCATACTAGCATGGTTCTTTAAAGAGAAAGAAAAACACAAATGACACAAATCATGTGAACAAAACAAAAACCGAGGTATACCGATATTTGTTGAAGAAGAAAGATGGGATGCCAACCGGGGCATCCCCAAGCTTAGATGCTTGAGTATCCTCTGAAATATTTACTTGGGGTGCCTTGGGAATCCCCAAGCTTGAACTCTTGCCTCTCTTTATTCTTCTCATATTGATAACTCCTTGATCTTCGAACACTTCATCCACACAAAACTTTAACAAAAACTTTGTGAGATCCGTTAGTGTAATAAAGCAAATCACTACCTTTAGGTACTGTTGTGAACTCATTATAAATTCATATTGGTGTAGTATATACTGTATTGCAACTCATCCATGGTTCATACCATCCAATACTACTCATAGATTCATCTAAATAAGCAAACAACACATGGAAAACAGAATCTGTCTAAAACAGGACAGTCTGTAGTAATCTTGAGGTTTAGTAAACTTCTGTAACTCCAAAAATTATGAAATAAATTTGGCAATTTTACCAATTTATACATAAGTAATGTGCAAAAAGTTTCAGATCCATTTGACTTTCCAGTAAAAAAATGTAAAATCACGCGCTACAGCCAAAATTTCTGTTTTTATTCTGCACATAGTAAACAAGCAATCTAATCATCCTAGAACCAAGACTTGGCACATTAGTTTTATAATACAATGGATATACACAAGGGGACAATTATTTACAGAGAAACTTCCATGAAAAATTCTACATTGTTTCCGTGAGCATGAACACAAGTGCTCAAGGTCGACCCTCACTTCTTCAATGCATAACTTTCCAATCACTTCTCTTTTTTGAAAAACTTTTTAGGCAAGAGAGGCAAGTAAATTTTTTTGGTATTTTAATTATTTCAATTTTTTTGTATGCTTCACCCACAACTAAACAGAAACAAAAAGGAAAAATAAAATCTACTTAGTGAAGAAAGCAAACAAGCACACACGAGAATATCAACCCCACGCTATTGCTCCCCGGCAACGGCGCCAGAAAAGAGCTTGATAATCCCCAAGTGCAAGGAATCATCGTAGCAATTTTTAAAGGTGGAAGTGATAAGTATGGAGTGTCGAACCCACAAGGAGCTAAAGGTAAGATCAATATTCTCTCAAGCCCTATCTACCACTGATACAACTCTACGTACACCGAACGTTTGCTTCCAACTAGCAACGAGAAATAAAATTACGTTGTGGGTATGAAGTGGATAGCTTTGCATGATATCGGAGAGGTAAAATATAAAAGTAGGTGTTGTTATCATGAAGTTAGAATATATTACTAAATATTATAAATAGCGAGTGTGGAATAATGGTGGATCGGTGTGCGGAATTGTCCTAGGCAATCGTTAACAAGACCGGTAATCACTATTGCAGTTTCATACGAGGGAGAGGCATAAGCTAACATACTTTCTCTACTTGGATCATATGCACTTATGATTGGAACTCTAGCAAGCATCCGCAACTACTAAAGATCATTAAGGTAAAACCCAACCATAGCATTAAAGCATCAAGTCCTCTTTATTCCCATACGCAACAACCCCCTTACTCGGATTTGTGTTTCAGTCACTCACCAACCCACTATAAGCGAATCATGAACGTACTGCAACACCCTACAGCGGGAACCCCTCATGCTTGCGCGACACGGAGGGCACCATAGGACAGCATCAAAGTAAAACATACAACTCATACCAATCTAGATCATCAATCAACGCAAAGACAAAAGATATCTACTCAAAACATCATAGGATGGCAACACATCATTGGATCATAATATGTGGCATAAAGCACCATGTTCAAGTAGGGATTACAGCGGGGTGCGGGAGAGTGGGCCGCGTAAAAGAGATGAGGGTGATGATGATGATGGTGATGTTGATGAAGACGATCACTGCGGCGATGATTCCCCTCCCGATGGCACTCCGGTGCCACCGAGAGAGGAGGAGAGGTTCTCCCCCTTGTACTTCCTCCTCCATGTGTTGGAAATATGCCCTAGAGGCAATAATAAATTAGTTATTATTATTATTATTATATTTCATTGTTCATGATAATCGTTTATTATCCATGCTAGAATTGTATTGATAGGAAACTCAGATACATGTGTGGATACGTAGACAACACCATGTCCCTAGTAAGCCTCTAGTTGACTAGCTCGTTGATCAATAGATGGTTACGGTTTCCTGACCATGGGCATTGGATGTCGTTGATAACGGGATCACATAGGAGAATGATGTGATGGACAAGACCCAATCCTAAGCCTAGCACAAGATCGTGTAGTTCGTTTGCTAAAGCTTTTCTAATGTTAAGTATCATTTCCTTAGACCATGAGATTGTGCAACTCCCGGATACCGTAGGAGTGCTTTGGGTGTGCCAAACGTCACAATGTAACTGGGTGGCTATAAAGGTTCACTACAGGTATCTCCGAAAGTGTCTGTTGGGTTGGCACGAATCGAGACTGGGATTTGTCACTCCGTGTAAACGGAGAGGTATCTCTGGGCCCACTCGGTAGGACATCATCATAATGTGCACAATGTGACCAAGGAGTTGATCAAGGGATGATGTGTTACAGAACGAGTAAAGAGACTTGCCGGTAATGAGATTGAACAAGGTATCGGGATACCGACGATCGAATCTCGGGCAAGTACTATACCGATAGACAAAGGGAATTGTATACGGGATTGATTGAATCCTTGACATCATGGTTCATCCGATGAGATCATCGTGGAACATGTAGGAGCCAACATGGGTATCCAGATCCCGCTGTTGGTTATTGACCGAAGAGTTGTCTCGGCCATGTCTGCATGACTCCCGAACCCGTAGGGTCTACACACTTAAGGTTCGATGACGCTAGGGTTATAGGGAAAGTATGTACGCGGTTACCGAATGTTTTTCGGAGTCCCGGATGAGATTCCGGACGTCACGAGGAGTTCCGGAATGGTCTGGAGGTAAAGATTGATATATAGGAAGTATGGTTTTGGCCATCGGAAGTGTTCCGGGCATCACTGGTAGTGTACCGGGACCACCGGAGGTGTCCGGGGGTCCACCAGGTGGGGCCACCAGCCCCGGAGGCCTACATGGGCCAATAGTGGGAAGGGACCAGCCCCTAGGTGGGCTGGGGCGCCTCCCACCAAGGCCCAAGGCGCCTCCAAGAGGGGAGGGGGCAAGCCCTAGGGCAGATGGGCCCTAAGGCCCACCTCAGATGCGCCTCCCCCTCTCCCCCTTGTGGCCGCCACCCTAGATGGGATCTAGGGCTGCCGCCACCCCTAGGGAGGAAACCCTAGGTGGGGGCGCAGCCCTCCCTCTCCCCCTATATATAGTGGAGGCAAAGGGGCAGCCCAACACATGAAGTTCTTCCCTGTTGGCGCAGCCCTACCTCTCCCTCCTCGTCTCTCGTGGTGCTTGGCGAAGCCCTGCTGGAGTTCCGCGCTCCTCCACCACCACCACACCGTCGTGCTGCTGCTGGATGGAGTCTTCCCCAACCTCTCCTTCTCCCCTTGCTGGATCAAGGCGTGGGAGACGTCTCCGTTCTGTACGTGTGTTGAACGCGGAGGTGCCGTCCGTTCGGCGCTAGGATCATCGGTGATTTGGATCACGACGAGTACGACTCCATCAACCCCGTTCACTTGAACGCTTCCGCTTAGCGATCTACAAGGGTATGTAGATGCACTCTCCTTCCCCTCGTTGCTAGATTACTCCATAGATTGATCTTGGTGATGCGTAGAAAATTTTAAATTTCTGCTACGATCCCCAACAGTGGCATCATGAGCTAGGTCTATGTGTAGTTTCTATGCATGAGTAGAACACAAGTTGTTCTGGGCATCGATTTTGTCAATTTGCTTGCCGTTACTAGTCTTATCTTGATTCGGCGGCATCGTGCGATGAAGCGGCCCGGACCGACCTTACACGTACTCTTACATGAGACTGGTTCCACCGACTGACATGCACTAGTTGTATAATGTGGCTAGCGGGTGTCTGTCTCTCCCACTTTAGTCGGATCGGATTCGATGAAAAGGGTCCTTATGAAGGGTAAATAGAAATTGGCATATCACGTTGTGGTTTTGGCGTAGGTAAGAAACGTTCTTGCTAGAAACCTATAGCAGCCACGTAAAAACTTGCAACAACAATTAGAGGACGTCTACCTTGTTTTTGCAGCATGTGCCGTGTGATGTGATATGGCCAAAGGATGTGATGAATGATATATGTGATGTATGAGATTGATCATGTTCTTGTAATAGGAATCACGACTTGCATGTCGATGAGTATGACAACCGGTAGGAGCCATAGGAGTTGTCTTAATTTATTTATGACCTGCGTGTCAACTTAAACGTCATGTAATTACTTTACTTTATTGCTAAAGCGTTAGCTATAGTAGTAGAAGTAATAGATGACGAGACAACTTCAAGAAGACACGATGATGGAGATCATGATGATGGAGATCATAGTGTCATGCCGGTGACAACGATGATCATGGAGCCCCGAAGATGGAGATCAAAAGGAGCAAAATGATATTGGCCATATCATGTCACTATTTGATTGCATGTGATGTTTATCATGTTTTACATCTTATTTGCTTAGAACGATGGTAGCTTAAATAAGATGATCCCTCACTAAAATTTCAAGAAAAGTGTTCCCCCTAACTGTGCACCTTTGCGAAGGTTCGTTGTTTCGAAGCACCACGTGATGATCGGGTGTGATAGATTCTAACGTTCGAATACAACGGGTGTAAGCCAGATTTACACACGCAATATACTTAGGTTGACTTGACGAGCCTAGCATGTACAGACATGGCCTCGGAACACGGAAGACCGAAAGGTCGAACATGAGTCGTATAGAAGATACGATCGACATGAGATGTTCACCGTTGATGACTAGTCCGTCTCACGTGATGATCGGACACGGCCTAGTCGATTCGGATCATGTTTCACTTAGATGACTAGAGGGATGTCTATTTGAGTGGGAGTTCATTAAATAATTTGATTAGATGAACTCAATTATCATGAACATAGTCTAAATTGTCTTTGCAAATATGTTGTAGATAAATAGCTCACGTTGTAGCTCCCTGTTTCAATACGTTCCTAGAGAAAGATTAAAGTTGAAAGATATTGTAAGCAATGATGCGGACTAGGTTCGTAGTCCGAGGAGTGTCCTCACTGCTACATAGAAGGCTTACGTCTTTGATGCACCGCTCGATGTGCAAACCCCTACAACGTCGTCTGTGGATGTTGTGAACACCTGACAGACACATCCTGATGACTACTTGATAGTTTAGTGCACCATACTTTACGGCTTAGAATCGGGATTCCAATGACGTTTTGAACGCCATAGAACATATGAGATGTTCCAAGAGCTGAAATTGGGATTTCAGGCTCATGCCCGTGTTGAGAGGTGTGAGACCTCTGACAAGTTCTTTTGCCAACAAGATGGAGGAGAATAGCTCAGCTAGTGAGCATTTGCTCAGAATGTCTGGGTGCTACAATCACTTAAATCAAGTGGGAGTTAAACTTCCAGATAAGATAGTGATTGATAGAGTTCTCTAGCCACTATCACTAAGCTACTAGATCTTCGTGAAGAACTATGACATGCAAGGGATGGAGTTGATCCCGGAGCTGTTCGCGGTGCTTAAGACCGCAAAAGGTAGAAATCAAGAAGGAGCATCAAGTGTTGATGGTTTAACAAGACCACTGACTTCAAGAAGAGCAAGGGCTAGAAGGGAAACTTCATGGATGGCAAACCAGTTGCCGCTCCAGTGAAGGAACCCAAGGTTGAACCCAAACCCGAGACTAAATGCTTCTATTGTAAGGGGAACGGTCACTGGTAGCGGAATTACCCCAAATGCATGGTAGATAAGAAGACTGGCAACTTTAACAAAGTATATATGTGTTATTGATGTGTACCTCACTAGTACTCCTGGTAGCACCTGGGTATTGGATACCGGTTTAGTTACTATTATTGGTAACTTGAAGCAAAAGCTACAGACTAAACGGAGACTGGCTAAGAGCAAGGTGACGATGTGTGTTGGAAGTGTTTCCAAAGTTGATGAGATCACCATCACATGCTCCATCTGCCTTCGGGATTAGTATTGAACCTAGATAAATGTTATCAGGCGTCTACGTTGAGAATGAATATGATTAGATCATGTTCATTGCAATACGGTCATTCATTTAAGTTAGAGAATAATGGTTATTCTGTTTACATGAATGATACCTTTCATGGTCATGCACCCTATGTGAATGGTTCATTGAATCTCGGTCGTGGTAATACACATGTTCACGCCAAAAGATGTAGAGTTAATAATGATAGTACCACTTCTCGTGGCACTGCCGCTTAGGTCATATTGGCGTAAGATGCATGAAGAAACTCCATGTCGATGGATGTTTGGAGTCACTTAATTTTGAATCACTTGACACATGCGAGCCATGCCTCATGGGCAGGATGACTAAGACCCCGTTTTCAGGTACAATGAAATGGGCAAGTGACTTGTTGGAAATCATGCATGCTGATGCGTGTGATCCAATGAGAATTGAAGTGTGCGGTGGATATCGCTATTTTCTCATCTTCACTGACAATTTGGGTAGATATAGGTATATCTACTTAATGAAGCACAAGTCTGAAACGTTTGAAAAGTTCAAGAGATTTCAGAGTGAAGTTAAGAATCATCATAACAATAAGATCATGTTCCTACGATCTGATCAAAAGGGGTTTTTCTAAGTTATGAGTTTGGCAATCACTTAAGACATTGTGGAATTGTTTCACAGTTGAAGCCACCTGGAACACCACAAGTTAATGGTGTGTCCGGACATCGTAATCGAACCTTATGAGATATGGTGCGATCTATGATGTCTCTTACCGATCTACCGTTTCATTTTGAGGTTATGCGTTAGAGATAGCTGCATTCACTTTAGATAGGACACCATCTAAGTCCGTTGAGATGACGTCGTGTGAACATTGGTTTGGCAAGAAACCAAAGTTGTCATTTCTTAATGTTTGGGGCTGCGATGCTTAGGGCTTCAGCCGGAGAAGCTCGAACCCAAAGCGGACAAACACATCTTCATAGGATACCCAAGGGTGACAGTTGGGTATACCTTCTATCTCAGATCCGAGGGCAAATTGTTTGTCACTCAGAACGGGTCCTTTCTCGAGAAGGAGTTTCTCTCGAAAGAATTGAGTGGGAGGAAGATAGAACTTGATGAGGTTGTCGAACCTTTACTTCAACCAGAGAGTGATGCAACACAGAAAGATGTTTTCTGTGGCGCCTATGTCTGTTGAATAGGAAGTTAATGATAGTGATCATGAAGCTTTGGATCAAATTGCTATCGAACCTCGCAGGTCGACAAGGATATGTACAACTCCTGAGTGGTACGGTAATCCTGTCTTAGATATCATGTTGTTAGACAACAATGAACATACGAGCTATGGAGAAGCGATGGTGGGCCCGTATTCCGACAAATGGTTAGAAGCCATGAAATCCGAGATAGGATCCATATATCAAAACAAAGTATGGACTTTGGTGGACTTGCCCATTGATCGGCAAGCCATTGAGATAAATGGAGCTTTAAGAAGAAGACGAACGTGGGCGGTAATGTTACCGTCTATGAAGCTCGACTTGTGGGAAAGAGTTTTTTCACAAGTTCAAGGAGTTGACTACGATGAGAATTTCTCACCCGTAGCGATGCTTAAGTCCGTTGGAATCATGTTAGCATTAGATGTATTTTTCGTTTATGAAATCTTACAGATGGATGTCAAAAACAAGTTTTCTTACCAGTTTTCGTAAGAAAAATTGTATATGATACAATAAAAGGTTTTGTCGATCCTAAGGATGCTAAAAGGTATGCTGGCTCCAGCAATCCTTCTATGGACTAGAGCAAGCATCTCGGAATCAGAATATATGTTTTGATGGAGTGATCAAAGCTTTTAGGTTTATACAATGTTTGCTAGAAACTTGTATTTACAAGAAAGTGAGTGGGAGCACTACAACATTTCTGATAAGTATATGTGGATGACATATTGTTGATCCGAAATAATGTAGAATTTCTGGAAAGCATAAACGGTTGTTTGAAGAGTGATTTTCAAAGGAAGACCTGGATAAAGCTGCTTACATAGTGGGCATCAAGATCTATAGAGATAGATCAAGACGCCTGATGATACTTTCAAAGAACGCACACCATGACATGTTTTTGAAGGAGTTAAAAATAGATCAGTCAAAGAAGGGGTTCTTGCCTGAGTTGTAAGGTGTGAAGCTGAGTAAGACTCAAAGCTTGACCACGGCAGAAGAAAGAAGAAGGACGAAGGTCGTCCCCTATGCTCTTGTCATAGGCTCTATACGGTATGCCATGCTGAAGTACCGCACCTAATGTGTGCCTTGCCACATGTCTGGCAAGAGGGTACAAAGGTGATCTAGGAGTGGATCACCAAATAGCAGTCAAAATTATCATTAGAGGAATAAGGAAATGTTTCTCGGTTATGGAGGTGATAAAGAGTTCGACATAAAGAGTTACGTCAATGCAAGCTTAACACCTATCCAGATAGCTCTGAGTAGAGATACCGGATACGTATAATGGAGCAATAATTTGGAATAGCTCCAAGTGGAATGTGGTAGCAGCATCTACGATATAAAGTTTTGCGAAATACATAGGGATATGAATATGGCAAGACCCGTTGACTGCAACCTCTCTCACACGCATAACATGATCAAACCCAGAACTCTTTGAGTTTTAATCACATAGTGATGTGAACTAGATCATTGAGTCTAGTAGACTCTTGGATGTTGATCACATGGCGACGTGACCTGTGAGTATTAATCACATGGCGATGTGAACTAGATTATTGACTCTAGTGCAAGTGGGAGATTGTTGGAAATATGCCCTAGAGGCAATAATAAATTAGTTATTATTATTATATTTCATTGTTTATGATAATCGTTTATTATCCATGCTAGAATTATATTGATAGGAAACTCAGATACATGTGTGGATACATAGACAACACCATGTCCCTAGTAAGCCTCTAGTTGACTAGCTCGTTGATCAATAGATGGTTACAGTTTCCTGACCATGGGCATTGGATGTCGTTGATAACGGGATCACATCATTAGGAGAATGATGTGATGGACAGGACCCAATCCTAAGCCTAGCACAAGATCGTGTAGTTCGTTTGCTAAAGCTTTTCTAATGTCAAGTATCATTTCCTTAGACCATGGGATTGTGCAACTCCCGGATACCGTAGGAGTGCTTTGGGTGTGCCAAACGTCACAACGTAACTGGGTGGCTATAAAGGTTCACCACAGGTATCTCCGAAAGTGTCTGTTGGGTTGGCACGAATCGAGACTAGGATTTGTCACTCTGTGTAAACGGAGAGGTATCTCTGGGCCCACTCAGTAGGACATCATCATAATGTGCATAATGTGACCAAGGAGTTGATCACGGGATGATGTGTTACGGAACGAGTAAAGAGAGTTGCCGGTAACGAGATTGAACAAGGTATCGGGATACCGACGATCGAATCTCGGGCAAGTACTATACCGATAGACAAAGGGAATTGTATACGGGATTGATTGAATCCTTGACATCGTGGTTCATCCGATGAGATCATCGTGGAACATGTAGAAGCCAACATGGGTATCCAGATCCCGCTGTTGGTTATTGACCGGAGAGTTGTCTCGGCCATGTCTGCATGACTCCCGAACCCGTAGGGTCTACACACTTAAGGTTCGATGACGCTAGGGTTATAGGGAAAGTATGTACGCGGTTACCGAATGTTTTTCGAAGTCCCGGATGAGATTCCGGACGTCACGAGGAGTTCCGGAATGGTCTGGAGGTAAAGATTGATATATAGGAAGTATGGTTTTGGCCACCGGAAGTGTTCCGGGCATCACCGGTAGTGTACCGGGACCACCGGAGGGGTCCGGGGGTCCACCAGGTGGGGCCACCAGCCCCGGAGGCCTACATGGGCCAATACTGAGAAGGTACCAGCCCCTAGGTGGGCTGGGGCGCCTCCCACCAAGGCCCAAGGCGCCTCCAAGAGGGGAGGGGGCAAACCCTAGGGCAGATGGGCCCTAAGGCCCACCTCAGGTGCGCCTCCCCTTCTCCCCCTTGTGGCGGCCACCCTAGATGGGATCTAGGGCTGCCGCCACCCCTAGGGAGGAAACCCTAGGTGGGGCGCAGCCCTCCCTCTCCCCCTATATATAGTGGAGGCAAAGGGGCAGCCCAACACATGAAGTTCTTCCCTGTTGGCGCAGCCCTACCTCTCTCCCTCCTCGTCTCTCGTGGTGCTTGGCGAAGCCCTGCTGGAGTTCCGCGCTCCTCCCCACCACCACGCCGTCGTGCTGCTGCTGGACGAAGTCTTCCCCAACCTCTCCTTCTCCCCTTGCTGGATCAAGGCGTGGGAGACGTCTCTGTTCCGTACGTGTGTTGAATGCGGAGGTGCCGTTCGTTCGGCGCTAGGATCATCGGTGATTTGGATCACGACGAGTACGACTCCATCAACCCCGTTCACTTGAACGCTTCCGCTTAGCGATCTACAAGGGTATGTAGATGCACTCTCCTTCCCCTCGTTGCTAGATTACTCCATAAATTGATCTTGGTGATGCGTAGAAAATTTTAAATTTCTGCTACAACCCCCAACACCATGGCCTCCCCCCTAGATGGGGAGAGGTTATCCCTCTGGTCCTTGGCCTTCATGGTGATGATGGCCCCTCTAGGATCCTCCTCCATGCCCTCCGGTGATGACGGCCCCCTCCGGCAGGGTGCCAGAGAGGGCCTAGATTGGTTTTCGGTGGCTACGGAGGCTTCTGGCGGCGGAACTCCCGATCTAGGTTAATTTTCCGAGGTTTTTGTATTTATAGGAATTTTTGGCGTCGGTCTCACATCAAGGAGGTGCCCGAGGCGTCCACGAGGCAGGACCACACGCCGGGTGGGGTGGGCGCGCCCCCCACCCTCGTGGACGCCCCGAGACTCCCCTGGCCCAACTCTTTTACTCTGGGGTCTTTTTTTGGTCCATAAAACCGTCAAAAATTGGCACGTCAATTGGATTCCGTTTGATATTCCTTTTCTATAAAACTCAAAAACAAGGAAAAAACAAAAACTGGCACTGGGCACTAGGTTAATAGGTTAGTTCCAAAAATCATATAAAATAGCATATAAATGCATATAAAACATCCAAGGTTGATAATATAATAGCATGAATACTTCATAAATTATAGATACGTTGGAGACGTATCAGCAGATAACTGGACATCAATGTTCGCGGTATTGTAGGCAACTGGACATCAATGTTCGTAGTATTGTAGGCAACTGAGCATCACTGATAGGCAACTGAATATCCATGGTAGGCAACTGAGCAACCATGGTAGGCCAGTTGTGATAATTTTAACAAAATTTATTGATACACATAGTGCAATGAAGTTACTTGTATGTAGCACTAAAGGTGCCTCGTATTTTTGTGTGATTTTCTCATTTTTACACAAACCAAAATAATAGATAGTCTTACTAGGCAAAAAAATGAAGTTGCTTTCCTATAGCACTAAAGTTGCCTCTATCGTACCCAAAGTTGCCTCGAAAAGAAGTTTGATGAAACCTATCTATATGAGATCTAGTTTTGAAGAACTCGTCGCGAGAAACCCAGCTATGAAAGCGAAATTAGATTCCGATGCTTAAATCAAAAGTTATAGCCTTTTAAACTTTTTGGACCTCCAAATAAATACACATGGGACAAGATTCCTTATTTGGTGGGCTTCATCGGGCGCGCCAGCAGCTCTTTTCATATTTGAAAGAGCGCTTGATCCCATCAACGGGCGCTCGGACACCTGCTAGCTACATCCATATATATATATATATATATATATATATATATATATATAATAGTACATAATTGAAGGACAGAAGTCTCTCCTAAAGATAAGATGGAAAACGAATTATTACAAAAACCTAACTACCAAATACATGAACTTAAAAATATCTCCAACAGGTTTATCAAAAAAAATTATCTCCAACAGTGGCCGGTATGGTCTCGCGGCCACTTGTTCACCCGCTGGAACCGAAAGCAAGGGCACTGCCATCAGGTCAGGTCAGGATCTGATGTGCTTGTGCTTTAATTATTCCATGATCTATCTATCTATCTCGAGTAGTAGATCTGAAATTATTCCCCGCACAACAACAACAACAAACAAAAAAGGATCTGCAATTATTCCTCTCTATCTACAGTGAGAAACAACGTCGCCTCCCTATCTGGCTCGCGCACAAACACCCATCTAATCTACTGATCGTGCGTTGTTTCTCACTCTAGTGTGTGCAGTGTCAATCAGCTCCTCGTTGAAATTAAAAGAAATCCCCACCAACCATCACTCACAATCCATCAACTCATCTTTCTGACATTGCACACACTCACCAGCCACCGGCACTCACGCACGCGGCCAACCCAAAGGCTGGACCGAAACCTGACCGAGCCGGCTCGTGTCCAGCCCGCGCATCAGGCATGCAAATTAAACTAGAGGTACTCGATCCTCAAAAAAATAAATAAAAAAGAACTAGAGGTACTCGAATAATCGATCGAATGCACACGCCACTAATGCTATGGACTAAGAGCATCGCCAACGCGCAGATCCCTGAACGTGTTGTGTCATCCAAAGTAGACCTCCGGCCGGCGGTCCGGATGTTTTCTTTTTTCGTAAACCGGAGACAAACTAGAGGGGCTTTGCGGACGTCCGGACGGACCGGACCGTTGCCACGCCCGTGTCTGATCACCCTGGCCCACCAAAAACCCTTCTCCTCGTCCGCGTGTGTTTTCACCTGGCGCCACCTGTGCCGCTCCGCAATGACGCCGACGCAGAGCAGATGCAACTTCTCACCGGCGCCATTATTGAAGCGTCGCACCGGCCGAGAGAGCCGCCCACGCCGCATCCCCGATCTTCATGTGGTTGTTCAATGTCCGAGCGGTATTTGCTGTACGAGACGGGACGGATTTCTATGACGCCCGTTTAATGTCCGATCGTCCGTATGTCGCCATTAAGCAGGCTCATCGGCTTAGGAACCAACTCTGGCGCCGCTCATTGACGAACCCGGGCGCTTGGCTTCACCGGAATCCGCTATTTAAAGGTGGCCACACCCGGCTAACTCTATAGTACAACACATCTGCTCCACATCTTCTTTCTTTGCTCCACATCCGCCATGACCGCGAGCGGGAATGCTCTGGGGGATAGTTTGTCCTCGGAGATGAAGCACGAGGTTGCTGCTCTTGCAGCCAGCTCGACCGAGGTCTCCGACAATGACCCTACGGGCTTCGACGACGATATGGCGCCTGGCCATGGAGCAGGCACAAGCGCACTACGACGACGTCATAGCGGAGGAGGAGCCGGCGCATATGTCGGTGTTCCGACAGACGCAGGAGGAACAGAGGTAGAACATGTTCCTCCTCAAGCAACACCGGCTTGCGGAGGGCCAAATATACGACAAGCGCGCAAGCAAGGCGGTCGTGGCCGCCATGGCCGCAGCGAACCTGAACTTAGTTGCAGAGCAGCAGGCGCTGTACGAGGCCACGCACGCTCAACGCATTGCTCGCAACACAGAGCCGACACAGCAGGACACGGACACGGCCGCCGGCTATGCGTCCTGCGCGCTGCCGTCCAACTTTCAAGGGCGGACGTGGTAGGTGAACAGCGACAGACCGCCCATGTTCATCATTGACCTCACGTCCACCGGCACAGGCGATATACAGGTCGCGGACCCTTTGAGGATGAGTAGGGCATAGGAGGTGGCAGGGCATTGTGTCCCAAATGGGCCGGTCCGTCTCCCATGTTCTACTCTTCCTCGCCGGAGACTGCAACTTCACTTCTCTGGTGTTAAATCCCCGCCACTGTTATCATGGAGATGGCAGATGAAGGACGTGGTCGCTGATGCGAAATACAAAGGAAGTGGACGATAGCCGCCGCCGTAGGATAGTTTAGGGTTAGTTTTTCCCCTAAATGTTTGAAATGTGAAAATCCACTATTTGCATGAAGCTCATCCGGTTTATATGAAAATTCGCTGTGTTTGCATAGATTTCATCCGGTTAGTTGAAACGGTATTTCACAGCATTGGATGGCCGGTTTCCGCATCCGTGACGTACCGATCTCCCTGTTTGTGAATGGATGCCGAAGCAAATATGTGGGTCAACATTGTAGATGATAGCACTAACACGTCCATGACGTCCTAGCTAGAATCACTCCAGAACTTGACCGGCCACTACCAATAAACTTGTGTATGGATGTTGCATGCAACTAATAATTTTCTATCTACATGCACGGCTGCACGCCTATGTCTAGCACTAACAAACTAACTGACTTACCGATTTTTCTCTACTAATTTGTCCAGCCGCTTGATCCATCATGCGCTTGCTTGCCGTCGGCAGTGCTGCATCGCACAACACCACGACATCACACCTTGCACCGTTGCACGCCACATCATACGGCAGTTAACATCTCGCCCGGCCTACCTCCTTATGCTCTTGGAAACTTTAGAAGGAGAGGAACGCTAGGGTCTTTCGAAACGTCTCTGCGCCTTGGATGATTCTCATGGAAAAAATCATGATGAGGCGACGTTGTGGGCTTTGGCGGGTGCCAAAGGGCTGGGAGTAATTTTACATCGCGACTAATTGTTTTCTTCGCATTTGTACGGCCATTGATTGGCTGTGGTCCTCGGACCTTGTTACAACTCTCTCTTAATTAATGAAATGCCAAATTTTTTACCTTGTTTCAAAAAACAAACAAATATGCAAATACAAGTAGTAATCAAGATAAAGCTAACAGATATATAGTTCATCCAACAAATGGATCATGAACGAAGGTTACCGCCTAAGCTGCGTATCTGCCATGCGACGTTTCCTTTTAGTCTGCATATATAAGTTGTCCAAAGTCAAACTTTGTAAAGAAAATAAATTTTATACATGGAGTGAAAAAAGAAGGAAGGGAGTATCTCAAACAAGGCAAGGCAAATGGCCCGGCCAGTACGTGTTACGTACGTTTGGGACCTCCAGCAGATAATATATAAACTCACCCCAAGTGCCTGTCTGGCTGTCTCAACATTCATTCCACCCTCCATCACCTGGATCGTACCCTCCACGAACTAGCTCGAGATAGACCCCAGATTTTCCTTATCAAAAAGGAAAAACTCAGAAGCTCAGAAACCTAGCTAAAAGCTATGGCCATGGTTATCTCCTCCGGTGTTCAAGCTCCTTGCTCTCTCCTCATGGCAACCTTGATGCTGCTCATTGTCCAGGCGCAAAGCTTCACCAGGCACTACAATTTCAATGTATGTGTGCCACAGATTTACGCATGCGTTTCCGGCCGTAAGCTATCTTGCTTTCTCACGTCATGCTCATGCGTCTTCTTCCAAACCTTAACCCCGGTATATGCAGGTGCAAATGGCCAACGTGACGAGGCTGTGCGCCACCAAGAGCATCGTAACGGTGAACGGGGAGTACCCCGGCCCGGCGCTCGTGGCGAGGGAAGGCGGCCGCGTCGTTGTCCGCGTCACCAACCATGTCGCGCGCGCACAACATGACGCTGCACTGGCACGGCGTCCGGCAGCTGCGAAACGGCTGGGCCGACGGGCCGGCGTACATCACCTAGTGCCCGATCCGGACGGGCCAGACCTACGTCTACAACTTCACCTTCTCCGGGCAGCGTGGCACGCTGTGGTGGCACGCGCACATTTCGTGCCACCGTCTATGGCGTCATCGTCGTCCTTCCCAAGCACGGCGTGCCTTACCCGTTCGCCGCGCCGCACATGGAGGTTCCGGTCATCTTCGGTGAATGGTGGAGGGCGGACACGGAGGCGGTGCTCAGCCAGGCGCTCCAGACGGGCGGACCCCCGAATGTCTCCGACGCTTTTACGATAAATGGGCTTCCTGGGCCACTGTACAACTGCTCCGCCAAAGATACATGCTTTGTGGTTGGTTAATCAAGTGCCTCAAAATAGGAGGAAAAAGTGTTACCTTTTTGTTACTAAAATAATATAGTGCATATAGATTTGGGTAATACCATTTGGTTCCTGGGTGTATATACACCACATATGTGGGAAAAATAATAAATAAAATAAAAGTCAAAAAAGTTAGAACTTATTTTTAGAATAAACTTGACTTTCCTTCGCACCAGTGTGTAAACTTTCACGAACAAACAAACGTTGACTTCAGGGGAAAAATATCAAAAATTATTGCTATTGTAGGGTCACCATTCACACTATTTTGCTCAATTTTTTTGTTTTTTTCTAAAAGAAGTCAACGGGGGGTTTTACTTTTTGTGGAAAACTTTTTTACAAGTACAATTGAAGGTCAATTTTATTTAAAAATATTTTCAGAATTTTTGACTTTTTATTTAATTACTAAATATGTTTGCCATATAGGGTGTATATACACCCATAGACCAAAAGTCCACCTACATATAGAATTTTCCTAGGTCAAGTTTTATTAAGTTTGTAGAAAAAATATAAATATTTAAAATACCAAATAGACATGACATAAAAATGTATTTCATGATGAATCTAATGGTCTTGATTTGGCATTGTAGATGTTGACAGATTTTTCCACAAACTTGATCAAATTTTGACTTGAAACAAAACTGCCATGCACGCTCTCTTTCAGTTTTTAAATGCAATGACATGACATATGGTAATAAGAAGTAATCTACTAGTAGATCTTAATGACCCTACACCTTAACTGGGCTAGATTAAGCATGCTTTCTATTCTGCCTAGCCAATGTCATGGATTTGTAAAACGTGCAAACTAATATAGAGATGGCGTACATGATGACACACGCAGACACTTTCAGACTGAAGGTGGAACCCGGGAAACGTACATGCTGCGCCTCATCAATGCCGCGCTCGACGACGAGTTCTTCTTCTCCGTCCCCAATCACACACTAACCATCGTCGAGGTCGATGCCGTTTATGTCAAGCCTTTCACAGTCAAGACTCTGATCATCTCACCGGGCCAGACCGCCAATGTCCTCCTCACCACCAAGCCGTTGTACCCTAAGGCCAACTTCTACATGTTGGCCGCCTTCTACCTAGGGTACCAAAATCCTAGGGACCCCCTAAGGCCTAGCACCATCAACAACACCACCGCTGCTGGTATTCTCGAGTACCAGAATCCGGGCTCCCCCTCCGCGCCAAGCTCTGACGAAGACTTGCCACTGTTCAAGCCGACGCTTCCGCGGTTCAACGACACCGGCTTTGTCGCCAACTTCGCCTCCAAGCTCCGCAGCCTTGTCACGCCGCAGTACCCGGCGGCCGTGCAATGGTCGGTTGACAAGAAGTTCTTCTTCACGGTCGGCATGGGCACGTTCCCGTGCCCCATGGACACGGCGTGCCAAGGGCCCATCAATGGAACGCGGTTCGTGGCAGCCGTGAACAACGTCTCCTTTGTGCCTTCCATGGCGCTCCTTCTTTTTTTTTAGCATCAGTACAGACACAAGCGCTCATATACACGCGCATACACTCACCCCTATGAACGCATACACGCACATCCTACCCCTATGAGCACCTCCGAGAGACTGAGCCGGCATATCATCTTGAGATTTACGAAGTCACCGTAGGCGCCTCGTCGTCAACAGAAACGTCTCCTCCCACTGAAAGCGCATCGCCGGAAATCCTGAAATAAATCCAGGAATAATGCGAGCACCAGGATTTGAACCCTGGTGGGTTGGGGATACCACTGTCCACCTAACCACCAGGAATAATGGCGCTCCTTCAGTCGCACTACTTTGTCGGTATGTTGCAGGGCGTCTATGGGCCCGACTTTCCGGCCATTCGGCGCTCGACGCTCGCGATGCGCTCTTCTTCTCCCCCTCCAAAGCCCCGCGCGTGCCGGCGCCGGCGACCCGCACCCATGGACGCACGCGTCGGCACCCCGCTCACCCCATCCTATAGCCGCAACCCCCCGCCCCCGCCGCCGCTGCCACAAACCCTAGCCCAGGTGGCGTTGGCCTCGCCTCCGCCGGAGCTCCTCCGACCAGCGGCCTCGCGCGCGGCCTCTTCATGTCGTCGCGGATGACCTCGGCGGCGGGTGGCGTCGCGCTGGCGCCGGCCCGAGCCGCCGCCCCCTCCTCCTCAAAGCTCCCCAATGCGGCGCGGCCAAAGAAGGGCAAGACATTGGCGAAGAAAAATAAGGCGGCGGACGGCTCCGTCACCTCCAAGGCGAGGAGGAAGAAGCTTACGGGGCGTGCGACGGGCGCGGCGGCTGCCGAAGCACCGGCAAGCTCACTCGTTGAGCCGGCGGCCGGCGCGCACAACATGTTCGACGAAATGCCTCCAAGGTAAAAAAATTCTAACTTTTCATTTTTTGTTATTTTTTGAATGCATTCGTCACATATAGATAGCTTATTTGCATTGTGCGAAAAAATTTGTAGTCTCAATGATGATGCATACATGTTAACGATGGGTGTTGGCTCCAACAATTCGCATTGGTCTCAAACCAATGACATGCATTTTGAAGACCATGAGTTCGAGGTGGACGAGGAGGGTGAGGGCATTGTCGACGCACCGAAAGGAAGAGCGGGCAATTACACCAACGCCGATGACATCTTACTATGCAATACTTGGTTGCAAGTGTCGAGGGATCCATCCGTTGGAGGTGATCAAAGTAGAGATGCTTATTGGAACTGGATGAAGGAACACTTTGATGCTCGCAACGTGAGTGGAATTGACCGCTCCAACCGATCACTTAGGTCCCGGTGGTCGACAATCAACTCGGATTGTCAAAGGTGGGCGGCCTGTCAAAAGGCGGTTGACAAGTTGAACCCAAGTGGCACAAATGAGGACGATAGAGTAAGTGCCATTTCATCTTACATGTTGGTGCTAACTTGCTTTGTTTTGCTTGTTGTTGGTGCTAACTTGCTTTGTTTTTATGTAGTACAACATTGCACAAAACTTGTTCAAAGAAGAGGAGAGGAAAACCAAGAAGGGGAAGATCAAGAAAGGAAGGGTATTTACTTTGCCTCATTGCTATGAAGTGTTGAAGGATGATGAGAAATGGAAGAAGCGTGAAGATTTGGATGATTTGCATTTGAGCGACAAACAGAAGCGAATAATTAAGTTGGATGATGATGAGGAGGAGGATGATGCATCAAGTGATGACGGCAAGAGAAGCCCCACACCCAACTCGGTTTCATAATCGAAGCCAAAGCGACCGGATGGGTGCAAGAAAGACAAAACCGAAAAGAAGAAGAGTGTAAGTGCATCTAGTGCCACCCCTAGTTGGTTTTGGAGTATTGACGACAAACCTAGTTGAGGGACTAATGTGTTTGTGAGAATTGCAGGATAACACAGGTAGAAGTCCCTCATTGATTCGGTTTTCCTACCAGAGATGACCCCTAAAAATGTAAGAAGACATTGAAGTCAAAGGTGGTATATGAAGACATTCACATTGAAGACTATGACAAGATAAGACATCGCATGAAGACTATGGAGCGCGAAGACTTAGTTCTTTCGTCGTTCTTTTTCTTTTTTGTTGAGTCATAGGAACCACCATACTGTTAAGTGGGGTCCAAGTGAACCAGTCAGAATGACTGAAGTGATGCTTAACCAAAATCCTATGTCTTCGAGTGAAGACTATGAGAGCAAATCTTGTCCAGAGTTGGATAAGTCAGCTTTGCTTGTAGCTCAAGTAAAGTTGGCGTGTGTGTTTGAAATTTGACCGTTGGAACACGTGTCAGTTCCTTAGTGACCCAGGGTCATTTCAGACAAATCAGGTCGGGTTGCCTAGTGGCTATAAATAGCCCACCCCCTACAACCATAAACGGTTGGCTGCTCGGAGTTAGTACACGGCTTTTGTCGTTTGAGAGCAACCCACCTCGAAGCCTTTGAGAGAGAATTCCTTGCGAGGATAAATCCCTAAACACCCAGAGCCAAAGAGTGTTAGGCATCACTTAAGTCTTCCTGTTTGTGTGATCTGAAGACTTATTACACTTGAGGACTGTGAATCCTCCAGCCGGTTAGGCGTCGCGTTCTGAGCATCCAAGAGTAATTGTGGATCGCCGGTGAACAAAGTCTGTGAAGGTTTGGAAGTCTACCTTGAAGACTTACCAGAGTGATTGGGCGAGGACTGGGTGTCCTTAGCTCAAGGGGAATAAGGTGAAGACGAGGTCTTCTGAGTTGAATCTCAGCCTCCCTAACCAGACGTACAGTTGTCACAGCAACTGAAAGTGGTCCAACAAATCATTGTCTTCAATGAGTCACTGGTTTCATCCTTTCCTTCCCTTTACTTACTGTTGGTCCTTGTGAAGTCATTGTATGATTGCTTTATCTTTTGTCTTCACTGAGTGACTGCTTGTTCTGATTGGCTTCACAATATCTTCCTACCTGATCTTTACTGCCTAGCTGCTATTAGTCATTGTGCTTTCACTCCATTGAATACTTGACTCTGGTTTGCCTAGTGTAGTCTACCTTCCGCTGCATGGTAATAGGTTTATTTCTATCATTTGTCTTCGAAACTTCCATGTTTTGAAGACTTTTATAAAAAGTCGCCTATTCACTCCCCTCTAGTCGATCACTAGCACTTTCAATTGGTATCAGAGCTAGGTACTCCCTTGTTCTGTGTGATTCGGTTTAACCACCTGGAGTTTTAGCTATATTGACTGCAGGGATAATCAAAGTCTCCGCTGCGTGCCCAGTCTTCAATGGAACTGAATATCCCTACTGGAAGCATAAGATGCGCATGCATCTTGAAGCCATTGATGTCGACCTATGGTATGTCGTCAAGAATGGCGTTCCCAAGGCTGGTGAAGGTGTCACCGCTGCTGATGTCAAGAAGTTCATTCAACTGGACTCCACTGCCAAGAACATCATCTGTGGTCATCTGACCAAAGGACAGTATGGCCGTGTGAGTGCTTTGGAAACATCTAAGCTAGTCTGGGACTGACTCTCCAAGGTCAACGAAGGCGTCTCAACCCAGAGAGATCAGAGAATCAGTGTCCTTCGCAACCTCTTCAACCGCTTCAAGAGAAATGACAATGAGAATGTTCAGCTCACGTTTGATCGACTCACTGACATCACAAATGAGCTTCAAGCCCTCGGCGCCACTGAGATCACCAAGCATGAAGTTGTCAAGACACTCTTGAGATCACTTGACAGCTCGTTTGACACCCTAGCCCTGATGATTCAAGAACGTCCTGACTTCAAAACACTCGATCCGTCTGACATACTTGAGAGGCTCAACACACACGAGTTTCAGCTTTCTAAGAAAAGAGACATCTACGGTCTCAACTATGGGCGAACTCGTGCCTTGAAGGCAAAAGCTGTCTCCTCATCTGAAGAAGAGTCTGACAGCAGTTCTGATGATCCTGAAGACATTGGAAAGGAGCTTGCTATGCTTGTGAAGAAGTTCCAGAAATTCACCAAGAAGAAAGGCTTCAGAAAGTCCGATGAAGTTTCTGCTCATGACTACAAGAAGAGAACATGCCACAAGTGCAAGAAACCTGGCCACTACATCTCTGAGTGTCCGCAGTGGGACAATGAGAACAAGAAGAAAAAGAAGAGCAAGGAGTATGATTCTGACGACAAGAATAAGAAGAAATACTCAAAGTCTTCTTTCAAGTCCTCCTCAAAGTCTTCATCACACAAGAAGAGCTCATCTGGCAAGGCACGTGCGTTTGTTGGCAAGGAAATGGATTCAGAGGAGGAGTCCGCTTCTGAGGAGGTGGAGGTGGAGTCTGAGGAGGAGTCCGATTCTGGCGTTGCGAGTCTGGCTACAGCATACGTTGCCAAGTCCATCTTCAACACTGAAGACAATGACTCCGTCACTGACACCGATGCAAATGACAAGGACTACTCCGCTCCTACCTACTGCTTCATGGCACGCGGTGCCAAGGTAAACACACGCACTACTCACTATCAAACTTCCAGTGAAGATGACTCTGATTGTGGTTCCAAACCCAGCTACAAAACACTTGCTAAAATTGCAACTAAACAACAGAAAGCTATGGAACATATTCAAAAACTGTTAGAAAAAGCGATGACCTGTTAGACGCTGAAATGACTCGATCTCAGTCCTTAATTGAAGACATAAAAAATCTTCACGTTAAGTATGAGGAACTTGAAAGTCGTCATGAAACGCTCTCAACAACTCATGAAAAGCTTTCCTATGATTATCTTCAAAGGAAGCAAGATCTTGAGAAATTGAGAGCGGCTCATGAAGATCTTCAAAAGAAAAATGAGTCACTTCGCGCCAAACAGATCAGTTCAGCTCAGGAAGGATTTGAACCACCATGTATTAAATGTATTGAGCATGACAACGCTACTTCTGTTGCTGGTTGTTCTACTGCTGCTACTATTGCAATATCTTCAACTGCTGATGTGCCAACTAACCCCTCTGCTGAGGATGCCACTGCTATTGCTGATGAGAATGCTAGGTTGAAGACATTGCTTGAAACAGGGATGTTCAAAAGCCTCAAAGGGCATCAGACACTATGTGATGTCCTCAAAAGGCAGATCCTGAACCGAAACCCTAGGGAAGAGGGTGTTGGGTTCGAAAGGAAAATGAATGCTGATGGATCTTACTGGAAACCTGAGCAGTACCCCAAAACCACATGGGTTGCTGCAAAGGGACCTTCAGTGGATCCATCCACCCTATCTGGCTTGACTTGTGCTAATCCCATTGTTATTGATGAATCCTTTGATGCAAACTATAAACTGTTTAAGAATCAGAAGGGTGAAGTGTTTGCTAGGTATATTGGTACTAACTGCAGGAATGGGCCGCCTATGAAGAAGGTCTGGGTGCCGAAAAGGTGTTTGGAGAATCTTTCTGTGAATGTCATCATGACACCACAGGTGAAGAAGACAAACCCCAGACCACAGATTTCATATGGTCCAAAGGCTTCATATAGACAGAGGACTCACCTGAGTCGCACTAACGCAAATGTTTTGCAGGGAAGCCATACTCAGGCCTGTGAATATGAGTGTGTTTCATCAAACCGCCATGTTCATAAGACCAAGACCTATTCTGCTTATTCTTATGAGTACTATTGTCCACCTGCAAGACTTTTTGCTAGGGCTCCAAAGCCAAAGTTCTCAGATGCTGCACTTAAACTCATTGCTTCGAAGCCACCCTTGAAGATGTGGGTGGCTAAGAAAGCTTAACTCTCTTTTGGAGGGAAAGGTCTCCAGCCGAAAACCAAAATCGTCTGAAGCTATTGTTGGGACCTTAAACATCTTGTAGGGCGCAAGATCAAATTCCCAAATGGTCTTATTATGTACTTTGTTCCTGAGTCGCTTGCGACTTGCCCTATCAGTCCTAATCTCGATCTAAGCTTTCATAATCCACTGGCTCGTCAAATGTTTTTGCTTCACAATTCTCTTCGTGAAGCCTATCCCCCTAACTGCACTGTAGGGTACGACACCAGCTGCTTCAGAATGGATTATTGATAGTGGGTGTACCAATCACATAACTGGCAAGCGAAGCCTTCTTATGGACTCAACCTTACGTCCGTCTGACAAAAGTCACATCACATTTGCTGACACTAGTAAAAGTAAGGTATTGGGTCTAGGTATAGTTGCAATCTCAAAGGATCAACACATGGATAAAGTCATGCTTGTTGAATCCCTTGGTTTCAACTTAATGTCTGTCTCAATGCTTTACGATTTAAACATGATTGTGATGTTTGGAAAATATCGTTGCTTTGTTCTAATGGAATCTGACAAGTCTCTAGTGTTTGAAGGGTATCGGAAAGATGATTTGTACGTGGTAGATTTCTCAGCAGGACCACAGCTTGCCGTATGTCTTCTAGCAAAAGCTTCAGAATGCTGGCTCTGGCATCGGAGGCTAGGGCATGCTGGCATGAGGAACTTGCACACTCTTGCAAGAAAGAAGTATGTCATAGGCATCGAGGGCGTCAAGTTCAAGAAGGATCACTTATGCGGTACCTGTGAAGCAGGAAAGATGACGAGGGCCAAGCATCTCTCGAAGACAATCATGACAACGACTCAACCCTTCGAACTGCTCCACATGGATCTTTTCGGTCTCACTCATTACTCAACTCTTACTACTACTGCTTGTCTCTATGGCTTTGTCACTGTTGATGATTATTCAAGATATACTTGGGTGCATATAATCCTCTACAAGACTGAAGTGCAGGATGTCTTCAGACGCTTCGCCAATCGAGCAATGAACAACTATGGCGTCAAGATAAAGCACATCAGAAGTGACAATGGCACTGAATTCAAGAACACTGACCTAGATACATATCTTGATACTTTGGGCATCACACATGAATTCTTAGCTCCGTACACGCCACAGCAGAATGGCGTCGTCGAATGCAAGAACAGAACACTTATTGAGATGGCTCGGACGATGCTTGATGAATACAAGACTCCAAGAAAATTCTGGCCTGAAGCCATTGATACTGCATGCCATATCATCAACCGTGTTTATCTTCACAAGCTTCTGAACAAGACTTCCTATGATCTCCTTACTGGCAAGAAGCCAAATGTCAGTTACTTCAGAGTATTTGGTGCCAGGTGCTGGATCAAGGATCCACATCACACTTCAAAATTTGCACCAAAAGCACATGAAGGTTTTATGCTTGGATATGGAAAGGATTCGCACTCCTACAGAGTCTTCAACCTCTTTCACTATAAAGTGGTTAAAACTGTGGACGTGCGGCTCGATGAGACTAACGGCTCGCAAAGAGAGCACCTGCCAAATGTGCTAGATGAAGTTTCATCCAGTGAATCAATCAAACTTATGGGAACTGGAGAAATCATACCTTCTGAAGCTCAGCCTGAAGAGGAACTTATCATCTCCGCACCTGATCAACCTGAAGACAATGATCAACCTGAAGACAATGCTCAGCCTGAAGACAATCCTTCTAATGATGACAATGATCAGCAAGAGCAAAATCTTCGTCCTGTACATCCTCGTGTTGCAAATGAAGTACAGATTGAGAGAATAATTGATAGCATCAATGCACCAGGTCCACTCACTCGTTCAAGAGCAACACAGCTAGCAAATTTCTGTGGGCACTTCGCATTTTTCTCAATATCTGAACCCAAGAAAGTTGATGAAGCCTTCATGGAACCTGAATGGATTCAAGCTATGCAAGAAGAGCTTCAACAGTTTGAGCTGAATAATGTATGGGAACTGGTTAAGCGTCCTGGTCCTCGCAAGCACAATATAATAGGCACCAAATGGATATATCGCAACAAGCAAGATGAGCATGGTCAAGTTGTCAGAAACAAAGCTCATCTCGTTGCTCAAGGATATACTCAAATTGAAGGGATTGACTTCGATGAGACATTTGCTCCTGTGGCTAGACTTGAAGCCATACGCATACTGCTGGCCTATGCAAATTATCATAACATTTTTCTGCATCAAATGGATGTGAAGAGCACTTTTCTCAATGGCAAGATTGACGAAGAAGTGTATGTTGCACAACCGCCTGGCTTTGAAGATCCAAAACATCCTGATATGGTGTACAAACTCAACAAGGCACTGTATGGCCTCAAACAAGCCCCTAGGGCTTGGTATGACACACTCAAAGACTTCCTGAAGAGCAAAGGCTTCAAACCTGGTTCCCTCGACCCCACTCTCTTCACAAAGACATATGATGGTGAACTGTTTGTGTGCCAAATATATGTGGATGACATTATCTTCGGCTGCACCAATTAGAAATACACTGACGAGTTTGGATATATGATGCAAGAGCAATACCAGATGTCCATGATGGGTGAGTTGAAGTTCTTCCTTGGTCTTCAAATACGTCAGCAACGCAACGACATCTTTATATCTCAAGAGAAATACCTCAAAGATTGCCTGAAGAAATTTGGAATGCAAGATTGCAAAGGCTACACGACGCCAATGCGAGCCAAACATCATCTGGGTCCCGACGACAATGGTAAAGAGTTCGATCAAAAGGTATACCGCTCCATGATTGGTTCCTTACTTTATTTATGTGCATCTAGGCCAGATATCATGCTTAGTGTTTGCATGTGTGCCCGGTTCCAAGCGGCACCAAAGGAATCGCATCACTTAGCTGTGAAGCGAATTCTCAGATATTTGGCTCACACCCCAACACTAGGATTATGGTATCCAAAGGGCTCAGAGTTTGATCTAGTTGGATTCTCGGATGCTGATTATGCTGGTGACAAGGTGGATCGCAAGTCTACATCAGGCACATGTCATTTTCTGGGACGATCACTTGTATGTTGGTCTTCAAAGAAGCAGAACTGTGTATCTCTCTCCACTGCTGAATCTGAATACATTGCTGTGCTCAGCTTCTATGGATGAAGCAAACACTCAAAGACTATGGCATTCACCTGAAGCAAGTACCACTCTACTGCGACAACGAAAGCGCCATCAAGATTGCCAACAACCCAGTTCAGCACTCGAAGACAAAGCACATTGAAATTCATCATCATTTTCTCAGAGATCATGTTGTGAAGGAAGATATTGATATCATACACGTCAACACTGAAGAGAAATTGGCAGATATCTTCACCAAGCCCTTGGATGAGAAGAGGTTTTGCAAGTTACGGTGTGAGCTAAATATCTTGGAATCCTCAAATGTCCTGTGATCAGGCACACATCCTAACACTTATGCACGTTGATGACTTAGATGTGCAACACACGAAGTAAAGTATATCTTCAATCAATGAAGACTTACATTCTGAGTGTGAATACATTAACGTGGAATTTGACTTTGGAGCGCCACGATAATTGTGCGCCGTGTCTGGGTCTAATACTTCTTATACGGTGGGTAACGCCACCACCAAATTCTTCTGTTTGAAGTGTTTTACCCATGGCGTTACATGTGCTATGTCTTCACATTTTGTTTGTCTTCATTTTCAACATGTCTTCACGATTATCTTCACTATATTGACTTGATTGTCTTCTGATATATACATACTAGTGTTCTGTCCTCTACAGCATTCACTTATAGCTACGTCTTCCTTGTTGAATCTTTTGAACTAAGTGAATGTGATCGGACCCTAATCTTTCTATGCTTTCTATCTCAAACTCTATCTGTCCAAATCATATGCATTCTATTGAAACTGTCGAATGTCTTCTCTGCGTCCTAGTCAGCAGAAGATACAGAGACAAATATTAAGTTTGTTTTCAATGCTAATTCCTTCACCTGAAACCCGGAGAAGTGGGAACGACCACCCGACAATCCAGGCGTGCGTGTGAACATGGAACAACCTCCGATATGTTGCATGATGGCCACGTGTCCTTCAGATGTGAATCGCCAGGGGCACCTGTGTAATAACATTGTGCCGTCCCTGTCCCTATAAATACACGCCTCACCACAGTCATTATCCTTTCTTCCACTCTCGCACAAACCCTAGCGCCACCGCTAGCCCTCGACGATGCCGGCGACGAAGCACTTAGCTGCCGCGACCTCACCGACGCCGTCTTCACGCCGGCCGCGGACATCGTCTTCTCCGCCGTCGCCGTAGGTGTCCTCTGTCGCCAAGTTAGGGCACGGACGATCGAACTGCTCGGCCTCCTCTCCCACTCCATCTAGCAGTTCTTCGTGTGGTAAATAAAACTTCCTTTTTACGGCCCCTTTGATCCTATAGATTCATCACTTTCTACCACAAGCAGTTTCTGTTCACACAAGTTGGATCTATTTCATATTGCATCTCATAATATGCCTAGTATGTTCACTTATGCTTCACAAAGTAGTTAGATTCCTCACTTGTACTTATTCGTGGATTCGTACAAATCTGGAACCAACTCTCTATCTATGAGTGAATGTCTTCGCACTATGAGGTCAATGTCTTCTAAACTGATTTATCTTCAAAATCTTCTGAGAATGCATATGACCTCTTCCCCTTCCCTCGCACCTTAATGCTGTCACAGGTACATGTCCGTGGGAGAATCTCTTGGTTCTCATAGTCTGCATTCGTTTGCAGAATTCTTACAGCATCACATTAACTCTCCCGAAGCCAGTTCCTGTTTGAGCAGAAAGCGGAAGCCTTTGAAGCCTCTAAACGTGTTGAAGCCCTTCAGTTTAAGCTTCATGGCACCAGAGAAACCTACAAGAAAGGGTGGCAGACAGCGTCATGGCAACACCTCAAGAGATTTGCCTCCTGACCTCTATGAGCTGTACAAGACATATCCAGAGGAGGACTACAATCAGCGAAAAACTCGAATCCAATGGATTCGAAGATATTGGGCAGAACAGTGGTTCAAGTACAGGTTCGTGACCCAGGAGTATGCTGAGAAGAATGCCATCAAACGACCATGGGGAGACATTCTATACAGAAATCTTCAATCCAAGTCCAGAGCTGAAGCCATTGAACAAGGCTTCTATCCTTGCATGGTCCGTGGACCGCAGCCTGCGGTTGCAGACTCATCTTCATTACTGTGGTGCCGCGATGATAATCTGTTCAAGCGCAACCTTCAGTTTGCCAGGAACTCGGCCAAAGAGAACAAGAAGTCACGAGGCTTAGACTTCAATCCAGACCCCTCTGCTCCTCGTGCTGATGGCACACGCGAAGCTGAACCCAATCTTGTTGGGCCCTTCTACAACCTGGAAGGTCTCATCATTCATATCATGGTTCAAGGGACAGCCATGGATGAGCCTGCAGATGACGCTGAATCTGATGAAGCACCTGCACCGCCGAAGCCAAAGAAACTAAAGAAGCCTAAAACTTCAAAGCCTGCTCCTGCACCAAAGGTCTTACAGGCGAAGCCTCTGTCCACTGCACCTCCTGAACACAGTGTGCAGTCTGAAGATTTGTCACGCATCTCCAAGCCCTCGAGAGTAAAGATGCCCTTGCAACCCACCAGCCAAGAACTGACTGATGCTGCTATTCTGCGCAACGACGCCATTGATCTGTCCAGCGATGAAGATTTTGCAGATGACGCTCTTAAGCAACTGATCAAGAGCAAAGAAGAAGCAGAAATTTTCAATGATTTGCCTCTCTTTGACGTAGCAATCCTTCACAACTTCATTGATTAGTGGTTTGAAACCCCCAATCTCAGCTTTGATGATCTGCAACTTCCAATTGGCCTCAGCGTCGCTTTCACTGGCGCCATTGCTTCTGAGCTAGCTCTAGCTCAGGGCATCGTTGAACTGAAGCAAAAGATCGACTATGAGAAAGCTTAGTTCAAGCAGCACATGGCAAAGCTCAGCATGCAAGATGTCAAGAACTTCAAGACTATGTTGCACGAGCTCAAGGAAGCCTTTCTCAAGAAACGCGAAGAAGCTAAAGGTTCTCGTGAGCGCATGAAGAGTCTGGCTGACAAGTGCGTGCAAGCCTACAATGAAGCTGAAAAACGCAAGGCTCTTGGGCGTCCTGGCATCGATCCCAGGATGGCTGCAAAGAAGAAGAAGAAGCCAGCTGTGGCCGAACCCGAAGCAACAAGGCAGGAAGCACATCCCATTGTCTTCCCAGCCAGTATGACAGGCTCGAAGCCTAAGGTCCCCATAGTGGCTTTAGAATTAAAGAAGACAAGGGTTGCCGAGGCTGAAGCCAGAAAGAGGAAACATCCTGAAGCTTCTGATGTCGCTCCCTCCAAGAAGAAGCGCAAAACCAAGAAAGATCGGGCTGCTCCCACAGAGCCCCTTATTGTTGAGCCCATCTCGGTTGCTCATCCTGCCTCTTCGCATTAAGAACGACGGATGGTAATTCATGAGCCTGCTTCCACAGAGGCTCCTGAAGCTGAAGACATTCCAGCAGCTGACCCCACCGCTGCTGAATACATTGGTCACCATGACAATGTTGAAGATGATGAAGTCCTTCCTCAGATCGAGCACCAATTGGTATCATCGCCTGTGCTTACACACAGCGAACTCATCAGCATTGGTCGTCCTCTGACGCCAACTGCTCAGGATGCATCGTGGGCTGATCACCCACAGAGACAAGACACTCCAAGCTCTCCCCAACCGCAAGCAACCCCATCAGTGCAAGAAGAGGATGACTTTGAGGCCCAACCAACTCCATCTTCACAGGCGTCGCCAGCGTTACGCAGGCTTCGCAAAGGACCAAGGCCCCAAGTCCCTCTTTCAAGCGTTTCAGAAGGAGAAGTGCACCACCAATCTGTTGCACGTCAGGTATTCCCCGAAGCCACTCCTACTATGAACATTTCCGAGTCTGAAGCTAAAGTTGCTGAAGACAATCCTGATGCATCAGCCGAAGAAAAACAAGCAGAAGAACGTGTCCCTACTTCCCCCATCACTGAAGAAGCTATTCCTGAAGTGAACGTGTCAGTGCCCGACCCTCTAGCTCCTCAAGTGGAGGTTGAGAATCCTGAGGCTGCCACCACTAACACCACTGAAGCCAATGACGTGGTCATGGCTGAAGACACTGTGGAGCCTGCACCTAACATTGTGCCAGAGGCCAATGAAGCCAATGATGCACCTACAACAGATGTGCAGCCTGACGCCTCTGTTGATGCCACTGCTCCTGTTCCACCACCAAGGCCACATAATATTGAGCAAGCATACAACTATGGTCAGCTCATCACTGTCAAATGGCCTCTTCTTGTTCCTCCTCCTGCTGCTGGTCCCCAATTTGACTATCACGTCGAGCGCAGGCCTCAGGTTCATAAGCCAATGCCAAGGCTGCCTAGGTTTCCAGGCACTGCATCTGCACCCGGATCATTCAATATCAATGGCTTCAAAGCACACAACACCTTCTTCAATAGCGCCAAGAACCCCTACTCAAAGGCAAGAATATCTTTTGATCGGTTCTGGAGCTATCAGCAGCGCAGTTATTACTCATGCATCTTGTACAATCAAGGTCGCATTTTCCCCATATGCGTCTTGACACTGAAGCCATAACTGGTCTGCCCTGTTTGGAAGAAGCGCTGGATTGCTTCAGAGAATCTGGTTTGTTGCAGTTCGTCACTGACAAGGAGCACTGGAACAAAGAATTGTTGCTCCAATTCTATGCCACTCTTCATATTCGTGGCTACAACAGGGATCCGAAGACTTGGGTTCTTGAGTGGATGACAGGCAATGTTCATCACGAAGCCAAAGCCTTTGATATCATTGAGCTCACTGGCCTGCCCACTCTAGGAGATCTTTATGAACCTGGTTGTCAGCTTCACAGTGCTGCTATGGAAAGCATTTTTCACAAGCTTGAACCCAACATGAGTCAGATGCTCAGCATGATGAAGCCTTTGCCTCCAGATGCTAAATATCCTAAGGAGTTCTTTGTTGAAGACCTCGAGTATCTGCCATGCACTATCTATCACATCATAAGGCGAACTCTCTGGCCCCAGGGGCGGACCCAGGAAAAAACTTGAGAGGGGACAAGAATATATGGCCATATACCAACAAAATAAACATCCGTATAAACTAAAACCATGGTATAATCACTTCATTAACCACATGGTTGCGAATTTCATTGAAAAGTGAAACAAAACTAAATATTTGAGACAAAAAGACTCGCATCATTTTGAAAATACCTTTGTTCCAAAGTTGCAAAAGAAAACACTAAAACATTGTTCTACCAATCTAACGAAGAACCTGCAAGATAAAAAATCATGGGAGACCAATAATATTGAAGGATGTCGGTATCAGAGAAGAGAAAGAGTTTTAGCACATTACATTATGTTTGCGCCCAAGGCCATCTATCACCGCTATCATATAATGCAACACAATGGAATTTCTTCTTATATTCTCGTGCTGGTCGGGATTGTAATATGCAATCGTTTTCCTTTTAAATAGAACTAAACACGTTCAAATCAATTAAGTGCCAAAAAATTGTTCATTTTTTTGAAACAACCTTTCCACGGTGACTTTAAGTGCCAAAAGTAAAAACATTAAATGAATTGCCAAAGAATCATACATCATACATGAAGATCAAGTGTGCTAGGAAGTAGAAAATATTAGTAGATCATCCGAATTGAATTGCAGTTTTCATGTCCGGATTAGCCTATTTTACTCGTTTAGTAAAAAGTTGCATACTAAAATTTATATGTTTCAAACAATTGTTTCAACTAGCCTAACCACCCCAATCGGTAATAAGTTGGTGAGACTAACATGACTTTTAAGATAGCAATCATACAAAAGAAAAATGAAAATAGAAGCACTGACTTATACGGCTTACCTCGATGTCAATTAAAATTAGGGAATTGCACAATCCATCGCAGATTCAGAGATGGAGATGTGCTACATCGTTGTCGCGCAAGGCCAGGAGGGACGGACGGTGGCAAGCCGATGACTACGCGACCCCATGAGCGGCCAGGAGGGGCAGCTGCCAGGGCTTCCGCCTCGGGCGTGGCTGCGTGTACGCCGAGGCTCGAGCTATAGGCCAATGAAAATATGCGATCAAGTTAGGGATGCAATGAGTGGAATAGGCCAAGAAATCTTTGATCGAGTTTGGAAGGCAATGAGTCAAACGTGCACAGGTTGTGGGCTGCAGCAATTCTTATTCTTGGTGGGCTGTTTCATTAGAATTTTGAATCCATGGGCTCCTAAAATACAAGAGAAAATGGGCTGAGTGGGGGCAGGACGTTGCGCTAAGTGGGGGCACACAAGGTATACGCACGATCGTGTACGAGTGGACGAGAAAATCAAGTGGGGGCAGCTGCCCCCACAACCTCTCACGTGCGTCCGCCCATGTCTCGCCCATCAAAGGACATTCTCCACATGCAAAGCTGGAAGGTGCAATGAAGACTTTGGTCTTCCATATTCTTCACGGCAAAAGCTTCAATGCACAAGATTTCTTCATCCGCCAACTTGCTGCATCCGGATCTGATCTCTTTGGATTGAAGTTTTACGCCCCATGGATTATGCGTCTGATCAAACTACACTCAGCTGTCACCTATCAGCCCTCTGCTCGCAATCATCGGATTTTTCTGCCTGACGTCGACATGTCAGTTGAAGCCATCTATCCAGAGCCTGCCAAGGAGCCCCTTAGTCTTCAGAATGCTGATAAGCAAAGTTTCTCTCAACACATTGAAGGCGACCCAGCAGTCACTCGTGTTTATCCTCTGGCTGGTACTACCCGTGCACCTCATCGTGTTGGAAATATGCCCTAGAGGCAATAATAAATTAGTTATTATTATATTTCCTTGTTCATGATAATCGTTTATTATCCATGCTAGAATTGTATTGATAGGAAACTCACATACATGTGTGGATACATAGACAACACCATGTCCCTAGTAAGCCTCTAGTTGACTAGCTCGTTGATCAATAGATGGTTATGGTTTCTTGACCATGGACATTGGATGTCGTTGATAACGGGATCACATCATTAGGAGAATGATGTGATGGACAAGACCCAATCCTAAGCCTAGCACAAAGATCGTGTAGTTCGTATGCTAAAGCTTTTTCTAATGTCAAGTATCATTTCCTTAGACCATGAGATTGTGCAACTCCCGGATACCGTAGGAGTGCTTTGGGTGTGCCAAACGTCACAACGTAACTGGGTGGCTATAAAGGTACACTACAGGTATCTCCGAAAGTGTCTGTTGGGTTAGCACGAATCGAGACTGGGATTTGTCACTCCGTGTAAACGGAGAGGTATCTCTAGGCCCACTCGGTAGGACATCATCATAATGTGCACAATGTGATCAAGGAGTTGATCACTGGATGATGTGTTGTGGAACGAGTAAAGAGACTTGCCGGTAACGAGATTGAACAAGGTATCGGGATACCGACGATCAAATCTCGGGCAAGTATCGTACCGCTAGACAAAGGGAATTGTATACGGGATTGATTAAGTCCTTGACATCGTGGTTCATCCGATGAGATCATCGTGGAACATGTGGGAGCCAACATGGGTATCCAGATCCCGCTGTTGGTTATTGACCGGAGAGTCATCTCGGTCATGTCTGCATGTCTCCCGAACCCGTAGGGTCTACACACTTAAGGTTCGGTGACGCTAGGGTTATAGAGATATTAGTATGCGGTAACCCGAAAGTTGTTCGGAGTCCCGGATGAGATCCCGGACGTCACTAGGAGTTCCGGAATGGTCCGGAGGTAAAGAATTATATATAGGAAGTGCTATTTCGGCCATCGGGACAAGTTTCGGGGTCACCGGTATTGTACCGGAACCACCGGAAGGGTCCCGGGGTCCACCGGGTGGGGCCACCTGCCCCGGGGGGGCACATGGGCTGTAGGGGTGTGCGCCTTGGCCTATATGGGCCAAGGGCACCAGCCCCAAGAGGCCCATGCGCCAAGAGATAAGGAAAGGAAGAGTCCTAAAGGGGGAAGGCACCTCCTAGGTGCCTTGGGGAGGAGGGACTCCTCCCTAGCCGCACCCTTCCTTGGAGGAAGGGCCAAGGCTGCGCCCCCCCCCTCTCCCTTGGCCCTATATATAGTGGGGGGAAGGGAGGGCAGCCCCATCTAAGCCCTGGCGCCTCCCTCTCCCTCCCGTGACACATGTCCCTCCTCCCGCAGCGCTTGGCGAAGCCCTGTTGGAATCCCGCTACTTCCACCACCACGCTGTCGAGCTGCTGGATCTCCATTAACCTCTCCTCCCCCTTGCTGGATCATGAAGGAGGAGACGTCGCTGCTCCGTACGTGTGTTGAACGCGGAGGTGCCGTCCGTTCGGCGCTAGGATCATCGGTGATTTGGATCACGACGAGTACGACTCCATCAACCCCGTTCTCTTGAACGCTTCCGCGCGTGATCTACAAGGGTATGTAGATACACTCCTCCCTCGTTGCTAGATGACTCCATAGATTGATCTTGGTGACACGTAGGAAAATTTTGAATTATTGCTACATTCTCCAACAATGGCATCATGAGCTAGGTCTATGCGTAGTTTCTATGCACGAGTAGAACACAAAGTAGTTGTGGGCGTTGATTTTGTTCAATATGCTTACCGTTACTAGTCCAATCTTGATTCGGCGGCATTGTGGGATGAAGCGGCCCGGACTGACCTTACACGTACTCTTACATGAGACTGGTTCCGCCGACTGACATGCACTAGTTGCATAAGGTGGCTAGCGGGTGTCTGTCTCTCCCACTTTAGTCGGATCGGATTCAATGAAAAGGGTCCTTATGAAGGGTAAATAGCAATTGGCATATCACATTGTGGTTTTTGCGTAGGTAAGAAACGTTCTTGCTAGAAACCCATAGCAGCCACGTAAAACATGCAAAACAACAATTAGAGGACGTCTAACTTGTTTTTGCAGGGTATGCTATGTGATGTGATATGGCCAAAAGGATGTGATGAATGATATATGTGATGTATGAGATTGATCATGTTCTTGTAATAGGAATCACGACTTGCATGTCGATGAGTATGACAACCAGTAGGAGCCATAGGAGTTGTCTTAATTTATTTATGACCTGCGTGTCAACATAAACGTCATGTAATTACTTTACTTTATTGCTAACCGTTAGCTGTAGTAGTAGAAGTAATAGATGACGTGACAACTTCATGGAGACACGATGATGGAGATCATGATGATGGAGATCATGGTGTCATGCCGGTGACGTTGATGATCATGGAGCCCCGAAGATGGAGATCAAAAGGAGCAATATGATATTGGCCATATCATGCCACTATTTGATTGCATGTGATGTTTATCATGTTTTTTGCATCTTGTTTACTTAGAACGACGGTAGTAAATAAGATGATCCCTCGTTAAAATTTCAAGAAAGTGTCCCCCCTAACTGTGCACCGTTGCGACAGTTCGTTGTTTCGAAGCACCACGTGATGATCGGGTGTGATAGATTCTAACGTTCACATACAACGGGTGTAAGACAGATTTACACACGCGAAACACTTAGGTTGACTTGACGAGCCTAGCATGTGTACAGACATGGCCTCGGAACACAGAAGACCGAAAGGTCGAGCATGAGTCGTATGGTAGATACGATCAACATGAAGATGTTCACCGATGTTGACTAGTCCGTCTCACGTGATGATCGGACACGGCCTAGTTGACTCGGATCATGTAATCACTTAGATGACTAGAGGGATGTCTATCTGAGTGGGAGTTCATAAGATGAACTTGTTTATCCTGAACATAGTCAAAAGGATTTTGCAAATTATGTCGTAGCTCGCGCTTTAGTTCTACTGTTTAGATATGTTCCTAGAGAAAAATTAGTTGAAAGTTGATAGTAGCAATTATGCGGACTAGGTCCGTAAACTGAGGATTGTCCTCATTGCTTCATAGAAGGCTTATGTCCTTAATGCACCGCTCAGTGTGCTGAACCTCGAACGTCGTCTGTGGATGTTGCGAACATCTGACATACACATTTTGATAACTACGTGATAGTTCAGTTAAACGGCTTAGAGTTGAGGCACCGAAGACGTTTTTGAAACATCACGAAACATATGAGATGTTTTGAGGGCTGAAATTGGGATTTCAGGCTCGTGCCCACGCCAAGGGGTATAAGACCTCCGACGATTTTCTTAGCCTGCAAACTAAGGGAGAAAAGCTCAATTGTTGAGCTTGTGCTCAGATTGTCTGAGTACAACAATCATTTGAATCGAGTGGGAGTTGATCTTCCAGATGAGACAGTGATGTTTCTCCGAAGTAATTACCACCAAGCTGCTAGAGCTTCATGATGAACTATAATCGGGGACATATATGATGATCCTTGAAATATTCGCGATGTTTGACACCGCGAAAGTAGAAATCAAAAGGAGCATCAATTGTTGATGGTTGGTGAAACCACTAGTTTCAAGAAGGGCAAGGGCAAGAAGGGATACTTCATGAAACGGCAATTTAGCTGCTGCTCTAGTGAAGAAACCCAAAGTTGAACCCAAACCCGAGACTAAGTGCTTCTGTAATAAGGGGAACAGCCACTGGAGCAGAATTACCCTAGATACTTGGTAGATTAGAAGGCTGGCAAGGTCGATAGAAGTATATTGGATATACATTGTGTTGATGTGTACTTTACTAGTAATCCTAGTAGCACCAGGGTATTAGATACCGGTTCAGTTGCTAAGTGTTAGTAACTCGAAATAAAAGCTACGGAATAAACGGAGACTAGCTAAAGGTGAGCTGACGATATGTGTTGGAAGTGTTTCCAATGTTGATATGATCAAGCATCGCACGCTCCCTCTACCATCGAGATTGGTGTTAAACCTAAATAATGGTTATTTGGTGTTTGCGTTAAGCATAGACATGATTGGATTATGACTATCGCAATACGGTTATTCATTTAAGGAGAATAATCGTTACTCTGTTTATTTGAATAATACCTTCAATGGTCTTACGCCTAAAATGAATGGTTTATTGAATCTCGATCGTAGTGATACACATGTTCATGCCAAAAGATATAAGATAGTAATGATAGTACCACCTACTTGTGGCACTGCCACTTAAGTCATATCGGTATAAAACGCATGAAGAAGCTCCATGTTGATGGATCTTTGGGCTCACTCGTTTTTGAAAAGTTTGAGACATGCGAACCATGTCTATTGGTGTTTATGCATGAAGAAACTCCATGCAAATGGACCGTTTGGACTCACTTGATTTTTGAATCACTTGAGACATGCAAATCATACCACGTGGGCAAGATGACTGAAAGCCTCGGTTTCAGTAAAATGGAACTGGAAAGCAACTTGTTGGAAGTAATACATTTTGATGTGTGTAGTCCAATGAGTGCTGAGGCGTGTAGTGGATATCATTATGTTCTTACTTCACAGATGATTTAAGTAGATGTTGAGTATATTTACTTAATGAATCACGAGTCTGAATTATTGAAAGGTTCAAGTAATTTCAGTGTGAAGTTGAAAGATTGTCGTGACAAGAGGATAAAAGATCTATGATATGATCATAGAGATGAATATCTGAATTACGAGTTTGGCACAGAATTAAGACATTGTGGAAATCGTTTCACAACTAATACAGCCTGGAACACCATAGTGTGATGGTGTGTCCGTACATCATAACTGCACCCTATTGGATATGATGCATACCATGATGTCTCTTATCGAATTACCACGATAGTTTATGGGTTAAGCATTAGAGACAACCACATTCACTTTAAATAGGGCACCACGTAATTCCGATGAGATGACATCGTATGAACTATGGTTTAAAGAAACCTAAGCTGTCATTTCTTAAAAGTTTGGGGCTGCGACGCTTATGTGAAAAAGTTTCAGGCTGATAAGCTCGAACCCAAAGCAGATAAATGCATCTTCATAGGACACCCAAAACAGTTGGGTATACCTCCTGTCTTAGATCCGAAAGCAATAAGGGATTGTTTCTAGAATCGGGTCCTTTCTCGAGGAAAAGTTTCTCTCGAAAGAATTGAGTGGGAGGATGGTGGAGACTTGATGAGGTTATTAAACCGTCTCTTCAACTAGTGTGTGGCAGGGCACAGGAAGTTGTTCCTGTGGCACCTACACCAATTGAAGTGGAAGCTTATGATAGTGATCATGAAATTTCAGATCAAGTCACTATCAAACCTCGTGGGATGACAAGGATGCGTACTACTTCAGAGTGGTACATAATCCTGTCTTGGAAGTCATGTTGCTAGACAACAATGAACCTGCGAGCTATGGAGAAGCGATGGTGGGCCCGGATTCCGATAAATGGCTCGAGGCCATAAAATCCGAGAGAGGATCCATGTATGAAAACAAAGTGTAGACTTTGGCAGAACTGCTCGATGGTAGTAAGGCTATTGAGTACAGATGGATTTTTAAAAGGAAGACGGACAATGATGGTAGGTATCACCATTAAGAAAGCTCGACTTGTCGTTAAGATGTTTTCCGACAAGTTCAAGGAGTTGACTGCGATGAGACTTTCTCACTCGTAGCGATGCTAAGAGTCTGTTGGAATTATATTAGCGATTACTGCATTATTTATGAAATCTTGCAGATAGGATGTCAAAACATTGTTTCCTCGACGTTTGTTGAGGAAAGGTTGTATGTGATACAAATCGGAAGGTTTTGTCAATCCTGAAAGACGCTAATAAGTATGCAAAGCTCTAGCAATCCGTCTAGGGACTGGAGTAAGCATCTCGGAGTTGGAATGTATGCTTTGATGATGATCAAAGATTTTGGGTTTATACAAAGTTTATGAGAAACTTGTATTTCCAAAGAAGTGAGTGGGAGCACTATAGAATTTCTGATAAATATATGTTGTTGACATATTGTTGATCAGAAATGACGTAGAATTTCTGGAAAGCATATAGGGTTATTTGGAAAGTGTTTTTCAATGGAAAGCCTGGATTAAGCTACTTGAACATTGAGCATCAAGATCTATAAGGATAGATCAAAATTCTTAATGGTACTTTCAAATGAGCACATACCTTGACATGATCTTGAAGGTGTTCAAGATGGACCAGTCAAAGAAGGAGTTCTTGCTTGAGTTGTAAGGTATCAAGTTAAGACTTAAAGCTCGACCACGGCAGAAGAAAGAGGAAGGACGAAGGTCGTCCCCTATGCTTTTGTCATAGGCTCTATACGGTATGCCATGCTGAGTACCGCACCTGATGTGTGCCTTGCCACACATCTGGCAAGAGGGTACAAAGGTAATCTAGGAGTAGATCACCAGATAGCGGTCTAAATTATCCTTAGAGGAATAAGGATATGTTTCTCGGTTATGGAGGTGATAAAGAGTTTGACGTAAAGAGTTACGTCGATGCAAGCTTAACACCTATCCGGATAGCTCTGAGTAGAGATACCGGATACATATAATGGAGCAACAATTTAGAATAGCTCCAAGTAGAACAGTTGTTTGGAATAGCTCCAAATGTAGCGTAGTAGTTGCATCTACAAGATGACATAGAAATTTGCGAAGTACATACGGATCTGAATGTTGCAGACCCGTTGACTAAAACCTCTCTCACAAGCAAAACATGATCAAACCCAGAACTCATTGAGTCTTAATCACATGATGATGTGAACTAGTTTAGTGACATTAGTAAACTCTTTGGATGTTGGTCACATGGCGATGTGACCTGTGAGTGTTAATCACATGACGATGTGAACTAGATTATTGACTCTAGTGTAAGTGGGAGACTGTTGGAAATATGCCCTAGAGGCAATAATAAATTAGTTATTATTATATTTCCTTGTTCATGATAATCGTTTATTATCCATGCTAGAATTGTATTGATAGGAAACTCAGATACATGTGTGGATACATAGACAACACCATGTCCCTAATAAGCCTCTAGTTGACTAGCTCGTTGATCAATAGATGGTTACGGTTTCCTGACCATGGACATTGGATGTCGTTGATAACGGGATCACATCATTAGGAGAATGATGTGATGGACAAGACCCAATCCTAAGCCTAGCACAAAGATCGTGTAGTTCGTATGCTAAAGCTTTTTCTAATGTCAAGTATCATTTCCTTAGACCATGAGATTGTGCAACTCCCAGATACCGTAGGAGTGCTTTGGGTGTGCCAAACGTCACAACGTAACTGGGTGGCTATAAAGGTACACTACGGGTATCTCCGAAAGTGTCTGTTGGGTTGGCACGAATCGAGACTGGGATTTGTCACTCCGTGTAAACGGAGAGGTATCTCTGGGCCCACTCGGTAGGACATCATCATAATGTGCACAATGTGATCAAGGAGTTGATCACGGGATGATGTGTTGCGGAACGAGTAAAGAGACTTGCCGGTAACGAGATTGAACAAGGTATCAGGATACCGACGATCGAATCTCGGGCAAGTATCGTACCGCTAGACAAAGGGAATTGTATACGGGATTGATTAAGTCCTTGACATCGTGGTTCATCCGATGAGATCATCGTGGAACATGTGGGAGCCAACATGGGTATCCAGATCCCGCTGTTGGTTATTGACCGGAGAGTCATCTCGGTCATGTCTGCATGTCTCCCGAACCCGTAGGGTCTACACACTTAAGGTTCGGTGACGCTAGGGTTATAGAGATATTAGTATGCGGTAACCCGAAAGTTGTTCGGAGTCCCGGATGAGATCCCGGACGTCACGAGGAGTTCCGGAATGGTCCGGAGGTAAAGAATTATATATAGGAAGTGCTATTTCGGCCATCGGGACAAGTTTCGGGGTCACCGGTATTGTACCGGGACCACCGGAAGGGTCCCGGGGGTCCACCGGGTGGGGGCACCTGCCCCGGGGGGCCACATGGGCTGTAGGGGTGTGCGCCTTGGCCTATATGGGCCAAGGTCACCAGCCCCAAGAGGCCCATGCGCCAAGAGATAAGGAAAGGAAGAGTCCTAAAGGGGGAAGGCACCTCCTAGGTGCCTTGGGGAGGAGGGACTCCTCCCTAGCCGCACCCTTCCTTGGAGGAAGGGCCAAGGCTGCGCCCCCCCCCCCCTCTCCCTTGGCCCTATATATAGTGGGGGGAAGGGAGGGCAGCCCCATCTAAGCCCTGGCGCCTCCCTCTCCCTCCCGTGACACATCTCCCTCCTCCCGCAGCGCTTGGCGAAGCCCTGTTGGAATCCCACTACTTCCACCACCACGCCGTCGAGCTGCTGGATCTCCATTAACCTCTCCTCCCCCTTGCTGGATCATGAAGGAGGAGACGTCGCTGCTCCGTACGTGTGTTGAACGCGGAGGTGTCGTCCGTTCGGCGCTAGGATCATTGGTGATTTGGATCACGACGAGTACGACTCCATCAACCCCGTTCTCTTGAACGCTTCCGCGCATGATCTACAAGGGTATGTAGATCCACTCCTCCCTCGTTGCTAGATGACTCCATAGATTGATCTTGGTGACACGTAGGAAAATTTTGAATTATTGCTACGTTCTCCATCACATCGTGCCCTCACTGAAGCCACTAAAAGCACCATTGCACAACGGCCCAAGAAGCAATCCCGTGTTCTCAATGACCGAGAGCTTCTGGTTGCCCTTCATCAGAAACAGGATGAGCATCATGACTGGCTGAAGCGCCAAATGCAAAGCCTCTTAGTGGACGTAAATAGGATTCGCAACTTACCACCAAGAATGCCTTTGTCGCCCATGAAACTTGTCGGCATACATGGAAAGGGCTGACACTTATGTGTTCTGAAGATGATCTTCAAGAGGATGGTTTCTCTGAACGCTTCAAGTTTGACTCAACACCTCCAAGAAGGACCTTGCTGCGGCGTACTCCGTCTCTTGAAGACTCTGAGTTCTCCTCCTCTGCTGCAATAGTGAATGCACGTGTCATCGATGATGATGACGATGCTACTTCACCACCTTCGGCGCGAATCACCACTGCACCGAGGTCGTCTGCACCGCCAACCAACTCCGACGACCCTGCTGCTTCGCCTGCACCTCATGGGAACGAGTAGGCGCTCTATGTCTTCAAACCTTTTTGGTCCTCACTGACAAAAGGGGGAGAAGCATATGAGTTGATAGTCTTCAAGCGGGTCCATATGGGTGGTTGCTTTACTTTTTTCTACTTTTGCCAAGTGCTTACAACTCTCGTTTTCGATACATTTGGTTCTTTGAGTTGTAACACTTAAACTCGATGGTCGTCTACTACTTATTTGCTATTCTATGATGCGATGATAAATTCCGCATGTGCGACGATAAATTCTGCACTTAGATCATTTTGCAGACGTCCATTTTTCATTATGCGTGTCATTATCTTCACATACTTTTCTTGCATGATGAATTGTCTTCATAAGTTGAAGAGGATCTCCACAAGTACAACCTGCCATATGCATTTGCATACCAAAAGCAAATAACTTATATGCACATCTTCAGGGGGAGCCTTTGCCACTTATGATGACAATCCCCTATCCTTTACAATTTCACATATTTTATTCCCCGTTGAAAACTTCAACTAGTTTGTCATCAATCACCAAAAAGGGGGAGATTGTAAGTGCATCTAATGCCACCCCTAGTTGGTTTTGGAGTATTGACGACAAACCTAGATGAGGGACTAATGTGTTTGTGAGAATTGCAGGATAACATAGGTAGAAGTCCCTCATTGATTCGGTTTTCCTACCGGAGATGACCCCTAAAAATGTAAGAAGATATTGAAGTCAAAGGTGGTATATGAAGACATTCACATTGAAGACTATGACAAGAGAAGACATCGCATGAAGACTATGGAGCGCGAAGACTTAGTTCTTTCGTCGTTCTTTTTCTTCTTTGTTGTGTCATAGGAACCACCGTACTGTTAAGTGGGGTCCAAGTGAACCAGTCAGAATGACTGAAGTGATGCTTAACCAAAATCCTATGTCTTTGAGTGAAGACTATGAGAGCAAATCTTGTCTAGAGTTGGATAAGTCAGCTTTGCTTGTAGCTCAAGTAAAGTTGTCGTGTGTGTTTGAAATCTGACCGTTGGAACATGTGTCAGTTCCTTAGTGACCCAGGGTCATTTCAGACAAATTAGGTCGGGTTGCCTAGTGGCTATAAATAGCCCACCCCCTACAACCATGAACGGTTGGCTGCTCAGAGTTAGTACACGGCTTTTGTCGTTTGAGAGCAACCCACCTCGAAGCCTTTGAGAGAGAATTCCTTGCAAGGATAAAGCCCTAAACACCCAGAGCCATAGAGTGTTAGGCATCACTTAAGTCTTCCTGTCTGTGTGATCTGAAGACTTATTACACTTGAGGACTGTGAATCCTCCAGCTGGTTAGGCGTCGCGTTCTGAGCATCCAAGAGTCATTGTGGATCGCCAGTGAATGAACTCTGTGAAGGTTTGGAAGTCTACCTTGAAGACTTACCAAAGTGATTGGGCGAGGACTGGGTGTCCTTAGCTCAAGGGGAATAAGGTGAAGACGAGGTCTTCTGAGTTGAATCTCAACCTCCCTAAGTAGACGTACAGTTGTCACAGCAACTGGAACTGGTTCAACAAATCATTGTCTTCAACGAGTCACTAGTTTCATCCTTCCCTTCCCTTTACTTACTGTTGGTCCTTGTGAAGTCATTGTATGATTGCTTTATCTTTTGTCTTCACTGAGTGACTGCTTGTTCTGATTGGCTTCACAATATCTTCCTACCTGATCTTTACTGTTTAGCTGCTATTAGTCATTGTGCTTTCACTCCATTGAATACTTGACTATGGTTTGCCTAGTGTAGTCTACCTTCCGCTGCATGGTAATAGGTTTATTTCTATCGTTTGTCTTCGAAACTTCCATGTTTTGAAGACTTTCATAAAAATCGCCTATTCACCCCCCCCCCCTCTAGTCGATCACTAGCACTTTCAAAGAGGAAAGGAGATGATGAGCTCAAAAATGCTATGGAAGCTATTGTGAAGGCAAGAAAAGAAGCCAACGAGGTGAGGAAAATGGCAAGGACCCAAGATGCCGCGGCCGAGGAGAGAAGGTTGGCGGCCGAGGATAGGAGGGTGGCGGCCGAGGAGAGGAAGGTGAGCAATGAGGAGCGAACTAGGTTGTTGGAATGGGAGAAGCACTTGTTCTTCTTGGACACAACTAACCTCAATGCGGCGCAAAAGGAGTATGTCAATCTTGCCCAAGAAAAAGTCTTGATCCAAAAAAGAGCCATGGTTCGTACAATGGGTGGCGGTGGCCTCGGCGCAATGGGTGGCGGTGGCCTCGGCGCCATGGGTGGCGGTGGCCTTGGCGCCATGGGTGGCTTCGGAGGTACCGTGGGCGGTTTAGGTGCAATGGGAGGCATGCCTGGCTTTGGAGCACCCCCCGACGCTATGGCCACCATGGGAGGCATGAGTTTTGCTTCTCTCATGGGAGGCATGGGTGCACCTCCGGCCGCCATGAGCGGAATGTCTTTCGATGTGCCTCCTCGCACACATTCCCATGAAGATACCATTGAAGATCTTGCCAACACCATCGGAGCTTCACGTGATGCGGTGCGGGATGAGGAGAGGGAGGAAGATTCATCTTCGTAGGAGAAAGATTCATCTTCGGAGGCGGAAGAATCGTCTTCCGAAGATGAGGACGAGGACGAAGACGAGGACGAGGACGAGGAATGATGTGTCTTTCATTTGTGTATTGAACTTGATTTGCATTTTGAACTTGGTTGGATGAACTTGTGGGTATGATTTTAAACTTGTGGGCATGAACTCCATCAACTTGTTTGTGTGAAATTTTTATTGTGTTGGAAAATGTTTATCATTTTGTGTTGAAAATGCCATATGCAATGCACCGGCGAGTCGCGTGCTGCTGGAGCGACGCGCGCGCTGCATTTTAGCGCGGCTGCTGGAGCCAGCGCTGCACGCCGCGCCAAACCAGGCGATGCGCGCGCGGCATATCTGTCTTTTGCGCGCGGCGCGACCGGCGCCTGTTGGAGATGCTCTAACAAATTATTCAAAGTATCTTTACCATCTTCTACATTCCATAATCATGTCAATGGCACTGGTATAACACATCCTCCAGATTTGTAGTGTTCGAAGGGAGTAAACACCAAAATTATAACATGTTAACAATCATCAGGTTGCATATATTGTACTATTTTCCCTTCATGATTTTTCCCTAATGATTTCTCATAAAAGGTTTTAAATGATACTCGCACTTATATTATGGGACGGAGGGCATATGTCATATTAGTTTTTCCTTATATTTTTTCCGCTGGATTTTAAAGGAGTTTTCAGTGGCATATGAGCATATCAGATCGCATTATTTACCCTTATGAGTATCCTATCAAATTTTCTAATAATTTTTTGAATGAAGCAATATATTTTAAGATCATAAAGTAATATTTTCAAGATTTTTCCCATTGGGGTTTATAAAGGAAAATAAGCAGAGCATATTTATTGTTCTCTACACTAATCAATGAGTTTTCTCCCTTCTCAAAGGTTTTCACATTTGAGCTACCAAGGAGATAATAATCATTATATGTTGCATCACTTTTTTCTTATTATTTTTTCACTGGGTTTAAAGAAGTTTTAGCAACGTGTCCATGCAATTCTCCCAAAAAAAAATCCCACAGGGCTTTTGGAGGAGAATCTCGAGACTATACAAAGGATTTCTTAAAATGAAAGATGAATATACAAGAAGCTTTTAATAATGGATTATTCAAGAAGTGGTGTTATACAAGGAGAAGTGTTCTATAATGTACAGATGCATCCCTTCTTTCTCTCTCACAATATGTAACCGGCATCTCTCTGAGGCGTCCCCTCGGCTTGTATATACGTATATACCTTTGCATCAATGAAATCCAAACACAATTCTGTCTACTACTTTTCATTCTTCATAATAAGAACGAATTGTTTGGATTCTCCATTGACGCGGATGTGGATGTGGAGGTTGGGCCCGAATGCTCCATTTTATGGTTATTATTATCTCCGAGACCCAGTCCTGAAAAAAGAAAATTCCATCAGTGATCATCGCCCCTGTTGGTAGAATCTCCATTGAGGCATATCCATCTCCCCCATAAATATATATACGTGGCACACTCAATTTGTCGATGTCAGTTGTCGGACCACAATGGAGAATTGACATGTGGCTAGAAACCAAGTGACATTAATAGAGTCAAGGAGGAGCGAACATGAAGAGAAAAACAAGCGAAAATGAATTTGTATTTGTGGATGGAGAATGAAACGTTGGGCTAGCTAGGAGGAAGAAAACCGGGGTGTGCTGGTTGAAAACAACATGTTTGATTGGTGGGAGAAAACTGTGGTGTGTAGGTTGACACTTACAACAATTCGTGGTGGGGGAGAAAATTATGATGTGATGGCCGGAAATAGCACATTCACTTGTGGTCAGCATGTATGTGCCTTTTGTGTTCTGTGTAGAGAATATCTTTTTTGAGTGTTGCCGTATATGTCACGTGGCATGGCAATGCACGGGCTTCTAACTAATACTAACGGTTAAGCTTGGGTGCACGACACAAGCTAGCTAGAATGGTTGCAGAAATGGTGGTCGAGCCGTTGAACTCGCCCGTGCTCACCACCGTCCTCGCCTTCCTTCTCGTGGTGATCACCCTCCTCGTCTCCACCAGGCGCAGCAGCAGTGCGCTGCGGCTGCCCCCGTCGCCGCGGGGCCTGCCGGTCGTCGGCCACCTCCACCTGCTCGGGAGCCTGCCGCACCGGAGCCTCCGGTCGCTGGCCGCGTCCCACGGCCCGGTCATGCACCTGCGGCTCGGCCGCGTGGCCGCCGTCGTGGCCTCCTCCGCGGCCGCGGCGGAGGAGGCCATGAAGACCCGCGACCTGGACTTCGCCGGCCGCCCCAGGCTCCTCATGGTCGACCGCTTCTACTACGGCACCGGCGGCATCGGCTTCGCGCCCTACGGCGACCACTGGCGCCAGGCGCGCCGCGTCTGCGCCGCCCACATGCTCAGCGCGCGCCGCGTCGCGTCCCTGGGCCGCGTCCGGGCGCAGGAGGCCGCCGCGCTCGTCGGCCGGGTCCGCCGGGCTGGTTCCGGCGTCGTGAACCTGAGCGACAACCTCGTCGTCTACTCCAACGCGGTCATCTCCCGCTGCACGCTCGGCGACGCGGACTGCGGGGTGGAAGGCGGCGGCGCGAGGCTGAGGAAGGCGTTCGGCGAGATGGAGGAGCTCCTCGGAACGGTGCCCATGGGGGAGACGGTGCCGTGGCTGGGATGGGTGGACACGGTGACGGGACTGGAGCGGAGGGCGAGACGAGTCTTCCAGGAGATGGACGGGCTGCTGGAGCGGGTCATCACCGACCACCGCCAGCGACGCCGTGTTGCCACCGCCACCAGGGACGAGGAAGACTTCGTGGACGTGATGCTGGACGCCGACGAGCTGGGCACGGACAGCATCAAGTCCATCATCTTGGACGTGCTCGCCGCCGCCACGGACTCGACCTTCGCGCTCCTCGAGTGGGCGATGGCGGAGCTCATCAACCACCCGCACGAGATGCGCAAGCTCCAGGCCGAGGTCCGCGCGGCCGTCTCCCCCGGCGCCGGCGCGGTCGTCACGGAGGCCCATCTCCCGCACCTGCCCTACCTGAAGGCCGTGATCAACGAGACCCTGCGGCTCCACCCGCCGTCGCCGCTGCTGCTGCCGCGGGAGACGCTGGAGGACACCCGGCTGCTGGGCCACGACGTGCCGGCGGGCACCCGGGTCCTGATCAACGCCTGGGCCATCGGCCGCGACCCGGCGACGTGGGGGCCCCGCGCCGAGGAGTTCGCGCCGGAGAGGTTCGTCGGGTACGGCGGCCTCGGCGGTGCCGGGCAGGACTTCTCGTTCCTGCCCTTCGGCGCCGGGAGAAGGGGCTGCCCCGGGGTGGAGTTCGCCATGCTGTCCAACGAGCTGGCGCTGGCGAGCCTCGTGCATGGCTTCGACTGGGAGCTTCCCGGCGGGAGGGCGCCGCCGGTGGACATGAGCGAGCTGTACGGCCTCTCCGTGTGCCTCAAGGCGCCGCTGCTTCTGGCCGCCAAGCCGTGGTCGTCCATGGATATGGATGGCGTTGAGTGAGCTAGGATCGACGGTGCTTCTTTTCTCTACATATATGTCCATGAGAAGTGTTAAAGTGGGAATGTTTCTTTCTTGATTTTTTTTAAAATGGAGGCAAAATATTTTCTTCAACTATTTTAATTAAGATTTAAAAGAGTGTACAAATAATTACAAGTTGATCAAGCTGCACATTAACACGACATGAGGGCGTCGATTTTAGTCTTGTATGCGTGATGGCACTAAGATAAGGTGTGAAGACCATTGCATGCATTCTGCTCATTGCGAATTGCCGACAAGGGATATGATCCCCTTCTTTCTAAAGCCGTTGAACGGTTACCATGGAACACCGCCAATCCATGTCCGAACTGAAGTTGCATCAATGCTCGATACGGATCTCGACATGCCGCATTTGGGTCTCCATTGGGCAGAGTTGACATAAGCCACAATTCAACCATCTTACTCTTTGCAATTGGCCAGCCATCAAATCTGTGTTTGTACCGTGTTTCAAAAAAAAACGAACCATAAATTCTTTGTGGTGTAACCTGACAAAGTCCTAAAATTGACCTAATTCAAAAGTCTAGAATGATGTACGCACCCTTCAGGGAGTTGGATGGCTTCAGAAATTTCTCGAATTGTAATCTAGGTATGTGGTGTGTCCTGCATCTGTTTTGCTACAACTTTGTATCCATACACTGAGGATAAAAAGACTTCCGAGTTGTGTCACTCGATCTCTTTGGGTGCTCGTGCTCATAGGTTCCGAATTGCTGGCCAGCAATTTTAAAAAACTCAACAGTACTCTTATTAGTTTTCCTTTATATTCCCTCCCTTTCTATATATAAGCCTTTCAAAGATTTCAATAGGGACTATACATATGAATATATATATGTAGACGTATTTTAGATTATAGATTCACTTATTTTGCTTCATATGTAGTCCATATTGAAATCTCTTTTGTCTATTGGAACCTCTAAAAGGTCTTATAATTAGGTCATATTGGAATCTCTAAAAGGCCTTATAATGAGGAACGAAGGGAGTAATACTAATAAAAAAATCAATGTGTGTAATTTATTGTTGCTATCATTTTGTGTTTGGTTGTTTGTTCCATTAAAAATAAAAGGCATACACTGAAGTTTGGTTGTCCACAACTAAAGGGAGTATAATAATAACAATACTAGAACGTTGCACGGCACTTCACAGCTAAATTCAGGCATAGGCCAAAAGGTAGCAGGTTCAGTCAGGCAGGCAGCTAACTATCATACAGATCAAGAGGGAGAGAGGTTCTAGGAACCCTAGAGAAGTCACCTATTACAGACAAGTAATCGTCAACACTGCCGAAGGAAAACCCGATTCTAACCCAGAAGCCGTGGCATTGAGGAGCTCCTCGTTTGTCGCTTATCTGTTGCAGGCGTCTGCGGGGGGGCGGCCGGGGGGACCTTGCGACGCTTCTTGCGCTGCTCTGTCTTCTCTGCGGTAGACTCGACATCCTTCTCCGAGCACCTGTCCTCGGAAACTTCCATCTTCTGACCTTCAGAGGTGCTGGCAAGAAGAGGCCTTTTAGCATGGCAGGGTTTGTCCTCAAAAATTGCTTCATTCGGTTTGTCCTCGCAAACTCCCATCTTCTGATCTTCAGAGATGCTATCAGCAAGAGGCCTTTTAGCATCACAGGGTGTCTCCTCGCAAACTGCTTCATTCGGTTCGTCCTCGCAAACTGTTTCATTCTTCACGCACAAGGCGCTATCAACGTCAGGCATCTCAGCATCAGAATGGTTAGTGTCAACTTCACAAGGAACTGTCTCGCCAGCTCCTGGTCCTACGTTACCGTGTGCATCCACACTGTCCACATGAGCTTCATCACTCCCATTTGTACTGTCACCTGCCACGATGGTGCTAGTCTCTCCCTCTTTCAGCTCATGCGGAACAGCGCTGTCGCTGATAGCACAGCTGTCAATGTTTCCCTCTTTGGACTCGGGTGAAATATGCTGCTCACCATCACTGATCTTATCAGCAACTGCGCAAGTCTCCTCCGTGCCAACTTCGATATCATCTTCTACCTTGAGATCCACTTCGATATCATCTTCCACATTGAGATCCACAGAAGTATCTTCATGTTTCGCGTCCTCAGATTCGACAGCAATTATTGCGGGAGAATGCTCAGCAACATCATTATTCAAATCACATACCACGGGTAAAGACTGCTCAGCAACATCATTGTTCAAATCGCATACCATGAGTGGAGACGTGTCCTCAAAAACATCACCCTTGGCCTCCTCATCTTCAACAATGTTTCTTTCTGAAGAATGCTCACAAGTATTCCCTTCTACATCACCAGCCACTACAGATCCCATGGCATCAGGGAAATCACATCTGCCATTGTCAGCTTCGTCTTTGGTGCTTGCTGGATCAGATGCAATGTCAACTTCCCTGGCATCAGACATCATGACAGGATGCATATCTTCATCACAGCAATCATCCAGAACTTCATTTATGTTTGTTTCTAAGCTATGTTCTTTGTAGGCCATTGCCTCAGAGTTATCAGAGAATGAGCCACACTTGGAATCCATAATATCATGCATCGTAACTTCTGTGTAGCTAGAAATTGTCCGGTTATTGTGCGAACAATCCAGCATGGATTCCACAAAATTGTCCTGACCTTTTACCACAGAACCATCATCCTTCAACGCTTCAGCATCTTCTGGGGCGCATGATCTCAGGTCAGGTTTATTATCATAATCCGCAGGAAGTGGCTCATTTTCAACAGCCTGGCTTGGCATGCAGATGGCAAAATCATTGTCGGGTGGACAAACCTAACAAAAATAATGAACAACAGGTAAAAAAATGACCTTAGAAAACAAGTTCAACAAGTTAACTACTATCGATCAATTGAAATAGTAAGAGTACTAGCCACTAACTAAAATTATACCTGTGTGTCCTGTACAGCAAATGTTGTAACCCCTTCAGTCTCTAAAATGCATCCAGGAACAGGTAGAACATTTCCAGAATCATTAAAGCAGATGGATGTGGATTGTTGCTGTGTTCCAGCAATTTGGCAAAGTGAGTCAGATTCACCAGCAGAGCACCCCTGAGCAAGGAACTCTCTAGCTGCTTCAGGCTCAGCATTTTCTCTTCCTAGATAACTTTCATCAAACTGCTCGCTACCACAGGTTAGTTCTGGAAAAGTTTGAGAAGGTACTGTCACTAGCTCCTGGATTAACTTCCGGATCAATGAACGCTTCAGAGAAGCTTCAGCGGGTTCAAACCAACCATCACTGAGCTGAAAAGTACATCAAGCATTAATATGGGGTTAACAAAATATCCAAAATGAGATGTGTGAAGATTACTTGAGCAGAGAGGCATCAACTAAAACTTCAGTCTCCTGCTAAAAAGATGTACTAAAAAGGCTATAAAGAACCTACCACTCTAACTGGGAGGATGGAAAGGTGGGATCAAAACTCAAGAGCGCTCACATCCTACCGATCCCCATATTTTAATTAGGAAAGTGGTTCCCCAAGCTCCCAACCACAAACAATTTCATAAGGCAGCAAACAGCCCATCCATGTTTTAAAGCTTTAACTTTGATAACCCCGCAACTGTACTTTTGACCTGGTGCAAAATGCCACTGTACTTCAAACTTTGATTATTCTCCAACGACTTCAATGTTCAATTGGACTTACAACTTATGCTTTATAATGGATAGCATGAGTCTACGTTTATTTCCTTGATTGATTTACATGGACCGCCATAGTGGCAGAAAATATGAACCCTAACGCCAGCAAGTACCATGCACCAATTCTTAACACATAGCAAGTTGCTAAAATGCAAATGGAGATGGTCAGGCCACAAATAACTGTGGTAAATTGACTAAGGTGAAGCTACAAGTGAGTGGCTACAATCTCGGAAAAGTAGGAACAGGTGCTGTGCAGTTCCCTCCGACTTTTCATCAACAAACTTCTAACAGACGCATGCACATCTGAATTATACTCCCTCCCTTCCTAAATATAAGTCTTTGGAGACATTTCACTATGGACCACATACGGAGCAAATGATTGAATCTACACTCTAAAATGCATCTATATGCATCCGTATGTGGTCCATAGTAAAATCTCTACAAAGACTTATATTTAGGAACGGAGGCAGTAGAATCTATGATAGTTTCTCCATTAGTGATTATGTACTAAAATATCCACACTTTGCATGGTGTTCACTATAACACCAAAATTAGCATCTACTGAAGAAAAATAAACCAAATTATATAAACAGAACAGAAAAGAAGTAGGCTGCTAATGAAATAGAGAGCTGGGGGCCCAAACATAACAACATCAACATTTAAGAAAAATAATTAATCAGAACTCACAAAGGTTGAGGATACTGATATCTTCATAGGGTTGAAGCTACTGGGATAATCCATCAGAAAGCGTTCCACATAATGGAGAAGGAACAGGCCACAGTCAAATGAGTTATCTTGCTGAGGGAGCTGGACGGACAAATAGAACAAATCTATATCACAATAGAAAATAGATATTGACAAATGAAATAAAAGAATTTCTTAGTTTTGTAGGCATGTATACGATATTAAAAGAAATTTCTTCGTTCTGTAGGCATGTTACGATATACATTTGCAACCTTGCAGGTTATTTCAACAATGAAGGCGAAGATCAGCTGAAAGTATTTTTCATAGAATGGAAAATTGTTGGACTGGCTAACTCAACAAGTCAAACAAACTAGCTCATAGAGATAATTAACAGAAGCTCCTAACCCATTAGACAAGCAATCCCTGGACTGCAATTTCAGTTAAAACAGAGAGCCTGCAAATAGTATCTTTATTGCCTATTGCATGTTCATGGGCCATTTATTTTTTGTGCGGGCATTTTTTTTCGTTGCATGGGTCGGAGGGTGTGTGTTTATGGGCCATGTATTTGCACTGAATTCGCTATTTGGTTGGCCATAGATTAGCAAGGATAAGGAAAAACTTAAATGCACACGCGACAAAAGCTCGTCAAAAAATTGGCAACAGGCCAAGACTGGGCATTTTGACAGGATTTTGGCAAACATTTTCTTGTAAATTTTAGCTTTAAAACTTAAACCCTGATGGATAAAAGATTTTATTAATAATTTCAAACCTTAACATTTTTATCGAGTTAACACTTAAGCTAAATACCTTCGACAGATATCCACACTAGTTACCATCTATACCTCTCCATGAATGGTGAGTGCAAGTGGCAATGCAATTTAAAAACAGCTCCTTGTTTTATTGATCACTGATGAAAGGAAATAACAAGGGGTAGGGTTACTCTCAGTGCTTGCCCTCTTCACAGCATCAACATTAAATGGTTCTCAGAACTAGTGTAAGTCAGAAATTGGCATAAAAAATAGAAGTACTCAACAACAATTTTACAGAAACACATGAGACTTCATACTAAAAGCTGATGTCAACAAACCTCAAGGGAGACGAATCTCAGATTTAAGAATTTGTCTGAAATATCTAATGCTGATTCAGGGTGCCTTTCCTTCCACTCTTCCCATAGATAACTGCACCAGAAAGAGTTAAACTCAGCAGATATTGGTCACCAAGTGATAAGATAAATTGGAGCAATTAAGTGCAAAAAAGCAACATTGACGGTTTACACTTTTCAGTTATTATATACTTGCAAATTAGATGTATCAATCAGGCATTGATGTTGTCTACAAGTGACGCATTCGACCATTACCTACACCAAAATATATTAATAATAATATAAATATTTAATGTGCTTCTGACTATAGTGTCAGTTTTTTATCTGAAAAACCTAAAGACCATAAGTGGTCAAAGTTTTGAAAATATGATAGCTCATCCTAAAATAAACTAATTTGCACAAAAGCAGCACAAGATCTCACTCTTCCAGAAATGAGTTTACCTTTGAATAATGTCTTTCAGTCCACTGTGATTTCCTTTAAGAGAATCCATATGTAATATACATGGAACTTTACCATGCTTTTTTGCTTCACCATCTGAAGCAAAACAACGGGAAAGTAAAACACTATTCCATAAAAATGTTAAAAGTACCGACTTCAATTTATGTTCCCACCGTCAGATGTTTCCACTTCTCCAGGATAACAAATAACAATCAAGCTCCAATGCAAGCTGCAATGCAGAAACATACTTAACAGTGCACAGAAGTTATCATTTTAACAATAAAAAGAAGTGAACAAGTTCCTTGCCTGAAGTTCACTGGAATAAATAGAAAATCCTTCGCAAATATGTTTATTTTTCGGGTCCACTTGCGGACACGTAAAAAAGCTGATCTACCCTCTGGAGCTCTCCCTTGATCTTTGTCAAGATCTGCCAGCTTGCGAAAAAAGAAGCTATTAAAGAAATGGTACTTGCTCTTCTCGGTGGTCTTCATTCTTGTGCTTAAGTATCTGCAAATAATAAATAAACGCATAGTTGTAATTACAAATGAGTAAAATGCACTCCAGAGAAATGTGAAGTTAACAGGCACATACTGAAGTATGGTAACTAAACACATCAGAAATAGAAATTCATCTTTCAATGATATTTAAATCGATAATGAAATCAGATTTTGTTCAAAGCCAACAACTATGTAGTTGTCCATGAGAACTGTATGGCATTGTTATTCACAAAAAATACTGCCATGCAATGCATGAAACAAGCAGAGCCATGTGGTTACTGTAGCTTTCACAGGATTGTGGGATACATTTGTTTCACAGGTAATTGATTTGGTAAGTAACGTTCAAAACAATAAAGAAGATTTCATATCATAAACAACTTAAGAAAACATAAATACAGAACTGCATCTGCATGTAGCAAAGCAGGTGATCTGATCTACAAATATAACAATGGCAATTACAAATATTACAATAGCAATTGCGACAGCACAAAAAGTGTAATTGGACAGCACCATTTAACAACTAAGGCTATAAAATAAAGGATGATTGTGCAGACACCAATGAAAGGTTCAACCTACTTGATATAAAAGTCAATTATTGTGTCGTTGACAAATGTTTCAGGTAGAAGCAAATCAACATCTCTGCTGCTAATAGAAACAGCATCCGGATCTCCTTTAGGATAGATAACATCTTCAAAGTCGTCAATGCTGAAACGATTAACACGAATAACGAAACAACTTTAAGCATAGCAAGAACGAAATATAGATCATGGTAGACATTCATAAGGTTATAAATAGCTCGCAATATTAGCATTATTGGTTTTTTGGATCCTAATCGCTAAACCATACTTAGCTAGCTAGTGACAGCCCCACTATTCCATCAAAGTACCTTTTGCCAAAACTACAAGCTAAATTTCATAATGAACTTCATTAAAGGCCTCAATACATCTATTGAGGGCATAGATTATGAGAACCTATCAAAAAAGTAGTCTCTTTTTTAACCCTTTTTAACAACTATATTTCTTAGTGATTATTACCCCCTTAGTCAAACTTGTGTGTGTTTGACCAAGATTATAGAATAAAATATCAGCATCTACAATACAAAATAAATAAAATATGAAAATACTTATAATGATGGATCTAATGATACAAATTTGGTAATGTGCCTATTGATATTTTTTCTTAAAAATTTGGTCAAACATGCATATGTTTGACTTTTGAAAAAACTAATACACTTATATTTTGGAACGGAGGGAGCATTTACTATTTAGTCTGACAAAAATTGTGTTCCTATCATGATAATGTGTCAAAACTTGCTTCCATGATTCGTGTAGTGTAAATATTAATTATTTTCTATTAAAATAACAAAAGACATAATAGCTATGCTTTAAGTAGCTTAGCCAGGACCTTGCCGTCAAAACTGAGATCTAAAAACTTGGGAGATTACAGAAGACATTAGAACATAATAGGTGAAACTAGTACAATGGATAAAAACATGCATAGCAATAACATCGCTTCTACTCCCTCCGTCCCATAGTGTCAAAAACGCTGTTATATTATGGGACTGAGGGAGTTCATGACACAAGCTAATTGTAGTGCCATATGCTCATGAATGCTTCTAGATAGTTCAGATAGTTCATAGAGGCAAAAAACAAAAATTAAAAACAGATGCAGAGAATACATGACAGAAGTGCAACATACCCAGAAAAGTACTGTTTCGGGAAAAATAAACTTGGGTCAGTGCTCCGGTTCTCCAACGCAAAATCCTCTCTGACAGCGGCATGCCATCGCGTAAGAACATTGTTATAGAAACAACAACATAACCAAAGACTGTACATATATGTTTTGTAACTCGGAGCAAACTGCACATTAGAAGTGTAAAAAGATACAGATATAGCAAAACTGTCCAACCACGAAATCAGGCAAATACTCCCTCCGTTCCAAAATAGGTGACTCAACTTTGTACTTACGTTAGTACAAAGTTAGTACAAAGTTGAGTCACCTATTTTGGAACGGAGGGAGTATGTGACAAGTCCAACAGGATAAGAACTTTTCCGCCAAAATCATGTATAATGTCCTGATCCATCCATCACAACCTATGTCCACCTTTAATATTTGATATCCATATTCAAACCCCAGACAAACAGAAAACCAAACCCTTAGCTGAAATAACCCAACTTACCAGCATTTGCAGCATGTCTAATTTCGTGAGTTCTTGAGTAAAAGAATAACACATTACAATATAACTGTTTCATATAGTGATTTAAAGTGCATGGTCTATTCTCTACAATATGAATAAAATCATATATTATTAACACTTGACAGTGATATCTGATATCAGTATCAGGCAAAAATATATTTGTTTTCTCTATATCTGGTGGTTATGGCTTATTAAATATGAGAACAAAGTTCTGAACTCAACCTACAAGTTAGTCTTCCTAAAATATGGGAAGTATCTGGTATGGCCAAGCATTTTTCACTGGCATATGTTTAACAGCCCAATTTACATGGTTCAATAATCAGCATTAGTATTTGCATGATCCTTATCTGTGGCTCGATAGGAGGGGGAAATAACAAAAAATAATGTGGCTAATGTAATGATGCATTGGCATGAACCTAGTAACTCTTCTATGCTGTGGTCAGAAATGTTATTTAACTGAAATCAACACATACATGAATAAATGGTCAGAATAAAGCATAACATCAGCTCAAAGCTTACGATGGAGTGTTGTTCCAGATGTCACGATATCTTGATGCCATATGACAGATCTTCTCTTGTTTTCGTGGCCACTGTGGATCTGTAAGAATAAACTCCACTCTAATAGGATCTATAGAGTACAAAAAAGACAAAATTAGTTCGATATACGCAAACGCCAAAGGATATCGAAACCTCACAATATTAACATTCAATTCATGTTAACTTATTAAATTATTCATGCATGCATTTGTGAACAGGTCACGCCGACAGAGAGGAGAGGTGGAACTTCAGGCACAGCGTCTCAAGTGGCAGGAAATTATTCATGCACCAGTCTTCCCAGCAACATTTACCTTCCTATTCAAAAGTACTATGCGCATGCAATCAAGCCTTTGGTTGGTACAGTCAAATAAATGTCTGCGCTATTTGTATAGTCTTACTATTGCATGACACATTTTCTGCCGAGGACAAAAAGGAAATTAGTAAGGAGCTCTTCAAGTGTTTTGTGTATTCAGATACTTTTGTCAAGCAGTGGACCGAAAATAATCAAACAAATAAACTGTTGTTTGGTTGATGCTATTTAACTTTTCAGAAGAACAAAAGACATGCAATACTGATAAATTCTAAATTAACAACAAAACACACCCCATAAACCAACACAGCTATATTTCATGCCATGCCATGCATCATACATTAGCCGAGATGTCATCTCTCACTGGAACATAGGGAAAGCATACTAAATCTGGGATACAACAAAAAGACGGGAATGCCCAACGTAATTACCTGAACTTTCGGTCTCTGCACTGGGTCTAATAAGAAGTGTTACAGAGGCAGATATAACCTGGTTAAAAGGGTAACTGATATTGAGCTATACAAATTAGAACAGAAAGTAGCAAACAAAAAGTAAAGAGAATTACATACACTCTGAGTCCATTGACTATTAATGGAAATGATGTCACAAACATCCCAACATAGAGCTATCGTTTTATCATCTTCATATGGATCACAATCCGAATGTTCAATTTTGAACCCATCTGGTGAAAAAATTACGTGAGGCTGAAAATGCAGGGCCGTGTCGCACATCACAAAGTCAGGTTTAAGCACAACCGTCCCTTCTTTATCAACCTACAAATACAGAAAACAAATAGAAATGATAAAAATACCCAACTACATACTCCAAGATGACATTTGAATCATGTTAGTAGGCCAATAGCTGGCTGTAACCTAACAAATGTAAGTTTTACAGATATGAACTATCAGTTCTATTCATTTCGATCATTTCTCCTAAATTTCTAGCTTGCTGAAGAATCCAAACTGTATTCAATAATACGAATTACTCCAAGTGGTCTACAAGGCAAGGAGGATACATACCATTTCACCCAAAGCATTGTACATATTTTCCAAATTTGGTTCCATGTAACCTGAAATTGCACAAAAATATATTAGCAGACTCCCATAAAAAAAAGCACGAGCATTGGCTATGGGTACCATTTTACAGGGTATACCGTAATTAGTGGTGGATGAAGTTTCAGGACTAGATGACAAGTTTTCTTCATCGGAATCAGAATATGTTCCCTGATGCCAACCCAAACGAGAAACCAAAAAAGATTAATACATGGAAATGGAATAAATAGTTGCATCAAAAGACAAATATTAACAGTATCTATATCTGGCTGAACCTCAAGGTGCTGCGTACTGCCATGTCTAACTTCCTTCACGGCCTGAATTCCTGACATCATCCTTGTATCTTCATATCCATCTAAGCAAGCATAGGAATTGCCAGAACCACTGTGCATGGCTGTAGTTGCCATAACCACATCAAATTCGGTTTTGTGGGATAGATCCTGATTCATTTCAGGAAATTCAGTTGCATATGTTTCTTCACCAACATGAGTATCATGCAAGCCAGTGAATTCCAAACCAGAGATATCAGTCTGATTCATCTGCAACCTGTGAATTACAACACAGTGGAAGAGGGTATAGAAGCAATTAGATATTATTTGACCGACAATCATAGATTACTCATTGATATGCAATAAACATACAACAACAAAATAAGTAAGGCCTTGTCATCTTCATTATTATGATTGACCACTGAAAGATTGAATGAAAAGAACTGGATGCACAGGCCAAGAAAAACAAGCATCAATAATAGTATCTAATTTGTAATGAATGTGAAACATCAGCACTATATCAAGAGTTGTAAATTCTCAAAACCACAACACTGAAGTGGGTGCACAGGAGCAGCTTACTTTCGTTCTATAACATTAACACATTATGCTCTAATGTTATTAAAGTACCGTCAAAATATATGGAATCTAATAGGAACACTCTGCAGCATTTGAGCAAACAGAATACAAGTTACAACCTTAGTGAACATTCTCGTATGAGTTTGTATTGCTAGCTTAATTTGCTTAGCGGGGCTAGATAAATGGATGACGACGGGTGCTAGTTGCAGTTACCTGTGGTATATTTGAGCCAACAGAATTTGTCTTGCAATCTTAATAAAATAGTCTCTCAAATTGCTTAGCTAGGCCAGATTCACCTAGCTCATTTGAGCTATAGCTCATAGAAGCAAGGCTCATCGTTTGGTGGCATGGAATCTAAAAACGTAAAACACACAGCACACCTTGAAAAATAACTCAGCTTCTTTGAATCTATGTTTGTTGGATGCATGGGGAAAGAAAATCTGCAGAGATGAACTGGGACAGGAATAGTCAAATACGACCCCGCAACTGCTGTTGCATGCCCTTGATAGACAGAGGCCAAGACAAGGGCACATCTCCAGATATCGATGACTCCATGATTTTCTTTTCTGTTTTGCCAGTGCAAAAGAGCATCCCATGTAGCCACCCCATTACGATTCGCTTCTGATTTTGGCGTTTGCATGCGTCTGCAATACGAGAAGTCGAGAACATCACACCCGCATGAACCGCACCCTCCTGTTCCGCGTCTCTTCGCCACGGGCGTTGCAGCAACGCCCACGCAGCTCGGTAGCTGCCGGCCAGAACCAAATCAATGCGGCCAGACTGCCAGAGGACAGAGCCAGACTCGCAAGGCACAGCCTAGGCCAATCAAAGCCACAGCCGGCAACTAAATGACCAGTACAGTCACCAGGCCCATCAACACCACAAGCAGGAGCACTAACACGGTAATTTTTTCTAACCATCTTTGCGTCAATTGTTCGTTCTTCAATTTTGCCCCATGATTATGAACTTGTAGCCAATAGACGGTAGACCAAACCCCGATTCAATCTAATTAGGGTAAACTATATTCAGCTAGGAAATTTTCCATATTTTACGTGTAATTTGCTTTTATCTAAAGTAGTTTATTAAACCTCTGTGTCTGACAATGTATTTTGGAAATTGGAAATGCAAGACATCTTTTTTTCAAGTAATTTCGTCCTTTGTTTCATCAATACAAATATATAATGGGCATTTTTGTATTTATACGTGGTCTTCTATTCCGTCCGACAATCTATGATAGAAGTAAAGGGGCACACATTTATTTAGTAAACCGTTACTTGAAAAAAAAAATACGGCACATGTTAAAATGGTGAATCGGGGTGGCATTACCTCTAGCTCTGCCCCTGTATCTATCTACCCTACCCCAACTCGCTTGGGACGAAAGAAAAATCAAATCTTACCAAAGGGTAAGAAATGCAATCTGGACAATTGCATACACATAGATAGAACAGTGCCTATATTCATACAACACTTTCTTCTACCATTCTTGAAAGTACGCATACCAATCTATTTTCTGCTACAGGAACGCACACTCATCTATATATCATGTATCCGGAAAACACGACCAGCCATAGAAATTTCGTCACGAGCGTTAATAAAAAAAACATTAATTTCCGGTTCAGCAATCGGCCACAATTTTCGAGAGGATGGGGAAGTTACAACAGGACGGAAGATCGGATATACCTGATTCAAGTCGCGGAGGGGGCGACGGGGCGGATGGAGGCGGCGGCGGTGTCCTCCTTTGACCTTCGATCGGGGAGGAGGGGGTAGGGTTTGAGGACGGGGACGTCCCGCTGGCGGCGGTCAACGAGGGCGAGCCGGGGACAGGGCGGCGGCGACGGATCTCGTGGTTCTAGGGTTTCCGCCGAGGGAGGGCCCGCCGGGCGTGGGTGGGGAAAGAGAGAGGTCACGGAGAGCGTGGCCGGGCGGCGCTGGTCCGCCGGAGGGGGTCGGGGGAGAGGCGGAGGCTACCGGGGCGGCATGGGGAGATCGGTCGCCCTGGTGGCGGTGGGGCGGAGGAGGAGAGGAGAGGCGGATGGCGTCGGGGAGATGGAGGTCGGACGAGAGACGACTCGGCTGTGCCCCCAGTGGCAATTGCGGGGTAATTATACCGCAAAGTAGTAACTACTCTCCAATTGCCTTTGATCACAAGGAAAAAGTTTTCCGGAGGAGGGTTTTATCACAAGGAATTGGTGAGGGGGAATGCCTTTTACTTCCACGGTAGGTACTCTAATGACGTGGGGTGAAAAACCGATGAGCGGTTTTAAGGGCATGTCGCTCTGTATTTAAACCATTATTGTTGTTCTGTTTTGAGATATGTGCATTTAGTATTTTTGAAGATTTATTTATTATTTATGTATGTGATACGTAACAAATGTAAAGATATGGCGGTTGATACTCTAGCAGCGCATCTCTAGACGTTAATGAGTGCGGATCGGGACAGAATCCTTCGGACGGGTATTTATTTCATATATCCGTTTCTTCGTGCTGAAATAAATATCTTGGATATGGGTTTCTATGTTGATGTGAGGCTGGCTCGCCATGTTGTGCATGTCCCACAATTAAGGGGGAGTCACGTGACACGATAGGAAGCGCATCTTTTTTCTTCCTCGTTGGATGAGCGGGAGCCCCCCAAAAACTCGGTCTCCACAAACATCCCTCCCTCTATTTCCCATGTGTTTTGAATCAAGTCAAACGAGTGTTGAATTAGCACATGAGAAGTTGGTTTATCATCATTTTATCTATGGGGTTAGCGCATCTTCGGATGGATCAAACAACTACTCACATACCAAGTTAGAGATACATCCGAGATGGGATAAGGAAAGACGAACGAGAAAGGATGGTTATGGTGGAGGACGGCTGGAGCACTGCAATGAATGAGGTAGATGGAATGGGCCTCGAATGGTTCAGAAGGTACATACAGAAATACAAAAATTAATACCATACACTACTCACGGAAGAATGTGAGTTTGACATCAACTTCAGTCAGTTCCTAAATTTGAGCCTTTAAAATGGGTGTAGCGTGACAAGCGGATTAATGAATACCAAGTGTACAACCACCCCCCCCCCCAATACATAAACCATTACTATCGCTTTTCTTTTGGAATATGATCATCTAGAACTTTTGGAGATTTTTGCATGTAATACATAATAATTGCGAAGATTTGTCGACTGATACGCTGACAACGCATCTCTAAACATTAATGAGTACATGCCAGAACAAAATCCATCGTCCAGATATTTATTTCTGATATCAATGTCTTCTTTTTTTGAGCAAATATCAGCGTCTCCCTACAATGTCCAGTGGCAATTGCAGGGTAATTATACCACAAGTAACAACTACAACTGCCTACTCTATAATGCATTTGATCAGAAGGTTTTTCCCTTTCTTGATGAGGGTTTTATTACAAGGAATTAGTGACAAGGGATGGATATTTTAGAGTTACTCATGCGAGTTCTCTCAATTTTTAGTCGTCGTGATGTGTAGAGTGAAAAGGCGATGAATGGTTTTTAAGGATGTGCTTTTTATATTTAGACCATTATTATTGTTCTGTTCGAAGACAGGTGCATCTAGTACTTTAAAAGATTTATGTTTGTGAGATGTAACAAATGTAACACACCTCTAGATATAATGAACGCAGATCGCAATAGAATTCTTTGGACAAATATTTATTTCCTATATCTATTTCTTCGTGCTGAAATCAATACCCCGCGTATGAGTTTCCATATCGATGTGAGGTTAGCTTGGCATGTTGTGCATGTCCCCTATGAGGGGGGAGGTCACGTGACACGATGAGAAGACAACTCAAGCCGGCTCGTAAAATTGAGCCTTTATAATATGTGTAGAGTGAGCGAACGAATGACCACCGAGTGTACATCTCCCCACGCCTAAAAACATCACTAATGCTCTATTTTGGGATATGATCATTTAATACTTTTTCATATTTTTGCATGTAATATGTAATAAATATAAAGATATGTCGACTGGCACCCTAGCAACGCATCTCTAAACGTTAACCGCCATAGCGAAGGAGATGAGTGTGAAACAACGGTGGAGCATCCCGACTGGACGAGCAAGGAGCCTCCCTGGAAAATCAATCCCCATTACATCCATACATCAATTGTCCAAGTATTTATGGATCCAGACGACCAAGTGTTAAACTAGCACAGGAAAATGATATGCCTTCATTTATCCATGGTGATTAGCGCATCTCCGACTATATCAAACAACTACTTCCAAATCAAGCTGGGGATATAATTGTGTGAAGGATAAGCAAATGGAGATGAAGAAGAACGTTCGTGGAGGAGACTGGCCGGAGCACTATAGCCAATGTGGTAGGTGGACATTTGTAGTGAATGAGGTAGATGGGAAGGGCAATTGGGACTTAGGGGTGTCGAGTAGACTAGAGCTGTGTGGGCCATGTCATGGATTCCTAAATTTTGAGTTATTATAACGGGCATAGAGTAAAAAGTGGATGAATGGTTCTGGAGGGCAGAAACTGTCTGTATCTAAACTATTCTTATTGTTTTGTGGGATATATGCATTCAATACTTTTGATGAAGACTTATGTCTGTGATACGTAACAAATGTAAAGATGCACATTAATACTCTGGCAGCATATCTCTAGATGTTAATGAGTGCAAATTGGAACATGATTCTTCGATCAAATATTACTTCCTATATCAGTGTCCTCGTGTTGAAATCAATAGACCACGTACAAGTTTCCATATCGAAGTGAGGTTAGCTCGACATGTATGTCTATCCCACAGCGAAGGGGAAGCCATGTTACACAAGGGAGATCGCAATGTGCTTCTTACTGGCTAGATGAGCAAGGAGCATCCCCCAAAACTCGATCTACACTGGATCTCTCCCTCCATTTCCTAGGTATTTTGAATCCATTCGAGTGAGTGTTAAATTAGCATAGGGGAATTGATTTGTCGTTCTTTTTATCGGTGGTGATTAGTGCATCTTCAAATGGATCAAATAACTTGAAAGATCGTGGATATCGCCTAGAGGGGGGGATGAATAGGCGCTTTAAAATAATTACGATTTAGGCTTGAACAAATGCGGAATAAACCTAACGGTTAATTTGCCAAGCATAAAACCTAAAACAACTAGGCTAACCTATGTGCACCAACAACTTATGCTAAGCAAGATAAGCAACTATGTGATAGCAAGATATATGACAAAGAACAATATGGCTATCATAAAGTAAAGTGCATAAGTAAAGGGCTCGGGTAAGAGATAACCGAGGCACGCGGAGACGACGATGTATCCCCAAGTTCACACCCTTGCGGATGCTAATCTCCGTTTGAAGCGGTGTGGAGGCACAATGCTCCCCAAGAAGCCACTAGGGCCACCGTAATCTCCTCACGCCCTCGCACAATGCAAGATGCCGTGATTCCACTAAGGGACCCTTGAGGGCGGTCACCGAACCCGTACAAATGGCAACCCTTGGGGGCGATCACCGAACCCGTACACTTTGACAACCCTTGGGGGCGGTCACCGGTACCCGTCAAATTGCTCGGGGCGATCTCCACAACCTAATTGGAGACCCCGACGCTTGCCCGAAGCTTTGCACCACAATGATTGAGCTCCGAACACCAACAACCGTCTAGGGCGCCCAAGCACCCAAGAGGAACAAGCTCAAGGGTACCAAGCACCCAAGAGTAATAAGCTTCTCAACTTGTAACTTCCACGTATCACGTGGAGAACTCAAAACGATGCACCAAATGCAATGGCAAGGACACACGGAGTGCCCAAGTCCTTCTCTCTCAAATCCCACCGAAGCAACTAATGCTAGGGAGAAAAATGAGAGGAAGAACAAGAAGGAGAACACCAAGAACTCCAAGATCTAGTTCCAAGGGGTTCCCCTCACATAGAGGAGAAAGTGATTGGTGGAAATGTGGATCTAGATCTCCTCTCTCTTTTCCCTCAAAAACTAGCAAGAATCCATGGAGGGATTGAGAGTTAGCAGGCACGAAGAAGATCAACAATGGGGGAAGAACACGAGCTCAAAGGGGTAAGATTCAATGGGGAAGAAGACCCCCTTTTATAGGAGGGGGGAAATCCAACCGTTATGTGCTCAGCCCGCACACGAGCGGTACTACCGCTCCTGGTCCCGGTACAACCGGAACTCACAGTATATGTGCAGAACCCTACCAGGCGGTATAACCGAGCGACCAGGCGGTAGCACCGGTTGAGAAGAACAACCGGACCAACCGTCCAGCCACCGCTCAACCACCGCATAGGAACAGAAGGGAGTCACCCCTGAGTGCGGTAGTCGAGCGGTACCGGTCCGGTGCAACCGCATGGCCTTGAGCGCTCGGGCGGCTAAGTCCTGAGCGGTAGAACCGCTCCGGACACCGGTGGTACCGGTACGACCGGACCAACCGGGCCACCACCGCCCGAGTACCGCATCAAAACAGAGGCTTGACCGGTACTTGGGCGGTGCCTGGCCGGAACAACCGCCCAAGTCTTTGCTGAGCAAGTTGGCGGTACCACCGCCCGGAAGCAGCGGTACAACGGCTGAGAGCTCCAAGCGGTACTACCGCTGGGGCACGCGGTACTACTGCTGGGACCAGACAAAAACCACTTCCAAGAAAACAAGAACTGCCATAACTTCTGCATATGAGCTCCGAATTGAGCAAACTCAAGCTTGTTGGAAACAAGACGGCGAGAAAGAAGAGGCAGGGGAGGTATGCCTAACAAATAAAGGAGTGAAACCTCCAACCGAGAAGAACCGGCAAAACCTCCAACATCGAAAACATCATAGAAGATGCATGCGAACTCCGTTTTCGATGAACTCAAGCTTGTCATCAAGATGACCATAAGCTCTAAGACTCACAAAAGGAACCAAACAAGAACCAAGAAAGATGATGCAAGGATGCAATGATTTGAGCTCTCGACGAATGATACGATCAAGCTACTCCCTAGAGAGCCCCCCTTGATAGTACGACAATCGATCCTACAACCCGGTCTCCCAACTACCACTATGAGACCAGTAAAATAGAAAACCTATCAAGGGCAAACATTTGCCTTGCACATACTCCACTTGAGCTAGATGATGACGATCTTGACTTCCTCAAGTTGGACCACCTTTCTTGATTGTGTTGGCTCGATGAAGACTAGTTGATTGCTCCCCCATACTCCACTATGGGTGAGCCACTCTTCGAGTTGCTCCACTTGAACTTGCACACTGCAAACTTGATGACGATCACCACTTGATGTCATCCTCCATGGGTTGTATGACATCTTCCTCTTGACGCAAGACCATGGAAGCATACCTAACCCCACAAAGAACTCTCACATAGACCATGGGTTAGTACAAAAAGCGTAATGGACAATGCTTACCATACCATGGGATCACTTGATCCCTCTCGGTACTTCTTCTACACTTTGTGAGTTGATCAACTTGATTCACTCTTGACTTAGTCTTGATCAACATTGACTCTTTCCAACTCTCATCATTTGGATGATGTGTTGAAGGTAAACATGAATGATCACACAATCTTATTCTTCAAGACATGCTTGCAATAAGCTCAATTCACACATGACCAATATTTGGATAATTCCTTGAAAAGCACTTTGGCCATCTCAACTCACACATGACCAATCTTTGGATAATTCCTTGAAAAGCACTTTGGCCATCTCATAAACTCCTTGAAACCAACACATGGACTTCAAGACAATCCTATGGACAAAACCTTCAAATATAACTCAAGGCAACCATTAGTCCATAGAGATTGTCATCAATTACCAAAACCAAACATGGGGGCACCGCATGTTCTTTCAATCTCCCCCATTTTGGTAATTGATGACAATCACTTTCAAGAGAGTTTATACAAGGAATTATGCATCAACATGCAATGCAACAACCAATAATGCATGCGTACGAGATGCGTATGCTTAGGAACAACCAAAGCCAGAAGAGACAACTCTCTAAACTTCTCCACAAAACTCTTTGAAACTTCTCCCCATTGGCATCGATTGCCAAAATGGCTAAAAGCTTAGACGGCCAATATAAAATGTGTTCCTCCATAAATTGTGTATTTCTCAACAAGAGAGTGGAATGCAATACACACATCCAACGGTAAATACTTGGAGGAAGACAAACTATATTGAGGCCCAAAGATTGCAAAAGGAAGATATGCCACAAAGACATAACAAAGAGAGAAACAAGCAATCAAGCAATCAAAAGATACCAATTTAAGCAAGCCATCAAAAGATACCAATTGAACCAACTAGGCCAATGATCCTACGAGCCACATGAATAAAGGATATTATGATAAGAGCGGAGCAGTGTTCTAAAGAAACTAGAGAAGCTCCCCATGATTTGTGCACATCAATAATTTTTGTATTTGGATACAAAGTGCACAAAATAGGACCATAGCTCCCCCAAAATCAATAGAAACTTACAACAAGTGCAAGTGAGCATATAGGAAACAAAGCCTAGTACTTGCAACTAACACATGGTTGAGCAACAAGTGAAAGAGGCAACTTAAGAATGGGCTCAACCAAAATGATGTGTGAGAGTCAAGGCAATGCACTTGAGAAGACTAATGTACGGATGAGCATTAAGCATCAATAAAGTCTTGAAAGAATGAGGCAACACGGTGCAAGGCCTATCATTCCCACACACAACAAGCAAATGGGTTCACAAGCTTACTAATAAGCATATAAAGAACCTATGCTTGTGACAACCCATGGTGAAGGTAGACGATGAAAGCCTCATCAAGACGAGGGATACCAATTAAGATGGCAAAAGCCTCGTAAAGATAAGCATGACAAAAATAATCTTCACCACACAAGAGTGCATCAAGATGCAACGAGAGAAGACACACACTCAAGGCAAAAGCTTTCACGGAGCCACCAAAGAAATAACATGAGTAAGACAAGGTGGACGTGAAAGAAAGGATATCAACTAGATATGCAACTTCTCTCAAGTGTATAAGATTCTAGGTAGACGAAATCATGATGATATATATCTACAAAGAAGGATGTACACCCGAAATAGTTACAACACGAGGAACAAGATATCCAAAGGGAGGTCATACATATACCAATAAGATATCTGCTTGGAAGCATAGCACATGGCTAGATATGGTCTTATTGTATATAAATGAATTCCTACCACACACCCATCAAAGACATCACAACTAGCAACAAGAGATCATTGTTGGGATGCTTTGAGAAAGGGAACAAGTATCACAAGAATGAATGAATAACATGCCATGATACAACCTACACAAGGTTGATGCAAGAAATGTGTGCATGAAGAATATGAAGATACTTGTTACCGAGTTAACATTGGAAGGATGTAGTAGATACCAATTGAAGGTGGATAGTAGTTCATTGATCATCCTAGCTCGACTCCAATAAGCACATGATGACAACACCTTCCTTGTGAGTGAGCCGAGCATCCAATGTATCTCCAATTGTTCCTAGAACAACCACACAAACAAAATGGCACCCAAACTCATTGGGACCAAAGAGTTAGATACATAGGACAAACTCCACATAAAAATGTGCATATAGATACGAAAATGAATTTCATGCACATCTCATCCAATTTGAGACTTGGTGGAGTTTCCCCTATATATTGGGTAAAAGAAAGAAATCATGCCAAAGATACTACACAAAGTTAATATGCATGCTCAAGACTATCAAGAACCGATACCAAATGACAAAGAAATACCAAGTGAAGAAAAGATACCAAATGAATAAATCATCACTTGGAGGATATCAATAAAAGATACTGTTGGAAATATGCCCTAGAGGCAATAATAAATTGGATATTATTATATTTCCTTGTTCATGATAATCGTTTATTATCCATGCTAGAATTGTATTGATAGGAAACTCAGATACATGTGTGGATACATGGACAACATCATGTCCCTAGTAAGCCTCTAGTTGACTAGCTCGTTGATCAATAGATGGTTACGGTTTCCTGACCATGGACATTGGATGTCATTGATAACGGGATCACATCATTAGGAGAATAATGTGATGGACAAGACCCAATCCTAAGCATAGCACTAGATCGTGTAGTTCGTATGCTAAAGCTTTTCTAATGTCAAGTATCATTTCCTTAGACCATGAGATTGTGCAACTCCCAGATACCGTAGGAGTGCTTTGGGTGTGCCAAACGTCACAACGTAACTGGGTGGCTGTAAAGGTACACTACAGGTATCTCCGAAAGTGTCTGTTGGGTTGGCACGAATCGAGACTGGGATTTGTCACTCCGTGTAAACGGAGAGGTATCTCTGGGCCCACTCGGTAGGACATCATCATAATGTGCACAATGTGATCAAGGAGTTGATCACGGGATGATGTGTTACGGAACGAGTAAAGAGACTTGCCGGTAACGAGATTGAACAAGGTATCGGGATACCGACGATCGAATCTCGGGCAAGTGTCGTACCGATAGACAAAGGGAATTGTATACGGAATTGATTAAGTCCTTGACATCGTGGTTCATCCGATGAGATCATTGAGGAGAATGTGGGAGCCAACATGGGTATCCAGATCCCGCTGTTGGTTATTGACCGGAGAACGTCTCGGTCATGTCTGCATGTCTCCCGAACCCGTAGGGTCTACACACTTAAGGTTCGGTGACGCTAGGGTTATAGAGATATTAGTATGCGGTAACCCGAAAGTTGTTCGGAGTCCCGGATGAGATCCCGGACATCACGAGGAGTTCCGGAATGGTCCGGAGGTAAAGAATTATATATAGGAAGTGCTATTTCGGCCATCGGGACAAGTTTCGGGGTCACCGGTATTGTACCGGGACCACCGGAAGGGTCCCGGGGGTCCACCGGGTGGGGCCACCTGCCTCGGGGGGCCACATGGGCTGTAGGGGGTGCGCCTTGGCCTATATGGGCCAAGGGCACCAGCCCCAAGAGGCCCATGCGCCAAGAGAAGAGGAAAAGGAAGAGTCCTAAAGGGGGAAGGCACCTCCGAGGTGCCTTGGGGAGGAGGGACTCCTCCCTGGCTGCACCCTTCCTTGGAGGAAGGGCCAAGGCTGCCCCCCTCTCCCTTGGCCCTATATATAGTGGAGGAAAGGGAGGGCAACAAAACCTAAGCCCTGGCGCCTCCCTCTCCCTCCCATGACACATCTCCCTCCTCCCACAGCGCTTGGCGAAGCCCTGTTGGAATCCCGCTACTTCCACCACCACGCCGTCGTGCTGCTGGATCTCCATCAACCTCTCCTCCCCCCTTGCTGGATCAAGAAGGAGGAGACGTCGCTGCTACGTACGTGTGTTGAACGTGGAGGTGCCGTCCGTTCGGCGCTAGGATCATCGGTGATTTGGATCACGACGAGTACGACTCCATCAACCCCGTTCTCTTGAACGCTTCCGCGCGCGATCTACAAGGGTATGTAGATCCACTCCTCCATCGTTGCTAGATGACTCCATAGATAGATCTTGGTGACACGTAGGAAAATTTTGAATTTATGCTACGTTCCCCAACAAATACATCAAGGAATGAGATATCCATTGGTACCCACTAAATAAAAGATATCAAACCCCCAAAAGAGAGGATGGTTCCAAACAAACCAAGCTCTCTACAAAGTTTCATGATGGCACAAAGTACCCAAAAGAAATGACTTGCCTTCCACCAACACACACTTGATAAGGATCACAAGATGATTGTTTTATAGAAAATATGATAGCTCCCCCAAGACTAGTGCATTATAGAGAAATTGCATTTGAATACAAAATGCACAAGGTGGGATCACCACTTTCACTATATCTAGAAAACACTAGACAAGATCAAGAAATAAACAAGATCCACAAGTGGTATGGAAGACAAAGGGAGTTGATACAATCCTTGGGAAGAGAAAGGGCAAATAAAAAGCAAAGGCCAATGTAAAGATGATCAATAAATTCTACCACAAAAGTGAGTACCAATTGTCAAAAGACAAGAAGTAAACGGAAATAATTCCCGGTGGTAGATAGCAAGGATATCCGACATCATCTTCACACCATACAAAAAGCAAATTGCAACTTGTAGAGCTAACATGCCACCTAGGAACAAGATAATTTACAATATCAACTCTAGATGACAATATCTCAAATGTACACATTTTCTAGGCTAGTAATATACACATAGCATATTACTCCCCCATAATGTGATACCAATTAAAGATAGACAAGAGGCAATTAAAGGATCCAACAAGAGATAATTAATGGACTATTTAAAATTTGAATTTCTCATGAGAAGACATACCACATAGTGACTAGATAAGCTCGCAATATCAATACTAAGTGGTATTCCCCATGTACCCACCTTTATAGGATTGTGAGGTGCACAAAGCACATCAGTCCCCCATAATGGGATATTCCATTAATCTCTCACAAGAGCCAACTAAGAAATAAACAAGATGCAAAAGGCTCAATGCATGACACACACGTACATGATGTGCAAACCAACACACACATACTTGATTGATCAAGATATCAAGTTGGAAGCACAACATATACAAACACATGCAAGGAACAAGACCAAAACATGCAAGGGGGCAAGTAACTTCCAATGTAAGCAATTGAGGTACAAGTTACCGCAAGGAGGCACATTGGATATAAGATATAATCTTGATGATTCAATTGACTTGGCTTGAGACAATAAGAATGATGAAGTACCCTTAATTCTTCATAATATAGCCAAGTCTCCAATAACCTCCAACATCACCTATTGATCAAGTTTGAGCTTGTTGGTCCCCAACCAAGTTGGGTCCTAAGAGGTTAGTCACAATAGGCTTGACTACCCAAATGGTTCTTTTCTTGACACCACTTTGAGCACCAACAAATTTGGCGAACACATTGACAACCTTATCCTTCCCAAGAGAATAGACATCATCAATAATAATTGGGTTGGATAAGTTACCACTAGTGCATGAAGAAGCGAGGTGACCTTTCTCACGACATAGGTAGCAACGTCTACTCTTCACTTTCTTCTCACTTGATTTCTCAACTTGAGAAGCATTAGCTTGAGTCTTCTTGGGAAGAAGCCTTTCTTCAACTTGAGGTTGAGAATGAGAGTGAACTTGTGGCCGCTTCCCTTGTTGCTTGTCACTAATGGGCTTCTTCTTCAATGGGCAAGATCTAACATGATGCCCTTCTACTTTGCACTTGAAGCAAATAATCTTGGCCGAATTCTTGACTTGTTCTTGGCCCTTCTTCTTAATCATCTTGGACTTCTTCTTCTTATTAGAGTTGAATCCAAGTCCACCTTTGTCATTGGGAGATTTTTGCACACTCAAGATATTGTTGAGTGTGGATTTCCCTTCATGACTCTTTTCCAAGTCTTTCTTCAAAGAAGTGACTTGGGCCTTGAGCTCTTTGATTTCCTCTACATGGTTAGTCTCAACACAAGTACTAGAGGAAGTATAAGCTTCATCGTTAGAGCAACAAGGCAAGAAAAGCAATTCATCACAAGATGTACCAACATTGTGAGTAGATGAATTACAAGGACTAGCACATGGCAATATAACATTTTGACTAGAAGTAGTGCTAGTATCCACATGAGGCTCACTAGATGTTACCTTAGCAAGCATGGCCTCATGAGCTAATTTTAGCACATTATGGGATACTAGAAGATCATCATGAGAGCTTGTGAACTTTACATGATTTTCTTCCAACATTCCATAATTGCTAGATAGCAACTCAAGTTGAGCCCTTAGCTCAACATTCTCCTTCAATATGGATGCTTCACAAGAGATAGAGTTAGTAGCACAAGCATCATAATTAGCAACAAGAGGAGAAGACAACTTGGCAAGCTCTTTAGAATATGAAGCTTTAAGTTGAGCATGAGACTCGGTGAGTTTGATGAGCTCACTCTTAATGACCCTTGAGCCATTTTCGAGGTGCTCAAAGTCCTCAAGGAGTTTATCATGCGCAACTTCAAGCTCCTCATTTTTAGTTTCAAAATCATTGGCCAACTCAAGAGCTCTATCACGAGATTCCCTCACTCTAGATAATTCTAGAGCAAAAGTCTCCTCAAGAGATTCCTTGGTGGTTTGTTCAAGTTCAAGGGCTTGAGAGAGGTCCGCAATTTCATTTGCGTAATCACGCTCATAACCTTACATTTTATCAATGGTGACCTCATGCTCCTCAAGACGAGATTCCAACTCATCAATATACTTCTTGCCCTCAATGGCAATGGACATGATTTCCATGAAGTTGGAACGAGCAATTTTATTTTTATGAAGAGCTTTAAAAACCATTTCCCCCTTAATTTTTAAGGAGGCAACATTATCATTCTCTTCATCATTATCCTCATCATCATTAGCATCAAAATCATCATCAAGAGACATATTGGGTTTCAAAGTAGGAGATACCTTTGAAGCCTTAGCCATAAGGCAAAAAGCAATAGATGATGATGTAGGATCCCTTGAAGCACCATTTAAAACCACATCTTGTTCCATGGAGTGTTGGGTTTCCTCTACATTGTTATCACAACAATTCGAGGAAATAGATACATTTTTATCATGGCAACAAGGCATAGCAAGCATATCATCATGAGATTTAGTCAAGCAATTTCTACATGATATGCAAGAACTATCAACACAAGCATGTGAGACATTTGGAGTGCTCGAAGTGCTAAAGTATAAAGATGGAGCATTGCAACAAGATAGTGATGAAGAGTCATCAACGATAAGCACACTATCATCATTGCAATGACCAACACTACTCACCATAATATTACCTTGTGGCAATCCACATGTAGGTGAAGTAGAAGAAGTTGAGAGGACTATATGGCCGGATGTGGAGGGGTAACAATCATCCCCACAAAACTTGGACACGCCATATTTATCTTGAAGCTTTGTCCACAACTCATGAGCATCCCGGAACGGCATGAGTTGAAATATAACTACATTGCTCAAAGCATCGAAAAGCACATTAGAAGCTTGAGCATTGAGATAAGAGTTTTTCTCATCCTCTAAAGATAATCTTTGGGGATCCTTTGGAGAAGAAAAACCCATATCTACAATTCGCTCTAAATTTGGGTCCATGACCCTAAAGAGATTAAGCATGCGAATTATCCAAACATCAAAATTTGTGCCATCAAAACTAAGAGTGTCAGAGAATCCTAATCCCCTAGTCGACATCCTTACTCTCTAGGCGGTTAAGCCCTATAAAGAGAGACGAGGCTCTGATACCAATTGAAAGATCGTGGATATCGCCTAGAGGGGGGGTGAATAGGCGCTTTAAAATAATTACGGTTTAGGCTTGAACAAATGCGGAATAAACCTAGCGGTTAATTTGCCAAGCATAAAACTTAAAACAACTAGGCTCACCTATGTGCACCAACAACTTATGCTAAGCAAGATAAGCAACTATGTGATAGCAAGATATATGACAAAGAACAATATGGCTATCACAAAGTAAAGTGCATAAGTAAAGGGCTCGGGTAAGAGATAACCGAGGCACGCAGAGACGACGATGTATTCCGAAGTTCACACCCTTGCGGATACTAATCTCCGTTTGGAGCGGTGTGGAGGCACAATGCTCCCCAAGAAGCCACTAGGGCCACCGTAATCTCCTCACGCCGTCGCACAATGCAAGATGCCGTGATTCCACTAAGGGACCCTTGAGGGCGGTCACCGAACCCGTACAAATGGCAACCCTTGGGGGCGGTCACCGAACCCGTACACTTTGGCAACCCTTGGGGGCGGTCATCGGTACCCGTCAAATTGCTCGGGGCGATCTCCACGACCTAATTGGAGACCCCGACGCTTGCCCGAAGCTTTGCACCACAATGATTGAGCTCCGAACACCAACAACCGTCTAGGGCGCCCAAGCACCCAAGAGGAACAAGCTCAAGGGTACCAAGCACCCAAGAGTAATAAGCTTCTCAACTTGTAACTTCCACGTATCACGTGGAGAACTCAAACCGATGCACCAAATGCAATGGCAAGGGCACACGGAGTGCCCAAGTCCTTCTCTCTCAAATCCCACCGAAGCAACTAATGCTAGGGAGGAAAATGAGAGGAAGAACAAGAAGGAGAACACCAAGAACTCCAAGATCTAGATCCAAGGGGTTCTCCTCTATGTGATTGGTGGAAATGTGGATCTAGATCTCCTCTCTCTTTTCCCTCAAAAACTAGCAAGAATCCATGAAGGGATTGAGAGTTAGCAAGCTCGAAGAAGGTCAACAATGGGGGAAGAACACGAGCTCAAAGGGGTAAGGTTCAATGGGGAAGAAGACCCCCTTTTATAGGAGGGGGAAAATCCAGCCGTTATGTGCTCAGCCCGCACACGAGCGGTACTACCGCTCCTGGTCCCGGTACAACCGGGACTCACAGTATACGTGCAGAACCCTACCAGGCGGTACAACCAAGCGACCAGGCGGTAGCACCGGTTGAGAAGAACAACCGGACCAACCGTCCAGCCACCGCTCAACCACCGCATAGGAACAGAAGGGAGTCACCCCTGAGTGCGGTAGTCGAGCGGTACCGGGCCGGTGCAACCGCATGGCCTTGAGCGCTCGCGCGGCTAAGTCCTGAGCGGTAGAACCGCTCCGGACACCGGTGGTACCGGTACGACCGGACCAACCGGGCCACCACCGCCCGAGTACCGCATCAAAACAGAGGCCGGACCGGTACTTGGGCGGTGCCTGGCCGGAACAACCGCCCAAGTCTTTGCTGAGCAAGTTGGCGGTACCACCGCCCGGAAGCAGCGGTACAATGGCTGAGAGCTCCAAGCGGTACTACCGCTGGGGCACGCGGTACTACCGCTGGGACCAGACAAAAACCACTTCCAAGAAAACAAGAACTGCCATAACTTTTGCATATGAGCTCCGAATTGAGCAAACTCAAGCTTGTTGGAAACAAGACGGCGAGAAAGAAGAGGCAGGGGAGGTATGCCTAACAAATAAAGGAGTGAAACCTCCAATCGAGAAGAACCGGCAAAACCTCCAACATCGAAAACATCATAGAAGATGCATGCGAACTCCGTTTTCGATGAACTCAAGCTTGTCATCAAGATGACCATAAGCTCTAAGACTCACAAAAGGAACCAAACAAGAACCAAGAAAGATGATGCAAGGATGCAATGATTTGAGCTCTCGACGAATGATACGATCAAGCTACTCCCTAGAGAGCCCCCCTTGATAGTACGACAATCGATCCTACAACCCGGTCTCCCAACTACCACTATGAGACCAGTAAAATAGAAAACCTATCAAGGGCAAACCTTTGCCTTGCACATAGTCCACTTGAGCTAGATGATGACGATCTTGACTTCCTCAAGTTGGACCACCTTTCTTGATTATGTTGGCTCGATGAAGACTAGTTGATTGCTCCCCCATACTCCACTATGGGTGAGCCACTCTTCGAGTTGCTCCACTTGAACTTGCACACTGCAAACTTGATGACGATCACCACTTGATGTCATCCTCCATGGGTTGTATGACATCTTCCTCTTGACGCAAGACCATGGAAGCATACCTAACCCCACAAAGAACTCTCACATAGACCATGGGTTAGTACAAAAAGCGTAATGGACAATGCTTACCATACCATGGGATCACTTGATCCCTCTCGGTACTTCTTCTACACTTTGTGAGTTGATCAACTTGATTCACTCTTGACTTAGTCTTGATCAACATTGACTCTTTCCAACTCTCATCATTTGGATGATGTGTTGAAGGTAAACATGAATGATCACACAATCTTATTCTTCAAGACATGCTTGCAATAAGCTCAATTCACACATGACCAATATTTGGATAATTCCTTGAAAAGCACTTTGGCCATCTCAACTCACACATGACCAATCTTTGGATAATTCCTTGAAAAGCACTTTGGCCATCTCATAAACTCCTTGAAACCAACACATGGACTTCAAGACAATCCTATGGACAAAACCTTCAAATATAACTCAAGGCAACCATTAGTCCATAGAGATTGTCATCAATTACCAAAACCAAACATGGGGGCACCGCATGTTCTTTCAATCTCCCCCATTTTGGTAATTGATGACAATCACTTTCAAGAGAGTTTATACAAGGAATTATGCATCAACATGCAATGCAACAACCAATAATGCATGCGTACGAGATGCGTATGCTTAGGAACAACCAAAGCCAGAAGAGACAACTCTCTAAACTTCTCCACAAAACTCTTTGAAACTTCTCCCCCATTGGCATCGATTGCCAAAATGGGCTAAAAGCTTAGACGGCCAATATAAAATGTGTTCCTCCATAAATTGTGTATTTCTCAACAAGAGTGGAATGCAATACACACATCCAATGGTAAATACTTGGAGGAAGACAAACTATATTGAGGCCCAAAGATTGCAAAAGGAAGATATGCCACAAAGACATAACAAAGAGAGAAACAAGCAATCAAGCAATCAAAAGATACCAATTTAAGCAAGCCATCAAAAGATACCAATTGAACCAACTAGGCCAATGATCCTACGAGCCACATGAATAAAGGATATTATGATAAGAGCGGAGCAGTGTTCTAAATTAGCATAAGGAGTCAATTTGTCATCATTTATCCATGGTTTTTTTTAGAAATGGAGGAGGACCCCCGGCCTCAGCATCTCGACGATGCATGCAACCACTTTATTAATTATTCACACAAGACCTTACAAAGGCATACAATAGTAAGACTGAAGCCACCGTCTAGGCAACAAAAGTGTCGCTACTCCTATCCAATTGATGAAGGGATGCTGATAGTCTGGGCCTAATACCAAACAGACCTCGCAGCCAAACCTAACATCTAAGACCTAAGGTCCCAACCAGGACGCCTGTCGGGTATGGGCACCCACCAGTCCGGCGTGCTCCTCAACCAGGACGCCTGCCAGGTATGAGGCCGCTGCAGCCACCTGCCACCAATCTATCTTCAGAGCTGTACTGCTGCATGAACGTTGCCCGGTCTAGCTGCCGCCGACGCCACCACGATGCCAGACAACGACGACCTCCTGCGTGAGTCCATCATCGCACATTAGACGCCTAATCTCCAGAGCGCCATGCCATCGAGATCTGACACCATCGATGTGTGTGATGAAGCACCGTTCCTCCTCTTGTCACCTCCAGCCATCACTTGCTCCAAAATGATGCCCCCATGAGGGAAAGCGCTACTAAGAACGTCATCATCGTCCGATCCGGGAGACCCAGATCTAGAGTTTCCCCCGGAGCATCCCGAGCCTGATGACGCCAGCTGCAACAGCAGTGCCTCGACAAGGAAACGACATCAAAGACGCCATCATCGTTCGCCATGACCGTAGTCGGCGCGATTTTCATCGGCAGTTGCGCCACCAGGCGTACGGCACCGACCTCGCTGGTTCTTTCGACCGTAGCAAACTGCAAAACGACGCCCTGAAGAGGGGCTACGGCGCAAGAGCACCGCCATCGCTCGATCCCATGGAGATCTAGGGTTTCCCCCGGAGTTGCCCGGGTTGTCAAGGACCAGACAAAGATGTCGACGTGCCGCACTCGCCATCGCGCCGACCGTGACCGGGAGACCAAGCTCACGCCTGAGCCTAGATCCGGCCGCGCCGCCGTCGTCCCTGGCGACCGGGGCGCCCCAGATCTTGAAGCCGCCTGCCATGGGGAATGGGATCGCCGGAGCGCCGCCAGCCCCCGTCGTGATGTCTGGCCGCACGCCACGCTCCGGCCCGGGGGCGCCGGCCCGCGCCAGCTCCTCACAAGCGGGAGGGCACCTAGTCCCCGCCGCCGCCGGCGACGGCAAGGCTTTGCCTGGCTGCGCCCTTGAGCGGCGGCGAGGGAGGAGGAGGACAAGAGCGGGAGTCGGGGGCGACGGGATCTGGGGGCCTCCCCCAGCCGCCGCACGGGGGCGACTTGGGAGGGACGGGACGGGGGCGGCAGCGAAAAGAAAAATCTGAAGACTCGAGAGATATCAGGTACCCGTCTGAACCCGGCCGGTCCATGCATCCTCATTTATCCATGGTGATTAACGCATCTCTGAATGGACCGAATCAGTACTTGCAGGCCAGGTAGAATTGTGCCGAGGAGAAGGAAAATGATACTACAAGGAAGAATGACTGTGGTGGAGGACAATTGGAGCACTACAGTCAAGGAGGTAAGTTGGTATTTGTAGTGAATGGGGTAGATTTTTTTAGAGTGAATGAGGTAGATGAGAAAGGCAGTTGGGACTTAGTGTCTAGCAGACCAGAGCTATGGCGGGCACTGAATGGTTTAAAATGTGCATCAAATGCACTCATAATTGCGACTTACAAAAAGATGACGAACAAACTTCTGAAAATCCACACTGCAAATTCAAAAAGATCAAAGAAGGGAAAACTTGCTAAAGTGAAAAAAAAATTGTCATGACGAAAAATGAGCATGCTGGCCTGCCCACAAGTTAGCCATGCCAGCTTTTTCGTTGAGCGCAAATGATTTAAGGAGTGGGGAGGGAATCAAGGAGGCCAGTTTTCATCACACCGCTCGCTGTTCTCTGGCATGGGGAGTCGAGAAATCTATTTCGTTTCAGATTTATTTAAATCTTAAAAAATATGATTTCCAAAATTTAGGACTCGATGGAGCCCTGATGTCAAGAATCCTCACTCGTAAAAGAACTACTTTTTAGGAAGTCAGTACTATCCCCTATGCTTCCATAACCCCCAAAATATTTTGGGGATGTCCACAAAAACACTTGACACCTGACACTTGCCCCTAAAATTGATCAGAATTTGCCTTTTCTCTGTCCCCTCCGGACCGGAGGGTTTTGGGGCAGGCCACCCACCCGAGCGCTCGGAAGAGAAGACTATCCCAAGGCACCTCAAACAAACAGGAACACGCCTCTATGGTAGAACCCGTCGGGGATGTTAGAAGGGAGAGAGAGGATTGATAGAATAGTTGTTGTATTGCTTGAGCTTCGTGGGTATATATATAGGAATACAATGATCTACCTGAAGTATAAGATAAGCCAGAACAAATCCTAGTCTATCCCGTCTTTTCTAATAATCACGATACTCAACAGGGGAGGCCTGAGAGGCGGTGGTTCGAGGCTGGTGTTTGAAGGGGGGAGGCCTGAGAGGCGGTGGTTCGAGGCTGGTGTTTGAAGGGGGGAGGCCTGAGAGGCGGTGGTTCGAGGCTGGTGTTTGAAGGGCGTCTGGACAATGCCTGTGTCAGGGTTATTGGAGGTGCCCTTTTCTTCCCAGGCTCGACCTTCATGCAGTACATCAATCTATGGGATGCACTTGCTGCCTTGGAGTATGGCCTGCAGCAGCAGGACACTTTCTCTTGGATGTGGAGTAAATCTGGTGCGTATTCTGGTAGTTCTACCTATATTATGCCGTGTCAGGGATCAACGCAGTCTGGAGCACCACGGCTTCGGAGAGCTTGGATGCCACTGAATTGCAAGATGTTCGTTTGGCTGGCCCCAAGCACCGAATATGGTCTGCAGGATAATACGATACCCTTCTTCCTCTGCCTGCAAGAACAAGACAATGCTGATCATATGCTCATCAAGTGTGTTTATGCAAGATATGTTTGGTGGGCCCGCTCGTCGAGAGTCCGACTCGCTGTTCATGCTCACCTGTTGGGGCCTATGGAAGCGCGCAATGCTCGGGTCTTCACAAATGTCACTCAGCAGGGCAACATGGCAACGAACAGGCGTTCTCCTAGTCCGACCAATAGTGGCTGATTTCAAGATCGAAACTGCTGGGCAGCACGACAGCTGCACGATGCTCGATCCAGCCGTCTGGTCATATGAGAAGCTTCTTTGCAATTTTGGTGTGGTGTTGGCCATAGCAATCAACCTGTCATCGCCTCTTGGCCTACCTTGTAGAAACTTTCTCTTCTTCTATAAAAATTTAGTACGCTTAAACGTACTCTAGAAAAACAGGAACAGCCACAGGAAATGCACTCGAGGCCATCATCAGGCTAGAAGCATATTTTGGGGGGAGAGTAGAAGCAATTAGTTTCAACCCATATAAGGTCTGCAGCACGCGCTGTTACCTACTACTACTATCTAGTCTAGGTTAAAAATCCTGCTACACCGGGACCAGGAATGCGACGACTCGACATGACGAAACTGGAGTTGCAGCCGAATCTCCAGCATCAGGGAAGAAATTGCTTCTCTTACAAACTGCAAAAGAAACAAACATATTTGACATGTCAGAATTTATACGGATAGATCAGAACTGTATACAAGGGCGTTTAATTCAGTACTGTAACTGCTGATCGAGTCTTAAGGGGGCAGCTTTTAATTTATACGAGCGCATCTAAGATGTCGATTGATTAGTTTGGGCGTTTGGCTGCCGAGAAGTCTCAAAGTTCGTTCGTACGTAAACTGCAGCTTCCCGTGTACTTTCATGGCTAGCATAAGTAAAAAGCAACAAAATAAGGTGCCAGTTTCACATGTCAGGCCCGAAATCTCAAGCCAATAGGGGAATGGGAGAAACGACCAGTGCATTTCAGGAGAACATCCAGCTCCAGTGCAAGAAACACAGTTATGTTTGCTCATAACTCGTAAGCGGGCGGGTTTGTAATTTCATCCACAAACTGAGTTTGGCCAATTATGAAATCGGTGACTCGGCAAACGGTAAAGGGATATTTAATTCAGGTATTCCGTAACCTAGGCAAACAACGGTATAAGAACAATGTACCTGCCCCGATCAATCATTGTATCAGAATTCAGAAGCACACAGCTTCATTAGTGTTCGTCCTCATCGTCAGAAGTTTTGTCATTCCCATAACCTGAACTTGCCCTAATTACGTAAACCTGCACCATTTACATCGAAGAAGTCAGATAATGTGCACTGTTAGCAGTAAGATAAAATGACCCCCCCATGATCAGGCCTCGAAAGAACCCTTTCCACTAACTGAAGGCATCTGGTACTGATATTGAGAAATTGGATCGTTTCCTGCAAACTGTGTGCAGAATTGGCAGTCCAAACAGGCCTAACTTCTTATCTTTCAATATGTAGACACAACTCCCTAGTTTCAACCATGGATAAAGCATGTAACCTGCTTTATAATTTAAATCTAGGACATGCCAAAAACATTGAAGTTTGATACTACACAATGACTTGGTCTAGTTTGGTTATTATGGAGCCATAACAGGTTTTTCCCATGTAGTAGTATACAGCCACATTGGAACAAGTTATATATATTATGCGCTCGAACAGTCGAACTGAATGTGGAGTTCCTGGTAGTAAAAGCAGAGCGATTTTATCCATGGAATGGTGAAGATGCTGAATCTGACCTTGAACTTTGTCCTCTCTGTGAGTTGGAAAACCAAGCAATCGCCGTCGGCGAGGTCATGGTGGGCGGCGAACCCTCTCCACCCCTTCCTGAGGAAGTGGTGTCTGGCATTGTACAGCATGTGGAACTCGTCATCCGCCTCGTCCACCAAGACGACCGCCTCGTCGTGCGCCGGGAGATACTCGATGAAGTGCTTGGGGATTGTCTGTCACGTCACGATGCATACATATAAGATATAACCCACCGAATCAACATCCAATCCGATCCAAGAACCACATCCAGATGCAGTGCAAGTTTTCCGGCTATAATACCATCACGGCTGCCCTGCTGGCGCAGTCGTGGGTCACGGGCTTGACGAAGGCGGGCCAGCGGATGCCGTGAATCCGGCGCTGGAGCTCCTCCGCCTTTTGTTTGGCGGCGGCGACGGCGGCGGCCCTCTGGTAGTCGCGCTGCGGCGCGCCCTTGAGGTAGTTGGGCTGCTCCGGGAGGCCGGCGACGCGGCCGGACCGCCGGAGCTCGCCGGGCCCCGGGGCCTTGCGCTTCTGCGGCACCAGTTATCTCCACTACTATTAAACAATTCAACAAGAACTTTCTTAGATGCACCCCACAATTACCCCCACAACACCAGACAACTCATTCACCACCGCACGATTAGTCCCACAGATCTGAATCTAACAGCCATAATTTTTGAGATTGCTTTATGGTGTGCACTTTGCAATTTCCAATGACTGACCATACTCCACCATCCCACAACCCTTCCCTCGAACTACCAGTCCCACGTCCTTCGACAATCACGCAATTCTGATCGCAGATAAGGAAGGAATCTGCCTCCCCTCGCCCAGGAGCATCTCTGCCTTGCGTCACCATAGCGCCAACACCGTCTTCCTGCACGGCGACCTCGCGCCACTCCACCGGGCAGTCGCCTCCCTGCACGATCGATGTAGCGGGCGCCCAGGAGGCTGCCCTGCCCCCTCGCAGCGTCGCACAAGTCCGCCAGATCGCCCCTGCCCAGGAACCCGCCGGGCACCCGCGCGGCCGCCCCCGCCCTGCACGGCCTCTGGACCAGCTGTAATTCTTTCCTGCACTCAAGATTAGAATTTTCAGAATAGTTATACTCCACTGTCTATCTTTACAGAACAGGAAATCAAACATTAGGACATTAGGCATACCATTCAGATTGTAAAAGTGCACACCATTCTAGCATACTAGGGCAGAGGAATGGTACATCGCGCCAGTCTTTCCTAATTATTGATTGCACAGCAGAATTATTCGTTTTCCATCTCTAATTACTGATTTCTATGTGGAAAATGGTTAGTATTTGCCTACTGTAAATCTTCTAACTGACTGGAGCATGCAACCTGTTGTACAACTCTGTTCACACACAATATATCAACAAAAAGGACAGTTTAGTATTTTTAACACAAACGTCGGTATTTACCTTCCCGAGCCAGTATTGTCACATGGTCAGCTATATGTTGCATTGTCAAGGGGAGTGTCCTGAGAGATGACACGGATTTTGGTTAAGCCAAACAAGGAGGTTGATAAATCCGGAAAAAGCACAAAGAACATTGTCTACAGAGATGTTTTGGGGAGATGGGTCAGGTGCGTTATTCCATTATTTATTTGCACATAATAATATATTATTTTATCTTTAACTACTCCTAGGTCTAACATTATTTGTTTTTCATTTGCAGGTTTTATCGAAGGAGAAGAAGAAGCGGAAGAGGAGGTAAGGTGGATGAACACAAGAGTATCTTATTCGATCCAGCAAAAGGTGAGAGCTTTGCTCTCCTTCTCCATCTGACCCCCCTCTCACATGGGGTATGCACATGCTATGTAATGATCAGATGGGGTACACATATATAATGATGAATGGCTAGGCCCTTTTTCAGATAATATGAGCAACATATATGCAACCGTGTTCTTGTGCTAATGTTTTGAGCTGCTGCGCATCTTTTTGAGCTATCATGCAAAATATTTATCTATTGTTTGGAGAATGTGCTGTTGTGCTCATGTTTTCAAATATTTCAAGGAGCTTCAGGATGTCAGGTGAGAAACCGTGCAAAGAAAAAAGGTTGAACAAAAAAGAACTTATGGAAGAGGCAAAGGACAAACTGAGTATCGACGTACTCCATGATAGAGAGGAGAAAGAAAGGAGTCGGCACATGAAGAGAGGCACCCAAAGTTAAAATGTTGTAGTATTAATAACGTCAAGAATCTATCATGGTTATTGGTTATAGTTCAGCATCAGCTAAGATTGTGCACATTTGGATTACATGGTTTCATGTTTGAGCTGACTTTCTTCTTGTTAATGTCAAGCGTTATTACTTATTACTACTATATTGGCTTTTTTGTTAATGTCAAGCGTTATTACTTATTACTACTATCTGAACATACGCCCAGTACATAAGTTTGCTTTACCAGCAAAATTTAAGTTGGCTGAGATCATTGTCACAGAGCTATAGTATATCCTGTGTACAGGAGCAGCAACTTCATTCACAAACACCTTCTCTTGAAAATCGTGATTAAAATTCACAAGTGATACCTTTTTTCTTTCTGGTATTGTAGCACCAAAGCAAACTCACCTTGATCATATCCTTAACGAATCGAAGACTCTTTCTCCTCGAGAGAAATCCTTGACCTCCATTTTCTTCTATCTCGCCTGTTGGTCCTCATTCAACATCTGAGTTATCAGCCAAATCGCGTTTTCAGGATCCAAAACATAGAACACGGCCACTGAGATTCTCTCTTTCTCAGAATTGGTTACAACCCTATGTACTGGCCCTTTAAATATCCCGTTGGTCATTATCTGCCCCAATAAAAATAACCCGAGGTTCAGAGATGGCTACCTCCATTGTCGCATAAATATGGGAGGAATTTACTTAAGGTTCAGAGATGGCTACCTCCATTGTAACACCAACGTTGATCAGCAAGGTGTAGTTAGACACAGTTGGAACATTGTACCACGTTCCATCTCTGAGAAACTGCAGTCCAGCGACATCTTTGTCCATTAGAAGAACCGTAAGAGCATAGACATCAAAGTGAGGCTTGATGCCCAATTACAAGATCAAACCTTGGACACGGAGGATAGTAGTTGAATCTAGCATAAGTGAGAGCCCTGTCGCTAAACTGGTGAACTAGGCTATGTTCATCAAGCTCCAACAGCTTGGCCATTGCACGAAGGATGTCGTATTTGATTCTCTTGCTCCTCGATGTGTACTCATGCAGGTCATCCCTGCAAATACCACCAAGGTAGTTCAGTTAACCCAAGTATGGTATATGGACGATGGTTTCTTTCATATAAGTAATTATTTATGAAGTTTTTCCAGGCCAAGCTAGATTACTAGCTTGTATCAAATATTGCAAAATTTTCTTTTACAAGTTAGCAGCATGGCCAAGGGAAGAATGTATTAAGAGCAGACTCCAGACAGACGGGTTTACCTCTTTCGATTCAAACTTGTTGCTCCCATCCCCTTTCGGCACCTCCTTCTCGTATCTGAACCATTAAGGGACGCGTCATCAACACGGGCACCAACAAAGAGGATGGAAGGAAAATCATAGGCTTGGAAGAAAGCTTACTCTTTTTTACCAAACGATTAACAGCCTCCTGCAAGTTGGCGAGCAGGCTGCAGGGACCTACAGTGTCTTGGACCTTCCCGGCCCCGTTGGCTGCTGCGATGCACCAGACACAACTAGGCGGCAACTGCGGTGGCGAAGGCAGTGCCGCACGGAACACGCCATGGCCCCTGAGCAGCTAATCCTATGGGCCGAACATTTCACACAGTGAGGCTATATAGCGATTTGACGGGGAGGAGCAGGCGGCGGGCGAGGAGAAGCATAGGGAGGGTCCCGAGCAGCAGCAAAGCACGCGGAGGTCTTCATGGTCATCCTAATCAAGATGGAAATCAAGACGGGGTCAGAGAGCAGAGCATCCGGATCGAGGGGACTCAGGGGAGAGTAAGAGTTGGAACCTGACCTTGATGGCGTCCCGAGCAGGGGGGAGGGAAGTTCGTGGCGGCGAGCAACGTGCATCGGCAGGAGGGAGGGCCCCGGCGTCGCCGGCGAGCATGCCGAGCTCGAGCGCCCCGGCATCGCCAGGAGGATGTAGACCCCAGCGTCACCGGATAGGTCCGCCGGTAGTGCTGACGAAGGGGAGGGGCTTGTGCGTCCGCCGGCGTTGCTGAAGAAGGGGAGGGGCGGCCACCAGATAGCTCCGACCATGGATGGGGATCGCGTTGTAGATAAGGAACGAGGGAGTCAGGGGGAGAATGGGGAAGAGAGACTGAAAGAAGTGTGAGGGGCGGTGGAAGGTTGACTGATTTTTTTATCTCTATACTATACGTGGTATAATAAGACAGTGATCCCCTCAGTGATGGTGAGTGAGTGCGGCATTGTCCAAACCAAAAAATATACTCCTATCTTCTAAGAAAAACCATTATACTCTCTATTCCTAAATACAAGTCTTTTAGATATTCTAATATGGACCACATCACTCTAAAATACGCCTATATTTATCCATATGTAGCCCATATTTCTAAAATGACTTATATTTAGCAACGGAAGAAATATTTCTTAGGGCATGTCTGGTTCACCTGCGTGGGTGAGATTTTTGTTTTCGTCACGTTTTGTTACAGTCATGATCATTTGATGATTTTAAATTTAAAAAATATAAATCTCTATAAAAATGATAAACTTTATTGAGTATATCTAAGTTTTGCAATTATGCAGGTCATCTTATGGTCCGTAGATGGTAAATTTTATGGAGTACTTCACATGGGATATTTTGTCTAACACTCTTACACATGTATTTTTCACTGTGCATCATTATACTTATTGAATGTATGATTCACCATAAACCCCCTGAGAATTTCAAAACATCCTATCCATCACCAGAAGTTGAGCTCATCTAGCAGTCATTTATCCTTTCATCATATGTCAATCCAACAAACGATGACTTGACAGATGAACTTTGCTTGTTCATTGGTATGGTTGTCTCAACTTTTTATCCATATCAATACCTACTTAAAACCATGGTCGGCAACCTAAATAGTGCGCTTGAAGCTCCAAAACCTGCATTCAAGGTCGATATCTCTAAAGAGAAAATTCCTTATTTGACACTGTCTTAAAATCTGGTTTCTTATTTGACACTGGAAAAGTTTTTCTTCCCTATTTGACACTAGTCCTAAATTTTATTCCCTATACGACACTTTCGTCCATTTTAAGCCTAAATGACACCTGAAAAGACGATTTTGCCCCCATGCGGTATGTGTGTGCTGTTGCTTGTGTGGATGCACGCGCACATGTGTGCTGCTGCTGCATGTGTGTGTGCATGTGTGCCGCTGCGTGTGTACGTGCGCGTGTGTGTGCTGTTGCATGCCTATGTGCTGCCTGCGTGTGTGCTGTTGCTGCTGCGTGTGTGTGCGCGTGCATGTGTGTTGCTGTGTGTGTGTGTGCGCGTGTGTGCACGTGCGCGTGCGTGTTGTTGCGTGTGTATGCGCGTGCGTGCGTGTGTGTGTTGGTCAATGTGTATGTGTTGTTGCGTGTGTGCTCCTGCCCTCGCACTGGTGCTGCGTGTGTGCGTTATTGCCCCCCACACACATACCATATGAGGGGCAAAAGAGTCTTTTTAGATGTCATTTAGGCTCAAAATGAACGGAAATGTCATATAGGGAATAAAATTTAGAACTTGTGTCAAACAGGGAAGAAATTTTTTTCCAGTGTCAAATAAGGAAGCAAATTTTAAGATAGTGTCAAATAAGGAATTTTCTCATCTCTAAATGGGAATGCACAGTTCATGTTTCTCCAACAAACTCACACTGGCATGAATCTTTATAATGCATTACAATATTTATCTATTCATTCAAAGCACATCATGTCTTTATTTCATACATGCAGTGCCCAGTCGCGTTATTTGGTTTTTAATTTCATGTAGTCATTGTGCGATGAAAAACTATATTTTCCCATACCGTGAGTGTTTACACCAAGCTTATACGTATACACATTGCACATGCAACTTGTTATAACAAAATGTTGTATAATGCATATGTAGGATGGTTTTCAACCGAGAAAGCAATTTTTGGTGCATATTCTAAAGTGTGAAGAGAATGAAGCTCAAAACAATATCCCATCCATTGAACGAAGCATCATAGATCACATCTATAGATGGACCTTCATTGCTTCAAAAGACGATGGACCTTCAAGAGATGCTTAGTTCTGGTTTTAAATATATTTTTTGTAACAATTATAATACAATTATTATGTGACCGTTAATTTTATGCGGAGACATATTTCTGAATCATGTGTTACACGCGCGCTCATAATCATTGGGCATTAGACACATTTAAATGGCTCGGTAAAAAATTCACTAAAATAAAAATTAGATTTATAATAGATATTTTTACTATAGATTATATACGTGTGTTGGATCACAAATATGCCACACTTTTAAAAATACAATTTGAGTGACATCATAACATTTTTTAGCCATTCGAATTTTTTTGTAAAATTTATTTTAGTATTATACCATGTGAACTCATTTTGTTTCAGCACGTGCATGCTTACTATATAAGTAGGGGAGAAAAAGGAGATGGAAGACCGGAGGCAAGGAAGAAGGGGAGGATCTGACGGACCGGCCTGGGCTTGGTTGGGCTTGGGCCTGGCGGCGGCCTCGCGGACGGCGGCGGAGAGATGGTGCAGGCGGAGCTCCTCCAGCTTCCGGCGGTTCTCCTCCATCTGCCTCCGGCGCTGCTCCTCGTACGAGTTGGATTCCGCCATTGCCTTTTCGATTCTGCTTCCTCTTCCTCTTCTTGGGTGTGTGTTTTCCAGCCGCTTTGCGCCCGCGAGGTAGTTGGGCTGCTCCGGGAGGCTGGCGACGCGGCCGGACCGCCGGAGCTCGCCGGGGGGCGGGGCCTTGGGCTTCTGCGACACGGAAGCAGCGGACCAGTCATATATACGGGAGAAAAAGGAGATGGAAGACCGGAGCCAAGTACTAAGAAGAAGGGAGAGGAACTGACGGACCGGCCTGGGCTTGGGGTTGGGCTTGGGCCTGGCGGCGGCCTCGCGGACGGCGGCGGAGAGGTGGTGCAGGCGGAGCTCCTCCACCTTCCGGCGGTTCTCCTCAATCTGCCTCCGGCGCTGCTCCTCGTACGAGTTCGATTCCGCCATTTCCCCTTCCTGACTCTGCTTGCTTGCCTCCTTCTGGACTCTGCTCGTCAATTCAATCCCACCCCTCAGCTTTCGCGGTTATTGCGACTCCAAAGTCCAAACACGAAAATGCCCACAGGAAGCCCATTTTCAAAATACCACCATTTTCCACAGTGCAAAAATAAAATAAAATTAAAAAATTGTAGTGTGCATACAGAGGAACATATATAACACGATTGAGGAAATTTTCATACTCCCTCCTTCCATCTATATAGGGCCTAATGTGTTTTTCAAGACAACCTTTGACTATTGATAAGATTAATACTAGCACATGAGATGTATACTATGAAAATTATATTATTGGAAGCTCCTTTGACATACAAAATTGAAGTTATGCTTTGTGTAAGTTGTATGTCATATATTATTGCTCTAACATTTGGTTAAAGTTAGCCTCGAAAAACGCATTAGGACCTATATAGATGGAAGGAGGGAGTAACAATATACTTTCACATGCGGCATAGAAAAAAAAGGACAAATACATGCATGAAAATGGGACAATTTTTTGTTTGTTGTTGGTCCGGATTCTTTTAGCTTGCAAGTCAACCTACTTTTTAACGACAATTTACAGATTTGTCAGGTATATTCATAGGAATGTTTTTTTTATTTCTTGAAACCTAAAAATATCATTTTTGATTTACTTTCTTGGAAATAGGGCTACATGTAGCCCGTCCTACTCAACTTCATTTCCAAACAAACAACCATATTGGCCCGGTTTGTTAGAGCAAAGATAATATAGTAGAGCCAATTCCCGAAAATTTGGAGGAGAGAACGAGCGCGTGCGCTCCTGGTATCTTCGACCATCGATTTAGCTATGGGGATGCGTTCAGCAGAAAGTAATAAATGCGTTGTCGGTGTACGTGCGCGGCATACGGGGAAGTACAGTTTCCAGTACGTACAGGATGGAGGGGGGAGTAGACGGAGCACGTCGGTCTGGGACTTGGGGTCGGTTATGTGCCAAAGAGTACCAGTGGATTTGGATTTGCATCGCCCAGTCGGTCTAGGAATTGGATTTGCATCGCCCAGTTTTACCACCTCTAAAGCATGTGTATAAAGATTCGAATGTCTGAAAGTTATGGAGTTAGCTGAAATCCTGTCTTTTTGAAGGTGTGCCAAGTGAACTGGAAGAACATCTCTTGCATCTATTGTCCACCTTTTGAGTATATGCCTTGCTGGAATTCCGTCTATCCCCAAGAAATCAAGAACCTGCAATAAATTGTGTAATTGGTCAGTGCATTTTTCCTTTGCAACTAAGTATGCTATCTAACATTGTTGTAAGTATATGAAGATTATGTATTGGTATCTTAACTGAATGACAGCATAGCAATCCGGTATGTTCAAAGTTACCGCACTCACATGAGAGTTTCTGACTCTCAGACAGGAAATGCACTATGTACAACACTCTGCACCACTTGTCATGCCTCTCTGGATTGTAGCGGTGTACATAGTATTTTGAACCTTTTTCGACTTCTTCTACCCAGTACTGCCTTGCTTCATACAAGATTTCACCAAATTTCTCAAACATTGCTCGAGTGTAGATTTTGCTAGCATGGAACTCCAATGGCGTGTTGACCTTCATAGCTGCTGATGTCTGTACATACAAATTTTTGTTGTTACTATGTATCATAATTTCTCATGTTGGAATAAAAAAAGAAAATTAAAGGCGGTGATGCTGTAACTCACTATTTTTGTTCGTCTTCATAATTTTCATTTGCTTCTCGGTCGAAAAGAAGTCTCATGTATTGCCGAACGAATAAGTGCATGGGGCAGCTTGCTGGCACGTATCCCTTGAGCATGTGGTTTGCGCTTTCACTTCGCTGTGTGCTTGTCATCTTTGCACAAAATTTGCCCCTGAAGTATGGTTTTGCCCACTTCTCACGTACTTCATATATGCTTGCCATGTACTGGTTTTTTTGTAAACTGTATTTATCAAGCAGCTCTCCCCATGCATTTTCAAATTCATCTTCTGTCAACATGTGGTTGACAATTTTATGGAATTCTGCTCTGAAGTTGCTTCGCTTTGTGTAATATGTACCAAGTTTCTCTTTTGCCTTCTTAAGTATGTGCCACTTGCACCACCGGTGTGTGGTTTCGGGCATTGTTTTCTCTATTGCCAGCTCCATAGCCCTGCATTGATCTATTCAGACAAAGAGGTAGATGTTACTTATTGTATGATTTGGTCTTCCAGCAGTAATGACATGATTACCAATCAGTAAGTACCGTTTTCTGGCTGTTGTACCTCTTAAGTATATCTACCATGCCAGCATTTGTATGTGCTTATGGAGTACTATAAGAGGGATTAAATTTTGATAGTTTTTGGTGCATTTACCTGTAAGTATGGTCTGGGGATGCTTGCCGCCTATCATGCGGATGAATTCATTGAACACCCACTCGAAAGTTTCTGATGTCTCATCCCTGACAAGAACACCACCAAAGATAATGCTTTGGAAGTGGTTGTTTACTCCAACAAAAAGTCCGAACGGCATATCATACATATTTGTTCTATATGTTGTGTCAAATGTTATTGCATCTCCAAAATAGTGGTACTGCATCCTGCTTGCACCTGTTGACCAAAGTAAATTCCTTATCCGGCTATCACTGTCAGGTTGAACTCTGTAATACAAGCCAACATCTTTTGAACCCAATTCTGCAAAGACATCCATAGTTTTTCGGACATCATCGTCTGCTTGGTCTCGGCTGATTTCACCACAGAGTCCCCTCAAAGCCCTTTTTGTGAAAGGCAGATTATTCATTGATCCAAAGAAACTACCAAGTATGTTATGAACTTTCCCAATGCTAATATTGTTTTCTCTAAGCTGCTTCACAAGGTCTCTTGTATATAGATCAATATGCTTATGTGAAGGCCGGTATACCTTTTCGCCACACTTATCTGTCAAAGCGTGGTTGTGCGATGGCTGGTGCTCACTTATATACCAGCCATTGTCATTGAATCGAAGCAAACGAATCATTGCAGGGCACTCACAGCGGCAGGTCCGTGTATTCCCTCTCTTTGGTTTGCCCTGAAAATCCAAAAAAGTATCATACACTGTGTTAGTGGATATCCAGAAAATCGTGGCAACAATCTGTAGCTGAATTCATTTTGTACTTACTGAACATCCACAAAGTATTTCCTGCATACACTTGGTTCTCTCAACATTTAGCCGGCTTTTGCCGTATCTTATACCGAAACCGATTTCCCAAGAGTATAGATTGTAGAAGTCGTATGCTTCTCCCAACGAATCGAAATTATATCCAACCACTGGAACCACAACTGTATCACCTTTGTTTTCTGCATATCCTCTTAGTGTTTTTTCGAGGGCACACACTCTCCCAGCACAAGGAACACGCTCGGGGGCTTGCCCAATCCTGACCCTGCACGGTGAAGAAAGTATTACTTCTATTTGTTAATGGATGTTCTTAATTTTATATACAGAATTCATTAATTACGAATGATCTGCATGCATATGCATGTCTACTGCGATGTTTTTTTTTTGTTGAAATGCTAGATTTGGAGGTGCGAACGAGCGAAAACAATTGCAAATGGTGCTACATTTTATACCGGAAGTAAATTTGTATAAGCAGCAAGCAAGTATCTACAGCAGAAATACACATTTTTGCATCTCAAAGTCAATGGAATACTGTTTGACACGCAAAGGTGCAGCAGCACCACCACTCTTTTCAGAGTTATACATTCTTAAAAGAGGACAATCATGGAAGTGCAATTTTTACTTTTACAGTTACGAAATGCGCTCATATGCATCTTTCTGTAATATTTATTCAGTCAAAATGTAACTATGCTTTTCATTGGAAGAATTCAGTTTTGTCAAGAGCACACCATTCAGGTTAATTGCCAATTCTCGACATCTACTTTCTTGTAGGAGGTAAGCATGTACAGGCCCGAACGAGCATACCTTCTTGTCCATCCGGGGACCTCAGCATCTTCTTTTCCTGTAGATGGCTGCGGATCGACTGGTGTCAAGCTCAGTGCTTCTCCAGCGGGCTTCAAAGCCAACTCCATTCTGATAGATGGGTCGCCAACATCCCCCATGCTCGATTCAGTGGTTGACTCAGTCTGTGCAGAAGTAGGCTCACCGGTCGTCATCAGATGGTCGGATCCAAGATCCGGCAGGGGGAACCTGCGAAACGAAAACGTGGATCCGTAAGCTTGCCTCGCAGCACGTGTATCATTACGAAATTTGGAAAATAAGGAGTGGGAAGCATACCTGTCCACCGGATCTGAAAGGAACTCCAGCCCGACGCCGTTGACCTCTGCAGTCGCCATCATCTGTTGATTTGGTCGGTGCCGCTGCTGACAACTTGACCGAAAGGGCGTGCGGGAGGAGGAGGAAGGGGGGTTATGAAGCTGGCCGTGGGCCCGTGTTGTTATTTATTACTTTTTCCGTCCGGTGCACGTTGTTATATTAGACGGAACTTTTATATGTATACGTTATGCACCATTGTTAACTTTTATGTACCTTCAGCACAGGTTGCTGGACTACGGCGTTAAGGACACAGGAGCATCTCCGAGACGTATACGCCAACAGTACAGCCAAGGCAGTTAATATGCACACCTCATTAGTACCACCGGACAAAAACTGAGTCGCTCCTTCCATTCGTCCACATACCAGGAGCGTACGCGCCCGTCCTCTACAACGCCACTCTCATTCAATTCCTGGCTATATGTTACTGTCACATCGCTTATACCTGATCTAAGAGAAACTATATAACACAATCGCCATCGGTCCACGAGGGCACGCACCGCCTAGGCTTGCCGCTTAGCTAGGATCTGGACACGAGCATCATCCGCGGCCTTGTCCTTCACATGCTTCTCCAACGTGGCGTGGTGCGACTCTTCCTTGGCGGCTCCATGCGCATTCACCCTCTCACGGCAGGCACGATCTCGGCTTTGCCGCCGCAGTTGGGGCATCTGGAGCATCCATGGCCGGCCGCATTGGCGGCATTGACCTGGGACTCGGAGCCCGAGTTGCGGGGACAAAGACCTAACGTCCGAGTTGCTCGGACGCCACGGGGGCATTCCCAGAGGCACGCATGTACCTCCAACAGCCTCTCGCCTGATAGAGTATAGACATCTTCCTCAAGCCGCTGCTCCTTGACTCTAGATTTAGAGCGAACACACATGCCTCGAGGGGGTTCTCAGAGGCATGCCTGTACCTTCAGCCACCGCTCGCCGGATCCGTAGTACTAGACATCTTCCTCAAGCCGCCCCTCTTGACTCCGGATTTGGAGCCAACACACACGCCTTGAGCCGCCGCTCCTCGACTCCGAATTTGGAGCGAAACACACACATGCCTCGAGCCGTCACTCCTCGACTCCCGATTTGGAGCCAACACACACGCCTCGAGCCGCCGCTCCTCGACTCCGAATTTGGAGCGAAACACACACCCGCCTCGAGCCGTCACTCCTCGACTCCCGATTTGGAGCCAACACACATGCCTCAAGTCGCCGAAGGTGCGGACACTCCTGGCCCTCTGATTGGCACGCCCCTGGAACTTCATTTGCCACGAGCTTCCGGCAATGGATTCATGCAGAGAGCCAGCCGCAGCTTGGGTTCTTGGGTATCCTCCCAGGACCTACGGAGAGCCAGGATAAAATCCAGCCCAAGCTCCATATACTCCCTCCGTTCGTAAATATAAGTTTTTTAGAGATTTCAATATGAACTATATACGGAACAAAATGAGTAAATCTACACTCTAAAGATGATATGGCCATGAGTACTGCTAATGTTTTCAATGATCATATGCCTTTGCCACAAGTCAAAGATGTAGAGGCTCGCGGCCAGATGATGCAAGAAATAAAGGTAAAAAAAAACATGACGTGGAAACCAACTTAGGATGCTATTCTGTTTTCTTTCTAGACAAGGAAAAATCTATTCAGTCCATGCAACTTTGAGTTATGACTATTTACTTGGAGATATGGAAGGAGTTAAAGAAAGGAGTAAGGGAAGATTCATGCTTTTATTCCTACCACGCAAGAAATACCAGGCAACCTCAAAGACGTGCAACGTGTGGAGCGGTCAATGTTTAAGGGAAGTTGGATGGGGTCCACCAGAACAAATCTAAGGAAATAATGGCGCACCAAAATATAGTCCAGTTTTGCTTAGAATTAATTACACGTTGTAAAAGATTGCATGCTAAAAATAAAGCATGTAACCGTGTGGGACTAGAGATAGGATTAGGAATTACTCCCTCCTTCCATAACTAATGCGTTTTTTAGGACCGCCTTTGACTATTGACAAGATTAATAGTACATGATATGCATAATGTGAAAATTATATCATTGAAAGCTCCTTTCACACATGAATTTAACAGTGTGCTTTGTGTAAGTTGCATGTCATATATTATTGCTCTAATATTTGGTCAAAGTTAGCCTCAAAAAACGCATTAGGTCCTATATAGATGGAAGGAGGGAGTAGTGTCGTAACCTTGTGGGTCAAGCTAGGAGGGTCTGTTGCTGCTATATAAAATCATGTCTGAGCGTTATGTAAAGGAGGTTATATTTTGGAGAATAAACATGATGTATTTTTAGGGTAGACACCCATATCAAGTTTTGGGGGAAGCTGTCTAAAAATTCCTAAATTTTGGAGGAAGCTTTAAAAAACCTCTTTGTTGCGATTTCGGCGAGAAAATTGTTTGCGTGTGAGTATCGTCGTCGAGATTGGTTTTCTTGTGCTGGACCGTAAGATTCAATCCCTCTATTTCGCGTACATCGCAAGCGGGTGAGAGGTTGCTGCAGACCGCAATAACAAATCGGATCTCGTCATGAGGTTAGGTCTACATCAGTATATATATATATATATACATCCGTATGTAGTACTTATTGAAATCTGTAGAAAGACTTACATTTAGGAACGAAGGGAGTATGTGTCATGGAAGATCTTCTGTTTGGTAGGTTGATCCACAATCCACTCATCATCGTTCAGTCAGTCTAATCGCCGGGCCGGGATAAAATTCTTAGCCCTGCGCCCATTTTTAGGCACCAAATGAAACAACTTTGTGTTTGGATCACCATCTTGTAACCATCGAACCCAATCATTTTAGTAGCCGGAAACAAACAGGAACAGCCACGAAAAAATGCACTCGAGACCATCATCAGTCTACAATCATTCAGTAGTTCAACCCATACAAGGTCTGCACCACGCGCTGTTACCTCCTACTCCCATCTAGTTTAGGTCTAGGTTAAAAATCCCGCTACACCGAGACTGAGAGTGCGACGACTCTACATTCATGCAACCAGCACAAGACCGCATTAGCCGAGTCTCCAGCATCATCGAAGAAATTGCTTCTCTAACAAACTGCAAAAGTAACAAACATATTTGACATGTCAGCATTTATACAGATAGATCAGAACTGTATACAAGAGCATTTTATTTAGCATACTAAACTGCTGATCGAGCCTAAGGAGGCTGACTGACAGACTGAGGCAAGACAAGCAGAAGCTTTGCAAAGAGCATAGGATTTAAGACAACAAAGAAAACTATCCTGACAGTTTCTACGAGTACATCTTCGATATCGATCGATCAGTTTCGGCATTTGGCAACAGAGAAGTCCCAGACTTCATGAATAAACTGCAGGCCCCCAAGTGCTAAGAAAGATGCGGTTTGGAAATATCTGGGTCTCCTGGATATGTGGCATGCTATCGATCACCTCAACGAGAGTTTTGATGAATGGCATGCCGGGAGCGAGCATCGCGGCGGAGCGAGGGCTGCGTCAGGACGATCCTTTATTGCCATTGATGTTTATACTGGTTATGGAGGGCCTGCACCATATGTGCAAGTACGCTGATTCGTATGGGATGTTCACTCCGCTGGCCAGAAGGGGCCTAAAGCACCGCCTGCCTTTCTTCGCCGACAACGTCAAGCCAAACACAGTGGACGTGGCGCTCTGTTCGGCCATCCTACAGGACTTCGGTGAGGCCTCGGGTCTCAAGATAAACCCTGCAAAATCCACTGTCATACCTATTCGGTGCTCTGTGGAGCAGGCTGATCAACTAAAGTTAGGGCTCAGTTGCCCATTGGGATCGTTCCCCTGCCGGTATTTCGGTCTGCCACTAACAATCAGAAAATCAACGGCGATGCAATTCCAGGAAGTGGTAGATGGGATGGCCACAAGCTTGCCAACGTGGAGCGGTGGAGGGCGGCATACATGGACAAATCTGGAAGACTCATGCTTGTGCAATCCGTTCTTTGTGCAGTGCCGATTCACATGATGATGGCACTGGATGTGCCACCCGAGGTCTTGGCGGGCATGAACAAGATATGTCGGGGCTTCTTTTGGGCAGGGAGCTTGGACACCCACGGAGCGAAGTGTGCCGTGACTTGGCGCCCGTCTGCACGCCGAAGTGGACTGGAGGACTAGGCCTGCCTGATCTTAAGTGGATGAATGTCACCTTGGGGGCTCGATGGCTGTGGCTGCAGATGGTAGGCCAGGAGAGACCGTGGGCTGAGTTCGAGATCAATGTCTCAGCTGAATTGCTTGCTGTTTACCGCGCGGCCGTATTCGTCGATGTGGGCAACGGTGCAGGCTCGTTCTTCTGGGAAGATCGTTGGCTACAGGGAAGACGCATTCAGGAGATCGCTCCTCGGCTCTACAATTGTGTCCCTCCCAGGATCCGGAAAAGCAGGACAGTTGGGGACGCTCTGGCTGGGGCTTGGCCTTTGGATGTCGGGCCGGATATGACCGCGGCCGAGATCTATGAGTACCTAAACCTATGGGAGTTGGTTATGGAGGTGGAGCTAAATCTGGGCGTGGTGGACAAGGTCAGGTGGGCATGTGAGACCTCGGGGCAGTACACGGTGAGTTCTGCCTACGCGAGCCGATACTTTGGACGTGAAAAAGACCTGGCTGCCACTGTAGTGTGGGACTCCAGAGCGTAGTTGAGATGCACGCTGTTTGCCTGGCTTGCCTATAAGAGCAGATGTTGGACCTCGGATCGCCTCTCGCGCCATGGTCTTCCGCATCAGGAGGCCTGCCCACTTTGTTGCCAGTTGCCAGAGACGATCAGCCACCTATTGGCATCCTGTGTTTTCGCGCGATCAGTCTCGCATCAGGTGCTTCTTGCTTGGGGGCGTGAGGACTCGACGCCGAGTGGGACAGACAACTTGCTATCTTGGAGTGCTTCGACGCAACCACGGGCAACTTTACGTAAAGATTTCCACACAATTATCTTGCTCGTCTGTTTGCAGATATGGAAACACCGCAATACTATTGTGATCGATGGGGCTACTACTTCAACTGTGGCCGTTCTGCAACGATACACGAAGAGGGTAGGACTTGGCAGTTAGCGTGGATATTTCAGTCGGACATTTCTTCTTTCTTTCATAGGTTGCATAGGTGGAACTTGAGTGAGTAGTTGCGTGCAACTCTGGCTAGTAGCCATCTTGTAGACATGTGGATGGGTTTCTCACTCTTTTCTATACCTACTATTAAAGGGAGATGATATTCTTGGTTTCGTCCCACTTCACTTGGTCCCGTTTCAATTAATTTAACGTACGCTATCTGGTTTTGTTACTTGCCACCCGTTTTGGCCCACTGAAGGAAGCCCACCTCGCAGCGCACTGTGGCCTAGGTCCGGAGAGCTAGCACAAAATAAAATTGTCGATAACCTGCCAACCGGCCACGCATAGTTTGTCCAACTGACCCAGATAGAGATATGAGAGGATTTTTCTTCTCCCGTTGCAACGCACGGGCCTTTTTGCTAGTCTTCTATAAATATACGATACGTATGCTTGTGTGTATTCTAGAAAAAAATAGCTAGCAGAAGTAACAAAATAAGGTTGCGATGCTCGAAATCTCAAACGAATAGGGAAATGGGAGAAACGGCTTGTGCGTTCCATGAAAAGATCTAAATACAGGCTGGAAAACTACAGTGCTGGAAATGCAGTTTTGTTTCTTCAGAACTCGTATATAAGCAAGCGGGTTTGTATTTTTTTTATCCGCAAACTGAGCTTAGCCAATTATGAAATCGGCGCATCCGCAATTGAATTCAAGCATTCGACCTAGGCAAATGATGGTATGGAATTCAACCTAAGCAAACAATGGTAAAAACAATGTACCTGCGCTCCGATTGAACATTGTGTGGGAAGCACACATCTTCATTACTGTTCATCCTCAGAGTCATCGGAAGTTTGGTCGCTTTCATAGTCTGGGTTTGCTCTGAAAATGTAGACCTGCATCATTTACATAACCAATGAGGTTGTACAACATGCACTTAGCAGTGAGATACAACGTCCACTCATGATTGGGCCTTAAAAGAATCCCTTCCATTATCTAAAAAGATATAACTGGACAATCAAAGGCCTATGAGTGAAATAATTCCTAGAGGCCCTTCTAGATCTAGTTGGAATGAAGGTATATACAGTAGGGATGCTGAGCATAACATCTTCTCCTGCAAACTGTGTGCAGAATTAATTGACAGTCCAAACAAGCCTAGTTTCACATCTATGAATAAGTAGACACAGCTCACCAGTCTGAATTTTAGATATAGCATATAACCCACTTTATAATTTAAACCTAAGACATGCGAAAAACATTGAAGTTTGATAGTACTAAGCAATGACTCTAGTAGGTAACTAGGTATTATGTAGACATAACAGGTTTTTCTCATGTATATAAACTTAAAGACCATTGTTTGGACAGACGAACGCATGAACGAGTACGAGGCCACCAAGCAACTTTCAAGAATGTTTAAGAATCGCAAGGCGAGATTTGGAACACAAGGAATTCCACATGAAAACAAGTTCTATATATGCATTCGCACTGAATGTGGAGTTCCTAAAAGTAAAAGTATAGTGTTTTTTACCCATGGAATGGAGAGGATGCTGAATCTCACCTTGAACATTGCGCTCTCTATCAGATGGAAAACCAAGCAATCGCCATTTTCAAGGTCATGGTGGACGGCAAACTCTCTCCACCCCTTGCTGAGGTAGCGGTGCCTGCCCTGTTTGCTGGCACTGCACAGCATTTTGAACTCGACATCCGCCTCATTCACCAAGACGACCGCCTCATCGTGCGCCGGGAGGTGCTCGATGAAGTGCGTCGGGATCATCTGTCACAACGAATATAACCCCCGCAAAAAAAAAATCAACAATCATCCGATCCAAGAACCACATTGCCTCAGTTTTCTTGCTCCAATACAATACCATCGGTTTTGCCCTGCTGGCGCAGACGTGGGTCATGGTCTTGACGAAGGCGGGCCGGCGAATGCGGTGGATCCGGCGCCGGAGCTCCTCGGCCTTGGCGACGGCGGCGGCCCTCTGTTCGTCGGTCGGTCCTTTCCAAATACGAGCGTCATATGCGGCGTACACTTCCTCGTAGTCGCGCTGCTGCGCGCCCTTGAGGTAGTTGGGCTGCTCCGGGAGGCCGGCGACGCGGCCGGACCGCCGGAGCTCGCCGGGCCCCGGGGCCTTCCGCTTCTGCGACACCGAGGCGGCGGACGAGTCATATAAGTACGGGAGAGACGGAAGACCGACCGGAGGCAAGGAAGAAGAAGGGAGAGGATCTGACGGACCGGCCTGGGCTTGGGCTTGGGCCTGGGCCTGGCGGCGGCCTCGCGGACGGCGGCGGAGAGGTGGTGCAGGCGCAGCTCATCCAGCTTCCGGCGGTTCTCCTCCACCTGCCTCCGGCGCTGCTCCTCGTACGAGTTGGATTCCGCCATTGCCCCTTCCTGATTCTGCTCCCTCTTCCTCTTCTTGGGTGTGTGTTTTCCAGCCGCCCTGGTGAACTGGGCTGGGCAGGGAGTGGGGAAAAGTAACGTGGCCCTAGAGGCCCGCCTTTCTTCAACCACCGCGCCGAATGCATAGCCATTATTCTAGGAGCCCACGATTCTGCCATTGAAAATCCGTTCCTCTTGTTTAAATATTTTATGTTTTGACAAAGAGAAATATATTTAGTATCGCAGAGATACCAATTGCATTCGGTCTCTGCAACAACGCAATGTCGTAAACACATTACAGATGCACACAACCAAAAATAATAATAAGAAAAAAATAAAGATCACGCTGCAGTAATCAATTCCTTGTAGCTGCAGCACGGACCACCACCTAGACAACTCCCAAAGTCCAAATTCTTCGAAAGCGACGTCTTCAAGAAGGAAGCAGTGCACAAGCATCGTCATCGCCCAATCATAGATCTTAGGTTTTCACTCTGGAGAAGATCCACGCTCTCAAAACAATGCCTTCAACAAGGTCACTGCCAGGCACAACCAATTAAGGCTAGACATGGAGTTTCACCATGAAAGATAAGACTCTATACTCCACTTGTGTTGCCACCCCCACCTGCCGATGTTGCTGCTACGAGTCACGAATCACCAAGCAAAGTACTCATAACCACAGAGACTCGATCCTCCATTACAAGGCCTTAGGCCTCAACCACCATGACGTTCTCCGCCACTGTCTTCACCATGGAAATCGAAATACCGACATGTCCCATAATGTCAACAGGCACCGAACCTTCGCGTCACACCCACGTGAAGCAACTCGGGCTAAAATAGGGGTGCACACGATTGAATCCCATCCAATCCAGCAATCTACAGGCATCAAGCACCCAATGAAGATCTCCGGCGGAGCATTCCGGAACTCGTCAATGGTCAGATCCATGAGGGTCGGCAATCGGCGGAACACCATCTTAGAGCAAAAAGAACCCAAGGACGGCGCCACCCACCGGTTCTCAACAGGCACCGCAGCCACCACCCGCACCATGTGAAGATGAATAGCTGAGCTGCACCGAGCCCCCGAACCAATCGCCGTGCCGCCCTCGTGGCTACAACGATAGTTGAGGTCGCTAAAGAAATCCGGGGCCACCGCCCAGGCGCTCATCTCCACCGAATGAACCACGCCGTCCAGGGCCGCCATGAATCTCTGGACGGAGACCCCGCAACGCGAGAAAGGATGGTGCTCCTGCCGCCATCAGTCGCGCGAGAAGGATGAGGACCCGCCATCGCCGGCAGCCTTGCGACCTTTGAATGGAGGCGTCCTTCGGCGGCGGCGGGGGGAGCAGGATCGAAGAGGGAAGGGATGGCGGCTATGCTAGGGTTCCACCCGAGTCACCTATTTTATAGGCTCTCTACAGCGATCGTATGGATAATAAGAATGTGTCAATATCAAATCGTGGCTCACAAAGACTCTATCATAAAAAGAATCCGAGGGACGTACGGGCCTCAAAGCAGGGATGGATTGCATCGGTAAAAGGCCGCACCGGCAAATTGGAACCCGCTAGAGCCCACACGGGCCTTCCCAACAGACCCTCCGAGCTACCAGGGGCGTGTTTGGTTTCAGTTTGCAACAGTAGTTGCATTGCATGTCCATCTCTAGCCAGCCTGATTGCTGAGAAACAGCCTCATATGCAGCAGATGCAACCTGTTTGGTTGCCTGCATCACATCGAGAGGCACTTACCCCCCTGCTGTTTGGTTGCCCGCATTTGTGCTTAGGGTGTGAGCAGATGCAAACTTCAGCTGTTTGGTTGCAAACATCATTTGTGTTCTGCTCACCCCATTCAAATGTGGTGGCCTTACCACCACACATGATCAGTACAACAACAACATCACAACAGCAAGATCAAACAAAGCAAGCAATGTAATGACAGCAAACTTAACACAGCAAACTACTTAACCAGATAGCATAAGTCTAGATTAAGAGCAGGGGCATCCTCCTTCCCTGCTGTGCCAGGGTGCTGCTCCTGGCCAAAATATGAACATGTTCCCAGCACAAGTCTCGCCACACACCCTAAAAGTTCTCCACTAACACCTGACTTAACTTAACTACATAGCCTACTCGATGCCACCAAGGCAGTTGTGCCTGCTGCAACGATACCCGCACATCACCGATGAGTCGTGGTTGTAGATATAAACCTTCAGTCCGAGTCCGGAGATGCGCACAATGACGAGGTCGCTGGGGACGATGCGGTGGCGGCGGCAGAAGTAGTTCCACCCCCGGCCAAGCACCATCTGGCCCTTGAAGTTCTGGACCTACACCCAGAGCACGCACCGCTTGTTGGCTGAGAGCCTGATCACGCGCGGGAGTCGCTTGATGACCAGCCAGGTGTTCATCACCTCCGCGAACTTGGGAGGGACGACGAGCATGGCGAGGTCCTTGTTGTCCTTGATCTTCTGGTAGAATATCATCGGCTCCCTGGCTCCCTCCTTGTGGCCCTGCCTCGGAGATCGTCCCCTTGAACGAGGCACGCTCATGAAGGTGATCCTGCCAGGTAGGTCCACCGTCCCGAGCCACCTGTTCGTGGGGATGAAATCCTCGGCGCGCTCAGCTCTGGCCATGACCTGAGCTCCTCCACCCGCCACATCTCAGTCAGTCTTCAGTATCTTGTCGGGCAACATGACAAGTATTAGTATCAAACAAAGCAAGCAAGCAAGCAAATTCCACTGATCAGTGGCATTTTCCCAACAGCAAGTGCCACTGATCAGTGGCATGTGCTCATGGACAAATGGCAATGATCAGTGACACTTGGTGTTGGGAAAGAGCACTAATCTACTCGCTGTGGTGCAAATGGCACTGATCAATGACATTGATCAGTGACTTGCCCAATAGCAAGTGCCATTGATAAGTGCCATTTTGCCCAATAGCAAGTGCCGGGCAAATGCCACTTATCAATGACACTTGTTGTTGGGCAAGTCACTGATCAGTGGCATCTTCTTTGCTGCAAGTGGCACTGATCACTGCACTATCCTAAACAAGGAAACATCTAAAAATAGCAACAACAAGTGTCAAAAGCACCCATATGCAGCCATGCAGATTTGGGACCATCCTAAAATGGTCCTACTACATGCACGTATAACATCCACTCATGGCACAAACCCTAGCTTCAACATGCAACATGAAACAAGGACATGATCCTAACATGAACATGCCATCAGTCAACATGATTCTAGCATTCATCACTCAACATGAACATGATTCTAGCATGAACACAGCTACTAGCATGTAGTAGGACTCGAACTAGCATGATTCTAGGATTCTAGCATGAACATGAATCTAGCATGTAACACAGCTACTAGCATTCTAGCATGAACACAAGCACTAGCACACACACTGTACATAACAAGAACAGATCAGTCCGATTGGATTCGATTGGGATCGCATCCAATCGGATCTGCTAGAATCCTATCAATCCTAGCACATGCCTAAGAAATTAACCGCAAATCTACATCTAGGAGCAAGATTTGAGGTGATTTGACTCACCAGAGCACGCGCAGCCGCGGCGAACCGAGGCCGGGGTGAAAACCCCGGCGGGAACGATAGAGGTGGCGGAGCAGAAGACGAGCCGGCCCCGGCGATGGCCTGCGACATCGGCCCCGTGCTGAACGCCATGCCGGAGGTCAAGAAGGACGGCCCGCCGACCAGAGAAAACCCTTGGACGGGGGTCAAGAAAACCCCCGAGCCCAATGATGTCCCAAGAAGGGGCGGCTCCGTCGACGGCGCCGGCACCGAGCCCAGGACCACGAGGTCCGGAATCGGCGGCGGAGCAGGAGCGGCGGACACCGCATTGGCCGGCGCTCGTGGAGGCCGGCAACAGATGGGGGACGGCGCCCGCAGCGCTGAGGCCAGGTCGCGGCCCGAGTTCTGGAGCCCGGCCAGCCAGCGCTCCTGGATGCTGGCGATGCGCTGGTCGACCGGGGTCAGAGGGCGGCGCAGCGGTGGGCGTGGCGGAGCCATCGGAGCAGAGGAGAGGAGAGGGAGGGGCGGTGAGGGAGAGAGAGGGAGCGGTGGGAACAGTGCGCCTAGGCGGTGACAGGAGAGTGGGGGCGAGTAATGAGACGTCGCCTCCGTCTCCCGCGCTGCCCGAGGCGTGCAACTGCCCCGCACGCGCGGCTGCGCCCGGCCAGGCTCGCGAGAAACTGCCGATTCGGCAGTTCCCGCCGGGCCAGGCTGCGGGCTGCTTTGAGTCGTGCGGGCCTCAAACCGCATGCAGCCCAGCCAACCAAACAGGCTGCGCACATCCCGCGCGGCCCTGGTTGGGCTGCATGCGGGCAACCAAATAGGCCCCAGGTAACACAGCCTCGTACCTTTCCGTATGGTGCGTGTTTCTCCCGGCTCCGATTCAACGGTCAATTCACCTCCTCTTGTTCCTCGCCGTCAGCTTCATCGCAAACGAGCGGCCGGGCACGAGGGTGTTGACACACGAACACGTCACCGTGTACCCTCGACGCCGGGGGTGATGCACCGCAGCTCACGTCGAAGGAGACCCGACCGACAGCGCGATACGCAAGACAGTCGACGGGCGCTTTTGAAGACCCGAAACCCCACACGCCCGGGAGGGACCCCGTCAGGGAGTGCGGTGGCTATGGGCTGCCCTAGGTCGATTCGCTCGCCCCTAGAGCCTCGTGGATCACTGCCCTCCAACGCGAAGAACGAACGAAGAACGAGAAAGAAAGATACAAGGGTAGGGAATAAAGATAGATGAACACAAAAGTGTAATAGATTGATTGGTTCGATTGGTGTTGTTCAATCGGCCATCAACCCCCAACATATACTAGATGATGCCCCGCGCGTTGCTGCGGGAATTGGTTGCAATATATTTCAATAAGATTAGATTGTGTGAAATATAAATTTTTAGATTAACAACACATGAACCAAAATTAAACATGCATATGACTTATTATATGTGATAAAATATTTATTGAATTTAATTTGAACAATAGAATGATAATTATTCTCCCATGCATGGTTGCATGTGGTGGTGGGTCTTTATCATGCATGGTTGTATGTTATGGTGGGCCTTATCCCATCTATAATTGTATGGTGATGTGGCATGCTTGCATGTTAAGATAAATAGGTTAGTGGGGATCAATCTCTTAGGTATATAAGATAAGAGGCGGCTGGACTTCCCGTACAAGCAAAGGATTCATCTAGGCTTTTCTTACAAAAAATTACATCAATTCACGTCCTAGAGTCCTAGTTCTATTCCAACTCGGATTCAGTCTGAATCTGGCCCAACTTCTGTCTTCCTCCTTGCGCGGGCCGCCGAGCTTGCATATGACCTCCGATCAAGACGGCCCAAATATGAAACTTGTGCGCCTCGACGAGACGAACAATTCTTATGTTGAACACTTTTCCAAATAAGACAATCTTGAATATTCTACGAAGCCATCTTTAATATTCAGTCGGACTTGGTCATATAACAGACTGAATTGTCCGAGTCTCGTAGTGAACTTACAGGTCGTATACTATCTCATATCATAATGACTCCAAAACCAAAGTTCACCGTTTTGATGATGCGCACAACTTCTGTGTTGATCACTTTTCCATCCGAGGTCATCTGGATTACCTTTCGGGCACATCTTCAGTTTCACTCGGATCCGAGCTCATCCACTCGGATATTAGAGTTTTTCGTCCGACTGGACCTTTTCACTCGGATGTTAGAGTCTTTCACTCGGAAGACAATCTTTCACTCGGATGACTATAATTTCACTCGGAAGACAATCTTTCACTCGGATGACTATATTTCACTCGGAAGGCAATATCTTACTTGAACGTCAAGTTTTCATTCCGACGGTAATCTTTTCACTCGGAATAACTTCACTCGGATGGTAATTTCACTCGGATTACTATATTTTCACTCGGAAGCCAATCTTTTATTCGATCGATAAGTTTTCACTCGACCTTTTACTCGATCGGTAGGTTTTCACTTGGATGGTAAACTTTTCGCTCAGATTTCCCGACTAAAAACACAGCCTGATCTTGATTTGCCTCTCCAGGTTGCATACGACCTCGGATTGAGACAAATATATATGAAAATCGATCGGCTCGACGAGAAGAAACTTTTCCGTTTTGAAGGTTTTTCAATTCAAGGCCGTCTTGAGGGCCTAATTGCTCACGCATTGCATCAGACACTCATCAACATGTGTCTGGTGTCAAGCGTAATATTTTGGTCTCTGGCTTGTCCAGACCGTATTAACTATAACTTTTGCATATGAACTCGGATTGAGATGATTTATATATCAAAATCGATTGCCTCGACGAGACGAAGATAATTTCTTAAGAGTGCTCCTTCATCCGAGGTCATCTTAAAGACGTGATTGGCCAAAAACCACTCGAAACATTGAATTATGCCACTTGGAGTATAGTTTCGGTCCGTAAGATAAGGTCGAATGAATATAACCGAAACATCAAAGTTGTTCCACTCGACGACATGAATCTTTTCATGCTGAAAAAACCCGTTCACTCGAGACCATCTTCATTGCAATCTGTATCTTGCCAAAATCAGGTGTCAACACATGCCCCCCTGTTTTCTGGCAGAGCTTGCGTGCCAGAAAATACCTTGCTTAGGGTAATGTTTAAGCACGATGTCAACACTCCATCGGCTGTGCATGTTGAGTATGATAATTTTAATCGTCCATATGCTCATGTTTGTTGCTTCTTCGGTAGAGCCTCTTGGATAATAGTTGTCTGAAAACAACAATTGGATGTCACAAAGGCTTCCACGTAAGTTTCTTATGTCAATCCGGACCTTGCATTTGTCCAGGCGTTCCCTGGGAATATTAGAACCCTTCAACGAAGACGGTTGCCGAACGATTATGACCATGCACCTCAAAGGAATACTGTCAACTGTTCGGCGACTCAACTCGTTATCAAAGTACACCATCAAGCCTCCGCCGAACAACGTCTGTCTCCTGACTTGAATCCTGCAAATAAATAACATTTGGAGTCGGGGCTCTTTTATGCACTAGACCCTTGATTGTTGGTCAACTCAATAATTAAGTCGGCCTCGCCAGTATTGGCAAACACTGAGCATCGGCTATAGGAGTAGGAGATCAACCATGGTGAACACCATTAGCCAGATGCCGGCTTTGTCAACACAATGAATTCTGAGGGCGATATGCAAATATCGGCCATGCGTTCTCATCTCAAAGGAGCTCGGGAGTCTATCCACCAAAGTGTGAATAGCCGAAATAAGTCAGATGTTTCGGCTGAGGATAAATTCCATAGCGTTGATTTTGATGGTACGATTGAAGAATGTGGATGACACGCCTCCTGGAGGCTCCTATAGTGAGATGAGAATTGTCGTCCTCGCCTATAGGCTTTACGTGTGTACTCCCTTATTTCTGCTGGCTTCGCAACAGGAGATGTGATGCCGCTCTTGACTTGAGGATTTCCCTTAGGAGCCCAGGCCATGTTCCTCTTCTCCAGCTCTTTGGCCCTAAGCCGATTCAACTTCTTTTGTTGCAAATATGGTAAGCCGAGTGGGCGTCCCGGCTGGGATTTTGGTTTATGCACTAGCAAGTTCTTCCTGGCTTTGGGCATCTCCGGCTTGGCCTGTCCAAACTCGGCGATTGGATCCTTGAAATTTACTTGCTTCACTTTCTTGTCCTTAGCAGCCAACATAGACTCGGCTGGCTTCTTGTCATTTGGAGTCGGATCTGAAATAGCACATTTGCAGCCGTCCTTTTTCACTCGGTACACTTGCTTGACCACGTCCATCTTTTTTGCTGAGGTCCATACCGATTCTTTTTGGTTGAGCCGATCTTTAACATGTGGTTTTTGAACAAACGATGATCCACTGAGAGCTTCATAGATTTGGTGAGGTGGTTTAGAATACGATAGACGGTGTGTCCTTGATTTATACTTGCCCCATGATTGATATGAATAATAGCCGGCAGGGGGAGGTATCCATGACATCGGCATTCGTGGCCCAAAATGAGGATATGGAGTCTGTTTGCTCAACTTCTTCCTTCGGTAATCCCGGTCTTCAAATTTATGCCTTGGAGGCGACTTCGATGCTTTTGTTTCACTCGGCCGATAAGCACTCTTTGCCTCACTTATCTTCTGATATTTTTCTAATAACTGTGCGAAAGTGACTTTCGGCTTTTTACCTCTGTGCTTACCATTGCCTTTGCTTTCCTTAGTTGTGTGTGCATCGGTCTTTGAATTTTGTCGTTGCCCCCCAGTGCTAGATGTCGCCATTGTAGTTTTGATGGAATTTCCGTCTTCAAGATTGTTCTGGATGCATTTTTTAACAATATCCTTGCTCGAAGACCTGGCCCCGTCATCATTGGTGTGTACCTGTGCACTTTTAGATGAATCGGCTGGAGATAGCCGAGTCAACATTTGATTGCCGTCAATACCAATCTGATCCGACTGGCCAAATGATCGCGCCTCAACAAACTCCAATCGTCTTATTTTGTCCGATTGCTCGACTTGATGGATCATGTTGCAATCTTTCACATTTTTCTCGAACATTCGCCCTTGTCTTGACGGCTCGACATTGTGATCAATTATAATAATAAGATTAGTCGGCAATGTACTAATGATGTGATCAACTATGCCTGCACTGGACGTACACTCCTGGTCCATTAACCGATATTGTAATACTGGATTTGAAACAAAACAACCGAGTGGTGCTAGCTTAGTGTCATCTGACTCGGCTATGCACTGATTTTTGTCGTCCTTTCCCTATGCTTTTGAATCGGCTATCTCGAAGGACTTTGGACCTGGCTTTATATTCCTGCAACCAAAATAATCACAGAATATACGTCTCACCTGAGACCAAATGTTAGCCAAGCATGAAACAAACAAAGTTGTCCATATGAATATAAATTTTAGTTGGCATGACGGGAACAACTTTGGTTGTGATAAGCTGTCACTATTAGCCTCTATGAATGATACCATATGTTGCCTAGCATGATTAGTGATAAGATCATTTCTAACAAACAGATTAATCATCTCGATTGGTCTTTTAAAATTAATTAGAATCTTACTAATGGGTGCATCAACAGTATGATTTTGACCGAATCGAAAATTGAATAAACTGTCTGCTAGGTGTACCTTTGTGAAGACTTTGGAAGGAGAAGATGGTTGCACCACTGGAACAATATCTTGCTCCACTTCTGAATAAATTCTCCAACACCTCTTCCTCTTCTTCTGGATCTTGTACCTCATCACTCGGATTGCCTGAGTAGATTTCACTCGGATTGCTCGAGTATATTTCAGTCGGATTGCCCGAGTGGATTTCACTCGGACGCTCTTTGTCAGTTGAACTTTGCTCGACTGCATGCTCTGGTTCTTGATCTTCATCACTAGCCAAACTTTGTTTGGCCATATAACTTTTCTCTTGATGCTCATCAATTTCTTTGGCACGGAACTCATAGGGCAGCATGTAAGCTCCCTCACATCCAGAAAAATTGAGCAGGGCCAATTTGTTGTGTTTACCGTTTCTTTGCTCGGTGAAGCTTGCATCTTCTGTTTTGGTACAGGTGGCAATAATTGGCTTGATGCACTCAACTATAGCTGGCGATGCATTTGTCTGGAACGATGCACTCGGCTGGTATGATGTACTCGGCTGGCTCGATGCAACGCACTCGGCCTTAAATGTCTCGGTGCTCAATCGGGTTTCAATTGAATCCACCATTGTCTTGTGACTAAAGGAACCGTTCAACTCAGATGTACACGACTTAATCATATTTGACTCGGTTTCAACTAAATCAACGGTATTAGCCAAGTGAACCCTTTCTTGCTGATTTGCTTGCAAAACTTCTTTTTTGGCTTGCCTCAACATCACAGAGGAACCATCATGATTGCTGAATGGAAGAAGGGACTTGACATATTCTTGCAAATATTCCTCTCCACGTCTCTTCTTGTGTGCTTCATAAGCATGTTGATATTCTGCTGGTAATTCCTCAAGAGTTGGCGTAGTAAAGCCGTTGACACTATTCCCTATGAGCTCTGGCTTGTTCTTGTCCACTTGGGCCACATATTTTTCTTTAAACTCAGCCCTGCTTGGATCGGCTTGCCCGCCAATACTTTTAGGATCTTTCGGCAATGAATTGATGTTGCCAAAATTTTGCGATTGTATAGGGGGTGTATAACATGCTGCAATGATAGGTGAAGGCATGTGCATCGTTGTTGAATATTTTCTCTCGACAATTTGATCAATCAACACTTCGTCTTCTTTCAAAACCCTAGCTCTTATTGCCTCATAATCAGGAACCAATCCCTTGTTGTGTTGCTCAAGGCAAATAGCACTAATCTTCTTATTTTGGGCTAAAATTTTTAATGCAGCCAGAGCCACCTCATCTCCTGCAATATTAGGCACATATGCTCCTATAGAATCTCCATTCACTCGGCCATAACCATGAAGGTGAGCCGAGTCATGAATATTTTTAGTTTCATACGCCACTGAACAATTAATCTGACGAGGTGTAGTATATGATGTTTGAGGATAACCGACCAAATAGCTAACAGAAGCATGGCCGATTCCCCCATCCATCGGCATGTTTGGGGATGAACCCGCATATTGCGAGTCGGCTGCCGATGGATAAAACTGTGAGACGCCCTCCTGTACATGAGGTGTCATATATTGATCACTTGAACAAATCGTGTCGTTCACCGGCATATTGAAAGATGTTGTCGATGCACGAAAGTTCAGATTCATAAGTTGCATGTCGCGATTCTGTAAATTCCAAGTTTCTCCAACGGAATAACTAGTCGGCCTTTGCTCGTTAGGGCTAGCCGACATGACATGTCCATTGAAAGATCTAGCAACATCAACATAATGGCTATTTGCATCTACGTAAGGAGATTGATGATACATGTTACCGTTGTAGATTGCAGCCGCTTGATGACGCTCTCCTCGTAGCAAAAACAGGCTGGATACTGTTCAAAGCTTCGTCCCCAGCGGAGTCGCCAAAAAGTGTGTTGACACACGAACACGTCACCATGTACCCTTGACGCCGGGGGTGATGCACCGCAGCTCACGTCGAAGGAGACCCGACCGACAGCGCGATACGCAAGACAGTCGATGGGCGCTTTTGAAGACCCAAAACCCCACACGCCCGGGAGGGACCCCGTCAGGGAGTGCGGCGGCTATGGGCTGCCCTAGGTCGATTCACTCGCCCCTAGAGCCTCGTGGATCGCTGCCCTCCAACGCGAAGAACGAACGAAGAACGAGAAAGAAAGATACAAGGGTAGGGAATAAAGATAGATGAACACAAAAGTGTAATAGATTGATTGGTTCGATTGGTGTTGTTCAATCACCATCACCCCCAACATATATAAGAGGCGGCTGTACTTCCCGTACAAGCAAAGGATTCATCTAGGCTTTCCTTACAGAAAAATACATCAATTCACGTCCTAGAGTCCTAGTTCTATTCCAACTCGGATTCAGTCTGAATCTGGCCCAACTTCTGTCTTCCTCCTTGCGCGGGCCGCCGAGCTTGCATATGACCTTCGATCAAGACGGCCCAAATATGAAACTTGTGCGCCTTGACGAGACGAACAATTCTTATGTTGAACACTTTTCCAAATAAGACAATCTTGAATATTCTACGAAGCCATCTTTAATATCCAGTCGGACTCGGTCATATAACAGACTGGATTGTCTGAGTCTCGTAGTGAACTTACAGGCGGTATACTATCTCATATCATAATGACTCCAAAACTAAAGTTCACCGTTTCGACGATGCGCACAACTTCTGTGTTGATCACTTTTCCATTCGAGGTCATCTGGATTACCTTTCGGGCACATCTTCAATTTCACTCGGATCCGAGCTCATCCACTCGGATATTAGAGTTTTTCGTCCGACTGGACCTTTTCACTCGGATGTTAGAGTCTTTCACTCGGAAGACAATCTTTCACTCGGATGACTATAATTTCACTCGGAAGACAATCTTTCACTCGGATGACTATATTTCACTCGGAAGGCAATATCTTACTTGAACGTCAAGTTTTCATTCCGACGGTAATCTTTTCACTCGGAATAACTTCACTCGGATGGTAATTTCACTCGGATTACTATATTTTCATTCAGAAGCCAATCTTTTACTCGATCGATAAGTTTTCACTCGACCTTTTACTCGATCGGTAGGTTTTCACTCGGATTTCCCGACTAAAAACACAGCCTGATCTTGATTTGCCTCTCCAGGTTGCATACGACCTCGGATTGAGACAAATATATATGAAAATCGATCGGCTCGACGAGAAGAAACTTTTCCGTTTTGAAGGTTTTTCAATTCAAGGCCGTCTTGAGGGCCTAATTGCTCACGCATTGCATCAGACACTCATCAACATGTGTCTGGTGTCAAGCGTAATATTTTGGTCTCTGGCTTGTCCAGACCGTATTAACTATAACTTTTGCATATGAACTCGGATTGAGATGATTTATATATCAAAATCGATTGCCTCGACGAGACGAAGAAAATTTCTTAAGAGTGCTCCTTCATCCGAGGTCATCTTGAAGACGCGATTGGCCAAAAACCACTCGAAACATTGAATTATGCCACTTGGAGTATAGTTTCGGTCCGTAAGATAAGGTCGAATGAATATAACCGAAACATCAAAGTTGTTCCACTCGGCGACGTGAATCTTTTCATGCTGAAAAAACCCGTTCACTCGAGACCATCTTCATTGCAATCTGTATCTTGCCAAAATCAGGTGTCAACAGAGGGCGACCAGCCTGCCGTCGCCTCGGGTTTTGTAAGTATCACGAGGCAAAGGGAATTGTATGCGATAACAGAAAGTTCACTCGATAAAGATCTTCGTTGTTATGCGAGAATTTTTATGGGTGTCCATATCCCGCTAATAATTGTTGATCGGGAGGTGTTCCAGACATGCCCGCATATTATCGAACCTGTAGGTTCACGTACTTAACGCCTAGTGGTATTTAAGAGAACTAGGAGGTATAGAGAATGAAAGAAGAGCTTCTCAAAGTGCTTCATATGATCCCAAAAGTGGTTAGGTGATGTCCAAAAGTGTCTTGAAAGATGATGCAAGCTTATGGTGAGATGTTGTTTGGCGAATTCACTCTCTCGCGTTGAACCGCAGGCCCTATCGCCCCCCCCCCCTACTTTTGGACCATATGGTTCTTGGCGTCAGAACAACAACTATAGGGTGGTCACCATGTTGGCATTATTTATCTTTTTAGTCTCAACTTTTTCTTCTTTTTTTGTGATTTTGAAATTTTAATTTCCTAAAAAGTTGAAAGTTTGGAACTCTAAAAGTCCAAAAATCTAAAAGCTCAAATTTCAAAAGGTTGAAACTTGAATTCAGAATTCTGAAAACCGAAATTTCAAAAGTTTCAAATTCCGAAAGCCGACACACAAATTTCTGAAAATCTGCACCACAAATTCCAAAAGTCCCCCCAAAAAAGAAAACTTTCTAAAATGATATGTTCTTGTTTTTAGCAGATGTACTTCCTCCGTTTCAAAATACTTGTCGTGATTTTAGTTCAAAGTAAAAAAAGAGCATACCAGCGCAGCCACGAGTTAACCATGTCATTCCTGGGCATTTCATAGGGTATGGGGAGTCTATAAAAGAAGGTGCTCTGTACGTGAGAAATTAAACACGGGTTTATGACAAATAAACAACTTCTCAATCCTCTAACCCACCAACGAACTCATACCCTTAAACACGCATTTTTCCTTTCTGTAAAAAAGGAAATTGCTTCTGGATCTAAGGCTCCAAGGAGCCCGATTTTCGGAAATTTCAAAAGATTTTTTTTCAAGAAAAAACTTTGAAGTTTCAAATTGTGAAAACAAATACACATATACGTAGGGATGTACACTACATGTATGTGCAGTTTCATGATGAAAAATCATGTATATCTAGCCAGCACACAATTCACTATGGAAGTTCATGATTTTTTTTGTAGCTTATTACATCGTAACTTATCTCATCATGAAAACTTACAGACATGTAATATACATCCATATCTATGTGTATGTTTTGTTTCAGATTTATTTAAAACTTTAAAATACGATGATTTTACCTGTTCAGCACCCACCCGGGAAGAGAAAACCCATCCCATCTGTGACAGAGACAAAGGCACCTTAAACAAACAGGAACGGTCATGAAAAATGCACTCGAGTCCGTCATCATCAGGCTAGATGCATTAGTTCATTGTTCAACCCATACAAGGTCTGCACCACGATCTGCTACCTACTACTCCTATCTAGGTTAAAAATCCTGCTACACTGAGACCGAGAGTGCGATGATTCTACATGCAACCAGCACGAAACTGCATTAGCCGAGTCTCCAGCATCATCGAAGAAATTGCTTCTCTAACAAACTGCAAAAGAAACAAACATATTTGACATGTCAGCATCTATATGGATAAATCAGAACTGTATACAGGAGCATTTTATTTAGTATACTTCAGACTGCTGATCGAGTCTTAGGGGGCTGACTGACATAAAGACAAACAGAACCCTTGCAAAAGGAGAAGATTTAAGACAACAAGGAAAACTATCCTGACGGTTTCTACGAGTACATCTCTGATGTTGATCGATTAAGTTTGGGCATTTGGCAACAGTCCCAGACTTCATGAATAAACTGTAGCTCCCCATGAATTTTCATAGCTAGCATAAGTAACAAAATAAGGTTGCCATAATCAAAATCTCAAACCAATAGGGAAATGAGATCTAACTCCAGTGCTGGAAACACAGTTATGTTTGGTCATAACTCATAAGCAAGCGGGTTTGTATTTTTTTATCCGCAAACTGAGCTTGGCAAATTCTCAAATCGGAGCTTTGGCAAAAGATAAAGAAATATTGGATTCAAGTATTCGACCTAGGCAAATAATGGTAAGAACAATGTACCTGTGCTCCGATCGAACAATGTATTGGAAGCACACATCTTCACTTCTGTTCATCCTCAGAGTCCTCGGAAGTTTGGTCGCTTTCATAGTCTGGGGTTGCTCTAAAAATGTAGACCTGCATCATTTACATAACTAATGAGGTTGCACAATATGGCACTTGGCAGTGAAATAAAACGACCACCTCGCAATTAGGACTTAAAAAGAATTCCTTCCATTATCTAAAAAGATATAACTGAGGACACTTAAAAGACTATGAATGAATGAAATGATTCCTAGAGGCTCTTTTAGATCTGGCTGGAATGAATATGAAGGTATATACAGTAGGGATGCTGAGCAATAACATAATTTCCTGCAAACTGTGTGCAGAATTAATTGGCAGTCCAAACAAGCCTAGTTTCTCATCTATGAATAAGTAGACACAGCTCACCGGTCTCAATTTCGGATATGGCATATAACCCACTTTATAATTTAAACCTAAGACATACGGAACATTGAAGTTTAATACTACGCAATGACTCTAGTGCACAGTCTAGTTATTATGTAGACTTAACAGATTTTTTTCATGTATATAAACTTAAAGACCATTGTTTCGACAGACGAACAACGTTAACTAGTATGAGACCACCAAGCAACTTTCAGGAATGTTCAATAATCATAAGGCCGCATTTGGAACACAAGGAATTCCACAAAAAAATCACAGGAAAACAAGTTATATATGCAATCCTACTGAATGTGGAGTTCCGAAAAGTAAAAGCAGAGCGTTTTTTACCCATGGAGCCGAGGGCATGCTAAATCTCACCTTGAACTTTGCGATCTCTATCAGCTGAAAAACCAAGCAATCGCCATTTTCAAGGTCATAGTCGACGGCAAACTCTCTCCACCCCTTGCTGAGGTAGCAGTGTCTGCCCTGTCTGCTGGCATTGTACATCATGTGGGACTCGTCATCCGCCTCATCCACCACGACGACTGGCTCATCGTGCGCCGGGAGGTACTCGGTGAACTGCTTCGGGATTGTCTGTCATAACACGATGCATATGACCCACCAAATGAACATCCATCCGATCCAAGAACCACATTGCCTCACATTCAGTGGAAGTTTTCTTGATACAATACCATAAAGTTTGCCCTGCTGGCGCAGGCGTGGGTGATGGGCTTGACGAAGGCGGGCCAGCGGATCTGGTGAATCTGGCGCTGGAGATCCTCGGCCTTGGCGGCGGCGGTGGCCTTCTCCTCGTCGGTTGCCCCTTTCCAAACTTCATTGGCGTACAGTCCCTGGTAGTCGCGCTGCTTTGCGCCCGCGAGGTAGTTGGGCTGCTCCGGGAGGCTGGCGACGCGGCCGGACCGCCGGAGCTCGCCGGGGGGCGGGGCCTTGGGCTTCTGCGACACGGAAGCAGCGGACCAGTCATATATACGGGAGAAAAAGGAGATGGAAGACCGGAGCCAAGTACTAAGAAGAAGGGAGAGGAACTGACGGACCGGCTTGGGGTTGGGCTTGGGCCTGGCGGCGGCCTCGCGGACGGCGGCGGAGAGGTGGTGCAGGCGGAGCTCCTCCACCTTCCGGCGGTTCTCCTCAATCTGCCTCCGGCGCTGCTCCTCGTACGAGTTCGATTCCGCCATTTCCCCTCCCTGACTCTGCTAATCTGCTTTCTCCCCTTCTTTCTTCTTGTGTGTTTTCCTGCTTTCGCTCTGTTTGGGGGGAGAACTGGACGGAGCAGGGAATGGGGAAAAGTGGCGTGGCCCTAGATTCATCTCCTTTCCTCTTCTAACGCATCTCTCTTTTTTTTTTTGCAACACTTCTAACGCATCTCCAACGCCGACCTACGCAACCGATTCGGAAGTCTTTTGCCATGCAACATGATCCTGCATCAGTCCTTTGAGCGGTTGGGATGTGCTCTAGACGTGTTTTTTTCCACCAAATCCGAGGCAAAGTGAGGGGTTTTACGGGCGTTCGGACCGCTGTCATGTCTGCTTTCAGACTACCCTGACCTAAACAAAAATCTCACCCGCCTCTCGTGTGCTTTTTTTTGTGTGTGTGTCAAATAAGGAGTTGCGAGTCAGACAAATCTAAATCGTTGTGTCATATTTGGCGCAGGGAAAGGATATACCTTTCACAATCTTATTTTCCTCTTCAAAATCAATTATCATACTTCTGCATAGTGAGCAACAAAGGCGATGTATGAACCATAAACACTCCCTTCCAATTGTCTCACTCATCAGTGCCTCCAAATTCACTCTTGGCTTAACCTAACTCAATCCCACATGCAGTTGTGCCCAAATTCAAACTTCGATGACCTTCTTCAGCGAGGTTGTGTTTGCCAACCCTTTTTTGTTCTTATAAATGGGTCGATGACCATTAATCAATGACCTCTCCTCCTCCTCCTCCTCCTCCTTCTTCTTCTTCTTCTTCTTCTTCTCCTCCTCCTCCTCCTCCTCCTCCTCCTCCTCCTCCTCCTCTTTCTGCTTCTCCTCCTCCTCCTCCTCCTTCTTTCTTCTTCTTCTTCTTCTTCTTCTTCTTCTTCTGCGATTAACATGATTAATGTGAAGGACGTATGAGAAGGTTTAATTGATTGAACGACGTATGGAAGGTATTAATGTGATTAAGCAGCGTATGATAAGGTGCCATGGGAAAAAAAACCGGCTAGGCAAAAAAATCAATGATGGGACGTGGTGAGAGGGGGGAACCGGTTAAAGAAGAGTTCTGCCTGACAGCAAAAGGAACACTACTTTTTTAAGCAAGTAGAGATAGGATATTTTGTCTTTTTACTAAGAAATATATTTCTTGGTATTTTTTCACAAAACTACACACATAAGTAGGTTGGACACACAGGTTTGACATCCCAAAATTTCAAAAAAATTTAAATTTATTTGATTTATTTTTTGAATTTAATACTCGTATAGAGGGGTGGAGTATCCTAGTGCTTCAAATCCTCTTCCTACAACCAACCAAAGATAACACTTGATAATTTCTATTTATGTAAGTCATAATGGTTACTCAATTAGAGAGAATAGGTTTTGATGAATTTAGGTACTCATATACGTGAGATAATTGGGGTTGTGGTCCTACATGAAACGCTCCATGAAATCTACACGAAAAACTAGCTGGGGTAGTTTTTAAGGTGGATTTTGATAAAGCGTACGATAAGGTTAAATGGTCATTTCTTTAGTAGGCCTTACGGATGAAAAGGATTCGATCATTCCTAGAGAAACCAGGTAGATTCTTTCACGTAAAAAGGAAGTGTCGGAATCAAAGTGAATGATGACATAGGTCATTATTTTCAGACACACAAGTGTCTGAGGCAAGGAGACCCGATGTCACCTATTCTGTTCAACATAGTGGTGGACATGTTGACGATCCTAATAGGAAGAGCTAAGGACAATGGCCAGGTAGGCGGGCTCGTCCCGCATCTAGTGGACGGAGGAGTGTCTATCTTACAGTACGTCGATTATACTATCATCTTTATGGAGCATGATTTGGCAAAAGCAAGAAATATGAAGCTTGTGTTATGCTTATTCGAACAGTTGTCGGGGTTAAAGATTAACTTTCATAAAAGTGAATAGTTATACTTTGGAAGAGCTAAAGACAAATAAGAAGCTTACAAACAATTGTTCGGGTGTGAATTAGGTTCCTTGCCCTTTACGTATTTGGGTATACTAATACACCATCGCAAGCTTTCCAACAAAGAGTGGAAGTGCATTGAGGATCGATTTGAAAAGAAACTAAGCTGCTGGAATGTAACGCCCCGAGACCGACGCGCCAGGTGTCTTCCAGTTTTTCGTTGTTGTTACCTTGTCATTTGCTTGCGTGTCGCATCTTGCCATGTCATCATCCGCATTACATCATCATGTTTTCGAAACTTGCATCCGTCCAGGTCTCCCCGTTCCTTCCGTTGTCCGTTCGCGCCCGCGGCATGTCCAAAATAGTATTTTATAAGTGGCCGGAAAATGTTCTCGGAATGGGTTGAAAGTTGGCATGCGGTGTTGTTATGTTGTAGGTAAGCCGCCTGCCAAGTTTCATCGCATTCGGAGTCCGTTTGATGCCCCAACGGATAACTATAGTGACAATATAGTCGGTCAAATCGTCGGACGTTTTCAGTCTCCGAAAACTGTTGCCGGGGTTCCCCTTTCTTTCCTCCCTAGATCGTCTACACAGTCCACTACTCACCGCCAGACCCTAGCTAACCTCTCTCGTCAGCCCGCGACCCTCCTCGCGCGCGCCCGAAAGCTGCCCCGGACCCGACCCGGGCAGTCGTCACCGTTGGGTCCGGATCATCCCCATACATCTACAAAACATCACCATTTTCTTATTTGGACTCGTTTAACCTTTTATTCTCGATCGTCCATTTACGATCGGAGAGTTTCGTTAGCCCCTAACCTAATCCACCAGCGTATATAATGGGCAACCCTAGAAATTAGGGATCCTGTCCCATCCTTCCATCCATCCAATCCATCCCCGCCGCCACTCTCTCAGGATCCATCTCGCCCCCACCTGGTCTCGTCCCTCGTTTTTCAGCACCAGGCCAACCAGACGCCCCCGCCCCTGATCCCAAATCCTCTCCTGCTCGTGCAAGTCAGCTGGAGAAGTTGCGTCACCGGAGCTCCGCTGCCCTGCGCGCCCCTGCCTCCCTTTCGGCCTTCTCTTTCCCTTTCTCTCCCTCGTTGCTCTCTCTCTCTCCCGGTTCCCTCTCTCTCTGTTCTTCGCGCAGGAGCCGCAACGCCATGGAGCCTGGCCGGAGCTCCTTCCTCGACGCTCGTGCCAACCAAGCCCCGCCGCCGCATGGAGTCGCCCCGCCATCTCCATCGCTCCCTCGCAGCAGCCTGGTTCTGGTGCCTCGCCGGAGAATGCCGCCCTCGACAGGACCCCGTCGCCCCCATGGCCGCCGACCCCTGCTGAGGGAGTCCTGGATTAGGGGGTCTCCGGACAGCCGGACTGTTGGACTATGAAGATACAAGATTGATGACTTCATCTCGTGTCCGGATGGGACTCTACTTGGCGTGGAAGGCAAGCTAGGCAATACGGATATGAATATCTCCTCCTTTGTAACCGACCTTGTGTAACCCTAACTGTCGGTGTCAAAACCGGCGGATCTCGGGTAGGGGGTCCCGAACTGTGCGTCTAGGCCGGATGGTAACAGGAGGCAAGGGACACGAAGTTTTACCCAGGTTCGGGCCCTCTTGATGGAGGTAAAACCCTACGTCCTGCTTGATTAATATTGATGATATGGGTAGTACAAGAGTAGATCTACCACGAGATCAGAGAGGCTAAACCCTAGAAGCTAGCCTATGGTATGATTGTTGCTGTGTATGTTGTCCTACGGACTAAAACCCTTCGGTTTATATAGACACCGGTTAGGGTTAGGGTTACATAGAGTCGGTTACAATGGTAGGAGATCTACATATCCGTATCGCCAAGCTTGCCTTCCACGCCAAGGAAAGTCCCTTCCGGACACGGGACAAAGTCTTCAATCTTGTATCTTCATAGTCCAGGAGTCCGGCTGAAGGTATAGTACGGCTATCCGAACACCCCCTAATCCAGGACTCCCTCACTAACCCTCTCCGGTGTCTATATAAACCAAAGGGTTTTAGTCTGTAGGAGAACACACAATCATACCATAGGCTAGCTTCTAGGGTTTAGCCTTTCTGATCTCGTGGTAGATCTACTCTTGTACTACCCATATCATCAATATCAATCAAGCAGGACGTAGGGTTTTACCTCCATCAAGAGGGCCCGAACCTGGGTAAAACATCGTGTCCCCTGCCTCATGTTACCATCCGGCCTAGACGCACAGTTCGGGACCCCCTACCCGAGATCCGCCGGTTTTGACACCGACATTGGTGCTTTCATTGAGAGTTCTGCTGTGCCGTCGCCACCAGGAAGGATGTCTCATCCCGTCTTTAAAGACGGCACTGTTGCTAAAGGAGCTTTGGCTGTCGGCCAAACTCTCCGGCTAGGTGGTTTTCTTATGACCGCCTGTTCGGCCGCTGCGCCGACGATGACTTCTCGGGTCATCGAAAGCAATCTTCACGTCAAGTCGGAACTCGCCGAGCAGTTAGATCCAATGGAGCTCTCTTCCCTGAACGAGCTCCTGGATCGCATCGCCGCCCTGGGAGTCGCTACAGACTACGATCAGATTGGGCCTAAACCCGATCTGAGAGAGATCAACTCTCCCCAGGTCACCCATCACGTTGCAGTGGTGGTGGAACAATGTGGCAACCCTTCATCTCTACTCCTAATGGATGAGTCCGTACGTCGTTTGTTCGTTCGTTCGTTTCCTCCCCTCCCATCGATCGAAGGAAGTCGCCAGCCCCACCCCTTGCGCGATCTCCTCCACGTTTCCAGATTCCATTTCTTTTTTCTTACTCTTCAAAAAATCAGAACGCAATCCATCTTTCCTTTCATGCACATCTATCCTGTAGAAAATCGGGACACAATCCCTTCCTTCCCATTAACACACATTTCTCCTTTCATGCAATTATCTCCTTCCCACTAATCTCTCTTATATGCCTTTCCCATAGTTATCTGGGACCTGCTCATTTTCATCCAATTCAATTTGGACGAAGGAGACTTTCGCTGAGATAGAAAGGTCCTCCGGTTTTCCCGTGTCACCCCGTCACGCCGCCTCCGGCCAACCCATGTTGTGCCACTTTCGCGCGCGCGTGTGTGTTACTCATGTGTGCTTCTAGCCGGCGAGAATACATCGAGTCTTCATGTACGTAAGTATCCAGCCACCGTAGGAATCAATCAATTCTTCATGTACGTAAGCATCCAGCCACCGTAGGAATCAATCGAGGCAGATGCATGTTGTATACGTGCACGCCTTGCCAGCATCCAATCGATCTGCTCCTCGAGCCAGCTTTGCACTACCTCGTTCATGTACTAAACCACTCGATAAGTCGACGGCTAGATCAGCCCTATACGAACAATTATATTGCATATTACATATACTACATAGGCACATAATTTGATGCAATTCTGATTTTATAGAAGGAGAAGAATAGATCACATGAATTCAGTACGCAGGCCAGGTGTAGGTGTCATCCAAGTTTTGTGATTATTGTAAATGCACATCATTTGTAGCTTCTGCTATTCAAACCATATTTGACCACTTCTGCTATTTATGTACTCCCTCCATCTCAAAATAAATGACTCAATTTTATACTAACTTTAGTACATACGCATGGATGATGTTTGTATATTTTGCCTTCTATATTACCAGGAATGTGTTGGAGCACTCAATGTATTTCATTTGCCGTGGACCAACCACATAAATGGGTGTGCGCAAGAAACAAATTCAGGCAAGCTACATGGGTCTGATATCTATTGTTGTAATCGGCACCTTTCATTATTATTGTTATTGTTTTTACCTTGATTGTTTGTTGCTTTGCACTCATATGACTATTTATGACCATACAAAAAATACATAATGGTCGACCAAACAAGGTGTATTCTCCCTATGAGTAGGCTTTTCTCAAGGTTGTTGTTCATTTGAAGGGCGCATATGCTTTTGTGGTGTATTCTCATTGTACCTTGATGAACTTCTTTTTCCATTTTTCGTATGCATAAAGTTTCAAGTTGAATACTCACTCAGGCATCTCGCTTTTATGACCTGAAAAATATAAATAATATAATAATGTTAATATAAATAATATAATATATATTTCTATTCATGCACTATATAATAGGTTTATATATCTATTCGCAAAAAAATAATAATAATATGTTTATATATCATGAATCTATGGAGAAAGTTAGGAAAGAAAGAGGAAAAAGGCAAGTTTGATTTGGTCAAGAGATAAACCTTGAGAAAAAAATAACAGCGAAAAGAAGGAACGTAAGGATTTGTTGCTTTACTTGGCCAACCCTTTTCCATCGTAATTTGATCCGAGGTTTCTTAGTAGTATTGGTGAAAGAAATCAAATAGAGTGAAAGCAAGGCTAATTTGCAAATAAAGCAGAAAATCGAAAGAGGAATGAGCTAGGAATAAATAAAGAAAGGGAAACGTTTCTACGCGGTGCGCCGGCCGAAACTTTCGTCCGGTCCCACGCGAGCCACTCAATCGAGGCCATCGCACGCCTGGTGCGAGCCCCTACCCCCGCCTTATCTTTTTTCTCCAATCCCCTTCTCTCTTAGCCGCATCCACACACGGGGGTTGCCGCGCTCTTGGTTGTAATGCCCCGAGACCGATGTGCCAGGTGTCCTCCAGTTATTCGCCGTTGTTGCATTGTCTTTGCTTGCGTGTCATGCATTTCATATCATGTCATCATATGCATTGCATCATCATGTTTTTCAAAACTTGCATCCGTCCCGGTCTCCTCATTCCGTCCGTTGTCCGTCCGGAGCCCAGACACCCTTGCACGCGCCCGCGGCATGTCCGAAATAGTATTTTATAAGTGGCCGGAAAATGTTCTCGGAATGGGATGAGAGTTGACGTGTGGTCTTATTATAGTGTAGATGGACCGCCTGTCAAGTTCCATCGCATTCGGAGTTCGTTTGATAGCCCAACCGTTAAACTATAGCGACATTATAGTCGGTCTAACGTCGGACATTTTCGGTCTCCGGAAACGGTTGCCGGGTTACATTCCCCTCTCTCCTCTCAGTCCACACACTTGACCTCATTCGCCTAACCCCTCTTTGCACAGTGCCCGCGGCCCTCCTCGCGCGCGCGTCCGAAAAGTTGTCCCGGACCCGACCCGGACTGTCGTCACCGTTGTGTCCGGATCATCCCCAAACATCTACAAAACGTCATCGTTTTCTTATTTGGGCTCCCTAACTATTTTATTCGCGACCGTCCGATTATGATCGAAGGGATGAGGTAGCCCCTAACCTAATCCACCTGGTGTATATATATCACATCAAACCCTAAAACCTAGGAGTTTGTCCCATCGCCGCCGCCACCTGACCAAATCCCCTCAGGATCTCCCCTGCCCGATCCACTGATCCGGCCTTCTCCCCTCGATCTACGAGATCCACAGCTTCTCTCTCTGCAGCCTCGTGTTCCCCTTCACGAGCTTAGCCCCGAGCCACTCCCGTGCCCGATGGCCTCCGCCCGCGCCGGAGCTTGCCGCCGGTGATAGCAGCAGCAACACCGACCTCCCCTCCTCCTCCTTCCTCCTTTTCCTCCTCGGTCTCCCTCTCTCTCATGCTGTCTCTCTCTCTCCTTTCTCGTTGGACAGGGAGATCTCCATGGCCACGAAATGGAGCTCTGCCTCCATGGATCCTCGCCAGTGCCCCATCCTGGACTCCTGGTGCCATCCCACGCCCGGGGCCGTCTTCGCTGCCTCCTTCGTCGCGTCGCCAGCCTCGCTCGCGCCCGGATCCAGGAGCCGCGCCAAGTCCGCCGCCGTCCTCTACATCGCCCGCACGATCCCGCTGCTGCCTACTGCGCCCCATCGTGTAGTGCCACCGCCGAAGATCCTCGTCGCTGGGAACCGCCTCCTCGACCCTCGGACTGGCCGGATCCGCCGCGCCCGCGGGTCCCCTGCCTCTGCATCTCGCCTCTGGTTGTCTTCCGCGTCGCCGTGACCTGCTGCTGCTTCTGTTGGTGCGAGCAACACCAGGTCGCCCGCTCGCAGCACAGCCGCTCGCCCCGTTGACCACGCCTCGCTGAAGACCGCGCCTGGGCTACCTTCTGTCGATCGCCAGAGGCCTAGCCTGCCTCCCCTTCGCTAGTCCAGCCCAGCCGCAAGCCAGCGCCAGGCCTCCCTCCTCCCACCAACCGGGCCAAGCCCGATGTGAGAAGCCCCCCCTCCAGTCCCTGTGCATTGTTGGGCCAACCAGATTCAGCCCGTTGCGTTTTTATTTCCTGCTGCTGCATTTAGCTATTTTCCAGAAAACTGTTGTTTTACAGATTAGTCCCTCTAGTTCATGCATTTCATAACTCACCAACCGTGCATAGGATTAAAATGTTTTATATATGAAAGTTGCTTAGAATTTTGTGTAGTTTCATAATATGTAATTTTCATCCATGTTTAAAATGCTTAAAATGATGTTTGTTTAAATTTGCTTAAATAACTTGCTAAAATGATTTAATTCATAACTTAATAACCGTAGCTCGGTTTTAAACAAACTTTATATGTATTTGGGTTAGAAAAATGCCTAGTTTAACATGGTGGCACCAATTTGCATGTTTAACAACTATGAAATATGGATTAGGGCAGAACAGCACCAAACTTAATATATGCATATGGGGATTTACCGGAATTGTTGTTCGTTGTTTCCGGCCTCATTTAAACTTGACTAGATAGGTAGTTTTCATTTGCTTCACCCTCTTGCCATGCTAACAACATTTAATCTTGTTGGGTACATAAACGAGATCGAACTAAATAACGTGTTGTGGTGTTTTGTCAATATGCAACTCGTTGCATATTGAGCTCCACTTAATTTGTAGTGTTGTTTGTTGCACTTTGCCATGCCATGACATGCATCATTAAACCGGACATGCATCATACTTGTTGTGCATCATGCCATGATCGTGTGGTAGTTGTTTACTATGTTGTGTGCTTCTTTCCGGTGTTGCTTCTTCGGGTTGGTTCCGATAACGTCGCGTTTGTGACGACCCGTTCAACTACGTCCGTTTGTCTTCTTCATGGACTCGTTCTTCTTCCTTGCGGGATCTCAGGCAAGATGACCATACCCTCGAAATCACTTCTATCTTTGCTTGCCTAGTTGCTCGCTCTTTTGCTATGCCTATGCTGCGATGCCTACCACTTGCTTATCATGCCTCCTATATTGTTGAACCAAGCCTCTAACCCACCTTGTCCTAGCAAACCGTTGTTTGGCTATGTTACCGCTTTGCTCAGCCCCTTTTATAGTGTTGTTAGTTGCAGGTGAAGATTGAAGTTTGTTCCTTGTTGGAACATGGAGATGTTGTTCTTTGTTGGAACATGTTTACTTGTTGGGATATCACAATATATCTTATTTAATTAATGCATCTATATACTTGGTAAAGGGTGGAAGGCTCGGCCTTATGCCTGGTGTTTTGTTCCACTCTTGCCGCCCTAGTTTCCGTCATATCGGTGTTATGTTCCCGGATTTTGCGTTCCTTACGCGGTTGGGCTATAATGGGAACCCCTTGACAGTTCGCCTTGAATAAAACTCTTCCAGCAATGCCCAACATTGGTTTTACCATTCGCCACCTAGCCTCTTTTTCCCTTGGGTTCTGCAGACTCAAGGGTCATCTTTATTTTAACCCCCCCGGGCCAGTGCTCCTCTGAGTGTTGGTCCAAACTAGAGTCCTGTGCAGCGCCCCCTCGGGGAAACTCGAGGTTTGGTTTTAGTTGTATGGAGAGCTCATCTGAGTGTGCCCTGAGAACGAGATATGTGCAGCTCCTATCGGGATTTGTCGGCACATTCGGGCGGTGTTGCTAGACTTGTTTTACCATTGTCGAAATGTCTTGTAACCTGGATGCCGAGTCTGATCGGAATGTCTTGGGAGAAGGAATATCCTTCGTTGACCGTGAGAGCTTGTGATGGGCTAAGTTGGGACACCGCTGCAGGGATTTGAACTTTCGAAAGCTGTGCCCGCGGTTATGGGCAGATGGGAATTTGTTAATGTCCGGTTGTAGAAAACCTGAAGTTGAGGGATTTGAACTTTCGAAAGCCATGCCCGCGGTTATGGGCAGATGGGAATTTGTTAATGTCCGGTTGTAGAAAACCTGAAGTGGATCTTAATTAAAACACATCAACCGCGTGTGTAACCGTGATGGTCTCTTTCCGGCGGAGTCCGGGAAGTGAACACGGTGTTGGAGTTATGTTTGACGTAGGTTGTTCTAGGATCACTTCTTGATCATAGTTTCTCGATCGCGCTTTGCCTTCTCTTCTCGCTCTCATTTGCGTATGTTAGCCACCATATATGCTAGTCGCTTGCTGCAGCTCCACCTCATACCTTTTACCTTACCCATAAGCTTAAATAGTCTTGATCGCGAGGGTGTGAGATTGCTAAGTCCCTGTGGCTCACAGATACTTCCAAAACCAGCTTGCAGGTGCCGAGGATACCGTGCAGATGACGCAACTGAGCTCAAGGAGGAGCTCGTTGAAGATCTCGTTCTTTGGGTTGTTCCGTTTCCAGTTGATCAGTAGTGGAGCCCAGTCGGGACGATCGGGGATCTGTGTAGCATTTGGGGTAGTCTTCTTTTATTTTGGTTCCGTAGTCGGACCTTGTGTGTATTTGGATGATGTAATGCTTTATTCATATAATTGTGTGAAGTGGCGATTGTAAGCCAACTATGTATCTTTTCCCTTATGTAGTACATGGGTTGTGTCAAGATTACCTCACTTGCGACATTGCTTTCAATGCGGTTATGCCTCTAAGTCGTGCTTCGACACGTGGGAGATATAGCCGCATCGAGGGCGTTACATTGGTCTTCCTCCTTCAGATCCCGTCGTCGCCATGGATGCGCCCGTCACCATGCCCGCTCCCTTCGCCATGGACGCGCGCGATGAGGCCAAGCACCAGGATGCCTCTGACAAGCGAGCGGTGCTACAACCGGTGTCCAAATATGATACGATCGGTGAGCCAAAGTGCTACAACGGGCATAATTTTTTGCTACTACGGACGGTGACCACACTTGCAGATGCTGCGAACGCTCTGGATAGATGCTGGAACCGGCATGATTTTTTGCTACTATGAGGTGGTGACCGCGGTGACCACGCGCCCATAGATGCTGCAACCCGCTCTCGCTAGATGTTGGAACCGACAACGAAAAATGTTGGAACCACGGTGTTCATTTGCTGGAACCGGCGTGGTGATTTGCTACAACAGAAGACGCTAATGTTCACGACTTGCACGACGACTACAACTAGCGGCGACGACCATGATGTTCTTTTGCTACAACCGTGACCATGCTTTGCTACGATCATCATTAAAATCGTTGCCACGATGGCGGCGGTGTGATTGCGACCTGCACGGTGAGCTACAACCGGTAGCAGACGGCCATAATGTTTTTTTACTACATCTATGTATCTGTTTTGGTTCATCCAGTGATGAAATATGTTGCCAGGACGGCCGCCATGATTTTTCCATCAAACAAATGTCTTCGTTGATGGCGACAATAGACGACGAGCACGACGAACAGGGGGGCGAGCGGTGGCGACACCGGGGTGGCCGTTAGCCGCGGATGAGAGCGAGGTGGCGGCGCGGGTGCGAAGGCGGAGGCGGCACGGGCTAGACCCTGTGCGGGAGGAAGGAGAGATGCAGATCGAACGGATCTGATTGCTCCAATCGGGCGGCTGCTAGGCGACCGGCCCAAATCTAGGCCGGTGCACCGGTGCAGATCAGTGCTCATAAAGAAAAGAGGAAACCCAACCAGTGGTTTGTTTCAGTTAGAAAAGTTTTGTTGTGACTTGATCCACATCCTCTTTATCCGAGAGAGAGATCAAAGTAAGAATACAAAAAAAATGCAACTTGTGCCACTGAAACCTAGCAAGTTGAGAGTTTTATGGAAAAAATATGCTTATTTGGCCCAATTAACACGCAACCCTTAATGCCTAAAAATCGTCCGGTTTTCTCTTGTCCAGTCCCGGCCTCGCCCATAAAGAATTAGGTATGTTTAATTTGGAAATTGAGTGCCAAATCAGCATACACCATTAATGTCTAAACATTGTGTCAGTTTTCTCCCGTCTAATCCCTGCCTTACCCGCGACTGTATGCAATTAGTTAGTCAGTCATTTAATTACGTCTATTTAAATGGAGATTTTTCCCAGTGATCTAATAATAAAATGGGATGTTGCTTCATGGATCACCAGACCTATGATCCTGGACAGAAGGAGTAAATTTGTCTACGTGTAACCAAATCAAGCTTTCCATCAACATATCAAGTGAAAAACAAGGGGTTTTACGCTAGGGATTCTATGTCGCCAGCCCATCTTTCGTTCGGATGTGGTCGACTCGAACGACATTGCCTTGATTGCTCATTGATCACAGACACAAAGGTGGCTCCCCCACCATGACTATGTATGAAGTCTCGACTGCCTACACCGGACGCCGGGCTAGGTCGCGCGATCTGGCTTATTATTCATCCATGAGCATGCAACATGACACATTGGCGTCCCGTCCGGATGTCGACATGTGATAGAGCCCGCAAAGACCTGGGTTGTTGTATTGACGACAATCGTCGAGGATCGCTAAAGTCATAGCCATTGATAATCTCGTCACCCTTCTCCAGGAAGTAGCGGATATATACCAATATACCAATGACGCCAGAACATAGTTTACGCCACCATGGCCGATGACAATCGGCCTCACGTTACCTCTCTTTAGATATTGTTTCATCCCGTAGCAACGCACGGGTATTTAGCTAGTCTATCTTAAGGACTAGCTATGTCCGGATTCCCGATCCCTCCAAGTCGGATACCCGCGGAGGGGAGGATGTCACTCAAGGCCTGAACCTAGAGTCAGGCAGCGGGCTAGATTTATCGGAAAACATCCAAGAATCCAAACTTCCGAGTTTGGAAACTCCTTGGCCCCTGAGTCTCAGATTGGGTGAAGATTCGGGCTCAATTAAACCCACCCACCCAAACATAAGCGATCTATCCCAAATTAGGCAAGAGCCCGAAGAAACAGTACACCATTACCGGGCCAGATTCCTCTTGGTCATGAACAGGATAAAGGACTGCAGCAAGGAAGACACAATTTCATTCCTCTGCAATAATTGCATGGACAAGGGAATCCTCAACGCCATAAGTCGTCGCGAAATTACACGCTTTGCCGACTTGGTGTCCATAGTACGAAAGTACTGTGTGATGGGAAGCGCCTGGAAAACCGAAATAAAATTTTGGGATAATCCGGCTCTGAATACAAACCCAGTCCGAAATAAAAGGGGACATTATCACAATACACCTGGGTTAACTACCAAAAAGCAAAATCCCTCTATGGGGCAAGGAACTGTATTGGAGGGATGGCTCAACGGACCCTGCAAAATTCATAGTACAGCGGATGCAATACCAACGCACATCCTTAGAGCATGTTGGATACTCCGGCAGGTGGCCAAAAGTGGTGAGGATCTACTCCTCCCAAATACCACAGAGCACCATCCTGTGGACAACAATACGGTGTTAACGGTCTTTGAGACCTTCGTGTCAAATAATAGACGCAAGCGAACACTCCGCAGCATGGCCGAAATCTGCCACGTAGCAGAAATAAATCCTTGGAGTGACACGGCTATTACCTTCAATGCCAGTGACGAACCCAAATTCCGAACAGCCCGAGCACCAGCCGCACTGGTCCTCAGTCCAATCATGGATGGCTTTCGACTCACCAAGGTACTCATGGACGGCGGCAGCGGATTAAACCTCATCTATGAGGAAACTCTTCAAAAGATGGAAATAGACTGGAGCCGCATTGAGAAAAGTAGCACAACTTTTAGAGGAATCATCCACAGTCGGGAAGCACGATGTGCTGGGAAAATCACACTAGATGTGGTATTCGGCACGCCGGATAATTACAGGTCCGAAGAAATTACATTCCAAGTGGCCCCGTTCAGCAGCAGATACCACGCTCTACTAGGGTGGGAGGCGTTTACAATCTTCCAAGCCATACCCCATTACGGGTACATGAAGCTCAAAATGCCCGGGCCCAATGGAATCATCATTCTTGCTAGTGATCCGGACATAGCACTCCACGCCGAAAATAAGACAGCCGCACTGGCCCTCGAGGCACTATCCAAAGCCCTAGCGGCCGAGGAACTAACTGCGCTGCGCTCCACGGTGAACATGAACGATGTGATACTCGATAAAAGATCCAAGTCCACCTCCTTTAAACCGGCGGACGAGATAGTCAAATTCCAAGTCCATCCAACAGACCCTACAAAAACAGCTTCCGTCGGGGCACAATTAAACCCTGATGTCGACGCCGCACTGCCAGAGTTCCTACGTGAGAACTGGAACATTTTTGCCTGACACCCTTCAGACATGCCAGGAATCCCACGCTGGCTGGCTGAGCACAACCTAAATATCCTAAAAGGATTCAAGCCAGTTAAGAAGGCTCTTCGGCGTTTCTCCGAACCTAAGAGACAAGCCATGGGAGAGGAACTAGCCAAGCTATTGGAGGCTGGATTCATCAGAGACATAAAACATCCGGACTGGCTAGCAAACCTGGTGATGGTACCAAAGAAGGACAAATCCTGGCGCTTGTGCGTCGATTTTAAGGACCTTAACAAGGCCTGCCCAAAGGATCCTTTCCCCCTCCCCCGCATCGATCAAATCATCGACGCCACCACAGGACACGATTCATTGTGTTTCCTCGACGCATACTCCGGCTACCATCAAATTGAAATGGCAGAGCCAGACCAAGCCGCAACGGCATTCATCACACCATACGGCCCATTCTGCTTCAACACAATGCCCTTCGGGCTCAAAAACGCCGGCGCAACATATCAGCGCATGATTCAAACATGTCTGGCAAACCAGATCGGCAAAACAGTGGAGGCATACGTAGATGACGTGGTCGTTAAAACCAAGCATATCGAAACTCTAGTAGACAACTTGAGGCTCACATTCGATAACCTCTGAACATATGACATCAAGCTCAATCCGGAAAAATGCGTTTTCGGCGTACCAGCCGGAAAGCTCCTGGGATTCATTATCTCCAGTAGAGGTATTGAAGCTAATCCAGCCAAAATCCGAGTGTTGTCACAGTTGGCTACCCCAACAGACCTCAAACAAATACAAAAATTGACTGGATGCGTGGCGGCTCTTAGCTGCTTTATCTCCCGCTTGGGAGAAAAGGCATTACCCCTTTATCGCCTCCTCCGGCGCACCGAACACTTCGAGTGGATGGATGTCGCCACGGCCGGACTCAATGAAATAAAAGCCATATTGGCAACAAACCCAGTCCTGGCCGCGCCAAACATTGGCGAACCAATGCTATTATACATTGCGGCAACTCATCAAGTAGTAAGCGCAGTGCTCGTCGTCGAACGAGAAGCGGACGAACACAAATCCCCCCTTCAAAAGCCGGTATACTATGTGTCCACTGTCCTTACTCCATGCAAATCATGGTACCCACATTATCAAAAGATAGCGTACGCGGTATTTATGGCATCCCGGAAGCTGCGACACTACTTTCAAGAGTGTTCGATAATGGTAGCCTCAGAAGTACTACTTAACGATATTATAAACAACCGCGACGCGACGGGCCGGATTGCCAAATGGGCCATTGAGCTCCTCCCGTTCGACATAACTTACAAGCCACGGCGAGCTATTAAATCGCAAATTTTGGCTGACTTCGTCGCCGAGTGGACGGAAGCCGAACTCCCTAAGGAGTACGACACATATTCAAACTGGATCATGCACTTCGACGGCTCCAAAATGTTGACTGGTCTGGGGGCTGGCGTCGTTTTGACGTCCCCAACAGGAGATTCAGTTCAGTACGTACTACAGATAATGTATACGGACTCCAACAACGCAACCGAATATGAGGCCCTTCTACATGGTCTCCGGATGGCAGTATCCATGGGCATTCAACGCCTAGAGGTGCGCAGGGATTCGAACCTTGCGATATCCCAAATAAATGGAGACTTTGATGCCAGGGATCCGAAAATGGCAGCTTATCGCAATGCCGTCCTAAAAATGTCAGCTCGGTTCGAGGGGCTCGAATTTCACCATGTGGCTTGGGAAAACAATCAGGACGGATATCCTCGCCCGCATCGGCGCAAAACGCGACGCGGTCCCTCCCAACATATTTCTGAAAAGGCTCTTCAAGCCATCCGTAGCATGGGAAGGGGACACCGGTAACAACAGTTCGGACCCGGCCAAAATACCCGATACCGAACTCTCTGACACAATCGGAGGCCCCGCCACTGAAATAACACATTCAGCCCACGAAATAATGGCCATTATTGCCCCGTGGACAGAACCATTCCTAGCCTACCTAACTAGACAAGAACTTCCGGAGGACCAAAATGAGGCACGCTGCATAGTGCGGCGATCCAAGGCCTACAGGGTCCATGAGGGAGAATTGTACAAAAAAAGCGCTACCGGAGTCCTTCAAAGATGCATCTCCGAAGAGGAAGGGCGGAACCTTTTGGCAGAAATTCACGCCGGACTCGGCGGTCATCACGCCGCAGCCCGGGCTCTTGTAAATAAGGCCTTCCGTACAAGATTCTATTGGTCAACGGCCCGGGCAGATGCACAGGACTTGGTCCAACGTTGCGCCGGTTGCCAGCTCTTTGCAAATCAAAGCCACATGCCACCCACCGCCCTCCAAACAATCCCCATTACATGGCCCTTCGCGGTCTGGGGGCTTGACATGGTTGGACCCCTTAAAGGGGGAACCCACAAGAAAAAATACTTATTGGTCATGGTGGATAAATTCACCAAATGGATAGAGGCTAAACCGGTTAAAACAGCCGAATCCGGACCGGTGATAGATTTCATATCCGGAGTTGTACACCATTACGGCATCCCCACAGCATCATCACTGATAACGGCACGAACTTCACGGCCGACGAGGTAAAACTCTAGTGCAGCAAAATGGGCATCAAGCTCGATTATGCTTCAGTCTATCACCCATAAACCAACGGACAAGTCGAACGAGAAAATGGTCTTATAATGAGCGGCATTAAACCCAGATTAGTGCGCTCCTTAACGGAGTCTGACACGCACTGGGTAGAGGAGCTCGACTTCGTACTCTAGGGGCTGCGGACCACGCCGAATCGTAGTACCGGATATACACCGTTTTTATGGTGTACGGCGCAGAGGCAGTCCTGCCCCGTGATATAATTCATGACTCACCTCGAGTGCGCATGTACGAAGAAAGAGAAGTCGAGCTCTATCAGCAGGATAGTCTGGACACCTTGGAGGAAGAGCGCGACGTAGCCAAAGCCCGTTTCGCATTTTACCAGCAACAGGCTCGCAGATACCAAAGCAGAGAAGTACGGGCCAAAACTTATAACGTTGGCGAACTAGTTCTACGGCTGCCGGATAAGAAAAAGAACAAGCTCGAGCCCAAATGGGAAGGTCCCTTCATTATCGACCAAGTTCTGACTAGTGGAGCGTACCGACTGCCGGATGCATGGACTAGTTGACTCGAGCCGAACCCATGGAACGCAACCAGGCTTTGAAGATTCTACGCTTAGCACCAGACTCTATGTTAGTCCCCTCCCTTTGTCCATTTTCTGCATATGCATCATCTGTCTTGTTTCCCTTTCTTTCTTTTATTTCTCTAGGCCTTCAAGGGTCACCTTGTGCCTCACTCGTACATTACAGATGCGCTAGCCGCACTCTTCATACCTGGGGGCTTCTTTCACAGAAGCTTAAGTTATTTACCTGGGCCTCACGCCCAACACATGTGTTATACTTCCGCATGTACCTTTTTTCACCATTATATGCATCGATATGACTTAAGTTTTGGCCAAGCTGGGTTGCCTGGCTCTTGTATTTATGCCCTACGTTCCCGTTAATTTGGCTAGGGCATAAGGGGAGCACCTCTGCGATTGTTACCCCCAGGTCAGCCGGAGGTGTACCTCAGACTAGGTGAAGCTGAAAGCTAGCGTTCTTAAGGGAATATTCGGTCGGTGAACAAAAGATGACTTTTATTATCCATATCTGCCCCCAGATGATTTTTCTATGCTTCTTATCGCAGTCCGGACATGCACTTTAGGGCATGCTTACCCAGGGAAAGGAACCCTTATCGGAACTATTGTCCCTGGAAGATGTTTCTTACTACCCATGTAATATAACATAACTAGTTGGGCACTTGTCTGATAAAGCACTAATGACCCCTACGCCTGGTCTCCACGCATGCCCCGGTTCTTACATAACCGAGAGGGTATTCGGATACACTCCGGACTGTCGGGTCCCGAGGTTGAAGCAAAAAGGTCCGCCACGACAAACGATCTACAATCCGGCTAGAAGGCATTATACATGTCACTTTAAAAGTACATAGTCAATTTGACTGTTTGAATTCCTCTTCAATACCATCCAATAGGCTGTCTAGTCTACAGTCCTGTTGGAAATACTTTGTGGCCAATTCTACTTGGCCGTACACTAAGCTCACAGGGATCTCCTTCCCATCAGGCCCCACAGGTCCGACTTCGGCCATGTGGTTCGGGTCAGCCTTCGTGTACCGTGTCTTCACCATTGCCCAGGCTTCCTTGGCGCCCCGACGGCAGGCCGATATCTTCCATAATCGGAAGCACCGCCGTGCTCCCTTTAGCTTTTCTGCAAGCTCTCCAAGGCCTTCGGGTATGGAGACGGATGGCCACAAGGCCTGGGCGACGCCTTGCATCACCCGCCGAACTCGTTCGTGCAACTGTGAGAGCTCGGGAAGAAGATCACCCGTTGAACCGGGCATCTCCTCGGCAGGACGACCTATTAGCATACCTACAGACATAACTCTGTCAGCCAGCTTCCTAGCCGAACTCTTTTTCAAAGTTCGTTCAAGCACTTACTAAATATGCCGCGTCGAAGCCGCCGATTCTCCTTAACAGAGTCCGACAGTTGGGCACGAACATCTTTTATTTCCACGCCCAGCTTGGTGTTGGCATCTAGGAGATCATTCTTCTCCTGCCTCACCCTCGTAAGCACGCTCTCACCGGCCTTCAGCTGGTGTATGAGCTATTGCTTATCCGGATTTAATCCAGCGTCATCTACAATTTTATCATCAAATCTGCATATACACCACCTTCTAATATGATACTTATCATTCGAAGGATATGTTACCAGAGGGGGTCTCTTTGGGCTCCCCTGCTGCGGCCAGTGCGGCCTGAAGTTGGGCTTTGCACTCTTCCAGCTCCTGGGACAGTTGAGTATTCTTTTCTATAAGAACCTGCATAACAAATGATTCTTAAATCAGTTATCCTAACTATTTCAAGTCTCAGGGGCTACTGATATATATAATCACCAAATTTTCTCACACGTATGTCTTTTACATACTGCTCCGTGGCTCTGGCTAGACCATTTTGAGCAGCACGGAGGTACGCGTCTCCCGAGTTGAAGGCATCCAATGCCTCTTGGGAGAAACAAGCGTCACGAAGAACAGTCCGACGACGCCTGTGGTTCATGGCACTTTCCACCTCGGAATTGGTGGCGGACAGTTTATCCGCATCCTTTGTCGGAGGAGCGCCTGGCGCACGCCTCGTATTCATTCCCGCCTCCGAATCCGGCCTTGGAGCCTGGCTGGTGGAGGCGCGATTGGTAGCCTCTCCGGGTATAGTCCGGCGAGCGCTCTTTTTCCTAAAAAGAAGGCATGGGGGTTAGTATGCCTCTGAGAATAATGTCTTACAATAAAGACGGCGCGCCATACTGCTGCGCCAGTGTCTCAATCCGGACTGCGGGTCTTTTCAGCCTGCCTGGCCTCGTGGCCCCTTGTTGGCTAGTTGCCGCAGGCTCGGCCTTCTGCCTCGAGGACCTCCCCTGCAAAACACGGCTGTTATACGGCAATCAAAAAAGCGCAAGGACGGATCCCCTTTCGAAGTGCTGTGACTTCGGTCTCAGTCACCTGTGAGGCTGGAAGTAGCCCAGGGTAATCGGCCGTAATGGCCACCAAAGCGTTGTCATTACTCGATTGGTAAAATACCCCATCGATCAGCTCCACAGACATGTCCGGATCCTCCTGGGAGGCCGAGTCAAGGGACCGTCCAGGGTCCTCGGGTTGTGGAGGAGGGTTGTTTATCTCCTTTACAGCCTGGCGCAGCTCCTGCGATGAAATCGCTAGACTGAATACTTAACTACGGGAATACAAAACGGATGGGCGAGAAAAAGTCTCCGCTTACCCAGCTCGGAGGATTGTACATAGAGAATCCGCCCTGCGGGTTGACACGAAGGAATTCATCCTCTTCTCCCTTGTACAAAGTGGACAAGATCTTTATTAGATCAGCAGCCGATCCCGACCCTTTGCGATCGTGGCGGGTGGCGTCATCCTCCCCGTTGAAATCCCACATGGGGTGGCCTCTATATTGAAGCGGCTGCACCCCCCGCATAATACATATGGCCATGACCTCGATCATGGTCAATCCGGATCGAGCTAAAAAACTTATCCGGCTCATCAGGTAAAGAACGTCCCTATCATCTTCTTCCTGGGAGCTCCATGGACGCCAGCTCCAGCGCTTCTTCAAAGGGGCGTTGTCGAACTCAGGAAGGCTGATTCTAATAGGATCCGGGAGGGGGACGTCTTCTATATAAAACATTCCAAAGGCCAGTCTTCGGACGTCTTCTTTGGGGTTCCGGACAGGTATCCGGTCCCGGCAATACGCCAAACTTCGGCTCCGCCCACTTGATATATTGACCCCTTCTGAGAACGGGGCACAAGGCAGAACAGCTTCCTCCACAGAGCGAAATGAGCCTCACAGCCCAAAAACAACTTGCAAAGGGCTACGAATCCCGTGATATGCAGCATGGAGGCAGGCGTAAGGTTATGAAACTAGAGGCCGTAGAACTCCAGGAGCGATGAATTGGAAATCCGAGCCCTCTTACCAAATAAGGGACAAGGCATACCCGCTCTCCCTTGGAGGGATTGGGAAGGCTCTCCGCTTCCTCTCCGCCATTATAGGTGGCAAGCCCGGCTCGAAATGGGACCATGTATGCTGGGGGAAGAAATCCCTTGGTCTGAAGCATCACTAATTTGCTGTGCGGGATGGAACATCTCTCCCAATCTCCAGGCTTGGGGTTAGGGGAGCGAGAGGAGGAGCTGCATCGACCGGCCATGATTGAATGGATCTCTGTCGAATGCGCTCCGATGAAGGCTCGCCGAGGGAGGATGGTGTGATTTGGATCTAAATCCTCGTCTTTTTAATAGGAAGCTCATTCACACAGCTAGGGGGGTAAATGTAAAAACACCCTGGCTCTTCACATTCGCTCGACACATGGAAAGTGGCCATTATTGGGCATGGAAGCCAAGGAGTGCAACATTCACAAAAGGCCGGACACTATTTTGACAGGTACACGGAATTTGGAGAGGAACCCGCCTTGCAATGCCGAAGACAATACTGCGCGCCAGACTCATCGTCATTGAAGCCTGGTTCAGGGGCTACTGAGGGAGTCCTGGATTAGGGGGTCTCCGGACAGCCGGACTATATCCTTTGGCCGGACTGTTGGACTATGAAGATACAAGATTGAAGACTTCGTCTCGTGTCCGGATGGGACTCTACTTGGCGTGGAAGGCAAGCTAGGCAATACGGATATGAATATCTCCTCCTTTGTAACCGACCTTGTGTAACCCTAATCCTCTCCGGCGTCTATATAAACCGAAGGGTTTTAGTCCGTAGGAGAACACACAATCATACCATAGGCTAGCTTCTAGGGTTTAGCCTGTCTGATCTTGTGGTAGATCTACTCTTGTACTACCCATATCATCAATATCAATCAAGCAGGACGTAGGGTTTTACCTCCATCAAGAGGGCCCGAACCTGGGCAAAACATCGTGTCCCCTGCCTCCTGTTACCATCCGGCCTAGACGCACAGTTCGGGACCCCCTACCCGAGATCCGCCGGTTTTGACACCGACACCTGCCTCGCCTTGGGTCTCGCTGGGATGCCGTCTCGCTGCTGGATCCGCCATCCCCGCGCTTCCCAGCCTCCTCCGCGCTTGATTCCCGCAGCTCCCGTGCCAAGCCACAGCCCTGGAGCTTCTCCGTCGCCGGCGCCCGTCTCCTGCGCCCCTGCTTCTCCTGCTGCTGCCTGGTCGAGCAAGCGAGGTGACCACGTGGGCCGCATCCAGCGCCCAGGCCCTCCTTTTCTTCTGATCCGCGACGCCCTCCGTCGTGCGTGGCACTGCGTCATACGCCGCCCTCCGCTGCTGCTTTGCCGCCGTCCAGCCGTGTCGCCGTCCCCCTGCGTCCTCTGCTTCGTGAACGAGCGAGGAGAATGCGCCCGTTGACCGCGCTCGTCCCTGCCTCGATCCAGTGGGATTGGCAGGGGCACGACCCATCCAGCACCCAAGTGGGCCGGCCTGCCAGCGCCCAGGCCCACTCCCCCCGGCCTACCTCTCCACCGCCTGGGTGAGGCCACACCCCAGCGCCCCCTCTTGTTTTTTTACCTGTTGGGCTAGCCTGCCAGATTCAGCCCGTATAGGTTCTTTTAGGCTCTGCGAATTCCTGTTTTTTTCCTGAGACTACCAGTTTTGCAGAATAGCCCCTCTAGAACATGCATTTAATAACCCACAAACTATGCATCACATGTAAAAACTTTATATATGTAACTTGCTTAGAATTTTGCCTAGTTTCATAATTTGCAACTTTCATCCATGTTTAATTTTTTTTAAATGATGTTTGCATATATTTTCCCATATTGCCATGTAAAATGATTTATTTCATAACTAAATAACCGTAGCTCCATTTTAAATAAACTTTATATGTAAATGGGGTAGAAAAATGCCTAGTTTAACATGGTGGCCATACTTTGCATGTTTAACAACTCTAAAATATGGTTTAGGGCAGAACAGTACCAAATCCTTAAATTGCACATGAGGATTTTTCCGGACTTGTTGTTTGTTGTTCCGGCCTCATTTAAACTTGCCTAGATAGGTAGTTATCTTTTGCTTCACCTCTTGCCATGTTAATCAACATTTAATATTGTTGGGTACATAAACGAGATCAAACTAAATAACTTGAATGTGGTGTTCCGTCAATATGCAACTCGTTGCATATTGAGCTCCACTTAACTTGTAGTGTTGTTTGTGCACTTTGCCATGCCATGCTTCTTTAAACCAGACATGCATCATACTTGGTTGTCCATCATGCCATGATTATGTGATGGTTGATTACCATGTTGTTTGCTTCTTTCCGGTGTGCTTCTTCGGGTTGGTTCCGTTAACATCGTGTTTGTGAGGATTCGTTCGACTTCGTCCGTTTGTCTTCTTCATGGACTCGTTCTTCTTCCTTGCGGGATCTCAGGCAAGATGACCATACCCTCAAAATCACTTCTATCTTTGCTTGCTAGTTGCTCGCTCTTTTGCTATGCCGCGATACATACCACTTGCTATATCATGCCTCCCATATTGCCATGTCAAGCCTCTAACCCACCTTTCCTAGAAAACCGTTGTTTGGCTATGTTACCGCTTTGCTCAGCCCCTCTTATAGCGTTGCTAGTTGCAGGTGAAGATGGAGTTTGTTCCATGTTGGGATATCATTATTATATATTGTTTACTTTAATGCATCTATACACTTGGTAAAGGGTGGAAGGCTCGGCCTTATGCCTGGTGTTTTGTTCCACTCTTGCCGCCCTAGTTTCCGTCATACCAGTGTTATGTTCCTTGATTTTGCGTTCCTTACGCGGTTGGGTGTTATGGGAACCCCTTGACAGTTTGCTTTGAATAAAACTCCTCCAGCAAGGCCCAACCTTGGTTTTACCATTTGCCACCTAAGCCTTTTTCCCTTGGGTTCTGCAGACTCAAGGATCATCTTTATTTTAACCCCCCGGGCCAGTGCTCCTCTGAGTGTTGGTCCAAACTAGAGCCCCCTGCAGCGCCACCTCGGGGAAACTTGAGGTTTGGTTTTAGTTGTATGGATTGCTTATCCGATGTGCCCTGAGAACGAGATATATGCAGCTCCTATCGGGATTTGTCGGCACATTCGGGTGGCTTTGCTAGTCTTGTTTTACCATTGTTGAAATGTCTTGTAACCGGGATTCCGAGTCTGATCGGGTCTTCCTGGGAGAAGGAATATTCTTCGTTGACCGTGAGAGCTTGTGATGGGCTAAGTTGGGACACCCCTGTAGGGTTTTGAACTTTCGAAAGCCGTGCCTGTGGTTATGGCCAGATGGGAATTTGTTAATGTCCGGTTGTAGAGAACTTGACACTTAACTTAATTAAAATGAATCAACAGTGTGTGTAGCCGTGATGGTCTCTTTCTGGCGGAGTCCGGGAAGTGAACACGGTTCTTGTGTTATGCTTGAACGTAAGTAGTTTCAGGATCACTTCTTGATCACTTCTAGTTCATGACCGTGCTTTGCTTCTCTTCTCGCTCTCATTTGCGTAAGTTAGCCACCATATATGCTAGTGCTTGCTGCAGTTCCACCTCACTACCTTTTCCTACCCATAAGCTTAAATAGTCTTGATTTCGCGGGTGTGAGATTGATGAGTCCCCGTGACTCACAGATTACTTCAAACAGTTGCAGGTGCCGATGATAATAGTGCAGGTGACGCAACCCAGCTCAAGTGGGAGCTCGATGAAGATCATTTCGTTGTGTTGTTTCGTTTCCAGTTGATCAGTAGTGGAGCCCAGTCGGGGCGATCGGGGATCTAGCATTAGGGGTTGTCTTTCTTTATTTGGTTCCATAGTCGGACCTTGATTGTATTCTGGATGATGTAATGCTATATTCATGTATTGTGTGAAGTGACGATTGTAAGCCAACTCTTTATCCCTTTCTTATTCAGTACATGGGATGTGTAAAGATTACCCTCTTGCGACATGCCTACTATGCGGTTATGCCTCTAAGTCGTGCTCCGACACGTGGGAGATATAGCCGCATCGTGGGTGTTACATGGAAGGGCAAGCTTATGTTATATGGAGGCCGACTAATTCTCATTAATTCGGTACTCACGAGTATGCCAATGTTTCTCTTGTTTTTTTGAGGTACCAGTTGGAGTTCGGAAAAGACCGGACTTCTATCGATCGCGCTTCTTCTGGTAGAGCGATGAGTTAAAATGAAAATACAGACTCGCTAAATGGATATAATCTGCAGGCCCAAAGACCAAGGGGGTCTTGGTATTGAAAATTTAGAGGTGAAGAACAGATGTCTTCTCAGTAAGTGGTTGTATAAGCTATCTGTAGAGACCGATGCCACATGGGCCCAGATTCTCTGTAATAAATACCTACATTTAAAAACGTTATCCCAGATGATGGTCAGACCGACCGATTCACCTTTTTGGAAGGGACTGGTGAGAGTGAAATCAGTCTTCTTCATCAGACAAAATTTATTGTTGGAAATGATACTACCACGAGATTTTGGGAGGATACATAGTTAGGGGAGATGCCCCTCGCAATCCAATATCCTTCTATCTATAATATTGTTCAGCGAAGAGACGCTTCCATTGCATCAGTATTACAGTCCAACCCTCTCAATATTCAATTCAGGAGGACTTTAGCGGGAAACTGTTGGGAAGTTTGGCTCCATCTTGTGAGAAGATTGATGGATGTTCAATTTATTCAATAGTCAGACCAGTTGCACTGGAAACTAACCAAGAATGGAGAGTTTTCGGTTAAATTCATGTATTTGGATATTATCAACACCGGCTCTATACCTCGATCAAAGCATGTTTGGAAAGTCAAAGTGCCCTTAAAAATTAAAGTGTTTATGTGGTTTGTCCATAAACAAGTCATTCTAACTAAGAACAATTTGGCAAAATGCAACTGGATAGGATCTAGAAGATGTAGCTTCTGTGACCATGATGAATCTATCAAACACCTCTTTCTTGATTGCCCAATGGCAAAAAATTTATGGCGGTCTGTCCACATAGCATTTAACATTACTCCTCTGAATACCATCCACACGTTATTTGAGACGTGGCTAGATGGAGTAGAGTCAGAAACGGCGAGACATATCCTTGTAGGAGTATGTGCTTTATTATGAGCAGTATGGAACTGCAAGAACGATTTGGTTTTTTTACAGAACAACACATACTAATTTCTCACAGGTTATTTTTCAGGCCACTGCATTGATCCGTATGTAGTCGCCACTCACTCCGACGGATGCCAGGGAGCGTATGGTTACTGGGTCTATCCGGTGGGAGATGGTAGCATGGAATATCTTTAACCGGTTTGGATGACGGTCATATAGTAGGATAGATGATTAGTTTCCTATCTACTTTTTGTCTGCCGGTTGTGACTATCCTGTTTTATGTGTTATTACTCTTTGTGAGCATTTTTATCTTTTTGAGACATGAAAACTTGTTGAATCTTTTGCTTATTAATAATATGGCCGTATGCATCGTTCTGATGTAGAGGTCGGGAGATGACCTCCTTTTCGAAAAAAAGAATACATGAGACAATTTTGTTGTCTTTCTTTTCGTCCATCCTACATAGGGTGGATGGGCGTACTGGTACCATGCGCATATGATGAAATGGTGATATTCTCGTGCCCCATCTCCGTTTGCTATATCGATCATTCCATACGAGGCAGGAGGCACAACCACTCAGCTTGCCCCTTTTGGCTTGTGCTTCACTTTTGTCTTTCAGAAACCAGCTTCCGACATTTAGAGAAAACATTCAGTGGTTCATTTGCAAGCCTGGTAGTTGGTGCTCCGATTCTGTCATTAGTGTTGGAGTTCATTCTTGCATATATATTTTGTTATTGCCAGCAATATTTTACTGAACATGTTCTGAATCATCACTTAATTTTTGTATACATCTTGCTAGATTACATAGCCCATTGAGTTTAATTTTTTTACCTGTTCTTTACATAAAAACATGGTTGTTGCAAATGGTTTCGCAACAACGTGCAGGAATCTTCTAGTATTTACTGAATTTCAACCCATTTTAATGAACAAATAAACGGACATGGCAACGCGTGCTATCAATGATCTACTGGTTCGTACGTGCGTAGATGACCCATTGTTACTATGCGGTATGTGGCACATGGTCACCACGGTGTGTATGTGGCCCATACGGCCAGTATATGCCCATGGGGTACTACGACCTGTTAACGGCTAACGGGACGTTCGTTCATTAGACCGTGTATAATTAAAATTACAGTAACTAAACAAATAAATAAACAAGTCATTTATATTAGGATATTACGACTACTACATAGACTACATTCGCTGGACATCAAAATTCGCTACCACTGTAAATAAATGCAACAATGAACAATAGATTGCGTGCCTGACATGACAACCCTTGAGAGCACATTTGGTACATGGGCCATGTCGTGCCGACGCACGTGCCCAGCCTTCAGACACAGGCATATGTTCGACACTTTTAGCATGTTAGCTCACGTATTATTCAGCCTATTGGGCTGTAAAAAATAAAATAAAAAACTAAATGGGCCGCGCCATCATGGCACACATGCCCAGCCTCACTTCCCACTGCGTACATGTGGGCAGGCCCAACTAGCTCGTACCCAAACCAGTTTTTTCTTTTTCTTTCTGTTTTTTCTCTTTTTATTTTTCATTTTTTCCTTGATATTTCAAATTTTCGTTTTTTAATTGTGTTTGTTTCTTTCTTTCAAAATTTATAAAATTTTTTTAAGTCCAGGAATATATTTCAAATTGGTGAATATTTTTTGAAATTTGATTCAAATCGGTGAATAATTTTTGAAATTCAAAATCCGTTCATCGAATTAAAAATTTATTCATTATATTAAAAAGGTTCATTGAACTCGAAAAATGTTTTTGAATTCAAATTTTGTTCATCAAATAAAAAATTCATTGAATTTAACTTTTTTCATGAAATTCAAAAAATTTATCGCTCTACTCCTATAAAAATCATAGTTGGTGGTGATGGTTGCTACCTCTTTTAGCACTGCGTTGGTTTTCCCTGAAGAGGAAGAGATGATGCAGCAAAGTTGCGTAAGTATTTCCCTCAGTTTTTGAGAACCAAGATATCAATCCAGTAGGAGGCTACGCGCGAGTCCCTCGCACCTGCACAAAACAAATAAATCCTCGCAACCAACGCAAATAGGGGTTGTCAATCCCTATATGGCCACTTACGAGAGTGAGATCTGATAAGATAATATTTTTGGTATTTTTATGATAAAGATGCAAAGTAAAATAAAGGTAAAGTAAATAACTAAGTAGTAGGAGATTGATATGATAGAGATAGACCCGGGGGCCATAGGTTTCACTAGTGGCTTCTCTCGAGAGCATAAGTATTCTACGGTGGGTGAACAAATTACTATTGAGCAATTGACAGAATTGAGCATAGTTATGAGAACATCTAGGTATGATCATGTATATAGGCATCACGTCCGAGACAAGTAGACCGACTCCTGCCTGCATCTACTACTATTATTCCACTCATCGACCGCTATCCAGCATGCATCTAGAGTATTAAGTTAAAAACAGAGTAACACCTTAAGCAAGATGACATGATGTAGAGGGATAGACTCATGCAATATGAAGAAAACCCCATCTTGTTATCCTCGATGGCAACAATACAATACGTGCCTTGCTGTCCTTACTGTCACCGGGAAAGGACACCGTAAGATTGAACCCAAAGCTAAGCACTTCTCCCATTACAAGAAAGATCAATCTAGTAGGCCAAACCAAACTGATAATTCGAAGAGACTTGCAAAGATAACCAATCATACATAAAAGAATTCAGAAAAGATTCAAATATTATTCATAGATAGACTTGATCATAAACCCACAATTCATCGGTCTCAACAAACACACCGCAAAAAGAAGATTACATCGAATAGATCTCCACAAGAGAGGGGGCGAACATTGTATTGAGATCCAAAAAGAGAGAAGAAGCCATCTAGCTACTAACTATGGACCCGTAGGTCTGAGGTAAACTACTCACACTTCATCGGAGGGGCTATGGTGTTGATGTAGAAGCCCTCCGTGATCGATGCCCCCTCCGGTGGAGCTCCGGAATAGGCCCCAAGATGGGACCTCGTGGATACAGAAAGTTACGGCGGTGGAATTAGGGTTTTGGCTCCGTTTTTGATCGTTTGGGGGTACGTGGGTTTATATAGGAGGAAGAAGTACGTCGGTGGAGCAACAGGGGGCCCACGAGGGTGGTGGCGCGCCTGGTAGGGTAGGGCGCGCCCCCCCTACCTCGTGGCCTCCTGTTACGTGCCTTGGCGTAGGGTCCAAGTCTCCCGGGTCTTATCTGTTGAGAAAATCACGTTCCTGAAGGTTTGACTCCATTTGGACTCCGTTTGATATTCCTTCTCTTCGAAACCCTAAAACAGGCAAAAAACATCAATTCTGGGCTGGGCCTCCGGTTAATAGGTTAGTCCCAAAAATAATATAAAAGTGGATAATAAAGCCTAATAATGTCTAAAATAGTAGATAATATATCATGGAGCAATCAAAAATTATAGATACGTTGGAGACGTATCAAGCATCCCCAAGCTTAATTCCTGCTCGTCCTCGAGTAGGTAAATGATAAAAACAGAATTTTTGATGCGGAGTGCTACTTGGCATAATTTGAACGTAATTCTTCTTAATTGTGGTATGAATATTCAGATCCAAAAGATTCAAGACAAAAGTTCATATTGACACAAAAATGATAATACTTCAAGCATACTAACTAAGCAATTATGTCTTCTCAAAATAACATGGCCAAAGAAAGTTCATCCCTACAAAATCATATGGTTTAGTCATGTTTCATTTTCGTCACACAAGAATGTTATCATCATGCACAACCCCGATGACAAGCCAAGCAATTGTTTCATACTTTAGTAATCTCAAGCCTATAAACTTTCACGCAATATATGAGCGCGAGCCATGGACATAGCACTATAGGTGGAATAGAATATAATGAGGGGGGTTATGTGGAGAAGACAAAAAGGAGGAAGTCTCACATCAACGAGGCTAATCAATGGGCTATGGAGATGCCCACCGATTGATGTTAATGCAAGGAGTAGGGATTGCCATGCAACGGATGCACTAGAGCTATAAATGTATGAAAGCTCAACAGAAGAAACTAGTGGGTGTGCATCCAACTTGTTGCTCATGAAGACCTAGGGCACTTGAGGAGGCCCATTGTTGGAATATACAAGTCAAGTTCTATAATGAAAAATTACCACTAGTATATGAAAGTGATAACATGAGAGACTCTCTACTATGAAGATCATGGTGCTACTTTGAAGCACAAGTGTGTCAAAGGATAGTAACATTGTCCCTTCTCTCTTTTTCTCTCATTTTTTTTCTTTTGGGCCTTTTCTCTTTTTTATGTCCTTTCTCTTTTTTTGGGCCTTCTCTTTTTTATGGCCTTTCTCTTTTTATATATTCCTCACTTGGGACAATGCTCTAGAAAATGATGATCATCACACTTCTATTTATTTACAACTCAATGATTACAACTCGATACTAGAACAAAAGATGACTCTATATGAATGCCTCCGGCGGTGTACCGGGATATGCAATGGACCAAGAGTGACATGTATGAAAGAATTATGAATGGTGGCTTTGCCACAAATACTATGTCAACTACATGACCATGCTAAGCAATATGACAATGATCAATGTGTCATGATGAACGGAATGATGGAAAGTTGCATGTCAATATATCTCGGAATGGCTATGGAAATGCCATCATAGGTAGGTATGGTGGCTGTTTTGAGGAAGATATAAGGAGTTTTATGTGTGAAAGAGCGTATCATATCACGGGGTTTGGATGCACCGGCGAATTTTTCACCAACTCTCAATGTGAGAAAGGGCAATGCACGGTACCGAAGAGGCTAGCAAGGATGGAAGGGTGAGAGTGCGTATAATCCATGGACTCAACATTAGTCATAAAGAACTCACATACTTATTGCAAAAATCTACAAGTCATCAAAAACCTCGGTACTATGCGCATGCTCCTAGGGGGATAGATTGGTAGGAAAAGACCATCGCTCGTCCCCGACCGCCACATATAAGGAAGACAATCAAATAACACCTCATGTTTCAAATTTGTTGCATAACGTTTACCATACGTGCATGCTATGGGACTTGAAAACCTCAACACAAGTATTTCTCAATTTCACAACTACTCAACTAGCACGACTTTGATATTATTACCTCCATGTCTCAAAACAATCATCAAGCATCAAACTTCTCTTAGTATTCAACACACTCATAAGAAAGTTTTTATTATTAATCTTGCATACCAAGCATATTAGGATTTTAAGAAAATTACCATGCTATTAAGACTCTCAAAATAATCTAAGTGAAGCATGAGAGATCAATAGTTTCTATAAAACAAATCCACCACCGTGCTCTAAAAGATATAAGTGAAGCACTAGAGCAAAATTATATAACTCAAAAGATATAAGCGAAGCACATAGAGTATTCTAAGAAATTCCAAATCATGTATGGCTCTCTCAAAAGGTGTGTACAGCAAGGATGATTGTGGTAAACTAACAAGCAAAGACTCAAATAATACAAGACGCTCCAAGCAAAACACATATCATGTGGCGAATAAAAATATAGCTCCAAGTAAAATTACCGATAGAAGTAAGCGAAAGAGGGGATGCCTTCCGGGGCATCCCCAAGCTTTGGCTTTTAGGTGTCCTTAGATTATCTTGGGGGTGCCATGGGCATCCCCAAGCATAGGCTCTTGCCACTCCTTGTTCCATAATCCATCAAATCTTTACCCAAAACTTGAAAACTTCACAACACAAAACTTAAAGTAGAAAATCTCGTGAGCTCCGTTAGCGAAAGAAAACAAAAGACCACTTCAAGGTAATGTAATGAACTCATTATTTATTTATATGGGTGTTATACCTACTGTATTCCAACTTCTCTATGGTTTATAAACTAATTTACTAGCCATAGATTCATCAAAATAAGCAAACAACACACGAAAAACAGAATCTGTCAAAAACAGAACAGTCTGTAGTAATCTGTAGCTAGCGCAAGATCTGGAACCCCCAAAATTCTAAAATAAATTTCTGGACGTGAGTAATTTATCTATTAATCATCTGCAAAAATAATTAACTAAATATCACTTTCCAAATAAAAATGACAGCAGTTCTCGTGAGCGCTAAAGTTTATGTTTTTTACAGCAAGTTCAACAAGACTTTCCCCAAGTCTTCCCAACGGTTCTACTTGGCACAAACACTAATTAAACACAAAAAACACAACCAAAACAGACGCTAAATAATTTATTTATTACTAAATAGGAGCAAAAATCAAGGAATAAAAATAAAATTGGGTTGCCTCCCAACAAGCGCTATCGTTTAACGCCCCTAGCTAGGCATAACAATCAAGAATAGATCTAGGTATTCTCATCTTTGGTAAGCAATCCATAAGTGGACCTCATAATAGATTCATAAGGTAATTTAATTTTCTTTCTAGGAAAGTGTTCCATGCCTTTCCTTAATAGAAATTGGAATCTAATATTTCCTTCCTTCATATCAATAATTGCACCAATCGTTCTAAGGAAAGGTCTACCAAGAATAACATGACATGAAGGATTGCAATCTATGTCAAGAACAATAAAATCTATGGGCACATAATTACTATTTGCGACAATAAGAACATCATTAATTCTTCCCATAGGTTTCTTAATAGTGGAATCCGCAAGGTGCAAGTTTAGAGAGCAATCATCAAAATCACGAAAACCTAACAAATCACACAAAGTCTTTGGAATTGTGGAAACACTAGCACCCAAATCACATAAAGCATAGCATTCATGATCTTTAATTTTAATTTTAATAGTTGGTTCCCACTCATCATAAAGTTTTCTAGGGATAGAAACTTCCAATTCAAGTTTTTCCTCATAAGATTGCATCAAGGCATCAACGATATGTTTAGTAAACGCTTTATTTTGACTACAAGCGTGAGGAGAATTTAGCACGGATTGCAACAAGGAAATACAATCAATCAAAGAGAAATTTTCATAGTTAAATTCCTTGAAATCCATAATAGTGGGTTTAGCAACATCTAGGGTTTTAATTTCTTCAATCCCACTTTTATCAAATTTAGCATCAAGATCAACAAATTCAGAATTCTTGAAACGCCTTCTAGGTAAAGGTGGATCATATTCAGTCCCATCATTATCAAGATTCATATTGCAGAACAAAGATTTAATAGGGGACACATCAATAACTTTTAGATCTTCATCATTATTTTCATAGGAACTAGAAGAACACGCTTTTATAAAGGCATCTTTCTTAGCACGCATCCTCGCGGTTCTTTCTTTGCACTCATCAATGGAAATTCTCATGGCTTTGAGAGACTCATTGATATCATGCTTAGGTGGAATAGATCTCAGTTTCAAAGAATCAACATCAAGAGCAATTCTATCAACGTTCCTAGCCAAATCATCAATCTTAAGTAATTTTTCTTCAATCATAGCATTAAAATTCTTTTGCGAAGTAATAAATTCTTTAATATTAGAATCAAAATCAGAGGGCATCTTATTATAATTTCCATAAGAATTGTTGTAGGAAGTACCATAATTATTAGAGGGATTACTAGGATAAGGCCTAGGATTGAAATTTCCTCTATACGCGTTGTTACCAAAATTGTTCCTACCAACAAAATTCACCTCCATAGATTCATTATTATTCTCAATCAAAGTAGACAAGGGCATATCATTAGGATCAGAAGAAACACTCTTATTAGCAAATAATTTCATAAGCTCATCCATCTTTCCACTCAAAACATTAATTTCTTCTATCGCATGCACCTTTTTATTAGTAGATCTTTCAGTATGCCATTGAGAATAATTAACCATAATATTATCTAGGAGTTTAGTAGCTTCTCCTAAAGTGATTTCCATAAAAGTGCCTCCCGCGGCCGAATCTAAAAGATATCTAGAAGCAAAATTCAATCCGGCATAAAAATTTTGTATAATCATCCACAAATTTAAACCATGAGTAGGGCAATTGCGTATCATTAATTTCATTCTCTCCCAAGCTTGTGCAACATGTTCATGATCAAGTTGCTTAAAGTCCATAATATCATTTCTAAGAGAGAGGATCTTAGCGGGAGGAAAATACTTAGAGATAAAAGCATCTTTGCACTTGTTCCATGAATCAATACTATTTTTAGGCAAAGACGAAAACCAAGCTTTAGCACGATCTCTAAGCGAAAAAGGAAATAGCTTCAATTTAACAATATCATTATCCACATCTTTCTTCTTTTGCATGTCACACAAATCAACGAAGCTATTTAGATGGGTAGTGGCATCTTCACTAGGAAGGCCGGAGAACAGATCTTTCATGACAAGATTCAGCAAAGCAGCATTAATTTCACAAGATTCAACATTGGTAAGAGGAGCAATCGGAGTGCTAATAAAATCATTGTTGTTGGTATTGGTGAAGTCACACAATTTAGTATTATCTTGAGCCATCGTGACAAGCAAGCAAACTAACACACAAGCAAACAAAAAGCAAGCGGACAAAAAGAGGCAAATAGAGAAAGAGAGGGAGGATAGAGAGAGATAGAGAGGGCAAATAAAACGGCAAGGGTGAAGTGGGGGAGAGGAAAACGAGATGCAAATGGCAAATAATGTAATGCGGGAGATAAGGGTATGTGATGGGTACTTGGTATGTTCACTTTTGCGTAGACCTCCCTGGCAACGGCGCCAGAAATCCTTCTTGCTACCTCTTTTAGCACTGCGGTGGTTTTCCCCGAAGAGGAAGGGATGATGCAGCAAAGTAGCGTAAGTATTTCCCTCAGTTTTTGAGAACCAAGGTATCAATCCAGTAGGAGGCTACGCGCGAGTCCCTCGCACATGCACAAAACAAATAAATCCTCGCAACCAACGCAAAATAGGGGTTGTCAATCCCTATAGGGCCACTTACGAGAGTGAGATCTGATAGATATGATAAGATAATATTTTTTGGTATTTTTATGATAAAGATGCAAAGTAAAATAAAGGCAAAGTAAATAACAAAGTAAATAACTAAGTAGTAGGAGATTGATATGATAGAGATAGACCCGGGGGCCATAGGTTTCACTAGTGGCTTCTCTCGAGAGCATAAGTATTCTACGGTGGGTGAATGATACGTCTCCAACGTATCTATAATTTTTGATTGCTCCATGCTATATTATCTACTGTTTTGGACTATATTCGGCTTTATTTTCCACTTTTATATTATTTTTGGGACTAACCTATTAACCGGAGGCCCAGCCCAGAATTGCTGTTTTTTTTGCATATTTCAGTGTTTCGAAGAAACGGAATATCAAACGGAGTCCAAACGGAATAAAATCTTCGGGAACGTGATTTTCTCACTGAACGTGATCTAGGAGACTTGGACCCTGCTCCAAGGAACAAAAGAGGCGGTCACAAGGGTGGGGGCACACCCCCCTAGGGCGCGCCCCCTGCCTCGTGGGCCCCTCGTTGCTCCTCCGGCGTACTTCTTCCTCCTATATATACACACGTACCCCCAAACGATCAGAACAGGAGCCAAAAACCTAATTCCACTGCCGCAACTTTCTGTATCCACGAGATCCCATCTTGGGGCCTGTTCTGGAGCTCCGCCGGAAGAGGGCCGTCATCACGGAGGGCTTCTACATCATCATAGCCTCTCCGATGAAGTGTGAGTAGTTTACCTCAGACCTTCGGGTCCATAGTTAGTAGCTAGATGGCTTCTTCTCTCTCTTTGAATCTCAATACAAAGTTCTCCCCCTCTCTTGTGGAGATCTATTTGATGTAATCTTCTTTTTGCGGTGTGTTTGTTGAGACCGATGAATTGTGGGTTTATGATCAAGTCTATCTATGAATAATATTTGAATCTTATCTGAATTCTTTTATGTATGATTGGTTATATTTGCAAGTCTCTTCGAATTATCCGTTTGGTTTGGCCAACTAGATTGGTAGTTCTTGCCATGGGAGAAGTGCTTAGCTTTGGGTTCGATCTTGCGGTGTCCTTACCCAGTGACAGAATGGGCAGCAAGGCACGTATTGTATCGTTGCCATCGAGGATAACAAGATGGGGTTTATTTCATATTGCATGAATTTATCTCTCTACATCATGTCATCTTGCTTAAGGCGTTACTCTATTTTTAACTTAATACTCTAGATGCATGCTAGATAGCGGTCGATGAGTGTAGTAATAGTAGTAGATGCAGAATCGTTTTGATCTACTTGTTACGGACGTGATGCCTATATACATGATCATACCTAGGTATTCTCATAACTATGCTCAATTCTGTCAATTGCTCAACAGTAATTTGTTCACCCACCGTAGAATACTTATGCTCTTGAGAGAAGCCACTAGTGAAACCTATGGCCCCAGGGTCTATTCTCATCATATCAATCTCCATTACTTTAATCTTGCTTTGCTTTTACTTTGCTTTTACTTTTTACTTTGCATCTTTATACCAAAAATACCAAAAATATTATATCTATCAGATCTCACTCTCGTAAGTGACCGTGAAGGGATTGACAACCCCTAATCGCGTTGGTTGCGAGTAGCTATCGCTTTGTGCAGGTACGAGGGACTTGAGCGTGGTCTCCTACTGGATTGGTACCTTGGTTCTCAAAAAACTGAGGGAAATACTTACGCTACTCTGCTGCATCATCCCTTCCTCTTCGGAGAAAACCAACGCAAGCTCAAGACGTAGCAAGAAGGATTTCTGGCGCCGTTGCCGGGGAGTCTATGCAAAAAGTCAACATACCAAGTACCCAACACAATCGCTATCTCTCGCATTACATTATTTGCCATTTGCCTCTCGTTTTCCTCTCCCCCCATTCACCCTTGCCGTTTTATTCACCCTCTCTCTCCCTATTCCCCCTCTCTATTTGCCGGGGAGTCTATGCAAAATTTGTGGATGATTATACAAATTTTTTATGCCGGATTGAATTTTGCTTCTAGATATCTTTTAGATTCGGCCGCGGGAGGCACTTTTATGGAAATCACTTTAGGAGATGCTACTAAACTCCTAGATAATATTATGGTTAATTACTCTCAATGGCATACTAAAAGATCTTCTAATAAAAAAGTGCATGCGATAGAAGAAATTAATGTGTTGAGTGGAAAGATGGATGAACTTATGAAATTATTTGCTACTAAGAGTGTTTCTTCTGATCCTAATGATATGCCTTTGTCTACTTTGATTGAGAATAACAATGAATCTATGGATGTGAATTTTGTTGGTAGGAATAATTTTGGTAACAACGCTTATAGAGGGAATTTTAATCCTAGGCCATATCCTAGTAATCCTTCTAATAATTATGCTAATTCCTACAACAACTCTTATGGAAATTATAATAAGATGCCCTCTGAATTTCAGAATAGTGTTAAAGAGTTTATGAATTCACAAAAGAATGTTAATGCTTTGCTTGAGGAGAAATTGCTTAAAGTTGATGATTTGGCTAGAAACGTTGATAGAATTTCTCTTGAGGTTGATTCTTTAAAGCTTAGATCTATTCCTCCTAAGCATGATATCAATGAGTCTCTCAAAGCTATGAGAATTTCCATTCATGAGTGCAAGGAAAGAACCGCTAGGATGCGTGCTTCCAAAGATGCCTTTATTAAAGCGTGTTCTTCCAATACCTATGAAAATCAAGATGAAGATCTAAAAGTTATTGGTGTGCCCCCTATTAAATCTTTGTTTTGCAATATGAATCTTGATGAAACTGAATATGATCTTCCTTTACCTAGAGGGCATTCTAAAAATTCGGAGTATTTAGATCCTAATGATGAAATTGATGGAAGTGGGATTGGAAGAAATAAAAATCTAGATGTTGCTAAACCCACTATATTGGATTTCAAGGAATTTAATTATGAAAGTTGCTCCTTAATTGATTGTATTTCCTTGTTGCAATCCGTGCTAAATTCTCTACATGCTTATAGTCAAAATAAAGCCTTCACTGAACATATTGTTAATGCCTTGATGCAATCTTATGAAGAAAAACTTGAGTTGAAAGTTTCTATCCCTAGAAAACTCTATGATGAGTGGGAACCAACTATTAAAATTAAAATTAAAGATCATGAGTTTTATGCTTTGTGTGATTTGGGTGCTAGTGTCTCTACTATTCTCAAGACTTTGTGTGATTTACTAGATTTCCGTAACTTTGATGACTGCTCTCTAAACTTGCATCTTGCGGATTCCATGTAACACCCCGGATGTAACTTTCCCAATTTGTACTCCAACTCTTGCCGTTTCCGGCGTTAAGTTATATTTATTTCTCGGGTTCGGGTCTTTGTCTCCGTGTGTTGTTTTCTTTGTCATGCATCTCATATCATGTCATCATGTGCATTGCATTTGCATACATGTTTATCTCATGCATTCGAGCATTTTCCCCGTTGTCCGTTTTGCATTCCGACGCTTCGTTCTCCTCCGGTGGTCATTTCTAGCTTTCTTCCGTGTGTGGGGATTAAACATTTCCGGATTGCACCGAGACTTGTCATGCGGCCTTGGTTTACTACCGGTAGACCGCCTGTCAAGTTTCGTATCATTTGGACTTCGTTTGATACTCCAACGGTTAACCGAGGGACCGAAAAGGCCTCGTGTGTGTTGCAGCCCAACACCCCTCCAATTTGGCCCAAAACCCACCAAACTCTGCTCCATGTCCTAGAGCGTTCGATCACAATCGCGTGGCCGAAAACCGCACCTCATTTGGACTCTCCTAGCTCCACTTATGCCTATTTATACACCCCCCCGATTTCGGATCTCTCCCTCTCCCCGAAACCCTAATCTCAGATCTCCGCCGCACTGGACGTGTCCGGCCGCACCGGACAACGTCCGATCCACCCCGCAGCCGCCACGTGGCCGCCGTACCGCCGCCGCCGCCGCAACCCGCTCGGGCCCGGGGCAGGCCCTCCCCGTCCCGGAGCCGCCTCGCCGCCCGCGCCCGGAGTCCCCTCGCCGCGCCTCCTTCTTCCCCGTCACCGGGCCACCGCCGCCACGAGCACCTTCGCCGGGCCACCGCCGCCGCCCGCCGGAGCTGCTACTCCTCCCTCTCCCTCGCGCGACCCCGCGCCTCGTCGGACCCGGGACACCGGCGACCGGAGCCGCCGCGCCTCCCCCTGCCCGCGCCGGCCTGCCTCTCCTCCGGCCGCTTCGAACGCCGGCGACGACGAGCGAACTCCGGCGACCCCGATCCGCTACAGTGCCACGTCGCCAGATCCGATCCGCGCTACAGTAACCCTAATTTTTTCGCGAGGTGGTTTTTTTCTCTAAGTCCTGAAATTCTTGATCCATATGCTCATGTTCGCGACTCCGTATCTCCGCATCCGTAGCTCCGTTTTGGGCATATAATATATCAAAATGTTCATCTCGATGAGTACATCATTTCATTCCATTGCATAATTTTCATTTGAGTTCATCTTGATGCCCAAAATGCTGTTAGAAGGAGGCTCCGTGAGTTAATTGTCAGATCTGCTAGTTCATCTTAGACTTTTGTCATTTTTTCCATGATTATTGTGTGCCTGCTATGCCTGTGAGTCCTTCATATGTTTTGTTAAGCATTTTGTCTTCTTTCCAGAGGTGCAACCCATGAATTTTTAGGATGTGTGTGGTGACTTGTGCAAGCTTGCAAAGTGAGGCACCAGGTAAATCTGTTTTCAGGGACTTAGTTGTTTTCACTAAGTCTGGGATTATTTAGTTCATGATGTCATATGTTCAGCTTGTTTCCTAGTGATCCGTGCCTCTTTTGAGGATGATCAGTAAAGGAGTTTTTTAATCATGTTATTCTCTATCCATCCATGTCTTTGTTTGCAATTATGGAGCACCCTAGCTTGAGTCAATCGAGCTCTACTTTTGCTTCATGGTGATTCTGGGCAGATTGTCAACTCGTTTGCGATTTTGCCGATGCTATTGTAGTTGATCCGTGCATGCTATGCCATTGTTCTTGCCATGTCTAGCTTTTATTTTTTGCCTTCTTAATGGATGTATGCTTTCCTTGCCATGAATTGCACCGTGGTGAGTGCATCGAGCTCGTTTACATGCCTTCGTGAGTTATATTTCAGCATGTCTCAGTTTTCACTAAGTCTGGAAACTGATTGTGTTTTAGCTATGTTCGTGTGCCCGTTAGTATATTTTGTGAACCCTTTTGGCCCCAGGTCACTTTGGGTCTTTTGTTAATCTTGTTGAGTAGCTCCATGCCATGTTCTTACTTGTCTTAATCAGGTCTTGTTTCATGTTGTTTTGCTGCTCCGAAGAGGGCTTCGTGATCTGAAATTTCAGACAAGTGTTAATTTCACTAAGTCTGGAATCTGTTTTGCATTTGCGTTTTTGCCATGCTTGTTTGTACCTCTTAATGGATGAATTGGCCGTGGCTCAGTGCTACTTTTGTTAAGCATCTTCTGTGCATCCCTGCCATGTATTTTGTTGTCATGTTTGGTGGCTGTAGCATGTTCATCTCATTGCATTTAGATGCCTACTTGCTGTAAATCGCAGACCGGTGTCATATCTTAAATCGCTTGCCATTTCCAAACCGTAACTCCGATTCCGATGATCTTTATATCGTTTTCAAGCGATTTCATCTCATCTTTCCAGTGGCACCCTTGGAATTCCAAGTTGAGTCCAGGTTCATGCATTTCCTGTCATATCTTGCATTTTGCATCCCGCATCGCATCCCGCATAGCATATCTTCATTTCATCTTATTGCTTGGTCTTGCATGTGGTTGATTGTATCATTGTTGCTTGTTTGTCTTGTTGGGTAGAGCCGGGAGACGAGTTCGCTACCGAGGAGCCCGTTGAGTTTGCTTGTGAGGATCCAGTCAACTCTGACAACTGTGCAGGCAAGATGATCATACCCTCGAAATCACTACTATCTTTGCTATGCTAGTTTGCTCGCTCTTTTGCTTGCCAATGCTACGATGCCTACCTTTTTCTTGTCAGCCTCCCAATTGCCATGTCAAACCTCTAACCCACCTTGTCCTAGCAAACCGTTGATTGGCTATGTTACCGCTTCGCTCAGCCCCTCTTATAGCGTTGCTAGTTGCAGGTGAAGATTGGAGCCGTTCCTTGTTGGAACATTTACTTACTTGTTGGGATATCATTATATCACTATGTTATCTTAATGCATCTATATACTTGGTAAAGGGTGGAAGGCTCGGCCTCTCGCCTAGTGTTTTGTTCCACTCTTGCCGCCCTAGTTTCCGTCATATCGGTGTTATGTTCCCGGATTTTTGCGTTCCTTACGCGGTTGGGTTATAATGGGAACCCCTTGATAGTTCGCCTTGATTAAAGCTTTTCCAGCAATGCCCAACCTTGGTCTTACCATTTTCCACCTAGCCTCTTTTTCCCTCGGGTTTCCGGAGCCCGCGAGTCATCTTATTTTAAACCCCCCGGGCCAGTGCTCCTCTGAGTGTTGGTCCAAATAGAGCCACTTGCAGCGCCACCTCGGGGAAACTTGAGGGTTGGTTTTAGTTGTACGTAGTGTTCATCTGAGTGTGCCCTGAGAAAGAGATATGTGCAGCTCCTATCGGGATTTGTCGGCACATTCGGGCGGTGTTGCTGGATTTGTTTTAACCTGTCGAAGTGTCTTGAATTACCGAGATACCGAGTCTGATCGGAACGTCTTGGGAGGAGGTATATTCCTTCGTTGACCGTGAGAGCTTGTCATGGGCTAAGTTGGGACTCCCTGCAGGGTTTGAACTTTCGAAAGCCGTGCCCACGGTTATGGGCAGATGGGAATTTGTTAATGTCCAGTTGTAGATAACTTGAACCTTAATTAAATAAAATGAATCAACTGAGTGTGTTGCCGTGATGGCCTCTTCTCGGCGGGGTCTGGGAAGTGGACATGGTGTTGGAGTAATGCTTGCGCAGGTTGTTCCTCTAGCTTCCCGCTCGTGCTTTGCCTCCTCTTCTCGCTCTCTTTTGCGTATAAGTTAGCCTCCATATATGCTAGTCGCTTGCTGCAGCTCCACATATATTTGCCTTACCCCTTCCTATAAGCTTAAATAGTCTTGATCGCGAGGGTGCGAGATTGCTGAGTCCCTGTGGCTCACAGATTCTATAACTCCAGATGCAGGTCCAGGTGATTCCACTCCAGGTGACGAGTACGAGCTCAAGTGGGAGTTCGACGAGGACTCCCAGCGTTATTATGTTTCCTTTCCCGATGATCAGTAGTGGTGCCTAGTTGGGGTTTGATTCGGGGCCTTGTCGCATGTTGGGTTCTCTTCTATTTTGGCGCCGTAGTCGGGCCATGAGTGTTTGTATGATGGATGTTATTTATGTACTCTGATGTGACGTGGCGAGTGTAAGCCAACTATGTTATCTCCCCTTTTATTATACATTACATGGGTTGTTTGTGATGATTGCCTAACTTGCGACATTGCTTTCAATGCGGTTATGTCTCTAAGTCGTGCCTCGACACGTGGGAGCTATAGCCGCATCGAGGGCGTTACATCCCACTATTAAGAAACCTATGGGAAGGATTAATGATGTTCTTATTGTTGCAAATAGGAATTATGTGCCCGTAGATTTCATTGTTCTTGATATAGATTGCAATCCTTCTTCCCCTATTATTCTTGGTAGACCTTTCCTTAGAACGGTTGGTGCCATTATTGATATGAAGGAAGGGAATATTAGATTCCAATTTCCATTAAGGAAAGGCATGGAACAATTTCCTAGAAATAAAATTAAATTACCTTATGAATCTATTATGAGGACCACTTATGGATTGCTTACCAAAGATGGGAATACCTAGATCTATTCTTGATTGTTATGCCTAGCTAGGGGCGTTAAACGATAGCGCTTGTTGGGAGGCAACCCAATTTTATTTTTATTCCTTGCTTTTTGCTCCTGTTTAGTAATAAATAAATTATTTAGCCTCTGTTTTGGTTGTGTTTTTTGTGTTTAATTAGTGTTTGTGCCAAGTAGAACCGTTGGGAAGACTTGGGGAAAGTCTTGTTGAACTTGCTGTAAAAAACATAAACTTTAGCGCTCACGAGAACTGCTGTAATTTTTATTTGGAAAGTGATATTTAGTTAATTATTTTTGCAGATGATTAATAGATAAATTCCTCACGTCCAGCAATTTATTTTAGAATTTTTGGGGTTCCATATCTTGCGCTAGCTACAGATTACTACAGACTGTTCTGTTTTTGACAGATTCTGTTTTCCGTGTGTTGTTTGCTTATTTTGATGAATCTATGGCTAGTAAAATAATTTATAATCCATAGAAAAGTTGGAATACAGTAGGTTTAACACCAATATAAATAAAGAATGAGTTCATTACAGTACCTTGAAGTGGTCTTTTGTTTTCTTTCGCTAACGGAGCTCACGAGTTTTCTATTTTGAGTTTTGTGTTGTGAAGTTTTCAAGTTTTGGGTGAATTCTTTTGATGGATCATGGAACAAGGAGTGGCAAGAGCCTAAGCTTGGGGATGCCCATGGAACCCCCAAGATAATCCAAGGACACCAAGAAGTCAAAGCTCGAGGATGCCCCAGAAGGCATCCCCTCTTTCGTCCACTTCCATCAGTAATTTACTTGGAGCTATATTTTTATTCACCAACATGATATGTGTTTTGCTTGGAGCGTCTTGTATTATTTGTGTCTTTGTGTCTTAATATGCCACAATCATCCTTGTTGTACACACCTTTTGAGAGAGCCATACATGAATTAAAATTTGATAGAATACTCTATGTGCTTCACTTATATCTTTTGAGCTAAGTAGTTTTGCTCTATGTGCTTCACTTATATCTTTTGAGCTAAGTAGTTTTGCTCTATGTGCTTCACTTATATCTTTTGAGCTAGATAATTTTGCTATGTGTGCTTCACTTATATCTTTTGAGCATTATAATTTTGCTCTATGTGCCTCACTTAGATCTTTTAGAGCACGGTGGTGGATTTGTTTTAAAGAAACTATTGATCTCTCATGCTTCACTTAAATTATTTTGAGAGTCTCTTAATAGCATGGTAATTTGCTTAATAATAATATGCTTGGTATTCAAGATTTGTGAAACTTTCTTTTGAGTGTGTTGAATAGTAAGAAAAGATTGAAGCACGATAATTGTTTTGAGATATGGAGGTGATAATATTAAAGTCATGCTAGTTGAGCAGTTGTGAATTTAAAGAATACTTGTGTTAAGGTTTGTGATTCCCGTAGCATGCACGTATGGTGAACCGTTATGTGATGAAGTCGGAGCATGATTTGTTTATTGATTGTCTTCCTTATGAGTGGCGGTCGGGGATGAGCGATGGTCTTTTCCTACCAATCTATCCCCCTAGGAGCATGCGCGTAATACTTTGCTTTGATAACTTCTAGATTTTTGCAGTAAGTATATGAGTTCTTTATGACTAATGTTGAGTCCATGGATTATACGCACTCTCACCCTTCCACCTTTGCTAGCCTCTCTAATACCGCGCACTTTTTCGCCGGTATCATACACCTACCATATACCTTCCTCAAAACAGCCACCATACCTACCTATTATGGCATTTCCATAGCCATTCCGAGATATATTGCCATGCAACTTTCCACCATCTAGTTCATCATGACACCTTCCATCCTTGTCATATTGCATATCCCGGTACATCGCCAGATGCATTCACATAGAGTCATATTTTGTTCTAAGTATCGAGTTGTAATTGTTGAGTTATAAGAAAAATAAAAGTGTGATGATCATCATTATTAGAGCATTGTCCCAGTGAGGAAAGAATGATGGAGACTATGATTCCCCCATAAGTCGGGATGAGACTCCGGACGAAAAATAAAGTAAATAAAAAAAGAGGCCAAAGAAGCCCAAATAAAAAGAGGCCATAAAAAAAGAGAAAAGGCCCAAATAAAAAAATGATGAGAGAAAAAGAGAGAAGGGACAATGTTACTATCCTTTTACCACACTTGTGCTTCAAAGTAGCACCATGATCTTAATAGTAGAGAGTCTCTCATGTTATCACTTTCATATACTAGTGGGAATTTTACATTATAGAACTTGGCTTGTATATTCCAATGATGGGCTTCCTCAAAAAATTGCCCTAGGTCTTCGTGAGCAAGCAAGTTGGATGCACACCCACTTAGTTTCTTTTTGAGCTTTCATATACTTATAGCTCTAGTGCATCCGTTGCATGGCAATCCCTAGTCACGCACATTGATATCTATTGGTGGGCATCTCCATAGCCCGTTGATACGCCTAGTTGATGTGAGACCATATTCTCCTTTTTGTCTTCTCCACAACCACCATTCTATTCCACCTATAGTGCTATATCCATGGCTCACGCTCATGTATTGCGTGAAGATTGAAAAAGTTTTGAAAAAGTTAGAGTATGAAACAATTGCTTGGCTTGTCATCGGGGTTGTGCATGATTTAAATACTTTGTGTGGTGAAGATGGAGCATAGCCAGACTATATGATTTTGTAGGGATAACTTTCTTTGGCCATGTTATTTTGAGAAGACATAATTGCTTTGTTAGTATGCTTGAAGTATTATTTTTTATGTCAATATAAACTTTTGTCTTGAATTTTTCTAATCTGAATATTCATACCACAATTAAGAAGATTTGCATTGAAATTATGCCAAGTAGCACTCCGCATCAAAAATTCTCTTTTTATCATTTACCTACTCGAGGACGAGCAGGAAATAAGCTTGGGGATGCCTGATACTTCTCCAACGTATCTATAATTTTTGATTTCTCCATGCTATATTATCTACTGTTTTGGACTATATTGGGCTTTATTTCCCACTTTTATATTATTTTTGGGACTAACCTATTAACCGGAGGCCTAGCACAGAATTGCTGTTTTTTTGCCTATTTCAGTGTTTCGAAGAAACGGAATATCAAACGGAGTCCAAACGGAATAAAATCTTCGGGAACGTGATTTTCTCACCGAACGTGATCCAGGAGACTTGGACCCTGCTCCAAGGAACAAAAGAGGCGGTCACGAGGGTGGGGGGCGCCCCCCCTAGTGCGTGGCCCCTGCCTCGTGGGCCCCTCGTTGCTCCTCCGGCGTACTTCTTCCTCCTATATATACACACATACCCCCAAACGATCAGAACAGGAGCCAAAAACCTAATTCCACCGCCGCAACTTTCTGTATCCACGAGATCCCATCTTGGGGCCTGTTCCAGAGCTCCGCCGGAAGAGGGCCGTCATCACGAAGGGCTTCTACATCATCATAGCCTCTCCGATGAAGTGTGAGTAGTTTACCTCAGACCTTTGGGTCCATAGTTAGTAGCTAGATGGCTTCTTCTCTCTCTTTGAATCTCAATACAAAGTTCTCCCCTCTCTTGTGGAGATCTATTCGATGTAATCTTCTTTTTGCGGTGTGTTTGTTGAGACCGATGAATTGTGGGTTTATGATCAAGTCTATCTATGAATAATATTTGAATCTTATCTGAATTCTTTTATGTATGATTGGTTATCTTTGCAAGTCTCTTCGAATTATCCGTTTGGTTTGGCCAACTAGATTGGTAGTTCTTGCCATGGGAGAAGTTCTTAGCTTTGGGTTCGATCTTGCGGTGTCCTTACCCAGTGACAGAAGGGGCAGCAAGGCACGTATTGTATCGTTGCCATCAAGTATAGCAAGATGGGGTTTATTTCATATTGCATGAATTTATCTCTCTACATCATGTCATCTTGCTTAAGGCGTTACTCTGTTTTTAACTTAATACTCTAGATGCATGCTGGATAGCGGTCGATGAGTGGAGTAATAGTACTAGATGCAGAATCGTTTTGATCTACTTGTTACGGACGTGATGCCTATATACATGATCATACCTAGATATTCTCATAACTATGCTCAATTCTGTCAATTGCTCAACAGTAATTTGTTCACCCACCGTAGAATACTTATGCTCTTGAGAGAAGCCACTAGTGAAACCTATGGCCGGGATCAATCTCCATTACTTTAATCTTGCTTTGCTTTTACTTTAGTTTTACTTTTTACTTTGCATCTTTATACCAAAAATACCAAAAATATTATATCTATCAGATCTCACTCTCGTAAGTGACCGTGAAGGGATTGACAACCCCTAATCGCGTTGGTTGCGAGTAGCTATCGCTTTGTGCAGGTAATAGGGACTTGAGCATGGGCTCCTATTGGATTGATACCTTGGTTCTCAAAAAACTGAGGGAAATACTTACGCTACTCTGCTGCATCATCCCTTCCTCTTCGGGGAAAACCAACGCAAGCTCAAGACGTAGCAGTGAACAAATTACTGTTGAGCAATTGACATAATTGAGCATAGTTATGAGAATATCTAGGTATGATCATGTATATAGGCATCACGTCCGAGACAAGTAGACCGACTCCTGCCTGCATCTACTACTATTACTCCACTCATCGACCGCTATCCAGCATGCATCTAGAGTATTAAGTTAAAAATAGAGTAACGCCTTAAGCAAGATGACATGATGTAGATGGATCGACTCATGCAATATGAAGAAAACCCCATCTTGTTATCCTCGATGGCAACGATACAATATTGTGCCTTGCTGCCGTTACTGTCACCGGGAAAGGACACCGCAAGATTGAACCCAAAGCTAAGCACTTCTCCCATTGTAAGAAAGATCAATTAGTAGGCCAAACCAAACTGATAATTCGAAGAGACTTGCAAAGATAACCAATCATACATAAAAGAATTCAGATAAGATTCAAATATTATTCATAGATAGACTTGATCATAAACCCACAATTCATCGATCTCAACAAACACACCACAAAAAGAAGATTACATCGAATAGATCTCCACAAGAGAGGGGGCGAACATTGTATTGAGATCCAAAAAGAGAGAAGAAGCCATCTAGCTACTAATTATGGACCCGTAGGTCTGAGGTAAACTACTCACACTTCATCGGAGGGGCTATGGTGTTGATGTAGAAGCCCTCCGTGATCGATGCCCCCTCTGGCGGAGCTCCGGAACAGGCTCCAAGATGGGATCTCGTGAATACAGAAAGTTACGGCGGTGGAATTAGGGTTTTGGCTCCGTTTTTGATCGTTTGGGGGTACGTGGGTATATATAGAAGGAAGAAGTACGTCGGTGGAGCAACAGGGGGCACACGAGGGTGGGGGCGTGCCTGGTAGGGTAGGGCGCGCCCCCTACCTCGTGGCCTCCTGTTACGTGCCTTGGCGTAGGGTCCAAGTCTCCCGGGTCTTATCTGTTGAGAAAATCACGTTCCCGAAGGTTTCATTCCGTTTGGACTCCGCTTGATATTCCTTTTCTTCGAAACCCTAAAACAGGCAAAAATAACAATTCTGGGCTGGGCCTCTGGTTAATAGGTTAGTCCCAAAAATAATATAAAAGTGGATAATAAAGCCCAATAATGTCTAAAACAGTAGATAATATAGCATGGAGCAATCAAAAAGTATAGATACGTTGGAGACGTATCAATGGTGTGCCTGCCATCTATCATTTTTGACCGTCTGATCTACATCTGATGCATAGGAGCAACTCCACTTCACGTTTACAAAGAAACCCCTCATTTTCTTCCTCCATCTCCATCCAGTCCCGCCTTATCCACTCAGCCAAGCAATTGACCCTTCTGGAAAAAAGTGGAATCGAAGTGGCAGCAGCTGCTGCCGCTCTACACACCACCGACGCCGTCCGCTCCCAACTCCTCTCTGCCCCAGCAGCCTAACCGCCCACACCCACATCCACCTTCCTCCCCATCGTCTCTTCCTCCCCCCTAGCTCGTCTCCTACAACGCCGACATCGGCAAGTACGTCACCGGCGACGTCCGTTCACCGAGTCTGCAACGCGTCTCCTGCCTACTCCTCCGATGCAGCAGACCGACGCCCAACACCTCTCCCTTCTCACTGCCATCTCCTCCTCCCCTTCCCCTTCTCCTCGACGCCTACGTCGACAAGTTCGCCGTCGGCGCTGTCCGTCCCCGGAGTCCATGAGGACTCTTCTGCTTCCTCATCCAAGGCTCTAATGCAGCAGTTCCGCCGCCCACCACCTCCCCCCTGTCCTCGCCGACCTCCACATATGCTGCTACCCACTACGCATCCTCGGCAACGGCATCGCCACCTACTAATCCCTCCTGGCAGAAGTGCTCCACAGCCATCCCCTTCGAGTAAGCGTTGCTCCCCTAGGACCTCTATGTCGTCTGCAACTGGTCTCTCCTCCCACATAAGTCATCTGTTCCATTACTTGCACACCTTGCTGCTATCCCCATCTCGATTGGAAGCCCTCAGCCTGGCAGAAGAGATTTTTCTGAATTGATTGAAGTACTTGACCATGTTTGTGGTCAAATAACAGTATCCAATGTACTACATAGTCTATAAATATCAGGTTCGTAATTTCTGCATCTTTTCTGTTCGGGCCTTTGAATTGTAACTAGATCTCCAGCAAAGCACCAAATGACACACAAAGGCTGGTTTGATCTATTTCAGTTATGTAGTAGAAGCACCAGGTGCTTTTGACATTAACTTTGGGTGAATATCTGGGCTTGCAATGCTTCAGCTCTTGGGGTTCTCATAGTTCTAGATTTTTCTTCCTGAGCGCTTGGTGGAGCTGTACCTTCTAGATAGATCACCGTCCATGCTTGCACGAACTTCTCCTTCAGGGCATGCTTCAAGAAGGTCCAGGGGTCCTCCATGTAGCCCCTGAGACCCCAATTGAATTGGATGTTCATGGAGTCAGTATGGTCTAATCGGCAAAACATTGCTGCTAGGTATTTCATCTGGTGTGTTTTTGGTGATTTTTGGTGCGGAGAACGGGTTGCAAGTTTGATTCAGAATCACATGCTCTGTTCCTTTCACACTTCCCTACATGTGTAGTAGTGCACTACCATGTTTCTCTCATTGCATGAGTGCGGTTAGCCAGGTACTGATTGTAAAAAATCATTGGTACATATCTATGCAGCTTGTTTATTTTGGCCAAGACAATCATAAGTTTTTGAGCATATTCTTCATAAAGTCATCCTCATAGTTTTGATGCTGAATGTTAAAAGTTACAAATTTAAGTCTATTTCCAATACAAAATGTGACATCATGTTTTATCTGCTCAAATTATGTTCGATTATGCATGAATCTATGTTGATAATTAACCTATGATGCCTGCTTTCAGTTACCAATTAAACATATTGGGTTACATTTGCTCCTTTGAAGTAAGCAGGAAATGTAAAAGAGATCTACTTCTATAAAAAGACCGAGTTGGTGATGATGGTGTGCCGGCGTCAGGCCCTTTTTCTGTGCTGCCCATGGAGGCTACCAGCAGTAGGACCGCCATGAGTATGCCCGGATGTTGCAGGCACAGAGGATTTTTGCCGATAGCGAACTACTCCTTCCCGGTGGATCCGATGCCAAACTGCCAATAGAAGACGGGCATGTATGTCTGTCATGGATTCTTTTTAAGTTTACTTCCTGTTCAATTAGGTGTGTATTTCGCGAGATAAGCTCGTTCTAATGTGTCTCCGATGTTGATTTTGATTTTTCCTGCAGATTTCAGGATAGAAGGCAGATTCGCAAAGGGTCAATGACGAGCATGGTGAGTCCATTGCATCTATTCTTCTGTTAGTTTGTTAATAAATCAAACTAATTTATCTCAGTGTATGTCTACAAAGAAATTAGTCGTGTACCAGGCTTCAGTGAAGACTACTGATCTAGGACTGCATGTATGTTCACGAACAATTTTCTATTGCTGTGATTGAATGGCTTATCTCTGTAATTTCGGCAAACTTCATGTCACCATGCGACTAATGTTTTTGCTCAGAATTCTTTTCTGTTTGCGTGGTGTCAAACTTCCAATAGAAGACGAGATGTCTTGTTGAACAACACCACAATTGCATTGTTGTATGTTATTTAGGGTTGTCCCAGTTGCATAAAACCTGGAGTAAGAACAGGTCCAGTACTAATTTTGTGTCTGTGTGCATGTACTAATTTTGTGTCTATTGGCAAGTTTTGTATTGTACCCTAAACAAACTTTGTGGTTTCCTGCAGCTTGCAGTATTGGGCAAGTTCTGGATAGAGTGAGCAATGCGAAAGGTGAGTAGGGAAAACAACAAGTCTTCTGGCGAGGCGAAGATGGAGAAGGAAATGTTTGGCTTCGATGACATGGTTTAGTTTGACCGGGCTTAATATGTACAGATCAACAATATAACATCGCGTCTTCACTGTCTATAGCAACATATGTGTTCTTCACTATAACTTAAATCCACCCAGATGAAAAAGGAAATGTTTGGCTTTGATTACACGGTTTATCGATTGGATACCATATGTTTGATCATGCTTAAATATGTACACATCAACTATAACATTGTTCAATCAATGTGTCGGTATTTTTTTTATTGTTTATAGCAACATATATGTTCCTCACTATAACTTAAATCTACGAATCTTGTGTGACCCCATAGCATAGCACGGGCATCCTACTAGTAAATTTGAAAAATGTTCATGCAAATATCAGATTGTGTTCATCAAAATACAAACAATGTTCATCAAAATTCAAGAAATGTTCATTTTGTGAAGTTGCAAACATTTTTTTTGTGAATTCATGAACATTTTTATTGCATTAGTGAACATTTTTTGAAATTTTAAACTTTTTTTGAAACCTCAAACTTTTTTGAAGAATCAGAAACAAATAAAAGAAAACAAAAAAAAGAAACAGAAAAAATCACGGGAGCCCCGCCCCGCACCTGAGCCTGCCCATGTTCGCGTGTGGGGAGCCGGTCCAGCTGGGCCTAGTTGGTCAAGTTTGCGTGGACGTCCAAGAGACCGAAAGAGCTAGCGGGTCGACTGTGCACCTAGCCACCTACCTCATGCGTCCACATCTGCCACAAGATTCCCCATCGGCATCTTCCCCAAGAAAAATCTAGCATCTTCAAAAAAAGGAAAACCTAGCCTACCCCGCCCTGCCCCCTCCCCTCTCCCCCTGCCTCCCTCCCCTGTCTTCCAGCCGCCGCTTCCATGGCTCTACCTCCACACCTAGATAGGTTGCCACTTGGGTACCTGCTGGCCCGCCGCATGCAGACGAACTTCGGCATTGGTGGTGGTGATGGGTTTGGAGTTGTGTTGGCTTCGACATTGGTGGTGGTGGTGGTGGGTTTAGAGTTGTGTTGGCTTCGACATTGGTGGTGGTGGTGGGTTTAGAGTTGTGTTGGCTTCGGCATTGGTGGTGGTGGTGGGTTTGGTGGTGTTCCTGGTGGAGGTGGTGAAGCTTTCGGCAATGGAGGTGGAGGTCAATGTGGATGAAGATGGTCATCGAGGTGCTATGGCTGGTGGTGGTGGCGGCGATCTTCGCAATAATGATGATGTTGCTTGATTTGTTTAATGGTCGGTGGTGATTTGATCGTGTTTTATTTTGTGTGATTGCGCATTCATTTATGCACATGATTTTGGGTGTGAACAACACTAGTAGAAAACAGGGCTTTGGTCACAGGGCAATATTCACATTAGTCCCGGTTCAGTCACGAACCGGGACTAATGTGAGCATTGGTCCCGGTTCGTGCGGCTAAGGCATTAGTCCCGGTTCACCTGAGCCCTTTAGTCCCGGTTTGAGACACGAACTGAGACTAAAGAGTGCGATGCCCTTTAGTCCCGGTTTGTGTCTCAAACCGGGACTAAAGATTAGATCTTTAGTCCCGGTTTGAGACACGAACCGGGACTAAAGGGTGCACTACTAGGGAAAACCTTATACACAGAATCTTAGCAGCAGCGCGGCTTAAAAACAAATGCTACTGCTAATTAGCAGTAGCGAGCTTCAGAAAAGAGCGCTACTAATGACTAAGTAGCAGTAGCGCTCTAGGTGAAAGAGCGCTACTACTATAATTTCCACGGTGTTGCCCCCAGGCTAGATATAGTAGTAGCGCCCTTCCCATGGACGCGCTACTGCTAAAGAACTTAGTAGCAGCGATTTTCTTCAAAACACGCTACTGCTAAGTATCACCGCAACTAATTAAGTTTAGTCCCATACTGCTAAGCGAACAAGGTGTTTACCACCTTAAATATGCTACTTCTCAACCTATCTCGAGCACTTGGTCTTCATTGAACTATATGTGTATGATTTGTGGTTGCAATATGAATCCTCGCCTGTACCTATACAGGTACAGTGAGGATTCATGTTGACTATTTAGATTATACACAAAAAGATCAATGATGACCAATGTATATTTTTGATATAACTGCTTCCATTAGCAGTAGCGGTTTTCACTGAAGCGCGCTATAGATAAGTTAGCTATAGCGCATTTTCCATATGAGCGCTACTGCTAGTTCGAGTTAACCACCCCCCCGGCTCAAAATTTCGCTAAGTCCTCCTTTCCCCCCAGCCTGTTCCCCTACTCCTGTCGCCGCCGTCCGAGCCCGAGCGCGCCTGCCCTCACCGCCGCCGCCCGAGCCCGCCCTCAACCTCACCGCCGCCGCCCGCCGCCGCTCTCGACCACACTCTCGCCGCCCTCGACCTCACCGCCGCCGCCCTCGACCGAGCCCGCCGCCCAGGACCGCCGCCTCCCGATCCCGAGCCCGCCCTCGCCGCCCCTCCGTCGCCGAGCACCTCCCCGCCACCATCTCTCCCTCTGTAAGCCCCCCACCCCTCCCCCACCCCCTCTCTCTTTTCTTAGTTAGTAGATGATTTTAGTAGTAGTAGATGTTAATTTAGGGTTCATAGATAACGATTTTTTAGAAGTAGTGGATATTAATTACTAGTAGTGATGGTAAACTAGTTGTATAATTAGCAGTAGTAGATGTTAATTAGTAGTAGATGTAGTAGTTAGATGTTAATTAGTAGTAGTAGATGTACTAGTTTCTTTCTATTTATAGTAAGTTTATATTTAGTAAGAACGAGTTGAATTAATAGAACTAGTTAAGTTTTAGTTGAACTAGTATAGTAAGTAAATTAATAACTAGTTGAACTACTTTATTTTTAGAAAGAACTAGTTTTTTTCTTTTTATACTAAGTTTATATTTAGTAAGAACTAGTTGAATTAATAGAACTAGTTGAACATGTCATATTTGTTGTTATTTTTTAGTTTAAGCAATTGTTTCATGTTTTGGTTACACCTCCGAGTGGCCTATGTTTTGCCAGAGTGTTGATTAATTTCCGTTCCGGCAAATTTCAGGCGCTCGATATGTCCTTTTTTTAGCAAAGGTCATGCCGGATTTTTCCGTGAATTTTGGCATGACTTGTGCTAGAATATGTACAAGTTTAATTTTTGAATTATGAACGTAGGAAATGTCGTACTCAGACGACGACAGTCTTCCGGGGGAGTGCAGCTGGTGCCACGATGATCGAGGTATGTGCGACAGGTCCGTTGAGCTGGATGAAGATCGGCGCTTCAGCATTAAGCTCAAGGAGACCTTCGATGTTGAAACGGTACGCAACAACGACAAGTGTTTTTTTCGTAATTAAACATGACTTCAACTATTTCAACGTCTAATTTTCATCTTTTATAATTCGACTAGCTTATCCCATGCCATGCAAGACGCTATGTCTTGGAGAGGATGGGTTTTGAAGACCATGAAAATCATGAAACAAAGAAAATACACCTAAGGACCCATCATGATATCGATTTTGAAGTAAATCTGTACAATTCTCAGAGCGTAACCCATTTTGGTTGCCAAAATTGGGAAGCACTTTGCAAAAATGTATGGTTTTTATGAGGGTATGATTGTCACCATGGATCTTGGTAATCCTGACATCGAGCAAGACAATATGGACATTTGGGTCCTTGTTGATATGCTTCCGATTCTACCGCAATGTGAGTTTCTCAAACATAGTTATTAACTAATTTATATTGTTTATTTCAAAATAGTTGACAACCTATTTCCATTGACAGCTTATTTTGAATCTTCAAAGAATGTGCAGAAGATGGTAGACAAAATCCACTACACTGATGGCTCCGAATTAACTTATAAGGAGAAAAGTCATCTGATTGCTTATTGTACTTTTCTTGAGAATTACAATACCTATTATCGAACTCCTCCAAATTATGGTGAATACGTGCCACTAGTGCACGTGTTGAACCACGTTAACTTCTATGGAGATACCCTGGTAAGGTTTTTTACTATTACAACATCCGTGCATCTTTTGCATACTTCTAAAACTAATACATCATTGCTAACTACGAAGTTATTACTATGTTTTTCAACAGGAAATCCCGATGGATTGTGTGCCTCATCTGATGTATCAGAATGGTCGCCTTGCAGTTATGAACATACAGCCGGGTGAATCTAAGGAGCTCACCTGTGCATATCGAATTTCTAAAAGCGGTGAACACATGCTAATCAAAGAATGGAAAAAATGTTTGGACATTCGCAAGGAGGTTCTTGGAAGTAACATTAAGCGAAAGGCAAGAATTGGAGACAGGATAATCTCCATTCTCCATAATGGAGAGTCAGGGGCTATCTTGTTGTTTGCTATTTTACCTTAGAGAATATAGTAGGTCCTAAGAGAATGTACTAGGTCCTATGAGGTACAATATGTTTTTTATGTGATACAATGTGTTAGAGTTGATGATGTGAGGAGTACTTGTGATTACGACTAGTGACCAATGATATGATGATGATGATGATAAGTTGTTAATGATATGATATGATGATGATATTTATTATATCATTGGGTGAAAGAACCGCAGATTAGTTTCAAGTGGATGTCCATCCACTTGAAACTAGTCCACACGATTCTTTCAGCCCGTGATGTAATAACTCATTATGATGTAAAAACAATTTCTAAATTCTTGTTGTATGAAAACTTGTGTAAAGGTGTACGAATACAACATGAAATTAAAAAGAAATAAAATATGAAATAATAGTAGCAGCGTGGGCAGGGAGAAGCGCTACTACTAATTACCAGTAGCGCTCCTCCGGGAACTCGCTACTACTAAGTCGATTTAGCAGTAGCGTGGGAGGAGGCACGCTACTGCTACACGTTAGCTGTAGCGCCTTATCAGTAGCGCATAACCCCGCGCTACTGATAGGTCTAAAACCCGCGCAGCTGCTAGGTTTTTCCCTAATAGTGGTGCGATGCCCTTTAGTCCCGGTTTGTGTCTCAAACCGGGACTAAAGGTCCCATTTTCAAACTCTACCCCCTCCCCCGGATCGCCTTTTTTGTTTTGAAAAAAATCAAAAGAAAATGATAAAAACTTCAAAAAATAAAATCCTTCGAGAGGTAGTTATATTACTACCTCTACTAGTTAGGAAAATTTAAAAACTTAAATTTGGACATGTTTTGCAAAAAATGTAGGGAAAATGTAAAACGGCTATAACTTTTGCATACGATGTCGGAAAAAAACGTATAATATATCAAAATGTTACGGCCTGTTTGCAAATTTTTAAAATCCTCAAATTCTAAAAGGAAAAAAAGTTATGCTCAAATTTCACTTTTTTTTTGTATTTTCGTTAAATCTGGTCAAACTATGGTCAAACTACTTATTCAAGAAGTATTAGTGTTATTAAATAATTATTCAAGAATATTAGTGTTACTAAATAATTATTTCAGTTTTTTTGAATTTTTGTCAAATCTGGTCAAATTGTGGTCTAACAATGGTCAAACTATGGGCAAACTACTTATTCAAGAAATATTAGTGTTACTAAATAATTATTTCGGTTTTTTTTGAATTTTGGTCAAATCTGGTCAAACTATGGTCAAACTATTTATTTAAGAAATATTAGTGTTACTAAATAATTATTGTTTTGCACAATAATAGTTTCAAACTCAAACAGTGAAATGTGTGACTTCATGCTCAAGCTAAACTCCCGAGGGTTAATAGGATTGACATCTTACTATTGTCAGGAAAACAACAAGTGCAGACTTGGAAACGAAGGAGAATAGAACCCGAAAGTTAAGCGTGCTCGGGCTGGAGTAGTGAGAGGGATAGGTGACCGGTCGGGAAGTTATATGATTTCGAATGATGAGGGGTGATTAGAGATTAGAGGTTAAATTGAGCAGTGATAAGGGGCGGGTGATTAAAGATTAAATTATAAAATAATTCAGAAATTTGAAAATCGAGAATTTTTTTTCAAAAACCGGGACTGAGGCCCTTATGAACCGGGACTAATGACTCTTTTTCTGCTAGTGCAAGTACGACATGACTAGGTTTTATATAAATTTCGTACATTTATATAAATTCTACTACATGTAACATTTGCGAGTCGAAGGCCTCACGATACTGCAATTTTTTCTCAAACGGCCCTTATATCAGATTTGCGGAACAGGGTTTTAGCGAATTTGCTAGATTTGCTCTAAGGACTGAGACTGAGAAGGTTCTATTAGGTGTCCAACTCCTTAACCTACTCGATCAGTGTCCAACTATAAGCATACGTGATGAATCCTTATCCTACTCGCATTATTATTTGGAAAGGATTCATAATCGTTGCGTCCACGCGTTGGCCAACGCACCGCGCCTCTCGCTCCTGGATCGGCGTCTCCTGCCTCGCGCGCCCTCGCCAGCTAGCCTCCGCCGCCCGCGCCGCGCCGCCCCCCTCCCCTGTCGCCCCGCCGCTGCTTCCATAGCTCTACCTCCAGAGGTAGATAGGTTGCCGCCCGGCTGCCTGCTGGACCGCCGCGTGCGCACGGACTTCGAGGACGAAGATGAATTCGATTATATCGCCGAGCAACCGTTCAGGATTCTCAGGTGTGTAGAAAGGAAGGCTTCGGGGTTCTCACCCGTGATGCAGCCCTATGCCGACGAGGTAGTCCAGAGCCTACACATCGGTGTGCATCTTGCCAAGGATGAAGACGACAGTTCGACAAATCTGTCTTGTCTGGTCCTCAAAGGCGGCAGCCCGCTGACCACGGTCGAAGCGGTGGACGAGGGCGTCATCGTCCTCACGACGACATTCCTACATGAATTCAGCCGCATCATCTATGTCGTCTACGATGCTGTCCGGGGATCGCTTCACATGGCCCCGGCGCCGGAAGACCCCTCCTGGATATTCACGGGCCTCACTCGTCGCCTTCTCATTGCGCGCCCGTCCTGCGGGGATGACTACGCGCTGGTCCTATTGGGGAAGATGGACCAACGGGGGGATGCCCTCTTGGTATGGCGGCCCGGCTCCTCCACCGTGCCATGGTCTGAGGTCAAGCTTGCTGGCTTTCCCTCATGCATCAGCGGCAAGAGCTCCCCATACTACCAAGTTGATGTCACCTTTTCGGTCGACGGCATGGGCTGCTGGGCGGATCTTCTGCGAGGCGGCGTGTACTGCCACTGGGACACTCTCTTCAACAATTGCGGTGGCAACGAGCCCTTGCTCAAGTTTGACATCTTTCCCCTGCCAAAAGAGTTGGCCAACGCAAAGTCGGTGGATCACTCCCGCAGCAACACTCGGGTGGCACAGCCAAAAGCCTACCGAACCGTGGGCGTCGTCAACAACACCGTGCTGTTTGTGTCCGTCGACGGCTTCCTCGATCATGTCCAGAACAAGAACCGCGCCGTGTCCGTCTGGTCGCTGCGCAAAGAAGAGATGGACTGGGAGCTGGTGTACAAGGTCCACGTCATGGACCTTGTGCAACTCGGTGGATTCGGCAATGATCTGCCCACCAACTTAACCCCCATGTACCCTCTTCTCAGCCCCACCGATGATGGAGTTGTCTACTTGGCGCTTGGCAAGCTCCGTGAGAACCGGAGCAACTGGATGTGCATCCCAAGAGGGGCACGATATCTACTCGCGCTCAACATACGGACGAACACCATCCAGAGTATATTATCGCTTGCGGAATGCTTTGACGATCCTTTCATCCCCAACTTCGTTGCTTCTAATTTCTGCCGGTACGCTCGTGTCGTCGATCTCGATTCCCACATCTTGATGATGGAGATGAGGAGGCAGCAGTCTTCGAAGGAACAAGATGGGCGAGCTGATCTTCCAGCTCATTATTATTTTCACTCAAGACTAGCCCAGTCAGGTATTTCATATTTGTGAGTTGTTTAAATCTTGGTGGTGCTTCTCATTGCATCCTTTCAGCCATCTCATTGTCTCTGAATGTTAGAATTTTTGTTCTCAATGCTTAATATGTTAATTTCTTTGCACAGGCATTGTAGACACCGTTCCAGAGCACCATTCCGGAGTTATCATGGAGTGATATCCTGTCTCCCGTAAGTTTATTGTGGGGAGGATACAGATTAACCTCTAGTTCTGTATCTTCAGGCTCACAAAGGTCGCAGTCCAATCTGAATCTTCACTTGGCACAAGAGGAGAAAGATTTGATCTCTAGTTCTGTATTGTCGCCTATATCTAAGCACTATTTGTTCCATATGTCTTCTCAGAAGTGTAACGAGATGATATTATCAATATGTTATTCACTTTTGTTTCAGTACACTCCCTCTAAACACATCAAAGGCTGTAATTTAGAGAAATTTTTGTTGTAAGTTTGGCCATATTTCCATGTTTTAAGAGAAATTTTTATTATCTCGGTTATGTCACATGGCAATTTCATGAATTTTGATGTACATAACATTTCAATTTTTCTTATAATGATTGGACTTATCACATGGCAAGTTTTACGGATGTTTGTGCTCTCTAGGGCGTGGCAAATTACATACATGACGGTCGGTAATTTTTGGAAGGAATCTATTTGTATTACTCAAAATGTCATTTTTAGGGGAATTGTCCCTAATTTTATTTCTTTTGGCAAATCCCCCGTTTGTTTTTGTGTTTTTACGTGTATCCTTTAATTTTGTCCTAATTTTATGTTACATATACATGTCTTAAATTATAGCATGAAAAATTTATTATTTGTAGATACCTTTGTCATATTCACTGAATATACCATGGTAAAATCTAAATTAGTGGGTGGCAGTTTCATAGGCCATAGCTTGGCAAAATATTTTAAATTTAGAACATGTCAATTGTGTTTTTATGTTTCTTTGTTTTTGTATAAATCAGAAAATAAGTTTTTGTTGTACTTTTAAAAAGTGAGCTAATTATTTCGCAAAGAAGTTAGCTAATTAGGCTATCTTTTTTTCTTTCTGCGCGTTACATGGGCTATCTAGGTCGCGCTAGACCTACACTAGAGTGAACATCGAGAAGGGACGAACGTCAGATGGATCGTTCTTCCCCATCCGATGTCCGTTCCCTATTTTTTAGGTCCAAAAATAACTAATCATCAAAAGTTACAGGGCATCTCAGAAGATGTCAAGAAAGTAATAATACAAGAAATCTCAGACACCCGACAAATCAACCCCAATTTGACAGTTTGACACCATGAACCGAGTGTATGGTCTTTTTTTAGCGAATGAACCGAGTGTATGGTCTAGGAGAGAAGATATTGAGATATCGTTGCTTCGTGGGCCGTGGTATCCGAAATTGGGCTGACCCGAGTGACAGTTAGGTTTCTTTTGTTCACGGCGTGGAGGAGATGTTGACGTTTTCCTCCTGATGGAAGCGCCACCGAGACATCGCCTCAGGCGTTCGCCGCCGCCGCCGCCGCATGGAGCACTTCCGGTGTGTGATCTTAACGTCGATGACCGCATCAGTGCCCTCCACGACGACATGCTCCTGCTGGTACTCGTGCGCCTGCATGGCCGCGCGCACCGAGGTCCTCTCGCGCCGGTGGCATGGCCTCTGGGCCCCAGGCCTGTACCAGGCACCTGTGCAGGGTGTGCGCCTGCACAGGGCCCCCAAACCGGCCGGGGCCCCAAATCAGGCAGAGTATTGCTAATTAGCAGGAAGTATACGTACTCTCCATGCAATTAATTAACTCAGCTAACTAGCAGTGGCGGAGGCAGAAATGCGTATAATCTGATGTTAGGGAGGGCCGGCTGCAGGCAACAGTAAAAAATAATATCACTGTTCATATGCATAATACAAAGGAAATTAGGATGTTGGGGAGGGCCCGGGCCTTGGCTGGCCACCCCCTGCCTCCGCCACTGCTAACTAGTATTCTCTCAAACTACTACATCCTCTCCTGATGCACGATGCTCTTTCTTCGTCTTCCTCAAACATCAAATAAAGTCTTAACTCATCAATGATCTTCACTACTCCATTTTCCATTCCGTGTCTATTCACTCTTCGCGATTTTCCCAAAAGAGTCCGCTGGAATATATAACGCTCTACTCCCAGTCCCCATCTATTTATCTAGTGTTCTTCTCAAATCTTCAATCGGCAAGCATGCAAGTTAGGGTACCTCTTTCGCTTGCTCTGTGACCCATCAGCAACAATTGGAAACCCCCCCCCCCCCCCCCCCCACACAAAAAAAACGAGACTGGATTGCGTTTGGATATTTTTGAGTTCTTGGTCGCCAAACGATGGTTCATCAACAAGAGCAGTCAGACCGAGAAACTGCATTTGGATGTTTTTGAGTTCTTGGTCACCAAACCAGCGCTGCCACATGATCTTGCTTCCCAAATCAGTCAAAGATTGCTTCATTTCTTTCTATCCATATAATTGAAGGTTGCATCATTCCTTTTTATCTACATGTTTAGTTTTATATTCTTGATATTTGTCTCGTACTTTTAGTTTCTATGATGTCTTCTAGAACTAGCAAGTATGAATAGGGCAGTATATGAAAAAGTAGGGGAAAGTAAACTGTCAAGGGCCCATATTTGGATTTCGCACTGGGCCTCTATTTTCTCGGGTACGGCCCTGCTGGGCCCGCCTCCCCGATCTCACCTTCCGCTACGTCCCGCCCGGAGACATCGAGGCGGCGCTCTCCCGCGTCGCTCTCCCCGCAGCAGTTTCTCTTCTCGACATCCGTTTCCCGGGTTTTTCGTCGCCGGCGTGGGGAAAGGCCGACGACGTCCGCGCCAAGTCGCTGCTGCGCGCCGCCGCGCGGCTCTCGCCGGAGGAGCTCGTCTTCACCCTCTCGTCGTATAATGCGGTAAAACCAGGCCGTCCCGTCGAAATCGCCATGCCGTGCTTCCGCCGGGCCACATCGGTCGAGCTGGACACGAATCGCCTCCGCCTCAAACCGCCGCCGGCCGGCCAGCTCCCCGTGCTCGAGAGGTTGTCTCTCTCCGGCAACATTGTCGACCTTGGCACCATGCTCAGCCGCTGCCCACGGCTACGTGTGCTCAGGGTCACCTTCCGTAGCACGAATCCTGACTCGCTTGAAGCGGCGCTCTCCTCTCTTCAAGCCGCTGTGGCGCTCGGCCTTACGGTATCCCTCCTCCACATCCACCACATTACTATTGATTGGTGGAGGTACAGTATTGGGGCTGCTCGCTTCTCGTCCCTTCTCGGTTCCATGGCAAGGGTCTCCCCTCAGGAGTTCGTCCTCGTCGACGGCTACTACGAATGTTATAATGTTGACCTGCCTTGCTTCCGGCGCACAACGGCAATCCAGATGAGATTGTACACCGTCCGCTTCACACATCTACCGGAAGATCATTTCCCTGCGCTCGAGAGTCTATCCCTCGAGGGTTGTTGCACCATCCCCGACCTTGCCACATTGGTCGCCCGATGTCCTCGCTTGCGCGTTCTCAAGGCAACCATAGATGATCATACAGACCATGTCACAGTCTACTCGACGTCGCTACAGGAGCTTTACATCAATGCCGCTAAAGACACAGAATGCCGGCGCATTGACATTGTGACTCCGTTGCTTAAACGGCTGAACCTGGAGGTCAAGGCCGACATGGACCTCAGCATGTCTATCTCGACACCTATGGTGGAGAGGGTCTCATTGACGCGCTCCTATACAAATTCGCCTCTTTTATTTGGTTTTTGGTCGCTCAAGAGCATGAGATTAGAGACCACAGAGAGCTACAAATACTACAAAGATGGGGGTCTCAGCAACATCAACTACCAGGAAGCCGCGTGTTCGCAGCCCCCTCGCATTCATTCCCTGGTCTTTAGCATATTTGCCGATGTACGACCTCTTGTCTGTCCTCTTACTCAGCCCACTAGATTTGTCGGCTATACTTGCATATATACTTGAAGGTGTGTTTAAATTCTTGGCATGATACCATCATCATGCTTACTAACTATTTTGTTTTGCAGAATAGTTTTCATTCGGGTGCAGTGCCGCTGAACTTCGCGCATGAGATGAAGAAACTTCTGATCACCAACTATTCTATGTTGGAGCTATATCTCAACACAAAGGGGCATGTTCTTGGAGAATTGATGTTGCGTCTTCTTGGAATGCATCAAATTCGAACCGCTATACAAAGCCTTAAGGTTATCCTATCAGGGTGGTGCAGGGTAATTCTCCATGATGCTTATATATCTTACACACACTACTTTTTCAAAATACATTCTAATGGTTTTTATGTTCTAGATGTCACAAACATCAAAATGTCTTGAAAACTGTCTTTGTAATGAGCCCAACAACTGGAGGAGCCAAAGTATCTCCTTGACTCATCTTGAAGAAGTAGAAATCGACAACTTCGGCGGAGGGGACAGTGAGATTGATTTCATCACAATGATATTCGGATGGGCGCCAATGCTTAAAGGAATGACCACCAGGCTGGCGCATGGCATGAAACAAAGTGACACTGAATTTTGTGTCATGAATATTAGCATTATATGTTTGTTGTATCCCTCTGTTGATTGCTTTATTTATCCCGGTTATTATGGTGAAATAGTTTGGCGTACGCCCATAAAATTACCATGCTCTTAGATGCAAGGTGGTCATGCCTGAGTGGTTATCGGGCAAGAATAAAATCATGTGGCTTTGTTTGCTTTCAGACAAGAAATGTTTCTTGGTCGGTGTAGCAAGAATATTTTACACTCGGACTCATCTCAGTCTTAATAAGGAACTTAGTCCCTGTATAATATCCGACTGAATATTTCAGTATGGGAGATGCAACTATGACTATCTGTTAATCTTTATATACTTGGTTATGTCTCATCCTATTTGTTTTGAAATTATATATTGAACTAGCTTGCAATGAGGTTCTTTTTATTTTCTTATTCAATTAACTACTTTTGAGCTGAATATAAGGAGCATTTGGAGCCATTCAATGTTAAGAAAAGACATCCAAGATATGGTTTTAGGGGAAAAAGACCTCAAAGATACGATTTTAGGAATTACAATCTTTCTCTAATAATAAAGCGGCTATTGCTTCTACCCGTTCACCGTCGCGAACTATTTTTTGATGTATATATAGGAATATCTCTATTTAGTTTTCGTTGGTCATCGTAAATACCGATTCGTTTTCCATTTAACTCTTCCAATCAGTCCGTGAGTTCAACGTAATAGGCCTCGGCCTGCTCTGTAGTCTGTACGAGACAATGCTCTCCTCTTTCTGTCCCGTGTCCGCCGCCGCCTGCATCACCTCACCTCTCCGCCGTGCCTCCTCCTCTTCCTCCCTGTTTTTCCTTCTCCTTTCTTCTCTCATCGGATCTCATCCCCACCCCCTTTCTATCTCTGTTCTCTTCAAGGATGCCATGGATCAGAGCTCGTCGCTGGATCCCGATTTGCCCCACCGTCGCGCCCCTCTGAGATGGATCCGTCCTTCGTGCACCGCATGCTCTGCTGCCGGCCGCGTCCACGCGGAGGAGCTGCCGCCATCGCCTGTCGTTTCCCGGTCTGCACAAGATGATCGGCCATGCCCTCCTCGAGTTCGTCTCGCGAGAAGATGCTTGCCCGCAATGTTCGTTGACCCCCTGCAGCCGTCCGTCCGCGTAGGGTACCCTTCCGTCAGTCCTTCACCCATGTCGAATCGCCGCACCTTTTCATGCAGCTTTGGTAGTGCTCTGGAGGCGTACCTCGCGGTAGCCATCGAGGCAACCACCGCCGCCTGCGGGCGCAACGAGGCGAAGGAGGACCTCCTGGTTGGGCTTGGCAGCGCGGAGGCGTCGTGAAAAGGAGACGCCAAGGTGCCGGTGGTGCTCAGCGAGGACGAGTGCCGGAAGGGGCGGAGCGCGTCGCCAATTTCTGGTAATAATTTTTATCTTTCTTTCAGATGTAGTAATTGATACCGATGAACTTAAAGGTAGAATTTCTAATCTTAATCTTGCGGTGTTCAAGAAGGCGCCCACAAAATCAATTGACACCATCCCTTCTCTTGTTGTGCACACAGATCAGGGGAGACATACTGGCCTGGACAATCTTTAAAGCCCTGTTTGATAGCAAAGTATTTTCTAAGTATTTTGAGAATACTACAGTTTTTGAGATTACCATGGTTTTATTTACAATGAGTTGTTTGGTTGTCCCTAACAACTGTGCTTTTAATATTGTAGTATTGGGCAAACTGTAATTTTTTCTCTGCATAAAAAAAAAGAACCCCAAACCTCTTTTTTTTTTAAACAGAGCTGCTGAGTGCTTAAACACAACGGCTAAACAGCAAAATTTACAGCGTTATGCGGCAACAACCAAACAGGTTCTATGTATTGTGAATACTGCAAAATACTCTGTTTTGATAAAACTATGGTATCTCACACCTACAAGCAAAATTACTATAGTTTTTGATACTTTGGTTTATATAATACTTTGCTATCAAACACAGCCTAAACCATGAAGCCCTCTCACGGGTCAGACATTGAACACATAGTTCTTCTTTTGGACAGTGAAAGAAAATTTTCCTACAGATGTGATTGGTGAGGAATGTTTGTCTTCAGGGAAGGAGCATGAATGATTTACTGCTTCAGATCTGTTGAAAAATTACTCTGTACAAAGAATGCCATTTGAAGCTAGACATGTGTCCTTGAAACAGCACACGTAGTGAAAGTAGTGCCTCTTCTAGGAAGTCAACTCTCAGAGAAGCAGAAATGATTGTGACAACACTCAGTTGGTGTGGAGGTGGTATATATGCAGTTTGCTCACAAACTGCTTCAGCTATCAAACATGGAAGTTTCTCCGAGCAAGATTTGTTTGATGTTGTTATCGATGAAGCTGCACAGGTGGGGTCTTAGACTCTCAATACTAATTGTTCTCTTTAAATCAAGCTAGCTTTATATTTTATCTGAGCTTATTTTGATTTACTCCTATTTAGGCTTCTTTAGCATTGTTCGTTGAAGAGATAGTGGCGGCGCCATGCGCAGCTCAGTGGTCCTTCAGGGAATCGCTCAAGGTGCTCGATGCTGACATCCAACGCACCAACTTTGTTCATGTCCAGTCTCTGCAGGACGTCAGACTACTCGAGGGACATACACAAGGAGTGGGGGGGGGGGGGGGGGGGGGGGTCTGCGTGGAGTTCAACAACAACAGGGGTGAGAATAAGAACCTGATCGCCTTGCATATTTTCATTTTGTTTCTGTCATGTTCAACCATAGCAGCCATGTTTGGTGTTTAGTTTAATGCGGTCTTCAGAGCTAGCTTAGTCGATACTAAAAGTTTCGTGTTATCAAGTGCTTCACCTGTCACTCACCTCGGAGCAGCTCCTTTGTTCAGATGTCTATGCCATGTAAGTAAGTTGGTGTGACCGTCATTTATGGAAAATTTGCAGCAACTTCTGTATCCGCTTACCAGTTTTGTGGTTGGTTCTTACAATGCCTGACCTTCACCACATACATGTAAGTATTAGAGATTTACAAGGTTAATTTTTTCTTTGGAATTTTACATGGCAAGTTCACCACATACATGTAAGTGAACTTCATGAGGTTTTAAACTGTAAAATTAAGTTGCATTTAAATTCTCTTAGATTGACTACCATAGAGCTTTCAAACTCGACTGGAATCATGAGGCTATGCATTGCATGTGTATTGTAGCAAAATGACTACACATAATTCCTTATCAACTAGACGAGTAGATGGAATACACAAACTACTTACCGATTCATAGTTCCTCACACACCAAACAAGAAAACTTGCCAATTTATACATTGAGTGCATGAGCAGACGATCTTTTTGTGCAAAAACAATTATATTTCACTAAACTGCCTCCGGCCAAATGGTTGTGCTAGCTATAATCATTCAACCATGTATTTATAAGCTAAAAATTCATATTTGAGATTGGTCTGGATCAATGATAGACATGTCCAGGCTCCAGATTATTCCATGAAGCATATTATGAGTATTCCTTTGTCTGGTTGATGATTTTGGCTGCAAGTGGTTTTTTTGCATTCAATTTCATCTTGGATGCATTTGGGTCTATGGGTTCTTTTTTCTTTGCCTGAGGTCTCACACAAGTAGCCATCTTTTCTTTCTCCAGTGATCTTGCTACTCAGTTCTGGCAGTGTTTGCAGTGTTGATAGCCTTTTATCTCTTGATAAGTTAGTAACAATTGATAGTTAGTACTTAGTTCTATGGACATTTGAATTGTTATTATTATTTTTGCTTACTACAATATTATAGATTTTGCTCTAGATATTTCAAGACTTGCATGCTGAGCGTCAGTATCCAGCCTGGCACATTATGGTTGGGCCTTCCAACTTCTATTCATCTGCATGTATTAGGAAATTTATGTAAATGGTTTGTTCTTTTGTTTATCAATGTCTTCTGTTCTTACATAAGCGAACATCCTCATGTGTTGGGTTTTCATTTCTGTTTGACATCATTAAATTACAGTCCTACCTACTTTGAAATGGTTCCAGCGTGTGCTTGATGCATTGTTCCCCTTAGTTTTTGGAGGAATATGTGCTATTCGTGGTGCTTCTGGTTGTAAAAAAAACTTTCTTTTGGCGGTCACTTTAATTATGAGGTCATCACCCTACTGCCATGTTGTCATAGCTGCTGAAAAAAGCTCCTTCTATAGCATTTTCTTGGTATCATCTCTATATACCGATACTAAGTTTAAAAATCTCCACAATACTACAATTTTGAAGTTCTGGTTTATGTGGGATGTGGTGAAAGTTGAAATGAGATGGCGAAGGTTCTCATGTATTTCCCCCAATCGACAATGACACTGACCGATGAATGTGAAGAGTGGAACCGCCCAAGCGTGTGGCGAGCTCACCATGGTCTCCTTACTCTAGATTGAGAGCTAAAACAACTACCCCGCCAAAAAAAGAGCTAAAACAACCATCCAATGACCCACTTTGGATACAAGGTACATCAGGGACGTGTTTAGGGGGACGAGGAGGAGCTTGTGATTTCTAGGTTGGCCAAATGGGGAATCATGTAAGGACGGCACACTAGAGTGACCAACAAATCCTGTGTGGAAGACTTGCAGTCCGGAATTTTCTCTAGTTGCAACGCACGGGCATGTGTACTAGTTATAACTAAATAAACGAGTAATGCATAAACTTGTTGTGTCAACTTTTAGTTGTATGTCTCATAGTTCGTCTATGCGAAGATTCCATGTAATTATTTGATGTTTATAATGTTATTTTATTGGTGTCGACTTGTCATGCCATTTGCATTTGGGTTTGGTGCATCCGCTCTTGTGTCATTTGGATGACTAGCACAAATGTTCGTGCATACATCTACAAATACCAAATGACAAAGATGGGGGCATGTCAGCGTCTCCTCGCCTCTCAGTCCGCCATCAACACCCGGTTAATCTCGTTGAATTTGACCTATTTCTTGTTGAATTTGAACTATGTAGTACTAGACTTATTTGCATACTATGTATGGATGATGTGTGCTATTTTCTATCAAAACTTTGATGAATTCGGCCGTGTTTGATGGATTTTATCCGGTTAGTTGAATCCGGGCTTGAAATGTACGCGAATAGTGTTGGATGACCGGCTCCCGTATCCGTGTTCGTGGACTGGTTCTCCATATCCATGGACAGATGCGGTGTCCATTTTGCGAGTCTACGTTGGAGATGCCCTCATTGCCTTTATATTGTTCTACTCCGTAACAACGCACATATGTCCAATTAGATAATCAAGACTTGACTACGCTTGTTATTATGATGTGCATTTTTTTGATTGGAGACGTATGACAAAAGCTAGAAGCCAGGTCGCCCTCCCACGTTGCCGTGAGAATTGGTTGCGGAGTATATTCCAGCGAGATTTGATTATATGAATATGAATATTTGAATTGACAATATATTGCAAATTTTCGACCACATCATGTGTGCCCTGGGTCGAAAAGGGTTAGAAAAAAAACCGATGCATGCAATTAGTTGCTAAACATCATATTTGTCCTCAGTTGCTAGTTGAAACGTGTTAGAAATAAGCCAAGGCATGCTGCATGCAATTAATTGGTAAAGGTAATTTGAGTAAGGCTAGTCATAGTGGGGAGTAATTTAGACTAGTGTCATGCATATGACACTAGTCTAAGTTACTACCTTCATAATGCAAAGTAACATAATAGTAGTATCATAGATTGCTTTATTTATTAGCTCGTAGACTCATCTTGTTTTAGAAAACATTATGTTACAGTAACATATTATATTACCACCTCTTATTAATTACTTGCCACATAAACATAATTTTTTCGAAATGCGCTATGTTACTAGCTAAGTTACTCCCACCATGACTAGCCTAATGTGGCATTCGTGATGAGATGGCATAGCTGTATATGCTCTAAAATAAGTTGATGATGGCTAGCGATTTATATTGTGGTCTGTTTTTTTATTAGAGACGTACAATAGAAGCCCGGTCTAGTTGGCAGGTGCTAGCCCAAGTTGCCAAATTGCTCAAGTATATTAAGCTGGAATCGGCCTCTGGGTCGCGAATCGAATGGTACACGACTTAGTTTTGGAAGATATGCCACCAAAAGAGGGAGATAGTGGCTGATGGTCACAACAAAAAATTAAGTCCTGCTAATTAACCCAAGTTGCCAAGATGCTCTTGTATATTAGGCATCTATGCAGTAGTGGCTGATGATCAGAAAAAAAATTAGTCTTGTTGACTGACTGTTTATTTACTTTTAAGTAGTGCATCCGCGTGTGAAAGAGGGCGTATTGTCGTTGGAGACAATTAGAGAAAGTGCTCATCGAGATGCGCATGCTGGTGGAAGTCGCTTGCTAGTTCCTAGTTGCATGGTCAAACAACTTGCCTATATCAGATGCTCAATGCTTTTTAACGGAAATGATAGACCTATGAAAGAAGCCTACATAAATAATCTTCTAGTCCATGAGAACGTTCTCTCCCACTAAATGCACATCAGTATCAAGTCAAGTCTAGCCTTGAATTCTCGCAAAAAAAGTCTAGCCTTGAACTGGGCTACAATCTTACAAATGTGTGTGTGTCATCTCCTAATTCATAACCCCCCCCCCCCCCCTCCCCCAATCGGGTGGCGACACCGCTCCTCTGATTTCCTCTATAGCCTTGAATCCGTAAAAAACACTATCTGTAACTGTAGAATTGTGACACATTACATTTTGAAATTTTATCAAAAAATAAATACACCTTATATAAAGAAATGAAGGGAGTAACAAATAACTTTTGTTGGTCCTCCGAGCTCCATGCAACAATGGACGTGAATGTGACGCGAAGGCTGCGGTTAACTTGAGTGACGACTAACGATTATCCAGTCGTCGTCTACTGGTGTACCTTGGCCTTGATTTATTCTTTCCTCAAGTGCTGCGTCTTCATTTTTTTTGAAAACGAGGAAAACCCCTGGCCTCCATGAGTCCATGCATGCAGCCATAAGTGTTGCATCTTTATGAGAGCACCGAGCACCAAGTCCACGTTCAGCTCAGAACACTCTATATAGCTAGGTGGCCCCTCGTCCATCGAGCTTCCACCTCCATCATGGCGACGGCGGCTTCGCGTGCACGCAGCAGCATCCTCATTTCCGTTTGCGCTGGGTGCTTCCTCCTCCTCTGCTTGTCGCGTGATGCAGCAGCCTCGCCTCTCTCCTTCAGCTTCGACTTCTCCAACAAATCCACCTTCGGCTCAAGAATCCAGGTCATGGGCGACGCGCTCCAGCAAGACAACCTGGTCGACCTCACGGTCGACACCTCGTACAGGCGTGGCATCCACTATCTCAAGGGGCGGATGTCGTACGTCGACCCTGTGCCCTTCTTTGACGGCGCCACCCACGAGTTGACGAGCTTCGTCACGCAGTTCACCTTCGCGATCAAGCCCATCCAAGGGGAGATAAGGGGGGACGGCATGGCTTTCTTCCTCTCCAGCTTCCCGCCGACAGTGCCGGCCAACTCGACCGGCGGCAACCTTGGCCTCATTGTCCAGGGTGACGGGAACGCCTTGGGCGTAGACCGGTTCGTCGCCATCGTGTTCAAGACGTTCAACAACTCGGACCACATCGGCATCGACATCAACTCTGCCTCGTCCTCCAAAAATGAAACAGCCTTGCCCGACTTCAGCCTGAATGGCTCCATGACGGCGTGCATCACTTTTAATGGCACCACCGGGATGATGGATGCCTCCCTGCAGTTGAATGACAACCGTTCCCTTGGTCCCTTTAAGGTTAGTTATCAACTACCCGATCCCCTGTCCTTGCTCCCGCCGGAGGTGGCGGTGGGGTTTTCTGCAGGCACAGGCGACTACTCCGAGCGCCATCAGATAATGTCCTGGTCCTTCACCACAACTCTTCCTCAACGCAAAGGTATATCTATACTTATAGCTTTAAGTTTCATACAAAGATAACAATCTTCATTTAAAAATACATTATTTTAGCACATTTTTAAATCTCTAAACGTCTTTTCTCGTTATAAAAGGTTTATATATTCATTCATCGAGGAAGAATGTCATTCTTCCAACAATTAACATCTATTCTGTTTCTAACTGTTTTACATACAACAAAGGTCTTTGTTTTCGTGGGTAAAACTTGTATTACTCAATTCATAACAGGATTACAATCAAAGACGTTAAGATCAATGGCTACCCGAGGGCCAGACCCAAGCCTGCATATAGTTTGCCAAAGCATCACTAACTTTATTTTGAAAATGACTAGCATGAGTAATATACTAATTCTACGGAGACTCGTCATGTACTTGATCTCCTGCACCAACGACGGATTCAGCGATCTGTTCGCATCGCTTGCTTGAATCATCTTAACTGCCACAAGAGAGTCATGTCCGGTTCTTTTGGCCGATTCCCTTAGAATCTTGAGAATCGACCCTTGACCCAGTTTCTCTCAGAATCTTGAACCCGTATTTTTATGACAATCCTAACTGTTTACATCCTAACTAGCTAGGATTGTAAAAAAATATGGGTTCAAGATTTTAGAAGAAGCTGAAGGAAGGCCTGATTATCAAGATTCTGGGAGAATAGGCCAAAAGAACTAGGCCTCAATCTCAATTGCCATGGGTAAACCTGTCCGTAGCAGTGCTAACGAGAGACATTCCATACACGCACCCAATTGCTTCCAAATCTTCCCAGCATGAGAAAAGCTGTTTGCAAAAGGAAAAAACTGATCGAACCCTGCCCATCACGCAACACCATACCCAATCCAGCACGTCCATCCTCCGAGAATGAACCATCAGAGTTCAAATTAACCCAACTTTGAGAAGGAAAAACCCAACCGATTGAGTTGATCTGTTGATCTACATTCATGCTCCAATCTATTTGGAATCGGTACGTGCTATTTTGGTTTCTCGTATATAGAGACCAACGCACTAGAAGCTAAAAACACCAAACAAAAACAAGGCCAATTGGTCATGGTGCAAGGTAGACAATCCCCTTTGATAAAACAAAAGTTAGATAATGGAAGAGAGAATTATCTCTGGATCACCCTTTGATCATATTGATGCTATATTTTGATGGTATGCATGTTGCTTTCATTACATAATACTATGTACAAGAGTTCCATGAGTGCTTGATATATTCCTGCACATAGAAAGTACATGATATTCTAATGAAAGTACCTGGTCTTGGATAAGAATAACCATATAATTTAATTAGACTAGGATAATAATTGACGTTGATTCTTCAGTACAATCTCTAATATCATAATTTTCAAAATAATAACATCATTTTGAGAACTACAAATCCACATTTAAGAATTGGAAAATCATATGAGCCCAAGATAAAAGTAGACGCAGTGTATTGTCATTTATATAATTATTGTGTAGAAAGAATACAATCAGATTATGATGTAAATGATATTTTACAAACTTAATTAGTATAATGAATTCAATATAAAATCTAGAAATTCATTTAAAAAATAATCCATAAGCACTTGTTGTTCTCGAAATAGAGTTTCGCCCAGCTTGATAAATAAAGCAACAAAAGAATAAAATACAAGACCGAACGATACAAGATGGTGAGGTAGCTCTCTTATAAAGTCGATCGCATGATAACCAAATCACGTAGAACACACTCGACTACGCTACTAGCAAAGAACACAGGAAGATCTGAGCACACACCCACGCAATGACCTAGCACATCTAAACTACACGACAACGCCGCCAAGAGGGAGAGCAACGCAGAGTGTACATAAAAACCATGACATCTTCAAGAAGAGTGCGACACCAACGGGTGCCGCCGTCGTCAGCGCCGAGGCATGGAACTTTCGCTCGACAAGTCACCTGTGCCACCACGAGGCTGCCAGGATGAACGCAGCAAGGTCAAATCCCCATATCCAGATCCTAGGAGGATAGGGAGCACACCTGAGTCACCGCCACAACACCACCCATCACCCACACAACCCGGAGGGGGAGCCACCACCGCCACAATGATGCCCGCTCAAGAGCAATCATGTGGACCATCATCAAGGGCTGTTGCACCAATATCCCTATCATGAGGCACCATACGCTGCTCACTTCACAAAGCACTCAACCATAGTAGGAAGGGCAGAGGCACACCATCTGCTCCTAGCCGGGTATCAGTCACCGTGTCTGGATAGGTGCCTCCACCATATGAGGCACCCACGCCTGCAGCCCCAGCCAATCCTGGTGGACTAGGGGAGACATGACTCCATGACTGCCGTCGGCGAGCAAATGCCTCGAGCCTTTTCCAAACAAGCTTGCAAGACGCCATGTTCATGGCCACCAGCGCCGATGTGTGCACCGGCACAAGGATATCACGAACACCACCACCAACCACCTTACCCGAGAGGAGAGCAGGAGCACCACTCGCGAGCACATCGTAAGCCATGCCCAACCTCACCTACCTGAAGCACACGCTCTGATCCACCTCGGTCCCCGATCTAGCCCACCCGAGTATGCACCCTAGATCTGAACGTTTCCATCACTACGAACCCCGGAGAAGGAGGCCGCCACCACCAACCTGCGTTGCCTGCAAAACTACAACCGTCGCATCCCACCCACCTAGCCGCGCACCTCCGCCATGCCTAGATGAGGCCCAAACGCCCGAGAAAAGGCAAAGCACCACCACCGCAATCAGCCATTGCCGCTAGAGGGTGAACCAGTAGCCTCTGGCCACAGCCGCCGCGACCGTGCCACCTGTCGGCCAAAGCCGGCCACCGTGACCAGGTGCGTTCCTCCCGTCACGCTGCCCCCGGCTCTGGCCGCGAGTGGCAGTCGTCGAGCGGATCTGGGCGAGAAACACCCCCTCTGTCATAGCTGCCACCATGTGCCCCGCCACCCACCAATCCACCATGTCGCCTGAAGCACAACAAATGCACCGGCACCATCCATGGGACCTGCACGCCACCGCTCAGGTCGCGCCGTGCCGGCCCCTGCATGTGAGGGAACGAGATGGCCCTACTGCCGGTGGCTCCGGTCAGTCTTTGCCTAGCCGAGTCATGTGATGGCATGGGAAGGAAAGGCAGGGGACCGGCGGTGGCAGATTAGGGTTCCCCCGGTCGCTGCAGGGGCCGGGGGGCGATGCGAGAGGGGAGGGGGAAATTGCCTTTGTTCATAAGCACTTATTGTTATAAACAAGGAGATTCAATATGTAAGCCGGCTAATCTTGTTTTCATTTATGACTATCACTCAATAGTATCACAAGTAGTAGTTGCTTCTATCTACAACCTTTCTCCTATAAAGATAAGAGTATAGCTGGATTAGCCAATTAAATTTCTTAATTTATAAATTAATAATTGTAATATTTTAAAGGAACATTGACAATTTGTATTAACATGTTTTCTAAAAAACAGTTATTTTACTATAAATAGGAGTATTACAAAGAACTATTATACATTATTAGGGAAAAGCTTATAGGCAGACGCTTACTAGTAGCGAGGGTTTATACCCCTAGCTACTGCTACTTACTAGTAGCGCGATTTTTTACCCCTCGCTACCGCTAAGTTGATAGTAGTAGCGCGAGTTTTTAACCCTCGCTACTACTAAGCGGTCTCTAGCGTGTCCCCCGAGACATGCCATAGTAGTAGCGAGGGGTATAAACCCGCGCAACTACTAAGTTGATAGTAGTAGCGCGGTTTATACCCCTCGCTACTACTAAGTACAAGGTAGGTGAAGTCGCCATATCCTCGGGCGAATCCCCATCTCCTCCCCAAATCCCTCCTCTCTTCCGCCACTCTCTCCTCTCACTTTTCATACGCTCTCACATGGACCTCTTGCTCATGCACCCATCCTCCTCCGTGGCGCCGAAAGAGGCCGCCACCTCGCGCCACCGGCGTCTAGGAGCTCGCCGGTCTTCCATCGACGTCTAGGAGGCCGCCGCCCCGCGCCACCACACCGGAGCACCTCACCACCGGTGACTAGCTCCGCTACTCCCTCCATCACCTTCCTCTCTCCCTCGGTTTTCCTTTTCTCTCTCTCCCTCTGGTTTGACTCACCCTCCCATGTCCATGCCTGTGCAGGTCGTCGCCATGGACGACCCGGAGCTATCTGGCATGGTCGGGAAGAGGAGCCCCACACCGCGGCCTGGCTCTGCCATAGAAACGGGCCCTCTCAAATAGCCATCGGCGGATCTGGTCTTCCGCTGTCCGTTCATGCCTCCGGCGACGCCAATCGTCGCTAGATCGAACCACTGCTGCCATTGACAACACGCACGGGATCAAGATTTTTTTGTTTTTGAAAGTAATAGCAGTAGCGCGGGGTATAAGACCCGCTACAGATAATTAGCAGTAGCGCTGTCTGCAACGCACGCTACAGCTAACCATGTATAGCAGTAGCGTGTGTCAACACGCGCTACTGCTACAAGTTAGTTGTGGCGCCGTATCAGTAGCGCGGGCACCCGCGCTACTGATACACCCAAAACCCGCGCTGCTGCTAGGCTTTTCCCTAATAGTGATAGTTGAGTTTTGACACTTTATTAAAATAAAACATCATACATTTAGAAGATACATATCTAAATATGAATAAGTTGTCAAGAAAAAACGACTATGGAATGATTACTCAAGATGTCATATATGTATAACTATGTGATGTTTATGCTCCGAATAGCATATGAGCCGTTCTGTTTGACTTATTTAATCTAAATATGGATAACTTCACATTCAATTAAGAAGTTCAGACTTTTCCTATGGATTTGGAACATAGTACTCCCTCCGTTCTAAAATAGATGACTCAATTTTATATTAACTTTAGTATAATGTTAGTATAAAGTTGAGTCATCTATTTTGGAACGGAGGGAGTATATGGGAGTACATGGGAGTTTATTAGTCTATATAGCTCCTACCTGTAGGCTTGTGCAAGTAATTTATAGGTCTACAAGGACTATAAAAGACTGTTATTTTTCCTTTGCCCAAGCAGGGGTATAAGATTAGGCGGAACTTTGTTTTTGGCCCTCTTGGGCTATCTTGTCACACACTTGATGCAAACTGAATTCTGGTGATTATTGCTGCTTGCAGGGCAAACTAGGAAGGCAACAAGGAATGCACTGCTGATTATTGCTGCTTGCAGCATCGTTTTGGTGGCTGGGATCATCGTTCTCCTCCGGCGTCGTTGCCTCTTCCCTGACAGGCAAAGCATACAGCTTGGCAGCTTGGGGCCAAGGCAATTTTCACCGAGGCAGCTCAAGCGTGCGACCAACAACTTTTCACATCTGTTGGGTAAAGGTGCATTTGGTCTTGTCTACAAGGTAATCATAACATGTATACCTTGCCAGCCAGTACTTAACCTTCACAATAATAACCATGATGGCTTGTGTTGTTTCATTCATTAGGGGACCTTGGAAGACAAGGAGGTGGCTGTAAAGAAACTAAGTCGCCGCATGGTTGGAGTCGGAGCGACCGACTTTGGTAACGAAGCCAGGCTCCTCATGGCGATTAAGCATAAGAATCTGGTGAAGCTGTTGGGGTATTGCAACAGAGGCGAGAACAGGTTGCTTTGTTTGGAGTATCTCTCCGGTGGAAGCCTCGACAAGCTAATCTATGGTATGATGGATCGCGTGATTGAAGTCTTTACAATGATTCGCCATGCATCATACATAGTCAAATCCATTCATAGGAAAAGTAATTGGTAGCCACCAAATTGGCTGAGATAAATACTCCAATCAAATAGTACAAAACTGGAAATTTTAAAGCCCAAATGCATATTCTTAGGCCTTGTTCGGTAATCACCCACTCCTGAAATCTGCGGTGTGGGCAAACTGCAACTCCGCCAAAGTTGTGGAACGGAGCGACACCGAACATTGCCTTAAGCTTAATATAGGGAGCTTACGCTATGGACCCTTACGCTCTGTGGCTGAGCATTAGCAAAAGAAAACCATAGAAACAAACTGTTAATAGCGTCACGGAGAAACGCTTTATATAGGGACTGCCTGTAGCTACCTCAGGTGCCTGGAAAAAAGATCTGCATCAGTCAATTTTCTTGGACGTCCGATCGACATCCAACGGGCATCGTGCCTTCTTCTTCCTCCCACACACCCCTGCCCTGCCCTGCCCTAGCCGCTTGCTACTACCCTACCCTCCCCTCAACCTCCCCCATCGATGTGTTTGCCACCGCCGTGGCCATCCCTCTAAGCCCCCTATCTCCGACAACGGTGAGGACTACTCTTCCCCTCCCCCACCTCCCGCCCAACAGCACTGGTCAACCCACTTCCCTACCTCCGCTTGGGACGCTGCCACTCGCAGCGTCGTCACCGTCTCCGGCGTGGTCCTAGCTCAGCCTGGTTGAGATCGATCTTCGTCGCTATTGCTCCTCACGTCATCCCCATCTCCGGTCTCGTCCCAAAATCGACTAGGGTGAGCCATTTTTTCAGGCACCTGAGAAATAGCAAACACGCTTAATATAATACTAGCAAAAGAGCGTGTGCGTTGCAACAGACGAAAAAATAACAGATGCCCATAGCCAATAACCGCGAGTCAAGACCCCAATAATTCCATGTTATTTATTCGAACACGGCATCCCATTTGTGTTGCCACTCCTTCTCCCACCTCCGCCAACGATGGCCTCAGTGCTCACACAATCACAACACGTTTGAATGTGGTCAATCCTAAAGCGTCTCTCTTGGCATAAGATGAGAAATCTGTTTTCCTTTTTCCCGTGTAAGGTTTTTCTGACGCGTACATGTGTTGTTACAGATTATTCCTTCCATATCCAATCTAATTTTACTAAGGTGCTCATTTTGAATCCAGATCTACACTGACACAAAATGAGAGGTATATCGTGCACCATTGATTAAGACAACGCCTTAAATAACATTTTTTAAATGGTGAACAGGTAAAATAACATCAATTCAGATTCTATAAAAAATCAATTTCATGTATAATATGTTAAAATCAGAGTTATGGTTTGAAAGATATGACTATTTTAAAAATCATATGATATTTACTGCGGGTTAATTAAACCAAATATCAAGGTGTTTTCCGCAAATAGTGAACATATTTTCTGGAGTCACTTAAACCCGGACTGCGAATTGATTTGGGGAAATTGTAGAGGGGGGGAGGGGGGGGGGGGGTGGGGGTTAGCAAACAGCAAAACATTATCTCTAAAATCACTTAAACCAGGACTACGGGTAGATTTTAATAAAGAGTGGGGGATTTTATGCAGAAAGGCACGATGATGGACCGAAAAAAACATTCCATACTTTATTAGTATGTATAGGTATAAATTGTAAATGACCTATTGTTTTACCATCTATTTGTTGAAAGATACCAAAGTATGCACCACGTTTTAAAGACATGAAACAAGAGTTACCATTTGTGCCACATTTTAACCTTTTCTCTAGACTCTAGCCACGGAAGCTAAAACTGTGGATACTTACTAGACCCGAGTCAAACAGGTTAATGGCACGTCTCCTCATTATTTGACCATTCTTTAAATAAAAAATTGATGCTGCAGTTCAAGTATATAGAAACAGTGGTTATATGATGTTGCGCATCTCTTTCTAAAAACCATTTGTCTAAAAACTGATGATAATATTCCCGGCATCTGCTTGATTGATGCACACAATTATAGAGTATTGATTACTTAACAATACCGTGCAAAGTCAAGTATTGACGCCCAACGAATTGTCTTGCACAAAAGTAGATAAACCCGAGACCATCAGTATAAGAATCTTCACAATCCTACCACAAATTAACACTATGACACATGTGTTAAAAAAACACTATGACATGTGACTGGACAACGAAAAAACCGCTATTCCTAGATAAGATCGTGAGTTTTGACCAACAATGCACACATATTTATCGTCAAATCCTTAACTGTCAACAACCTCTCTACCAGTTGATGACTCATTGCTAGCCGGATTGAGAAGATGAGAGCCCGAGGACCACCCACATTGCAAAAGAAAATGTGGGAAGCAGGTGAGGACCTCGACGTCTTGCTTTCGTGCTCTACCACACCTCCATTTGACCCCAGTTGATGGAGAGTGAGAGATAATTATGTCATGAGGAAATGCCAGCGACATCGAGCGCTCCCCCCCCCCCCCCACCAAAAAAAACATGCAACCATGGCCTGCAGCGACCACACCGTATGTGGTCGGCCGGTGTCGTCAGTCCAGTTGCGAAGGTGGTTTGAGCCCGGCAAGGAAGTCTCACTGTGACATAGGCCAGCGGCGGCTAGGAGGCACCGAGTGGCATTCATAAATATCAGGATGCTGCTAGGTGCAGACCGACTGGCCCAAATTTTAGTAGCTCAGCGCGGACCCATCGGATTTGAGCCTCCCAGCTGTTGGATTTGCTTCTCAGGCCCTTTCTTCTACCTCATGCTCGAGTGACCGCGTATAGAAAAAAACCATGCTGAGCTGCTCACCATGTGTTGCACGCCTCCTCTATCAGGTGCTCCTTCGCGAGACGCTTCGGACGCGTTTGTTGGTGTCGTCGGCCCCAGCAGCACCACGTGTAGCGCCCCCTCTCGCTTGTGACCATCAATTGCAACACGGGGGTTCATTGTTCATGCTTGCACACCAGGCCATCTTAGCACCCCTGCCAGTCCTGCTAATGTAGCCACCGCCGCCCCGCCATTCCAGGAAGTCTCCGCTCCATCCTCATCCTCGCCGTCGAAACCCCGCCTCTGTCGGCAATTGCAACTTTTCTCCTCGATTTCTGCAAACTATTGCCATCATTGATCACCATGAAAAATGGTCATAGCAAATTTGGTCGCCGGTCGTAGTGAAAGCCGACGACCGTTGCAGCAAATGTTCATTGCCTCCTTCATGGGTTGCAGCTTCACCATGAAATGGTTGTAGGAAATTTCCTCACTAGTCATAGCAAACGCCGGCGACAGTTGCAACAAAATTTGTGGCTGCCGTTGTCGCCGGTTGTAGCTTGCCATGTAGGTCACAACATTTTGCGTCGCTGATTGTAGCAATCGACCCTACTGATTCCAACATTTTGGCTGCTGGTTGCAGCATCCTATCGTTGTCGTGGTTGTCGACAGTCGTAGCAGCGGTTGTCACCAGTTCTAGCAAATTGCGTCACCCATTGTTGAGGAAATCGTTAACTGGTAGCTGCTCGGTCGGCTGGTGAGTAGGGGATTAATAGGCTAATCGGAAAGTTAATCGGCCATTTAATCAATTAATCGGATGATTTATCGGGTAATCGGCTACTCGGGGACCCTATGAGTAGGGATTAATTGGCAAGTTAACTGGTTAGTCGGATGAATTCTTGAACAGGGGCGTCACCTATTGTAGCAAACAACATCACCAGCCCCAGCTGTCGATCTCGCATTCCAGCAGTTGACGTTGCCGGTTCTAGCAATTGGCATCACCGGTTCTAGCACACACCCTCGTCGGTTGTAACTTGCGGCCACAAATGTTGTAGCTCGAAGCCCGTGGTCTCCCCCCTACCTGTGAGCTCGCAGACCATGGCCACAGAATGCAGCACACAATCACAAGGGTTCCAGCAACAATGCACATCGGGTGCAGCATTCGTGGACGGCCTACAACTCCACACCGTGTCCCCGCGATGGGGGAGGAGGCGTCCCTGCGATATGGGAGGAGGAAGAGGTGGCGAGCATGCCTCCATGTTGAGCACGTCCATCTTACTCGGGCTCATGGCTTCTCCTGGGGAGCCCGCGCCTTACCATCCTTGTGCGCTAACGGGGGAAGAGGGAGATTTGTGGGCAACGCGGAGCCATTGTCATCGGCGGTAGAAGGGGATGCGGTGGCTAGAGCATCGCAGTGAGATAAGAGATGAGGCGAGAGGAAAAAAGAAAGAGGTGTGGCTGCACATCGTCTTTAGGAGGAAGAAGATAAGGATGGAGTGGGAAGAGGAGGACGGTGCATGGGACCACAGGGCCATGTGGTGTGGGTGCGTGTGACGGAGACACAAGGGACCGGCCGTAAACTTAGCGGTCGTCCGGCAGGAATCATTTTCCTAAGTTTTGACACTCCAGTATATGTCACAAATATGTTTACAATACAGTGTAGACCGGTGTTGAACTTAATATTTTGGGTTCGGATTTACTCCTCTATGTCGCACCTAGCCGAAGTCCTAAAACCTATAAGGGAGGATAAATTTTACTCCCTCGCTGAAAAAACCCTCCAACCCGCCTAGATATACTTGGCGCTTGCACGACCAAGTAAAACTAGTGCACCTCTTTCTCCCGCTCTCGCACCTCCGCCACTCCCGCAGCAGCCACCACGCATCGCCGTCGCCACCGATGACCGGCCATCCCGCCGGAATGGGTAGCCAAGACCCTTCCATTACCCCACCGGCCACTGCCGCCAGAAACCACCCATGCGCTGAAAAAAAAGGTTGGGGATGAAAACAGTCCAACGGCCACAAGCACCGGCTCCAACCGCGGCAAAGGCCGTCGGGTTGCGACTTCCTCTCCAATGACGGTCGACTGCCCTCCCACCACTCCCCCAGAATGAAGAGAGCTCAAAAACCGAGTGGCGACGGTGGTGGCCCTCACGGAGTAGGCCGGGAATAATAATAATAAGAAGACCGCTGAGACACCCATCCACATCTAGTGCCTCGTGTGGCGTCTCCGGTGACCCCTACGACCACTGCTCCGGCACGGTCGGTGGTCACAGCCAGCAAGAAGGGTCGCATCTTTCAAGTGCTCGAATAAAGGCTAACAAGGTAAAGAAAACCATCTTTCACATTTCGACCAACGAATTTTAGATGGTGATTGTTGGTGGTCGATGGTGATGGAGTTTGTTCGCTTTGTTGTCATAGTGTGGAGATTAACACAACCACATTCTTGGCATCTTTGGAGTCCTCGACTATGATGGGGCTAGATGATCTCAATAATGACTCAATTTGGGATCATTCGGAGGTGGCCGAAGAGATGGAAGAAGAGAAGGAGGCCGATGAGGAGGAGGCCGATGGGTATGCAGTTGAGGAGGTGGCAGAAGCAAGCACGAGGTCATCAAGGTCACGCACCGCCAACTACAATCAAGTCGAAGATGTTGCTCTATGCTATGTTTGGATGAACATCTCCATGGGTGCAACTGTTGTAACGGATCAAACCAAGGCTATGTTTTGGGAGAGAATTGTGGATTACTACAACAACTCTGTGGAGGTGCAATCTAGCCATTCGTAAGGTTCTCTTGGGCATCGTTGGGGCACCATTCACGACCAATGCAACCAATGGTCTGGTTGCATCAATCAAGTGAATCATGCACCCTCGAGCGGTGTGCAAGTGGCGGAGTATGGCCCCTACATGCAAGAACTATTCAAGCATAGGAACACCAACTTCGGCCACAAGCCTTTCACGTTGCATCATTGCTACAAAGAGCTATGCAAGAATGAGAAGTGGATCGAAAGAGCTGCGGAGACCACCCCAAAGAAATCAAGGTTGAGCATATCCATTGAGGAGGACAATGAGGTGGATGAAGAGGCCAACAAAAGACTGGAATATAACAAAATTGCAAAAGAGAGAAAGAAGAGAAATGTGATGGCACATACAAATAAGAACTTGTGGCCATGATTGAGGCCAATAAGGTGTTGGCAGCCGAACACAAAGAAGAGAACATGGCGAGGTGGAATGAGCTCAAGATGTTGGAGGATGAGAAATGGATGTCAAGTTGGCGGCCGAAGACAGAAAGTTGAAGGCGAAAGAGCATAGACTTACACTTGAGAAGGAGAGAATTCGTGATGGCAGGAAAGAAGAAGATCGTGCTATCATGTTCATGAATCCAACCACAATGGATGAAACCACAGGAAATTATTGAGAGCTCACTCGTGTGGAGATCTTGACCCTAACGGAACGCTCTCGTCGGATTGGTGTGGGCGAGAGGATAGTGGTGGTGATGATTTCTTCGGCGAGGACTTCATTTGAGTTCATGCATGCCATTGGTTGGCTCAATCCTCAACATACACATGTTATGTTGTGGTGGTTTTGGATGAAACTTTGTGTTTTAAGTTATGCGTTTTGGATGAACTATGCATGTTTTAATTTGAAAATCACGATAATGAAACTATATGTTTGAATGGTTATGTTATGCGTGTTTTAATTTGAATGTTTTTATTATATATATATATATATATATATATATATATATATATATATATATATCTCGTGAAGTGTTTGAAGTTCATGGAGTTAGAACACAATTTGTTTTTACTCCACTAAGTGCAAGGGATTAGCTAGGTGTGGCCACCTATAGAGAAGATAAAGTTTACTCCTCTAACTCTACTCAGCCGGATCCTCTCTATTTTTGAAGGATCGGTTAGAGTTAGCCTTAGTTTCATGTACCTATAGCTTCACTAAAACCCATGCTGACGGCGTTCTGGAATGACTGTGTCAAGCTAAGACGCCCGGAGGAGGAGGACTTGACTGGTGCGCACGATACCAAGTAGTACAAGGAATATGTTCGGGCTTGCAATATCTTCATCATGAATTGGACCCTGAACAGAGGATCGTGCACATGGATCTAAAGGCGAGCAACGTGCTGATCAGCCGTAACGAGCGCGGAGACATCACCAATGTAAAAATCGCGGATTTCGGCCTGTCAAAGCTCTTCAGAGCGGACCTTACACACTCCTACACTGAACTGGTCATTGGTCTAAAGTAAGTATATACTGTATATGGTAGCAAGATAATAATAATCTCCACACACTCTGGCTATAGTGCTAACTATTTATTTATCCGTTGATGGATGATGCAGGGCGTACATGCCCCCGGAATACCTTAGCAGGGGCAGGATCTCAGCCAAGGTGGACATATATTGTTTCGGCGTTCTTATTCTGGAGATAGTCACTGGCGACTGCGCCAACGTGAATGATTCCTCGGTCGAATTCATCGACCGGGTAAGCGCTGGCCGGCGATCGAGTTGTGAGTTTCAGAGTTTGTGCTCGTCGATCGTAGGAATACAGTAGATGACTTGTGACAAGCTCATGTGCAGGTGCGCAGGGAGTGGGGCAACGGAGACGTGAGAAGGATCACGGTGGAAAGCTGCTCCGACGACTGCATTCCACAAGCTCGCAACTGCATCGATATAGCGCTGGATTGCATCCAGGAAGACCCCGACCGCAGGCCGGACGCGACAGAGATAGGCCAGCGGCTCTCGCTTTCTCGTACCTGCGGCACAGTCCATGCGATGCAAGCTATAAGCATCGACCGAACTCAAATATAATAATGTTAAAAACGCTCTTATATTATGAAACGAAGGAAGTATTTCTCTCGCATACTTCCTCTGTTTCAATGCATGCATGAGACGTCCTATATATAAGAGCGCCAGGATGTCCTGTAAATTTATACGGAGGTACCTAGTAATATGTAGGTGTTAGCACGAGCTCATATCCGCATGAACAGTAATATGTAAAAAACTGTTTTTTTTCACAATGAACATGCCTTGTGTTCCACTTCTAACTGCTTGCCAATTTTCACGAAGGTACAATGTGTGTGGTGGTCTAGAGAAAAAAAAGAATCGGATGCACAAAGAAAGGCGTTTTAGAGCACTTGTTTTTATACCACACACGTCTTTTGTCAGTGAAAACTTGCTTATAGTTAGAACACGCGTTATGTTCATTGTCAAAAAATCCGAAATTTTATTTCATCTACTACTTTTTACTGTCCATGCCATAGCACATAAGCTTGAGCTTCAAAATGCCTCCTCCTGATATATATATTTTTTTCTTCTCCTTTTACATGATTGACTCAGAGCTTAAGAAGGCGGATGATGTCCATGTTGATGTTGACTGATCCCTTGCAGTCCGACTGCGTACATAAATTTTATTTTGTTTTTTTCTCTGGTTCGGGGTCCAACATGTATCATATCGCTTGATGCCGAGTAAATTGCAAATTACCAATATATTTGTGGACTCTAAATCAATAAACTACCAACCACATTTAGTTTTTTATCTTGCAAAAGTCCGTCATTAATTTTTTTGGAAAAACTTCCAATCTATTAATTTTCAATTATGATAGTACAACGAACATTAGAAATAATAAAAATTACATCCAGAACCGTAGACCACCTATCGACGACTCCAAGCATTAAAGCGAGCCGAAGGAACGCTGCTGTCATCGCCCCTTCCTCGCCGGAACTGAGCAAAACTTGTTGTAGTACACAGTCGGAAAGTCATTGTGCTAAGGCCCCATAGGACCAGCGCAAAAGGATAGCAACGGCCACCGACAAAGAGTAGTGTACATCAGAAGAATCCAACCTGAAGACATAAGAACATATATGAACGACCATCAGAGCCGAACAAATTCACGGAAGACAAATTTACCGGAGACACAACTCCACATGTCCACTGACGATGCTAGAAGCACCACTAGAATGGGGCCTATGAGGAGAGAACCTTATTCCATCTCCAGGGAGGCACCGCTGCTACCTCTTAAGCATGCGTTGGTTTTCCCTTGAAGAGGAAAGATGATGCATCAAAGTAGCGTAAGTATTTCCCTCAGTTTTTGAGAACCAAGATATCAATCCAGTAGGAGATTACACGCAAGTCGCCTAGTACCTGCACAAACAAACAAGAACCTCGCAACCAACGCGATAAAGGGGTTGTCAATCCCTTCACGGTCACTTACGAAAGTGAGATCTGATAGAGATAATAAGATAAATATTTTTGTTCTATAGATTGAAAAGTAAAGATTGTAAAATAAACGGCGACAAAAATAGCTAATTGACGGGAAAATAATATGATGTAAAGTAGACTCGGTGGCCATAGGTTTTACTAGTGGCTTCTCTCAAAATAGCATATATTATGACGGGTGAACAAATTACTGCTGAGCAATTGATAGAAAATCGCATAGTTATGAGAATATCTAGGCATGATCATGAACATAGGCATCACGGCCGTGTCAAGTAGACCAAAACGATTCTGCATCTACTACTATTACTCCACACATCGATCGCTATCCAGTATGCATCTAGAGTATTAAGTTCAGAAGAACAGAATAACGCATTAGGCAAGATGGCATGATGTAGAGGGATAAACTCAAGCAATATGATATAAACTTCATCTTTTTATCCTCGACGGCAATAATACAATACGTGCCTTGCTGCCCCTGCTGTCACTGAAAAAGGACACCACAAGATTGAACCCAAAACTAAGCACTTCTCCCATTGCAAGAAATATCAATCTAGTAGGCCAAACCAAACTGATAATTCGAATAGACTTCCAAATATATCAAATCATGCATATAAGAACTCAGAGAAGAACCAAATATTATTCATAGATAATCTTAATCATAAACCCATAATTCATCGGATCTCGGCAAACACACCGCAAAAAGAATTACATCGAATAGATCTCCAAGAACATCGAGGAGAACTTTGTATTGAGATCCAAAGAAAGAGAAGAAGTCATCTAGCTAATAACTATGGATACGAAAGTCTGTGGTAAACTACTCACACATCATCGGAGAGGCTATGGTGTTGATGTAGAAGCCCTTCGTGATCGAATCCCCCTCCGGCAGATCGCCGGAAAAAGTCCCCAGATGGGATCTCACGGGTATAGAAGGTTGCGGCGGTGGAAAAGTGGTTTCGTGGCTCCCCTGGATGTTTTCAGGGTATAAGAGTATATATAGGCGAAAGAAGTAGGTCAGTGGAGCTGCGAGGGGCCCACGAGGGTGGGGCGCGCCTGGCCTACCTCGTGGCCGCCTCGTTGCTTCCTTGACCTTCACTCCAAGTCTCCTGGATTGCGTTTGTTTCAAAAAAGATCTTCGCGAAGGTTTCATTTCGTTTGGATTCCGTTTGATATTCTTTTTCTGCGAAACATTGAAATAGGCAAAAAAACAGCAATTTGCACTAGGCCTTTGGTTAATAGGTTAGTCCCAAAATAATATAAAAATGCATAATAAAGCCCATTAAACATCCAAACAGATAATATAATAACATGGAACAATAAAAAATTATAGATACATTGGAGACGTATCAACCGCCATCTCGTCTTCTTGAGGAGGATACAAACCCTAACAGAAGTCCAACAAGATCTAAAAACGGAGCCCCCTACCGGCAAGGGCCGGGATCCACTCCGCTCACATGGCCCTAAGGCCACCGTAGATTGTGCTGACAGTTTGCCAAAAACACTAAATGAGCATTGACACTATTTTGATGGATGGGGCACGTTGTAAGTGCTAACATGACCCAAAAAAACTTGACACCGGTCGACAGCATCACGGGAGCTCAGCCAGACCTCGCCGGAGATAGCCCAACCCTTGCCCGAGCTCGCCCCAAGCCGCCTCGTCCCAAGCCGCCTCGTCACAACCCGCTAGTGAGCTCCTCTGACCTCCTATCTGTTAAATGGAAGGCTGCAGAAGAATGCAATTTGGGTGAATGGATGCATGTGAACGTGCTAATAGTCAATGAATGTAGTTGCTTGATGTGCACACAATGGGTATTTTTGCTAGATGACCTCTTTATCTTTATCTGAACTAGCAAAGTAGCCCGCTCGATGCGCGGGCTAGAATTTTATACATATATATTATATATATTTATACATATATATTATCCATTTATGAGTTGATATTTGAAGATATAAAAATAAGCCAAGAATCCATTTGTGAGTTGATATTTGAAGATACAAAATTAAGCCAGCTAACCAAACTATAGCAGACCAAGCTACAAATAATCACAAATTTAACTAGCATCAACTTTGGTAGCTCTTTACTGCCAGAACAAAAAAAATTGAATCAAGCACAGAAAGAGCATCCTTTCATATTCTGGTACATATTAATTTGTCTCGATATTTTTGTAGTTCTCCAATCAACATTGCTAAACTATTGAAAAGGAATTGAAATAGAGAATACATTTGTTAAGTTAGGGAGCAAACATGGTTTTCTATAATTGTGTTGGTGGTTAATTTTTCCAACTTATGTCAATCATGTATGATCTATGGGGTTGGTTTATTACTTTATCAAATCAATGGTGCGCCATTTTTTTCGTTGTTGTGGTGTTGGGCAATACAAGTTGGTGGTCACTATTTTAAATCTCTGACCACTAATTATATGTGAAAAGAATTTAGTTAGGTCAATCAAAAATTATGTTGATGTATTCATCTTGCAAAATTCTTTAAATGTCATATTTTATGCCTTGCAAATTGTGTACATTGACGTCTACACCTTTTCCCCTAGAATTTCAATTAATTTGGAACAAAGGGAGTATATGGTTGGCAAAACTTTAATAGAAGGGAAATAAATAATAGGCTAATGCACATCCTTCTACACAATATTGCGAGGTGTACTGAATCTAGATAGACAAATATTACATGCAAAATTAAATCATAGATGGAAAATTTACAGCGCATCAATGTCAAAGTTGCCAACTCAAACACGAAAATTTGTTTCTGGTCGTGGGAACAGATGAGGCCGGAATCACAGCCTTTGGTCGTCCTCGGGATCCACGTGTATTTTCATATTATAGAGCGTATGCGCCTACCATATTTGATGATGGGTCCCGTGCATTTGATGATGGATCCACTCAAACACCACTATTTCACACTGTTGAGTATATTGATTATAAGGAAATATGAGATAGACTAGGATCGGTCATGTCTTGTCTTGTATTTTAAATTGATCATTGTACTTCTATATATATTCCCACGAGGTTCAAGCAATACAACAAATCAAATAAACTATTCAAACAAATTTCTCTTTCCCTTTTAACATGGTATTAGTTTCCGGGTTCTAAACCCTAGCCGCCGCCGCCGCTTCCGCATCCGCGCACCGCCCCCGGGGCGGTCGGCCTCCATGACCACCGCCGGGGGCCGCGTCGCCCGTACGTAGGGTTCGTCCGCCGGCCGTGTTGACTGTCTGCCCTAGAGAGTCTTTTTCCCGAGCCCTTACTCCGGGTTTTTTCGCTCTCTCGCTGGTCATTTTGATCGGCGTTTTTCTTTTTGGTTTTTCGATCTATGCTTGATCGGTTTGCGCGCCCGCCGCCACCGTCGACCCCCGTGTGCCTCTACTCCGGTACCGGCGCGACCGGCCGGCCTCTTCATCGCCCTGGTGGCCTCGCGCGACAGGCGGCACCTAACGGCCGTCGTCCGCACGTCTGCCTGCCCATCGCCCCGACCCGGCGGCCTCGCGCGACAGGCGGTTCCTCACGGCCGTCATCGGCGCGTGGCCTGCTCGTCGATCTACGCCGGCCATCATCATCCTGTCCTCGAGTTCAGCGCGCCCCTCCGTCGATCGAGCAACAGGCTGCCACTGCATCGCCCCGTCGGGCCGCAGCACTGCCGCCCCGTGGTTCCCCCTGTGGCAGCACCGACCCGTGCCGCATCTGCGTCGCCCCTTCGGGCCATAGTGCCACGACACGTGATCCCCGCCGCCGCCCTGAGGCCGTCCCCGTGGTTGCACCACCTCGCGCGCTGCCGCTTCGTCGCCCCTTAGGGCCGTAGTGTCGCGGCTCGCGGTCAACCGGCGCATCGAGGCCGTCCACTCCAGGCCGTCCTCGAGGCTGCACCAACCCTCGTTCTACCGCTGCGTCGCCCCGTCGGGCCGTAGCGAGCGTGGCACGCCATCCCTGCAATCGCCTTGAGCTCTTCCCCGCCGTCGCCCCGACCTGCCCGCCGCCGTTGCTGAAAGCTCATGGATGTCGCCAAGAGGGGGGGGGGGGGTGAATAGGCGTTTTGAAAATAATTACGGTTTAGGCTTGAACAAATGCGGAATAAACCTAGCGGTTAATTTGACAAGCAGAAAACCTACAACAACTAGGCTCACCTATGTGCACCAACAACTTATGCTAAGCAAGATAAACTACTAGGTGATAGCAAGATATATGACAAGAACCAATATGGCTATCACAAATTAAAGTGCATAAGTACAAAGCTCGGGTAAGAGATAACCGAGGCACGCGGAGACGATGATGTATCCCGAAGTTCACACCCTTGCGGATGCTAATCTCCGTTTGGAGCGGTGTGGAGACACAATGCTCCCCAAGAAGCCACTAGTGTCGTGGTTCTAAGACTGACAGTAGAATAGGGGGTAGGAATAGAGGCAAGATCCTAGCTATGGAGGAGTTGTACACACGAGTTTTACGAGTTCAGGCCCTTCTCGGAGGAAGTAACAGCCCTACGTCTCGGAGCCCGAAGGTGGTCGACTGGATATATGCGTGTGAATTACAGAAAGTGTGAACCCTTGTCCCAGAGGAGGGGGTGGCTTATATAGAGTACGCCAGGACCCCAGCCCCCCTCTGTTACACAAGGTTCAATGCTCATAAAGGAGGGGCGTTACTGGTAACGTCTACAGTAAAGTGTTGTAAATGCCCATAAAGCTATGGTTTAAGTCCTGACCGTTGCAGAGTGGAGAGTTTCTCATCTTCTGGTGGTCGAGTGTCTTCAAGGTGGTCGAGTGAGAACATCTTCACGGTCGAGTGGATGATGGTTTCTCTTCGACTGCTTCTGATTCTTTGTAGAGATGTCCTTGGGGAGGGTATGTTGGATAGATCCATGACCCTACCCTAAGTACAAAACTTCATCATTAGCCCCCGAATGGATCAGGGTTTGAGTGAGGAAGGAGTTGGGAACACTTCCGACCCATTCTTTGTGCTATGAGTATATCTTGTTCTGGAACAATGAGTTGAGGTGACGACGTCGACTCCTTTCTCAGTCGCCTTGGTCCATTCTTGGTTTTTGTCGAGTGAGTTTTCACGGTAGAATTCCGAATGATGATGTAGAGGATGTTTGTCTTCAGTCTGACAGGTTGCTCTGCTCTCCGCGGATTTTGCGGGATTCGAATTTTGGGAAGTGCGCTAGACGGACGGAACCGAGGTTATCGAGACGGATTAGGCAAGTCTCCTTGATCCCCGTGCCACCTTTTTCGCCACGTACTGCGCGCGACTGTTGCGGGATTTGTTTAGATCATCTGGGTCCACCAGTCAGTCACTCGAGGGACGACCTTATAAAAGGACTCGGACCAGGCCTCTGCCCCGTGCGCTCCCATTCTCTCTTCTTCTCCCGATCTCTCTGCCACGCTCGCTTCCGCCCTCGTCGCCGGACTCTCGCTCGAGCTCGACCCGTCGCCATGGGGAAAGAGAAGACGGTGGCGCTAGAGCGCGCGAAGAAGGCAACCGCGAAGGCGAAGGGCAAGCGGACCAGCTGGGGCGGATCCTCGTCGAGATCCGGCCTGCCGCCGGGCTGGATCCAGGGCGACTGGATCCACTCGACAATCACCCAGGACGACCTCGACGACCTGGTGGAGGGGGGACTGACCCCCCACAAGTCGGCACGGCTCCCGGGGAACGAAACCGAGCCACAGCCAAGGGAGGGTGAGTGCGTTCTCCTCGACACCCACGTAGATCGCGGATTCTCACTGCCTCCCCATCCTTTCTTCCGGGGTTTTTTGAATTTCTTTGGGGCTCAACTTCACCATTTCACTCCAAACACCATAGTCTATCTGGCTGCTTTTGTGTCGATGTGTGAAAATTTCTTGGGCTGTCGACCGCACTGGGGTCTTTTCAAACACATCTTCACCTGCCGCTCCCAGTCGGTCAAAAAGGCCAATCCGAGTGACGGGAGGACACAAGTGATCCAGATGTGCGGGGGTTTGGGGATCCAGATGAGGAGCAACAGTACCTTCCCATCCATGATCCTTCCCGACTCGGTCTGGGGCTGGCAGTCGACTTGGTTCTACTGCAAGGATCAGCCGACCCCGGGTCAGTCGTCTGGACTTCCTCCATTTTCCTTGGCTCGAGTGGAGAAGCCCGCCCCCCTGAAGGTAGTTCCAGAAGAGAAGGCGCAGGTCAAGGTGCTGTTCGAGCGGGCCGTCCAACTCGTCCACGACGGGGTGACCAGAATGGACCTGCTGGAGGTCTTTCTCGATCGACGCATCCAACCGCTTCAGGCGCGTGATCATCCGATGTGGATGTACTCTGGGCTCGAGGATTCCACTCGGATCCACCCGGAGGATGTCAGCGAAGATACCTTGGAGAAGTGGTTGATGGGGATCACCAGCAACAAAGACAACCCTCGGGGGTCTAGGAGGGTGATTCCATTCGACAACTCGCACCAGCCGGAGCAGGTATAATTCTGTTTTATCAAGTATCATTTCGATTCACCGTGTGACATCTTTTTTATGGTCGACTGAATTTCCTTTGATCGTTGTCCTTTCAGGCCCTCATCGACATGGACTCAATGCCCAACGGAGTGCAGGAACAAGACGTCGAGGAAGAAGCGAGCGGGGGCGAGAGCGGTGAGGGGCACTCGGATGCCGAGGAGGTCGAGGAGAGTGACACATCGACTGATGATGAAGAAGTCAACTCACCTCCTCGCAGGGAGAGGAGATCCAAACATGCTCATGACCCGGCGATCGCTCCGGGCTTGGTGGCCGCGCCGATTGGATAGTCTTCGAAGCGTCCCAGGACGTCTTCCCCAACGCCAACTGAGAAGGCTCCAAAGCAGTCCAAAGTTGTGCCACCTCCAGCACCGAAAGCACCGAAAGCCACCTCCTCCAAACTGCCAAAAGCTTTGCCAAGGATCAAAGTGACCGTCCCTACTATCTCCGGGTAATCATCTGACTATTCCTTTTCGTCCACTCGATTAACTGGACGTAACTGATTGAATGCGGGTCTTTGTAGTGCTGCTACGTCAGGAACCACTTCTCTCCAGTACCAGGACGAGGAGATGGAAGATGCGGTAACCTCCAACCCAGGTATAAACTCTTGCAATTTTGTTCTTGATTCTTTGGTTGATTGCGTTCTAGTGGTTCACTTGGGGTCGAATGATCTGACTTGCAGCTCCACCCAACGTCATCGATCTTCTAGATGACGAGGAAGATGTGGCTCTTAAGCCTAGGAAGAGCAAGAAGGTAGCAGCTGGTAGGATGTATCGGCAAGAACCAACTATGACACCTCCCGCCCGTCAGCCTGAAGACGCGGGCAGGGCCTCTGTGACCTTCGCTGCACCCTTGTCGAGTGAGCACTCCACATCGCCGACTGCGCCCGTGATTCCTTCAGTCGTCCAACTCCACGCCACGGAGCTCCAAGCCGCCGCACCTGGGTCCTCTGCTCACTTTTTCACCAGCTATCCCGTCCCGGACAACCAGTCGGAAGCGGCTGTGGAAGCCATCCGATAGGCTGACATGATGATGGAGCGGGCGAAGATGGTGCATGAAAACAGCTAGGCTTCCTACGCCGCCAGTGCTGCTCTTCGGGCCAATGTCCAGGTGAGTAGACTTTCCGACTGTTTTTGCTCTATGAGGAAATGTTACTCGAAAAATCTTCTTCTACACAATCTCCTGTTGTTTGCGTCGAATTAGAGCACCCGTTGGGTGTTTTGTTGTTTTTGGTAGTTTTGCTCTTCCACTCGGTCTGGGTGAGTGGGATCTGAACCGGTGGGGGCACGCTAAGTGCACCCACTGGGTGTAGTCCCCAAGACCGCGGTCGACTCCTGGCAGTCGACTGTGGTCTGAGTTCTACTTTCCTTTCTTTTTCACTCCTTACACTCGACTCAGGCGGACCGGTCGAGTAGGATCTGAACCGGTGGGGGCACGCCAAGTGCACCAATTGGGTGTAGTCCCCGAGACCGCAGTCGACTGCTGGCAGTCGGCTGTGGTCTGAACAACTTTTTTTGACTTGGTCCGGGCGGACCGGACGAGTTGAGTCTTAGTCAGTGGGGGCACGCCAAGTGCACCCGCTGGGTGTAGCCCCTGAGACCGCAGTCGACTGTGTGCAGTCGACTGGGGTCTAAGCGAACTTCTTAGGTTTTATTCACTCGGAAGTAAACAACCTTTGATCTTATCGACTGATCCATTTTTTGCCTTCTACAGAAGTCTTGTACTCTTATTTCTAAGTTTGCTGAACTTGAGGAGAAGCACAGGCAACTCAACCTCGACTTGGAATTGGCCCAGCAGAATCTGAAGAAAGCTCAAGGCGAAGCCGCTGGCATGGAAGGTAACTGACTGTCGACTGACTTTCAATATATTTCTTTGATATCTTCTTTGATTCGATTGTTTCTTTTGCAGAGAAAATGAAGTTGGCTCTGGAGAAGAAGGACTCGGACCTCGCCGCCGCGCAAAAAGCAGCCCAAGATAAAACTGCTCTCGCAGACCAGAAGCTTGCTTCAATCGGAACGCTGGAAGGGGAGGTGAACAAACTGAAATCTTGTCTTAATGAAGCTAACCGCGAAGTGACGAGTCTGAAGAAGGACAAGGTCGTACTGAATGAAAAGTTGGAGTCTGCAATCCGCAAGAGGAATGACACGGAAGCTTATCTGAGGACTCTTGCCAAGAAGCTCTATCTCACGCTGGAAGGTATTTCTTCTAAGCCGACTGTGTTGATGCTTGCGATCGGATCTTGCTCGGTTGATTCACTAATTTTTGGCTGCAGAATTCTGCCAAGACTTCGACGAGGAAACTGGAAGGGTCGAGACAGGTATGGACCCTATCGCTTCTCCAGTCTGCGACGAAACTGCAATGAACGTGCTCCGACTGGAGTCCCGTATCGCCAGCGCCACAAGCTACCTCATGCGCCTGAAGGAGGTAGTCTCCCAAATCGACTCATCGCTTTGGCCGAGGGCGACACTCCAAAATGACCTGGAATCCCTGATGACTCGACTGAACGAGATCCCTAACCGAGTGCAAGAATGGAAGAAATCCTCCGCCTGGTGTGGTGCTGACGTGGCGCTGTCCTTGGTGCGAGTCCATTGCAAGGAGGCTCGTGAAGACAAGCTGGCTGCGATCAAAGTCGCTAACACCAAAAAGCATGACTTCCAGTCCTTCATGGAGACTTTCATTGCCGCCGCCACTCGGATCGCTGATGGGATCGATCTAGACTCATTCGTAGAGCCTGCCAGCCCTCCTCCGGCCGAGTGAACAAACTTATGAAACTTGAATCTGCTTTAAATTTGCCTCGGAATGCCGAGTGATTGCTGTAACTGTTGAACTCCTTCGGGCTTGGTGCCCAAGTACTTTTGATTTGCTGCTTGTTACTTTTAGGATTTATCTGAATTTGGTTTATCTCCAAATGTGCCTGCGTTTGCCTTCGAATGGACTTTGCTCACTGCTCGGAACGCTTCGTCGTCCTTGCGGATAGGGATGGAGCGGACGTTGTACTTGTGCCGTAGCTCTGAAGGAGAAGGTTGCAGTCGATTTGCACCTCGTCGTCCTTGCGGATAGGGATGGAGCATACGTTGTACTTGTGCCGTAGCTCCGAAGGAGAAGGTTGCAGTCGACCTGCACCTCGTCTTCCTTGCGGATAGGGGTGGAGCGTACGTTGTACTTGTGCCGTAGCTCCGAAGGAGAAGGTTGCAGTCGACCTGCACCTCGTCGCCGTTGCGGATAGGGATGGAGCGTACGTTGTACTTGTGCCGTAGCTCCTAAGGAGAAGGTTGCGGTCGACCTGCACCTCGTCGTGGTATGTTTCGGACTTAGGCGAGTACTGGACTGCAGCTAAGACCCCCGAGTGGGAGGACTGTCCTCCACTCGGTAAGATTTTTTCGAACTTACGCGAGTATTGGACTGCAGCTAAGTCTCCTAGTGGAAGAACTTGGGCGAGTACTGGACTGCAGCTAAGCCCCCGAGTGGGAGGATTGCTCTCCACTCGGTAGGATTTTTTTCAAACTTAGGCGAGTACTGGACTGCAGCTAAGCCTCCTAGTGAGAGAACTTAGGCGAGTACTGGACTGCAGCTAAGCCCCCGAGTGGGAGGATTGTCTCCAGTCGGTAGGATTTTTTCAAACTTAGGCGAGTACTAGACTGCAGCTAATTCTCCTAGTGGAAGAACTTGGGCAAGTGCTGGACTGCAGCTAAGCCCCCGAGCGGGAGGATTGCTCTCCACTCGGTAGGATTTTTTCGAACTTAGGCGAGTACTGGACTGCAGCTAAGTCTCCTAGTGAGAGAACTTAGGCGAGTACTAGACTGCATCTAAGCCCCCGAGCGGGAGGATTGCTCTCCACTCGATAGATTTTTTCAAACTTAAGCGAGTACTGGACTGCAGCTAAGTCTCCTAGTGAGAGAACTTAGGCGAGTACTGGACTACAGTTAAGCCCCTGAGTGGGAGGATTGCTCTCCACTCGGTAGGATTTTTTCAAACTTAGGCGAGTACTGGACTGCAGCTAAGTCCCCTAGAGAGAGAACTTAGGTGAGTACTGGACTGCAGCTAAGCCTCCTAGTGGGAGGACTTAGGCGAGTACTGGACTGCAGCTAAGCCCCTGAGTGGGAGGATTGCTCTGGTAGGATTTTCTTTCGAATTTAGGCGAGTACTGGACTGCAGCTAAGCCTCCTAGTGGGAGAACTTAGGCGAGTACTGGACTGCAGCTAAGCCCCTGAGTGGGTGGATTGCTCTCCACTCGGTAGGATTTTCTTTCGAACTTAGGCGAAACGGATTCGCGACTAAGCCCACCCACTGGGGGATTTCAGAAGTAAAGAAGAACACAACAATCGAATGATAGGACCATAAGCTCTTGTCTTTGATAAACAAATTACAAAAGTGTTCCTTATTACATTTTATTGAAATGAGTGCTTAAGTATAAAAGGGGCGGAGCAGCTCCGCGTTCCAAGCCCGTGGCTCGTCTTTCTGATGCTCAATACTGTAAAGATGGTATGCTCCGTTGTGGAGAACTTTGGTGATGATGAAGGGGCCCTCCAAACTCGGGGCAAGCTTGTGTGGTTTTTGTTGATCCACTCGAAGAACCAGGTCTCCTTCTTGAAAGGCTCGACCCCTCACATTTCTGGCGTGGAATCGACGCAAGTCTTGCTGATAAATGGTCGACCGGATCAAGGCCATATCTCTTTCCTCCTCTAAGAGATCGACTGAATCTTGTGATGTCTACTACACAACCTTCTTCTTGTAGACGTTGTTGGGCCTCCAAGTGCAGAGGTTTGTAGGACATTAGCAAATTTCCCTCAAGTGGATGACCTAAGGTTTATCAATCCGTTGGAGGCGTAGGATGAAGATGGTCTCTCTCTCAAGCAACCCTGCAACCAAATAACAAAGAGTCTCTTGTGTCTCCAACACACCCAATACAATGGTAAATTGTATAGGTGCACTAGTTCGGCGAAGAGATGGTGAAATAAGTGGTATATGGATGGCAGATAAAGGTATTTGTAATCTGAAATTATAAAAACAGCAAGGTAACTAATGATAAAAATGAGCGTAAACGGTATTGCAATGCTAGGAAACAAGGCCTAGGGTTCATACTTTCACTAGTGCAAGTCCTCTCAACAATACTAACATAATTGGATCACATAACTATCCCTCAACATGCAACAAAGAGTCACTCCAAAGTCACTAATAGCGGAGAACAAACGAAGAGATTATGGTAGGGTACGAAACCACCTCAAAGTTATTCTTTCCAATCAATCCGTTGGGCTAGTCCTATAAGTGTCACAAACAGCCCTAGAGTTCGTACTAGAATAACACCTTAAGACACAAATCAACCAAAACCCTAATGTCACCTAGATACTCCAATGTCACCTCAAGTATCCGTGGGTATGATTATACGATATGCGTCACACAATCTCAGATTCATCTATTCAACCAACACAAAGGACCGCAAAGAGTGCCCCAAAGTTTCTACCGGAGAATCACGACGAAAACGTGTGCCAACCCCTATGCATAGGTTCATGGGCGGAACCCGCAAGTTGATCACCAAAACATACATCAAGTGAATCACGTGATATCCCATTGTCACCACAGATATCCACGGCAAGACATACATCAAGCGTTCTCAAATCTTTAAAGACTCAATCGGATAAGATTACTTCAAAGGGGAAACTCAATTCATTACAAGAGAGAAGAGGGGGAGGAGAAACATAGGATCCAACTATAATAGCAAAGCTCGCGATACATCAAGATCGTGCCAAATCAAGAACACGAGAGAGAGAGAGAGAGATCAAACACATAGCTACTGGTACATACCCTCAGCCCTGAGGGAGAACTACTCCCTCCTCATCATGGAGAGCACCGGGATGATGAAGATGGCCACCGGAGAGGGATTGCCCCCTCCGGCAGGGTGCCGGAACGGGTCTAGATTGGTTTTTGGTGGCTACGGAGGCTTCTGGCGGCGGAACTCCCGATCTAATATTCGTTTTTGAAGTTTTACGATACGTAGGTATATATGGGTGCAGGGGGTATGTCGGAGGAGCTACGAGGGCCCCACGAGGCAGGGGGGCGCGCCCTAGGGGGGGCGCCCCCACCCTCGTGAGCACCTCCCGTATCTCCTGACGTGGAGTCCAAGTCTATCCGGTGGCTTTCGTTCCAAAAATAATTTCTCCAGTTGATTTCGTTCCGTTTCCACTCCGTTTGATATTCCTTTTCTTCGAAACACTGAAATAGGTATAAAACAGAAAATCCGGGCTGGGCCTCCGGTTAATAGGTTAGTCCCAAAATTAATATAAAAGTGGATAATAAATCCCAATATTGCCCAAAATAGTAGATAATATAGCATGGAGCAATCAAAAATTATAGATACGTTGGAGACGTATCATCTTGTCGGGCCTGCTCTGCTTCCGCTTCGGAGAAGAGCTTGACTCGGGGTGCGTTGTCGAGCAGGTCACTTGGCAGAACAGCTTCGGCTCCATAGACTAAGAAGAAAGGAGTTCGTCCGGTAAACCGATTAGGAGTTATCCTTAAACCCCACAGAACTGACGGAAATTCATCAAACCAAGCGCCTGCTGCGTGTTTGAGATCACGCATCAGTCGGGGTTTCAGTCCTTTGAGAATTAGGCCATTGGCTCTTTCTGCTTGTCCGTTCGACTGCGGGTGAGCGACTGAAGCATAGTCGACTCGAGTAACCTGAGAGGCGCAGAAAGCTCTGAACTCATCAGAATCAAAGTTCGACCCATTGTCCGTGATGATGTTGTGTGGGACTCCATATCTGAATGTCAATTCTTTGATAAAACTGACAGCGGTGCTAGCATCAAGGTTCTTGATAGGTTTAGCTTTGATCCATTTGGTAAACTTGTCGACTGCAACGAGCACATGAGTGAAGCCGCTCCTGCCGGTTCTCAGCGGTCCAACCATATCCAGTCCCCAAACAGCAAAGGGCCAGATGAGGGGGATGGTCTTCAGGGCTGACGCTAGCTTGTGAGACATGTCTGAGTAAAACTGGCAGCCTTCACATCTGTTGACTATATATTTTGCCATTTCATTTGCTCATGGCCAATAGAATCCATCTCGGTATGCTTTAGCCACGATGGCCCGAGAGGACGCATGATGACCATAGGTCCCCGAGTGGATGTCATTGAGGATCATTCGACCTTCTTCTGGTGTTATGCATTTCTAACCGACTCCAGTCACGCTTTCCCTGAACAGTTGTCCTCTTATCACAGTAAAGGCCTTGGATCGACGGACGATCTATCGAGCCTCTTCTTCATCCTCTAGGAGTTCTTTACTGAGGATGTACGCAATGTAGGGCACTGTCCAGTCGGGAGTAATGGCCAGAACCTCCATGATCAGGTCGACCACGGCTGGGACCTCGACTTCAGTCGGATCTGTGGCGCTCTTAGGTTGCAGGGGCTCTTCAGTAAAAGGATCTTCCTAAACTGTCGGCGAGTGAATATGCTCCAAAAACACATTGCTGGGAATGGTTTCTCTCTTGGAACCTATTTTTGCCAAGTCATCGGCTGCTTGATTTTTCAGTCGGGGTATGTGGTGGAGTTCTAACCCCTCAAACTTCTTCTCAAGCTTTCTCACCGCGTTGCAGTAACCAGTCATGGCTGGGCTTCTGACTTCCCACTCCTTTATCACTTGATTAACTACCAAATCTGAGTCGCCATAGACCATGAGGCGACGGATGCCGAGTGAGATGGCCATGCGCAACCCATACAGGAGTGCTTCATATTTTGCTTCATTGTTGGAGGAGTCAAAGTGAATCTGGAGGACATATCTGAGCCTGTCTCCTCGGGGGGATACCAGCACTACCCCGACACTAGAACCATTCAGCATTTTGGATCCATCAAAGAACATGGTCCAGTGCTCAGAATGAACTTGAGTCAGCAGTTGCTGTTCGATCCACTCGGCGAGGAAATCTGCTATTGCTTGGGACTTGATAGCTTTCTTTGCCTCAAACTTGATATCCAAGGGAAGGAGTTCAATCGCCCATTTTTCCACTCGACCAGTTGCATCTCTGTTGTGCAGAATCTCTGACAATGGAGCATCGCTGACGAATGTAACAGAGTGATCCGAGAAATAGTGTGCAATCTTCTTCGTGGTCATGTAAATCCCATAGACAAGTTTCTGATAATGAGGATATCTCTGCTTCGACGGGGTCAGGACTTCAGAAATATAATAAACTGGGCATTGAACTTTATAAGCTTTTCCTTCTTCTTCCCGCTCGACCGTAAGTACTGTACTGGCGACTTGTCCGGTGGCTGCTATATAAAGCAATAGAGGCTCTTTGCTGATTGGAGCAGCAAGCACCGGCTGGGTGGAAAGAAGGGCTTTTAGCTCTGCAAACGCTGCATCAGCTTTTGGGGTCCACTGGAACTTATCTGATTTCTTCATCAGTCGGTAAAGAGGTAGCGCCTTTTCATCGAGGCGAGAAATGAATTGACTTAGGGCGGCCAAGCAACCAGTAAGCTTCTGGACATCATGCACACACACAGGGCGTTTCATTCGGAGTATAGCGCCTACTTTCTCTGGGTTAGCATCGATTCCTCGTTCGGAAACGAGGAAACCGAGTAACTTTCCGCCTGGAACTCCAAACATGCACTTTGATGGATTGAGCTTGATATCATACCTTCTGAGGTTGGAAAAAGTTTCAGCAAGGTCAGTCAGTAGGTCGGAACCTTTACGTGACTTGACCATAATGTCATCCATGTATGCTTCCACATTCCGACTGATTTGAGTGAGCAGGCACTTCTGAATCATCCGCATGAATGTGGCTCCGGCATTCTTCAAACCGAATGGCATTGTGACATAACAGAAGCACCCAAATGGGGTGATAAAAACTGTCTTTATCTCGTCGGGTCCGTACAGACGGATCTGGTGGTACCCGGAGTAGGCGTCCAAAAAGGACAAACGCTCGCATCCTGCAGTCGAGTCGACTATCTGATCGATGCGAGGGAGAGGAAAGTGATCTTTCGGGCAGGCCCGATTGATATGCTTGAAATTAATGCACATGCGAAGTGAGTCATCTTTCTTTGGGACCATGACAACATTGGCTAACCACTCGGAGTGGTAAATCTCTCGGATAAACTCAGCTGCCAAAAGCCGAGCCACCTCTTCACCGATTGCCTTTCTTTTCTGGACGGCGGACCGTCGAAGATGCTCTTTGACTGGTTTCACCTTCGGGTCAACTCGCAAACGATGCTCAGCCAGTCCCCTGGGAACACCCGGCATGTCAGAAGGCTTCCATGCAAAGATGTCCCAGTTCTCACGGAGGAACTGGATGAGCGCTTCTTCCTATTTGGAGTCGAGTGAGGTTGAAATGTGAGTTGGAGCAGCATTGGGATCTGTCGGGTGAATGTGAATCGACTTCGTTTCACCATACGACTGGAATGTTGAATCTGTGGCTGGCTTCTTGGCTCGCAGCAAGCCACTCGGATCTGCATTTTTCTGGTATTCTTGCAATTCTACCACGGTCATCTGGGCATCGGCGATCTTTGAGCCCTTCTGGAAGCACTCTTCTGCCTTCTTCCGATTACCAGAGATAGTGATCACTCCTCTGGGACTAGGAATCTTCAGTTTGAGGTACACGTAACATGGTCGAGCCATAAATCGTGGATAAGCTGGCCTGCCCAGAATTGCATGATAAGCACTTTGGAAATCCACAACTTCAAACGTCAACTTTTCTTTGCGGTAATTTTTGGAATCACCGAAAACCACGTCGAGCGCAATCTGACCGAGGGATGCAGCCTTGTTTCCTGAAATGACCCTATGGAAACTCATATGGCTTTCACTGAGTCTGGACATCGGAATGCCCATTCCCTTCAACGTCTCTGCATACAGTATGTTCAGGCCACTGCCACCGTCCATCAGGACCTTTGTCAGTCGCACTAGTAGGAAAAGGCCTACTAGTGGCGCACCAGTTTTGCCTACTAATGGCGCACTACTGGTGCGCCACTAGTATTTTTTAGTAATGGCACACCACTGGTGCGCCATTAGTATACCAAATACTAATGGCGCACCTATAGTGCGCCATTAGTATGCCTAGAGGTGCGCCATTACTATCTGACTTAGTAATGGCGCACCACATAGAAGTGCGCCATTACTATCTGACTTAGTAATGGCGCACCACATAGAAGTGCGCCATTAGTAATATTTTTTTTCAAAATTTCAATTTTTTTTTAAAAAATTTCATTTATTTATTTTTTTCTTAATCTCGGGTCACTATGGCTTAATCTTGGGTCAATATGCTTAATCTCAGGTCAAATCGCACTCCGTGGTCAAACTTCCCAAAAGGTCACCCATCCTCACACTACTCCAGCCCAAGCACGCTTAACTTCAAAGTTCTATCCATATTAAACCTTGTTGATGTTTAGGACTTTGTTCATGTTCATGAGTGTGATGAAATTTTGAATAAATATTTCAAACTTCCGTTCATATTACGTATCATATTTTGAAAAAAAAATCGAAACTAATTTTTTTTTCTGTTACTAGTGGCGCACCTAGCATACGGTGCTCCACTAGTAAGTTTGAAATTTTTTGAATTTTTGCCTCCAGATCTTAAAAGCCCCGTAACTTTTTTCTGTTAGGTTTTTGAGGATTTTGAAAATGTTTAACAGGGTTTCTCGCATTAAATTCGGATGTAACTTTTCGAGTAGATGATTTTTCATATAGAAAACTTTTTAATCTGAGTTCGTATGCAAAAGTTATCCCCATTTTACAAATTCTAGAGAGATTTTGCAAATAAAGTCAAAATTCATATTTGTAAATTTTTCCCAACAACTAGACCACATATCACATGGGAAACTTATTTTCTTTTATTTTTTTGACATTGTTATCACTTTCTTTTATTTTTTTAAACTGAAAAGGCGGTCCAAGGGGGGGGGTGCATGCGAGGTATTTTTGGGCCAAGTTAGTAATGGCGCACCGTGGGAGTGGTGCGCCATTACTAGTTCAACTAGTACTAGTTGAACTAGTAATGGCGCACCACTCCCACGGTGCGCCATTACTAGTTTTCAGAAAGTACTAAAAAATTTGAATTTTTTTTGAAAAAAATTACTAGTGGCGCACCGTGGGTGTGGTGCGCCATTACTAGTTTAACTAGTAATAGCGCACCACTCCCACGGTGCGCCATTACTAGTTTTGAAAAAAAAATTGAAAAAAAATTGAATTTTTTTACTAATGGCGCACCGTGGATGTGGTGCGCCATTACTAGTTTAACTAGTAATGGCGCACCACTCCCACGGTGCGCCATTACTAGTTTTCAAAAAAAAAATCTTGTTACTAATGGCGCACCGTGGATGTGGTGCGCCATTAGTATTTGGACACTAATGGCGCACCAACACATGGTGCGCCATTAGTATATAGTAGTGGCGCACCACATGTCTGGTGCGCCATTAGTGTCAATTCCATCTATAGCCCTTTTCCTAGTAGTGTCGAGTGCCTTCGACCACCGGGTCGACCACCAGTGCTTGCCTCCCAGGGGTGGCGATGTGCGCTGGATGGTCAGACTGGTCGAATGTAATGGCAGTCTGTGACCACTTCAAGTATCTGGGTGTCACCGGGGCGACCATGTTCACTTCCCTGTTGATGACTTTCAATCGACTTTTGCTCTCAACGTGAGCAAAAATCATCAGAGTGGAATTCACGTGGGGATAACCATCATCATCCTCTCCCTCATCCTCAGCCTTGTCTGCTTCCTTCTCCTTTTCCTTGGGCTATTTCTCTCGGAACTGCTAGATTAGGAGCCGACACTGCCGAGTGGTGTGCTTCGGGTAAATGAAATTACCTTCTTCATCTTTTTTGGTGTGGATATGGCACAGCAGATCCAACACATCATTTCCATCTTGATCTTTTACTTTCTTGGGGTTCTACGGCCCTTTGGGCTTCCCCTTGAACTTTCCTTGAACCACAGCCAAGGCTTCACCCGGAGCAGCTGGCTCGGCCTTGCGCTTCTATTTCCGACTGGAGTTTCCTCCTCCGGCTTCGTGGGCGACTGCTTTGTGCTTGCCACTCCGGAGTCGCTCTTCTTCTTCACCATTGGCATACTTGGTGGCAATTTCCATCATCCGAGCCAGAGTCATATTTCCTGTCCGGCCGAATTTCATATTCAACTCCCGATACCCGATGCCTTCCTTAAAGGCACAAATTGCCTGATGATCCGACACATCTTCTACCGTGTGGTGTAGGGTGATCCATCTCTGGATATAATCCCTCAAAGTTTCATTCGGTTTCTGAACACAACACTATAATTCTGTCAAACCTGACGGCCGTTTGCAAGGGCCCTCGAATGTTCTGACAAACACTCGGGCGAGATCTTCGCAAGTATAGATGCTGCCAGGCGCTAACTGATTCAGCCATGCTCTAGCCGAACCCTCCAACATCAGAGGAAGGTGTTTCATGGCCACTTCATCATTGCCGCCACCAATCTGGACAGCCACTCGGTAGTCTTCAAGCCAAGTGTCAGGCTTGGACTCTCCGGTGAACTTACCGACTCCAGACGCCAACGTGAAGTTGGGGGGAATCACCGCAGCCCTGATAGCTCTGCTGAAGCACTCTGGACCAGAGACATGCACCCTGTTGCTGGTTTGCGGATCTCTGTCATGGCCCTCTCGGTGAGCTCTGTTTCTGTCGACCAAGCCCTGCACGAGAATAGATCTCGCATCAAAGCCTGGCTCCCTGGGGTCGACTGGAATACCTCGTCCGACCCTGTGAGGGCGTCTGTCTTCATGTGGCCGAGGCACGTATGACCTACTCCTTGGAGGAGGCGTGGGCACTCGACGGCGATCATCGCGATCGGCACGACGATCATACTGCTCTCGGTTTTTGTACTGATCACGCCGATCTCCCTGTCCCTCACGCCTCGGGGGCGATCTTGGGCTATGGGCCGACTGAACTGTGTCTGCGACCACGGATCTGCTATGGATCCTATTCCGCGACTGAGATACGACCGTATTCTGCTCTCCCGCTGCCCGGAGCAAGGCTCTGATCTGCACCAGACCTCGGCCAGCTTCTGATTGGGAAGGTTGGATCGACTCTGCTATCCAGGCAGCAACTGCTAAATTCTGGATCGGTGTTCGGTATACCTGAGTCGGAGGTGGAAAAAGATGGTGTCGACTGGACTCAGGAGCTCGTTGTCGAGCGCGATCATCGAGTGCGCGCTGGAGGTTCTCCAGTCGAGTGCGCTCAGCCAGGTTGGCCAAGCGTGCCTGCTCCAAGGCCTGGGCCTCAGGGGTTTCTCCAACTATAGGAGTATGCAATGCATCCATGTTCCGGCGGCGAAGTTCCTCCCTCTGCTACGAGGAGAGGGGTTCGGGGCGGCACTCCTCATGAACGTGCGACGGATCGCCGTTCCCGTCGCCTCCGTCTTCACAGTTGAAGCCAGGAGGGCTGCATGGTCCATTGACCATCAAGACTTCCGCCACCGGGTCATTGCTGTCGCACTCGGATGCGGTCTCTATGGAGCCAGTCGACAGATCGAACAGGCCGTAGAGAGTTTCATCGGGCTCGATCGCCGCGACTTGAGGGGTTTCCGACTGGTGGGCCACCGTATGCTTCACCCACCGCTGAAGCCTCGACCGACTGGAGCGTTTGCTCCCGCGGGTCGCAAGGAGTGGGAAAGCTGCTGGAGTCGACTGATACTGGGTCGATGGTTGCCGCAGGAGGACGCCACAGACGCATGCGCGAAAGTGCGTCGCCCCGCGGGCGGGGAGCGCGTCGGCGTCGAGTGGTGCCTCCTGAAGCCAAGCGGAGTTGTCGGCGACAAACACGAGCGCGCCGAGACGGATCTCGCGGCCCTCAGCCAAACCTCCGCCTGGAACCATGATGAAGGGGATCGGAAAAATTGCAACTTCTCCAACAAGTCGCTAAGACACCTGCCCCACGGTGGGCGCCAACTGTCGTGGTTCTAAGGCTGATAGTAGAATAGGGGGGGGGGTAGGAATGTAGAGGCAAGATCTTAGCTATGGAGGAGTTGTACACACGAGTTTTACGAGTTCAGGCCCTTCTCGGAGGAAGTAACAACCCTACGTCTCGGAGCCCGGAGGCGGTCGACTGGATATATGCATGTGAATTACAGAAAGTGCAAACCCTTGTCCCAGAGGAGGGGGGTGGCTTATATAGAGTACGCCGGGACCCGAGCTCCCCTCCGTTACACAAGGTTCAATGCTCATAAAGGAGGGGCGTTGTTGGTAACGTCTGCATTAAAGTGTTGTAAATGCCCATAAAACTATGGTTTAAGTCCTGACCATTGCAGAGTGGAGAGTTTCTCATCTGCTGGTGGTCGAGTGTCTTCAAGATGGTCGAGTGAGCACATCTTCACGGTCGAGTGGATGATGGTTTCTCTTCGACTGCTTCTGATTCTTTCTAGAGATGTCCTTGGGGAGGGTATGTTGGACAGATCCATGACCCTACCCTAAGTACATAGCTTCATCAACTAGGGCCACCATAATCTCCTCACGCCCTCGCTGTTGGGGAACGTAGCAGAAATTCAAAATTTTCTTACGTGTCACCAAGATCTATCTATGGAGAAACCAGCAACGAGGGAAGGAGAGTGCATCTACATACCCTTGTAGATCGCTAAGCGGAAGCGTTCAAGAGAACGGGGTTGAAGGAGTCGTACTCGTCGTGATCCAAATCACCGGAGATCCTAGTGCCGAACGGACGGCACCTCCGCGTTCAACACACGTACAACCCGACGACGTCTCCCATGCCTTGATCCAGCAAGGAGAGAGGGAGAGGTTGAGGAAGACTCCATCCAGCAACAGCACAACGGCGTGGTGGTGGTGGAGGAGCGTGGTGATCCAGCAGGGCTTCGCCAAGCACCGCGAGATATGAGGAGAAAGAGAGGGGTAGGGCTGCGCCAAGAAGGAGAGGAACTCGTGTGTCTTGGGCAGCCCAAACCTCAAGTATATATAGGGGGAGGGGCTGCGCCCCCACCTAGGGTTCCCTCCCTAGGGGTGGCGGCAGCCCCCAAATCCCATCTGGGTGGCGGCCAGGTGGAGGGGAGAGGGAGGCGCACCAGGCATGGGCCCTAAGGCCCATCTGCCCTTAGGGTTTGCCCCCCCTCCTCCCCTTAGGTGCCTTGGGCCCTTGTGGGGGGCGCACCAGCCCACCTGGGGCTGGTCCCCTCCCACACTTGGCCCATGCAGCCCTCCGGGGCCGGTGGCCCCACTTGGTGGACCCCCGGGACCCTCCTGGTGGTCCCGGTACGTTACCGATAAAACCCGAAACTTTTTCGGTGACCAAAACAGGACTTCCCATATATAAATCTTTACCTCCGGACCATTTCGGAACTCCTCTTGACGTCCGGGATCTCATCCGGGACTCCGAACAACATTCGGTAACCACATAGAAACTTCCTTTATAACCCTAGCGTCATCGAACCTTAAGTGTGTAGACCCTACGGGTTCGGGAACCATGCAGACATGACCGAGACGTTCTCCGGTCAATAACCAACAGCGGGATCTGGATACCCATGTTGGCTCCCACATGCTCCACGATGATCTCATCGGATGAACCATGATGTCAAGGACTTAATCAATCCCGTATACAATTCCCTTTGTCTATCGGTATGATACTTGCCCAAGATTCGATCGTCGGTATCCCGATACCTTGTTCAATCTCGTTACCGGCAAGTCTCTTTACTCGTTCCGTAACACATCATCCCGTGATCAACTCCTTGATCACATTGTGCACATTATGATGATGTCCTACCGAGTGGGCCCAGAGATACCTCTCCGTTTACACGGAGTGACAAATCCCAGTCTCGATTCGTGCCAACCCAACAGACACTTTCGGAGATACCTGTAGTGTACCTTTATAGCCACCCAGTTATGTTGTGACGTTTGGCACACCCAAAGCACTCCTACGGTATCTGGGAGTTGCACAATCTCATGGTCTATGGAAATGATACTTGACATTAGAAAAGCTTTAGCATACGAACTACATGATCTTGTGCTAGGCTTAGGATTGGGTCTTGTCCATCACATCATTCTCCTAATGATGTGATCCCGTTATCAATGACATCCAATGTCCATGGTCAGGAAACTGTAACCATCTATTGATCAACGAGCTAGTCAACTAGAGGCTTACTAGGGACATGGTGTTGTCTATGTATCCACACATGTATCTGAGTTTCCTATCAATACAATTCTAGCATGGATAATAAACGATTATCATGAACAAGGAAATATAATAATAATCAATTTATTATTGCCTCTAGGGCATATTTCCAACAGTCTCCCACTTGCACTAGAGTCAATAATCAAGTTCACATCGATATGTGATTAACACTCAAGGTCACATCCCCATGTGACTAACACCCAAAGAGTTACTAGAGTCAATAATATAGTTCACATTACCATGTGATTAACACTCGATGAGTTCTGGGTTTGATCATGTTATGCTTGTGAGAGATGTTATAGTCAACGGGTCTGAATCTTTCAGATCCGTGTGTGCTTTGCAAATCTCTATGTCATCTCCTAGATGCAGCTACCACGTTCTATTTGGAGCTATTCCAAATAACTGTTCTACTATACGAATCCAGTTTATTACTCAGAACAATCTGGATTAGTGTCGAAGTTTGCATCGGCGTAACCCTTTACGACGAACTCTTTTACCACCTCCATAATCGAGAAAATTCCTTAGTCCACTAGTTACTAAGGATAACTTTGACCACTGTCCTGTGATCCATTCTTGGATCAGTCTTGTACCCCTTGACTGACTCATGGCAAGGCACACTTCAGGTGCGGTACTCAGCATGGCATACCATATAGAGCCTATGACAAAAGCATAGGGGACGACCTTCGTCCTTCCTCTTTCTTCTGCCGTGGTCGAGCTTTAAGTCTTAACTTCATACCTTACAACTCAGGCAAGAACTCCTTCTTTGACTGATCCATCTTGAACACCTTCAAGATCATGTCAAGGTATGTGCTCATTTGAAAGTACCATTAAGCGTTTTGATCTATCCTTACAGATCTTGATGCTCAATGTTCAAGTAGCTTAATCCAGGCTTTCCATTGAAAAACACTTTCCAAATAACCCTATATGCTTTCCAGAAATTCTACATCATTTCTGATCAACAATATGTCAACAACATATACTCATAAAAAATTCTATGGTGCTCCCACTCACTTCTTTGGAAATACATGTTTCTCATAAACTTTGTATACACCCAAAATCTTTGATCATCTCATCAAAGCATACATTCCAACTCCGAGATGCTTACTCCAGTCCTTAGAAGGATTGCTGGAGCTTTGCATACTTGTTAGCATCTTTCAGGATTAACAAAACCTTCCGGTTGTATCACATACAACCTTTCCTCAAGAAAATCGTCGAGGAAACAATGTTTTGACATCCTATCTGCAAGATTTCATAAATAATGCAGTAATCACTAATATAATTCCAACAGACTCTTAGCATCGCTACGAGTGAGAAAGTCTCACCGTAGTCAACTCCTTGAGCTTGTCGGAAAACATCTTAACAACAAGGCGAGCTTTCTTAATGGTGACATTTACCATCATTGTCCGTCTTCCTTTTAAAATCCATCTGTACTCAACAGCCTCACGACCATCGAGCCGTTCTGCCAAAGTCTACACTTTGTTTTCATACATGGATCCTCTCTCGGATTTTATGGCCTCGAGCCATTCATCAGAATCCGGGCCCACCATCGCTTCTCCATAGCTCGTAGGTTCATTGTTGTCTAGCAACATGACTTCCAAGACAGGATTACGTGCCACTCTGAAGTAGTACGCATCCTTGTCATCCTACGAGGTTTGGGAGTGACTTGATCGAAGTCTCATGATCAATATCATAAGCTTCCACTTCAATTGGTGTAGGTGCCACAAGAACAACTCTTTGTGCCCTGCTATACACTAGTTGAAGTGACGGTTCAATAACCTCATCAAGTCTCCACCATCCTCCCACTTAATTCTTTCGAGAGAAACTTTTCCTCGAGAAAGGACCCAATTCTAGAAACAATCCCTTATTGCTTTCGAATCTGAGACAGGAGGTATACCCAACTGTTTTAGGTATTCTATGAAGATGCATTCATCCGCTTTGGGTTCGAGCTTATCAGCCTGAAACTTTTTCACATAAGCGTCGCAGCCCCAAACCTTTTAACAAATGACAGCTTAGGTTTCTCTAAACCATATTTCATACGGTGTCATCTCATCAGAATTACGTGGTGCCCTATTTAAAGTGAATGTGTTGTCTCTAATGCCTAACCCATGAACGATAGTGGTAATTCGATAAGAGACATCATGGTACGCACCATATCCAATAGGGTGCAACTATGATGTATGGACACACCATCATACTATGGTGTTCCAGGCTATATTAGTTTTGAAACAATTTCCACAATGTCTTAATTCTGTGCCAAACTCGTAATTCAGATATTCATCTCTATGATCATATCATAGATATTTTATCCTCTTGTCACGACGATCTTTCAACTTCACCCTGAAATTACTTGAAACTTTCAATAATTTAGACTCGTGATTCATCAAGTAAATATACTCAACATCTACTCAAATCATCCAAGAAGTAAGAACATAACGATATCCACTACACGCCTCAACACTCATTGGACTGCACACATCAAAATGTATTACTTCCAACAAGTTGCTTTCTAGTTCCATTTTACTAAAAACGAGGCTTTCAGTCATCTTGCCCATGTGGTATGATTTGCATGTCTCAAGTGATTCAAAATCAAGTGAGTCCAAACGGTCCATTTGCATGGAGTTTCTTCATGCATATACACCAATAAACATGGTTCGCATGTCTCAAACTTTTCAAAAACGAGTGAGCCCAAAGATCCATCAACATGGAGCTTCTTCATGCGTTTTATACCGGTATGACTTACGTGGCAGTGCCACAAGTAGGTGGTACTATCATTACCATCTTATATCTTTTGGCATGAACAAGTGTATCACTACGATCGAGATTCAATAAACTATCCATTTTAGGTGCAAGACCATTGAAGGTATTATTCAAATAAATAGAGTAACCATTATTCTCCTTAAATGAATAACTGTATTGCGATAGACATAATCCAATCATGTCTATGCTCAACGCAAACACCAATCTCGATGGTAGAGGGAGCGTGCGATGCTTGATCACATCAAGCTTGGGAAAAACTTCCAACACATATCGCCAGCTCACCTTTAGCTAGTCTCCGTTTACTCTGCAGCCTTTTATTTCGAGTTTACTAACACTTAGCAACCGAACCGGTATCTAATACCATGGTGCTACTAGGAGTACTACTAAAGTACACATTAACACAATGTATATCCAATATACTTCTATCGACCTTGCCAGCCTTCTCATCTACCAAGTATCTAGGGTAATTCTGCTCCAGTGGCTGTTCCTCTTATTACAGAAGCACTTAGTCTCGGGTTTGGGTTCAACCTTGGGTTTCTCCACTAGAGCAGCAACTGAATTGCCGTTTCATGAAGTATCCCTTCTTGCCCTTGCCCTTCTTGAAACTAGTGGTTTCACTAACCATCAACAATTGATGCTCCTTCTTGATTTCTACTTTTGTGGTGTCAAACATCGCGAATATCTCAAGGATCATCATATATGTCCCTGATATATTATAGTTCATCACGAAGCTCTAGCAGCTTGGTGGTAATGACTTCGGAGAAACATCACTATCTCATCTGGAAGATCAACTCCCACTTGATTCAAATGATTGTTGTACTCAGACAATCTGAGCACAAGCTCAACAATTGAGCTTTTCTCCCTTAGTTTGCAGGCTAAGAAAATCGTCGGAGGTCTTATACCTCTTGACGTGGGCACGAGCCTGAAATCCCAATTTCAGCCCTCGAAACATCTCATATGTTTCGCGACGTTTCAAAACGTCTTCGGTACCTCAAATCTAAACCGTTTAACTGAACTATCACGTAGTTATCAAAATGTGTATGTCAGATGTTCGCAACATCCACAGACGACATTCGAGGTTCAGCACACTGAGCGGTGCATTAAGGACATAAGCCTTCTATGAAGCAATGAGGACAATCCTCAGTTTACGGAACTAGTCCGCATAATTGCTACTATCATCTTTCAACTAAATTTTCTCTAGGAACATATCTAAACAGTAGAACTGAAGCGCGAGCTACGACATAATTTGCGAAGACCTTTTGACTATGTTCAGGATAATTAAGTTCATCTTATGAACTCCCACTCAGATAGACATCCCTCTAGTCATCTAAGTGATTACATGATCCGAGTCAACTAGGCCGTGTCCGATCATCACGTGAGACGGACTAGTCAACATCGGTGAACATCTTCATGTTGATCGTATCTTCTATACGACTCATGCTCGACCTTTCGGTCTCTTGTGTTCCAAGGCCATGTCTGTACATGCTAGGCTCGTCAAGTCAACCTAAGTGTTTCGCGTGTGTAAATCTGGCTTACACCCCATTGTATGTGAACTTAAGAATCTATCACACCCGATCATCACGTGGTGCTTCGAAACGACGAACTTTCGCAACGGTGCACAGTTAGGGGGAACACTTTCTTGAAATTTTAATGAGGGATCATCTTATTTACTACCGTCGTTCTAAGCAAATAAGATGCAAAAACATGATAAACATCACATGCAATCAAAAGGTGACATGATATGGCCATCATCACTTTGCTCCTTTTGATCTCCATCTTCGGGGCTCCATGATCATCATCGTCACCGGCATGACACCATGATCTCCATCATCATGATCTCCATCATCGTGTCTTCATGAAGTTGTCTCGCCAACTATTACTTCTACTACTACAACTAACTGTTAGCAATAAAGTAAAGTAATTACATGGCGTTGTTCAATGACATGCAGGTCATATAATAAATAAAGACAACTCCTATGGCTCCTGCCGGTTGTCATACTCATCGACATGCAAGTCGTGATTCCTATTACAAGAACATGATCAATCTCATACATCACATATCATTCATCACATTCTTCTTGGCCATATCATATCACATAGCATACCCTGCAAAAACAAGTTAGACGTCCTCTAATTGTTGTTTGCATGTTTTACGTGGCTGCTATGGGTTTCTAGCAAGAACGTTTCTTACCTACGCAAAAACCACAACGTGATATGCCAATTGCTATTTACCCTTCATAAGGACCCATTTTCATCGAATCCGATCCGACTAAAGTGGGAGAGACAGACACCCACTAGCCACCTTATGCAACTAGTGCATGTCAGTCAGTGGAACCGGTCTCACGTAAGAGTACGTGTAAGGTCGGTCCGGGCCGCTTCATCCCACGATGCTGCCGAATCAAGATAAGACTAGTAACGGTAAGTAAATTGACAAAATCAACACCCACAACTGCTTTGTGTTCTACTCGTGCATAGAATCTACGCAATAGACCTAGCTCATGATGCCACTGTTGGGGAACGTAGCAAAAATTCAAAATTTTCTTATGTGTCACCAAGATCTATCTATGGAGAAACCAGCAACGAGGGAAGGAGAGTGCATATACATACCCTTGTAGATCGCTAAGCGGAAGCGTTCAAGAGAACGGGGTTGAAGGAGTCGTACTCGTCGTGATCCAAATCACCGGAGATCCTAGTGCCGAACGGACGGCACCTCCGCGTTCAACACACGTACAGCCCGACGACGTCTCCCATGCCTTGATCCAGTAAGGAGAGAGGGAGAGGTTGAGGAAGACTCCATCCAGCAGCAGCACAACGGCGTGGTGGTGGTGGAGGAGCGTGGTGATCCAGCAGGGCTTCGCCAAGCACCGCGAGATATGAGGAGAAAGAGAGGGGTAGGGCTGCGCCAAGAAGGAGAGGAACTCGTGTGTCTTGGGCAGCCCAAACCTCAAGTATATATAGGGGGAGGGGCTGCGCCCCCACCTAGGGTTCCCTCCCTAGGGGTGGCGGCAGCCCCCAGATCCCATCTGGGTGGCGGCCAGGTGGAGGGGAGAGGGAGGCGCACCAGGCATGGGCCCTAAGGCCCATCTGCCCTTAGGTTTGCCCCCTCCTCCCCTTAGGCGCCTTGGGCCCTTGTGGGGCGCGCACCAGCCCACCTGGGGCTGGTCCCCTCCCACACTTGGCCCATGCAGCCCTCAGGGGCCGGTGGCCCCACTTGGTGGACCCCCGGGACCCTCTTGGTGGTCCCGGTACGTTACCGATAAAACCCGAAACTTTTCCGGTGACCAAAACAGGACTTCCCATATATAAATCTTTACCTCTGGACCATTCCGGAACTCCTCGTGACGTCCGGGATCTCATCTGGGACTCCGAACAACATCTATTGATCTACGAGCTAGTCAACTAGAGGCTTACTAGGGACATGGTGTTGTCTATGTATCCACACATGTATCTGAGTTTCCTATCAATACAATTCTAGCATGGATAATAAACGATTATCATGAACAAGGAAATATAATAATAATCAATTTATTATTGACTCTAGGGCATATTTCCAACACTCGCACAATGCAAGATGCCGTGATTCCACTAAGAGACCCTTGAGGGCGGTCACCGAACCCGTACAAATGGCAACCCTTGGGGGTGGTCATCGAACCCGTACACTTTGGCAACCCTTGGGGGCGGTCACCAGAACCCTTCAAATTGCTCGGGGTGATCTCCACAACCTAATTGGAGACCCCGACGCTTGCCTGGAGCTTTACACCACAATGATTGAGCTCTGAACACCAACAACCGTCTAGGGCACCCAAGGACCCAAGAGGAACAAGCTCAAGGGTACCGAACACCCAAGAGTAATAAGCTTCTCAACTTGTAACTGCCACGTACCACTATGGAGAACTCAAACCGATGCACCAAATGCAATGGCAAGGGCACACGGAGTGCCCAAGTCCTTCTCTCCCAAATCCCACCAAAGCAACTAATGCTAGGGTGGAAAATGAGAGGAAGAACAAGAAGGAGAACACCAAGAACTCCAAGATCTAGATCCAAGGGGTTCCCCTCACATAGAGGAGAAAGTGATTGGTGGAAATGTGGATCTAGATCTCCTCTCTCTTTTCCCTCAAAAACTAGCAAGAATCCATGGAGGGATTGAGAGTTAGCAAGCTCAAAGAAGGTCAACAATGGGGGCAAAAACGAGCTCAAGAGATGGGGAACCATTGGGGAAGAGGACCCCCTTAAATAGGTCCCCACGAATCTGCCCGTTATGTGCAGAATAACATAGGAGTGGTACAACCGCTATGAGCACGGGTACAACCGGTAACAGGCAATAAGCGGTACAACTGGCCCACAACTGCCCAACAACCGCACCACAACAGAGACGAGTCCGGTGGTAGAGCGGTACATGGCCGGTACAACCTTCGGACCAATTCTGGAGCGGTACAACCGCTCCAAACACCGGTTGTACCGGTAAACCGGTACAACCTCTCTATGGGGCGGTACAACCCCTCTGTGTAAAATGGGCAATATCAAAACAATCACAACTTTCACATACGAGCTCCGAATTCAACGAAATCAAGTTTGTTGGAAAGCGAGCGACAAGGGCTAACACAATCTTGATAGAAAAAGAAATAAGAAGGAAATTATAAAAGGCCCATGAGAAAATGGAGAGAACCCTTCCTCGAATAAGACCGGTAAAACCTCCAACACCGAAAACGCAAAAGAAGATGCAAATGAAATCGGTTTTCGATGAACTCGAGCTTGTCAAGAAGATGACCATGAGATCGAAATCTCACAAGGAGAAGAACCAAACAAGAACCAAGAGAGATGATGCAAGGATGCAATGGTTTGAGCTCTCGACGAACGATACGATCAAGCTACTCACTAGAGAGCCCCCCTTGATAGTACGGCAATCGATCCTACAACCCGGTCTCCCAACTACCACCATGAGACCGGTAAAATAGAAAACCTATCAAGGGCAAACCTTTGTCTTGCACATAGTCCACTTGAGCTAGATGATGACGATCTTGACTTCCTCTAGTTGGACCACCTTTCTTGATTGTGTTGGCTCGATGAAGACTAGTTGATTGCTCCCCCATACTCCACTATGGGTGAGCCACTCTTCGGCACATCTTCACAATTCCATTGACACCACAATGGACGGCAAGCTTCAAGCTTGATTGCTCCCCCATACTCCATTATGGGTGAGCCACTCTTCGTGTTGCTTCACTTGAACTTGCACACTACAAACTTGATGACGATCACCACTTGATGTCATCCTCCATGGGTTGTATGAGATCTTCCACTTGACGCAAGACCATGGAAACATACCTAACCCTACAAAGAACTCTCACGTAGACCATGGGTTAGTACACAAAGCGTAATGGACAATGCATACCATGCCATGTGATCACTTGATCCCTCTCGGTACTTCTTCTACGCTTTGTGAGTTTATCAACTTGATTCACTCTTGACTTAGTCTTGATCAACCTTGAATCTTTCCAACTCTCTTCATTTGGATGATGTCTTGAAGGTAAACATGAATGATCACACAACCTTCTTCTTCAAGACATGCTTGCAATAAGCTCAACTCATACATGACCAATCTTTGGATAATTCCTTGAAAAGCACTTTGGCCATCTCATAAACTCCTTGAAACCAACACATGGACTTCAAGACAATCCTATGGACAAATCCTTCAAATATTACTCAAGGCAACCGTTAGTCCATAGAGATTGTCATCAATTACCAAAACCACACATGGGGGCACCGCATGTCCTTTCAATCTCCCCCATTTTGGTAATTGATGACAATCACTTTCAAGAGAGTTTATATAAGAAATTATGCATCACCATGCAATGCAACAACCAATAATGCATGTGTATGAGATGCAAATGCTTAGGTACAAAACCAAAGCAAGAAGAAATAACTCTCTAAACTTATCCACAAAACTCTCTGAAACTTTTCCCCCATTGGCATCGATTGCCAAAATGGGCGAAAGGCTTAGAAGTCCAATAAGAAAAGTGTTCCTCCATAAATTGTGTATTTCTCAACAAGAGAGTGGAATGCGATACACATATCCAATGGTAAATACTTGGAGGAAGACAGACTATATTGAGGCCCAAAGATTGCAAAAGTAAGATATGCCACAAAGGCATAGCAAAGAGAGAAACAAGCACTCATGCAATCAAAAGATACCAATTGAAGCAGGCAATCAAAGGATATCAATTGAACCAACTAGACCAAAGATCCTACGAGCCACGTGAATAAAGGATATTATGATATGAGCAAAGGAGTGTTCTAAAGAAACTAGAGAAGCTCCCCATGATTTGTGCACACAAAAGAATATTTGTATTTGGATACAAAGTGCACAAAATAGGATCATAGCTTCCCCAAAATCAATAGAAACTTACAACAAGTGCAAGTGAGCATATAGGAAACAAAGCCTAGTACTTGCAACAAACACATGGTTGAGCAACAAGTAAAAGAGGCAACTTAAGAATGGGCTCAACCAAAATGATGTGTGTGAGTCAAGGCAATGCACTTGAGAAGACTAATGTACGGATGAGCATTAGGCATCAATAAAGTCTTGAAAGAATGAGGAACATGGTGCAAGGCCTATAATTCCCACACACAAGTAGCAAATGGGTTCACAAGCTTAATAATAAGCATATAAAGAACCTATGCTTGTGACAACCTGTGGTGAAGATAGAATATGAAAGCCTCATCAAGACGAGGGATACCAATTAAGATGGCAAAAGCCTCGTAAAGATAAGCATGAGGAAAATAATCTTCACCACACACAAGAGTGCATCAAGATGCAATGATAGAAGACACGCACTCAAGGCAAAAGCTTTCACGGAGCCACCAAAGAAATAACATAAGAAAGACAAGGTGGACGTGGAAGAAAGGATATCATCTAGAGATGTAATTTATCTCAAGTGTATAAGGTTCTAGGTAGACAAAATCATGATAATATATATCTACAAAGAAGGATGTACACCCGAAATAGTTACAACACGAAGGAACAAGATATCCAAAAGGAAGTCATAGATATACCAATAAGATATTTGCTTGGAAGCATACCACATGGCTAGATATGGTCTTATTGTATATAAATGAATTCCTAGGACACACCCATCAAAGACATCAGAACTAGCAACATGAGATCATCGTTGAGATGCTTTGAGAAAGGAAACAAGCATCACAAGATGTAATGAATATTATGCCAAGATGCAACCTACACAAGGTTGAATGCTAGAAAAGAATGCATGAATAGATACTTGTTACCGAGATATCATTGGAAGGATGTAGAAGAAACCAATTGAAGGTAGTAGATAGTAGTTCATTGAGCATCCTAGCTTGAATCCAATAAGCACATGGTCACACCACCTTCCTTGTGAGTGAGCCGAGCATCCAATGCATCTCGAATTGTTCCTAGAACAACAACACAAACAAAATGGTACCCAAACTCATTGGGACCAAAGAGTTAGAAACACCAATATACATAGGACAAACTCCACACAGATATGTGCATATACATAAGGAAATGAATTTCATGCACATCTCATCCAATTAGAGACTTGGTGGAGTTTCCCTTATATATTGGTCAAATAAAGAAGGCATGCCACAGAGACTACATGAAGTAAATATGCATGCTCAAGTCCTTCGGGAACCGATACCAAATGATAAAGAAAAACCAAGTGAAGAAAAGATACCAAATGAATAAAACATCACTGAGGATATCCATAAAAGATACATCAAGGAATGAGATATCCATTGATACACTCAAAATAAAACATATCAAACTCCCAAAAGAGAGGATGGTTCCAAACAAACCAACCTCTCTACAAAGTTTCATGATGGCACAAAGTACCAAAATGAAAACAGCTTGCCTTCCACCAACACACGCTTGATAAGGATCGCAATATGAGTGTTTTATAGAAAATAGGATAGCTCCCCCATGACTAGTGCATTATAGAGAATTTGCATTTGAATACAAAATGCACAAGGTGGGGTCACCCCTTTCACTATATCTAGAAAACACTAGACAAGATCAAGAAATAAACAAGATCCACAAGTGGTATGGAAGACAAAGGGAGTTGATACATTCCTTGGCAAGATAAAAGGAAAATAAAGGCACAAGCCAATGTAAAGATGATCAATAAATTCTACCCACACAAGTGAGTACCAATTGTCAAAAGACAAGAAGTAAATGGAAATAATTCCCGATGGTAGATAGCAAGGATATCCGACATCATCTTCGCACCAAACAAAAAGCAAATTGCAACTTGTAGAGCTAACATGCCACCTAGGAACAAGATAATTTACAATATCAACTCTAGGTGACAATATCTCAAATGTACACATTTTCTAGGCTAGTAATATACACATAACATATTACTCCCCCATAATGTGATACCAATTAAGGATAAACAAGAGGCAAATAAAAGGATCCAACAAGAGATAATTAATGGACTATTTAGAATTTTGAATTTCTCATGAGAAGACATACCACATAGCGACTAGATAATCTTGAAATATTAATACTAGATGGTATTACTCATGTACAAACATTTATAGGATTGTGAGGTGCACAAAGCACATCACTCCCCCATAATGGGATATTCCATTAATCTCTCACAAGAGCCAACTAAGAAATAAACAAGATGCAAAGGGCTCAATGCATGACATACACGTACATGATGTGCAAACCAACACACACATACTTGATTGCTAAAGATAATCAAGTTGAAAGCACAACATATACAAACACATGCAAGGAACAAAACCAAAACATGCAAGGGGGCAAGTAACTTTCAATGTAAGCAATTTAAGTACAAGTTACCGCAAGGAGGCACATTGGATATAAGATATGAACTTGATGATTCAATTGACTTGGCTTGAGACAATAAGAATGATGAAGTCCCCTTAATTCTTCATAATGTAGCCAAGTCTCCAATGACCTCCAACAACACCTATTGATCAAGTATGATCTAGTTGGTCCCCAACCAAGTTGGGTCCTAAGAGGTTAGTCACAATAGGCTTGGCTACCCAAATGGTTCTTTTCTTGACACCACTTTGAGCACCAACAAATTTGGCAAACACATTGCCAACCTTATCCTTCCCAAGAGAATAGATATCATCAATTAGAATAGGGTTGGATAAGGTACCATTCGTGCATGAAGAAGCGACGTGACCTTTTTCACGACATAGGTAGCAATGTCTACTCTTTACTTTCTTCTCACTTGATTTCTCAACTTGAGAAGCATTTGCTTGAGTTTTCTTGGGAAGAGGCCTTTCTTCAACTTGAGGTTGAGAATGAGAGTGAACTTATGGCCGCTTCCCTTGTTGCTTGTCACTAATGGGCTTCTGCTTCAATGGGCAAGATCTAACATGATGCCCTTCTACTTTACACTTGAAGCAAACAATCTTGGCCGAATTCTTGACTTGTTCTTGGCTCTTCTTTTTGTTCACCTTGGACTTATTCTTCTTGTTGGATTTGAATCCAAGTCCACCTTTGTCATTGGGGGAATTTTGCACACTCAAGATATTGTTGAGTGTGAATTTCCCTTCATGACTCTTTTCCAAGTCTTTCTTCGAAGAAGTGACTTGGGCCTTGAGCTATTTGATTTCCTCTACATGGTTAGTCTCAACACAAGCACTAGAGGAAGTATAATCTTCATCTTTAGAGCAACAAGGCAAGGAAAGCAATTCATCACAAGATGTACCAATGTTATGCATGGATGAATCGCGAGGACTAGCACAAGACAATATAGCATTTTGAATAAAAGTAGTGCTAGTATCCACATGAGGCTCACTAGATGTTACCTTAGCAAGCATGGCCTCATGAGCTACACATTATGGGATACTAGAAGATCATCATGAGAGCTTGTGAGCTTTACATAATTTTCTTCCAACATCCCATAATTTCTAGATAGCAACTCAAGTTGATCCCTTAGCTCAACATTCTCCTTCAATATGGATGCTTTACAAGAGATAGAGTTAGTGGCACACGCATCATCATTAGCAATAAGAGGAGAAGACAACTTGGCAAGCTCTTTTGAACATGAAGCTTTAAGTTGAGCATGAGACTCGGTGAGTTTGATGATCTCAAAGTCCTCAAGGAGTTTAGCATGCGCAACTTCAAGCTCCTCATTTTTAGTTTCAAAATCATTGGCCACCTCAAGAGCTCTATCACGAGATTCCCTCACTCTAGATAATTCTAGAGCAAAAGTCTCGTCAAGAGATTCCTTGGTGGTTTGTTCAAGTTCAAGGGCTTGAGAGAGGTCTGCAATCTCATTTGCGTAATCACGCTCATGACCTTCCATTTGATCAATGGTGACCTCATGCTCCTCAAGACGAGATTCCAACTCATCAATATATTTCTTGCCCTCAATAGCAATAGACATGATTTCCATGAAGTTGGAACGAGCAATTTTATTCTTAAGAAGAGCTTTAAAAATCATTTCCCCCCTTAATTTTTAAGGAGGCAACATCATCATTCTCTTCATCATAATCAACATCATCATCACTCTTGCCATCATCAATACGATCACAAGATATATTGGGATTCAAAGTGGGAGATACCTTTGAAGCCTTAGCCATAAGGCAAAAAGCAATCGATGATGATGTAGGATCCCTTGAAGCACCGTTCAAGACCACATCTTGTTCCATGGAGTGTTGGGTTTCCTCTACATTGTTAGCACAGCAACTCAAGGAAATAGATGCATTTTTATCATGGCAACAAGACATAGTAAACATATCATCATGAGATTTAGTCAAGCAATTTCTACATGATATGCAAGGACTATCAACACAAGCATGTGAAACATTTGGAGTGCTCGAAGTGTTAAAGCCTAAAGAAGGAGCATTGCAATAAGATAGTGATGAAGGATCATCCACAATAAGCATACTATCATCATTGCAATGACCAACACTACTCACCATATCATTACCTTGTGGCAAACCACATGTAGGTGAAGTAGAAGAAGTTGAGAAGACTATACGACCGAAGGTGGAGGGAGAACAATCATCCCCACAAATCTTGGACACTCCATATTTATCTTGAAGCTTCGTCCACAACTCATGAGCATCCCGGAACGACATGAGTTGAAATATAACTACATTGCTCAAAGCATCGAAAAGCACATTATAAGCTTGAGCATTGAGATAAGAGTTTTTCTCATCCTCTAAAGATAATCTGTGGGGATCCTTTGGAGGAGAAAAACCCATATCTACAATTCGCTCTAAATTTGGGTCCATGACCCTAAAGAGATTAAGCATGCGAATTACCCAAACATCCAAATTTGTGCCATCGAAACTAAGAGTGTCAGAGAATCCTAATCCCCTAGTCGACATCTTTACTCTCTAGGAGGCAAAGCCTAATAAAGAGAGACGAGGCTCTGATACCAATTGAAAGATCGTGGATGTCACCTAGAGGGGGGGGGGTGAATAGGCGTTTTGAAAATAATTACGGTTTGGGCTTGAACAAATGCGGAATAAACCTAGCGGTTAATTTGACAAGCACAAAACCTACAACAAATAGGCTCACCTATGTGCACCAACAACTTATGCTAAGAAAGATAAACTACTAGGTGATAGCAAGATATATGACAAGAACCAATATGGCTATCACAAAGTAAAGTGCATAAGTACGGAGCTCGGGTAAGAGATAACCGAGGCACGCGGAGACGACGATGTATCCCGAAGTTCACACCCTTGCGGATGCTAATCTCTGTTTGGAGCGGTGTGGAGGCACAATGCTCCCCAAGAAGCCACTAGGGCCACCATAATCTCCTCACGCCCTCGCACAATGCAAGATGTCGTGATTCCACTAAGGGACCCTTGAGGGCGGTTGAGGGAGTCCTAGATTAGGGGGTCTCCGGACAGCCGGACTGTTGGACTATGAAGATACGAGATTGAAGACTTCGTCCCGTGTCCGGATGGGACTCTACTTGGCGTGGAAGGCAACCTAGGCAATACGGATATGTATATCTCCTCCTTTGTAACCGACCTTGTGTAACCCTAGCCCCCTCCGGTGCATATATAAACCGGAGGTTTTTAGTCCGTAGGACAACATACAATCATACCATAGGCTAGCTTCTAGGGTTTAGCCTCTCTGATCTCGTGGTAGATCAACTCTTGTAATACTCATATCATCAAGAACAATCAAGTAGGATGTAGGGTATTACCTCCATCAAGAGGGCCCGAACCTGGGTAAACATCGTGTCCCCTGCCTCCTGTTACCATCCGCCTTAGACGCACAGTTCGGGACCCCCTACCCGAGATCCGCCAGTTTTGACACCGACATTGGTGCTTTCATTGAGAGTTCCACTGTGTCGTCACCATAAGGCTTGATGGCTCCTTCGATCAGCGCTAGCGATGCGGTCCAGGGTGAGGCTTTCCTCCCCGGACAAATCTTCATATTCGGCAGCTTTGCATTGCGGGCCAATTCGCTTGGCCATCTGGAGCAGATTAAGAGCTACACTCCTGGCCATCAGGTCAGATTTGGAAACTTGAACTACACGGCCGACATCCGCGGAGACTTGATCTTCGATGGATTCGGGCCCATGTCGGACGCGTCGTACAGTCATGACGAGCATGACGTAATTCTGCCGTCGGACAGTGCTCGGGAGATCGCATCCGCAACTACTCCGTCCATCAATCCGGAGCAAGTCGCGCCATCGGAGAGCGGAGGGATGGACCCCACCATGGAGGCCGCACTTTCAGTGGCGATAGAGCCGGATACTGACTTCACCCCTTACGGGAGCCATGTCACCGAACCACTGGATTCATTTCCGGCCACGGACTCTGAGCCGCTCATATCCGTGCCCATCGAGTCCGACTGGGCGCCGATCATGGAGTTCACCTCCGCGGATATCTTTCAGCACTCACCTTTTAGAGATGTGCTAAATTCATTAAGGTCTCTCTCCCTGTTAGGAGAACCTTGGGCAAACTATGTCCGGCTAGAATGGGATGCGGATGACGAAGAAATTCGCTGCCCACCCACCACCCACTTAGTAGCCACTGTTGACGACTTAACCGACATGCTCGACTTCGGCTCCGAAGACTTCGACGGTATGGACGATGAAGCCAAAGACGAACAAGATCCACCTCCCTCGGGGAACTGGACCGCCACCTCATCATATGATATATACATGGTGGACACCCCCAAAGAAGCCAATGGCGACGAGACAGCGAAGGATGACCCCTCCAAGAAGCAACCCAAGCGCCGACGTCAGCGGCGCCGCGCCAAGTCCCGCCACAGCAAGAGCAGTGATACCGACACAAGAGATAATAACACTCCGGATAGCGCCGAAGACAACAAAAATCCCCTCCAGCACGGTGTAGAGCTAGAGGACGAACAAGCTAGCCCTCCAGAGCAAGCAGCAGATGGAGAACCGGAGGAGGACAATTACATGCCTCTCTCCGAAGACGAGGCGAGCCTCGACGACGACGAGTTTATCGTGCCCGAGGACCCCGTCGAGCAAGAGCGCTTCAAGCGCCGGCTTATGGCCACGGCAAATAGCCTAAAGAAGAAACATCAACAGCTTCAAGCTGATCAAGACTTGCTAGCAGAAAGATGGACCGAAGTCCTTGCGGCCAAGGAGCATGAACTCGAGCGCCCGTCCAAGAGTTACCCAAAACGCAGGTTGCTACCTCACCTCGAGGAGGAAGCATTGAAACCTCATTCACTAGTGTACGATGCGGCTGACCGGCCACTACGCTGCCGAGCCAGAGAGGCATTTCAGCCTAAAATTCAGACCGCACCCCGTCGCTACTCAGTTAAAAATACTAAGGCCCGGGGCAACATAGAGGACCTGCGAGACATCTTGGACATTAAGGCAAAAATCGCAAGGTCAATATACGGGACACGGGCACGTGCACCCACACGGGACGATGATCGTCGCGTCAGATACACCAAGAGTAAATCCGGCCCGGCCAAAAACAACAGACAAGAATCATACGAACTACGTCGGGATATAGCCCGGCACAGAGGCGCCGCACACCCCCTATGCTTCACTGATGAAGTTATGAATCATGAATTCCCGGAGGGTTTCAAACCCGTAAATATCGAATCGTACGACGGCACAATAGATCCCGCTGTATGGATTGAGGATTTCCTCCTTAACATCCACATGGCTCGCGGTGACGATCTACATGCCATCAAGTACCTCCCACTAAAACTACCAGCTCGGCACTGGCTGAATAGCTTGCCAGCAGATTCCGTCGGCAGTTGGGAGGATCTGGAAGACGCATTTCTTGACAACTTCCAGGGCACTCATGTGCGGCCACCAGATGCTAATGACTTGAGCCACATAACCCAGCAGCCAGGGGAATCGGCCAGACAATTCTGGACATGGTTCCTGACTAAGAAAAATCAAATTGTAGACTGTCCGGATGCAGAGGCCCTAGCGGCATTCAAGCATAACATCTACGACGAGTGGCTCGCCCGCCACCTCGGCCAGGAGAAGCCAAAATCTATGGCAGCCCTCACAACACTCATGACCCGCTTTTGCGCGGGTGAGGACAGCTGGCTGGCTCGCAGCAACAACACATCAAGGAATCCGGATACCTCGGATACCAAAGATGTCAACGGTAGGCAGCGTCGTAATAGACCAAAGCGCCGCAATAATGGCGATAACACCGAAGATACGACAGTCAATGCCGGATTCAGAGGCTCTAGATCCGGTCAGCGGAAAAAGCCATTCAAAAGAAATACTCCGGCTCCATCCAGTCTGGATCGCATATTGGATCACTCGTGTCAAATCCACGGCACCCCCGACAAGCCAGCCAATCACACCAACAGAGAATGCTGGGTGTTCAAGCAGGCCGGCAAGTTAAATGCCGAGAATAAGGACAAGGGGCTACATAGAGACGAGGAGGAAGAGCCCCGGCCACCGAACACAGGAGGACAGAAGGGGTTTCCCCCTCAAGTGAAGACGGTGAACATGATATACGCAACCCACATTCCAAAGAGGGAGCGGAAGCGTGCATTAAGGGACGTCTATGCGATGGAGCCCGTCGCCCCAAAGTTCAACCCATGGTCTGCTTGTCCGATCACCTTCGATCGCAGGGACCACCCCACTAGCATCCGTCATGGCGGATCCGCCGCACTGGTCCTAGACCCCATCATTGACGCATTTCGCCTCACTCGAGTCCTTATGGACGGCGACAGCAGCCTGAACCTGCTTTATTAGGATACAGTGCGAAAAATGGGTATCGATCCCTCGAGGATAAAACCTGGCAAAACCACCTTTAAAGGCGTCATCCCAGGTGTAGAGGCCCATTGCACAGGCTCAATCACACTGGAAGTGGTCTTCGGATCACCGGATAACTTCCGAAGCGAAGAGTTAATCTTCGACATCGTCCTATTTCGCAGTGGCTATCATGCACTACTCGGACGGACAACATTTGCAAAATTCAATGCAGTGCCGCATTACACATACCTCAAGCTCAAGATGCCAGGACCTCACAGGGTCATAACAATAAATGGAAACACAGAACGCTCGCTCTATACGGAAGAGCACACTGTGGCCCTTGCAGCAGAGGCACAAAGCTGCCTGTTTGGTCAGACCACTCATTCGGCGTTACAGCCCCCGGACACCTTCAAGCGAGTCCGGAACAAGCTGCAACAGGATCGCCTGCCACGATCAGAGTTCGCCTAGAAATCCGGCCCCCGTCCCAGTCTCAGTGCAGCGACGAAATTCGTGCCGCGCGTACATAACTACGCATTGAAAATACCATGGACATAGGCGGGGGCACAATCAAGACACGCCCCGCATTATGGCTTAACCACACCAGGGGTTGTATACCTTTGACATTCCTTTTCTCTTTCAGGGCCTAACTCTTTGGAAGCCCTTTCCGACAGTCCGATTGCCAGACACATTCCGGAAGCAACAACCAAGGCGGCAAGAAGCTAAGATGAACACGGGAACCGCCAGGTGGTCTCTAGTAATACTTGATATACCCACTTTTCAATATTTATGTGTAGCCTGCCTTGGGATAGGACATTTCAAATCGTCCTACTTTATGCTTATTGCACTACTTGTACCAGTATGCTTTGACGCATTATTCAAATAATAATGCATATCATTAATCTGTCATTGCATTACTTAAGTTTTTCTCTTTCTCTTATATGTCCATTTACGACAATCCGCACCCGCACGTTCGGGTACGGTCAGTACGCCAGGGGCTCTCGTTCACCCAACAATACGGCACAAGAAGTCTGAACACTTTCGACAGTGCGGCACCCCGAACTTATAGCATTATATGCATCAGCTCCGAATCATGTCTTTGGTCAAATGTTGGGTTGCCCGACTCCCATGCTTTGGTACCTTACGTTCCGCTATATCGGCTAAGGTAGCGGTGGGAGAACTACTGCGATTGTGTCTCGGTTCTTCCGGACAAGCACCTCGGTAGAGAAAGCCAAGAACTGACTGTCATGATAAGACGAGAGACTGATCGCTGTTCGAGAGGTCTCAAGTCCTTAAAGACTTTTTCCGCTTCGGGCGAGGAGTCGGCCGTGTCCGTCTTAGGCGTGTATAGCGCCCCAAATTCGGCCCTCCGAATACCAGGGGCTTCGCCAAAAATTTAAAATCATAGACTTCTATGGCTAAGTGAGAGTGATAAAGCATTATAGTCCGATTGCCTAGTTCGTTGCGCTGAACACCTCCCTCGAAGGACCCAAAATTGGGGTAAAGAGTGTTCAGATTTACCCCGAACACCCCAGTACTAGTTACATGGGGGTAGAAGCCGACGACTGGCCAACTCTCAGATTTTATAAACGGCCGCACAGAAGGTAATATTTTAAATTAAGAAAGCGTCGCATGGCGCAAAAGAACTTGTTTCACATTACAGGATCACATGGGCATGTTCATTCAAAAATTACATCCTTGGCACACTCATCCGCCACTAAGCGAGAACCCTTCAGGACTCTCTCATAGTAATTCTCAGGGCAGCGATGCTCCTTGCCCTCCGGCGGCCCCTCCTTCACCAGCTTCATGGCGCCCAGCTTCGCCCAGTGTACCTTCGCCCGGGCAAAAGCCCTGCGTGCACCTTCGATGAAGACGAACCAGTTGATGACTTCAAGCCGTGGGCAGGTTTCCGCAAGCCGCCTCACCAGACCGAAGTAGCTGCCGGACAGGGGCTCGCCAGGCCACATCCGGACTATAAAGGCCCCTCATGGCCTGTTCGGCCGCCTTGTGAAGTTAGACCAACTGCTTTAGCTGGTTGCTCAAGGACACGGGGTGTTCGGTCCCAGTATAGTGAGACCAGAACAACTTCTCTGTTGAGCTCCCCTCCTTGGCCCGGTAAAACTCATCGGCATCCAGTACAATGCGGGGAAGATCTGCAAACGCTCCTGGAGAGCTCCGAACTCGGGTAAGAAAAAGGAAAGTCTCCTTCACATGCTTGCTTTGCATATTGAATGCCTTACCCGCTGCTATCTTCTTCGCCGCGTTAATCTCCTGGAGCCCAAACTCGAAGCCCGTAGGAGCCTCGCTCCCTTGGTATCCAGGGTCCGGGAGGTCACTGTGAAGCGCCCCCAGGATCACATCCCCTTGGCTCGGCGCCTTTTGAGAAAACACCTCGGCGTTGTCTGTAGGGCGAGGGGTGGAAGCCGTCAGAGGAGAACCACTGTTCATATCCGACGAGCCCAAAGAGCCGCTCGACGAGGGTACGTCGAGATGAGTGATAACCCACAAGTATAGGGGATCGCAACAGCTTTCGAGGGTAGAGTATTCAACCCAAATTTATTGATTCAACACAAGGGGCAGCTGAGTTGTCAATTCAACCACACCTGGAAACTTAGTATCTGCAGCAAAGTGTTTAGTAGCAAAGTAATATGATAGTGGTGGTAGCGGAAACAAAAGTAAAGACAACAAAAGTAATGTTTTTGGTATTTTGTAGTGATTGTAATAGTAGCAGCGGGAAAGTAAATAAGCGAGAACCAGTATATGGAAAACTCATAGGCACCGGATCAGTGATGGATAATTATGCCGGATGCGGTTCATCATGTAACAGTCATAACATAGGGTGACATAGAACTAGCTCCAATTCATCAATGTAATGTAGGCATGTATTCCGTATATAGTCATACGTGCTTATGGAAAAGAACTTGCATGACATCTTTTGTCCTACCCTCCCGTGGCAGCGGGGTCCTATTGGAAACTAAGGGATATTAAGGCGTCCTTTTAATAGAGAACCGGAACAAAGCATTAGCACATAGTGAATACATGAACTCCTCAAACTATGGTCATCACCGGGAGTGGTCCCGATTATTGTCACTTCGGGGTTGCAGGATCATAACACATAGTAGGTGACTATAGACTTGCAAGATAGGATCAAGAACTCACATATATTCATGAAAACATAATAGGTTCAGATCTGAAATCATGGCACTTGGGCCCTAGTGACAAGCATTAAGCATAGCAAAGTCATAGCAACATCAATTTCAGAACATAATGGATACTAGGGATTAAACCCTAACAAAACTAACTCGATTACATGATAAATCTCATCCAACCCATCACCGTCCAGGAAGCCTACGATGCAATTACTCAGGCACGGCGGTGAGCATCATGAAATTGGTGATGGAGGAGGTTGATGATGACGACGGCGACGAATCCCCCTCTCCGGAGCCCCGAACGGACTCCAGATCAGCCCTCCGAGAGGTTTTAGGGCTTGGCGGCGGCTCCGTATCGTAAAACACGATGATTTCTTCTCTCTGATTTTTTCTCATTGAAACTCAGTATATGGAGGTGGAGTTGGAGTCGGAGATGCAACAGGGGGCCCACGAGGTAGGGAGGCGTGCCCTAGGAGGGGGGGGCGCCCCCACCCTCGTGAGAAGGGTGTGGGCCCCCTGGTCTTCATCTTTGGCGAGGATTTATTATTATTTTTTCTAAGATGTTCCGTGGAGTTTCAGGTCATTCCGGGAATATTTGTTTTCTGCACATAAAACAACACCATGGTAATTTTGCTGAAAAAAACGTTAGTCCGGGTTAGTTCCATTCAAATCATACAAGTTAGAGTCCAAAACAAGGGCAAAAGTGTTTGGAAAAGTAGATACGACGGAGACGTATCAACTCCCCCAAGCCTAAACCCTTGCTTGTCCTCAAGCAATTCAGTGGACAAACTGAAAGAAAGAAAGAAAAAAATTTACAAGTCAAGCCAGCATTCAAGTTTGCTCTTGTTGTTGTTGTAACTAGGTCAAGCATAATCCATGGTAATTCTGTTTGCTCTTGTTGTTGTAACTATGTCAAGCCAGCATTCAAGTTTTCAGCATAGATCATAACTAACCACACTTGCAATAATTCTCAGGTCTCACAATTACTCATATGAATAGCATAATCAACTAGCAAGTCATGATAATAAATCTCGGATGACAACACTTTCTCAAAACAATCATAATATGATATATCAAGATGGTATCTCGCTAGCCCTTTCTGAGACCGCAAAACATAAATGCAGAGCACCTTTAAAGATCAAGGACTGACTAGACATTGTAATTCATGGTAAAAGAGATCCAATCATAGTCATACCCAATATAAATTAATAGTGATGAATGCAAATGACAGCTGTGCTCTCCAGCTAGTGCTTTTTAATAAGAGGGTGATGACTCAACATAAAAGTAAATGGATAGGCCCTTCGCGGAGGGAAGCAGGGATTTGTAGAGGTGCCAGAGCTCGATTTTGAAATAGAGATAAATTGTATTTTGAGCGGTATACTTTCATTGTCAACGTAACAACTAAGAGATGGCGATATCTGCCATGCTAAACACATTATAGGCGGTTCCCAAACAGAATGGTAAAGTTTATACTCCCCCTCCACCATCAAGCATGAATCCATGGCTTGCTCGAAACAACGAGTGCCTCCAACATACATCAGGTCCCAGTGGGAGTTTTGTTCGCAGTTAATTTTGATTTAGTTTACATAAAGCATGGGACTGGGCATCCCGGTGACCAGCCATTTTCTCGTGAGTGAGGAGCGGAGTCCACTCCTCTTGAGAATTACCCGCCTAACACGGAAGATAAGGACAACCTTTGTTGATACATGAGCTATTCGAGCATACAAAATAGAATGTTTATTTGAAGGTTTAGAGTTTGGCACATACAAATTTACTTGGAACGGCAGGTAGATACCGCATATACGAAGGTATGGTGGACTCATCTGGAATAACTTTGGGGTTTAAGGGATTGGATGCACAAGCAGTATTCCCGCTTAGTACAAATGAAGGCTAGCAGAAGACTGGGAAGCGACCAACTAGAGAGCGACAACAGCCATGTACATGCATTAAAATTAATAAACATTGGATGCAAGCATGAGTAGGATATAATCCACCATGAACATAAATATCGTGAAGGCTATGTTGATTTGTTTCAACTACATGCGTGAACATGTGCCAAGTCAAGTCACTTAAATCATTCAAAGGAGGATACCACCCCATCATACCACATCATAACCATCTTAATAGCATGTTGGCACACAAGGTAAATCATTATAACTCATAGCTAATCAAGCATGGCACAAGAAACTCTGATCTCTAATTGTTATTGCAAACATGTTTATTCATAATAAGTTGAATCAAGAACGACGGGCTCATCATATTTAGAAAAACAAAAGAGGTCGAGTTCATACTAGCTTTTCTCATCTCAGTCAGTCCATCATATATCATCATAATTTCCTTTCACTTGCACGACCGAACGGTGTGAATAATAAGAGTGCACGTGCATTGGACTAAGCTGGAATCTGCGAGCATTCAATAAACAGGAGAAGACAAGGCAATATGGGCTCTTGGTTAAATCAACAATAATGCATATAAGAGCCACTTCAACAATTTAATTATGGTCTTCTCCTACTGACCCCCAAATAGAAGAAAAGAAATAAAATTATTTACACGGGAAAGCTCCCAACAAGCAAAAGAAGAACGGGAAATATTTTTGGGTTTTCTTTTTAATTATTACTACTACAACAGAAAAATAAACTACTACTAATTTTTTTTGTTTTTCTTAAGGTCTAACAAACACACAAGAAGAAAGCAGGAAAAAGAAAATAAACTAGCATGGATATTACAGTGAAAAAGTATGAGCACCGACATCTAGCAATGAGTGTGTGTGAACATAAATGTAATGTCAGTGAGAAATACATACTCCCCCAAGCTTAGGCTTTTGGCCTAAGTTGGTCTATGGCCACGGCTGGCCTGGCGGATATCCATAATAATAGTTGTTGGGGTCGTATTGTGATGAGGAAGGATAGTTGGGATCATACTGATGTGCAGCGGTTATCGCCTGCTGAGCTGCAGCGTGGAGTCGTGCTGCCTCCGCTCTCCTCTTGTACTCTTCTGCCTCCTCTCTGGTAATAACATATCTTCCTTTTGTCTGTGAATCAAAGAAGGCAGGAGCAGGGAAAGTAATATGGAAAACACGTCGTTCATAAAAAATTAAGCGATATAAGAGAGGTGATTTAGGCCTCTCGACAAACTGGTGTGAAGCCATAGAGTTATAATCTAAATATGCAGGAGGCAACTCCATATCACCCTCATGAATGTCTATTTCAAGAAAATGAGCTAAGCGGGTTGCATAAATTCCTCCAAAGAAATCTCCATTATGTCTATTATGATGCAACCTATGAGCTACAATGGCCCCCATATGATAAGATTGGTCTCCTAACACAGCACTCCTAAGAATGCTGAGATCAGGGACACACATGTGACATGCTTCATCCTTAGCATTTATGCATCTACCGATGAAAATAGCAAAATAATGTATAGCAGGAAAGTGAATGCTCCCTATGGTAGCTTGCGTTATATCTCTGGATTCCCCCAAAGTTATACTAGCAAGAAAGTTTCTAAATTCAGATTTAGGAGGATCCCTAATACTGCCCCATGATGGAAGTTCGCAAGAAGAAGTGAAATCCTCTAGGTCCATGGTATAAGATTTGTCATAAAGATCAAACATGACTGAAGGATAATTACGCGAAGATGAATACTCAAACCTCCTCACAAATGAACTTGTGAGATCATGATACTGGGGGCATTTGTTAGCCTCAAAATCCTCAAGACCGGCATTGCACAAATATGATTTGAATTCTTCTTTAATTCCCGCACGGTCCATAAAATTTTCCGACGGCCATTCGCAAGGCCGTACTGGAGCGTCTCTTGGTGGATCCTCGTCAGCATCGCGCATAGCAATTCTGGGTCCTTGCTTCTTAGAGGAACCACCTTGGAACATCTTCCTAAACATATTGTTTTTCTCTGAAAAATTCTGAAATTTTTAGTAACTTCAAAATAAAAGTAACCAAATTCAATAAACTGATAGCAACTACTCCTACAAGTGCCTAGAGCCTATATCAAGCATTAGAACTACTTGGAACCATATAAATTTGACATGCGAGCTCAAGAACATGGTCACCTATGCAGCACAAATTTGCAAAGAATAAAGCACTAGAACAAAAACTAATTGGACCAATGGAGGAGTCACATACCAAGGAACAATCTCCCCAAGCAGTTTTGAGAGAGGTGCTTTGAGCAAGGAGATCGAAAATCGCAGCAAAAGTGGCTGGAACTCGTGCTTGAGTTGGTTTTTCGGGTTTGTGTGAGATAGAGGAAGAAGATGGGTGCTGGGATAAGTGGAGGAGGGCCACCGTGGGCCCACGAGGTAGGGTGCGCGCCCTATAGGGGGGCGCCCACCACCCTCGTAGCCAGGTGGCAGCTCCTCCCGCGGTAATTTTTGCACAGTAAATCCTCAAATATTCCCAAAAAAATCATATTAAATTGGCATGGCATTCTGAGGACTTTTATTTTTGGGATATTTTAATATTGCACAGATAAGTCAGGAAACACATAGAAAAATACTATTTTACTTTATTTAATATAAATAACAGAAAATATAGAGAGGGTACAGAAGTTTGTGCTTCTAGTTCCATCCATCTCATGCTCATTAAAAAGAATCCACTAACAAGGTTGATCAAGTCTTGTTAACAAACTCATTCCGATAATCATGAATCCGGAGAAATTTTGAATAACACTAAGTTACCTCAACGGGGATATGCACATCCCCAATAATAAGAATATCATATTTCTTCTTGACAGTAGGAAGAGGAAATTCAAAACCTCCAAATATAATCGATGGAAATTTTCCAATAGAGTTGATACTATCAACTTGAGGTTGTTTCCTCGGAAAGTGTACCGTATGCTCATTACCATTAACATGAAAAGTGACATTGCCTTTGTTGCAATCAATAACAGCCCCTGCAGTATTAAGAAAAGGTCTTCCAAGAATAATAGACATACTATCATCCTAGGGAATATCAAGTATAACAAATTCCGTTAAAATAGTAACGTTTGCAACCACAACAGGCACATCCTCACAAATACCGATAGGTATAGCAGTTGATTTATCAGCCATTTGCAAAGATATTTCAGTAGGTGTCAACTTATTCAAGTCAAGTCTACGATATAAAGAGAGAGGCATGACACTAACACCGGCTCCAAGATCACATAAAGGAGTTTTAATATAATTTCTTTTAATGGAGCAAGGTATAGTAGGTACTCTGGGGTCTCCAAGTTTCTTTGGTATTCCACCCTTAAAAGTGTAATTAGCAAGCATGGTGGAAATTTTAGCTTCCGGTATCTTTCTTTTATTAGTAATGATATCCTTCATATATTTAGCATAAGGATTTGTTTTGAGCACATCAGTTAATCGCATACGCAAAAAGATAGGCCTAATCATTTCAGCAAAGCGCTCAAAATCCTCGTCATCCTTTTTCTTTGTATGGTTTCGGAGGAAAAGGCATGTGTTTCTCGACCCAAGGTTCCCTTTCTTTACCATGTTTCCTAGCAACAAAGTCTCTTTTATCATAACGTTGATTCTTTGATTGTGGGTTATCAAGATCAACATCAGGTTCAATTTCTACATCATTATCATTACTAGGTTGAGCATCATCATGAACATCATCATTAATATTTTTACTAGGTTCATGTTCATTACCAGATTGTGTTTCAGCATCAGACATAGAAATATCATTTGGATTATCAGGTGGTTCAGCAATAGGTTCACTAGAAGTTTGCACAGTTCTATCATTTTTCTTCTTCTTCTTTTTAGAAGAACTAGGAACAACAATATTATTTCTTTGAGAATCTTGCTCGATTCTCTTAGGGTGGCCTTTAGATATAAAGGTTCCTGAGTCATTCTACCAGTTCTAGTAGCCACTCTAACAACATAATCATTTTTCTTTCTATTCATTTCATCAAGCACTTCTTTTTGAGCCTTAAGTACTTGTTCTACTTGAGTGGTAACCATAGAAGCATGTTTGCTAACAAGTTTAAGTTCACCTTTAATATTGGCCATATAATAACCCAAGCGTCTAATCATATAAGCATTCTCTTTTAATTGTCTACCAAAATAAGCATTGAAGTCATCTTCCTTATACATAAAGTTATCAAATTCATCCAAGCATTGACTAGCAATTTTAGTAGGAGGGACTTCAGCTTTATCATATCTATAGAGAGAATTTACCTTTACTACCTATGTTGCGATATCGGGATTAGGAGGTTCTTCAGTAAATAAATAATTGAGATCATAGGTTTCTTCAACAGGCGATGAATTAAGACCATGTATTTCTTCAATAGGAGGTAAATTCTTAACGTCTTCAGCTTTAATACCTTTTTCTTTCATAGATTTCTTTGCCTCTTGCATATCTTCGGGACTGAGAAATAAAACACCTCTCTTCTTCGGAGTTGGTTTAGGAATAGGCTCAGTAATTGGAGCAGGAGATGGCTCAGGAGGTGCCCAATTATTTTCATTTGTCAACATATTATTCAATAGAATTTCAGCTTCATCCAGTGTTCTTTCCCTGAAAAGAGAACCAACACAACTATCCAGGTAATCTATGGAAGCATCGGTTAGTCCATTATAAAAGATATCAAGTATTTCAGGTTTCTTAAGAGGATGATCAGGCAAAGCATTAAGTTACTTGAGAAGCCTCCCCCAAGCTTGTGGGAGACTCTCTTCTTTAATTTGCACAAAGTTGTATATTTCCCTCAAAGCAGCTTGTTTCTTATGAGCAGGGAAATATTTAGCAGAGAAGTAATAAATCATATATTGGGGACTACGCACACAACCAGGATCAAGAGAATTAAACCATATCTTAGCATCACCCTTTAATGAGAACGGAAATATTTTGAGTATATAAAGGTAACGCGATCTCTCATCATTAGTAAACAGGGAAGCTATATCATTTAACTTAGTAAGATGTGCCACAACAGTTTCAGATTCATAGCCATAAAACGGATCAGATTCAACCAAAGTAATTATATCAGGATCAATAGAGAATTCATAATCTTTATCAGGAACACATATATAGGTGAAGTAGCGAAAGCAGGGTCAGGTCTCATTTTATCCCTAAGTGATTCCTTGTTCCATTTAATTAATAACCTCTTAAGCTCATATCTATCTTTGCAAGCAAAAATAGCGGCAGAAGATTCCATATCAAAAAGATAACCCTCAGGAATAACAGGCATATTTTCATCATCACTATCATCATCGTATTCAGATTCACTAATTTCTTTTTCTCTAGCCCTAGCAATTTGTTCATCAAGAAATTCACTAAGGGACCCAGTAGTATCAGGCATAGAAGGAGTTTCATCGTAAGTATCATGCATAGCAGAAGTGGCATCATCAATAACATGCGACATATCAGAACGAATAGCAGAAGCAGATGCAGGTGTCGCAAACTTACTCATAACAGAAGGTGAATCAAGTGCCGAGCTAGATGGCAGTTCCTTACCTCCCCTCATAGTTGAGGGATAGATCTTGGTTTTTTGATCTCTCAAGTTCTTCATAGTATCTAGCAGATATAAATCCCAAGTGACTCAAAGAATAGAGCTATGCTCCCCGGCAACGGCGCCAGAAAAAGGTCTTGATAACCCACAAGTATAGGGGATCGCAACAGCTTTCGAGGGTAGAGTATTCAACCCAAATTTATTGATTCGACACAAGGGGAGCCAAAGAATATTCTCAAGTATTAGCAGCTGAGTTGTCAATTCAACCACACCTGGAAACTTAGTATCTGCAGCAAAGTGTTTAGTAGCAAAGTAATATGATAGTGGCGGTAGAGGCGACAAAAGTAAAGACAGCAAAAGTAAAGTTTTTGGTATTTTGTAGTGATTGTAACAGTAGCAGCGGGAAAGTAAATAAGCGAGAACCAGTATATGGAAAACTCGTAGGCACCGGATCAGTGATGGATAATTATGCCGGATGCGGTTCATCATGTAACTGTGACATAGAACTAGGGTGACACAGAACTAGCTCCAATTCATCAATGTAATGTAGGCATGTATTCCGTATATAGTCATACGTGCTTATGGAAAAGAACTTGCATGACATCTTTTGTCCTACCCTCCCGTGGCAGCGGGGGCCTATTGGAAACTAAGGGATATTAAGGCCTCCTTTTAATAGAGAACCGGAACAAAGCATTAGCACATAGTGAATACATGAACTCCTCAAACTATGGTCATCACCGGGAGTGGTCCCGATTATTGTCACTTCGGGTTTGCCGGATCATAACACATAGTAGGTGACTATAGATAGGTTCAGATCTGAAATCATGGCACTCGGGCCCTAGTGACAAGCATTAAGCATAGCAAAGTCATAGCAACATCAATCTCAGAACATAATGGATACTAGGGTTCAAACCCTAACAAAACTAACTCGATTACATGATAAATCTCATCCAACCCATCACTGTCCAAGAAGCCTACGATGCAATTACTCACGCACGGCGGTGAGCATCATGAAATTGGTGATGGAGGAGGTTGATGATGACGACGGCGACGAATCCCCCTCTCCGGAGCCCCGAACGGACTCCAGATCAGCCCTCCCGAGAGGTTTTAGGGCTTGGCGGCGGCTCCGTATCGTAAAACACGATGATTTCTTCTCTCTGATTTTTTTCTCATTGAAACTCAATATATGGAGGTGGAGTTGGAGTCGGAGACGCAACAGGGGGCCCACGAGGTAGGGGGCGCGCCCTAGGAGGGGGGGCACCCCCCACCCTCGTGAGAAGGGTGTGGCCCCCCTGGTCTTCATCTTTGGTGAGGATTTTTTATTATTTTTTCTAAGATGTTTCGTGGAGTTTCAGGTCATTCCGAGAATATTTGTTTTCTGCACATAAAACAACACCATGGTAATTCTGCTGAAAACAACGTCAGTCCGGGTTAGTTCCATTCAAATCATACAAGTTAGAGTCCAAAACAAGGGCAAAAGTGTTTGGAAAAGTAGATATGACGGAGATGTATCAATGAGCTCGGGCCGGACTGCATAATCATGTTCGGCATGAGCAAAGGCAGTACAATAAAACATACCAGGGGCTTGTCTGTGGGTAGCCACTCGTCCCCGCTGTCGGCGCCCGTCGTGGCACAGTCCGGAGGGAGGGTCTTTCCCTTCTTGGACCCTTCGGCCTCCCCGGATGGGTCGGCCTTCCTTTTCTTGTCCCCCCCGGCTGGGGGGGGGGACTTTTCTCCTCCTCCTCATTTCCGTGGGAGGAGTGTGCATCGGACTCATCAGACGATGAGTCCGATAGAACCTTGTGCCGGAGACCCTTTTGGGTCCCCGTGGCCCTCTTCTTGGCCTTCTTTTTCGGCACCTCGTAAGGTGCCGGAGTCAGCATCTTCGTTAGAAGAGCGTCTGCAGGATCTTCGGGCAGGGGGGCTGGGCAATCAAGCTGCTCCATTGTCTTTATCCAGTCCTGTTAATGACATGAAAGCTTAGATCCAGCACATAACTAAACCAGGGCAAATAAATACCCTGAGAGATATAATAGCCTACCGGATGGGCGTGGCGCTTTGCGCTGAGTCCGCGGTCCTCGGTGAGGGAGGGAGGCATCTCGGCGCCCTTGAATAGCACCCTCCAGACGTCCTCGTGCATCGTGTCGTAGAGCTCTCGCAGCGTCCGGTGTTGGGCCAAGTCGAACTCCCACAAAACAAATGCCCGTCGTTGGCACGGAAGGATCCGGCGGAAGAGCATAACCTGGACCACGTTGACGAGCTTGATTTTCTTGTTCGTCATGTTCTGGATGTAGGTCTGGAGTCCGGTCAGCTCTACCGAAGAACCCCTGGACAGGCCCTTCTTTTTCCAGGAGGTGAGCCCCATGGGGATTCCGGATCGAAATTTGGGGGCCGCCACCCAGTTGGAGTCGCGCGGCTCGGTGATGTAGAACCACCCCGATTGCCACCCCTTTATGGTAACCACGTAGGTGCCCTCGAGCCAGGTGACATTAAGCATCTTGCCCACCATGGCGCCTCCGCACTCTGCTTGCTGGCCACCCACCACCTTTGGTTTAACATTGAAGGTTTTTAGCCACAGGCCGAAGTGGGGCCTGATGCGGAGGAAGGCCTCGCACACGACGATAAACGCCGAGATGTTGAGGATGAAGTTGGGGGCCAGATCATGAAAATCCAGCCCTTAGTAGAACATGAGCCCGCGGAGAAATGGGTGGAGAGAAAATCCCAGTCTGCGGACGAAATGGGTAAGAAAAAGTACCCTCTCATGGGGTTCGGGCATTGGGACGACCTGCCCCGCATTTGGCAGCCGGTGCGCGATATTCGCAGCTAGGTATCCGGCTTCCCGAAACTTTTTGATGTTCTCCTCCGTGACGTAGGAAACCATCCACTTGCCTCCTACTCTAGACATGCTTGGAGTGGTTTGAGAAGAAGAACGCGAGCTTGGGCGCTAGAGCTTGAGTGTGCGGGAATGGGTAAGCGAGAAGGAAAAAGGTGTAGGTGAAAAAAGTAAATCTTTGTCCCTTTATAAGGGCAGAGGAGGCAATGTGTCTCCCCACTTGCCTGGCAAAACCGCTTATTCCCCAAGCGCCGTAATTGATGGCGTGATTGGGTTACCCACGCCCGTATTGATGAGAATCCCGTGATAAGGGGAACACGATCTCTGCTTTGACAAGACGTATCAAGAAAAATGCCTCGCGATATGTGCGGAGCTGGTTGAGAAAAGCAGTTCGAATAATAACCGGGCCAAGGTGTGATGTCATGCTATCGAAACGTGTCAGCAGATTAGATTTGTGGAAATATTATTCTCTCTACGGTGGTATGTGGAACTTATTTTGCAGGGTCGGACACTATCCTTGCATTCAAACTCATCCATGGTGTATTTGGAGGAGGAACCCGCCTTGCAATGCCGAAGACAATACTGCGCGCTGGACTCATCTTCATTGAAGCCTGGTTCAGGGGCTACTAAGGGAGTCCTGGATTAGGGGGTCTCCGAACAGCCGGACTATATCCTTTGGCCGGACTGTTGGACTATGAAGATACGAGATTGAAGACTTCATCCCGTGTCCGGATGGGACTCTACTTGGCGTGGAAGGCAAGCTAGGCAATACGGATATGTATATCTCCTCCTTTGTAACCGACCTTGTGTAACCCTAGCCCCCTCCGGTGCCTATATAAACCGGAGGGTTTTAGTCCGTAGGACAACATACAATCATACCATAGGCTAGATTCTAGGGTTTAGCCTCTCTGATCTCGTGGTAGATCAACTCTTGTAATACTCATATCATCAAGAACAATCAAACATGACGTAGGGTATTACCTTGTAGCGACCAGACCTCAAACAGTCCAATCTCAGTGCTCAGGTGTCATCCCTGGATCAGTAATGCTGACACCACACAGTGCTTGAAGGATTTATAACAGAGTAGCAATCACACACTTATTACATCGAATGTCTCAAAAGAGAACTTATTACAATAACATGGCTTAAGGCCATCTAATGCGATAACAGCGGAAGGCTTGGAAGATAAAGTGAGTAAATCAACTCCAACGACATAGCTGAGCTGCACGGCAACGACCTAACGGACCTTACTCGTTTGAAAAGTCTGCAACATAATACGCTGCAGCCCGAAAACGGGTCAGCACATGGAATATGCTGGCAATATAACACAGTAGAGCAAGGACAGAATAATTCTATCACTACATGCATATATGGCTGGTGGAAAGCTGTATGGTTATAGTTTTTGCGAAAAGCCTATTTTTCCCTACAATATTAATTAAGCATGGTGAGATACATGCGATAACTCAAGTACTAGATACTCAAGAATTTTCCATAACCGGGGACACGGCTAACCATGATTAGATTGTACACTCTGCAGAGGTTTGCACACTTTTCCCCACAAGACTCGATCGCCTCCGTTGGATTTCTCGCACTACATGGTGTTTGAGAAACGGATGACCGAGACACAGTCTTTCAGAAACATTAACTCTCTACTCCGGGCAGACCATACCAAACCTAAAAAACCCATTACTTGCTGATCCACCTCTTCAAGAGCTTCACGTAACTTACTCAACTATGGTAGAGCCCATAATAGCTTGTGGCTGCACACAGAAGTTTCTAGCATGAATCATCTCAGTTCCCTTTGAGCCTGGGTGGCGGTCCATAGGAAGATCACACGGGTACCCCGGGATTTCCAAAAATAAAATAGACAACACTAGGTTCCCCAGGTGCCTCAATCCACCCAGTTGTTTGATTAAGTTGCCACCTTAAGTTGAACCATTAATTAAGAATCTCACATCTGTCGTGGATTTCACTCAAACCCGAACCATGTCTACGAGCATAGCATGGCAATATAAGCAATACGTAGAAGTAACTCCCAAGGGTTTGAATGTAACAGGGCAATAGGTTCTACCTCAGCAACTACTTCCCAACCTACAAGTTAATGACATCCTAATCATGCAATGTTTGAGGATTGGAACTAATGCACAAAAACTGGGTTTGGAAAGAGTATGATCAATGTGTTACTTGCCTTGCTGACGATCCGCGAATCCTAGAGACTCGTAGTAACACGCTTCGCACTTCGGGAATTCTATCACAGGCAAACAATAACATACATAAGTAACAAGCAACGATGCACAAGCAAAACTCAAATAAGAGAGGTTGACCAGAAAGTTCAATTTAAGAACTCTGGTTTGCAAAAAGAATCAAATCGAACAAAGCAACAAAACTCAACTGGCGAACGAAAGAAACTTTGTTTACTAATCTGAACTTAGGTCAAATTTTTACAGTATCAAAAACTTGTTTGAGTTGATTAACCGGAAAGAGGGTTTCGAGACGAAACTCCAGGCGCTTGAATCGCCTGATTCCGATAAACGAGCGAAAAGATAAACAGAAACTAAGGTCGAATCAGAAATCGCGATCAGAAAAATTACGGAATAAATCCGAGAAAAAGAAAACGAAAAACAGATTAACGAATGAACGTTCGTTATCTGGATCTAGACGAAGAGCACGTTCGTTAAAACGAACAAACAAGCGAACGCTCGCTAATTAAATAAATCGGAGAAAAACCGATCTATAAAAAAACAAAAAAAAACAAAAACTAGGGTTTTCTAAAAAAACCAAACGGTTTTCTTTGGAAAACCGGGGCGGCTACCTCGGCTCGGCTCCGGCGAGGCTCCGGCGGAACTCCGGCGCTGCGGCGGGGTGGCATGGGGTGCGGGGCTGCGGCGGCGGGCGGCGGCAGCGCGGCGGCTGCAGGCGGCGGGGCGGGCAGCTGCGGGCGGCGGTGGCTGGGGCTCCAGGGGGGGGGCTCCGGCGGGGTTATAAAGAGGGGGGGCTAACTTGGGGAAGGGGGCGGCCTCGGGAGGCGTGTCCACCCCGGACACGGCGGCGACGGCGGCTCCTATCAGGACTCTGGTCCCGATCCGGCTAGGGAGGCGGTGGCGCGGGCGGGCCGGCCTGGCTGGGCTGGGCTTCGGCCCAGTCGGGCGCGCAGTATTTTTTTAAAAATAATTCCGCCGACATAAATAAAATCCTAGAAAAATAAATAAAAATCTAAAAATGCCAAAACAAATTTTCACCGCCTAAATAAAATATTTAGGACGAGGTGAACATTTTCTTGGCTCTAAAATGCAATTTTGAAAACGTGCAATTTTTCTAACACAAATAAAATCCGAACAAAACCAAATAAAATCCAGTAAATTATTTTAATATTTTTTCTCCAATATTTCAATTATTTTGAAGAAGTCATATTATCTCCACTCATTTGATTTAATATGAAATATATTTCGGAGAGAAAAATTATTAAAATCAAAATCCTCGTTTCATTATTTGATAGAAATCAAATATGAAAAGCAGAAAAATCCCCAACTCTCTCCGTGGGTCCTTGAGTTGCTTAGGATTTCAAGGATTGCGGAATGGAAATGCAATAAATCATGATATGCATGGATGATCTATGTATAACATTCCAAATTAAAAATTTGGGATGTTACAAACCTATCCCCCTTAAGATGAATCTCGCCCTTGAGATTCGGGTTGGCTAGAAAATAGGTATGGGTGGTCGTTGTGGAGATCATCCTCTCGTTCCCAGGTGGCTTCATCTTCGGTATGGTGGCTCCACTGAACTTTGCAAAACTTGATAACCTTACTGTGGGTGACTCTGCTGGCAAACTCAAGAATCTTAACTGGCTTCTCCTCGTAAGTCAAATCACTGTCCAACTGAATCGCCTCCAAGGGTACTGTATCTCTTAATAGTATATCAGCCATCTCAGCATGACACTTCTTTAGCTGTGAAACGTGGAACACATCATGGACTCCAGACAATCCCTCAGGTAGCTCCAACTTGTAGGCAACTTCTCCCATCCGTTCCAAAATGCGATACGGTCCTACAAATCTCGGGGCGAACTTTCCTTTAACTCCAAAACATTTCACTCCACGCAAGGGCGATACTCGTAGATATGCTCTATCTCCAATCTCGTAGGTTACCTCCTTGCGTTTTGAGTCTGCATAACTCTTCTGCCTGGACTGGGCAATCTTCAGTCGGTCTCAGATCAGTTTTACCTTCCCCTCAGACTCCTTGATCAAGTCTGGTCCAAACAACTGTCGGTCTCCTACCTCATCCCATATCAACGGTGTTCTGCACCTGCGTCCATACAGGGCTTCAAACGGTGCCATCTTCAAACTGGCTTGTTAGCTATTGTTGTATGAGAACTCTGCATACGGTAAATTGTCATCCCAACTAGATCCATAATCTAGCGCAAAGGCTCTCAACATGTCCTCCAAAATTTGATTGACTCTCTCGGTCTGTCCATGTGTCCGCGGGTGAAACGCTGTACTGAACTTCAATCTCATTCCCAAAGTTTGGTGTAACTGATGCCAAAACTTTGAAGTAAACTGTGACGGTGTCCTGGACTAGGGGGTACTCACCACGTTGTCTCACGATCTATTAGATTGGGCCGAGGCCCCCCATGGCCGTATACTCATGGGCTAGTTCGGACAGCTACCGCATACAAGGAAGATTCCACAAAGGCTTGGCGATCAAGACAAGGACTTCTCCCCACCGGCATATTCGGCTAGGACTCTTGTTAACCTAGGCCTCTGGTGTATTATATAAACCAGGGCCAGGCTAGTCGATAGACATACAACATATAGATAACAATCATACCATAGGCTAGCTTCTAGGGTTTAGCCTCCTTGATCTCATGGTAGATCTACTCTTGTACTACCCATATCATCAATATTAATCAAGCAGGACGTAGGGTTTTACCTCCATCGAGAGGGCCCGAACCTGGGTAAAACATCGTGTTCCATGCCTCCTGTTACCATCCGGCCTAGACGCACAGTTCGGGACCCCCTACCCGAGATCTGCCGGTTTTGACACCGACATTGGTGCTTTCATTGAGAGTTCCGCTGTGTGATCGACAAAAGGATCGATGGCTCACCTGCAGATCAACTGTGACTTTGGCATCTTCGTCACCAGCTCGACTGGTCACCTTGGTTCAACCAAGAATTGCGCCCCGTGTTCGAATCACTATGTCCTGACGAGGGCCTTCATCAAACATCAACTCCGATCTCTATCAAGATCACGGAGGAATCATCAATGGAGCTCGAGGGCTCAACGTCAACATTGCCCTCAAGCGACCGTGCTGTTTTTCTGGACAGCGAACTCGTATCTGCCACCACCACCTCCTCGAGTATCACTTTGACGATCGCTTTGGTGGAATTGTGCGGAATTGAGTCTACAACAACCCTGGAAAATTTCGTCGAGTTCCGATGGAGGAATCTCTGGCAATCCACGATATACCGGAGCCCTGTCAAATCTGGACGGGAATTTGGATGAGTTTATGGCGTGGTGTCCAGCTTCTAGCTCGGACGTCCTTTGGAAGATCCAACCGTTGATCGGCTGCGGAATTCGTATATCTACCACCTCTCAAAATTTTGGCTCGATCCGACCGTCCAAACTTCAGGAACCTTCCGATTAGTGTATCACTTTTCGGATCTGTTTTCTGCGCGAAAACGAATCCGACCCGATGTTTTTTATGAACAGGATTTCAGACATCCCTTTTGAAGGAAGTTTTGTATGGAGTATTGTGTTTTGTTCCCGAACACATTCCACTAACTGTAAGATCTTTTGAACATGATCTTCAACATCATGCTGGTTTCAAACCAGTCCGGCAATATTACTCCACGGCTGCCGACCTGCGCTAGACACGGCGTCACTTTGTTGAGCCGAGCTCAACTTCTTGGGATCATCATCTCGGCAAGACGAACGAGAGCCCGGCATCGTGAAGGATAAATCATCACCAACATCGCCGCCTCACGGATTACACGGAGCGGGCATACCGGCATCGCCGCACGGTCGCTTCATCAAGCCGGCATCGACCACGTCACGACCTACATCGACAGGGCCGCACTATTGCTTCTTCAAGCTGGTGTCCATCACGCTGACCTACTTCGACTCATCGGCTGACATCGAGGCTTCGACATATCGGCTGGACCGGGGGCTTCGCCCTCTCTTCATCAACCTACTCCGGACACTTCGGCGTCACTAGCCGACCAGCTCCGTCACGTTAGCTGGGCCGAGGGCTTTGCCTTGGCGAGTCAACCTTTACCAGCATTGCCATGCCGTCGTTTTATCGCCCATCAGGCAATGGGTGTGCGGAGCGGGTCCCAATTTTAGGAATCACCTTCCTTTGGATTGCTACAACAAATAAACCAGGTGCTATTAATCCCAGTATTTTTTGCTTGTTTGGGTTCATTTTTCCCAAGGAATTATTACTCTGGTTTGTCCATCATATGTACACAGGTCTATCAAATGGTGGCCGCATTAACGACGGTCGCATGGTGGTCCGGTCAGTCTCCGTACGTAGTCCCGCGAATGCCGCATCCGGAACTCGGACCGACCTATGAATTCAGGCTTTGCCACGCCCTTACCGCATCACACCGACGCCCTGCATCGACATTGACTTCGGCGCCAGGCCATATTTCTTTTATTACTCACTTTGCATAAATTATTGATTATGTAATGATTTTTTATTATTATTACTATTATCTCCGGTTTGCACTATTTTATGTGGCACAGGAAAATGATCCAGCCGGAATATATCCTTTGGCGTCACCTCGGCTGGACGGGGGGCTTCGTCAACACTTCATTACCCCATGCCGGGGACTTCGGCATCACTCTGCCGGCCTGCATTGTCCGTGCTATGTCACCACTTCGGAGTGCCGAGCTCTTTATTCCGCCACCTCGGGACCGGCTTGGGGGATGGCACCTTGTCCCGCATCAAGCTCGGACCGCGTCATCAATACCGAACACATTAACCAGCTAAGTTGCCTTCATGCTCAAAGTTTTAAATTTTTAACTTGTGTTCGGCTCGACCAAGCATTATACTTTTTTGGAAAAAAGTTGCTTGTAAAATTTCCTTGTCCAAACTTTGTTTGTGACGCATAAATTCAAATACCCCGTTTACTTGGGGGCTTCCTTTATGAAGCTTTTCCTGTTGCATATGATTATACTTGTACGGCTTCATTCCTTGTTCGTGTATTACGCCACAATATGCGCCATATTGACTTAAGCGATTTGCAAGCTGGGTTGCCTCGCTCCTGTGTTTACCCTTACGTTCCCGATTGTTCGGCTAGGGAGTAAAGGGAGCACCTCTGCGATTGTCACGATCGGGTCACCCGAGCCGGACCTCAGACTGGGTGAAGCTGAAAGCTAGCGCTCTTATAGTTATTCAATGATGGTCGGCACACAACGGAACTCATGAGTACAAAAAATCTATTGCACAAGTCTCATAATAACAATGAGCACCGAAGAAAGGTATCGGTGGGGGTACTATTTTCTTCGAAGATGCTTCTTACTCTTCGCAGTAATATAGCATAAGTTCCCTGAGCGCGCTTTGTCTGTTACAGCCTTATGGCCTGATTGCCTGGTTATTGGAAACACCATCGATATTCTCGACCGATGGAGTACATAAGACTTTTCGGTCCTTAACCGAAGAGGGAGAAGCCGATGGTCGGTTAAGACGCGTTTAAAGTTCGGTTGAACATAGATATGATATAAGTACTTCGGTACATGCAATCATTCTTCTACCCAAGTCACTTGGGGGCTCTTAAGTTTATTTGAGCCATTTTATAATAAGTGTTCTTCTTCTTAGTCATTGCAAAGTTTTATTATTATTTATCACTCCTTTTTTCGACGCGAATGTGCGGTCACTAGCCGGGGAGCCTAATTTCTCTCTCAAAACCGCTAGAGTTTAGTTTGCTAAACTGGCCTAATGAGAAGTACTCCGCCCTCGGGATAGGAGGTTGAAGCCGTAGGCTGACCCGCTCGAAGTATTGAGATAGGATGTGTCATGTTAAAGGATGAAAGAAGCACTTCTTTTTTCTAAGACCAATTTTTGGATTGGCACCGAACACTTGATCTTGTTCGGACGTCATGTTTTTACTGATGTTTCTTGGTTTTCCAAGCTTTTTGGCACTTTTAAACTATTTGTGCTTTTCCAGCATTAGTCTCGCAGTGCAACGCCGGACACCTTAAGAGATTCGGCAAAAACATTCTCAGATATTGCTATATATGCATCGGTTTCGAATTGTGTCTTCGGTCAATAGTTGGGTTGCCCGGCTCCTGCACTTGCTTCCTACGTTCCTTTTTTGTTCGGCTAGGCGTGCAAAGGGAGAACCACTGCGATTGTGCTTCCAGCTCACATGGTTAAGCACCTTAGTGGAGAAAGCCGAAAACTGACTGTCACAATAAGCGTAAACTGGTCAGCGATCCAATGACTATGACGGGCCATTCATAACATTGGCCGAAGTGTTTATGGCTTGACCTCGACTGTCGCCAAACACTACCGGGGGCTATTAACTGGCCTCCCAAACTAAATCCTCGATATTTTGCTCTTACATTCGAGCCGAGGTTTCATGATCATGCTTAGCATGACAACCCAAAGAAAGGAACCAATAGCGGGACTATTTTCTTTGGAATACATTTCTTCTGTTAAACAGTAATATAACATATCTCTCTGCGTACCTTTGTTTGTAAAACCGTATGGCCAGACTGCCTTGTTTATTGTAAATCTTTGCCCTCATAAAGGCTTTATAAATTAGGACAAACACTCCTCGGCTACTGGCCGAGAAGGTGGAAGCCGATGGTCGGTCAACAAAGTTTTGTACAATGCGGATCCGAGCATTAATGACGTAAAGTACTTGGATACATAGAGTCATTACACATAATTTGTGATTTTACTATGGATATTGATCCTTAATTCGGCCACCCGTGCCCCCATTAAGGCTCGGGGGCTACTGGGCTTCGGGCTTATTATTTACAAATATTAAAGGGGTACATCGATCCCCTGATCTGGTGTTGCCACCCGACTAGTGTCTCATGGGCTACAGCATTGCTTGACCAATGCAGAAAATTTTATGTGCAATATAGTTTCCGAGGAGATTTTGATCCTCAGGTTGGTCGGCCGCACCCAATCTGAGTCTTGAGGACTGAGCACGCCACTTTTGTGTCCCGAAGTATTCTGCCGAGCTAGGACTTGATCCTCAGGCCGATTTTGCAAATCAACCTGAGTCTCAGCGGCTACTGTGATCAGCGGTCTTATGTCATCCTTCATGTGCATCTCGGGTTTTAGACCGATACACACCTTGAGGGCTACTGGCTATATATCTCGGCAGAGAATAAATTGCACCAATAAAAAATATTGACAAAAAATCGGCCCATAGTCGGGGTGGTGCACCACCTAGGAAGCAGTCTGGCATAAAGCTCGGGCGCTAGTGGCTGGCTCCATAGAGGGCATTTCCGGCATTAAGCTCGGCTAAACTCCTTCAACCTTTTTGAACCAAGGTGATATGACACCTCGGATGTAGTCCGGCATTGGAGCCTGGACATAGTCCGGCGTTGGAGCTCGGATATATTTCGGCGTTGGAGCTCGGATATACAGTCCGGCGTTGGAGCTCCGATACATAGTCCGGCGTTGGAGCTCGGATACATTCCGGCGTTAGAGCTGGGAAGCGGTTCGGCATTGGTGCTCGGCTGCAAAAGATACCTCTAATACAGTCCGGCGTTAGAGCTCGGACGCAAGGGGACACTGCCTCCCGGGAACAACTTCAAACCCGAGGTGTGGCATAAAAATAATAAGGCATTGATAAAGGCCGGAAACTTAAAGGTGCTCCTCGGATACCCGGCGTATAAACTCGTCAAATGCATTTTGGCGATCCTCAAGATCGAAGATGAGAAGATTTTTTGAACCAGTTTTCAAGACCGACGACCGAAGATGAAGAACAGTTCGGAAGAATCGAGGAGCGTCCCTAACTTGAAGACCGGTTCAGGGGGCTAATGACGGTGTCCTGGACTAGGGGGTACTCACCACGTCGTCTCCCGATCTATTATATTGGGCCGAGGCCCACCATGGCCGTATACTCATGGGCCAGTTCGGACAGCTGCCGCATACAAGGAAGATTCCACAAAGACTTGGCGATCAAGACAAGGACTTCTCCCCACCGGCGTATTCGGCTAGGACTCTTGTTAACCTAGGCCTCTGGTGTATTATATAAACCAAGGCCAGGCTAGTCGATAGACATACAACATATAGATAACAATCATACCATAGACTAGCTTCTAGGGTTTAGCCTCCTTGATCTCGTGGTAGATCTACTCTTGTACTACCCATATCATCAATATTAATCAAGCAGGACGTAGGGTTTTACCTCCATCGAGAGGGCCCGAACCTGGGTAAAACATCGTGTTCCCTGCCTCCTGTTACCATCCGGCCTAGACGCACAGTTCGGGACCCCCTACCCGAGATCCGCCGGTTTTGACACCGACAAACTGTGTTCCTTGATCTGATACGATGGTCCTCGGAACTCCATGCAGACATACGTTCCTGGACATATAGATCTTGGCCAACTTTGCACTTGTATAGGTGGTTTTCACTAGGATGAAGTGAGCTACTTTGGTCAAACGATCACCTACTACCCATATGGAATCATATCCTGCTTTTGTCCTGGGTAATCCGGTGATAAAGTCCATGCCAAGTTTATCCCACTTCCATTCGGTTATCGGCATAGGCTGTAACAGTCCTGCTGGCTTCTGATGTTCTGCCTTGACTCTCTGACATACATCACATACGGCTACATACTCGGCAATATCCTTCTTCATACCATACCACCAGAAACATTCCTTCAAATCCAAATACATCTTGGTGTTTTCGGGGTGTATCGAGTATGGTGAGTCATGAGCCTCTTGAAGTATTAACTTTCTGACCTCCTGATTATTGGGCACGCAAATTCGGTCCTCAAACCATAGGGTATCGTGCTCATCCTCACGAAAACCTTTGGCATTTCCTTTGCCCATCTTCTCCTTTATCTCGGCAATCTCTTTGTCATCCTTCTGAGCTTCCCGAATCTTGTCCAGCAATGTCGACTGAACCTCCATTGTGGCAATGAACCCTCTAGGTACAATCTCTAATCGAAGTTCCATGATGTCCTCTGCCAACTCCTTCGGCAGTCCTTTACCTTCGAGGATATTAGCATAACTTTTCCGACTCAAGGCGTCTGCTACGACATTGGCCTTTCCCGGATGATAGTGTAGCTTCATGTCATAATCCTTTATAAGCTCCAACCATCTCCCCTGTCTAAGGTTCAGCTCCTTCTGGGTGAAGATGTACTTCAAACTCTTGTGATCCGTGTACACATCACAACGGTTTCCAATAAGATAGTGTCTCCAAGTCTTCAATGCATGCACTACGGCTGCTAGCTCCAAATCATGCTTGGCATAATTCAGCTCATGAGGTTTTAGTTGTCGTGAGGCATACGAAACAACTCTTCCGTCCTGCATAAGCACACATCCAGGTCCTAAGCGAGAGGTGTCGCAATACACTTGGAAGTCCTTATGTATATCTGTCAGTACTAGCACTGGGGCTGTAGTCAAACGTTTCTTCAACTCCTGGAAACTTGCTTCATAATCTTCTGTCCATTTAAACTTGGTATCCTTCTTTAATAGTTCAGTCATTGGCTTGCAATCTTGGAAAAATTCTCAATGAATCTCCGGTAGTATCCTGCGAGTCCAAGAAAACTGCGGATCTCGCTAACTGAGGTGGCTGCCAACCATTCAGTGACTGACTGAACCTTGCTGGGGTCTACTGCTATACCTTCTCCTGATATAACATGTCCAAGGAATCCGACTTCCTTCAGCCAAAACTCGCATTTGCTAAACTTAGCATACAACTGGTGTTCCCTGAGCTTCTCGAGAACTAAATGCAAATGCTCCTTGTGCTCCTCTTCATTCTTCGAGTATACCATGATATCATCAATAAATACCACAACAAACTTGTCCAAATACTCCATGAACACCTTGTTCATCATGCTCATGAAATAGGCAGGGGCGTTAGTCAGTCCAAACGACATGACCGTATACTCGTATAATCCATATTGCGTTGTGAACGCCGTCTTTGGTATGTCCTTCGCTCATATCTTCAACTGATGATACCCCGATCGTAAATCGATCTTTGAGAACACTTTAGCTCCTTGCAATTGATCAAACAGATCGTTGATCATCGGCAGTGGGTACTTGTTCTTTATCGTCACTTCATTCAAGGCTCGATAATCAACAACCATCCTTAGGGATTTATCCTTATTTTCAACCAAAAGTAATGGGGCTCCCCAAGGTGATGAACTTCTTCGGATGTATCCTTTCTCCAATAACTCCTTGATCTGTTTCTTAATTTCCTCCAGGTCATTTGCAGGCATCCGATAGGGTCTCTTGGATATTGGTCCTGTCCCTGGCAACAATTCTATCAAAAACTCAATGTCTCTGTCCGGTGGCATGCCTGGTAATTCCTTTGGGAAAACATCCGGGTAATCCTTTACTACCGGCACTTCCTCCTGAACAACTCCCGTAAGGGCATTCACTTGGCTCCTCCTAGGCACATGCCTAGACACATACTTAATCCTTTTTCCCTCCGAGGTGGTGAGATAAATCGACTTACTAGCACAGTCAATGCTTCCTTCATATTTTGACATCCAGTCCATACCCAATATCACATCCAATCCTTGCGACTCTAAGATAATTAGGTCGGATGGAAACACATGTGTGCCAATGGTTAAGGGTATCTGGTCACACCATCGGCTAGCCATATACTCTCCTCCAGGTGAACTCACTAAAAGAGGGGTCCTAAGGGTTTGGGTTGGCAGTTTAAACTTATCCACGAATCCCCTTGATATGTATGAATGCGATGCACCAGTATCGAAAAGTACAAGAGCGGTAGATGACTTAACCAAAAACTTACCTATTACCGTGTCCAGCTGCTCTACAACCTCCTCCATGTTAACGTGGTTCACTTGTCCTTTGTTGAATGGATTAGGCTTCTTCCCACCGCTTCCATTTCCGTTTCCATTCCTTCCTTCAGGGCAATCATTGGCATAGTGCCCTGTCTTCCCGCACTTAAAGTAGGTAACCTAACTTAGGTCTCTTTTGGCGGGTGTGGACGGGTTGGAGCGGTTCTGATTGTTGTTAGCTCCGTTCCCGTTCCCATTCTTAGCACCACTGTGGTTATGTGATCCTCCTCCAGTGTGGTTGTGACCTCCATGGTTATGAACAAGTCCTCCCGAGTTCGGGGTTAGGCGAGGCTTCTGCTGAGCTCCTAAGTTATACTTCCCTTGTCCATACTTCCTCTTGCGGCTCTCAATCTGCTGCTACTTCCCTTCAATCATAAGAGCCTTGTCTACCCACTCCTGGTAGTTGTTGAAGGTTGCTACCATCAACTGCATACTCATCTCATCATTCAGCCCTTCCATAAACTTCTCCTGCTTTGCGGCATTTGTGGCCACATCATCAGGGGCATAGCGTGATAACTTGCTAAACTCATCCACGTACTGAGCCACAGTACGGTTCCCCTGACGTAGGTTGCGGAACTCCCGCTTCTTCATCTGCATAGCTCCAGTTGAGACATGGGCTGTGCGGAAAGCTTGCTGAAACTGGTCCCAAGTGACATTGGCTACAGGAAAAGTGGCTGTGTAATTCTCCCACCATGAGGATGCCGGTCCATCCAATTGATGTGCGGCAAAGCGCACCCTCTCAGCATCTGTGCAACCTGTGGTGGTCAACTCCCTTCCAATACGGCGTAGCCAATCATCAACAACTATAGGCTCGGTGCTACTGGAAAACACCGGCGGATATAACCTTAGAAAACGGGCTAGGTTGTCCACTGGTGGTGGGTTGTTGTTGTTGTTGTTTCCCTGGTTCTGAACTAGTAATTGCATCAAGGCATTCTGCTGCTGGATCAACTGGGTGAGTTCTGGTGGGAAAGCAAAACCGGTGTCACATCTCGGAGGCATCTGATGGGTTTAGATGGAAGAGATTAGAATAGAAAAGGGGTCTAATGAGAAAACACTACCCATATGCACATGAGACAAACACAATCATTTCACTCAATCAATCAAGCAAGGGCATACAAATGGTCTAGAACTATCGCAAAAGTGCTCACTACTACTATATACATGGGGGAAATACTACTAATAGTTGGTGGTCATCTAGAAATTTTCATCGGTGGAAGACTCCATGATGTCTGCTCCAGCTTCGTCTTCAAAGTCATCATCACTAGGGTCGGAGTCGGTGCCGTCGATGATGATGCAGTCCTCGGGGTGTATTTCCTTGGGTTCTTCTTCTTCTATTGGTGCTGATCCTCCCATGAATACTCCGATCTTCTTGACTAGGTCGTCATTCTTCTCCAGTAGGGTCTTGATTTCCTCCTCATATCCATCACGTGTAAAATCGAGTTCTTCCTCTAGCTCGATGATCATAGTCTTCGCCTTGTTCAAGTCCATCATGTCCGCGCACATCTGGTTCTCCTAACGTCGAATGTGCTGGTTTAACTCCTGGATGAAAGCTGCAATGGATCTATCCTTCCTGGTGCTGATTACTTCCCATTGCTCGTCGCGGCGCCCACATATTTGGTAGATTGTGTCCTTAAGTTCCCTGTTGTAAACTTCTCCAATGCGTCCCATTGTAATGTGGGCTGCCATGCTCTTGCCTAGACTCCAGGTAGGTGCTTCGAAAGAAAACTCTATGGGTTTAGAAGTTGGCGAGAACGTCCTTCCTGGAACTTGTACTTGAATCGTCCAGCACTCCTCTTCAGGTAAAGTGGCGTTGTACGTCCCGGTGAAGCTTGGTATTCCAATGTTCAAGTACCTAGTGACTTCCTTCAGGTGACGTCCAAAAGGTGTGTCTTCATCTGGTTGTGCAAACTTGTTCTTCATCTCCGCCATCCTAAAGAGTAGAAAGTGGAGAGGAGTCAGAAATGAGTAGAGAAGTGTGACCTAGTGTTTATCTTAGTGGTCGTGTCCTACACTCAGCGTGTGCTCTGATACCATCTTGTAGCGACCAGACCTCAGACGGTCCAATCTCTGTGCTCAGGTGTCATCCCTTGATCAGTAATGCTGACACCACACAGTGCTTGAAGGATTTACAACAGAGTAGCAATCACACACTTATTACATCGAATGTCTCAAAAGAGAACTTATTACAATAACATGGCTTAAGGCCATCTAATGCAATAACAACGGAAGGCTTGGAAGATAAAGTGAGTCCATCAACTCCAACGGCATAGCTGAGCTGCACGGCAACGACCTAACGGACCTTACTCCTCGTCTGAAAAGTCTGCAACATAATACGTTGCAGCCCGAAAACGGGTCAGCACATGGAATATGCTGGCAATATAACACAGTAGAGCAAGAACAGAATAATTCTATCACTACATGCATATATGGCTGGTGGAAAGCTGTATGGTTATAGTTTTTGCGAAAAGCCAATTTTTCCCTACAACAAAGGAATAGATTTTAATTTAACTATCATGGTGGTTGAAACATCATTGAGAAGGTACCCCCAACTCAATCCCAATTAAAGTGATTAACAACCCAACAATATTAATTAAACATGGTGAGATACATGCGATAACTCAAGTACTAGATACTCAAGAATTGTCCATAACCGGGGACACGGCTAACCATGATTAGATTGTACACTCTGCAGAGGTTTGCGCACTTTTCCCCACAAGACTCGATCGCCTCCGTTGGATTTCTCGCACTACATGGTGTTTGAGAAACGGATGACCGAGACACAGTCTTTCAGAAACATTAACTCTCTACTCCGGGCAGACCATACCAAACCTACAAAATCCACTACCTGCTGATCCACCTCTTCAAGAGCTTCACGTAACATACTCAACTATGCTAGAGCCCATAATAGCTTGTGGCTGCACGCGGAAGTTTCTAACATGAATCATCTTAGTTCCCTTTGAGCGTGGGTGGCGGTCCATAGGAAGATCACACGGGTACCCCGGGATTTCCAAAAATAAAACAGACAACACTAGGTTCCCCAGGTGCCTCAATCCACCCAGTTGTTTGATTAAGTTGCCACCTTAAGTTGAACCATTAATTAAGAATCTCACATCTGTCGTGGATTTCACTCAAACCCGAACCACGTCTACGAGCATAGCATGGCAATATAAGCAATACGTAGAAGTAACTCCCAAGGGTTTGAATATAACAGGGCAATAGGTTCTACCTCAGCAACTACTTCCCAACCCACAAGTTAATGACATCCTAATCATGCAATGTTTGAGGATTGGAACTAATGCACAAAAACTGGGTTTGGAAAGAGTATGATCAATGTGTTACTTGCCTTGCTGACGATCCGTGAATCCTAGAGACTCGTAGTAACACGCTTCACACTCCGGGAATTCTATCGCAAGCAAACAATAACATACATAAGTAACAAGCAACGATGCACAAGAAAAACTCAAATAAGAGAGGTTGACCAGAAAGTTCAATTTAAGAACTCTAGTTTGCAAAAAGAATCAAATCGAACAAAGCAACAAAACTCAACCGGCGAACGAAAGAAACTTCGTTTACTAATCTGAACTTAGGTCAAATTTTTACAGTAGCAAAAACTTTTTTGAGTTGATTAACCGGAAAGAGGGTTTCGAGATGAAACTCTAGGCGCTTGAATTGCCTGATTCCGATAAACGAGCGAAAAGATAAACAGAAACTAAGATCGGATCAGAAATCACGATCAGAAAAATCGCGGAATAAATCCGAAGAAAAAAGAAAAATGAAAAATAGATTAACGAATGAACGTTCGTTATCTGGATCTAGACGAAGAACACGTTCGTTAAAACGAACGAACGAACGAGCGAACGCTCGCTAATTAAATAAACCAGAGAAAAACCGATCTATAGAAAAACAAAATAACAAAAACTAGGGTTTTCTAAAAAAACCGAACGGTTTTCTTTGGAAAACCGGGGTGGCGGGGCGGCTACCTCGGCTCGGCTCCGGCGGGGCTCCGGCGGAACTCCGGCGCCGCGGTGGGGCGGCGTGGGGTGCGGGGCTGCGGCGGCGGGCGGCGACGGCTCCGGCGCGGCGCGGGCGGCGGCAATCGTCGGCGGCGCGGCGGCTGCAGGCGGCGGGGCGGGCGGTTGCGGGCGGTGGTGGCTGGGGCTCCAGGGGGGCTCCTGCGGGGTTATAAAGAGGGGGGGCAACTTAGGGAAGGGGGCGGCCTCGGGAGGTGTGTCCACCCTGGACACGGCGGCGGCGGCGGCTCTGATCGGGACTCCTGTCCCGATCCGGCTGGGGAGGCGGTGGCGCGGGCGGACCGGCCTGGCTGGGCTGGGCTTCGGCCCAGTCAGGCGCGTGTTTTTTTTTAAATTATTCCGCCGACATAAATAAAATCCAAGAAAAATAAATAAAAATCTAAAAATGCCAAAGCAAATTTTCACCGCCTAAATAAAATATTTAGGATGAGGTGAACATTTTCTTGGCTCCAAAATGCAATTTTCAAAACGTGCAATTTTTCTAACGCAAATAAAATCCAAATAAAATCCAATAAATAATTTTAATATTTTTCCTCCAATATTTCAATTATTTTGGAGAAGTCATATTATCTCCACTCATTTGATTTAATATGAAATATTTTTCGGAGAGAAAAATTATTAAAATCAAAATCCTCGTTTCATTATTTGATAGAAATCAAATATGAAAACCGGAAAAATCCCCAACTCTCTCCGTGGGTCCTTGAGTTGCTTAGGATTTCGAGGATTGCGGAACGGAAATGCAATAAATCATGATATGCATGGATGATCTATGTATAACATTCCAAATTGAAAATTTGGGATGTTACATACCTCCATCAAGAGGGCCCGAACCTGGGTAAACATCGTGTCCCCTGCCTCCTGTTACCGTCCGCCATTAGGATTGGGTCTAGGCTTAGGATTAGGATTGGGTCTTGTCCCCATACCTTTGACATTAGAAAAGCTTTAGCATACGAACTACATGATCTTGTGCTAGGCTTAGGATTGGGTCTTGTCCATCACATCATTCTCCTAATAATGTGATCCCGTTATCAATGACATCCAATGTCCATGGTCAGGAAACCGTAACCATCTATTGATCAACGAGCTAGTCAACTAGAGACTTACTAGGGACATGGTGTTGTCTATGTATCCACACATGTATCTGAGTTTCCTATCAATACAATTCTAGCATGGATAATAAACGATTATCATGAACAAGGAAATATAATAATAATCAATTTATTATTGCCTCTAGGGCATATTTCCAACACTCGCACAATGCAAGATGCCGTGATTCCACTAAGAGACCCTTGAGGGCGGTCACCGAACCCGTACAAATGGCAACCCTTGGGGGTGGTCATCAAACCCGTACACTTTGGCAACCCTTGGGGGCGGTCACCGGAACCCTTCAAATTGCTCGGCGTGATCTCCACAACCTAATTGGAGACCCCGACGCTTGCCTGGAGCTTTACACCACAATGATTGAGCTCCGAACACCAACAACCATCTAGGGCGCCCAAGCACCCAAGAGGAACAAGCTCAAGGGTACCAAACACCCAAGAGTAATAAGCTTCTCAACTTGTAACTTCCACGTATCACCGTGGAGAACTCAAACTGATGCACCAAATGCAATGGCAAGGGAACACGGAGTTCCCAAGTCCTTCTCTCCCAAATCCCACCAAAGCAACTAATGCTAGGGAGGAAAATGAGAGGAAGAACAAGAAGGAGAACACCAAGAACTCCAAGATCTAGATCCAAGGGGTTCCCCTCACATAGAGGAGAAAGTGATTGGTGTAAATGTGGATCGAGATCTCCTCTCTTTTTTCCCTCAAAACTAGCAAGAATCCATGGAGGGATTGAGAGTTAGCAAGCTCAAAGAAGGTCAACAATGGGGGCAAAAACGAGCTCAAGAGATGGGGAACCATTGGGGAAGAAGACCCCCTTAAATAGGTCCCCACGAATCTGCCCGGTATGTGCAGAATAACATAGGAGCGGTACAACCGCTATGAGCACCGGTACAACCGTAACAGGCAATAAGCGGTACAACCGGCCCACAACCGCCCAACAACCGCACCACAACAGAGACGAGTCCGGTGGTAGAGCGGTACATGGACGGTACAACCTTCGGACCAATTCTGGGGCGGTACAACCGCTCCAAACACCGGTTGTATCGGTCAACCGGTACAACCTCTCTATGGGGTGGTACAACCTATCTGTGTAAAGCGGGCAATATCAAAACAGCCACAACTTTCGCATAGGAGCTCCGAATTCGACGAAATCAAGTTTGTTGGAAAGCTAGCGACAAGGGCTAACACAATCTTGATAGAAAAAGAAATAAGAATTAAATTATAAAAGGCCCATGAGAAACTGGAGAGAACCCTTTCTCGAATAAGACCGGTAAAACCTCCAACATCGAAAACGCAAAAGAAGATGCAAATGAAATCGGTTTTCGATGAACTCGAGCTTGTCAAGAAGATGACCATGAGATCCAAATCTCGCAAGGAGAAGAACCAAACAAGAACCAAGAGAGATGATGCAATGATGCAATGGATTGAGCTCTTGACGAACGATACGATCAAGCTACTGACTAGAGAGCCCCCTTGATAGTACGACAATCGATCCTACAACACGGTCTCCCAACTACCACCATGAGACCAGTAAAATAGAAAACCTATCAAGGGCAAACCTTTGTCTTGCACATTGTCCACTTGAGCTAGATGATGACGATCTTGACTTCCTCAAGTTGGACCACCTTTCTTGATTGTGTTGGCTCGATGAAGACTAGTTGATTGCTCCCTCATACTCCACTATGGGTGTCGGTGTCAAAACCGGCGGATCTCGGGTAGGGGGTCCCAAACTGTGCGTCTAGGCCGAATGGTAACAGGAGGCAAGGGACACAAAGTTTTACCCAGGTTCGGGCCCTCTTGATGGAGGTAAAACCCTACGTCCTGCTTGATTAATATTGATGATATGGGTAGTACAAGTGTAGATCTACCACGAGATCGGAGAGGCTAAACCCTAGAAGCTAGCCTATGGTATGATTGTTGTTCTGTATGTTGTCCTACGAACTAAAACCCTCCGGTTTATAAAGACACCGGAGAGGGTTAGGGTTACACAAAGTCGGTTACAATGGTAGAAGATCTATATATCCGTATCGCCAAGCTTGCCTTCCACGCCAAGGAAAGTCCCTTCCGGACACGGGACGAAGTCTTCAATCTTGTATCTTCATAGTCCAGGAGTCCGGCTGAAGGTATAGTCCGGCCATCCGGACACCCCCTAATCCAGGATTCCCTCAATAGCCCCTGAACCAGGCTTCAATGACGACGAGTCCGGCGCGCAGATTGTCTTCTACATTGCAAGGCGGGTTCCTCCTCCAAGTACTTCATAGAAGATTTTGAACACAAAGATAGTGTCCGGCTCTGCAAAATAAGTTTCCACATATGCCCATAGAGAGAATAATATTTACACAAATCTAATCTGTTGACGTATTCCGTAGTGCGACGTCGCACCACGGCCAAGCCTTTATTCGAATCGTTTTATTATCCCACCTCAGCGCGTCATGCGAGGCGGTTTCCTTGGCACGTCTTGTTAAAGCAGAGATCATGTCCCCTTATTCCGGGATTCGCATCAATATGGGCGTGGGTAACCCAACCGCTTCTAGGACTCCTAGACTATAGGCAAGTCCAAACGGCCACGGAGAGGACGCTTGATATTCACCCTCTTTATAAAGGGACATGGCTTTTATTTTTTCCCTCCCGTGCTCAATCGAATCCTTCCCCCACCTCAAGCTCAAACACCCAAAGTTCAGGTCAGGTGCTTCGAACCTTCAATCATGTCCGGATCTAGCCTTCAAGGCCGATGGGTGCCTTCTTCCGTCATGGAAGAAGACATCAAAAAGTTGAGGGAGGCCAGATATCTGACCGCCGAGGTTGTGCATCGGCTGCCTGCCCGAGGGCTGCCCGTCCCCTCCCCCAAACCCAACGAGAGCGTCGTGTTCGTCTCCCAGTTCCTCCGAGGTCTAGGCCTTGCTCTGGATCCTTTTGTCAGGGGTTTGATGTTTTATTACGGGCTAGACTTCCATGATCTAGCTCCGGATTCCTTTCTTCATATCCCGACATTTATTGTCGTGTGTGAGGCCTTCCTCCGGGTTGCCCCTCACTTTGGTTGTGGCTCAAGACCTTTGAAGTAAAGCCGAAGATGATCGAGGGGCAACATGCAGCATGTAGAGGTGCCTCAATATGCAAAATGACGGGAGCTCCATGGCCCAAAGGTTCCATTCCAGAGGTGTCTGAATTGTGGCAACATGAGTGGTTCTACATCATGGCTCCTAGAAGTGCCAAGTGGGCGGCCGCCCCTGCTTTCCGCTCGGGCCCTCCACCACAACTGATGTCATGGATCAGCAGAGGTCTGAGCTGGGGGTCCAGCCAAGGACGTGCCTATACTGCAAAGCCACATTCGAGATCTCTTCAATGGAGATTTTAGTTTGGTTGCGGTAATAGAAGTTATGCTGGTTCGTCAAGTCCAGCCTTGCAAACGCCGGCCCCTTCGCTTGTGGGAGTTCAATCCCGAGGGACCGCGTGTCATTCAAAATTTCCTCGGCCTGACGCACGAGGAGATGTACAAGTCATTCTTCGGACCTCAGGTAGAGTGTCCGGAAATCACCGAGGACGTGGGCTTGAGCAGTAACCGCGCCGCCGAACAGGTAAGGAATCTTCCGGCCGAACATACTATCTCTCATTTGTTACAAAGTTATTTCTGAGAGTTTGCTTTTTGACCAGGACTGGCTAACAAAGGCGAAGTTGATTCAGTGTTCGGCCCCCCTCCCTGAGGGTTTGGACAATCCGGTATTGGAAAAGATGCTACAGGTCGCACCTTGCCCGGAGCCCTTGAAGGAAGATACTGGGGAGGATAATACGGGCGAACGCGGGCCCCCAACTCTGCCCATTCTAACCGAGGGAGCGAGCGTCTCCATGAAGGAAGACGACCGGAGGAGGAAAAGGACTACGCCCGGGGATTCGGAAGCCGAAGCTTCCAAACGGGAGAAGAAGTCTCCCACAGAGGGTCCTACCTTGGGGGATGCTTTTGCCACACAAATTCCGCGGGGGGATCAATTATCCAGCGAGTCGTAAGTGACCCGAAATACTTTAATAGTACAGGTATTCCATCTTTTTCTTGTGAGAAAATAACCACCGCATGTATCTTTGCAGTTCGGGCCTTAGCCCCTCTCAAATGAGCTCGTCTTCGGGGGATCTTCTTCCAGAGATGATAGAGAGCGAAACGCCTCCTCCGGACTCCTCCGCTCCGGAAGCGAGCGACCCCGAAGTGTGGTCGCGGAGGGCCTCTCCGAGTCCGGTGAGGCCAGAAGATAATCCCATTGACCCTTGAAGCTCCCAGTGTCCGGCTCCTGAAGAGAGCAAACAAAAGAGTCCGGCACCATTTGGTGTGCGATCGGATGTTCTGAGGGAGTTGGTGGGGCGAGCGGCCATCTCAGATGAACACCGTATGCTGATGAATACGGTGATGGAGAGAATCTCGTCTGCCGAAAGCGGATTGCATGAAGCTTTCATGAGTCTACTGACAGGCTTTGAGGTACGTAAAATAATGTATGATAGTCCTGCACATGCTAGGTGTGCCCTGTGTAGATAGTAGCCCCTGAGACTCTGGTTGTCGTCGGAAACGACGACGAACAGAGGATCATATTCCCAGGTAATAGCCATACTACCTCTGTGTGCAGGTGATGGAAGCTCCGGTGGCTAGCCGGACTAGCGAGTTTGCCCATTTAAAACGGCAGTTGGATGCGGCAGATGCCGACATCGAGCTTGTTAACAAAAGGCTTGACGAGGCACGGGGTAAGTGTCATTATCTGGTAAACGCCACATAGTAATAGCAGCATGATGCCAATATCTTTAATATGTTGTGACTGTAGATGGAGCTGTCACTGTTGAAGCCTTGTGGGCAGAACTTGCCCGAGCCAAGGAACAAGCGAGGTTTGGTAATGCGGCTGCTTTGAAGGTGGCCGAAGAGTTGAAAGCCGAGAAGGCCGCGCATGGCGAGAGCCGAGATAAGATGGCCAAGATGGCCATAGAATTAAAAGCCGCCGCCGACTGTTGCCGGGTTCCTGAAAAGGAAAACCTAGCGAAGGCATCGGACCTTGAGAAGGCTGCTGCGACGAGAAAAGACATCCGCTCTGCTATGAGGGCGAAGAAGGAGGAGCTGCGGGAAGCCGGGGATATTGTGGCTGGGAAATCCTTTATGTTGCGGAGGAAGTTCGGAGATCCACGGTATGCCCCTCTGGATCGGCTGTGGAGTTCGGAGGATGTGTATATGGATTTGGCGGCGTGCGCTGCTGATGCGGCCAAGTACTTCCAGGGTCAGACGGACCATGAAGTAGACCAGCTGTTTTGGAGACAATTCCATTCTCCCGAGCGTCCGCTTTCATTGACTGACCAATTAGCCGAATGGCCGAACTGAATAGGTTGTCCAGACTCGCCATGAGGTTTGTTGTGGATCAGCTACGGCCGGAAAGGCCAAAACCGAACAGCTATTTCAGCTTGGTGCAGCAGGTCCTTGATGTGGTGTCGCGCATTAATGCGATGAAGAGGTCAGCGTGTATAGAGGGCTCACGGATGGCCTTTGCCCGTGTTAAAGCATACTGGGCGGAGATGGATGCTACCACTGTTGCAGAGCGGGATTCGGCCATAGGCCGAATGACTGCTGAGCACTACTTTGAAGAAGTTCTTGAGGGTGCTCGTTTGATAGAGACCCAGTGCTCACAAAATATTATGTTTGAGTGATATGTAATCTCATTGTAAGCAAAATGCTTTTATAAATTTTTATAAGGATATTTTTATACTTTTGCCTGAAAGTAATATGATGCCTCCTGGGCGGCCGTTTATGTGTACATGTGTATAACCTGAAAGATTGCAGCCGTCGGCTTCAACCCCCACGCATATAATGCGGAGGTGCTCGCAAAAAACACGTGTTCACACTTAACCCAACATCTTGGTCCTATTAAGGAGGTGATAACGGAGTGAGCGAGGCAACCGGACTATAATGCTTTAGCACTTTCACTTAGCCATAGGAGTTTGACAGTGGGGCTACTAGATAGCCCCTGGTGGCTCCGCACTCTCCCGATCCAGGGGTGCGTACATGCCTGGCCGGAAAACAGCCCTTCATTAAGGCGGAGGAATTCTAACATTCCAACAGGACATCGAGTGGTTGACCAGTCTCACGCTATATCACGACAGTCAGTTTTCGGCTTTCTCTACTGAGGTGCTCGTCCGGATGAACCAGGGCACAATCGCAGTAGTTCTCCTGGTGCTACCTTAGCCGGAAAAGCGGAACGTAAGGCACCAAAACACAGGAGCCGGGCAAACCCAACATTTGACCAAAGACAATGATTCGGAGCTGATGCATATAGGGCCAAACTTGCGACGCCGAACACTCCCTAAGGTATTCGGTCTTTGCGATATAAACCGGGCCTAAATAATGGCCTTTGTAAGAAGCCCCTTGTGTCCAGGTACGTGCATTGTTCTGGTGTGGCCACATGCCAAGACGTCAACATCCTTCTCAACAGTGGATATCTATCAACAAGAGACAGTAAAAAAGGTTTACGCAGGGTCTTAATCTAAAAAGAATCCTTGGAGCGGGTCCCTGCTGCACGTCTGCACCTGTGTCTCCGTTGTGCCGTATCCTGGACGGGTGTAGCATGATGATCGTGTGTAAAAGAGAGGAATTTAGGTGAAAAAGTTGTCGTCCAAAAAGATAGTTTTTAAAGAAACCATGTATAATTCAAGATGAGAAAAAATTGCCACTTGTCTGCGCGCGTTGAGCCCCTTCTAATGACAAATAGGGGTGTGACCACTTATTCGGTATAAATAGCGGCGCCGGACTTGATTAGTTGTGTCTAAGGTCTTGGCGACCTATTGGATGCTTTCGCTGGTCCGGGCGCCTTTAGTGTGCGGCTGCCAGGGCAGCCGCACTCTCTTCGGCGCGCAGAGATCGCTTGATATTTCCGTTCACTGAAATGATGCCATGTGGACCGGGCATCTTGAGTGTGAGGGAGGCGTAGTGTGGTATTGCATTAAAGCGAGCGAAAGCTTCGCGTCCGAGCAGTGCTTGATAGCAACTTTGGAACGGAGCGATGTGGAATGTTAAATGCTCGCTACGGAAGTTATCGGGGGAGCCGAATATAACTTGTAGTAGGAGGGAGCCCATACAACGAGCCCCTGGGCCTGGCGTTACTCCTTTAAATGTAGTATTGCTATGGCGAATTTTTGTTGGGTCTAACCCCATCCCGCGGATTGTATCCTGATATATTAGGTTTAGATTGCTGCCACCGTCCATCAAGACTCGTGTGAAGTGATATCCGCCGATTACTGGGTCTAATACCAGGGCAGCCCATCCTGCGCGTCGGATACTTGCTGAGTAATCGCGATGGTCGAAAGTGATCGGTTGAGACGACCAGTGGCAGGACTTCGCAGTGACAGGCACTTGGGTATATTTTCCTGGGAGTGCTGCGTTGTTTTTTCCCTTGATCACGTGTAACACGTTTACTATTTTGACTTCTGGTGGAAATTTCTTTTGTTCCCCAGTGTCTTGCTTGGGAGGCTCATCCTCGTCTTCACTTGGTGTATCCTCCCCCTTGTGTACAGCGTTTAGCTTGCCGGACTGCTTGAAGACCCAACATTCTCTGTGGGTATGATTAGCAGGTTTACCAGGGGTACTATGGATCTGACATACTTGGTCCAGAATTTTGTTGAGGCTGGACAGTTCATCCCTGGTGCCTTTAGAGGGCGGCTTTTGCTGACCTGGCCGAGAGCTTTTGAATCCGGCATTTACTGTCGTGCCCTTCGTGCTGTCTTCTTTATTCCGGCGTTTGTTATTGCTGTTGCGCCATGATTTCCCGTTTCCATCTCTAACTTCAGATGTACTTGGGTCGCTGGTGCTGCATCTGGCTAGCCAGCTGTCCTCACACGCGCAAAAGCGGGTCATGAGGCTTGTTAATGCGGCCATCGTTCTCGGCTTATTCTGGCCGAGGTGTCTGGCGAGCCATTCGTCATGGATGCTATGCTTAAAAGCTGCCAAGGCTTCGGCATTCGGACAGTCGACAATCTGGTTCTTTTTAGTAAGAAACATGTTCCAAAGCTTTCGGGCTGACTCTCCGGGCTGTTGAGTTATATGACTCAAATCGTCCGCATCCGGAGGTCGAACATAAGTCCCTTGAAAATTTGCCCGAAAGGCGTCTTCGAGCTCTTCCCAACGTCCAATGGAGCTTTCGGGGAGGCCTTTAAGCCAGTGACGAGCTGGCCCTTTGAGCTTGAGGGGTAAGTACTTGATGGTGTGGAGATCATCTCCTCAAGCCATATGGATGTGAAGGATGTAGTCCTCAATCCAGACCCCAGGGTCTGTTGTTCCGTCGTATGTCTCTATGTTTACGGGTTTGAATCCTTCTGGAAATTCATGGTCCAACACCTCATCGGTGAAACATAAGGGGTGTGGCACCCCTGTAGCTGGGTGTACCGCGTAGTTCGGATGTTTGTTGTGTTGCATTGTATGCTGGGGCGCGCATGCGTGGTCCATAGATGGATCTTGCTGCGCTGTCCTTTGGGTGAGAGCCCTCGCATGGGTCGCGTGTTGTATTGTGAGTGGCGTTGTATGCCGCTCTATGTTGGTAGAGGGGTCATTTATCTGTCTAGGTGGCTGCTTTGATATTTGGTTGTGGGGGGTCTGAGGCCTCCTCATCGAATTTAGGTAGCTGCTTCCGCTTTGGGTAGCTCTTGGAGGGGCGATTTTCGCCGTACCTCGCTGCTGTGTTGAGTATTTTACTCCATATGATTTGGAGTGTGTCTTGCACAACCTTGAGCCTTTGCTTCTTCTTTTTAAGACTCCTCGCGGTGGCAACAAGCCATTTATGGGCATTCTGCTGCTCCGGGTGCCTGTCCGGTGTTATGTCGTCTGGACCATTATCCTTGATAGAATTTGTTTGTTCGGTTTAATTATCCGGATTGCTGCTGTCCGGCAGTGGTTCGCCCTGCTTCAGCGCTGGGTCTGTGTGATCGTTATTTCTGTCGCTGCGGGATTTGGGGCGGCGCTTGCGTCGCCGCTTTGACTGCTTCTCGAGGGAACAAGCCTTTGGTGCGTCCTTCCGCTCCTCGTCGTCATCTTTTGGTGCGTCCACCATGTATACGTCATATGACGAGGTGGCTTTCCAGGGCCCAATAGGCGCTGGTTCTTCATCGTCTCCTTCATCGGCATCCATACCGTCGATGTCTTCGGAGTCGAAGTCGAGCATGTCGGTTAAATCGTCGACATTGGCTACAAAGTGGGTGGTGGGTGGGCTTTGAATTCTTCATCGTCCGTATCCCAACCTTGCTGACCGTAGTCCGGCCAGGGCTCTCCTGATAAAGAGAGAGACTTTAGTGTCTTTAGAATATCGCCGAAAGGCGAGTGCTGAAAGATGTCAGCGGTAGTAAATTCCATGATCGGCGCCCAATCGGATTCGATCGGCAGGGGCGCGGAGGGTTCGGAGTCCGGAGAGGAGTCCGGCTCCTTGGAGTCACGAGTCTCGCGGAGTGCGGGGCTGGTCTTCGGCTCGATCGCCGCTGGGATCGCAGCCCCCGAGGCGGCGTCCAACCACCCATCCTCGATCGGCGCAGTTGGCTCCGAATTAAGGGTCGAAGCCGATGCGGGTGCGGCCTCCAGGGCACTGTTCGGCGGCAGAGCTAGATCATGCTTGTCGTGACAGTGCGGCGCGCTCGACAGTGGCTCGAATCCATCGAAGATCAAGTCCCTGCGGATGTCAGCCGTGTAGTTTAAACTTCCAAATCTGACCTGACGGCCAGGGGCATAGCTTTCGATCTGCTCCAGATGGCCAAGTGAATTGGCCCGCAGTGCGAAGCCGCCGAAGATGAAGATCTATCCGGGGAGGAAGGTCTCTCCCTGGACTGCATCACTATTGGTGATCGTAGGAGCCATCAAGCCTAACGGCGACGACACAGAGGAACTCTCAATGGAAGCACCAATGTCGGTGTCAAAACCGGCGGATCTCGGGTAGGGGGTCCCGAACTGTGCGTCTAGGCCGGATGGTAACAGGAGGCAAGGGACACGAAGTTTTACCTAGGTTCGGGCCCTCTTGATGGAGGTAAAACCCTACATCCTGCTTGATTAATATTGATGATATGGGTAGTACAAGAGTAGATCTACCACGAGATCAGAGAGGCTAAACCCTAGAAGCTAGCCTATGGTATGATTGTTGTTCTGTATGTTGTCCTACGGACTAAAACCCTGCGGTTTATATAGACACCGGAGAGGGTTAGGGTTACACAAAGTCGGTTACAATGGTAGGAGATCTATATATCCGTATCGCCAAGCTTGCCTTCCACGCCAAGGAAAGTCCCTTCCGGACACGGGACGAAGTCTTCAATCTTGTATCTTCATAGTCCAGGAGTCCGGCTGAAGGTATAGTCCGGCCATCCGGACACCCCCTAATCGAGGACTCCCTCAATGGGTGATCCACTCTTCGGCACATCTTCACAATTCCATTGACACCACAATGGACGGCAAGCTTCAAGCTTGATTGCTCCCCCATACTCCATTATGGGTGAGCCACTCTTCGTGTTGCTTCACTTGAACTTGCACACTACAAACTTGATGACGATCACCACTTGATGTCATCCTCCATGGGTTGTATGAGATCTTCCACTTGACGCAAGACCTTGGAAACATAGCTAACCCTACAAAGAACTCTCACGTAGACCATGGGTTAGTACACAAAGCGTAATGGACAATGCTTACCATACCATGGGATCACTTGATCCCTCTCGGTACTTCTTCTATGCTTTGTGACTTGATCAACTTGATTCACTCTTGACTTAGTCTTGATCAACCTTGAATCTTTCCAACTCTGTTCATTTGGATGATGTCTTGAAGGTAAACATGAATGATCTCACAACCTTCTTCTTCAAGACATGCTTGTAATAAGCTCAACTCACACATGACCAATCTTTGGATAATTCCTTGAAAAGCACTTTGGCCATCTCATAAACTCCTTGAAACCAACACATGGACTTCAAGACAATCCTATGGACAAATCCTTCAAATATAACTCAAGGCAACCATTAGTCCATAGAGATTGTCATCAATTACCAAAACCACACATGGGGGCACCGCATGTCCTTTCAGTTGCCTCGCCCCTTCGGGCCGTAACGCAGCGGCCCGTGGTCCACCGCCATCCACACGCGTTGACTTCCATGTGATATGCACTGCGCTGCCTCCCTGAGCGCGGGAACGTCACCATCTGTGCCGGTCTTCGTCAAGCTGTCGGTTTCATTATCGCCTACTTCAAACACCGCCACCGCGCTCCTTCTCTAGCCGCCACCGCCTCCTTAGGCCGCCACCGCCGCTGCTTTTCTTTCCCGGCTCCACGACGACTACCTCGATATCGGTGACCCCCGACTCGACACCGACCACAGTGTTGTTCGCATGGCTACCTCAATTATGGCTACACCACCTACGCTCTTGGCTACCTCAACAAATGGCACAAAGGGCTACCGCCTTGCTTGAGCAACCTCGTCGATTTCCACTCCAGCCACGACTTCCGTGATGCGTCGATCGTTACGACTGTGGAAGGGGTGTCCGTCGGCTTGCCTTCGGATTCTTCTCCAGTCTCACTGTCTGCGTCGCTACCATTGTGACTGTGGGGGGGTGTTGAGTATATTGATTATTAGGAAAGATGAGATAGACAAGGATCGGTCATTGTCGGTGTCAAAACCGGCGGATCTCGAGTAGGGGGTCCCGAACTGTGCGTCTAAGGCGGATGGTAACAGGAGGCAGGGGCACGATGTTTACCCAGGTTCGGGCCCTCTTGATGGAGGTAATACCCTACGTCCTGCTTGATTGTTCTTGATGATATGAGTATTACAAGAGTTGATCTACCACGAGATCGTAGAGGCTAAACCCTAGAAGCTAGCCTATGGTATGATTGTCTGTTGTCCTACGGACTAAACCCTCCGGTTTATATAGACACCTGAGGAGGATAGGGTTACACAGAGTCGGTTACAAGGGAGGAGATCTACATATCCGTATTGCCAAGCTTGCCTTCCACGCCAAGGAGAGTCCCATCCGGATACGAGACGAAGTCTTCAATCTTGTATCTTCATAGTCCAACAGTCCGGCCAAAGGATATATTCCGGCTGTCCGGAGACCCCCTAATCCAGGACTCCCTCATTATCCCCTGAACCAGGCTTCAATGACGATGAATCCGGCGCAAAGATTTGTCTTCGGCATTGCAAGGCGGGTTCCTCCTCCAAATACTCCCTGGAAGATTGTGAACCCAAGGATAGTGTCCGGCAATGCAAAACAAGTTCCACATACCACCGTAGAGAGAATAATATTTCCACAAATATAATCTGCCGACACGCTTTGATAGCATGACACCACGTCATGACCCGATCATTATTTGAACCGTTTTTCTCAACCAGCACTGCAGATATTGCGAGGCGGTTTTCTTGACACGTCTTGTCGAAGCAGAGATCGTGTTCCCCTTATTACGGGATTCTCATCAATACGGTCGTGGGTAACCCAATCATGCATGTTGGTATGACTCCTCGATAGTCCCAAACAGCCACGAGGAGGACGCTTGATATTCACCCTCTTTATAAAGAGGCCAAGGTTTGTCCTTTTTTCCTTCTCGTGCTCAATCGAATCCTTTCCCCGCCTCGAGTTCCAACGCCCAAGGATCATGTTAGGCGCTTCGGACCTTCAACCATGTACGGACCCAACCTCCAAGGTCGGTGGATGCCCTCCTCTATCACAGAGGAGGACATCAAGAAGCTGAGAGAGGCCAGGTATCTGACCGCCGAAATCTCGCACAGGCTGCCCACTCGAGGGCCGATCATCCCCACTCCCGAACCCAATGAGAGTGTTGTGTTCATCTCTCACTTCCTCTGAGGGCTAGGCCTCGCTCTAGATCCCTTTGCTAGGGGGCTCATGTTCTATTATGGGCTGGATTTCCATGATCTGGCCCCGGACTCCCTCCTTCACATCTCGTCGTTTATCGTCGTGTGTGAGGCCTTCCTCCGCATTACCCCACACTTCGGCTTGTGGCTCAAGACCTTCAATGTGAAGCCGAAGATGATCGAGGGGCGGCACGCAGAATGCGGAGGTGCCGCAATAAGCAAAAGCGCCGATGCTCCATGGCCAGAGGGTTCCTTCCCAGAGGTGTCCAGTTTGAGGCAGCGGGAGTGGTTCTATATCACAGCTCCCCGGAGTTCCAAGTGGGTGGCCACCCCTGCCTATCGCTCAGGCCCCCACCACAACTAACGTCATGGATCAACAAGGGGCTGAACTGGGGGCCAGTAAATAATGTACCGATATTGCAGAGTCGCGTCCAAGATCTCCTCGAGAGAGATGTCAATCTGGTCTCGATAATGCAAGTCATGCTAGTTCGTCGAGTCCAACCTTGCAAACGTCGACCCCTCCGTATGTCGGAATTCAACCCGGAAGGACCGCGGACTATTCAGCACTTCCTCAGCATGACGCTCGAAGAGATGTACAAATCGTTCTTCGGACCCCAAATAGAGTGTCCGGACACCACCGGGGATGCGGGTCTGAGCTGTAATCGCCCCGATACACAAGTAAGTAATCCCATGGCCGAACACGCTGTCTTTTTATTTATCACAACATCATTATGAAAAGTCGCTCTTTGACCAGGACTGGATAGCAAAGGCGAAGTGATCTCTACTACACAACCTTCTTCTTGTAGACGTTTGTTGGGCCTCCAAGTGCAGAGGTTTGTAGGACAGTAGCAAATTTCCCTCAAGTGGATGACCTAAGGTTTATCAATCCATAGGAGGCGTAGGATGAAGATGGTCTCTCTCAAGCAACCCTGCAACCAAATAACAAAGAGTCTCTTGTGTCCCCAACACACCCAATACAATGGTAAATTGTATAGGTGCACTAGTTCGACGAAGAGATGGTGATACAAATGCAATATGGATAGTATATAATAGTTTTTGTAATCTGAAATTATAAAAAAATCACGGTAACTAATGATAAAAGTGAGCGTAAACGGTATTGCAATGCTAGGGAACAAGGCCTAGGGTTCATACTTTCACTAGTGCAAGTCCTCTCAACAATAATAACATAATTGGATCACATAACTATCCCTCAACATGCAACAAAGAGTCACTCCAAAGTCACTAATAGCGGAGAACAAACGAAGAGATTATGGTAGGGTACAAAACAACCTCAAAGTTATCCTTTCCAATCAATCCGTTGGGCTATTTCTATAAGTGTCACAAACAGCCCTAGAGTTCGTACTAGAATAACACCTTAAGACACAAATCAACCAAAACCCTAATGTCACCTAGATACTCCAATGTCACCTCAAGTATCCGTGGGTAGGATTATATGATATTCATCACACAATCTCAGATTCATCTATTCAACCAACACATAGAACCTCAAAGAGTTCCCCAAAGTTTCTACCAGAGAATCACGATGAAAACATGTGCCAACCCTATGCATAGGTTCATGGGCGGAACCCGCAAGTTGATCACCAAAACATAGATCAAGTGAATCACGTGGTATCCCATTGTCACCACAGATACGCACGTCAAGTCATACATCAAGTGTTCTCAAATCTTTAAAGACTCAATCCGATAAGATAACTTCAAAGGGGAAACTCAATCCATTACAAGAGAGTAGAGGGGGGAGAAAACATCATAGGATCCAAATATAATAGCAAAGCTCGCGATACATCAAGATCATGCCAAATCAAGATCACGAGAGAGAGATCAAACACATAGCTACTGGTACATACCCTCATCCCTGAGGGAGAACTACTCCCTCCTCGTCATGGAGAGCACCGGGATGATGAAGATGGCCACCGGAGAGGGATTCCCCCTCCAAAAAGGTGCCGGAACGGGTCTAGATTGGCTTTCGGTGGCTACGGAGGCTTCTGGCGGTGGAACTCCAGATCTATTGTGCCCCCATCGTTTTAGGGTATATGGAGATATATAGGCGGAAGAAGTATGTCAGGGGAGCCACGAGGGGCCCACGAGGGTGGAGGGCGCACCCAGGGGGGTGGGCGCGCCCCCCTACCTCGTGGCTTCCTCGAAGCTTCCTTGACGTGGACTCCTAGTCTCCCGGGTTTCTTTCCTTCCAAAAATAAGTTCCATGAAGTTTCAGGTCAATTGGACTCCGTTTGGTTTTCCTTTTCTGCGATATTCTAAAACAAGGTAAAAACAGAAACTGGCACTGGGCTCTGGGTTAATAGGTTAGTCCCAAAAATGATATAAAAGTGTATAATAAAGCCCTTAAACATCCAAAATCGTAGATAATATAGCATGGAGCAATCAAAAATTATAGATATGTTGGAGACGTATCAACATCCCCAAGCTTAATTCCTGCTCGTCCTCGAGTAAGTAAATGATAAAAACAGAATTTTTTATGTGGAGTGCTACTTGGCATAATTTCAATGTAACTCTTCTTAATTGTGGCATGAATATTCAGATCCGAAAGATTCAAGATAAAAGTTCATCTTGACATAAAAATAATAATACTTCAAGCATACTAACTAAGCAATTATGTCCTCTCAAAATAACATGGCCAGAGAAAGTTCATCCCTACAAAATCATATAGTTTAGTCATGCTCCATTTTCGTCACACAAGAATGCTCTCATCATGCACTACCCCGATGACAAGCCAAGCAATTGTTTCATACTTTAGTAATCTCAAACCTATAAACTTTCACACAATATATGAGCGCGAGCCATGGACATAGCACTATGGGTGGAATAGAATATAATGAGGGGGGTTATGTAGAGAAGACAAAAAAGGATAAAGTCTCACATCAACAAGGCTAATAAATGGGCTATGGAGATGCCCACCGATTGATGTTAATGCAAGGAGTAGGGATTGCCATGCAACGGATGCACTAGAGCTATAAATGTATGAAAGCTCAACAAAAGAAACTAAGTGGGTGTGCATCCGACTTGCTTGCTCACGAAAACCTAGGGCACTTGAGGAGGCCCATTGTTGGAATATACAAGCCAAGTTCTATAATGAAAATTTCCCCCTAGTATATGGAAGTGACAAAACAAAAGACTCTCTATCATGAAGATTATGGTGCTACTTTGAAGCACAAGTGTGGCAAAGGATAGTAGCATTGTCCCTTCTCTCTTTTTCTCTCATTTTCTATTTTTTTGGGCCTTCTCTCCTTTTTTATGGCCTTTCTCTTTTTTTGGGCCTTCTCTTTTTTATGGCCTTTCTCTTCTTCCTTTTTTATTCCTCACTTGGGACAATGCTCTAGAAAATGATGATCATCACACTTCTACTTATTTACTACTCAATGATTACAACTCGATACTTAGAACAAGATATGACTCTATATGAATGCCTCCGGCGGTGTACCGGGATTGCGATGAATCAAGATCGACATATATGAAACATTATGAACGGTGGCTTTGCCACAAATACGATGTCAACTACATGATCATGCAAAGCAATATGACAATGATGATGTGTGTCATAATAAACGGACCAGTGGAAAGTTGCATGGCAATATATCTCGGAATGGCTATGGAAATGCCATAATAGGTAGGCATGGTGGCTGTTTTGAGGAAGATATATGGAGGTTTATGTGTGAAAGAGCGTATCATATCAAGGGTTTGGATGTACCGGCGAAGTTTGCACCAACTCTCAATGTGAGAAAGGGCAATGCACGGTACCGAAGAGGCCAGCAATGATGGAAGGGTGAGAGTGCGTATAATCCATGGACTCAACGTTAGTCATAAAGAACTCACATACTTATTGCAAAAATCTACAAGTCATCAAAAACCTCGGCACTACGCGCATGCTCCTAGGGGGATAGATTGGTAGGAAAAGACCATCGCTCATCCCCGACCGCCACTCATAAGGAGGACAATCAAATAACACCTCATGTTTCAAATATGTTACATAATGTTTACCATACGTGCATGCTACGGGACTTGCAAACTTAAATACAAGCAATTCTCAAATTCACAATTACTCAACTAGAACGACTTTGATATTATTACCTCCATATCTCAAAACAATCATCAAGCATCAAACTTCTCTTAGTATTCAGTACTCTATGTGAAAGTTTTTACTATTCTTGGATGCTTAGCATATTAGGATTATTTAACAAAATTACCATGCTATTTAAGACTCTCAAAATAATCTAAGTGAAGCATGAGAGATCATCTATTTCTATAATACCACCACCGTGCTCTAAAAAGATATAAGTGAAGCACTAGAGCAAACGACAAACTACTCCGAAAGATATAAGTGAACATCAATGAGTAGTAGAATAATTATGCAACTATGTGAAGAATCTCCCATTTAATAATTTCAGACCTTGATACTTTATTTAAACAGCAAGCAAAATAAAATAAAATAAAATAAAATGACGCTCCAAGCAAAACACATATCATGTGGCGAATAAAAATATAGCTCCAAGTAAAGTTACCGATGAACGAAGACGAAAGAGGGGACGCCTTACGGGGCATCCCAAAGCTTAGGCTTTTGGTTGTCCTTGAATATTAACCTGGGGTGCCTTGGGAATCCCCAAGCTTAGGCTCTTCCCACTCCTTATTCCATAGTCCATCGAATCTTTACCCAAAACTTGAAAACTTCACAACACAAAACTTAAAGTAGAAAACTCGTAAGCTCCGTTAGTATAAGAAAATAAAACACCACTTCAAAGTACTGTAATGAACTCATTCTTTATTTATATTGGTGTTAAATCTACTGTATTCTAACTTCCCTATGGTTCATAAACTCTTTTACTAGCCATAGATTCATTAAAATAAGCAAACAACACACGAAAAACAGAATCTCTCAAAAACAGAACAGTCTGTAGTAATCTGTAACTAATGCAAACTTCTGGAACCCAAAAATTCTAAAATAAATTGCTGGACGTGAGTAATTTATCTATTAATCATCTGCAAAAATAATTAACTAAATATCACTCTCCAATAAAAAATGGCAGCAATTCTCGTGAGCGCTAAGGTTTCTGTTTTTTACAGCATGATCGCAAAGACTTCCCCAAGTCTTCCCAACGGTTCTACTTGGCACAAACACTAATTAAAACATAAAACCACATCTAAATAGAGGCCAGATGAATTATTTATTACTAAACAGGAGCAAAAAGCAAGGAACAAAAAAAAAGTTGGGTTGCCTCCCAACAAGCGCTATCATTTAACGCCCCTAGCTAGGCATGATGATTTCAATGATGCTCACATAAAAGATAAGAATTGAAACATAAAATGAGCATCATGAAGAATATTACTAGACATTTAAGTCTAACCCACTTCCTATGCATAGGGATTTTGTGAGCAAACAACTTGTGGGAACAAGAATCAACTTGCATAGGAAAGCAAAACAAGCATAACTTAAAAATATTAAGCACATAGAGAGGAATCTCGATATTATTGCAATTCCTACAAGCATATGTTCCTCCCTCATAATAATTTTCAGTAGAATAATGAATGAATTCAACAATATAACTAGCACCTAAAGCATTCTTTTCATGATCTGCAAGCATAGAAAATTTACTACTCTCCACATAAGCAAAATTCTTCTCATGAATAGTAGTGGGAGCAAACTCAACAAAAATAATTATCATGTGAGGCATAATCCAATTGAAAACTAAAATAATGATGACAAGTTTCATGGATATCATTATTCTTTATAGCATACAAGTCATCACAATAATCATCATAGATAGCAACTTTGTTCTCATAATCAATTGGAAGCTCTTCCGAAATAGTGGAATCATTATCAAATAAAGTCATGACCTCTCCAAATCCACTTTCATCAATATAATCATCATAAATAGGAGGCATGCTTTCATCATAATAAATTTTCTCATCAAAACTTGGGGGGACAAAAAATATCATCTTCATTAAGCATAGCTTCCCCAAGCTTGTGGCTTTGCATATCATTAGAATCATGGATATTCAAGGAATTCATACTAACAACATTGCAATCATGCTCATCATTCAAATATTTAGTGCCAAACATTTTAATGCATTCTTCTTCTAACACTTGGGCACAATTTTCCTTTCCATCATACTCACGAAATATATTAAAAGGATGAAGCGTATGAGGCAAACTTAGTTCCATTTTTTATAGTTTTCTTTTATAAACTAAACTAGTGATAAAACAAGAAACTAAAAGACTTGATTGCAAGATATAAAGATATACCTTCAAGCACTCACCTCCCCAGCAGCGGCACCAGAAAAGAGCTTGATGTCTACTACACAATCTTCTCCTTGTAGACGTTTGTTGGGCCTCCAAGTGCAGTGGTTTGTAGGACAGTAGCAAATTTCCCTCAAGTGGATGACCTAAGGTTTATCAATCCGTAGGAGGCATAGGATGAAGATGGTCTCTCTCAAGAAACCCTGCAACCAAATAACAAAGAGTCTCTTGTGTCCCAACACACCCAATACAATGGTAAATTGTATAGGTGCACTAGTTCGGCGAAGAGATGGTGATACAAGTGCAATATGGATAGTAGATAATAGTTTTTGTAATCTGAAATTATAAAAACAGCAAGGTAACTAATGATAAAAGTGAGTGTAAACGGTATTGCAATGCTAGGAAACAAGGCCTAGGGTTCATACTTTCACTAGTGCAAGTCCTCTCAACAATAATAACATAATTGGATCACATAACTATCCCTCAACATGCAACAAAGGGTCACTCCAAAGTCACTAATAGCGGAGAACAAACGAAGAGATTATGGTAGGGTACGAAACCACCTCAAAGTTATTCTTTCCAATCAATCCGTTGGGCTATTCCTATAAGTGTCACAAACAGCCCTAGAGTTCGTACTAGAATAACACCTTAAGACACAAATCAACCAAAACCCTAATGTCACCTAGATACTCCAATGTCACCTCAAGTATCCGTGGGTATGATTATACACTACAAGAAATATGTCAACTTATGACCTTCTGTCAGTGACCCTCGAAGAATTGGTCATAAATTTATGACCATTTTAGACCAATTGGTCAAAAGCTATTCAGGGGGCTCCAAACCCTAAACCATTGCGACCATTTTGGTCAGAAAGGTCGTAATTTCCTTACACGAAATGGTCACAAAGCAAACAGTGCTAGTCCGCTGCCTTATTTCTAGTTGTTAATGACCAATATAGATGGTCATAGCCTTGTAGATTGTGGTGGGTTGTGATGACTAGGCGCCATCTCATCAGTTTTGCCTATGTGTCATGTCCATGTGGCAGTTTTTGCCCTAGGTTGTGAAGCAACCTATATTTCCATCATTCCCAAAATTCCCAAAAAAATCTCATAAATTCTTTGGGGCATATCTTCATCAAATATATAAAAATCCTTCCTTGCCTAGTTCAAAACTAATTCAACAATATTCATTTTCCTATTCTGTTCACAACAACACTTTATGAAGGAAGTGCTATTTATATATTCTTGATTGCCCATGGAATTTTTGGGCACTATTTCCTATCTAAATCATTACCGCATGACAAAATTCAGCTCCATTTGCCTATCAAATCTTCTTCGGCAAATTTCCAAAGTTTTTGTCCACCTAGAAGCATTGTGAAGGAAGTACCTTTTTTATATCTCTAAATGACATGAAATTTATCCAGTTCCTTCATATGTCCAAATTATCACCCTCCTCCAAATTGCAGCTCAGTCAAATCATCTATGTGAGCCCAGGTTCAATTTATATTTTATGGCCGAATTGGCACGTTGCAAAGCAAGTGTTATATAGACCCCTCCTATTACCCTTAAACTTTTCGGGCACTCTTCCATACCCAAATCATTGCCACATGATAATATTCAGCTCAATTTTCCTAGTAAATCTTTCTCGGGAAATTTCCAAAGTTTCTACCTCGAGAGAAGCTTTGTGAAGTAAGTACTAGCTAGGCTTACCCAAATGATCTGAAAATTTACCAGCACATGACCATACCTAAGTAACTTACCTACACCAATTTTGAGCTCATTTCATTCATCCAATCTCTCTCACTAGTTTTCCCAAGTTTCTGTCCATAAAAGAGCATTGTGAAGGAAGTACTACTTTGGCATGTCCAAATGGTATCAATTTTCTACAATGCTTTCCTATGCCCAAATAACCATCCTTCACAAAATTTCAGCTCACTCCATTCATTATTTTGAGCCCAGCTTCAACATTCATATTTTTGTCCAGCGTGGTACTTTGCAAAGCAAGTACCACCTAGGATCCTCCTTTTGAGCTCAAAATTTGTGAAGACATTATCCTTAGTAGATGATCATCCTCAGCCAGAACTCACGCCCATTGGCCATGTGCATTTCCCGTACCGCTAATCAAACACTTGGCTGCTAATTCATGTTTGAGCATCGATCGGTCTCCTCGTGAGAATCTTATGTTGTAATTTTCTTCCTAGCACCAACTTGGGGAGTTCCCAACCCACTAGACATGTCTAGGCCACCCAGAACACATGGCAACGCCACGGTCACGCGGTGACCACGCGGCGGGCATGCGAGTTTACGCGCTCTAGAGATGGGGCCCTCGGCCACCGCCCAAACCTCGACGTATCGCCACCAAACCATGTATTTATGATTAAATAGGTACTTATGTACCTAGAAATGATTTTTGGAAAAAATAAATAGCAAACTATGAGGCAGCTGCAGTTCAAATTTGACCCGCTTCCAGCTGAATCCACGGAAATTTGTCTTTTCCACGAGAGGTGGATCAAAACTTTTTACACCCAACAATTTTGTCAATTGTGCATTAAATATGTCCTGGTATTTTAGAAAATTGATTTGGTCCAATTTTGCAACAATTATTTGGTAGTTTCTTCACAAAAAAACCTCCTTTCGGGCACTCGGAAAATGAAAAATGGTTTTTTCGTCCAAAGAAAATGAAAACTTCCTTAGGCAACATTGTTTGCCATTCCAATATGCACCCTTGTGCACAATATGAGATCATTTGAACAAACTATGCCACGAATGTGGCCATAAGATTGATCATTTGGCTTGAAAGCCATGAATCTTCAGAGATGATAGCTCATTTCTGAGAACACTTTTTTAAAATAATTGCCGTATTACAAGTTTGTTATTTTTATTGGGAACTTGGTCACATATAATGACACAATGCGAAGGTTTCCCAATTTTTTGATTTTTTTTGAATTTTTTATGCCCGTTTCAAAATGCGGTCAAAACGGCGGGCTTGATCGTTCCTAGCTATGGTTGAATCTTGGAAAACTTTTGGTGTTTCTCTGATTAAATAGATACTTATGTACCTTGAAATGATTTTTGGAAAAAATAAATAGCAAACTATGAGGCAGCTGCAGTTCATATTTGACCCGCTTCCACCTGAATCCACGGAAATTTGTCTTTTTCACGAGAGGTGGATCAAAACTTTTTACACCCAACAATTTTGTCAATTGTGCATTAAATATGTCCTGGTATTTTAGAAAATTGATTTGGTCCAATTTTGCAACAATTATTTGGTAGTTCCTTCACAAAAAAACCTCCTTTCGGGCACTCGGAAAATGAAAAATGGTTTTTTCGTCCAAAGAAAATGAAAACTTCCTTAGGCAACATTGTTTGCCATTCCAATATGCACCCTTGTGCACAATATGAGATCATTTGAACAAACTATGCCACGAATGTGGCCATAAGATTGATCATTTGGCTTGAAAGCCATGAATCTTCAGAGATGATAGCTCATTTCTGAGAACACTTTTTTAAAATAATTGCCGTATTACAAGTTTGTTATTTTTATTGGGAACTTGGCCACATATAATGACACAATGCGAAGGTTTCCCAATTTTTTGATTTTTTTTGAATTTTTTATGCCCGTTTCAAAATGCGGTCAAAACGGCGGGCTTGACCGTTCCTAGCTAGTGGTTGAATCTTGGAAAAATTTTGGTGTCTCTCTGATTAAATAGATACTTATGTACCTAGAAATGATTTTTGTAAAAAATAAATAGCGAACTATGAGGCAGCTGCAGTTCAAATTTGACCCGCTTCCACCTGAATCGGCGGAAATTTGTCTTTTTCACGAGAGGTGGATCAAAACTTTTTACACCCAACCATTTTGTCAATTGTGCATTAAATATGTTCTAGTATTTTAGAAAATCAATTTGGTACAATTTTGCAACAATTATTTGGTAGTTCCTTCACAAAAAAACCTTCTTTCGGGCACTCGGAAAATGAAAAATGGTTTTTTCGTCCAAAGAAAATGAAAACTTCCTTAGGCAATATTGTTTGCCATTCCAATATGCACCCTTGTGCATAATATGAGATCATTTGAACAAACTATGCCACAAATGTGGCCATAAGATTGATCATTTGGCTTGAAAGCCATGAATCTTCAGAGATGATAGCTCATTTCTGAGAACACTTTTTTTAACTAATTGCCGTATTACAAGTTTGTTATTTTTCTTGGGAACTTGGCCACATATAATGACACAATGCGAAGGTTTCCCAATTTTTTGATTTTTTTTGAATTTTTTATGCCCGTTTCAAAATGCGGTCAAAACGGCGGGCTTGACCGTTCCTAGCTAGTGGTTGAATCTTGGAAAACTTTTGGTGTTTCTCTGATTAAATAGATACTTATGTACCTAGAAATAATTTTTGTAAAAAATAAATAGCGAACTATGAGGCAGCTGTAGTTCAAATTTGACCCGCTTCCACCTGAATCGGCGGAAATTTGTCTTTTTCACGAGAGGTGGATCAAAACTTTTTACACCCAACCATTTTGTCAATTGTGCATTAAATATGTCCTAGTATTTTAGAAAATTGATTTGGTCCAATTTTGCAACAATTATTTGGTAGTTCCTTCACAAAAAAACATCCTTTCGGGCACTCGGAAAATTAAAAATGGTTTTTTCATCCAAAGAAAATGAAAACTTCCTTAGGCAACATTGTTTGCCATTCCAATATGCACCCTTGTGCACAATATGAGATCATTTGAACAAACTATGCCACGAATGTGTCCATAAGATTGATCATTTGGCTTGAAAGCCATGAATCTTCAGAGATGATAGCTCATTTCTGAGAACAATTTTTTAAAATAATTGCCGTATTACAAGTTTGTTATTTTTCTTGGGAACTTGGCCACATATAATGACACAATGCGAAGGTTTCCCAATTTTTTGATTTTTTTTGAATTTTTTATGCCCGTTTCAAAATGCGGTCAAAACGGCAGGCTTGACCGTTCCTAGCTAGTGGTTGAATCTTGGAAAACTTTTGGTGTTTCTCTAATTAAATAGATACTTATGTACCTAGAAATGATTTTTGTAAAAAATAAATAGCGAACTATGAGGCAGCTGCAGTTCAAATTTGACCCGCTTCCAGCTGAATCGGCGGAAATTTGTCTTTTTCACGAGAGGTGGATCAAAGCTTTTGACACCCAACCATTTGCTCAATTGTATATTAAATATGGACTAGTATTTTAGAAAATTGATGGAGTCCAATTTTGCAACAAATATTTGGTTGGTTCTTCACAAAAAAACCATGTTTGCCACTCGGAAAATGATTAAAAATAGCTAGAAAGATCAGAAATGCATACAGGTTGGTCCTTATCCATAAAATGTGGTCTAACTCTAGTGAAAATTTGTGTGATTCCCTTCTAGAAAATATTTTTGATAGTTGCTTCACAAAATCCCTCTATTTTCAGTACTTTTAAATCATTGATTTTCCAAACCAATCAGAACTCGTCCCACGGATCGATGACATGGCGCCCATCCATCCATCCATCCATCTCTCCATCCACATCCGTCCATCCATCTATGTATAGAAAAAATAAATAAATAAGAGATACCCCCACCTGCAGCCCAAACCCTAACTCCCTTGCCCCCTCTCTCCCCCGCCCCCTCTCTCGCTGCCGCACCCAAACCCTAACTCCACTCCTCTCCCCTCTTTCCCCCGATCCAAATGCACTCCTCGCAGCCGCCACCTACCTCCCGCCCCCGATTCAGCCGATCTCGCCGCCAGCGCCCGCGCGCCACCACCCGCTCCTCCTTGCCTTCCAAATCACGCCGCCACCTCCCTCCCCATCCCCTCCTGGATCTCTCCCTCGGCGAGCCCCTCTGCTGCCCGCGCATGCACATCCTCGCATCCTGCTACTCTCCATCGACCCCCTCCGTGTGCTCGCCGTCATCGCCTCCCTCGGTAACCAACCCCCTCGCCTGCTAGTTCGCGGTTTGTCCATCCTGTCCGTCTTCTGCGGCGATGCGCTGATCGATGGTTCTGGTCATTGGATCTAGTTACTGGCATAGGCGACTAGGAGGCTGTTCCAAGGTGAGCCGATGAAGAGGCAGAAGGGAATTTGGATCGAGATCAACAACTGTGAGGAGGGGGAGGAGAGCAAGAGGTGCAGCGTGGTGGCCAGCAAGGGGAGCACCATCATGGGAGCCGCGTCCTCCCGGTCCACGGCCACGTCGGGGAGATGCCGCCGACCTCCGCTGGCGAGCGGCGGCTGTGAGAGTCTGGTGCGGAGGGCGGACTTGATCATGAAGTCGCTCTCATGGTCCAAGGCGGCACCGGTCACGGAGACGGCCATCTGCGCCGCCGTCGGCGACAACGCTGTAACTAGCAAGGCTCTATGCTGGTGAGTAGGACACTTCCGCTAATCCAACTATCATCTCTGAAGATGTTCTGAAATTTGTTGCTGACTCTCTATTTGGAATTTGCAGGTTGCTGAAGCAGAAGAGAGGGTTGCGTCGTGCGGGCACTGGTGGCCGCCCAGATCCGTATGTGTACATGGTACGTGAAATCTGTGCCACATAGTTTGCGTTTGGATGCTGATTTGATTTCTGAAAGTAGCTGAATGTCAGCTATGACTGAATCAGTATAACTGAGAGTCAGTGTCCAACTTCGATATGGAGTTAGGGAGTTGTTACTTATTGGAGTAGTAATTTCCAGTTATTCAGTAGAGAGTAAGTAGAATCTGAAAGCAATTGTTAAATCTGATTAATTTATCGTAGTTCCACTCACAGCCTCAGTTCTCTAATTTAGATTTCTCAAATATCTCTCTGAACTTCTCTAATCAATTTAGTTTTTGTGTTGTATAAATGGAAAGTGAAAAACCTTGATAAGTAAAACCCAGGTGCATGATTTTATAGTTGATCTGATTTGCTTTTAAACTGTACCTGTGTACTAAACCCAAGTTTCAGTTGGCCTTATATTTATATTTTCGTCTTGTTTGTCGTTCTGCTAGTTTCACTACAGTTAACTCTAACAACCCAGTTCAGTATTTTAATTATGGAGTGGCCTGTCCTATGTCGTGTCCTGCCACTCAAACATATTTTGGGGGCATGATCAATCATTTTATCATGATTGAAAGAATAGCCATAATTTGCTTCCACTTTTAAGCTAAAAAATGTTTGTGCAGTAAACATTATATGCAAGATTGTTACTGCCATGCATGCACATTATACATTTTTTATCTGGTTAATGTTAATCAATACCGATCTAGGTGACTAGTCAATCAACATTTGCTGGAATCGTGCACCATGCTGGTGTTAGTCACAATGATCAGCTTCAATAGCATGACCAGTACCTGAACATGATGCATATTTATTAACAAAAATGGTAATGCATTTTGCTAGTCTGTTGCGAATGCTAATAGACCATGATAACTTGTATATTGGACCTGTCCCCTCTCTCTGTTTGACTCGCTCAATCTCTCTCTATCTTTCTGCAGGCGCTGCCGGATTCGAGGGTGGAGCCCGAGCTCCACTGGAGCATGGATCAGACGTGCAGGAGGTGGAGCTCCGCATGGATCATGACGTGGTCGTCGTGGGGGACTGGATCATCAAGTCTGCAGGTGGTGTCGGGGGCGGTGCAATGCCAGCTGCTGGACATAGTTCACCCTGGGTTGGTGCTTATGCACAAGGTTAGGAGGCGTTCTGGCCTGATTGATCTGTTCTAGAGCATTGCGCTTAGGCGGCTTGGCTTAGATGGCTGCGATGCGATGCTCATTTTGGGGTGTTTTGCAGGTGAATTCCGATGCCAAGATGGAGTACGACATGATCCAGAACTATAGGATTCTCCTGGATGTGTTCAACAAGTTGCAGATAGGCAAGGTACGGGTGGTGATTCTCCTAGCTTAGGTATCTGCCCATGGATTTATCCGTGATTGTGTCTTGCATTTTGTCATCTGGGAAAGCAAATGTGATTTTTCTGTACAATAGTTTGGTTTATGTATGCGGTGTGTGGGGATTCAATCTAGAACAGTTGTGTGTGATTGATGTCAGCATGTGGTATAGCCACAAGGTGATTTGATAACTGACTAAATTTGCTATGCAGTATTGAAGTTATGCTCATTGTTGTGTACAGTACTAAACTTGTACAATTCTTGTCTTGTTTCCACACAACATTAAGATTAGAGTCGTGCTTTTTGAATGTTGAGCCAATTTTTATGGCCTGTGTGCTAGCAAACTGAGCTAAGGGTGCTTCATCTTTGTCATTCAGCTTCTATTCTTATGACAATGAAATAGAGGATCTATTTTGCTCCCTGCTCTGATTGGTTTCAATCGATATTTACCTCATCCAGCACTTTGAGTATCAATGTGTTGTTTTAATCCTGATGATGACGTGGTAGTATGAAGTGGACACCATATTCCTGTTTAAATGCACCAGGAATAATTTGTTTCATCATGTCCTGGTTTATCCATGCCAGATTCGTTGCTTCCAGAACTCTTGGTCCTTCATATCTAAAGTTTACATGTACTATAGAAGCTCTACTTTATGCTAATACCTGCTTGTGTAACATTTTGCATGGTATACTTCTAAATGGACAAGTACATGCGGCGTCCATCATCAACAATGATGCAGACTGATGTTCAACGGCAGAACCATCAATCATATCAACACAAAGTCAGGTATGTTCTTGTCTTGTTGAACAGATAAGGGCATGATGCTTGATGGCCTTATGCTTAATGCATGTATCATTTGACACACACATTAGTAAATCTGAATTAATTTTGACATAGTTGCTTACTGATTGAATATGAGTATTGTTCCTTATACTCAAATGGAACTTTGATCTGCTGTAACTTTGAATGATTGTTTTTAAACCTTGTCGTGTATGTGAAACATTCAATGCTTATTTCTTGCTAAGTTTGTCATATGTGCCAATTTAATTCCCAGTTTTGACGAATATGCCTATTTCAGATAAGTAGAATGATCTTGTTAAAATAATAATAAGTAGAATGATAAAATACTGGCGTGTCTTTAGTGCACAGTTGGCGGAACTCTAATCTTTGCTTGTTTTTACAGTTTGGTGCTACAGTTTAAACCATCACCTAATCTGTTCCTTATCTAGAAATTTTGGCATGAAATTAAATCTGGCTGCTTGTTTACATTCAAAGTCCATATATATGATGCTAAAATAAATGAACACCATATATAGAGAACTAGTACTAATTTATGTTCTGAACATGCATGGTTTGAAATGTCTAAATCAAAGTCATCTTGTATTGTTTCTGGCTGATTTTGTTGTGCTGACTGTTCACAAAAAATATATATCTTTCAGACTCGATACATAAAGGACCGCAAGAGATTATATGGCAGGATACTGGACAGTAACCGTGTCAAGTCCTCCATTCAAGCAAAGTCCAAGGATCGGTTTGAAATGGAGTAGTTTGTCCTGCCTGTGCAATGTTCTTTCCAGCATCTCAGCTGTGTACTCTAATTACTGGAGTATTCTGTAGATTCTTTTCAATTAAACTACTCCAGAGATGAGTCTTTTCCATTAACTAAATCTAAATGAAACATTAGATGAAACTTGCCAGAGATTATTTAATTATTGCAGTAACTATTTGACACACATATTGTGTGCATCAATTGTAGCATTAGTTGAAACTTTTATAGTAGGACTTGCTGTTATAGTGGGACTTATCTCTGTAATTTAGCCAAACTTCATGTCACATGTACTAGTGTGCTAAAACTACTACTTTGTTTTAAACAAGTACTAATGTTTTGGTAGGACAAGAAGTTTCAAATTCTTATGCTGGTTTATGTTCTCTTTTTAGGTTATGAGAAGATATGCTGCTGGAAAGATGCTCTTAGCAAACTGGAAGGGTTGCAACCAAATCCAATTGACAACATGGCAGTGGTCTCTGAATATCTAAGCTAGTGATCATCTTTTCAGCGATTCCTTTTCTGTTTGGCATTCTCGTAGGTAGTGTACATTAGTTGTCTGTTGGAGTTGTGATGGCAGTATATCTTCTTTGTTGCTTCGCTGTCGTTTGATATAGATGGCATTCTTTTAGTTGCTATTGCTTATGTATAGATAATCTGATGAAGATGTACATATGATATATGATTGTACGGCGAAAAAAATATTGCTTTGATAGCAAAATAAAAAAAACTCATATATTTCTCTGTTGTCCAGTCCTATGAATTAGCGGGCTGAAAATATTGATGGGTTGGAAGAGGCTTTGGCCCAAACAATGCTGGACAAAGATGGAACAAAAAAAGTCTCAAAAATAGAAAATGGACCGCAAAAAGGCTGAGGCCCAGAAAATGGAAAAGGCTTAGAAAACAAAAAATGCCATGTTGGGCTAGGCCCATGTAGCTAGCGAAAATTAACTGAAAAAAACATAAAATGGGCTGAATTAATGGGCTCGGCCCATGTAAAACCCCCAATTGGATCGGGCTGATTTTAACCAACGACCTTTTCAATTCGTCGCAATTTTGCCACGTCAGATTGCCACGTCGGATCCGACATGGCCTGGGGAGAGAGCTAGCGACCAAAACAGAAGGTCATAGGATCAACGACCTTTTGTTAAAGGTCGCTATAGTCAGTTTACGACGCCCAGCTTTTGACCTTATGTTTTTGGTCACAAAAAGGTCATAAATGGAAATTTGTGACCATTCAGTGACCAATAGTGGTGGTCATAAGTTGACATATTTCTTGTAGTGATACGATATGCATCACACAATCTCACATTCATCTATTCAACCAACACATAGAACCTCAAAGAGTGCCCCAAAGTTTCTACCAGAGAATCACGACGAAAACATGTGCCAACCCCTATGCATAGGTTCATGGGCGAAACTTGCAAGTTGATCACCAAAACATAGATCAAGTGAATCACGTGGTATCCCATTGTCACCACAGATACGCATGGCAAGACATACATCAAGTGTTCTCAAATCTTTAAAGACTCAATCTGATAAGATAACTTCAAAGGGGAAACTCAATCCATTACAAGAGAGTAGAGGGGGGAGAAAACATCGTAGGATCCAAATATAATAGCAAAGCTCGCAATACATCAAGATCGTGCCAAATCAAGAACACGAGAGAGAGAGAGATCAAACACATAGCTACTGGTACATACCCTCAACCCCGAGGGAGAACTACTCCCACCTCGTCATGGAGAGCACCGGGATGATGAAGATGGCCACCGGAGAGGGATTCCCCCTCCGGCAGGGTGCCGGAACGGGTCTAGATTGGCTTTCGGTGGCTATGGAGGCTTCTGGCGGCGGAACTCCCGATCTATTGTGCTCCCCCATTGTTTTAGGGTATATGGAGATATATAGGCAGAAGAAGTACGTCAGGGGAGCCACGATGGGCCCACGAGGGTGGATAGCGCACCCAGGGGGTGGGCGCGCCCCCTACCTCGTGGCTTCCTCGAATCTACCTCAACGTGGACTCCTAGTCTCCCGTGTTTCTTTCCTTCCAAAAATAAGTTCCGTGAAGTTTCAGGTCAATTGGACTCCGTTTGGTTTTCCTTTTCTGCGATATTCTAAAACAAGGTAAAAACAGAAACTGGCACTGGGCTCTGGGTTAATAGGTTAGTCCCAAAAATGATATAAAAGTGTCTAATAAAGCCCTTAAAAATCCAAAATAGTAGATAATATAGCATGGAGCAATCAATAATTATAGATACGTTGGAGACGTATCGGCATCCCCAAGCTTAATTCCTGCTCGTCCTCGAGTAGGTAAATGATAAAAACAGAATTTTTGATGCGGAGTGCTACTTGGCATAATTTCAATGTAATTCTTCTTAATTGTGGCATGAATATTCAGATCCGAAAGATTCAAGATAAAAGTTCATATTGACATAAAATAATAATACTTCAAGCATACTAACTAAGCAATTATGTCCTCTCAAAATAACATGGCCAAAGAAAGTTCATCCCTAAAAAATCATATAGTTTAGTCATGCTCCATTTTCGTCACAGAAGAAAGCTCTCATCATGCGCAACCCCGATGACAAGCCAAGCAATTGTTTCATACTTTAGTAATCTCAAACCTATAAACTTTCACGCAATATATGAGCGCGAGCCATGGACATAGCACTATGGGTGGAATAGAATATAATGAGGGGGTTATGTAGAGAAGACAAAAAAAGGAGAAAGTCTCACATCAACGAGGCTAATAAATGGGCTATGGAGATGCCCACCGATTGATGTTAATGCAAGGAGTAGGGATTGCCATGCAATGGATGCACTAGAGCTATAAATGTATGAAAGCTCAACAAAAGAAACTAAGTGGGTGTGCATCCAACTTGCTTGCTCACGAAGACCTAGGGCACTTGAGGAAGCCCATTGTTGGAATATACAAGCCAAGTTCTATAATGAAAATTTCCAACTAGTATATGAAAGTGACAAAACAAAAGACTCTCTCTCATGAAGATTATGGTGCTACTTTGAAGCACAAGTGTAGCAAAGGATAGTAGCATTGTCCCTTCTCTCTTTTTCTCTCATTTTTTTTATTTTTTTGGGCCTTCTCTCCTTTTATTTATGGCCTTTCTCTTTTTTGGGGCCTTCTTTTTTTTATGGCCTTTCTCTTCTTCCTTTTTTTATTCCTCACTTGGGACAATGCTCTAGAAAATGATGATCATCACACTTTTATTTATTTACAACTCAATGATTACAACTCGATACTTAGAACAAGATATGACTCTATATGAATGCCTCTGGCGGTGTACCGGGATTGCGATGAATCAAGAGCGACATCTATGAAACATTAGGAACGGTGGCTTTGCCACAAATACGATGTCAACTACATGATCATGCAAAGAAATATGACAATGATGATGTGTTTCATAATAAACGGAATGGTGGAAAGTTGCATGGCAATATATCTCGGAATGGCTATGGAAATGCCATAATAGGTAGCTATGGTGGCTGTTTTGAGGAAGATATATGGAGGTTTATGTGTGAAAGAGCGTATCATATCACGGGGTTTGGATGCACCGGCGAAGTTTGCACCAACTCTCAATGTGAGAAAGGGCAAGGCACGGTACCGAAGAGGCTAGGAATGATGGAAGGGTGAGAGTGCGTATAATCCATGGACTCAACGTTAGTCATAAATAACTCACATACTTATTGCAAAAATCTACAAGTCATCAAAAACCTCGGCACTACGCGCATGCTCCTAGGGGGATAGATTGGTAGGAAAAGACCATTGCTCGTCCCCGACCGCCACTCATAAGGAGGACAATCAAATAACACCCCATGTTTCAAATTGGAGTCCGTTTGGATTTCCTTTTCTGCAATATTCTAAAACAAGGTAAAAACAGAAACTAGCACTGGGCTCTGGGTTAATAGGTTAGTCCCAAAAATGATATAAAAGTGTATAATAAAGCCCTTAAACATCCAAAACAGTAGATAATATAGCATGGAGCAATCAAAAATTATAGATACGATGGAGACGTATCATGAAGATGATCAGGTGTACGGCCCCCCTTCCCGAAGGCACGGCCAATCCAGTACTAGCAGGATGCTCGAGTCGGCGCCTTATCAAGCGCCCTCGGGGGAAGATGAAGGGGGGGGGAATAAAGAGGCTGAAAGTAGGCCTCACTCATCATTCATCCAAACCGGGGGAATTAGTGCCTCCGCGAAGGAGGATAGCCAGGGAGAAGGATCTAAAATTCCCTCTCCCCAATGAAGGAAAAGGATCACCTCTGAAGACCCGGAAACAAAGGTTTCCAAACAGGGGAAGAAATCTTCGCTAGAGGGTCCGGCCTCGAAGGGTACTCTTGCCGTACAGTGTCCGCAAGGGGATCAGCCCTCGACCGAGCTGTAAGTAAACAAAAAGTACTTAATAGTGAAAATATCCTACCTTACTTCTGAAGACAATAACCGAAGCTTATATCTTGTAGTTCGGATCGTAGCCCTTCTCGACAGAGTTCATCTTCGGGGGATCTTCTTCCGGAGATGATGGAGAGCGAAACACCTCCCCCTGCCACCCCGCCTCATGAGGCGGGCGACCCTGAAGTGTCGTCGCGAAGGGTTTCTCCTGATTCGCCAAGGCCAGAGGGTAATCCTTTGGCCACCCGGAGTCCTTAGTATTTGGCTCCTAAAGAGAGCAACAGAAAGAGTCCGGAACCGTACATTGTGCGGTCGGACGCACTGAAGGATATTCTGGAGCAAGCGGCCATATCAGAAGTGCATTGTACGCTAATGGGTACGGTAATTGAAAGGATTTCTTCCGCCGAAAGCGGGTTGCATGAAGCTTTTATGAGCCTGCTGAAAGGCTTTGAGGTACTTGAAATAGTGTATGTTTTTGACAGTACTGCACAGGTTAGGTGTGCCCTATGCAGACAGTAGCCCCCGAGACTCTGGTTGTCGTTGAAAACGGCGGCAAACAGAGGATCGTAGTCCCAGGTAGTAACCAGACCGCCTTTATGTGCAGGTGGCTGAAGGTCCAGTGGCTAGCCGGACTGATGAGTTTGCCGAGCTAAAGCGGCAACTTGATGTGGCAGATGCCGACATCGTGCTTGTCAATAAGCGGCTTGACGAGGCACAGGGTAAGTGATTTCTCCGGTGATCAACATAGAGTAAGAGGAGCATGATCCCAGTATCTTTAATATGTTGTGACTGCAGATGGAGCTGCCACCGTGGAGACCCTTCGGGCGGAACTTGCCCGAGCCAAGGAGCAAGCCAAAAATAGCGATGCGGCCGCTCTAAAGGCGGTCGAAGAGCTGAGGGCCGAACAAGCCACACATTGCCAGAGCAAGGAAAGAATGGCCAAGATGGCCATTGAGTTGAAAGATGCCGCCGACCGTTACCAGCTTCTTGAAGAAGAAAGCCGTGCGAAGGCGACGGACCTGGAGAAGGCCATGGTAGCAGCCAAGGAATCCTGCTCCAAAATACGAGCAACGAAGGAGGAGCTGCATCAAGCTGGAGATATCGTAGCTGGGAAGCCCTTTTTGTTGTGGACTAAGTTCGGAGATCCGAAGTATGCACCTCTTGATCAACTATGGAGGTCTACAAACCCATACGTGGATTTGGCAGCAAGTATTGCTGATGCGGCCGAGTACTTCAAGGATCAAAAAGATCGTGAAGTGGAGAGGCTGTTCTGGTCACAGTTCCATGCTCCAGTGCGTCCGCTGCTCTTGAATGAGCGAATGGCCGAGTGGGCCGAGCTCCATAGGTTGTCCGGACTTTCCATGGGGTCTGTTGTGGATCATCTATGGTCGGGAGGGCCAAGGCCGAATAGTTACTTTAGTTTAGTGCAACAATTTCTTGGTGCTGTGCCGCACATCAACGCTATGAAGAGGTCGGCGTGCATAGAGGGTGCGCGGATGGCACTTGCCCATGTCAAGACATACTGGGCAGAGATGGAGGCCACCACTATTGCAACAGAGGGTTCGGCCGTGGGCCAAGTAGCTGCCGAGCACTACTTTGAAGAGGTCCTTGAAGGCGCTTGTTCGATAGAGGCGCAATGCTCAAAGAATATTATGTTCTAGTGACATGTATTCCAATTGTAAAAACAATATTTTATTGAATTATGAAGTCTGTGTTTATACTTTTGCCGGAAAGTATTATGATGCCTCCTGTGCGGCCGTTTATGTATATATGTATATAACCTGAAAGTTTGCAGTTGTCGGCTTCAGCCCCCACGCATATAATGCGGGGGTGTTCGCAAAAAACACGTATTCACACTTGATCCAACGTCTTGGTCCATTAAGGAGGTGGTAGCACAGCGAACGAGGCAATCAGACTATATCGCTTTAACACTTTCACTTAGCCATAGGAGTTTGACTGCGGGACTACTAGATAGCCCTTGGTGAAAGAACATGCGGTGCCCCCATGTTTGGTTTTGGTAATTGATGACAATCTCTATGGACTAATGGTTGCCTTGAGTTATATTTGAAGGTTTTGTCCATAGGCTTTTCTTTGAGTACATGTGTTGGTTTCAAGGAGAGTTGGTGTCGACCAAAGTTTTGTCCATAGGCTTTTCTTGGAGTACATGTGTTGGTTTCAAGGAGAGTTGGTGTCGACCAAGGTTCTATTCAAGGAATTATCAAAAGATTGGTCATGTTGCGGTGTGCAAGTTCAAGTGGAGCATCACAGAGAGATCAAATGCTTGAAGCTTGCCGTCCATTGTGGTGACAATGGACTTGTGAAGATGTGCGAAGAGTGGCTCACCCATAGTGGAGCAATCTACTAGTCTTCATCGAGCCAACACAATCAAGAAAGGTGGTCCAACTTCAGGGAGTCAAGATCGTCATCATCTAGCTCAAGTGGACTATGTGCAAGACAAAGGTTTGCCCTTGATAGGTTTTCTATTTTACCGGTCTCATAGTGGTAGTTGGGAGACCGGGTTATAGGATCGATTGTCGTACTATCAAGGGGGGCTCTCGATGAGTAGCTTGATCACATCGTTCGTAGAGAGCTCAAACCATTGCATCCTTGCATCATCTTTATTGGTTCTTGTTTGGTTCTTCTCTTTGTGAGTTTTGGAGCTTTTGGTCATCTTGGTGACAAGCTCGAGATCATCGAAAACGGAGTTCACTCACATCTTCTTTGTTGTTTTCGATGTTGGAGGTTATGCCAGTTCTTCTCGGTTGGAGGTTTCACTCCTCTATTTGTTGGAATACCTCCCCTGCCTCTTCTTCCTATAACAAGCTTGAGTTTGCTCAATTCGGAGCTCGTATGAAGAAGTTATGGCAGTTCTGGTTTTCTCCCTGCGGTAGTACCGTGGTCGGCAGTGGTAGTACCGCTTATAGTGTCAAGCGGTAGTACCGCTCCAGTATCTCTCTACTACCGCCTCGATTTTGAGTCCTGCTCTTTTCGTGTCAGGTTTAGCAGTAAGGCACGATAGTTCTGCCTACCTCCTATAAGCGGTAGTACCGCTCCGGTTGGGCGGTAGTATCGCTACTGCATTACTGCCGCCGTACTCTGCTCTGCCCTGCCTCTTTTGGTCCCGTGTTTTGCTCCTCCAGCAGTAGTACCGCCGGGGTGAGCGGTAGTACCGCTTATATGCGGTACTACCGCCCCAAGGTTCATGTTTTGTTGCTCCTTTTTCCTGTTTCTTCCGCCCGAGAGCGGTACTACCGCTCGTGTGCGGGCTGAGCACATAATGGTTGGATTTTCCCCCTCCTATAAAAGGGGGTCGTCTTCCCCAATGAACCTTATCCTTTTAGCTCGTGTTCTTGCCTCATTGTTGACCTTCTTCGTTCTTGCTTACTCTCAATCCCTCCATGGATTCTTGCTAGTTTTTGAGGGAAAAGAGAGAGGAGATCTAGATCTACATTTCCACCAATCACTTTCTCCTCTATGTGAGGGGAACCCCTTGGATCTAGATCTTGGAGTTCTTGGTGCTCTCCTTCTTGTTCTTCCTCTCATTTTCCTCCCTAGCATTAGTTGCTTCGGTGGGATTTGAGAGAGAAGGACTTGGGCACTCCGTGTGCCCTTGCCATTGCATTTGGTGCATCGGTTTGAGTTCTCCACGTGATACGTGGAAGTTACAAGTTGAGAAGCTTATTACTCTTGGGTTCTTGGTACCCATTGATCTTTGTTACTCTTGGGTGTTTGGACACCCTAGAGCTTGTTCCTCTTGGGTGCTTGGGCGCCCTAGACGGTTGGTGGTGTTCGGAGCTCAATCATTGTGGTGTAATGCTCCGGGCAAGCGTGGGGGTTTCCAATTAGGTTGTGGAGATCGCCACGAGCAATTTGAGGGGTACCGATGACCGCCCCCAAGGGTTGCCAAAGTGTACGGGTTCGGTGACCGCCCCCAAGGGTTGCCATTTGTACGGGTTCGGTGACCGCCCTCAAGGGTCCCTTAGTGGAATCACGGCATCTTGCATTGTGCGAGGGCGTGAGGAGATTACGGTGGCCCTAGTGGCTTCTTGGGGAGCATTGTGCCTCCACACCGCTCCAAACAGAGATTAGCATCCGCAAGGGTGTGAACTTCGGGATACATCATCGTCTCCGCGTGCCTCGGTTATCTCTTACCCGAGCCCTTTAACTTATGCACTTTACTTTGTGATAGGCATATTGTTTCTTGTCACATATCTTGCTATCACACAGTTGCTTATCTTGCTTAGCTTAAGTTGTTGGTGCACATAGGTGAGCCTAGTTGTTATAAGTTTTGTGCTTCACAAATTAACCGCTAGGTTTATTCCGCATTTGTTCAATCCTAAACCATAATTATTTTAAAATGCCTATTCACCCTCCCCCCCTCTAGGCGACATCCACAATCTTTCACCTGGTACCTCCGCGCTCATCCGAATACGGGGCGCGTACGTACATGACCGGGAATGGCCCTTCGTTAATGCGGAGGAATCCCGAAGATTCCGCTAAGTCATCGAGTGGTTGACCAGTCTCGCGCTGTATCATGACAGTCAGTTTTCAGCTTTCTCTACTGAGGTGCTCATGCGGATGAACCAGGGCACAATCACAGTAGTTCTCCTAGTGCTACCTTAGCCGATATAGCGGAACGTAAGGTAGCAAAACATAGGAGCCGGGCAAACCCAACATTTGACCAAAGACATGATTCGGAGCTGATGCATATAAGGCCAAACTTGTGACGCCGAACACTCCCTAAGGTATTCGGTCTTTATAACATATGACGGGCTGAACAATGCCCTTAATAATAAATCGCGAGTGTCCAGGTACGTGCAATATCCTGACGTGGCCACATGCCAAGAACGTCAGTATCCTTCTCGGTTGTATTGAGTATCCGGAGGATGTTACCAACAAGAGACAGTAAAAAATGTTTATGCAGGGTCTTAATCTGAAAAGAAACCTTTGAGCGGGTCCCTGCTGCATGTCTGCGCCTATGTCTCCGTTGTGCCGTGTCCTAGATGGGTGTAGCACGATTGTCATCGTTTATGAGGGTTTAACCATCAAACCAATCTCATGTATTTGTAGTGATGCGCCGGGCTCGTCTAACCGTGTTCGTGGTCTTGGCGACCTGTCATTTGTTCTGGTTGGTGAGGCTGTCTAGTGCTCGGCTGTTAAAGCCGCCGCACATTCTTCCGCGCATAGAGAACGCTCAATATTTCCACTAACTGTGATGGTGCCACGTGGACCGGGCATCTTAAGCTTGAGAGAAGCGTAATGCGGTACTGCATTAAAATGAGAAAAAGCCGCTCTTCCGAGTAGTGCTTGATAGCCACTTCGGAATGGAGCGATGTAGAAAGTTAACTTTTCGCTTCGGAAGTTGTTGGAAGAACCGAATACTCTAGTAATAGAGAGCCCGTACAGTGGGCCTCCTGGCCTGGTATTACTCCCTTGAAGGTAGTATTGCTGCGGCTGATTTTTGTCGGGTCTATCCCCATTTTACGGACTGTGTCCTGATATATCAGATTTAGACCACTGCCGCCGTCCATAAGGACTCGTGCGAGATGGTATCCGTTTATTATTGGGTCTAACACCAAGGCAGCAAATCCTTCATGCCGGATGCTTGTTGCGTGATCCCTGCGACCAAAGGTGATCTGGCAGGCCAACCAGGGGTTGAACTTAGGGGTGACGGGCTCTACGGCGCGTGTGTTTCGGAGTGCATGCTTGCTTCTCCTCTTTGTCACATGGATCATGTTTACTGTTTTAACCTCTGGTGGGAATTTTTTCTGTACTCCGGTGCTTTGCTGTCGAGGTTCGTCCTCGTCTTCACTTGGTGTCTCCCCCCCCCCTTGTGTTTGGCATTTAGCTTACCAGCCTGCTTGAAGACCCATCATTCTATGTGGGTGTGATTTGCAGGTTTATCGGGGGTGCCATGAATCTGACATAGTTTGACGAGAATCCTGTTTAGGCCAGACAGTCCATCTCTGCTGCCTTTGGATGGCTTTTTCCGCTGACCTGGTCGAGAGCCCCTGAATCCGGCGTTTACCACCGTATTATCCGGGCTTTCTTCTTTATTTCGACGCTTGTTTTTATTGCGTCGTGGTTTTCCATTGCCATCCCTGACTTCGGATGTGGTTGGGTCGCTGGTGCTACTGCGGGCTAACCAGCTATCTTCGCCTGCGTAAAAGCGGGTCATGAGGCTTGTGAGGGCTGCCATTGTTCTCAGTTTTTCTTGGCTGAGGTGTCTGGCGAGCCATTCGTCTTGGACGCCGTGCTTGAAAGCTGCTAAGGCCTCGCCGTCTGGGCAGTCAACGATTTGGTTCTTCTTAGTGAGAAACATGTTCCAAAGCTTTCGGGCTGACTCTCCGGGCTGCTGAATTATACGACTTAAATCGTCTGCATCCGGAGGTCGGACATAGGTCCCTTGAAAATTAGCCCGGAAAGCATCCTCAAGCTCCTCCCAACTTCCAATTAAGTTTTTGGGGAGGCTTTTCAGCCAGTGCCGAGCTGGTCCTTTAAGCTTGAGGGGCAAGTATTTGATGGCATGGAGATCGTCTCCTCGAGCCATATGGATATGAAGGATAAAGTCCTCAATCCAGACCCCAGGGTCTGTGGTCCCGTCGTACGCCTCTATGTTCACTGGCTTGAATCCTTCTGGGAACTCATGGTCCAGCACCTCATCGGTGAAACATAGGGGGTGTGCGGCACCCCTGTATTTGGATGTATCATGGCGTTCGGACGGTTGTAGTATTCGGTTTTGATTTTGTACCGGAGCACGCTTCCTAGATCCATAGATGGATCTGGTCATGCTGGATTTTTGGCGTAATTCCTCACGTAGAACGTGTCTTGACTTATGTGCGACCTTGTTAGCCGCTCTATTGTTGGGGATCGTTGTAGAAATTAAAATTTTTCCACGCATCACCAAGATCAATCTATGGAGTTTACTAGCAACGAGAGGGGAGTGCATCTTCATACCTTTGAAGATCGCGATGCGGAAGCGTTGCAAGTACGTGGTCGGTGGAGTCGTACACGAAGCGATTCAGATCGCGGCCGATTCCGATCTAAGCACCGAACAACAGTGCCTCCGCGTTCAACACACATGCAGCCCGATGACGTCTCCCGCGCCTTGATCCAGCAAGGAGAGAGGGAGAGGTTGGGGAAGACTCCGTCCAGCAGCAGCACGACAGCGTGGTGGTGGTGGAGGAGCGTGGCACTCCAGCAGGGCTTCGCCAAGCACTGCGAGAGACCAGGAGGGAGAGGGGTAGGGCTGCGCCAGGAGAGAGGGAGACTCGTGTCTCTGGCAGCCCCCAAACCCCCACTATATATAGGGGAAGGGGAGGGGCGCCGGCCCCCTAGATCCATCTAGGGGGCGGCGGCCCCTAAGGGGGGGGGGGAAGCGGCCCCCTTAGGGTTTCCAACTAGGGGGCGCCCGCCCCTCGGGGGGGCAGCGGCCCCCTAGGGTGTCCAACCCTAGGCGCATTGGGCCCTTGGGGGGCGCACCAGTCCACTAAGGCCTCGTTTGGTTGCAGGGTTTCCCGGGAGGATCCCCGTTGTTTCCTCGGGCCGGAGAACCACGGGCTGAGTTGGCCCAAGGAAACCGAGTTGGTCATTTGGACCGCATCCATCTTGGGGTAACCCTGCCCAACCCACGTCCTTTCCACGGGGAGGAAACCCACGACCCTAGAGCTCGGGGAGGAAATCCACGGCTCGAGCGAGATGAGCGAACGGCAGCACCGTCGATCCAGTGCCCCCACCTCCTCCGAGCTCCTCTGCCAGCGACAAGAAGCGACGCTCCTGACCCCCTCCCTCCGGTGCTGAGGGTCCAAGCTCCGCCCCTCCAGCGACGGCTACAGACCGCGGCCGTCACCGTTCTCCTTCTCCGGATCTCCCCTCCGCCTCCAAGCTCCGATCCCCTCCGGCGATGGCGGCGGCAACGGTTTCGCGGACGTTACTATCTCATCTGATCAAGGGTTTGCCCCCTCCTCCTTCCCCCATATTTTTCTTTTCAGTTCATGGCTTCACCATCCCTGATCTTGAACCACCGGTTCCGTACGAGCATGTATTTTTTTGTGTAGTTCTTGAACCACCAGTTCCATATGAGTTGTAATTTCATGTGTGCCAGCTACGATTTGTTTCTATGTAGCATGCTATGCCACCCATCGAATTGTGAAAAGTAGTCTGAAGCTTGATGCATATAGTGGCTCATACATTTGGTAAAACTTTAGACTTGTATGCACCAGATTGGGTTAGTTCGTTCAATTTCATAGCTATGTATCTGTCCATAGTATTTTCATTGTTGAAATCAGATTTCATATGTTATATGAGGTACAGAACACTGATTACTGATTAGATTTAGATACAAGCAGATCAATATAGTTGTATGAATCAAGCTCTTGTGAGCAGGTGACATTTGTGAGCAAGTATTCTGCATATATTTTAGATAGAAACTAGCAAAACAGCGCCACTGTTTTTTTAATTGACATGAATCAACGCCACACCACTCTTGACTTAAGAACGTGTAAGAATTGGACTGCTCCGGATTCTTTTTTTGCCCATCTAGTTTGGCCGCCGTCAAATATTTATTTGTGACATGAATTCACGCCACCACCCTTTCCTTAAGAACGTCTGAGAACGGGATTGCTCCAGTTACCTTTTTTGTCCATCAAGGTTGGCTGCCGTCAAATGTTTACTTGTACGTGTTCTTTTTGGATGTACTTGAGTGCCTTCTCGATTCCAGTCTGGCCTAGGAAAAATGTTTTGACTCCTACATACAAATCTATATTAGCTTCTTTAAATATGTACCATTCTTGTTTGCTAGTTAAATCTAGTCTGTTCATTCTAATGATACAATAGATAGTAACTCGAGCACTGCTGCATGTTGTAGGCTTTTCAACTCACTATATGAGTTTGATCTTGTTATCTTTAATCGGTCGTTGAGAAGAAAGCAAGAAAGGTATGGGAAAGCTTAAATTTATTGGTTGGTATGAATTGAACAACTACCCAAGAAGAGATGTGATTGGTGATGTTTATGTTCTAAGTTCTGCTGCCGTTTACATGATAAATCTTTTGCTGCTGGTTTTTCTTAGATGAACCAAAGAGTAAAGGTAGAGGTAATAATGATTTGTTTCCATCCTAAGGTGTATAGTTGTACCTCCAAGATAGGCAAGCGAAATTTAATAATTCATTTTAGTTTTCTACCTATAGTTCCAGGAAGGTGGAGCTGTAGCTGGAAGGTATAGGAGACATACGTAGCTTACTTTTGTCTTGTTTGTTCACTTCCAGGTAGATGGATATACGGCTGTTTATAGCAAAGCATGAGTAGAAATGGTTGCAAATGTGCAAATAAAGGTGTATAGTAGAATCACATACCTTTTTGTTTGTTATACATCTATTTCAAGCAGACCAGCTGTTGATTTCTCTTCATTGGCTTTGGTTTCATCATGCCTTTGTTTACACTTAGGCACTCAGCAGATCAGCTGTGGTGTGACACTTATTTAATGGTGTGTTTAATGCTCTCACAAACCCATGATCAAAGAATGGCCATATATTGATATGCATAAGTTTATAAGTTGTTTATTGACCTATATGCAGTTTTGTGTCTTCAGTGCAGATGATCGTGCCGTGATTTTGCCATGTAAGGACCTGGAAAATGAACCAATGGTAGTTCTTGGAGGGTAAACTCTGTTCATTGTTGTTCTCTTTGTAGATACCCATTGAGATAAACAATATTATTTTGCGTCTACTCTTTTATTCACTTACTTCAATATGTCTTAGATTAATTGAAGCAATCTTTTTTTCTTGAATATGTTGATATAATTTTATGTGCATTTATTTTGAAAATGCATATTTTCCCCTGGCATGAAGGTCTTAGATATATCAGAGTGAGCACAACAAAAAGCATTGCAAGTCGTTCATTTGATTTAAGCATAGTTGGTAAGGTATTACACCAATCATAATATAATAATGAACGACATTATGATCTTACGTCGCTACAAAGCGCATGATTACTTCAAGTGAATATTAAATCTGAGTACTTTGTAGTGACTGCAAGTGGCATTTTGGTTCTTTGGACATTTTGATTCTGAGTACTTTGTAGAGCTTCAAAGAAGCTTGAAGAAATTAATATTCTTTTCGCAAGCAATTTAGTCGATTTTTTATGCACACTGCACATATCATATATTGGTTCATTCTATTTCATCTTAATCCATTTATACTTAAAAATAGTCTATTGAAACTGAACTAGTGCTAACTTAATATTTTGTGTAGTTCAGTCAACATCAAGATGTGGTACCTGATGTCCATGCAGAGTGGAGAAACGACTTGAGTAGGGCTAGTGATGGCCTCCTTGCAGTTCATCTAATTTGAAAGTATCTATGCCTTGGACATGGCAAGTGATAATTCAATTTTGTTTTGTTGTGAACAAATTTGAATGATGATAGGACATGAAAACGATTTAGGCCAATGGTTGATCTCAATGAGATGTGGACTGACCGGTATCTGAACCCTTGTGGACTGATGGTTTTATGTATTTGTTTATATGAATTCTGAGATTTTATGTATTCGTTTTTTTTGAATTATTTGTGGAATTCTTATCTGTGGTCCATTGTTATCGGTAGAATTTTGTATGAATGCTTTGAAATTTTGTATGTACAGATCTGTTGTTATCTGTGTAGCAAAGTCGCTTGTGGTATGTGTTAATTTGAGGGTTTTCCTTCCCTCCCCCTTGTGGCCATTTGGGAACCTGGGCAGTGGAAGATCTCCCACGTGGTGGGAGGGAAACCATGAGCACAGAAAAAAAACCCCTAGGGGTTTATTGCCCTGGTTTTTTTCTACCCAACATCCAAATGAGGTCTAAGGGGCTGGTTCCCACCCAACTACAGCCCATTAGGTCCTTCGGGGCAGGTGGACCCTCCCGGTGGACCCCCGGAACCCCTTCATTGGTCCCGGTACAATACCGATAAACCCCGAAACCTTTCCGGTGGCTGAAACTGGACTTCCCATATATAAATCTTTACCTCCGGACCATTCCGGAACTCCTCGTGACGTCCGGGATCTCATACGGGACTACGAACAACATTTGGTAACCACGTACATATATTCCCTATAACCCTAGTGTCATCGAACCTTAAGAGTGTAGACCCTATGCGTACATCTCTCCGGCCAATAACCAATAACGGGATCTGGATACCCGTGTTGGCTCCCACATGTTCCACGATGATCTCATCGGATGAATCACGATGTCAAGGATTCAATCAATCTTGTATATGATTCCCTTTGTCTACCGGTATAGCACTTGCTCGAGATTCGATCGTCGGTATACCGATACCTTGTTCAATCTCGTTACAACAAGTCTCTTTACTCATTCCGTAACACATCATCCCGTGACCAACCCCTTAGTCACATTGAGCTCATTACAATGATGTCTTACCTAGTGGGCCCAGAGATACCTCTCCGTCATACGGAGTGACAAATCCCAGTCTCGATTCGTGCCAACCCAACAGATACTTTCGGAGATACCCGTAGTGCACCTTTATAGCCACCCAGTTACGTTGTGACGTTTGGCACACCCAAAGCATTCCTATGGTATCTGGGAGTTGCACAATCTCATGATCTAAGGAAAAGATACTTGACATTAGAAAAGCTTTAGCATACGAACTACACGATTTTGTGCTAGGCTTAGGATTGGGTCTTGTCCATCACATCATTCTCCTAATGATGTGATCCCGTTATCAACGACATCCAATGTCCATGGTTAGGAAACTGTAACCATATATTGATCAATGAGCTAGTCAACTAGAGGCTCACTAGGGACATGTTGTGGTCTATGTATTCACACATGTATTACGATTTCCGGATAGCACAATTATAGCATGAACAATAGACAATTATCATGAACAAGGAAACATAATAAAAACCATTTTATTATTGCCTCTAGGGAATATTTCCAACATCTATCGCGGTCACAAGGTGGTTGATCCGGCCGGTTGGCCATTTTATTTTTCGGCTGTGTGGGCTCTAAGGCCTCATCGTCGAAATCAGGTAATAGCTTGCTCTTTGGATAGCTCTTTGTGTGGTAACTTCCACCATACTTTTCTTCGTTGTCGAGCACTTTGTTCCACCTGCTGTTGAGCGTATTTTGTGCGGCCTTAAGCCTTTGCTTCTGCTTCTTCAGACTCCTCGTTGTGGCAATAAGCCTTCTGCGGAGGCTCTCTTGCTCCAGGTGTGTTTCCAGGATGATGTGTACATCTTCGTCCGGACTATTTTCCTCCCCAGAGGGGGTTTGATGAGGTTTATCCTCGGCGTCGTTGTGTTCGGACGTCGGATCCATACTATGTTCACCGTTTGCAGCTTCATCGTGCTCTGTCGCCGGGGCAATGTGGTCGTCGTTTCCTCTGGAGTCGACCGGAGTGTAGTTTTCTCTTGCGCTGTTATCGCTGTTTTTGCCGAGGCGGGATTTGGAGCGGCGCCTATGTCGACGCTTTGTTTGTGTCTTGGAGGGGTCATCCTCCGCTGTCTCCTCCCGTTCCTCGTCATCGTTTTCTTTGGGTGTATCCACCATGTATATGTCATGTGATGAGGTGGCTGTCCAGTGCCTTGTGGGAACTAGTTCCTGTTCCTCTCCTGCATCGTCGTCCATGCCGTCGATGTCCGCGGAGTCGAAATCGAGCATGTCGGTTAAATCGACGACAGTGGCTACTAAGTGGTTGGTGGGTGGGCAATGAATTTCTTCGTCGTCCGCATCCCATTCTAGCCGGACATAGTTCGGCCGGGGTTCTCCCGTTAAGGAGAGAGACCTTAATGAGTTTAGCACATTGCCAAAAGGTGAGTGCTGAAAGATATCCGCGGAGATGAACTCCATGATCGGTTCCCAATCAGATTCGATAGGCTCGGATGTAGGCGGCTCGGAGTCTGTGGCCGGAGACGAATCCCGTGGTTCGGCGACACGGCTCTCGTAAGGGGTGAAGTCAGTATCCGGCTCCATCGCCACTGAGAATGCGGCCTCCTGGGCGGGGTCTATCCCTCCGTCCTCGGATGGCACAATTTGCTCCGGATTGAAGGCCGCAGTAGTTGCAGATGCGATCTCCCGAACACTGTCCGACGGCAGAGTTACGTCATGCTCGTCGTGATTGTGCGGTGCACCTGACATGGGCTCGAATCCGTCGAAGATCAAGTCTCTGTGGATGTCGGCAGTGTATTTTAGGTTTCCAAACCTGACCTGATGGCTAGGGGCATAGCTCTTGATCTGCTCCAGATGGCCAAGCGAATTGGCCTGTAGTGCGAAGCCACTTAATACGAAGATATGTCCGGGGAAGAAAACCTCACCCTAGACCGCATCGTTACCGATGATCGAAGGGGTCATCGAGCCTTACGGTGATGGCACATTGGAACTCTCAATGAAAGCACCAATGTCGGTGTCAAAACCGGTAGATCTCGGGTAGGGGGTCCGGAATTGTGCATCTAAGGCGGATGGTAACATGAGGCAGGGGACACGATGTTTACCTAGGTTCGGGCCCTCTTGATGGAGGTAATACCCTACGTCCTGCTTGATTGTTCTTGATGATATGAGTATTACAAGAGTTGATCTACCACGAGATCGTAGAGGCTAAATCCTAGAAGCTAGCCTATGGTATGATTGTCTGTTGTCCTACGGACTAAACCCTCCAGTTTATATAGACACCGGAGGGGGCTAGGGTTACACAGAGTCAGTTACAAGGGAGGAGATCTACATATCCGTATTGCCAAGCTTGCCTTCCACGCCAAGGAGAGTCCAATCCGGACACGAGACAAAGTCTTCAATCTTGTATCTTCATAGTCTAACAGTCCGGCCAAAGGATATAGTCCGGCTGTCCGGAGACCCCCTAATCCAGGACTCCCTCAGTCATGCCTTGTCTTGTACTCCAAGTTGTTCATTGTACTCCTATATATATTCCCACAAGGCTCAAGAAATACAACAAAAAAACTATTCAACCAAATCTCTCTCCCTTTTAACACACACGTCCTATTTGTATGAGTTAAAACATTCCAGTTTTTAGGCTAGCATTCTGCTTGACAACTCCGATGCAATTTTTTTCTTCACGTGGAATAAAGAGGGCCCTTTGGCTAGGGTTTCTCGTTCCTCCCGCCGGTGCCACCGATGGTCTACCTTGTCTTCTGTTGTCTTATAGCCATGGAGGTGCAGTGGATCCCGACCCATGTTGGCGGGAGGGCTCAATTTTTTCATGGTTTTTGGAGTTCTGTTAGGGTTTATGTTCTGCTCAGAGAAGCGAGGCGGCAGTGGCTCCCTGAAAATGGAATAAGGTTCTCCCCGCCTAATCCTTGTCCTGATGATGTCTCTAGCATCATCAAAGGGCATGTGAAGCTTTGTCTCCGGTGGATCTCGAGGATTCGTTAGGCGTTTGTCTTCGGTAGATCAGGTGGATCATGTATTCTTCCATTTTTCTTCGTGTGTGTCTATAGTTTGGATCCTTTCGATCTACTCTTCTCTTCATTGAGGACAGTTGCTGTTCTGGCGCGCTGGTCCTACGGGACCTTAGCACGACGACTTCCCGACTGTCTACTACAACAATGTTTACTCGGATCCCATGAGGGAGGGGTGATGACCGCGGCACGTCTTCGGCTCACTGCAGTGTTTGTAGTCGTCGCTAGGTAGTCTATGTACCTGGATGCATTTTTTACTTATGGTGTCCTTTGTACTATCTTTATAGTTGATGAATAGATCAAAACTTTCCTAAAAAATAAACTTTGATGCAAATTAATAAGAAATTAACTTCCCCTTTTCTTCAGACACAACATGCAGATGAGAAGTGCCCACCACGTGGCTGGTAGCAACGTGAAATTCGAATTGTCAAGCTGCAACAGATATGCATGTGCTTTTTCCCCTAAAGGAGGATAGCCTGGCCTCTGCATCAGGACGATGCATGTAACATGAAATTCGAATTGTCAAGCTGCAACAGATATGCATGTGTTTTTTTCCCTAAAGGAGGATAGCCTGGCCTCTGTATCAGGACGATGCATGCAGCTATATACTATTAATAGTATAAAATCCAGCGGCCGAACATCATCGACCAGGAAATAAAGTGGAAAACAAACCCTGAGGCCGTATAGCTCGCGACATCACCTCCCCCAGATAGCCACTAATCCAATGATATAAGACACAACATAAACAAATACAGGACTCCTAGGCTACGCCTTCAAGAAGGATTTGCTGCATGTGCACCAATAATGGTGAGTCCACCACAAGGTTAAACTCCGGATTCTCATCCCCAAAGCCAAGCTTTAATCCACCACCTTCAGCAAAGACACGACACATGCGTGCGATGACATAGTCTAATCAGAGATCTTGTGTTTCCACCGGAGTGCATAAACTCGTCATTGAAGCCGTCTGTACCAGCCACCCTTATCCATCTACTGACACCTCAACAGCCGGATATCTCTAGAGAAGACAACACAAGACAAAGACATTCCATACTGCTTGCCTCCCGCTACCGTCACACCACCTTCGATCCAGCAGCAACAGAAGACAAAGATATGCATATGCATGCCTCACTCATTCGAATTTTTTAAAGATAACCTAATTATAATTTTAGAATTGGCCAACCTGGCCCGACTACTTATGATCCAAGACCATGACAACTGCATACTCCAAACTGTGCGTACTAATGATGTGATCTGGCGCTGGCTGATCATCTGTTCAGAGAAGCTCGTGATGTTCCTAATCTTGGTGCATAGGGCGTTGGAAAATTGGCGGAACACCATGATGAAGCAGAAAAAAATGATGGGACAATCCCCATCGACGATCCCAAATACACTTATTTCTGTGGACAAAATCACATCGGGCTTTGCAACGTTCAGGCCAGCAAGGAGAAGATAATTAGATAAACATTATGGTCGTCCATGGGAGGAGACTCCACCTGGTGAAAAAGGGTCATACCCTGAAATTGGTGGCACAGTTATACCTTACCGCACTATTCAAGAATTCACCCGATTAATCAGTTAACGGGCCAGTTAATCGCTACTCATAGCATGATCGAATCAAACAACACATATTCATCGCGTTAACTTGTCAGGCTGATTAATTGATCAGTTAGACCGATTAATCTATTGTCATGCCGATTAATGCCCATTAATAGGTGGGCAAACAAAGCCCAAATTTTTGGCCCGTAACCTCTTCCAGCCCCATCTGCTCCTTAATAGCCAGGATTAATAATTTTACCTCCTCTCTATGCTTTTCATATGTGTATGGCAGCATGTTTTGGTATACTACATAGCTGGGAGCATGAGAGTATGGTATAATACATAAAAAATATAGATATATGTTGACAAGGTCCTATTCAATTTACTAATTAATGGCCGACCGATCAATCTAGTTAATAGGATGATGCACCGATTAATCGCTACTCCTAAACCGATCGAGCAGCTACCAGTTAACGATTTCTTGAACATCGCCCTACCGCCATCGACCATGGCGGTAAGAAAAGGGTCAGACCCCAAATTATTTACAAAATGGCGTCAGATCCTGTTAAACTTTCAAAAAAGGGTTAAAACAGTGATTTTTGGCACCCCTCGTTGACAAAATTCTAAAAGAATTGTAGGATGGAGAGGGAAGCTCGTATCATATAGGGGGAAATAATTTTTATTTAAGTTTGATTATATTCCTATATATCTGCTTGTAACGCCCTCGATGCGGCTATATCTCCCACGTGTCGAAGCACGACTTAGAGGCATAACCGCAGTGAAAGCAATGTCGCAAGTGAGGTAATCTTCGCAAACAACCCATGTAATACAATAAAGGAAAAGATACATAGTTGGCTTACAATCGCCACTTCACACAAATACAAGAATAAAGCATTACATCATCTAGATACAATGAGGGCCCGACTACGGAGCCAAAATAAAAGAAGACTACCCCAAATGCTACACAGATCCCCGATCGACCCCAACTGGGCTCCACTACTGATCAACTAGAACGAAACAATACAAAGGACAAGATCTTCATTGAGCTCCTCCTTGAGCTCGGTTGCATCATCTGCACGGTATCATTGGCACCTGCAAACTGGTTTTGGAAGTATCTGTGAGTCACGGGGACTCAGCAATCTCACACCCTCGCGATCAAGACTATTTAAGCTTATAGGTAAGGTAATGGTATGAGGTGGAGCTGCAGCAAGCGACTAGCATATATGGTGGCTAACATACGCAAATGAGAGCGAGAAGAGAAGGCAAAGCACGGTCGAACAACTATGATCAAGAAGTGATCCTAGAACAACCTACGTCAAGCATTACTCCAACACCGTGTTCACTTCCCGGACTTCGCCGGAAAGAGACCATCACGGTTACACACGCGGTTGATGTATTTTAATTAAGGTCAACTTCAAGTTTTCTACAACCGGACATTAACAAATTCCCATCTTCCCATAACCGCAGGCACGGCTTTCGAAAGTTCAAATCCCTGCAGGGGTGTCCCAACTTAGCCCATCACAAGCTCTCACGGTCAACGAAGGATATTCCTTCTAGCGGGAAGACCCGATCAGACTCGGAATCCCGGTTACAAGACATTTCGACAGGTAAAACAAGACCAGCAAAGCCGCCCGATGCGCCGACAAATCCCGATAGGAGCTGCACATATCTCGTTCTCAGGGCACACCAGATAGGTCAAGCTACGAGTAAAACCAACCCTCGAGTTGCCCTGAGGTGGCCCCGCAGGCTGCCTGTTTCGGACCAACACTCAGAGGAGCACTGGCCTGGGGGGGTTAAAATAAAGATGACCCTTGAGTCCGTGAAACCCAAGGGAAAAGAGGCTAGGTGGCGAATGGTAAAACCAATGTTGGGCATTGCTGGAGGAGTTTTATTCAAGGCGAACTGTCAAGGGGTTCCCATTATCACCCAACCGCATAAGGAACGCAAAATCCAGGAACATAACACCGATATGACGGAAACTAGGGCGGCAAGAGTGGAACAAAACACCAGGCATAAGGCCGAGCCTTCCACCCTTTACCAAGTATATAGATGCATTAATTAAATAAGAGGTATTGTGATATCCCAACAAGTAAACATGTTCCAACAAGGAACAACATCTCCATATTCCAACAAGGAATAAAACTTCAATCTTCACCTGCAACTAACAATGCTATAAGAGGGGCTGAGCAAAGCGGTAACGTAGCCAAACAACGGTTTGCTAGGACAAGGTGGGTTAGAGGCTTGGTTCAATAAAATAGGAGGCATGATAAGCAAGTGATAGGTATCACAGCATAGGCATAGCAAAAGAGCGAGCATCTAGAAGTTATTTCGAGGGTATGGTCATCTTGCCTGAAATCCCGCAAGGAAGAAGAACGAGTCCATGAAGAAGACAAACGGACGTAGTCGAACGGTTCCTCACAAACGCGACGTTATCGGAACCAACCCGAAGAAGCAACACCGGAAAAGAGCAAACAACATAGTAAACAACCACCACATAAGCATGGCACGATGCGCAAACAAGTATGATAAATGTCCGGTTTAATGAGGCATGGCATGGCAAAGTGCACAAACAATCCTACAAATTAAGTGGAGCTCAATATGCATCGGGGTGCATATTGCCAAAACACCACATAACTTATTTAGTTCGATCTTGTTTATGTACCCAACAATATTAAATGTTGATTAACATGGCAAGAGGGTGAAGCAAAGTAAAACTACCTATCTAGTCAAGTTTAAATGAGGCCGGAAGCAACGAACAACAATTCCGGTAAATCCCCATATGCATATTTTAGGTTTGGTACTGTTCTGCCCTAAACACAATTTTAGAGTTGTTAACCATGCTAGATGAGTGCATCATGTTAAACTAGGCATTTTTCTACCCCATTTATATATAAAGTTTATTAAATTTGGAGCTACGGTTATTTAGTTATGAAATAAAGCATTTCAACAGGGCAATAGGATCAAAATTAACCAAACATCATTTAAACATTTTAAACATGGATGAAAGTGGCATATTATTAAACTAGATGAAATTCTAAGCATTTTTCGTATTTAAAGTTTTTACATATGATGCACCGTTTGTGAGTAATGAAATGCATGAAGTTTAGGGGCTGATCTGCAAAAGTGCAAATCCCTGGAAATTGACTAATTCACAGATCTGAAAAAAAGGCTACACTGGACTGAAACTAAAACTGGAGCAGGCCCAACAAAATAAAGAAGAAGAAAAGGGGCGTTGGGGCTCTCACTCATGGGCTTCGGCCCGGTAGGAGGGGAAGCAGGCCAGGCCGCGCTGGGCCGACATGCTTGGTTCGGTCAGGGAAAGGTCAATGCGCTCGGTCGAACGACTCGGGGTAGATGCGGCGTCCTCCTCTTCTCGACAGGAAAAAGAGCAGCAGCGACGTGGGACTTGGTGGTCGGTTCGGTGAAGCAAACAGCAGGCACGACGGCGTTGAGGACTCCGGCGAGCGACAGGATGAGGAGGGGTCGGCGCGGGAGCTCGGTGGCATTCGGATCCAAGCGCGAGAAGCCTTCGGGTCTCGTTTCCTTCCGGATCGAAGCAGAGGCAGCGGAGACCATGGGACCTGGCGACCATGGCGGAAGAGTTCCAAGGGCGGTGGCGCTGCACGGTTCCTGCAGGGAGGCGAGGTGAGAGATACAGAGAAAAGAAAGGGGAGGGGAATGACGATTAAGAGGAGGTGGTAGGCGCGGCACAGGGACTTGGCGTCACGGACGGAGCTCGGGGCGGTGCTACATCTTCGATTGGTGTTTATCTCCTGGTGAAGATAAGAGAGAGAGATAAGAGAGAGTTGAGAGACGAGGACGACAAGAGAAGGAAAAGAGCTGTGTGACGCTCATCTGTGGCGGGAATGGAGAGGATGGAGCTGATCTTGCAGGTGAGGATGGATCGAGGCGCAAAGGGCATCGGGCTCCTGCGGGATTTGAGCGTTGGCGCTCGTTTACTGAAGATGGATCGAAGGGATGGATGGTGGATCTGAAAACGAGGAAGGGGGGTTTGCTGCGCGTGGTTGGCTGGATCAGATCTGGGAGGATCCCGAGAGGGGATTAGGTGGAGAGAGCGGCAGCGGGTTGAAGGGACAAACCTCCTAATTTCTAGGGTTTGACCAAAAAGGACTAGGGGTGGACGAATATATACACCACGGGTTAGGTTAGGGGCTATCTCGACCCTACGATCGTAATCAGACGATCGCGGATAAAATAGCTAGGGAGTCCAATTAACAAAACAGAGATGTTTTGTAGATGTTTGGGGATGATCCGGACACGACGGTGACGACTGCTCGGGTCGGGTCCGGGACAATTTTCGGACGCGTGCGCGAGGGGTCGGTGCACTGTGCAGAGAGGGTTTCAGACCGTGCGGTCACATTGGACAACTCCGGAAGCGAAGAGGGGAAGGAGGATGGACTATGTGGGCTGTGGCGAGACTGCGATGGGGAGAAGAGAGAGAGAGGGCCCGGCATCTGTTTCCGGAGACCGGAAACGTCTGACGTTAGACCGGCTATACTGCCGCTATAGTTAATCGTTGGGGCGTCAAACGAACTCCGATTGCGATGAAACTTGGCAGGCGGTCTACCTACACTATAACAAGACCGCACGCCAACTTTCATCCCATTCCGAGAACATTTTCCGGCCACTTATAAAATAATATTTCGGACATGCCGCGGGCGCGTGCAAGTGTGTCTGGGCTCAGAACGGACAACGGAGAGAACAAGGAGGCCGGGACGGATGCAAGTTTCGAAAACATGATGATGCAATGCGGATGATGACATGGCAAGATGCAACACGCAAGCAAATGACAACGCAACAACAGCGAATAACTGGAAGACACCTGGTGCAACGGTCTCGGGGCGTCACACTGCTCTTCTTCTTCAAGTTCCTGAAGTGGGCTTTAGACCTCATTAATACCAAGATGGCTCACTGCCCTTGGAATGATTTTGAGGGTCATAGAAAATTGCACCTTGCTAACTAGGGCATGATTTGTGTGAAGAAAGAGTTTGGAGGACTCGACATTTCCAACCATAAAGAGATAAATATATGCTTATAGGATCCTACGTAAATGGTGAAGGGAAACTATGGAAATGTGTCATAGATAGCAAATACAACACTAGTTCCCCAAACTTTCTTGCTAGCTCTTCTACTACTACTTCTATCATTTGGAAAGGATTCATTGCAGTTATTAGGGTTATTAAATATAGATATAGATGTATCATCGGGGATGGAACTAAGATAAGATTCTAGGAATATACTTGGTTTGGCTCATCCCCACTAGCTTTCCTAATTAGGGATATGTGCATTATTTTTACCAAAATGCTAGATAATGCAGTTGTGCTATTCGACGGAGTCGAGCGCATGCATGCGAGCCATCCGATGTTGACACAGTTGCACTACGCGGCAAACTGCTGGAAAAAATCTCCCTTCCCTCTCGTGCTATACCTGGCATCGACAGGTGGTGGATGGTCCAACTGCGTGCATATGCTGATGTCATCCCACTTTATTCCGTCTCATTTTCTTTAAAAAGTTATAACTTTTCAACCGAGCACCAGAGCAAAGATCCGTTTTCACCATTAGGTTTCTCACGACGAGATCTTCAAAACTAGGCCCCATATGAATATGTTTTGTTGAATTTTTCAAAAGCAACTTTGGTTCTAGTTGAGGCAACTTTATTGCTAAACAGAAGCAACTTCCTTCCACCATGTGTACTAGTGAATTTACCTAGCAAGTATATCATAGAAAACATAGAAACCATGTCAGACAATTTTTCATCACATGCAGGCAACTGAACATCATCCGTAGGCCACTTTGGTATTGCATGAAGGCAACTTTCAGTACTAAAGGCAGCTAGTTGTGTTATGAAGGTGCGTACAACATATATTATGCATACACTGTCCTATTATCGCCTATCTATATTTTTAAAAAGGAGATAAAACATTTTATTCGAGTTGTCTACCATTGTTATGAAGTTGCCAATTACCAAAAAAAATAGGGGTCTTGTCCAGATGCATGCCATTTTTGTTTGAATCAGTGGGATAATTTGTTGCAATCAATAGATTGGCAATTATGTGTCTTATGGGGGACAAAGCGGTTGCTTGGATTTGCAAGAAGAGTTGTGTTGAGTCTTAATCCAGTTGCTTAGTTTGGTATGGGGACAAAGCAGCCGTTTGGATTTACTAGAAGAGTTGCATCGTGTCATAATGTAGTCGCTTAGTTTGGTTGGACAGTTTTGCACAATGTTTTTGGTAATGTAGTTGCTTGGATTTGCTATGATAGTTGCTTGCTTTTGTTAAAATAGGCATGTAATTTGCAAAGTTAGGAAAGTGAGTAGCAACGGTAGGCAATTTCAAAGTACTTGTAGGCAACTGGCCATCAACCATAGGAAACTAACCATCAACAATTGGACACTAAGCAAACATGATACACATAATGCAGTGAACTTGCTTGTATGTAGCACAAAAGATGCCTTAGTTTTGTCAGATTTCTTGTTTTTACACACCTAGGCCGAAAAGAAGTTGCTTCCCTATAGCACTAAAGTTGCCTCCATTACACTCAAAGTTGCTCACCCAAAAAAGATCGACAAAATATATCCATATGGGATCTAGATTTGAAGAACTCGCCTTGAGAAACCCAACGGTGAAAACGGTTCTGAATTCAGACATTCGAGTCAAAAGTTAAGGCCTTTTAAAAAATTTGAAACCCGAAATTAATGCATGTGGCCAAGTCTTGGCTTGTTTATCTGGTAACGTCCTAGAATCACATGTGCTCTGGGAAGGTGGCGTGGAAGGACTAGGGTGTTTTCATTTTTAGAAAGTACATGAGGGACGGACTGAACTTTTTAGTATGTGTTAGGGCATGATTTTCCCTGGTTAGTTTTGGTGATTGATGACAATACTTTTGCGGACTAATCGTGTGCATTAAGCTTTTCAGGTTATTGATACGTCTCCAACGTATTTATAATTTTTGATTGTTCCATGCTATTATATTATCAACCTTGGATGTTTTATATGCATTTATATGCTATTTTATTTGATTTTTGGGACTAACCTATTAACCTAGAGCCCAGTGTCAATTTTTGTTATTTCCCTGTTTTAGAGTATCGCAGAAAAGGAAAATCAAACGGATTCCAATTGACCTGAAACTTCACGGAACTTATTTTTGGAACGGAAGCAGTCCAGAAGACTTGGGGTGTACGTAAGGGAAGCAACGAGGAAGCCACGAGGCAGGGGGCGCGCCCACCCCCCTGGGCATGCCCTCCACCCTCGTGGGCCCCTCGTGGCTCCCCCGACGTACTTCTTCCTCCTATATATACCCATATACCCTAAAACGATGGGGTAGCACAATAGATCGGGAGTTCCGCCGCCAGAAGCCTCCATAGCCACCGAAAACCAATCTAGACCCATTTCGGCACCCTGCCGGAGGGGGAAATCCCTCTCCGGTGGCCATCTTCATCATCCAGGTGCTCTCCATGACGAGGAGGGAGTAGTTCTCCATCAGGGCTGAGGGTATGTACCAGTAGCTATGTGTTTGATCTCTCTCTCTCTCTCGTGTTCTTGAGGTGGAACGATCTTGATGTATCACGAGCTTTGCTATTATAGTTGGATCTTATGATGTTTCTCCCCCTCTACTCTCTTGTAATGAATTGAGTTTTCCCTTTGAAGTTATCTTACCGGATTGAGTCTTTAAGGATTTGAGAACACTTGATGTATGTCTTGCGTGGGATACCCGTGGTGACAATGGGGTATTCTATTGATTCACATGATGTATGTTTTGGTGATCAACTTGAGGGTTCCGCCCATGAACCGATGCATAGGGGTTGGCACACGTTTTCTTCTTGACTCTCCGGTAGAAACTTTGGGGCACTCTTTGAGGTTCTATGTGTTGGTTGAATAGATGAATCTGAGATTGTGTGATGCATATCGTATAATCATACCCACGGACACTTGAGGTGACATTGGAGTATCTAGGTGACATTAGGGTTTTGGTTGATTTGTGTCTTAAGGTGTTATTCTAGTACGAACTCTAGGGCTGTTTGTGACACTTATAGGAATAGCCCAACGGATTGATTGGAAAGAATAATTTTGAGGTGGTTTCGTACCCTACCATAATCTCTTCGTTCGTTCTCCGCTATTAGTGACTTTGGAGTGACTCTTTGTAGCATGTTGAGGGATAGTTATGTGATCCAATTATGTTATTATTGTTGAGAGAACTTGCACTAGTGAAAGTATGAACCCTAGGCCTTGTTTCCTAGCATTGCAATACCGTTTACACTCACTTTTATCATTAGTTACCTTGCTGTTTTTATATTTTCAGATTACAAAACCATTATGTACTATCCATATACCACTTGTATCACCATCTCTTCGCCGAACTAGTACACCTATACGATTTACCATTGTATTGGGTGTGTTGGGGACACAAGAGACTCCTTGTTATTTGGTTGCAAGGTTGCTTGAGAGAGACCATCTTCATCCTATGCCTCCTACGGATTGATAAAACTTAGGTCATCCACTTGAGGGAAATTTGCTACTGTCCTACAAACCACTGCACTTGGAGGCCCAACAAACGTGTACAAGGAGAAGATTGTGTAGTAGACATCAAGCTCTTTTTTGGTGCCGTTGCTGGGGAGGTGAGTGCTTGAAGGTATATCTTTAGATCTTGCAATCAAGTCTTTTAGTTTCTTGTTTTATCACTAGTTTAGTTTATAAAAGAAAACTATAAAAAATGGAACTAAGTTTGCCTCATATGCTTCATCCTTTTAATATATTTCGTGAGTATGATGGAAAGGAAAATTGTGCCCAAGTGTTAGAAGAAGAATGCATTAAAATGTTTGGCACTAAATATTTGAATGATGAGCATGATTGCAATGTTGTTAGTATGAATTCCTTGAATATCCATGATTCTAATGATATGCAAAGCCACAAGCTTGGGGAAGCTATGTTTGATGAAGATGATATTTTTTGTCCCCCAAGTTTTGATGAGCAAATTTATTATGATGAAAGCATGCCTCCTATTTATGATGATTATATTGATGAAAGTGGATTTGGAGAGGTCATGACTTTATTTTGTGATGAATCCACTATTCTGGAAGAGGTTCCAATTGATTATGAGAACAAAGTTGCTATCCATGAAACTTGTTATCGTGATTTTAATTTTTAATTGGATTATGCTTCACATGATAGTTATTTTGTTGAGTTTGCTCCCACTACTATTCATGAGAAGAAATTTGCTTATGTGGAGAGTAATAAAAATTAAATGCTTGTAGATCATGAAAAGAATGCTTTATGTGATGGTTATATTGTTGAATTCATTCATGATGCTAATGAAAATTATTATGAGGGAGGAACATGTGCTTGTAGGAATTGCAATAATATCAAGTTTCCTCTCTATGTGCTTAAAGTTTTGAAGTTATGCTTGTTTTGCCCTCCTATGCTAGTTGATTATTGTTCCCACAAGTTGTTTGCTCAAAAAATCCCTATGCATAGGAAGTGGGTTAGACTTAAATGTGTTAGTCATATTCTTCATGATGCTCTCTTTATGTTTCAATTCTTATCCTTTATGTGAGCATCATTGAAATCATCATGCCTAGCTAGGGGCGTTAAACGATAGCGCTTGTTGGGAGGCAACTGTAGCGACCAGACCTCAAACAGTCTGATCTCTGTGCTCCGGTGTCATCCCTGGATTAGTAATGCTGACACCACACAGTACTCGAAGGATTTATAGCAAAGTAGCAATCACACACTTATTACATCGGGTGTCTCAAAAGAGAACTTATTACAATAAATATGGCTTAAGGCCATCTAATAACGATAACAGCGGAAGGCTTGGAAGATAAGTGAGTCCATCAACTCCAACGGCATCACTAAGTATAGAACCACGACCTAAAAACTCCTTAATCGTTGTCTGAAAAGTCTGCAACATTAACGTTGCAGCCCGAAAACGGGTCAGCACATGGAATATGCTGGCAAGGTAACACATAGAGAGTAATGGAATGAAACAGCTATACTATATGCATATTTGGCTGGTGGAAAGCTCTATGGTTGCAGTTTTTTGTGTAAAGCCAATTTTTCCCTACTTTAAAGGAATAAATTTAATTACTATCATGGTGGTTGTTAAACATTGAGAATTGTTGACAGCATTCTCAATCCCAATTAAAATAACATCATTAAACCCAACAAAATTAACTTTAGAGTAACATGTTGAGATTCACATGATAATCCAGGTACTAGATACTCAAAATGTCCATAACCGGGGACACGGCTAACCATGATTAGTTTGTTACACTCTGCAGAGGTTTCCGCACTTTTCCCCACAAGACTCGATCGCCTCCGTTGGATTTCTCACACTACATAGTGTTTGAGAAACGGATGACCGAGACACAGTCTTTCAGAAATGCTAGCACCTTACGATGGATAGACCGGTACACCTACTTTCCCCTACATCTGCTAGTCTACCCTGTAAGAGTTCGCACGACTTACTCAACTATGCCAGAGCCCATAATGGCTTGTGGCTGCACACGGAAGTTTCTAGTATGAATAATCTCATGATCCCTTTGAGCCTGGGTGGCGGTCCAAAGAAAAATAGGCAAGTCCTGGAATACCCAGGTGCCTCAATCCACCCAGATGTGTGTTTAAGTTGCCACCTTAGATAAACCATTAATTAACCATCTCACATCTGTCATGGATATCACTCACCCAATCCACGTCAACTAGCATAGCATGGCATAATAAGCAAACGCAGAAGTAACTCCCAAAGGTTTGATAATAAATAGGTAATAGGTACTACCTCATCTACTTCCCATCCCACAATTTAATTAGATCCTAATCATGCAATGTGTGAGGATTGATCTAATGCAATAAAACTGGGTTGTAGAAAAAGGTATGATCAAAGTGTTACTTGCCTTGCTGATGATCCGCGAAACCTAGAGATTCAAAGTAACAGGCGGCGCACTCCGGGTATTCTATCGCAGACAAACAAACAAGTATACAATAAGTACTCATCTAATGCACAAGTAAAACTCAAATAGAAAATCTAACCAGAAAGTTCAACTTAAGAACCCTGGTTTGCAAAAAGAATCAAATCGAACGTAGCAAAAGAAATCAAACGGCGAAAGAAATCAACTTCGTTCTAGAAATCTGGATCTAAGTCAAATTTTACAGTAGAAAAAACTTGTTTAAGTTGATTATTCGGAAAGAGGGTTTTGAGACGAAACTCCAGGCGCTTGAATCGCCTGATTCCGATAAACGAGCGAAAAGTTATACTAAAACGAAAATCGGATCAGAAATCGCGATCAGAAAATAACCGCGGAAAATCCGACAAAAAAGAAAAACGACGAACAGATTAAACATTAATTAACCTAATCCGAAAATAATTGAAATAATTAAAATAAAAAAAATTCTAAAACAAAACTGATGAAAAAGAAAATAATTTTTTTTAAAAAAAATTCGACACGGAAGTCGAGGCGGCGGCGAACCTCGGGCGGCGTGCAACTCCGGCGAGTCGGCGGCGGGTCCGGCGGATCGGGCGCGGGGCTGGTGTGGGCTGGGGGCTCGGGTGCGGCGCTATATAAAGGCGCCCCGGGTGGAGTCCCGCTCGGGTAGGCCCCAAGGTCGGTTTCGTTTTTTTAATAATTACGCTCGGAAGAAAAATAAAAAGAAATACTAAACGGACTCCAAAAATCATGAAATAAATTTTCCCGGGTTTCTAAAATCAAGCCCGATAAAGTGAACATTTATTTGGGCCCTAAATGCAATTTTGAAAAAACGCGCATTTTTCCTAAATTCAATTAAAAATACCGAAAAACTCCGAAATAAATCTTATTTGATTTTTTTATTAAATCCTCAATATCTCTATATTTTGGGAAAGTCATTTTATTTCCTCTCTCATATTTTTGTAATAGAAATATTTGATGATAAAATAAATAAAATCAAATGATCCTGTTTACAAAATTTGAGAAAACTCAAATATGTAAATAACGAAATCCCCAACTCTCTCCGTGGGTCCTTGAGTTGTTTAGGATTTTCTAGGATTAAAACCAAAAGCAAAATAAAATATGATATGCATGATGATCCATTCCAAATTGAAAATTTGGGATGTTACAAACCTACCCCCCTTAAGATGAATCTCGCCCTCGAGATTCGGGTTGGCTAGAAAATAGGTGAGGGTGGTCCTTGAGCAAATCTTCCTCTCGCTCCCAGGTGGCTTCATCCTCCGTGTGGTCGCTCCACTGAACTTTGCAAAACTTGAGAACCTTGCTGCGAGTGACTCGGCTGGCAAACTCGAGAATCTTGACTGGTTTCTCCTCCTAGGTCAAATTGTTATCCAACTGAATTGCTTTTAATGGCACTGTGTCTCTCAAAGGTATGTCAGCCATCTCCGCGTGACACCTCTTCAACTGAGAAACGTGGAACACATCATGAACTCCTGTCAATCCTTCTGGCAATTCCAACTTGTAGGCCACTTCTCCCGTACGCTCCAAAACTCGATATGGCCCTACAAATCGTGGCGCTAACTTCCCCTTAACTCCAAAGCGCTTAATCCCTCGAAGTGGGGATACTCGAAGATAAGCTCTGTCTCCGACTTCGTAAACTATCTCCTTGCGTTTAGAATCTGCATAGCTCTTCTGCCTGGACTGGGCTACCTTGAGCCTATCGCGAATCAACTTCACCTTCTGTTCAGATTCTTTAATCAGATCTGGTCCAAACAACTGGCGGTCTCCAACTTCGTCCCATGACAACGGTGTCCTGCACCTCCTTCCGTACAGAGCTTCGAAAGGGGCCATCTTCAAACTAGCCTGATAGCTATTATTGTAAGAGAACTCTGCATATGGCAAATTATCGTCCCAACTAGATCCATAATCTAGCGCACAAGCTCTCAGCATATCCTCCAAAATATGATTGACTCTCTCGGTCTGTCCATCTGTCTGCGGATGAAAAGCTGTACTAAATTCTAGCCTAGTACCCAAAGTCTCATGCAACTGCTTCCAGAACTTTGAGGTAAACTGGGTTCCTCTATCTGATAAGATGCTCCTCGGAACTCCATGCAAACATATGATCCTGGTCATGTATATCTTTGCCAACTTAGCACTGGTGTAAGTGGTCTTTACTGGGATGAAATGAGCTACCTTCGTCAATCGATCAACTACAACCCAAATCGAGTCATAGCCTGAACGAGTCCTTGGTAATCCCGTGATAAAATCCATGCCTAGCTTATCTCACTTCCATTCGGGTATCGGCAATGGTTGCAACAATCCTGCTGGCTTCTGATGCTCTGCCTTTACTCTCTGACATACGTCACAAACTGCTACATACTCCGCAATATCCTTCTTCATTCCGGTCCACCAGAAAATATCCTTCAAATCCAAATACCTCTTGGTATTTCCTGGGTGAATCGAATACGGTGAATCATGTGCCTCTTGCAGAAACAACTTTCTGATCTCCGGGTCATTGGGTACATAAACACGATCTTCAAACCATAGGGTGTCGTGCTCATCCTCACGAAATCCTTTAGCTTTTCCTTTGCTCAGTTTCTCCTTTATAGCGGCAATCTCTTTGTCAGCTTTCTGAGCTTCTCTGATTCTATACATCAAAGTTGACTGAATTTCCAATGCGGCTACATAGCCTCTCGGAACTATTTCCAAACTTAGTTCACGAAGATTTTCTGCTAACTCCTTGGGTATTTCTCCCGTCATTAACGTATTGACATGGCTCTTGCGGCTTAATGCATCAGCTACTACATTAGCTTTTCCGGGATGGTAATGTAATTTCATTTCATAATCCTTGATGAGCTCCAACCATCTCCTTTGTCTGAGGTTCAACTCCTTCTGCGTAAAAATGTACTTCAAACTCTTATGATCCGTGTACATCTCACAATGATTTCCAATGAGGAAATGTCTCCATGTCTTCAATGCATGCACTACGGCTGCTAACTCCAAATCATGCGTGGCATAATTCAATTCGTGAGGCTTCAGTTGTCGTGAAGCATACGAAACAACTCTCCCTTCCTGCATAAGCACTGCTCCAAGTCCTCGACGTGAAGCGTCGCAATACACCTCATAATCCTTGGTCTGATCTGGCAAAATCAACATAGGTGAGGTAACCAAACGGTTCTTCAATTCCTGGAAACTAGCCTCACACTCCTCGGTCCATTTGAACTTAGTATCCTTCTTCAGCAACTCCGTCATAGGCTTCGCAATCTTTGAGAAGTTCTCAGTAAATCTCCGGTAGTATCCTGCGAGTCCAAGAAAACTCCGGATCTCTCCAACGGTAGTTGGGGCTTCCCACTTGGTCACGGTTTCAACTTTAGCGGGATCTACTGCTATTCCTTCTCCGGATATAACGTGTCCGAGGAATCCTACTTCCTTCAACCAAAACTCACATTTGCTGATCTTGGCATATAATTGATGTTCTCTGAGCTTTCCAAGTACCAAATGCAAATGCTCCATGTGCTCCTCTTCATTCTTCGAATAAACCAGGATATCATCAATGAACACTACGACGAACTTATCCAAAAACTCCATAAACACTTTGTTCATCATGTTCATAAAATAGGCAGGCGCGTTAGTCAGACCAAATGACATAACGGTATACTCATACAGCCCATACCTGGTGGTAAAAGCTGTCTTAGGTATGTCCTGCTCTCGAATCTTCAACTGATGGTACCCTGATCACAAATCGATCTTGGAAAACACTTTAGCCCCTTGCAATTGATCAAACAGATCATTGATCGTTGGTAGCGGGTACTTGTTTTTGATTGTTACTTCGTTCAATCCTTGATAATCAACAACCATTCTTAACGATCCATCCTTCTTCTCCACTAGAAGTACTGGTGATCCCCAAGGCGAAGAACTTGGGCGAATGTAACCTTTATCCAGTAACTCCTTAATCTGCTTCTTAAGTTCCACCAAATCTTTTGCGGGCATCCTATATGGTCGCTTCGATATTGGCCCAGTGCCTGGCAAAAGCTCAATCAAAAGCTCAATGTCTCTATCCGGTGGCATGCCTGGCAACTCTTCGGGAAATACATCAGGAAAATCCTTTACCACTGGCACTTCCTCCTGCACAACTCCTGATAAGGAATTTACTTGTGTCCTGTTTGGCGCATGTCGGGATACATACTTGATCCTTCTTCCTTCTGGCGTTGTGAGCAAAATTGTCTTACTGGCGCAATCGATGTTTCCTCCATACATCGACAGCCAATCCATACCGAGAATTACATCCAAACCTTGGGATTCCAGAATAATTAAATCCGTTGGGAAAACATGCCTTCCTATACTTAATGGCACTTGAAAACATCCTTGTCCGGCCATGTACTCTGCTCCTGGCGAGCTTACTAGCATAGGTGTTTTAAGAACCCTAGTGGGCAGGCTATACTTTTCCACAAATCCCCTTGATATGTATGAATGCGATGCACCAGTATCAAAAGAATGAGTGCAGTAAATGACTTAACCAAAAACTTACCTATTACTGCATCGGGCTGAGCTTCAACCTCCTCCACATTAACGTGGTTCACCTGTCCCCTGTTGAAAGGGCTCGGCTTCTTTCTAGAGCTTCCATTGCCGTTTTGGCCTTCAGGACATTCATTGGCATAATGTCCGGTCTTGGAACACTTGAAACAGGTGACTTGACTCAGATCTCTCTTGGCTGGGGTTGATGGGGTGCTGCGGTTCTGTCCATTGCTTCCTCCATTCCCGTTACTATTCTTGGTGCCATTGTGATTGTGCGAGCTACCTACTCCATGGGTATGCTGAAAATGTCCTCCCGGTCTAGGGGTAAAACGTGGCTTCTGCTGAGCTCCTGAATTATACTTTCCTTGTCCATACTTCCTCTTGCGGTTCTCAATTTGCTGCTGCTTCCCTTCAATCATAAGAGCACGATCTACCAACTCCTGGTAGTTGTTGAAGGTGGCTACCATCAACTACATACTCAACTCATCATTCAATCCTTCCAGGAATTTCTCCTGCTTAGCTGCATCCGTAGCAACGTCATCTGGGGCATAACGTGCTTGCTTACTAAACTCCTCCACATACTGGCCAACTGTCCGTCCTCCTTGGCGCAAGTTACGAAACTCATGCTTCTTCATGGACATTGCTCCTGCTGAAACATGGGCAGTATGAAAAGCCTGCTGAAACTGGTCCCATGTGACAGTGTCGACTGGGAAGGTGGCTGTGAAATTCTCCCACCAGGATGCTGCGGGTCCTTCTAACTGATGTGCGGCAAACTTCACCTTCTCCGCATCTGTGCATCCTGTTGTGGTCAACTCCCTAGCTGTCTTGCGGAGCCAATCATCTGCTACTATCGGCTCGGTGCTACTGGAAAACACCGGCGGATTCAGCCTAAGAAAACAGGCTAAGTGGTCAACAGGTGGTGGTGGTGGTGGTGCGTTGTTGTTGTTGTTCCCCTGATTCTGATTCTGAACTAGCAACTGCATCAAGGTGTTCTGCTGCTGGATCAACTGGGTGAGCTCCGGCGGAAAGGCAAATCCGGGGTCACGTCTCGGAGGCATCTGAGGGTTTAGAAAAGATGAGATATAAGAATAGAGGGGGTCTAAAGAGAAACCATTACCCATATGCACATGAGGCAAAAGCAAACAATTCACTACATGCAAACAAACAAAGGCATACAATCGATCTAGCTATCGCAAGAGTGCCCGGTCTACTAAATTTACATGGTGGACTACTACTACTGATGAGGTGGTCTACTAGAAATATTCTACGGTTGTAGACTCCATGATATCTGCTCCTGCTTTATCAACATAGTCATCATTGCTACTATCTTGTTCCGAGTCAGTGCCGTCAATGATGATGTAGTCTTCCGGGCTAATCTCCTTGGGTTATTCGTCTTCATCTATGGGCATAGGGCCTCCCATAAATACTGCTAGCTTCATAGTTAGGTCGGCATTCTTATCCACCAATACTTCAATTTCCTCTTCATAATCTTCACGTGTAGCCTTGAGTTCTTCCTCTAGTTCCTTGATTCTAGTCTTTGCCTTCTTCAGGTCTATCATGTCGGCGCACATCTGGTTCTCCTGTCGTCGAATGTGCTGGTTGCTACCTGGATAAAAGCTGCGATTGATCTATCCTTCCTGGTGCTGATCATCTCCCAGTGTTCATCTCGGCGCCCACAAATCTGGTAGATAGTATCCTTGAGATCCTTGCGGTAGACTTCTCCAATGCGTCCCATCGCGATGTGAGCTGCCATACTCTTTCCTAGACTCCAAGTTGGTGCATCAAAAGAAAATTCTATGGGCTCAGTGACTGGCATGAACGTCCTTCCTGGAACTTGAACTTGAATCATCCAGCACTCTTCTTCAGGTAAAGTGGCGTTGTAGGTTCCCGTGAAGCTTGGTATTCCTATGTTCAAGTATCTAGTGACTTCCTTCAAGTGGCGTCCAAAGGGTGTATCTTCATCTGGTTGTGTGAACTTGTTCTTTGCATCCGCCATCCTAAAGAGTAGAAAAGATGAGAAGTCAGAAGAGAAGAGAGTGAGTAGTGATCTAGGTCTTTTAGCTTAATGGTCGTGTCCTACAGTCAGCGTGTGCTCTGATACCATCTCTGTAGCGACCAAACCTCAAACAGTCTGATCTCTGTGCTCCGGTGACATCCCTGGATCAGTAATGCTGACACCACACAGTACTCGAAGGATTTATAGTAGAGTAGCAATCACACACTTCTTACATCGGGTGTCTCAAAAGAGAACTTATTACAATAAATATGGCTTAAGGTCATCTAATAACGATAACAGCGGAAGGCTTGGAAGATAAGTGAGTCCATCAACTCCAACGGCATCACTGAGTATAGAACCACGACCTAAAAACTCCTTAATCGTCGTCTGAAAAGTCTGCAACATTAACGTTGCAGCCCGAAAACGGGTCAGCACATGGAATATGCTGGCAAGGTAACACATAGAGAGTAATGGAATGAAACAGTTATACTATATGCATATTTGGCTGGTGGAAAGCTCTATGGTTGCAGTTTTTTGCGTAAAGCCAATTTTTCCCTACTTCAAAGGAATAAATTTAATTACTATCATGGTGGTTGTTAAACATTGAGAATGGTTGACAGCATTCTCAATCCCAATTAAAATAACATCATTAAACCCAACAAAATTAACTTTAGAGTAACATGTTGAGATTCACATGATAATCCAGGTACTAGATACTCAAGATGTCCATAACCGGGGACACAGCTAACCATGATTAGTTTGTTACACTCTGCAGAGGTTTGTGCACTTTTCCCCACAAGACTCGATCGCCTCCGTTGGATTTCTCGCACTACATAGTGTTTGAGAAACGGATGACCGAGACACAGTCTTTCATAAATGCTAGCACCTTATGATGGATAGACCGGTACACCTACTTTCCCCTACATCTGCTAGTCTACCCTGTAAGAGTTCGCACGACTTACTCAACTATGCCAGAGCCCATAATGGCTTGTGGCTGCACACGGAAGTTTCTAGTATGAATAATCTCATGATCCCTTTGAGCCTGGGTGGCGGTCCAAAGAAAAACAGGCAAGTCCTGGAATACCCAGGTGCCTCAATCCACCCAAATGTGTGTTTAAGTTGCCACCTTAGATAAACCATTAATTAACCATCTCACATCTGTCATGGATATCACTCACCCAATCCACGTCTACTAGCATAGCATGGCATAATAAGCAAACGCAGAAGTAACTCCCAAAGGTTTGATAATAAATAGGTAATAGGTACTACCTCATCTACTTCCCATCCCACAATTTAATTAGATCCTAATCATGCAATGTGTGAGGATTGATCTAATGCAATAAAACTGGGTTGTAGAAAAAGGTATGATCAAAGTGTTACTTGCCTTGCTGATGATCCGCAAAACCTAGAGATTCAAAGTAATAGGCGGCGCACTCCGGGTATTCTATCGCAGACAAACAAATAAGCATACAATAAGTACTCATCTAATGCACAGGTAAAACTCAAATAGAAGATCTAACCAGAAAGTTCAACTTAAGAACCCTGGTTTGCAAAAAGAATCAAATCGAACGTAGCAAAAGAAATCAAACGGCGAAAGAAATCAACTTCGTTCTAGAAATCTGGATCTAAGTAAAATTTTATAGTAGCAAAAACTTGTTTAAGTTGATTATTCGGAAAGAGGGTTTCGAGACGAAACTCCAGGCGCTTGAATCGCCTGATTCCGATAAACGAGCGAAAAGTTATACTAAAACGAAAATCGGATCAGAAATCGCGATCAGAAAATAACCGCGAAAAATTCGACGAAAAAGAAAAACGACGAACAGATTAAACGTTAATTAACCTAATCCGAAAATAATTGAAATAATTAAAATAAAAAAAATTCGAAAATAAAACTGACGAAAAAGAAAATAATTTTTTTTAAAAAAAATTCGGCACGGAAGTCGAGGCGGCGGCGAACCTCAGGCGGCGTGCAACTCCGGCGAGTCGGCGGCGGGTCCGGCGGATCGGGCGCGGGGCTGGTGTGGACTGGGGGCTCGGGTGCGGCGCTATATAAAGGCGCCCCGGGCGGAGTCCCGCTCGGGCACGGCCCAAGGTCAGTGTCGTTTTCTTTTTTTTAAATAATTACGCTCGGAAGAAAAATAAAAATAAATACTAAACGGACTCCAAAAATCATGAAATAAATTTTCCCGGGTTTCTAAAATCAAGCCCGATAAAGTGAACATTTATTTGGGCCCTAAATGAAATTTTGAAAAACGCGCATTTTTCCTAAATTCAATTAAAAATACCAAAAAACTCCGAAATAAATCTTATTTGATTTTTTATTAAATCCTAAATATTTGTATATTTTGGGAAAGTCATTTTATCCCCTCTCTAATATTTTTGTAATAGAAATATTTGATGATAAAATAAATAAAATAAAATGATCCTGTTTACAAAATTTGAGAAAACTCAAATATGTAAATAACGAAATCCCCAACTCTCTCCGTGGGTCCTTGAGTTGCTTAGGATTTTCTAGGATCAAAACCAAAAGCAAAATAAAATATGATATGCATGATTATCTAATGTATAACATTCTAAATTGAAAATTTAGGATGTTACAGCAACCCAATTTTATTTTTGTTCCTTGTTTTTTGCTCCTGTTTAGTAATAAATAATTCATCTAGCCTATGTTTAGATGTGGTTTTATGCTTTTAATTAGTGTTTGTGCCAAGTAGAACCGTTGGGAAGACTTGGGGAAAGTCTTGTTGATCTTGCTGTAAAAAAACAGAAACTTTAGCGCTCACGAGAATTGCTGCCTTTTTTATTGGATAGTGCTATTTAGTTTATTCTTTTTGAAGATGATTAATAGATAAATTCCTCATGTCCAGAAATTTATTTTAGAATTTGTGAGGTTCCAGAAGTTTGCGTTAGTTACAGATTACTACAGACTGTTCTGTTTTTAACAGATTCTGTTTTTCATGTGTTGTTTACTTATTTTGATGAATCTATGGCTATTAAAAGAGTTTATAAACCATAGAGAAGTTGGAATACAGTAGGTTTAACACCAATATAAATAAATAATGAGTTCATTACAGTACCTTGAAGTGGTGTTTTGTTTTCTTTCTCTAACGGAGCTTACGAGTTTTCTGTTAAGTTTTGTGTTGTGAAGTTTTCAAGTTTTGGGTGAAGATTCGATGGACTATGGAATAAGGAGTGGCAAGAGCCTAAGATTGGGGATGCCCAAGGCACCCCAAGGTAATATTCAAGGACAACCAAAAGCCTAAGCTTGGGGATGCCCCGGAAGGCATCCCCTCTTTCGTCTTTGTTCATCGGTAACTTTACTTGGAGCTATATTTTTATTCGCCACATGATATGTGTTTTGCTTGGAGTGTAATTTTATTTTATTTAGTTTTGCTTGCTGTTTGAATAAAATACCAAGATCTGAAATTCTTAAATGTTAGAGAGTCTTCACATACTTGCATAATTATTGGACTACTCATTGAGCTTCACTTATATCTTTTGGAGTAGTTTGTTGTTGCTCTAGCGCTTCACTTATATCTTTTTAGAGAGTCTTTAGAACAACATGGTAGTTTGCTTTGGTTATGAATTTAGTCCTAATATGCTGGGCTTCCAAGAGGGATATAATAAAAACTTTCATATAAGTGCATTGAATACTAAGATAAGTTTGATACTTGATGATTGTTTTGAGATATATATGGAGATGGTGATATTAGAGCCATGCTAGTTGAGTAGTTGTGAATTTGAGGAATACTTGTGTTGGAGTTTGTGATTCCCGTAGCATGCACATATGGTGAACCGTTATGTGATGAAGTCGGAGCATGATTTATTTATTGATTGTCTTCCTTATGAGTGGCGGTCGGGGACGACCGATGGTCTTTTCTTACCAATCTATCCCCCTAGGAGCATGTGCGTAGTACTTTGTTTCGATAACTAATAGATCTTTGCAATAAGTATGTGAGTTCTTTATGACTAATGTTGAGTCCATGCATTATACGCACTCTCTCCCTTCCACCATTGCTAGCCTCTCTAATACCGCACACCTTTCACCGGTATCATAAACCCACCATATACCTTCCTCAAAACAGCCACCATACCTACCTATTATGGCATTTCCATAGCCATTCCGAGATATATTGCCATTCAAATTTCCACCGTTCCGATATTATGACACGCTTCATCATTGTCATATTGCTTTGCATGATCATGTAGATGACATCATATTTGTGGCAAAGCCACCGTTCATAATTCTTCCATGCATGTCACTCTTGAGTCATTGCACATCCCAGTACATCGCTGGAGGCATTCATATAGAGTCATATTTTGTTCTAAGTATCGAGTTGTAATTCTTGAGTTGTAAGTAAATAAAAGTTTGATGATCATCATTTTTAGAGCATTGTCCCAGTGAGGAAAGGATGATGGAGACTATGACTCCCCCACAAGTCGGGATGAGACTCCGGACGAAAATAAATAAATAAAAGAGGCCAAAGAAGCCCAAAAAAAGAGGCCATAAAAAAGAGAAAAGGCCTAAATAAAGAAAATAATAAATGAGAGAAAAAGAGAGAAGGGGCAATGCTACTAGCCTTTTACCACACTTGTGCTTCAAAGTAGCACCATGATCTTCATGATAGAGAGTCTGCTATGTTGTCACTTTCATATATTAGTGGGAATCTTTCATTATAGAACTTGGCTTGTATATTCCAATGATGGGCTTACTCAAGTTCCCTAGGTCTTCGTGAGCAAGCAAGTTGGATGCACACCCACTTAGTTCCTTTTGTTGAGCTTTCATACATTTATAGCTCTAGTGCATCCGTTGCATGGCAATCCCTACTCACTCACATTGATATCTATTAATGGGCATCTCCATAGCCCGTTGATATGCCTAGTTGATGTGAGACTATCTTCTCCTTTTTGCTTCTCCACAACCACCATTCTATTCCACCTATAATGATATATCCTTGGCTCACGCTCATATATTGCGTGAAGATTGAAAAAGTTTGAGAACATCAAAAGTATGAAACAATTTCTTGGCTTGTCATCGGAGTTGTGCATGATTTAAATATTTTTTGTGGTGAAGATGGAGCATAGCCAGACTATACGATTTTGTAGGGATAGCTTTCTTTGGCCATGTTATTTTGAGAAGACATAATTGCTTTGTTAGTATGCTTGAAGTATTATTATTTTTATGTCAATATTAAACTTTTGTCTTGAATCTTATGGATCTTAATATTCTTGCCACAATAAAGAGAACTACATGGATAAATATGTTAGGTAGCATTCCACATCAAAAATTCTATTTTTATCATTTACCTACTCGAGGACGAGCAGGAATTAAGCTTGGGGATGCTGATACCTCTCCAACGTATCTATAATTTTTGATTGTTCCATGCTATTATATTATCAACCATGGATGTTTTATATGCATTTATATGCTATTTTATATGATTTTTGGGACTAACATATTAACCTAGAGCCCAGTGCCAGTTTCTGTTTTTTCCCTATTTTAGAGTATCGATGAAAAGGAAAATCAAACGGAGTCCAATTGACCTGAAACTTCACGGAACTTATTTTTGGAACGGAAGCAATCCAGAAGACTTGGGGTGTATGTAAGGGAAGAAATCAGAAGGCCACGAGGCAGGGGGCACGCCCACCCCCCTGGGCGCGCCCTCCACCCTCATGGGCCCCTCGTGGCTCCCCCGACGTACTTCTTCCTCCTACGTATATATATCCATATACCCTAAAATGATCGGAGAGCAGAATAGATCGGGAGTTCCGCCGCCAGAAGCCTCCATAGCCACCAAAAACCAATCTAGACCCATTCCGGCACCCTGCCGGAGGGGGAAATCGCTCTCCGGTGGCCATCTTCATCATCCCGGTGCTCTCCATGACGAGGAGGGAGTAGTTCTCCATCGGGGGCTGAGGGTATGTACCAGTAGCTATGTGTTTGATCTCTCTCTCTCTCTCTCTCTCTCTCTCTCTCTCTCGTGTTCTTGAGGTGGCACAATCTTGACGTATCGCGAGCTTTTCTATTATAGTTGGATCTTATGATGTTTCTCCCCCTCTACTCTCTTGTAATGAATTGATTTTTCCCTTTGAAGTTATCTTATCAGATTGAGTCTTTAAGGATTTGAGAACACTTGATGTATGTCTTGTGTGGGATACCCGTGGTGACAATGGGGTATTCTATTGATTCACTTGATGTATGTTTTGGTGATCAACTTGCGGGTTCCGCCCATGAACCTATGCATAGGGGTTGGCACACGTTTTCGTCTTGACTCTCCGGTAGAAACTTTGGGGCACTCTTTGAGGTTCTATCTGTTGGTTGAATAGATGAATCTGAGATTGTGTGATGCATATAGTATAATCATACCCACGGATACTTGAGTTGACATTGGAGTATCTAGGTAACATTAGGGTTTTGGTTGATTTGTGTCTTAAGGTGTTATTCTAGTACGAACTCTGGGGCTGTTTGTGACACTTATAGGAATAGCCCAACAGATTGATTGGAAAGAATAACTTTGAGGTGGTTTCGTACCCTACCATAATCTCTTCGTTCGTTCTCCGTTATTAGTGACTTTGGAGTGACTCTTTGTTGCATGTTGAGGGATAGTTATGTGATCCAATTATGTTATTATTATTGAGAGAACTTGCACTAGTGAAAGTATGAACCCTAGGCCTTCTTTCCTAGCATTGCAATACCGTTTACGCTCACTTTTATCATTAGTTACCTTGCTGTTTTTATATTTTCAGATTACAAAAACCATTATCTACTATCCATATACCACTTGTATCACCATCTCTTCGCCGAACTAGTACACCTATACGATTTACCATTGTATTGGTGTGTTGGGGACACAAGAGACTCTTTGTTATTTGGTTGCAGGGTTGCTTGAGAGGGACTATCTTCATCCTACGCCTCTTACGGATTGATAAGCCTTAGGTCATCCACTTGAGGGAAATTTGTTACTGTCCTACAAACCTCTACACTTGGAGGCCCAACAACGTCTACAGGAAGAAGGTTGTGTAGTAGACATCAGTTATCTAATATAAGGGCACTATGCGATTGTTTCCCCTCGAGGACTTCACTTTAGACGGATTATTTTCCCTCATTTCCTTTCGGTGGAATTGAGTCATAGGGATAACCGTACTATCAAGAGGGGATCCGTTTCGGAAGAGTGGGTGGAATCATCACGTACACACTCTCCTTGAACCCTCGCTTTCTTCCAGATTCTTTGGAGTATCCGTGCTGTGCAAAACAAGGGGTGCTGAGTGCTAAGCGGTAGTACTGTGATACGTCTCCAATGTATCTATAATTTTTGATTGCTGCATGCTATATTATCTACTGTTCTAGACATTATTGGGATTTATTTTACACTTTTATATTATTTTTGGGACTAACCTATTAACCGGAGGCCCGGCCCAGAATTGTTGTTTTTTGCCTGTTTTAGGGTTTCAAAGAAAAGGAATATCAAACGGAGCCAAAACCCTAATTTCACCGCTGTAACTTTCTGTATCCACGAGATGCCATCTTGGGGCCTGTTCTGAAGCTCCGCCGGAGGAGGCATTGATCACAGAGGGCTTCTACATCAACACCATAGCCTCTCCGATGAAGTGTGAGTACTTTACTTCAGACAAATGGGTCCATAGTTAGTAGCTAGATGGCTTCTTCTCTCTTTTTGGATCTCAATACAATGTTCTCCCCCTCTCTTCTGGAGAACTATTCGATGTAATCTTCTTTTTGTCGTGTGTTTGTTGAGACCGGTGAATTGTGGGTTTATGATCAAGTCTATCTATGAATAATATTTGAATCTTCTCTGAATTCTTTTATGTATGATTGGTTATCTTTGCAAGTCTCTTCGAATTATCAGTTTGGTTTGGCCTACTAGATTGATCTTTCTTGCAATGGGATAAGTGCTTAGCTTTGGGTTCAATCTTGCGGTGTCCTTTCCCAGTGATAGTAGGGGCAGCAATGCATGTATTGTATTGTTGCCATCGAGGATAACAAGATGGGGTTTTCATCATATTGCATGAGTCTATCCCTTTACATCATGTCATCTTGCTTAAGGCGTTACTCTGTTTTTAACTTAATACTCTAGATGCATGTTGGATAGCGGTTGATGAGTGGAGTAATAGTAGTAGATGCAGGCAGGAGTCGGTCTACTTGTCTCGGACGTGATGCCTATATACATGATCATACCTAGATATTCTCATAACTATGCTCAATTCTGTCAATTGATCAACAGTAATTTGTTCACCCACCGTAGAATACTTATGCTCTTGAGAGAAGCCACTAGTGAAACCTATGGCCCCCAGGTCCATCTTTATCATATTGTTCTCCTACTACTTAGTTATTTCCTTTGCTATTTACTTTGCCTTTATTTTACTTTGCATCTTTATCATAAAAATACCAAAAAAATTATCTTATCATAACTATCAGATCTCACTCTCGTAAGTGGCCTTATAGGGATTGACAACCCCTATTTGCGTTGGTTGCGAGGATTTATTTGTTTTGTGCAGGTACGAGGGACTCGCGCGTAGCCTCCTACTGGATTGATACCTTGGTTCTCAAAAACTGAGGGGAATACTTATGCTACTTTGTTGCATCATCCCTTCCTCTTCGGGGAAAACCAACACAGTGCTCAAGAGGTAGCAAGAAGGATTTCTGGCGCCATTGCCGGGGAGGTCTTCGCAAAAGTCAACATACCAAGTACCCATCGCATACCCTTATCTCATGCATTACATTATTTTCCATTTGCCTCTCGTTTTCCTCTCCCCCACTTCACCCTTGCCGTTTTATTCGCCCCCTCTCTCTCTCTATCCTCCCTCTCTATTTGCCTCTTTTTGCCCGCTTGCTTTTTGTTTGCTTGTGTGTTAGTTTGCTTGCTTGTCACGATGGCTCAAGATAATACTAAATTGTGTGACTTCACCAATACCAACAATAATGATTTTATTAGCACTTGGATTGCTCCTCTTACCGATGCTGAATCTTGTGAAATTAATACTGCTTTGCTGAATCTTGTCATGAAAGATCTGTTTTCCGGCCTTCCTAGTGAAGATGCCGCTACCCATCTAAATAGCTTCGTTGATTTGTGTGACATGCAAAAGAAGAAAGATGTGGATAATGATATTGTTAAATTGAAACTATTTCCTTTTTCGCTTAGAGATCGTGCTAAAGCTTGGTTTTCGTCTTTGCCTAAAAATAGTATTGATTCATGGAGCAAGTGCAAAGATGCTTTTATCTCTAAGTATTTTCCTCCCGCTAGGATCATCTCTCTTAGAAATGATATTATGAACTTTAAGCAACTCGATCATGAACATGTTGCAAAAGCTTGGGAGAGAATGAAATTAATGATACGTAATTGCCCTACTCATGATTTAAATTTGTGGATGATTATACAATTTTTTTGCCAGATTGAATTTTGCTTCTAGAAATCTTTTAGATTCGGCCGCGGGAGGCACTTTTATGGAAATCACATTAGGAGAAGCCACTAAACTCCTAGATAATATTATGGTTAATTATTCTCAATGGCCTACTGAAAGATCTACTAATAAAAAGGTGCATGCGATAGAAGAAATTAATGTTTTGAGTGGAAAGATGGATGAACTTATGAAATTATTTGCTAATAAGAGTGTTTCTTCTAATCCTAATGATATGCCCGTGTCTACTTTGATTAAGAATAATAATGAATCTATGGATGTGAATTTTTTTGGTAGGAACAATTTTGGTAACAACGCGTATAGAGGAAATTTTAATCCTAGGCCTTATCCTAGTAATCCCTCTAACAATTATGGTAATTCCTACAACAATTCTTATGGAAATTATAATAAGATGCCCTCTAATTTTGGATCTAATATTAAAGAATTAATTACTTCGCAAAAGAATTTTAATGCTATGATTGAAGAAAAATTGGTTAAGATTGATGATTTGGCTAGGAACGTTGATAGAATTGCTCTTGATGTTGATTCTTTGAAACTTAGATCTATTCCACCTAAGCATGATATCAATTAGTCTCTCAAAGCCATGAAAATTTCCATTGATGAGTGCAAAGAAAGAACCGCTAGGATGCGTGCTAAGAAAGATGCCTTTATGAGAGCGTGTTCTTCTAGTTGCTATGAAAATAAAGATGAAGATCTAAAATTTATTGATGTGTCCCCTATTAAATATTTGTTTTGCAATATGAATCTTGATAATTATGGGACTGAATATGATCCACCTTTACCTAGAAGGCGTTCCAAGAATTTGGAATTTTTTGATCTTGATGCTAAATTTGATAAAAGTGGGATCGAAAAAATTAAAACCCTAGATGTTGCTAAACCCACTATTATGGATTTCAAGGAATTTAACTATGAAAATTTCTCTTTGATTGATTGTATTTTCTTGTTGCAATCCGTGCTAAATTCTCCTCACGCTTATAGTCAAAATAAAGCGTTTACTAAACATATCGTTGATGCCTTGATGCAATCTTATGAAGAAAAACTTGAATTGGAAGTTTCTATCCCTAGAAAACTTTATGATGAGTGGGAACCAACTATTAAAATTAAAATTAAAGATCATGAATGCTATGCTTTATGTGATTTGGGTTCTAGTGTTTCCACGATTCCAAAGACTTTGTGTGATTTGTTAGGTTTCCGTGATTTTGATGATTGCTCTTTAAACTTGCACCTTGTGGATTCCACTATTAAGAAACTGATGGGAAGAATTAATGATGTTCTTATTGTTGAAAATAGGAATTATGTGCCCGTATATTTTATTGTTCTTGACATAGATTGCAATCCTTCATGTCCTATTATTCTTGGTAGACCTTTCCTTAGAACGATTGGTGCAATTATTGATATGAAGGAAGGAAATATTAGATTCCAATTTCCATTAAGGAAAGGCATGGAAAACTTTCCTAGAAAGATAATTAAATTACCTTATGAATCTATTATGAGAGCCACTTATGGATTTCCTACCAAAGATGGCAATACCTAGATTTATTCTTGTTTGTCATGCCTAGCTAGGGGCGTTAAACGATAGCGCTTGCTGGGAGGAAACCCAATTTTATTTTTATTCCATGCTTTTTTCTCCTGTTTAGTAATAAATAGTTCATCTATCCTCTGTTTTGGTTGTGTTTTTTGTGTTTAATTAGTGTTTGTGCCAAGTAGAACCGTTGGGAAGACTTGGGGAAAATCTTGTTGAACTTGCTGTAAAAAACAGAAACTTTAGCGCTCAGGAGAACTACTGCCATTTTTATTTGGAAAGTGTTATTTAGTTAATTATTTTTTAAGATGATTAATAGATAAATTCCTCACGTCCAGAAATTTATTTTAGAATTTTTGGGGTTCCAGATCTTGCGCTAGCTACAGATTACTACAGCCTGTTCTGTTTTTGACAGATTCTGTTTTTCGTGTGTTGTTTGCTTATTTTGATGAATCTTTGGCTAGTAAAATAGTTTATAAACCATAGAGAAGTTGGAATACAGTAGTTATAGCACCAATATAAATAAAGAATGAGTTCATTACAGTACCTTGAAGTGGTCTTTTATTTTCTTTCGCTAACGAAGCTCACGAGATTTTCTACTTTAAGTTTTGTGTTGTGAAGTTTTCAAGTTTTGGGTAAAGATTTGATGGATTATGGAACAAGGAGTGGCAAGAGCCTAAGCTTGGGGATGCACATGGCACCCCCAAGATAATATAAGGACACCTAAAACCCAAAGCTTGGGGATGCCCCGGAAGGCATCCCCTCTTTCGTCTACTTCTATCGGTAACTTTACTTGGAGCTATATTTTTATTCGCCACATCATATGTGTTTTGCTTGGAGCGTCTTGTATGATTTGAGTTTTTGCTTCTTAGTTTACCACAATCATCCTTGCTGTTCACACCTTTTGAGAGAGCCATATATGATTTGGAATTTGTTAGAATACTCTATGTGCTTCACTTATATCTTTTCAGTTATATAGTTTTGCTCTAGTACTTCACTTATATCTTTTAGAGCACGGTGGTGGATTTGTTTTATAGAAACTATTGATCTCTCATGCTTCACTTAGATTATTTTTAGAGTCTTAATAGCATGGTAATTTGCTTAAAATCCTAATATGCTTGGTATACAAGATTAATAATAAAACTTTCTTATGAGTGTGTTGAATACTATGAGAAGTTTGATACTTGATAATTGTTTTGGATATGAAGATGGTGATATTAAAGTTGTGCTAGTTGAGTAGTTGTGAATTTGAGAAATACTTGTGTTAAATTTTGTGATGAAGTCGGAGCATGATTTATTTTTTGATTTTCTTCCTTATGAGTGGCGGTCGGGGATGAGCGATGGTCTTTTCCTACCAATCTATCCCCCTAGGAGCATGTGCGTAATACTTTGCTTTGATAACTTGTAGATTTTTGCAATAAGTATATGAGTTCTTTATGACTAATGTTGAGTCCATGGATTATACGCACTCTCACCCTTCCACCTTTGCTAGCCTCTCTAATACAACACACCTTTCGCCGGTATCATACACCCACCATATACCTTCCTAAAAACAGCCACCATACCTACCTATTATGGCATTCCATAGCCATCCTGAGATATATAGCCATGCAACTTTCCACCGTTCCGTTTATTATGACACACTCCATCATTGTCATATTGCTTAGCATGATCATGTAGTTGACATCGTATTTGTGGAAAAGACACCGTTAATAATTCTTTCATACATGTCACTCTTGATTCATTGCATATCCCGGTACACCGCCGGAGGCATTCATATAGAGTCATATTTTGTTCTAAGTATCGAGTTGTAATTGTTGAGTTGTAAGAAAAATAAAAGTATGATGGAGACTATGATTCCCCCACAAGTCGGGACGAAAAAAAAGAGAAAGAAAAGAGGCCATAAAAAAAGAGAAAAGGCCCAAATAAAAAATGAGAGAAAAAGAGAGAAGGGACAATGCTACTATCCTTTTACCACACTTGTGCTTCAAAGTAGCACCATGATCTTCATAGTAGAGAGTCTCTCATGTAATCACTTTCATATACATGTTGGATAGCGGTCGATGAGTGGAGTAATAGTAGTAGATGTAGGCAGGAGTCGATCTAGTTGTCTCGGACGTGATGCCTATATACATGATCATACCTAGATATATTCTCATAACTATGCTCAATTCTGTCAATTGCTCAACAGTAATTTGTTCACCCACCGTAGAATACTTATGCTCTCAAGAGAAGCCACTAGTGAAACCTATGGCCCCCGGGTCTATCTTTATCATATTGACCTCCTACTACTTAGTTATTTCCTTTGCTATTTACTTTGCCTTTATTTTACTTTGCATCTTTATCATAAAAATACCAAAATTATTATCTTATCATATCTATCAGATCTCACTCTTGTAAGTGGCCTTATAGGGATTGACAACCCCTATTTGCGTTTGTTGCGAGGATTTATTTGTTTTGTGCAGGTACGAGGGACTCGCGCATAGCCTCCTACTGGATTGATACCTTGGTTCTCAAAAACTGAGGGAAATACTTATGCTACTTTGCTGCATCATCCCTTCCTCTTCGGGGAAAACCAACGGAGTGTTCAAGAGGTAGCATACCGCGGTCAGGGCGATAGTACCGCCTATCGGCGGTAGTACCGCTTGTTAGTGCCGCTGGTACTACCGCCCCTGCCGTGGTCTCTATTTTTCGTGTCGGGTTTCCGTAAAGGACCACACAGGGGAGCGGTAGTACGGACAGCAGTAGGGCACGGTACTGCCGCTTATATTAGCGGTAGCACCGCTCCTACGTCCGCTCCAACTACCGCTCAGCTCACTGCCCTCCTTTGTTTTCCAGCGGCTGTAGGGAGCGGTAGTACTGTCCTACTGCGTGTACTTCTTCTCCCTAAGCCCTGATTTCCCTATGCCTGCTTGCCATAGCGGTAGTACCGCAGTGGCAGCGGTAGTACCGCTCCGTAAACGGTAGTACCGCCCAGATGTGGGATGCGGGCTGCATAACGGTTGGATGTGTGCCCCCTCTATATAAAGGGGTCTTCTCCAAGAAGACTCACCTCTTCTCCCACAAAACTCCATTGTTGCTCCACAATCTTATTTTTGCCCGATCTCCCTCCCTAGCCAATCAAACTTGTTGATTTTATAGGGATTGGTTGATATGGCCCAGATCTACACTTCCACCAAGAGAAATTTGATTCCCCCACTAATCCCTTGTGGATCTTGTTACTCTTGGGTGTTTGAGCACCCTAGATGGTTGAGGTCACCTCAGAGCCATATTCCATTGTGGTGAAGCTCCGTGGTTTGGTTCGGAGCCTCTAATTAAGTTCTGTAGAGAGCCCCAACCTTGTTTGTAAAGGTCTGGTTGCCGCCTTCAAGGGCGCCAATAGTGGAATCACGGCATCTCGCATTGTGTGAGGGCGTGAGGAGAATACGGTGGCCCTAGTGGCTTCTTGGGGAGCATTGTGCATCCGCACCACTCCGACAGAGACGTACTTCCTCTCAAAGGGAAGGAACTTCGGTAACACATCCTCGTTTTCACCAACTCCACTCTTGGTTATATCTTCCCTGTACTCATGCAAGCTTATCTTGAGTTACTTTCCTTGCTTGCTTATTTACTTATTGTTGTTGCATCATATAGGTTGCTCAACTAGTTGCATATCTAAACAACCTACTTTGATGCAGAGTTTAAATTGGTAAAGAAAAGCTAAAAATTGTTATCAGAGCCTCATCTCTTTATTAAGGACTTTGCCACCCGAAGAGTATGGTTGACACCGTAGACGGTGCGGAGGAGCACTCCGGTGTGAATCCAATCTCGTCTACGGCTGATGGGGGAACCACGGTCTCTCGTGAGGAATTCAATGTGGCTTTGGACACATTGAAAACCTCCATGACGACCGAGGTTGAAAGCATGTTTAACAAATTCTTAGAAGGGCTTAAATTATCCACCGCACTGATGAAAGTGGGTGATCCCACTAACAAGGTGACGGATGCTAACTCCGACAAGGGGGACGCTACTAGTGAAAAGGCTCCTTCTTCTAGTTGTAAAATTAGCAACGACATCTTTGCCCATGTGGAACCTCCACTTACTTATGGTGGACCAATTCCTTCCACTCATTTGAATCATGCCGGTCCTCCCCCTAAGATTGTGAAAAATGAGGACTTTGATTCTTGGGTTTATCACTTTAAGCGTCATTTAAACTATGTTAATACTAATCTTTGGAGAATCATTGAAGAAGGGTTTTATCCACATGACCGAAGCAACTTCACCCCTAGAGAAGCCGCGGATAATCAATTCAATGAGAATGCTCTCTTCATCATCCAAGATGCAATTCCACCCAAAGAGCTTGCTCATCTCCGGCCCTTAACCGTGGCCAAGGATGCATGGCACCATGTTGTTTCCCTTTACAAGGGAAGTGAAAGCATTAAACGCTCCAATTATGAAGTGGTGCAAGATGAAGCCGATGAATTTGCTATGAATGAAGGTGAAGAACCTCGTGAGCTCTACCGGAGACTAACCACACTCGCGGTCTCACTCCGAGATCATGGGAGCAAGGATACAAATGACAGTTGGATCAAGTGGAAATTTCGCAAAGCCATGATGCCTTACCATAAGGTCATGTCCTCCTTCATCTGTCAAAGGCCGGACTTCCACACCTTGTCCTCAAGAAAAGTGTTGGATGAGTTTGTGGCAATGAGTATCTTGGATAAGACCACCGACAATGCGGTATTGCATTCTCAAAGAGCCAAGAAGCCCAATCTTGCGTTGAAGGCCAAGGCTAGTGTGGAAGAAGAGGAGGAAGAGGAAGAAGAGGAGAGCAACCCCAAGGATACAAAATATGATTATCATGAGCACATGGCTCTCGCTTCAAGACAATTTCGGAGCAAGAAGAACTCAAGGCCCAATTTCAACAAGAGCAACTCAAGTGGCGTCAAGGGAAAGCAACGTGTGAGGACTTGCTACAATTGCAGCAATGTGAGCCACTTTGTTGCGGAGTGTCCGTATGAGAGGAGGGAATACAATGGTGGCAAACTCATTTGGAAGGACAAGGCCAAGTCTTTCCCCAACAAGAACCACTTCACCAAGAAGGCTCTTCCCAAGGGACTGGTGGCACAAGAAGAGTACAATGAGGATGATGATGATGAAGATGGCGAGACGGTTGCCATGGCCCCCGTGGCCATTGCGACAACACCCCGGGCATCCTTCTTCGACTCACCCAATGAGAACATCGCCGCCAAATGCCTCATGGCTAAAGCAACCAACAAGGTAACCCCCAACATCAAAACTACCATCATTACTCATCCTTCTTTGACGGATTGCATTGATGAAAGTGGGGGGTCCAACGTGGAGGAAAATGAGTTTGAGTCTTTTATGAGTAAGCTTAAGGGTAAATTCAAGAAGCACTTTGTTGCTCTCTTGGAACAACTTGGTGAAGTCAATGACATGATCGAGGCTCACAAAGACACCATCTCTAAGATGGAGGGGCATAGTCGTGACTACGCAGACGAGATATCAGACCTCTCTAATGCTCTTGAGGAAGAGCGTGGTCATTGCTTGGCTCTTGAGGAGTCACACAACGATGACCATGCTAAACTAAAGAAATATCTTGATCATGCTCTTGTTGTGTCTCGTGTGCTAAATTCCGAGAAGGCCAAACTTGGTGTTGATCTTTCTAGACTCAAGGAAGAGTTTGATTTCCTTGACAAGGCTCACAAGGCCTTGAAGAGTACTCACGCTAATCTTAAAGGGTCTCATGATCAACTCCAAGTGAGGATAACTAAGGAGAAAGCCACTTTTCCTCATATGGTTTTAATTGATAATGCAAATGCTACTAACCCTTGTTGTGAGCATGTGCATCTTGTTGAGGAGAATGCAAAGTTGAAGGAGCAACTTGAGAAAGGCCTTGCGTAGTGCATACAAGGTGAGAAAAACCTCAACGATCTTTTGAGCAATCAAAAGGAAGTTGTGGCCAAGGAAGGGATTGGGTTTGCACCCAAGTCCAAGAACAAGAAGAAGAATGACAAGGCCAAACGACCTCCTCCTCTCATGCAAACCTTTGTCAAAGAGGGAGAGGGTGCATTTGATAACCCACAAGTATAGGGGATCGCAACAGTTTTCAAGGGTAGAGCATTCAACCCAAATTTATTGATTCGACACAAGGGGAGCCAAAGAATATTCTCAAGTATTAGTAGCTGAGTTGTCATTCAACCACACCTGGAAACTTAATATCTGCAGCAAGGTATTTAGTATCAAAGTAATATGATAATAGTGGTAACGGTAGCAAAAGCAATATTTTTGGGTTTTGTAGTGATTGTAACAGTAGCAACGGAAAAGTAAATAAGCGAAGAACAATATATGGAAAGTTCGTAGGCATTGGATCGGTGATGGAGAACTATGCCGGATGCGATTATTCATGCAACAGTTATAACATAGGGTGACACAGAACTAGATCTAATTCATCATTGAAAAGAACTTGCATGACATCTTTTGTCCTACCCTCCCGTGGTAGCGGTGTCCTATTGGAAACTAAGGGATATTAAGGCCTCCTTTTAATAGAGTACCAGACCAAAGCATTAACACATAGTGAATACATGAACTCCTCAAACTACGGTCATCACCGGGAGTGGTCCCGACTATTGTCACTTCGGGGTTGCCGGATCATAACACATAGTAGGTGACTATTGGCTTGCAAGATAGGATCAAGAACTCACATATATTCATGAAAACATAATAGGTGAGGGAGTCCTGGATTAGGGGGTGTCCGGATAGCCGGACTATACCTTTGGCCGGACTCCTGGACTATGAAGATACAAGATTGAAGACTTCGTCCCGTGTCCGGAAGGGACTTTCCTTGGCGTGGAAGGCAAGCTTGGCGATACGGATATGTAGATCTCCTACCATTGTAACCGACTCTGTGTAACCCTAGCCCTCTCCGGTGTCTATATAAACCGGAGGGTTTTAGTCCGTAGGACACACAACAATCATACCATAGGCTAGCTTCTAGGGTTTAGCCTCCTTGATCTCGTGGTAGATCTACTCTTGTACTACCCATATCATCAATATTAATCAACCAGGACGTAGGGTTTTACTTCCATCAAGAGGGCCCGAACCTGGGTAAAACATCGTGTCCCCTGCCTCCTGTTACCATCCGCCTTAGATGCACAGTTCGGGACCCCCTACCCGAGATCCGCCGGTTTTGACACCGACATTGGTGCTTTCATTGAGAATTCCTCTGTGTCGACACTTTTAGGCCCGATGGCTCCTCTGATCATCAACGACGATGCGATCCAGGGTGAGACTTTTCTCCCCGGATAGATCTTCGTATTTGGCGGCTTTGCACTGCGGGCCAATTTGCTTGGTCATCTGGAGCAGATCGAAAGCTACGCCCCTGGCCATCAGGTCAGATTTGGAAGTTTGAGCTACACGGCCGACCTCCGCGGAGACTTGATCTTCGACGGATTCGAGCCGCAGCCGAGCACGCCGCACTGTCACGATGGGCATGATCTAGCTCTGCCTCCGAACAGTGCCCCAGAGGCCGCACCCGCATCAGCTCCGACCCTTAATTCGGAGCCAACTCTGCCAATCGAGTGTGGGTGGTTGGACACCGCCTCGGGGGCTGCAATCTCTATGGTGATCAAGCTGAACACCAGCCCTATTCTCTGCGAAGCCCATGACTCCAAGGAGCCGGACTCCTCTCCAGACTCCGAGCCCTCCGCACCCCTACCGATCGAACCCGATTGGGCGCCGATCATGGAGTTCACCGCCGCGGACATCTTTCAGCACTCGCCCTTCGGCAATATTCTAAATTCACTAAAGTCTCTCTCTTTATCAGGAGAGCCCTGGCCGGACTATGGTCAGCAAGGTTGGGATGCGGATGATGAAGAAATTCAAAGCCCACCACCACCCACTTCGTAGCCACTGTCGATGATTTAACCGACATGCTCGACTTCGACTCCGAAGACATCGACGGTATGGACGCTGATGCAGGAGACGATCAAGAACCAGCGCCTATAGGGAACTGGAAAGCCACCTTGTCGTATGATATATACATGGTGGACACCCCAAAAGAAGGCAATGGCGATGGAACAGCAGAGGATGACCCCTCCAAGAAGTAGCCTAAGCGCTGGCGTCAGCAGCGCCGCTCTAAATCCCGCCAAAGCGAAAACGGTGATTCCGGCACGGGAGATAATAACACCCCGGACAGTGCCGAAGACAAGCACCTCCAGCAAGATTCAGCACAGGAGGATGGAGAAGCCAGCCCTCATGAGAGAGCGGCAGACAGAGAGGTCGAGGACGATAATTATATGCCTCCCTCCGAAGACGAGGCAAGCCTCGACGACGACGAATTTGTCATGCCGGAGGATCCCGTCGAACAAGAGCGTTTCAAACGCAGGCTTATGGCCATGGCGAGCAGCCTCAAGAAAAAACAGCAACAGCTTAGAGCTGATCAAGATTTGCTAGCCGACAGATGGACTGAAGTCCTTGCGGCCAAAGAGTATGAACTCGAACGCCCCTCCAAGAGCTACCCAAAGCGCAGATCGCTACCCCGATTAGAGGAGGAAGCACTTAAACCTATATCACCAGTGCATGATGCGACCGACCGGCCCCCGTGGCCGCGACAAAGAGGCATCTCGGCCCTCCACTCAAGCCGCACCCCGGCGCTGCTCAAAAAATACCAAGGCTCTGGAAAATGCGCCAGACCTGCGAGATATATTGGAGGACAAGGCAAGGCAAACAAGATCGATCTACGGATCGCGTGGGTGCCCCACGGCACAAGACGGTAATCGTCACTCCGGATACAGTAAATCTGGCCGGGCCGAACACAGTAGACAAAGCTCGTTTGAGTTGCGTCGTGATATAGCCCAATACAGAGGCGCCGCACACCCTCTATGCTTCACAGATGAAGTAATGGATCATCAAATCCCCGAGGGTTTCAAACCCATGAACATCGAATCATACGATGGCACAACAGATCCTGCTGTATGGATCGAGGACTATCTCCTTCATATCCACATGGCCCGCGGTGATGACCTACACGCCATCAAATACCTCCCACTCAAGCTTAAAGGACCAGCTCAGCATTGGCTTAAGAGCTTGCCAGCAGAATCAATTGGTTGTTGGGAGGACCTGGAAGCCGCATTCCTCGACAATTTCCAGGGCACTTATGTGCGACCACCATATGCCGATGACCTAAGCCACATAATTCAGCAGCCAGAGGAATCGGCCAGACAATTCTGGACACGGTTCCTAACCAAGAAAAATCAAATCGTCGACTGTCCAGACGCAGAGGCCCTAGCAGCCTTCAAGCATAACATCCGCGATGAGTGGCTTGCACGGCACCTAGGACTGGAAAAGCCAAAATCAATGGCAACCCTCACCACACTTATGACCTGCTTTTGCGCGGGAGATGACAGATGGCTAGCTCGCGGCAATAACATGACTAAGAGCCCTGGTAATTCGGATACCAAGGACAGCGGTGGCAGGTCGTGTCGCAACAAGCAAAAGCGTCGCATTAACGGCGACAATACTGAGGATACGGCAGTTAATGCCGGGTTCAGAGGCTCTAAACCCGGTCAGCGGAAAAAGCCATTCAAAAGAAATACTCCGGGCCCGTCCAGTTTGGACCGAATACTCGACCGCTCATGCCAGATACATGGCACCCCCAAAAAACCAGCCAATCACACCAACAGGGATTGTTGGGTGTTCAAGCAGGCACGCAAGTTAAATGTCGAAAGCAGAGACAAGGGGCTGCATAGCGATGACGAGGAGGAGCCCCGGCCGCCGAACAACAGTGGACAGAAAGGTTTTCCCCCACAAGTGCGGACGGTGAACATGATATACGCAACCCACGTCCCCAAGAGGGAGCGGAAGCGTGCGCTAAGGGACGTATACGCGATGGAGCCAGTCGGCCCAAAGTTCAACCCATGGTCTTCCTGCCCGATCACTTTTGATCGAAGGGACCACCCCACTAGCATCCGTCATGGCGGATTCGCCGCATTAGTTCTAGACCCAATTATTGACAGATTTCACCTCACTAGAGTCCTTATGGACGGCGGCAGCAGCCTGAACCTACTTTACCAGGATACAGTGCGGAAAATGGGCATCGATCCCTCAAGGATTAAACCCACTAAAACGACCTTTAAAGGCGTCATACCAGGTGTAGAGGCCAACTGTACAGGCTCAGTTACACTTGAAGTGGTCTTCGGATCTCCGGAAAATTTCCGAAGCGAGGAGTTAATCTTCGACATAGTCCCGTTCCGCAGTTGCTAACACGCACTGCTCGGGCGAACCGCATTTGCCAAGTTCAACGGAGGAGTCATCACGGTCAATGGAAACACCGAACGCTCTCTCCGAACGGAGGAGCATATGGCGGGTATCGCAGCGGAAGTACAAAGCAGCCTCTCAAGGCAATTCTCCAGTCCGGCCATTAAACGTCTGGACACCGTCAAGCGTGCCCAGAGTAACCTACAACAAGACCGCCTGGCACGTTCTGAGCAAGCGTAGCAATGCGGCCCCAACCACAGCCCTCATGAACTTGCGAAACCAGTGTTGCGCGTACATAACTACGCTCTGGAAATACCATGGGCAAAGGGGGGGCACCATTACGGCATGCCCAAAATGCGGCTTAAACCGCACTAGGGGCTACCGGTTTCTTACTTTTCTCTTATTTTCAGGACTCCATTCTTCAGAAGGCTTGTCTGGAAGTACAATTGCCGCACAAACGATACAACCAGGGAAGCAGAAAGCTACGCCGCACTATGGAACTCTAAGGTGGTCTCTATAACGAGCAGTATACCTGTTTCACATACCATTCCGCAGCTCGCCCCTGGAAAGGACATGTTAAATAGTCCCATCTTTTGCTTATTGCACTATTTGTATCGTTCTGCTTTGATCGTAGCTTTTTTAAATAAACAATGCATAGCTTCCGTCTATTATTGCATTACTCTTTTTTACGAATATATGTTCATTAATGACATGTTGCACCCGTACACTTTGGTACGGCCAATACGCCAGGGGCTTAAGTACCCCAGAATACGGTGTGAGAAGTCCGAACACTTTCACAAGTGTGGCACCCCGAACTTATAGCATTATATGCATCGGCTCTGAATCATGTCTTGGGTCAATAGTTGGGTTTGCCCGGCTCCTATGTTTTGGTACCTTATGTTCCATTATATCGGCTAAGGTAGCACTAGGAGAACTACTGCCATTGTGCCCCAGTTGAGCTGGGCTAAGCACCTTAGTAGAGAAAGCTAAAACTGACCGTCATGATGAGGCGAGAGCTGGTCGCAGTTCGAGAGGTTTTCGAGTCCCTAAAGACTTATGCCGCATAGAGCGAGGAGTCGGCTTTGTCCGGCCTAGGCGTGGATAGCGCCCCGAACTCGGTCTTCCGAACACTAGGGGCTTCGCCCAAATTTAAAATTATAGAATTCTATGGCTAAGTGAGAGTGTTCAAGCATTATAGTCCGATTGCCTTGTTTGTTGTGTTGAGCGCCTCCCTCAAAGGACCCAAGAATGGGAAAAAGAGCGCTCATGTTTATCCCGAACACCCCAGCACTCGTGGCATGGGGGCAGAAGCCGACGACTCGCCATCTCTCAAATTTGATAAACGGCTGCACAGAAGGTAATATTTTAAATTCAAAAGTGTTGCTTAGCGCATCTGAACAAGTTTTCAGCGTACAGGATCGCAAATGCGAGTTTACTCAAAAATTACATCTTTGGAGCATTCATCTGCTATAAGGCGGGCACCCTTCAGGACGCCCTCATAATACGCTTCCGGGACGCGATGCTCCTTGCCTGGCGGCGGCCCGTCCTTCACCAGCTTCTCCGCATCCATCTTGCCCCAGTGCACTTTAGCACGGGCAAGCGCCCTACGGGCACCTTCAATGCACACGGAGCGCTTGATTACTTCAAGCCGTGGACAGGCATCCACCAGCCGCCTCACCAGCCCGAAGTAGCTCCCAGGCAGAGCCTCTCCAGGCCAAAGCCAAACTATGAGGCCCATGATGGCCTGTTCGGCCACCTTGTGGAGCTCGACCATTTGCTTCAGCTGGTCGCTCAAAGGCACCAGGTGTCCGGCCTCAGCATACTGAGACCAGAACACCTTCTCCGTTGAGCTCCCCTCCTCGGCTCGGCAGTAGGTGGCGGCATTAGACGCACTGCGGGGCAAATCTACGAATGCTCCTGGAGAGCTCCGGACTCGGGTAAGTAACAAATAATTCAATTTCACGTGCTTGCTTTGCATAATGAATGCCTTACCCACCGCTATCTTCTTCATCGCTTCAATTTCTTGGAGGGCTTTCTGGGCTTCGGCCTTGGCAGACTTCGCGCTTTCGAGGGCTGCCGCAAGCTCGGACGCTTGCGTCTTTGAGTCAAGTTCCAAACTCTCGTGTTTTTTAACGAGAGCCTAGAGCTCTTTCTGCACCTCCTCCACCCGCGCCTCCTGCTTCCCTCTCTCTGTGCGCTCAGCGGCCGCTCTGTTTTCGGCCTCGGACAGCGCTTTCTTAAGGGTTGCCACCTCGGTCATGGCCCCTATAATAGAACGTTGATCCTGTCATTTTTTGCAACCACATCTTCTCTATATACTTGCGCCAGGTATTACTTACCTTCCTTATCCTCGAGTTGCCTCTTGGCATGTCCGAGCTCGTTCTCGGACCGTGCGAGGTTTTGCTTCAGTGTATCCACCTCCGTAGTCAGTGAGGCGGAGGCTAGCAGCGAAGCCTGCATACGCATATTGACTTGATTATGTTAGACTCCTGCGAATGTTATTAGATCCTCTATTCGGCTTTTCTTTCCGAACGCCGAACAGAGCATCAGGGGCTACTGTCTATGCGGTAATATTTTTACATATTCTTTACTTACCTCAAAGCCTGTTAGAAGGCTGGCACAGGCTTCAGTCAGTCCGCTCTTGGCGAAATGAACCTTCTGGATCACTGCACTCATAATAGTGCGGTGTTCCTCGTCGATGGAAGCGCCGTTAAGCACCTTCAGCAAATTGTCTGGTGCCTCCGGTTGGACGGAGGTCACCGGCTCGGCAGGCTTGCTCCTCTTGGAAGGAGGCTGCCTACCGGAGTCCGGAACCGTTGACGGTTCCGGCGCGGTGTCCGGCTCAAGGCCGGACTCGGAGCCCTTGGGGGTTTTATCCCCTTTACGCTTGGAGTCCGGGAGGTCGCCTTGCGGCGCCTCCAGGACCACCTCCTCCTGGCTTGGAACCTGTTGGGACGCCACCTCGGCATCGTCCGTAAGGTGGGGGGAGGTAGCCGTCGGAAGCTAATTCACATCCGACAAATCCAGTAAGCCGCTCGACGACTCGTCGAGCCCGGCCTTGGGCGGAGTGCATAGTCATATTCGGCATAAGGAGGAGCTGTGCAAGAAAGGAACACTATGAATTGCTCTGGTGTCCGAATACTTACGATCTCGCCAGGGGCTTGGCCCTGTGCGGCCACTCCTCTTCGCCGTCGTCGGCGTTGGTGGAGTAGTCCGGAGGAAGGGTTTTCCCGTTCTTGGACCCTTCGGCCTCCCCAGTTGGGGAGGCCTTCCTTTTCTTCTCTCCCCCCACTGGAGGGGGAGAGGTCTCTTCTTCCTCCTCCTCGTCTTCATGGGAGGAGTGCGCCTTGGAGTCGTCGGATGATGAATCCGACACCTCCTGGCGTCGGGCACTCTTTCGAGTCCCCGTGGCCTTCTTCTTGGCCTTCTTCTCCGGCACCACATAGGGTGCCGGAACCAGCAGCTTCGCCAAGCGAGCGTCCGCTGGGCCTTCGGGCAAAGGAGCCTGACAGTTGATTTGTCCGGACGTCTCCTTCCAATCCTGTCAAAGGTAAGGGAGCTTAGATCCCGCATGGAGTCAAACTATGAAAAACTAATACCCTGTAAAAGGTAAAAACAGCTTACCGCACGAGCGTGACGCTGCGTGCTGAATCCGCGATCCTCGGTAGCGGATGCGGGGGCCTCGGCGCCCTTGAAAAGCACCTTCCAGGCATCTTCGTACGTCGTGTCAAAAAGCCTGCTCAGAGTTCAGTGCTGCGCCGGGTCGAACTCCCACAGGTTGAAAGCCTGTTGTTGACACGGGAGGATCCGGCGGATGAGCATAACCTGGACTACGTTGATAAGTTTGAGCTTCTTGTCCACCAGGGTTTGGACGCATGTTTGGAGTCCGGTCAGCTCTCCTTTTTTACCCCACGACAGGCCCGTCTCTTTCCAGGAGATGAGCCGCGTAGGGGGTCCGGATCGGAACTCGGGGGCTGCGACCCATTCAGGGTCGCGTGGCTCGGTGATGTAAAACCACCCTGATTGCCACCCCTTTAGGGTCTCCACGAAGGAGCCCTTGAGCCATAGGACGTTGGGCATCTTGCCCACCATGGCGCCTCCGCACTCCGCCTGGGTGTCGCGCACCACCTTCGGCTTGACATTAAAAGTCTTGAGCCATAGGCCGAAATGGGGGCGGATGCGGAGGAAAGCCTCGCACACGACGATAAACGCCGAGATGTTGAGGACAAAGTTCGGGGCCAGATCGTGGAAATCCAGGCCATAGTAGAACATGAGACCCCGGACAAATGGGTGGAGTGGGAAGCCCAGTCCGCGGAGGAAATGGGGGAGGAACACCACCCTCTCATGGGGCCTAGGGGTGGGGATGAGCTACCCCTCTTCGGGAAGCCGGTGCGCAATGTCGTTAGACAAGTATCTGGCCTTCCTCAGTTTTTTGATGTGTCCCTCCATGACGGAGGAGACCATCCACTTGCCTCCCGCTCCGGACATGGCTGGAGAAGGTTGAGGTGGGGTGTGCGGACATGGGCGCTGGAGCTCGAGTGCGCGGAAATGCATAGGCAAAGGAGGAAGAAGGCGTGGATGGAAAGGTGGATCCTTATCCCCTTATATGGGCGGACGTGACTATGCGTCCCCATCAGCCTGGTAAAGCTCGCTTATCTCCCAAGCGCCATAATCAATGGCGCAGTTGGGTTACCCACGCCCGTATTGACGAGAATCCCGAAATAAGGGGACACGATCTCTGCTTTGACAACACGTGCCAAGGAAACCTCCTCGCTAAATGCGCTGAGGTGGGACAGTAAAACGATTCGAATAAAGATTTGGATGTGGTGTGATGTCACGCTACGGAATACGTCAGCAGATTAGATTTGTGTAAATATTATTCTCTCTATGGCAATATGTGGAAACTTATTTTGCAGAGCCGGACACTACCTTTGTGTTCAAAATCTTCTATGAAGTACTTGGAGGAGGAACCCGCCTTGGAATGTCGAAGACAATCTGCGCGCCAGACTCGTCGTCATTGAAGCCTGGTTCAGGGGCTACTGAGGGAGTCCTGGATTAGGGGGTGTCCGGATAGCCGGACTATACCTTTGGCCGGACTCCTGGACTATGAAGATACAAGATTGAAGACTTCGTCCCGTGTCCGGAAGGGACTTTCCTTGGCGTGGAAGGCAAGCTTGGCGATACGGATATGTAGATCTCCTACCATTGTAACCGACTCTGTGTAACCCTAGCCCTCTCCGGTGTCTATATAAACCAGAGGGTTTTAGTCCGTAGGACACACAACAATCATACCATAGGCTAGCTTCTAGGGTTTAGCCTCCTTGATCTCGTGGTAGATCTACTCTTGTACTACCCATATCATCAATATTAATCAAGCAGGACGTAGGGCTTTACCTCCATCAAGAGGGCCCGAACCTGGGTAAAACATCATGTCCCCTGCCTCCTATTACCATCCGCCTTAGACGCACAGTTCGGGACCCCCTACCCGAGATCCGCCGGTTTTGACACCGACAACAAGCATTAAGCATAGCAAAGTCATAGCAACATCAATCTCAGATCATAGTGGGTACTAGGGATCAAACCCTAATAAAACTAACTCGATTACATGATAAATATCATCCAACCCATCATCGTCCAACAAGCCTACGATGGAATTACTCACGCACGGCGATGAGCATCATGAAATTGGTGATGGAGGAAGGTTGATGATGACGATGGCGACCGATTCCCCTCTCTGGAGCCCCGAACGGACTCTAGATCAGCCCTCCCGAGAGAGTTTAGGGCTTGGCGGCGGCTCCGTATCATAAAACGTGATGAATCCTTCTCTCTGATTTTTTTATCCCTGAAAGTGAATATATGGAGTTGGAGTTGATGTCGGTGGAGTGTCAGGGGGCCCACGAGGCAGGGGGCGTGCCCAGGGGGGTAGGCGCGCCCCCCACCTTCATGGACAGGGTCTGGACCCCCTGACGTGGATTCTTCTTATAGTATTTTTAATATATTCCGAAAATAATCTCCATTGATTTTCGGGTCATTCCGATAACTTTTATTTATGCACAAAAATAACACCATGGCAATTCTGCTGAAAACAGTGTCAGTCCGGGTTAGTTCCATTCAAGTCGTGCAAGTTAGAGTCAAAACAAGGGCAAACGTGTTTGGAAAAGTAGATACGACGGAGACCTGTCAACTCACCCAAGCTTAAACCTTTGCTTGTCCTCAAGCAATTCAGTTGATAAACTGAAAGTGATAAAGAAAAACTTTTACAAAATTGTTTGCTCTTGTTGTTGTAAATATGTAAAGCCAACATTGAAGTTTTCAGCAAAGATTATGAACTAACCATATTCACAATAACATTTACGTCACATGTTTACTCATATCAATGGCATAATCAACTAGCGAGCAATAATAATAAATCTCGGATGACGACACTTTCTCAAAACAATCATAATATGATATAACAAGATGGTATCTCGCTAGCCTTTCTGAGACTACAAAACATAAATGCAGAGCACCTTTAAAGATCAAGGACTGACTAGACATTGTAATTCATGGTAAAAGAGATCGATTCATAGTCATACTCAATGTAAACTAACAGTAATGGATGCAAATGACAGCGGTGCTCTCCAACTAGTGCTTTTTAATAAGAGGATGATGACTCAACATAAAAGTAAATGGATAGGCCCTTCGTAGAGGGAAGCAGGGATTTGTAGAGGTGCCAGAGCTCAATTTTGAAATAGATATGAATAATATTTTTGAGCGGTATACTTTCATTGTCAACATAACAACCGAGAGATCTCGATATCTTCCATGCTACACACATTATAGGCAGTTCCCAAGTAGAATGGTAAAGTTTATACTCCCCCACCACCAACAAGCATCAAACGATGGCTTGCCCGAAACAACGGGTGCCTCCAGCTAACAACAATCCTGGGGGAGTTTTGTTTGCAATTATTTTGATTTGATTTGCTTAAAGCATGGGACTGGGCATCCCGGTGACCAGCCATGTTCTGGTGAGTGAGGAGCGGAGTCCACTCCTCTTGAGAATAACCCGCCTAGCATGGAGGATACAGACAGCCCTAGTTGATACATGAGCTATTCGAGCATACAAAACAGAATGTGTATTTGAAGGTTTAGAGTTTGGCACATACAAATTTACTTGGAACGGCAGGTAGATATCGTATGTAAGTAGGTATGGTGGACTCATATGGGATAACTTTTGGGGTTTATGGAGTTGGATGCACAAGCAGTATTCTCGCTTAGTACAAGTGAAGGCTAGAAAAAGACTGAGAAGCGACCAGCTAGAGAGCGACAACAGTCATGAACATGCATTAAAATTAATCAACACCGAATGCAAGCATGAGTAGGATGTACTTCACCATGAACATAAATATCGTAGAGGATATGTTGATTTTGTTTCAACTACATATGTGAACATGTGACAAGTCAAGCCACTCGAATCGTTCAAAGGAGGATACCACCCCATCATACCACATCATGACCATTTTAATAGCATGTTGGCTGATGTCTACTACACAACCTTCTTCTTGTAGACGTTGTTGGGCCTCCAAGTGCAGAGGTTTGTAGGACAGTAGCAAATTTCCCTCGAGTGGATGACCTAAGGTTTATGAATCCGTAGGAGTCGTAGGATGAAGATGGTCTCTCTCAAGCAACCCCGCAACCAAATAAAAAAGAGTCTCTTGTGTCCCAAACACACCCAATACAATGGTAAATTGTATAGGTGCACTAGTTCGGCGAAGAGATGGTGATACAAGTGGTATATGGATGGTAGATAAAGGTTTTTGTAATCTGAAAATATAAAAACAGCAAGCTAACTAATGATAAAAGTGAGCGTAAACGGTATTGCAATGCGTTGAAACAAGGCCTAGGGTTCATACTTTCACTAGTGCAAGTTCCCTCAACAGTAATAACATAATTGTATCACATAACTATCCCTCAACATGCAACAAAGAGTCACTCCAAAGTCACTAATAGCAGAGAACAAACGAAGAGATTATGGTAGGGTACGAAACCACCTCAAAGTTACTCTTTCCAATCAATCCGTTGGGCTATTCCTATAAGTGTCACAAACAGCCCTAGAGTTCGTACTAGAATAACACCTTAAGACACAAATCAACCAAAACCCTAATGTCACCTAGATACTCCAATGTCACCTCAAGTATCCGTGGGTATGATTATATGATATGCATCACACAATCTCAGATTCATCTATTCAACCAACACATAGAACCTCAAAGAGTGCCCCAAAGTTTCTACCGGAGAGTCAAGACGAAAACGTGTGCCAACCCCTATGCATAGGCTCATGGGCGGGACCCGCAAGTTGATCACCAAAACATACATCAAGTGAATCACGTGATATCCCATTGTCACCACGGATACGCACGGCAAGACATACATCAAGTGTTCTCAAATCTTTAAAGACTCAATCCGATAAGATAACATCAAAGGGGAAACTCAATCCATTACAAGACAGTAGAGGGGGGAGAAAACATCATAAGATCCAACTATAATAGCAAAGCTCGCGATACATCAAGATCATACCACCTCAAGAACATGAGAGAGAGAGAGATCAAACACATAGCTACTGGTACATACCCTCAGCCCTGAGGGAGAACTACTCCCTCCTCGTCATGGAGAGCGCCGGGATGATGAAGATGGCCACCGGAGAGGGATTGCCCCCTCCGGCAGGGTGCCGGAACGGGTCTAGATTGGATTTCGGTGGCTACGGAGGCTTCTGGCGGCGGAACACCCGATCTATTGTGCTCCCCGATCGTTTTAGGGTATATGGGTATATATAGGAGGAAGAAGTATGTCAGGGGAGCCACGAGGGGCCCACGAGGGTGGAGGGTGCGCCCCCTGCCTCGTGGCTTCCTCGGTGCTTCCCTTACGTGGACTCCAAGTCTCCCGAGTTGCTTTCCTTCCAAAAATAAGTTTCGTGAAGTTTCAGGTCCATTGGACTCCGTTTGATTTTCCTTTTCTACGATACTCTAAAACAAGGAAAAAACAAAAACTGGCACTGGGCTCTGGGTCAATAGGTTAGTCCCAAAATAATATAAAAGTGTATAATAAAGCCCATAGACATCCAAAACACATAATATAATAGCATGGAACAATCAAAAATTATAGATACGTTGGAGACGTATCAGCATCCCCAAGCTTAATTCTTGCTCTTTCTCGAGTAGGTAAATGATAAAAACAGAATTTTTGATGTGGAATGCTACCTAACATATTTATCCATGTAGTTCTCTTTATTGTGGCAAGAATATTAAGATCCATAAGATTCAAGACAAAAGTTTAATATTGACATAAAAATAATAATACTTCAAGCATACTAACAAAGTAACCATGTCTTCTCAAAATAACATGGCCAAAGAAAGCTATCCCTACAAAATCATATAGTCTGGCTATGCTCTATCTTCACCACACAAAATATTTAAATCATGCACAACCCCGATGACAAGCCAAGCAATTGTTTCATACTTTTGATGTTCTCAAACTTTTTCAATCTTCATGCAATACATGAGCGTGAGCCATGGACATAGCACTATAGGTGGAATAGAATGGTGGTTGTGGAGAAGACAAAAAGGAGAAGATAGTCTCACATCAACTAGGCGTATCAATGGGCTATGGAGATGCCCATCAATAGATATCAATATGAGTGAGTAGGGATTTCCATGCAACGGATGCACTCGAGCTATAAGTGTATGAAAGCTCAACAAAAGAAACTAGTGGGTGTGCATCCAACTCGCTTGCTCACGAAGACCTAGGGCATTTTGAGGAAGCCCATCATTGGAATATACCAGCCAAGTTCTATAATGAAAGATTCCCACTAGTATATGAAAGTGACAACATAGGAGACTCTCTATCATGAAGATCATGGTGCTACTTTGAATCACAAGTGTGGTAAAAGGATAGTAGCATTGCCCCTTCTCTCTTTTTCTCTCATTTTCTTTATTTGGGCCTTTTCTCTTTTTTTTGGCCTTTTTTCTCCCTTTTTTCGTCCGGATTCTCATCCCGACTTATGGGGGAATCATAGTCTCCATCATCCTTTCCTCACTGGGACAATGCTCTAATAATGATGATGATCACACTTTTATTTACTTACAACTCAAGAATTACAACTCGATACTTAGAACAAAATATGACTCTATATGAATGCCTCCGGCGGTGTACCAGGATGTGCAATGACTCATGAGTGACATGTATGGAAGAATTATGAAGGGTGGCTTTGCCACAAATACGATGTCAACTACATGATCATGCAAAGCAATATGACAATGATGAAGCGTGTCATAATAAACAGAACGGTGGAAAGTTGGATGGCAATATATCTCGGAATGGCTATGGAAATGCCATGATAGGTAGGTATGGTGGCTGTTTTGAGGAAGGTATATGGTGGGTTTATGGTACCGGCGAAAGTTGTGCGGTACTAGAGAGGCTAGCAATGGTGGAAGGGTGAGAGTGCGTATAATCCATGGACTCAACATTAGTCATAAAGAACTCACATACTTATTGCAAAAATCTATGAGTTATCGAAACAAAGTACTACGTGCATGCTCCTAGGGGGATAGATTGGTAGGAAAAGACCATCACTCGTCCCCGACCTCCACTCATAAGGAAGATAGTCAATAAATAAATCATGCTCCGACTTCATCACATAACGGTTCACCATACGTGCATGCTACGGGAATCACAGACTTTAACACAAGTATCTCTCAAATTCACAACTACTCACTAGCATGAGTCTAATATTACCATCCTCATATCTCAAAACAATTATCAAGTATCAAACTTCTCATAGTATTCAATGCACTTTATATGAAAGTTTTTATTATATCCCTCTTGGATGCCCATCATATTAGAACTAAATTCATAGCCAAAGCAAACTACCATGATGTTCTAAAGACTCTCAAAATATTATAAGTGAAGCATGAGAGTTCATCTATTTCTATAAAATAAACCACCACCGTGCTCTAAAAGATATAAGTGAAGCACTAGAGCAAATGACAAACTACTCCGAGAGATATAAGTGAAGATCAATGAGTAGTCGAATAATTATGCAACTATGTGAAGACTCTCTAACATTTAAGAATTTCAGATCTTGGTATTTTATTCAAACAGCAAGCAAAACTAAATAAAATAAAATGACGCTCCAAGCAAAACACATATCATGTGGTGAATAAAAATATAGCTCCAAGTAAAGTTACCGATGAACGAAGACGAAAGAGGGGGTGCCTCCCAGGGCATCCCCAAGCTTAGGCTTTTGGTTGCCCTTGAATATTAACTTGGGGTGCCTTGGGCATGCCCAAGATTAGGCTCTTTCCACTCCTTATTCCATAGTCCATCAAATCTTTACCCAAAACTTGAAAACTTCACAACACAAAACTTAACAGAAAACTCGTAAGCTCCATTAGCGAAAGAAAACAAAAAACCACTTCAAGTTTCTATAATGAACTCATTCTTTATTTATATTGGTGTTAAACCTACTGCATTCCAATTTCACTATGATTTATAAACTCTTTTACTAGCCATAGATTCATCAAAATAAGCAAACAACACACGAAAAACAGAATCTGTCAAAAACAGAACAGTCTGTAGTAATCTGTAACTAATGCAAACTTCTGGAACCCCAAAAATTATAAAATAAATTTCTGGACGTGAGGAATTTATCTATTAATCATCTTCAAAAATAATTAACTAAATAGCACTCTCCAATAAAAAAAGGCAGCAATTCTCGTGAGCGCTAAAGTTCCTGTTTTTACAGTAAGATCAACAAGACTTTCCCCAAGTCTTCCCAATGGTTCTACTTGGCACAAAAACTAATTAAAACATAAAAACACATCTAAAAAGATGCTAGATGAATTATTTATTACTAAACAGGAACAAAAATCAAGGAACAAAAATAAAATTGGGTTGCCTCCCAACAAGCGCTATCGTTTAATGCCCCTAGCTAGGCATGATGATTTCAATGATGCTCACATAAAAGATACGAATTGAAACATAAAGAGAGCATCATGAAGAATATGACTAGCACATTTAAGTCTAACCCACTTCCTATGCATAGGGATTTTGTGAGCAAACAACTTGTGGGAACAAGGATCAACTTGCATAGGAAGGTAAAACAAGCATAACTCCAAAATTTTAAGCACATAGAGGGGAAACTTGATATTATTGCAATTCCTACAAGCATATGTTCCTCCCTCATAATAATTTTCAATATCATCATGAATTAATTCAACAATATACCCAGCACCGAAAGCATTCTTTTCATGATCTACAAGCATAGAAATTTTATTACTCTCCACATAAGCAAAATTCTTCTCATGAATAATAGTGGGAGCAAACTCAACGAAATAACTATCATGTGAGGCATAATCCAATTGAAGGTTACAATCATGATGACAAGTTTCATGGATATCATTATTCTTTATAGCATACAAGTCATCACAATAATCATCATAGATAGCAACTTTGTTCTCATAATCAATTGGAACCTCTTCTGGGATAGTGGATTCATCACAAAATAAAGTCATGACCTCTCAAAATCCACTTTCATCAATATAATCATCATAAATAGGAGGCATGATTTCATCATAATAAATTTTCTCATCAGAACTTGGGGGACAAAAAATATCATCTTCATCAAACATAGCTTCCCCAAGCTTGTGGCTTTGCATATCATTAGCATCATGGATATTCAAGGAATTCATACTAACAACATTGCAATCATGCTCATCATTCAAATATTTAGTGCCAAACATTCTAATGCATTCTTCTTCTAGCACTTGGGCACAATTTTCCTTTCCATCATACTCACGAAAGATATTAAAAAGATGAAGCGTATGAGGCAAACTCAATTCCATATTTTTTTATATTTTTCTTTTATAAACTAAACTAGTGCTAAAACAAGAAAAAAAAGATTCGATTGCAAGATCTAAAGATATACCTTCAAGCACTCACCTCCCCGGCAACGGCGCCAGAAAAGAGCTTGATGTCTACTACACAACCTTCTTCTTGTAGACGTTGTTGGGCCTCCAAGTGCAGAGGTTTGTAGGACAGTAGCAAATTTCCCTTGAGTGGATGACCTAAGGTTTATCAATCCGTAGGAAGCGTAGGATGAAGATGGTCTCTCTCAAGCAACCCTGCAACCAAATAACAAAGAGTCTCTTGTGTCCCCAACACACCCAATACAATGGTAAATTGTATAGGTGCACTAGTTCGGCGAAGAGATGGTGATACAAGTGGTATATGGATGGTAGATAAAGGTTTTTGTAATCTGAGAATATAAAAACAGCAAGGTAACTAATGATAAAAGTGAGCGTAAACGGTATTGCAATGCTAGGAAACAAGGCCTAGGGTTCATACTTTCACTAGTGCAAGTTCCCTCAACAATGATAACATAATTGGATCACATAACTATTCCTCAACATGCAACAAAGAGTCACTCCAAAGTCACTAATAGCGGAGAACAAACGAAGAGATTATGGTAGGGTACGAAACCACCTCAAAGTTATTCTTTCCAATCAATCCGTTGGGCTATTCCTATAAGTGTCACAAACAACCCTAGAGTTCGTACTAGAATAACACCTTAAGACAAAAATCAACCAAAACCCTAATGTCACCTAGATACTCCAATGTCACCTCAAGTATCCGTGGGTATGATTATACGATATGCATCACACAATCTCAGATTCATCTATTCAATCAACGCATAGAACCTCAAAGAGTGCCCCAAAGTTTCTACCGGAGAGTCAAGACGAAAATGTGTGCCAACCGCTATGCATGGGTTCATGGGCGGAACCCGCAAGTTGATCACCAAAACATACATCAAGTGAATCACGTGATATCCCATTGTCACCACAGATACGCACGGCAAGACATACATCAAGTGTTCTCAAATCTTTAAAGACTCAATCCGATAAGATAACTTCAAAGGGGAAACTCAATCCATTCCAAGAGAGTAGAGGGGGGAGAAAACATCATAAGATCCAACTATAATAGCAAAGCTCGCGATACATCAAGATCATACCACCTCAAGAACATGAGAGAGAGAGAGATCAAACACATAGCTACTGGTACATACCCTCAGCCCTGAGGGAGAACTACTCCCTCCTCGTCATGGAGAGCACCGGGATGATGAAGATGTCCACCAGAGAGGGATTGTCCCCTCCGGCAGGGTGCCGGAACGGGTCTAGATTGGTTTTCGGTGGCTACTGAGGTTTCTGGCGGCGGAACTCCCGATCTATTGTGCGCCCCGATCGTTTTAGGGTATATGGGTATATATAGGAGGATGAAGTGCGTCAGGGGAGCCACGAGGGGCCCACGAGGGTGAAGGGCACACCCTGGGGGTGGGCGCGCCCCCTGCCTCGTGGCTTTCTCGTTGCTTCCCTTACGTGGACTCCAAGTCTCCCGGGTTGCTTTCCTTCCAAAAATAAGTTCCGTGAAGTTTCAGGTCAATTGGACTCCGTTTGATTTTCCTTTTCTGCGATACTCTAAAACAAGGAAAAACATAAACTGGCACTGGGCTCTGGGTCGATAGGTTAGTCCCAAAAATAATATAAAAATGTATAATAAAGCCCATAAACATCCAAAACACATAATATAATAGCATGCAACAATCAAAAATTATAGATACGTTGGAGACGTATCATTGGCACGCAAGGTAAACCATTATAAACTCCTAGCTAATTAAGCATGGCATAAGTAACTATAATATCTAATTGTCATTGCAAACATGTTTCTTTCATAATAGGCTGAATCAGGAACGATGGACTAATCATATTTACAAAAACAAGAGAGGTCGAGTTCATACCGGCTTTTCTCATCTCAATCAGTTCATTATATAATCATCATTATTGCCTTTCACTTGCACAACTGAATAGTGTGGAAAATAATAATAGTGAACGTGCATTGCACTAAGTTGGAATCTGCAAGCATTCAATTCAAGAGAGAAGACAGGGTAATACAGGCTCTTTGTTAGATCAATAATCATGCATATGAGAGCCACTCAACATTTTCATTATGGTCTTGTCCTCTCGGCCCCCAAAGAAAAGAAACAAAACTATTTACATGGGAAAGCTCCCAACAAGCAAAAGAAGAACGGGAAATCATTTTGGGTTTTCTTTTAATTACTGCTACTACAGGCATGGAAAGTAAACTAGCTAAAAGCTACAACTAATTTTTTTTAAGGTTTTTCAAACACACAAGAGGAAAGCTTAAAAAGAAAATAAACTAGCATGGATGATACAATGAAAAAGTATGAGCACCGACAACTAGCATGAGTATGTGAGCAAGAATATAATGTCGGTGATAAATACGTACTCCCCCAAGCTTAGGCTTTTGGCCTAAGTTGGTCTATGGCCATGGATGGCCTGGTGGATATCCGAAGTTAAAGCTGGGGTCGTACTGAGATGCATCAGCTATTGCCTGACCAGCTGCAGCTTGGAGGCGAGATGCCTCCGTCCTCCTCTCGTACTTGGTCGTCTCCTCCCTGGTTATGACATATCTCCCTTTTGCCTGAAAGTCAAAGAAGGAAAGAGCAGGGAGAGCGACATGATAGGTGCGTCGTCTGTAAAAGATTAGTCGATACTAGAGGAACTGATTCTTCCTCTCAACAAACTGATGACGAACCATGGCATTATAATCTAAATAAGCAGGAGGCAACTCGATATCATCTCCACGTATGGGTATCTCATGAAAATCAGCTAAACGGGTTGCGTAATTTCCACCAAAGAAATCTCCATTAATTTTGTTATTATGCAACCTGCGTGCAACTATGACCCCCAAGTTATATTGTCTATCTCCTAATACAGCACTCTTGAGAACACTAAGATCTGGCACACACATGTGACATGCCTCATCCTTACCATTTATGCATCTACCTACAAAGAGAGTAAAATAATGTATAGCAGGAAAATGAATGCTCCCTATGGTAACTTGCGTGATTTCCCTAGATTTCCCCACAGTTATACTAGCAAGAATGTCTCTATATTCAGATTTGTGAGGTTCACTAACATTACCCCACTGTGGGAGTTTACAAGCAGTGTTAAAATCTTCTAAGTCCATGGTATAAGATTTATCATAAAGATCAAACAGGACAGTTTGAGAATTGTGTGATGATGAAAATTCAAGCCTTCTCACAAAGGAATCATTGAGGTAGTGGTACTGACGGCACTTATCTGCCATGAAGCTTTCAAGATCCGCATTACGCACATATGCTTCAAATTCCTCCTTGATTCCTGCTTGGACCATGAAGTCCTCTGACGGCCATTCACAAGGCCGCACTTGAGCGTCCCTTGGTGGTTCATCGTCCGCATCGCGTAATGCGGGCCTGGGTCCTTGCTTCCTTGAAGAGCCACCTTGGTACATTTTCCTAAACATATTTCTTCCTCTGAAAAATTTCTGAAATTTTTAGTAACTTCAAATAGAAGTGAATCAAACTCAACAAAATTGATAGCAACTACTCCTACAAGTGCTTAGAGGCCATATCATGCATTAAAACTACTTTTGACCACATAAATTTGACATGCAAGCTCAAGAATAGGGTCACCTAAGCAGCAAAAAATTGCAATAAATAAAGCACTAGAACAAAAACTAATTGGACCATTGGAGGAGTCACATACCAAAGAACAATCCCCCAAAGCAGTTTTGTGAATGGAGCTTTGAGCTAGGAGATCGAAAATGGCAGCAAGATGAGCTACAAATCGTGCTTGAGCTGGATGGTGATTTATTGGGAGGAAGGAGTGTGTGGTGGCTGGAATAAGTGGAGGGGAGCCACCATGGGCCCACAAGGCAGGGGCGCGCCCAGGGGGTGGGCGCGCCCTGGACCCTCGTGGCCAGGTGCTTGCTCCCCCTGATGTGTTCTCAGTGCCAGATATTCTCAAATATTCCAGAAAAAAATCATATTAAATTTTCAGGGCATTTGGAGAACTTTTATTTTCGGGGTATTTTTATTGCATGGATAATTCAGAAAACAGACGGAAAATACTTATTTTGCTTTATTTAATATAAATAACAGAAAGTAAATGGAGGGTACAAAGAGTTGTTTTTTCTAACTTCATCCATCTCATGCTCATCAAAAGGAATCCACTAACAAGGTTGATCAAGTCCTGTTAACAAACTCATTCCGAATAACATGGAACCGGAGAAATTTCGAATAACACTAGGTTACCTCAACGGGGATGTGCATGTCCCCAACAATAAGAATATCATATTTCTTCTTGACAGTAGGAAGAGGAAATTCAAAACCTCCAATAGTCATAGTTGGAATTTTTTTAATAGAATTGATATTGTGGACTTGAGGTTGTTTCCTCGGAAAGTGTACCGTATGCTCCTTACCATTGACATGAAAAGTGACATTGCCTTTGTTGCAATCAATAACAGCCCCTGCAGTATTCAAAAAGGGTCTTCCAAGAATAATAGACATACTATCATCCTTGGGAATATCAAGAATAACAAAGTCCGTTAAAATAGTGACGTTTGCAACCACAACAGGCACATCCTCGCAAATACCGACAGGTATAGCAGTTGATTTATCAGCCATTTGCAAAGATATTTCAGTAGGTGTCAACTTATTCAAATCAAGTCTACGATATAAAGTGAGAGGCATAACACTAACACCGGCTCCAAGATCACATAAAGCAGTTCTAACATAGTTTCTTTTAATGGAGCATGGTATAGCTGGTACTCCTGGATCTCCAAGTTTCTTTGGTATTCCACCCTTAAAAGTGTAATTAGCAAGCATGGTGGAAATTTCAGCTTCCGGTATCTTTCTTTTATTAGTAACAATATCTTTCATGTATTTAGCATAAGGATTCATTTTAAGCATATCAGTCAAACGCATACGCAAAAAATAGGTCTAATTATTTCAGCAAAGCGCTCAAAATCCTCATCATCCTTTTTCTTGGATGGTTTAGGAGGAAAGGGCATGGGTTTCTGAACCCATGGCTCCCTTTCTTTACCGTGCTTCCTAGCAACAAAGTCTCTCTTATCATAACATTGATTCTTTGATTGTGGGTTATCAAGATCAACAACAGGTTCAATCTCTACATCATTATCATTGCTAGGTTGAGCATCAACATGAATGTCATCATTAACATTATCACTAGGTTCATGTTCATTACCAGATTGTGTCTACCATCAGAAATAGAAATATCATTGGGATTCTCAGGTGTGTCAACAACAGGTTCACTAGAAGCATGCAAAGTCCTATCATTTTTCTTTTTCTTCCTTTTAGAAGGACTAGGTGCATCAATATTAATTCTCTGAGAATCTTGCTCAATTCTCTTAGGATGGCCCTCAGGATACAAAGGTTCCTGAGTCATTTTACCACATCTAGTCATAACTCTAACAGCATTATCATTCTTATTATTTAATTCATTGAGCAAATCATTTTGAGCCTTAAGTACTTGTTCTACTTGAGTGGTAAATACAAGCATGTTTACTAATAAGTTTAAGTTCACCTTTAACACTAGCCATATAATCACTCAAGTGTTCAATCATATAAGCATTATGTTTCAATTGTCTACCAACATAAGCATTGAAGTCTTCCTGTTTAACCATAAAATTATCAAACTCATCTAAGCATTGCTAGCAAACTTAGTAGGAGGGATTTCAGCTTTATCATATCTATAGAGAGAATTTACCTTTACTACCTGTGTCGGGTTATCAAGACCATGTATTTCTTCAACAGGCGGCAAATTAAGACCATGTATGTCTTCAATAGGTGGTAAATTCTTAACATCTTCAGCTTTAATACCTTTTTATTTCATAGATTTCTTTGCCTTTTGCATATCTTCAGGACTGAGAAATAGAATACTCCTTTTCTTCGGAGTTGGCTTAGGATTTGGTTAGGGAAGTGTCCAATTATTTTCATTAGTCAACATATTATTCAATAGCAATTCAGCTTGATCAACAGTTATTTCCCTGAAAACACAACCAGCACAACTATCCAGGTAATCTCTAGAAGCATCGGTTAGTCCACTATAAAAGATATCAAGTATTTCATTTTTCTTAAGAGGATGATCAGGCAAAGCATTAAGTAATTGGAGAAGCCTCCCCCAAGCTTGTGGGAGACTCTCTTCTTCAATTTGCACAAAATTATATATATATATATATATCCCTTAAAGCAGCTTGTTTCTTATGAGCAGGGAAATATTTAGCAGAGAAGTAATAAATCATATCCTGGGGACTACGCACACAACCAGGATCAAGAGAATTAAACCATGTTTTAGCATCACCCTTTAATGAGAACGGAAATAACTTAAGGATATAATAATAGCGAGTTTTCTCATCATTAGTGAATAGGGTGGCTATATCATTTAATTTAGTAAGATGTGCCACAACAGTTTCAGATTCATAGCCATAAAAAGGATCAGATTCAACCAAAGTAATTATCTCAGGATCGACGGAGAAATCATAATCATTATCAGTAACAAAGATAGTTGAAGTAGCGAAAGCAGGGTCATACTTCATTCTAGCATTCAAAGACTTTTCTTTAAGCTTAGCTAATAACTTCTTAAGATCAGATCTATCATTGCAAGATAAGAAGTCTCTAGCAGTTTCTTCTTCCATAACATAACCCTCAGGAACAACAGGCAATTCATATCTAGGGGGAGAATCTTCATCATCACTTTCATCAATATTATCATTTTCAATAATTTCATTCTCTCTAGCCCTAGCAAGTTGTTCATCAAGAAATTCACCTAGTGGCATAGTAGTATCAGGCATAGAAGTAGTTTCATCATAAGTATCATGCATAGCAGAAGTGGCATCATCAATAACATGCGACATATCAGAATTAATAGCATGTGTAGGTGTCGCAAGTTTACTCAAAACAGAAGGTGAATCAAGTGCAGAGCTAGATGGCAGTTCCTTACCTCCCCTCGTACTTGAGGGAAAAATCTTGGTTCTTTGATCTTTCAAGTTCTTCATAGTGATAAAAAGATATAAATCCCAAGTGACTCAAAGAATAGAGCTATGCTCCCCGGCAACGGCGCCAGAAAATAGTCTTGATAACCCACAAGTATAGGGGATCGCAACAGTTTTCGAGGGTAGAGCATTCAACCCAAATTTATTGATTCGGCACAAGGGGACACTACTAGAGAAAACCTTACTAGTGGCGCTGGTTTTTTACATAGCAGTAGCAGCAGTAGCACGTTTCTAAACAAGCGTTGTAGCTAAAATACTTAGTAGTAGCGCCTCTTTCTCTACCAATGCTATTACTATGATCACATAGTAGTAGCGCCCTATTTTCTCCCCGCGCTACAACTAGGTAAATAGAAATTTAAAATAAAAAAAGAGTCAGAGGCAATATTCATGGAAATCAAGACAAGTCCAGTGCAAATAAACTAAGTTCACAGAACCATCTCACAAGCATTAACGACAAATACCAGATTTAATATAACCACACAATCTCACAAACTCATATATAGTAGTCAACAATGCATGGATAGATCATAGTTGACAAGTCTACTAGGTAGTCATACTAGCATATATATGGTTCAGCATCCACACGCACGCATGGATAGATCTCACAAGCATATGTAGTTCTAGATGATATCGATGACGACCATCATCCTCAAGCCTGGGCGGTGGGTGTTCCTAATAGTAATTAGGATTGCCAGTCCAACATGAAGATTCTTGCCGACGAGGAAGCTCTTACACCCAACCGAGTTGAAGTGTGTGCGACCGTCCGTGTCCACACCGTACGCACAAGTGGCAATGGAACCCCTCGTGGTAAGGCGTATTCCAGCAGAGCCTTCTTCATTAGGCTTGATACCAAAACTCTCAGATGGGCTCTTTGGCAATTTCTGAATAAGAAAAACATATCAATTAATAAGTAGCCTCACACATTCTACACTATCAAAAGACAGTACTACATTTCTACACTAAGTATAACAATAAAGCATATATATCATTGGATTCACTAAGCATATAATATTCACTAAGCATATATATCATCGGATTCACTAAGCATATAGATCATCAGATTTACTCAGCATATAAGATTCACTAAGCATATATATCATCGGACTCTACACTAAGTATAACAATAAAGCATATCATCAAATTACTACAGTAAATGCAAAAATACATGATATGCCAATCAACCATGGTACTTGTCAGGCGGGTCACAAATGGCACCCCGACGAAGTCAGCACGTGGCGGAATGATGTCCCATAGGTTGCACACCTCCTCCTCGCTCAACCTCATTCTTTGAGCAATGATGGCTTCACCAAGTGGGTCGTCATCATCCTCATCATCTTATTCATCTTCTGCTTTGTTGACATAAATCACGGCCAACTTGGGTCTTTCTGCTCTGAAGGAGAAGCTGATCAACTCACCACCGGTGATACGCATGTGGGCGATGAAACGGACCCATCCATCTCCTCCCACCTGCGTCATATTTCGTCCTTTCTCGACCTCCATAGCGTAGGGGTCCCCAGGAGCCTCAAAGGTCACAGAGTCTCCGGTCAGCTTGTTGAATTCTGACCTCACATTGCATGGGACGATCTGTGTGCAAAAGGCAAAATGATATATACACGAGGCATTAATGCCGGTAACACTAAAAACAAAATAGTGGTTACTAGTTTCATATAATTTATTACCGCCGCATGAAGAAAACTTGACTGGTAGTAGATGCTGAACAGGGTGCCAGTTGCAAGGTTGCTGGTGCACCTTGACTTGCACCGTCGGCATGGTGGTGGTGGTGGTGGCATCATTTCCCTAAAGCAATATGATTAGAGGATTAATGATCCAAAAAATAAATATAAATTTTTCAATACACACATCAGGTTTTGAATAATATACACATCATAGAGAATACACATGAGGTTCACATGGCAAGCAAAATAACAACTAAATTGTAGTTCAGTTCAGACAATAACCTAATAGAGATAATGTAACCCAAACAGAGCCTAATAACCCAAACATAGCCTAATATAGAATTCACAAGTGGGTGAAAATGTAGCCTACATTTTCTACTACAAAATATAAGCACCAGACTAAGAGGTAATACAAAGGAAGAACAATCGCACACACAGACAAAAGATAGCATCAACCTGTCCTAATTAACACAAAGTCGGTTTTCTCATTCAAGAAAACAGAGACATGAGACAGATCAGTTAGCATTTTTTCGAAATGGGTGTTAGCATATATTCAAATGCGCACCATAACAACTTGACAATTTGAGCATCACCACATACAGACACTCTCTTCAACCTGAAAGAGTATCGAATCAAGCATTGATTTTTCGATGAAACCACATAACAGTGAGGGCTTCTTGGTCATATCTTCATATGCATCAACAAAGAAGCTAGTGGATCAAATTCACACATAGGGTAGCTCATCACGAGGATACAAACATTTAGGCCTTTAAGAAGAACTGGCACAATCAACATCATTCAGATGAAAGGAGGAGCATTCACGACATAACCCTAGTGTCAGGAAAGAACCCCTCTCTAAACCCTAGAACACTAGGCACCGCCGCCGCCACTGCTCCAGGGACAGCAGCCAATAATTGAAACCCAAGTTTCAATTATATTTGCTAAATTGCTAATCAAGAATTGAAACCCAAGTTTCGGTGAGCAACAAAAAGCCTCTACTTGTCTCACCTAACCCCTCTCTCTCTCTACTCTCTCCCCAATCACGCGAGGAAACAAACCTGGAACACGTTGCACCGAAGCGCGGAGTCACCGTGCAATCCCTAAATCCCTTTCCCCCACGCGAAATCCCAAAACATGGCAAGCCGCCGCGATGAATCGATTGGAGCCTAGCTAGTGGTGAGGCGCGCAAGGAGGAGGAGATCGAGGGGGACTTACGAGGCTGGAGCGTCGGAGGAGGCGAGAGGCGACCGCGCGTGGTGGCGGCGTACGGCGCCGTCGACAGGGGTGAGGCGGCCGGGGAGGAACCATAACCGCAGCGGCGTTGTCGGAGGGGATCGATTGTGAGAGTGAGGGGGTGCGCGGGGGGGGGGGGTGCTCGGGCAGGTTTTCTTTTCCCCTAGTAGTAGCGCTGGGTAGAGGCCCGCGCTACTGCTAAGCCCACCAACTGTAGCGCCCTTTCGAAACAAACGCTACAGGTAAGTGGGCTACCGTTTTTGCCCTGCGGCCCATGTAACAGCAGCGCGGCCCAAGCTAACAAACGCTGCTGTTATTTAATAGTAGTAGCATGTTTTCTACCCAGCGCTACTGGTAAATACCAGTAGCGTGGGGTCAAAAACAGGCGCTACTGGTAAACTTCTACCTATAACCATTTTCCTAGTAGTGGGAGCCAAAGAATATTCTCAAGTATTAGTAGCTGAGTTTGTCAATTCAACCACACCTGGAAACTTAATATCTGCAGCAAGGTATTTAGTAGCAAAGTAATATGATAATAGTGGTAACGGTAGCAAAAGCAATATTTTTGGGTTTTGTAGTGATTATAACAGTAGCAACGGAAAAGTAAATAAGCGAAGAACAATATATGGAAAGCTCGTAGGCATTGGATCGGTGATGGAGAATTATGCCGGATGCGATTATTCATGCAACAGTTATAACATAGGGTGACACAGAACTAGATCTAATTCATCATTGTAATGTAGGCATGTATTCTGAATATAGCCATACGTGCTTATGGAAAAGAACTTGCATGACATCTTTTGTCCTACCCTCCCGTGGTAGCGGTGTCCTATTGGAAACTAAGGGATATTAAGGCCTCCTTTTAATAGAGTACCAGACCAAAGCATTAACACATAGTGAATACATGAACTCCTCAAACTACGATCATCACCGGGAGTGGTCCCGACTATTGTCACTTCGGGGTTGCCGGATCATAACACATAGTAGGTGACTATTGGCTTGCAAGATAGGATCCAGAACTCACATATATTCATGAAAACATAATAGGTTCAAATCTGAAACCATGGCACTCGGGCCCTAGTGACAAGTGAGGGAGTCCTGGATTAGGGGGTGTCCGGATAGCCGGACTATACCTTTGGCCGGACTCCTGGACTATGAAGATACAAGATTGAAGACTTCGTCCCGTGTCCGAAAGGGACTTTCCTTGGCGTGGAAGGCAAGCTTGGCGATACGGATATGTAGATCTCCTACCATTGTAACCGACTCTGTGTAACCCTAGCCCTCTCCGGTGTCTATATAAACCGGAGGGTTTTAGTCCGTAGGACACACAACAATCATACCATAGGCTAGCTTCTAGGGTTTAGCCTCCTCGATCTCGTGGTAGATCTACTCTTGTACTACCCATATCATCAATATTAATCAACCAGGACGTAGGGTTTTACCTCCATCAAGAGGGCCCGAACCTGGGTAAAACATCGTGTCCCCTTCCAAAAATAAGTTTCGTGAAGTTTCAGGTCCATTGGACTCCGTTTGATTTTCCTTTTCTGCGATACTCTAAAACAAGGAAAAAAACTGGCACTGGGCTCTGGGTCAATAGGTTAGTCCCAAAATAATATAAAAGTGTATAATAAAGCCCATAGACATCCAAAACACATAATATAATAGCATGGAACAATCAAAAATTATAGATACGTTGGAGACGTATCAGCATCCCCAAGCTTAATTCTTGCTCTTTCTCGAGTAGGTAAATGATAAAAACAGAATTTTTGATGTGGAATGCTACCTAACATATTTATCCATGTAGTTCTCTTTATTGTGGCAAGAATATTAAGATCCATAAGATTCAAGACAAAAGTTTAATATTGACATAAAAATAATAATACTTCAAGCATACTAACAAAGTAACCATGTCTTCTCAAAATAACATGGCCAAAGAAAGCTATCCCTAGAAAATCATATAGTCTGGCTATGCTCTATCTTCACCACACAAAATATTTAAATCATGCACAACCCCGATGACAAGCCAAGCAATTGTTTCATACTTTTGATGTTCTCAAACTTTTTCAATCTTCATGCAATACATGAGCGTGAGCCATGGACATAGCACTATAGGTGGAATAGAATGGTGGTTGTGGAGAAGACAAAAAGGAGAAGATAGTCTCACATCAACTAGGCGTATCAATGGGCTATGGAGATGCCCATCAATAGATATCAATATGAGTGAGTAGGGATTGCCATGCAACGGATGCACTAGAGCTATAAGTGTATGAAAGCTCAACAAAAGAAACTAGTGGGTGTGCATCCAACTCGCTTGCTCACGAAGACCTAGGGCATTTTGAGGAAGCCCATCATTGGAATATACAAGCCAAGTTATATAATGAAAGATTCCCACTAGTATATGAAAGTGACAACATAGGAGACTCTCTATCATGAAGATCATGGTGCTACTTTGAATCACAAGTGTGGTAAAAGGATAGTAGCATTGCCCCTTCTCTCTTTTTCTCTCATTTTTTTTATTTGGGCCTTTTCTCTTTTTTTTGGCCTTTTTTCTCCCTTTTTTCGTCCGGATTTTCATCCCGACTTATGGGGGAATCATAGTCTCCATCATCCTTTCCTCACTGGGACAATGCTCTAATAATGATGATGATCACACTTTTATTTACTTACAACTCAAGAATTACAACTCGATACTTAGAACAAAATATGACTCTATATGAATGCCTCCGGCGGTGTACCAGGATGTGCAATGACTCATGAGTGACATGTATGGAAGAATTATGAAGGGTGGCTTTGCCACAAATACGATGTCAACTACATGATCATGCAAAGCAATATGACAATGATGAAGCGTGTCATAATAAACGGAACGGTGGAAAGTTGGATGGCAATATATCTCGGAATGGCTATGGAAATGCCATGATAGGTAGGTATGGTGGCTGTTTTGAGGAAGGTATATGGTGGGTTTATGGTACCGGCGAAAGTTGTGCGGTACTAGAGAGGCTAGCAATGGTGGAAGGGTGAGAGTGCGTATAATCCATGGACCAACATTAGTCATAAAGAACTCACATACTTATTGCAAAAATCTATGAGTTATCGAAACAAAGTACTACGTGCATGCTCCTAGGGGGATAGATTGGTAGGAAAAGACCATCACTCGTCCCCGACCGCCACTCATAAGGAAGATAGTCAATAAATAAATCATGCTCCGACTTCATCACATAACGGTTCACCATACGTGCATGCTATGGGAATCACAGACTTTAACACAAGTATCTCTCAAATTCACAACTACTCACTAGCATGAGTCTAATATTACCATCCTCATATCTCAAAACAATTATCAAGTATCAAACTTCTCATAGTATTCAATGCACTTTATATGAAAGTTTTTATTATATCCCTCTTGGATGCCCATCATATTAGAACTAAATTCATAGCCAAAGCAAACTACCATGATGTTCTAAAAACTCTCAAAATATTATAAGTGAAGCATGAGAGTTCATCTATTTCTATAAAATAAACCACCACCGTGCTCTAAAAGATATAAGTGAAGCACTAGAGCAAATGACAAACTACTCCGAGAGATATAAGTGAAGATCAATGAGTAGTCGAATAATTATGCAACTATGTGAAGACTCTCTAACATTTAAGAATTTCAGATCTTGGTATTTTATTCAAACAGCAAGCAAAACTAAATAAAATAAAATGACGCTCCAAGCAAAACACATATCATGTGGTGAATAAAAATATAGCTCCAAGTAAAGTTACCGATGAACGAAGACGAAAGAGGGGGTGCCTCCCGGGGCATCCCCAAGCTTAGGCTTTTGGTTGCCCTTGAATATTAACTTGAGGTGCCTTGGGCATGCCCAAGATTAGGCTCTGTCCGCTCCTTATTCCATAGTCCATCGAATCTTTACCCAAAACTTGAAAACTTCACAACACAAAACTTAACAGAAAACTCGTAAGCTCCATTAGCGAAAGAAAACAAAAAACCACTTCAAGTTTCTATAATGAACTCATTCTTTATTTATATTGGTGTTAAACCTACTGCATTCCAATTTCACTATGATTTATAAACTCTTTTACTAGCCATAGATTCATCAAAATAAGCAAACAACACACGAAAAACAGAATCTGTCAAAAACAGAACAGTCTGTAGTAATCTGTAACTAATGCAAACTTCTGGAACCCCAAAAATTATAAAATAAATTTCTGGACGTGAGGAATTTATCTATTAATCATCTTCAAAAATAATTAACTAAATAGCACTCTCCAATAAAAAAAGGCAGCAATTCTCGTGAGCGCTAAAGTTCCTGTTTTTACAGTAAGATCAACAAGACTTTCCCCAAGTCTTCCCAATGGTTCTACTTGGCACAAACACTAATTAAAACATAAAAACACATCTAAAAAGATGCTAGATGAATTATTTATTACTAAACAGGAACAAAAATCAAGGAACAAAAATAAAATTGGGTTGCCTCCCAACAAGCGCTATCGTTTAATGCCCCTAGCTAGGCATGATGATTTCAATGATGCTCACATAAAAGATACGAATTGAAACATAAAGAGAGCATCATGAAGAATATGACTAGCACATTTAAGTCTAACCCACTTCCTATGCATAGGGATTTTGTGAGCAAACAACTTGTGGGAACAAGGATCAACTTGCATAGGAAGGTAAAACAAGCATAACTCCAAAATTTTAAGCACATAGAGGGGAAACTTGATATTATTGCAATTCCTACAAGCATATGTTCCTCCCTCATAATAATTTTCAATATCATCATGAATTAATTCAACAATATACCCAGCACCGAAAGCATTCTTTTCATGATCTACAAGCATAGAAATTTTATTACTCTCCACATAAGCAAAATTCTTCTCATGAATAATAGTGGGAGCAAACTCAACGAAATAACTATCATGTGAGGCATAATCCAATTGAAGGTTACAATCATGATGACAAGTTTCATGGATATCATTATTCTTTATAGCATACAAGTCATCACAATAATCATCATAGATAGCAACTTTGTTCTCATAATCAATTGGAACCTCTTCTGGGATAGTGGATTCATCACAAAATAAAGTCATGACCTCTCAAAATCCACTTTCATCAATATAATCATCATAAATAGGAGGCATGATTTCATCATAATAAATTTTCTCATCAGAACTTGGGGGACAAAAAATATCATCTTCATCAAACATAGCTTCCCCAAGCTTGTGGCTTTGCATATCATTAGCATCATGGATATTCAAGGAATTCATACTAACAACATTGCAATCATGCTCATCATTCAAATATTTAGTGCCAAACATTCTAATGCATTCTTCTTCTAGCACTTGGGCACAATTTTCCTTTCCATCATACTCACGAAAGATATTAAAAAGATGAAGCGTATGAGGCAAACTCAATTCCATATTTTTTTATATTTTTCTTTTATAAACTAAACTAGTGCTAAAACAAGAAAAAAAAGATTCGATTGCAAGATCTAAAGATATACCTTCAAGCACTCACCTCCCCGGCAACGGCGCCAGAAAAGAGCTTGATGTCTACTACACAACCTTCTTCTTGTAGACGTTGTTGGGCCTCCAAGTGCAGAGGTTTGTAGGACAGTAGCAAATTTCCCTCGAGTGGATGACCTAAGGTTTATCAATCCGTAGGAAGCGTAGGATGAAGATGGTCTCTCTCAAGCAACCCTGCAACCAAATAACAAAGAGTCTCTTGTGTCCCCAACACACCCAATACAATGGTAAATTGTATAGGTGCACTAGTTCGGCGAAGAGATGGTGATACAAGTGGTATATGGATGGTAGATAAAGGTTTTTGTAATCTGAGAATATAAAAACAGCAAGGTAACTAATGATAAAAGTGAGCGTAAACGGTATTGCAATGCTAGGAAACAAGGCCTAGGGTTCATACTTTCACTAGTGCAAGTTCCCTCAACAATGATAACATAATTGGATCACATAACTATTCCTCAACATGCAACAAAGAGTCACTCCAAAGTCACTAATAGCGGAGAACAAACGAAGAGATTATGGTAGGGTACGAAACCACCTCAAAGTTATTCTTTCCAATCAATTCGTTGGGCTATTCCTATAAGTGTCACAAACAACCCTAGAGTTCGTACTAGAATAACACCTTAAGACAAAAATCAACCAAAACCCTAATGTCACCTAGATACTCCAATGTCACCTCAAGTATCCGTGGGTATGATTATACGATATGCATCACACAATCTCAGATTCATCTATTCAATCAACGCATAGAACCTCAAAGAGTGCCCCAAAGTTTCTACCGGAGAGTCAAGACGAAAATGTGTGCCAACCGCTATGCATGGGTTCATGGGCGGAACCCGCAAGTTGATCACCAAAACATACATCAAGTGAATCACGTGATATCCCATTGTCACCACAGATACGCACGGCAAGACATACATCAAGTGTTCTCAAATCTTTAAAGACTCAATCCGATAAGATAACTTCAAAGGGGAAACTCAATCCATTCCAAGAGAGTAGAGGGGGGAGAAAACATCATAAGATCCAACTATAATAGCAAAGCTCGCGATACATCAAGATCATACCACCTCAAGAACATGAGAGAGAGAGAGAGATCAAACACATAGCTACTGGTACATACCCTCAGCCCTGAGGGAGAACTACTCCCTCCTCGTCGTGGAGAGCACCGGGATGATGAAGATGTCCACCAGAGAGGGATTGTCCCCTCCGGCAGGGTGCCGGAACGGGTCTAGATTGGTTTTCGGTGGCTACGGAGGTTTCTGGCGGCGGAACTCCCGATCTATTGTGCGCCCCGATCGTTTTAGGGTATATGGGTATATATAGGAGGATGAAGTGCGTCAGGGGAGCCACGAGGGGCCCACGAGGGTGAAGGGCACACCCTGGGGGTGGGCGCGCCCCCTGCCTCGTGGCTTTCTCGTTGCTTCCCTTACGTGGACTCCAAGTCTCCCGGGTTGCTTTCCTTCCAAAAATAAGTTCCGTGAAGTTTCAGGTCAATTGGACTCCGTTTGATTTTCCTTTTCTGCGATACTCTAAAACAAGGAAAAACATAAACTGGCACTGGGCTCTGGGTCAATAGGTTAGTCCCAAAAATAATATAAAAATGTATAATAAAGCCCATAAACATCCAAAACACATAATATAATAGCATGCAACAATCAAAAATTATAGATACGTTGGAGACGTATCATTGGCACGCAAGGTAAACCATTATAAACTCCTAGCTAATTAAGCATGGCATAAGTAACTATAATATCTAATTGTCATTGCAAACATGTTTCTTTCATAATAGGCTGAATCAGGAACGATGGACTAATCATATTTACAAAAACAAGAGAGGTCGAGTTCATACCGGCTTTTCTCATCTCAATCAGTTCATTATATAATCATCATTATTGCCTTTCACTTGCACGACTGAATAGTGTGGAAAATAATAATAGTGAACGTGCATTGCACTAAGTTGGAATCTGCAAGCATTCAATTCAAGAGAGAAGACAGGGTAATACGGGCTCTTTGTTAGATCAATAATCATGCATATGAGAGCCACTCAACATTTTCATTATGGTCTTGTCCTCTCGGCCCCCAAAGAAAAGAAACAAAACTATTTACATGGGAAAGCTCCCAACAAGCAAAAGAAGAACGGGAAATCATTTTGGGTTTTCTTTTAATTACTGCTACTACAGGCATGGAAAGTAAACTAGCTAAAAGCTACAACTAATTTTTTTTAAGGTTTTTCAAACACACAAGAGGAAAGCTTAAAAAGAAAATAAACTAGCATGGATGATACAATGAAAAAGTATGAGCACCGACAACTAGCATGAGTATGTGAGCAAGAATATAATGTCGGTGATAAATACGTACTCCCCCAAGCTTAGGCTTTTGGCCTAAGTTGGTCTATGGCCATGGATGGCCTGGTGGATATCCGAAGTTAAAGCTGGGGTCGTACTGAGATGCATCAGCTATTGCCTGACCAGCTGCAGCTTGGAGGCGAGATGCCTCCGTCCTCCTCTCGTACTTGGTCGTCTCCTCCCTGGTTATGACATATCTCCCTTTTGCCTGAAAGTCAAAGAAGGAAAGAGCAGGGAGAGCGACATGATAGGTGCGTCGTCTGTAAAAGATTAGTCGATACTAGAGGAACTGATTCTTCCTCTCAACAAACTGATGACGAACCATGGCATTATAATCTAAATAAGCAGGAGGCAACTCGATATCATCTCCACGTATGGGTATCTCATGAAAATCAGCTAAACGGGTTGCGTAATTTCCACCAAAGAAATCTCCATTAATTTTGTTATTATGCAACCTGCGTGCAACTATGACCCCCAAGTTATATTGTCTATCTCCTAATACAGCACTCTTGAGAACACTAAGATCTGGCACACACATGTGACATGCCTCATCCTTACCATTTATGCATCTACCTATAAAGAGAGTAAAATAATGTATAGCAGGAAAATGAATGCTCCCTATGGTAACTTGCGTGATTTCCCTAGATTTCCCCACAGTTATACTAGCAAGAATGTCTCTATATTCAGATTTGTGAGGTTCACTAACATTACCCCACTGTGGGAGTTTACAAGCAGTGTTAAAATCTTCTAAGTCCATGGTATAAGATTTATCATAAAGATCAAACAGGACAGTTTGAGAATTGTGTGATGATGAAAATTCAAACCTTCTCACAAAGGAATCAGTGAGGTAGTGGTACTGACGGCACTTATCTGCCATGAAGCTTTCAAGATCCGCATTACGCACATATGCTTCAAATTCCTCCTTGATTCCTGCTTGGACCATGAAGTCCTCTGACGGCCATTCACAAGGCCGCACTTGAGCGTCCCTCGGTGGTTCATCGTCCGCATCGCGTAATGCGGGCCTGGGTCCTTGCTTCCTTGAAGAGCCACCTTGGTACATTTTCCTAAACATATTTCTTCCTCTGAAAAATTTCTGAAATTTTTAGTAACTTCAAATAGAAGTGAACCAAACTCAACAAAATTGATAGCAACTACTCCTACAAGTGCCTAGAGGCCATATCATGCATTAAAACTACTTTTGACCACATAAATTTGACATGCAAGCTCAAGAATAGGGTCACCTAAGCAGCAAAAAATTGCAATAAATAAAGCACTAGAACAAAAACTAATTGGACCATTGGAGGAGTCACATACCAAAGAACAATCCCCCAAAGCAGTTTTGTGAATGGAGCTTTGAGCTAGGAGATCGAAAATGGCAGCAAGATGAGCTACAAATCGTGCTTGAGCTGGATGGTGATTTATTGGGAGGAAGGAGTGTGTGGTGGCTGGAATAAGTGGAGGGGAGCCACCATGGGCCCACAAGGCAGGGGGCGCGCCCAGGGGGTGGGCGCGCCCTGGACCCTCGTGGCCAGGTGCTTGCTCCCCCTGATGTGTTCTCAGTGCCAGATATTCTCAAATATTCCAGAAAAAAATCATATTAAATTTTCAGGGCATTTGGAGAACTTTTATTTTCGGGGTATTTTTATTGCATGGATAATTCAGAAAACAGACGGAAAATACTTATTTTGCTTTATTTAATATAAATAACAGAAAGTAAATGGAGGGTACAAAGAATTGTTTTTTCTAACTTCATCCATCTCATGCTCATCAAAAGGAATCCACTAACAAGGTTGATCAAGTCCTGTTAACAAACTCATTCCGAATAACATGGAACCGGAGAAATTTCGAATAACACTAGGTTACCTCAACGGGGATGTGCATGTCCCCAACAATAAGAATATCATATTTCTTCTTGACAGTAGGAAGAGGAAATTCAAAACCTCCAATAGTCATAGTTGGAATTTTTTCAATAGAATTGATATTGTGGACTTGAGGTTGTTTCCTCGGAAAGTGTACCGTATGCTCCTTACCATTGACATGAAAAGTGACATTGCCTTTGTTGCAATCAATAACAGCCCCTGCAGTATTCAAAAAGGGTCTTCCAAGAATAATAGACATACTATCATCCTTGGGAATATCAAGAATAACAAAGTCCGTTAAAATAGTGACGTTTGCAACCACAACAGGCACATCCTTGCAAATACCGACAGGTATAGCAGTTGATTTATCAGCCATTTGCAAAGATATTTCAGTAGGTGTCAACTTATTCAAATCAAGTCTACGATATAAAGTGAGAGGCATAACACTAACACCGGCTCCAAGATCACATAAAGCAGTTCTAACATAGTTTCTTTTAATGGAGCATGGTATAGCTGGTACTCCTGGATCTCCAAGTTTCTTTGGTATTCCACCCTTAAAAGTGTAATTAGCAAGCATGGTGGAAATTTCAGCTTCCGGTATCTTTCTTTTATTAGTAACAATATCTTTCATGTATTTAGCATAAGGATTCATTTTAAGCATATCAGTCAAACGCATACGCAAAAAAATAGGTCTAATTATTTCAGCAAAGCGCTCAAAATCCTCATCATCCTTTCTCTTGGATGGTTTAGGAGGAAAGCGCATGGGTTTCTGAACCCATGGCTCCCTTTCTTTACCGTGCTTCCTAGCAACAAAGTCTCTCTTATCATAACATTGATTCTTTGATTGTGGGTTATCAAGATCAACAACAGGTTCAATCTCTACATCATTATCATTGCTAGGTTGAGCATCAACATGAACGTCATCATTAACATTATCACTAGGTTCATGTTCATTACCAGATTGTGTCTACCATCAGAAATAGAAATATCATTGGGATTCTCAGGTGTGTCAACAACAGGTTCACTAGAAGCATGCAAAGTCCTATCATTTTTCTTTTTCTTCCTTTTAGAAGGACTAGGTGCATCAATATTAATTCTCTGAGAATCTTGCTCAATTCTCTTAGGATGGCCCTCAGGATACAAAGGTTCCTGAGTCATTTTACCACATCTAGTCATAACTCTAACATCATTATCATTCTTATTATTTAATTCATTGAGCAAATCATTTTGAGCCTTAAGTACTTGTTCTACTTGACTGGTAAATACAAGCATGTTTACTAATAAGTTTAAGTTCACCTTTAACACTAGCCATATAATCACTCAAGTGTTCAATCATATAAGCATTATGTTTCAATTGTCTACCAACATAAGCATTGAAGTCTTCCTGTTTAACCATAAAATTATCAAACTCATCTAAGCATTGCTAGCAAACTTAGTAGGAGGGATTTCAGCTTTATCATATCTATAGAGAGAATTTACCTTTACTACCTGTGTCGGGTTATCAAGACCATGTATTTCTTCAACAGGCGGCAAATTAAGACCATGTATGTCTTCAATAGGTGGTAAATTCTTAACATCTTCAGCTTTAATACCTTTTTATTTCATAGATTTCTTTGCCTTTTGCATATCTTCAGGACTGAGAAATAGAATACCCCTTTTCTTCGGAGTTGGCTTAGGATTTGGTTAGGGAAGTGTCCAATTATTTTCATTAGTCAACATATTATTCAATAGAAATTCAGCTTGATCAACAGTTATTTCCCTGAAAACACAACCAGCACAACTATCCAGGTAATCTCTAGAAGCATCGGTTAGTCCATTATAAAAGATATCAAGTATTTCATTTTTATTAAGAGGATGATCAGGCAAAGCATTAAGTAATTGGAGAAGCCTCCCCCAAGCTTGTGGGAGACTCTCTTCTTCAATTTGCACAAAATTATATATATATATATATATCCCTTAAAGCAGCTTGTTTCTTATGAGCAGGGAAATATTTAGCAGAGAAGTAATAAATCATATCCTGTGGACTACGCACACAACCAGGATCAAGAGAATTAAACCATGTTTTAGCATCACCATTTAATGAGAACGGAAATAACTTAAGGATATAATAATAGCGAGTTTTCTCATCATTAGTGAATAGGGTGGCTATATCATTTAATTTAGTAAGATGTGCCACAACAGTTTCAGATTCATAGCCATAAAAAGGATCAGATTCAACCAAAGTAATTATCTCAGGATCGACGGAGAAATCATAATCCTTATCAGTAACAAAGATAGTTGAAGTAGCGAAAGCAGGGTCATACTTCATTCTAGCATTCAAAGACTTTTCTTTAAGCTTAGCTAATAACTTCTTAAGATCAGATCTATCATTGCAAGCTAAGAAGTCTCTAGCAGTTTCTTCTTCCGTAACATAACCCTCAGGAACAACAGGCAATTCATATCTAGGGGGAGAATCTTCATCATCACTTTCATCAATATTATCATTTTCAATAATTTCATTCTCTCTAGCCCTAGCAAGTTGTTCATCGAGAAATTCACCTAGTGGCACAGTAGTATCAGGCATAGAAGTAGTTTCATCATAAGTATCATGCATAGCAGAAGTGGCACCATCAATAACATGCGACATAACAGAATTAATAGCATGTGTAGGTGTCGCAAGTTTACTCAAAACAGAAGGTGAATCAAGTGCAGAGCTAGATGGCAGTTCCTTACCTCCCCTCGTAGTTGAGGGAAAAATCCTTGTTCTTTGATCTTTCAAGTTCTTCATAGTGATAAAAAGATATACATCCCAAGTGACTCAAAGAATAGAGCTATGCTCCCCGGCAACGGCGCCAGAAAATAGTCTTGATAACCCACAAGTATAGGGGATCGCAACAGTTTTCGAGGGTAGAGCATTCAACCCAAATTTATTGATTCGGCACAAGGGGACACTACTAGAGAAAACCTTACTAGTGGCGCTGGTTTTTTACATAGCAGTAGCAGCAGTAGCACGTTTCTAAACAAGCGTTGTAGCTAAAATACTTAGTAGTAGCGCCTCTTTCTCTACCAATGCTATTACTATGATCACATAGTAGTAGCGCCCTATTTTCTCCCCGCGCTACAACTAGGTAAATAGAAATTTAAAATAAAAAAAGAGTCAGAGGCAATATTCATGGAAATCAAGACAAGTCCAGTGCAAATAAACTAAGTTCGCAGAACCATCTCACAAGCATTAACGACAAATACCAGATTTAATATAACCACACAATCTCACAAACTCATATATAGTAGTCAACAATGCATGGATAGATCATAGTTGATAAGTCTACTAGGTAGTCATACTAGCATATATATGGTTCAGCATCCACACGCACGCATGGATAGATCTCACAAGCATATGTAGTTCTAGATGATATCGATGACGACCATCATCCTCAAGCCTGGGCGGTGGGTGTTCCTAATAGTAATTAGGATTGCCAGTCCAACATGAAGATTCTTGCCGACGAGGAAGCTCTTACACCCAACCGAGTTGAAGTGTGTGCGACCGTCCGTGTCCACACCGTACGCACAAGTGGCGATGGAACCCCTCGCGGTAAGGCGTATTCCAGCAGAGCCTTCTTCATTAGGCTTGATACCAAAACTCTCAGATAGGCTCTTTGGCAATTTCTGAATATGAAAAACATATCAATTAATAAGTAGCCTCACACATTCTACACTATCAAAAGACAGTACTACATTTCTACACTAAGTATAACAATAAAGCATATATATCATTGGATTCACTAAGCATATAATATTCACTAAGCATATATATCATCGGATTCACTAAGCATATAGATCATCAGATTTACTCAGCATATAAGATTCACTAAGCATATATATCATCGGACTCTACACTAAGTATAACAATAAAGCATATCATCAAATTACTATAGTAAATGCAAAAATACATGATATGCCAATCAACCATGGTACTTGTCAGGCGGGTCACGAATGGCACCCCGACGAAGTCAGCACGTGGTGGAATGATGTCCCATAGGTTGCACACCTCCTCCTCGCTCAACCTCATTCTTTGAGCAATGATGGCTTCACCAAGTGGGTCGTCATCATCCTCATCATCTTATTCATCTTCTGCTTTGTTGACATAAATCACGGCCAACTTGGGTCTTTCTGCTCTGAAGGAGAAGCTGATCAACTCACCACCGGTGATACGCATGTGGGCGATGAAACGGACCCATCCATCTCCTCCCACCTGCGTCATATTTCGTCCTTTCTCGACCTCCATAGCGTAGGGGTCCCCAGGAGCCTCAAAGGTCATAGAGTCTCCGGTCAGCTTGTTGAATTCTGACCTCACATTGCATGGGACGATCTGTGTGCAAAAGGCAAAATGATATATACACGAGGCATTAATGCCGGTAACACTAAAAACAAAATAGTGGTTACTAGTTTCATATAATTTATTACCGCCGCATGAAGAAAACTTGACTGGTAGTAGATGTTGAACAGCGTGCCAGTTGCAAGGTTGCTGGTGCACCTTGACTTGCACCGTCGGCATGGTGGTGGTGGTGGTGGCATCATTTCCCTAAAGCAATATGATTAGAGGATTAACGATCCAAAAAATAAATATAAATTTTTCAATACACACATCAGGTTTGAATAATATACACATCATAGAGAATACACATGAGGTTCACATGGCAAGCAAAATAACAACTAAATTGTAGTTCAGTTCAGACAATAACCTAATAGAGATAATGTAACCCAAACAGAGCCTAATAACCCAAACATAGCCTAATATAGAATTCACAAGTGGGTGAAAATGTAGCCTACATTTTCTACTACAAAATATCAGCACCAGACTAAGAGGTAATACAAAGGAAGAACAATCGCACACACAGACAAAAGATAGCATCAACCTATCCTAATTAACACAAAGTCGGTTTTCTCATTCAAGAAAACAGAGACATGAGACAGATCAGTTAGCATTTTTTCGAAACGGGTGTTAGCATATATTCAAATGCGCACCATAACAACTTGACAATTTGAGCATCACCACATACAGACACTCTCTTCAACCTGAAAGAGTATCGAATCAAGCATTGATTTTTCCATGAAACCACATAATAGTGAGGGCTTCTTGGTCATATCTTTATATGCATCAACAAAGAAGCTAGTGGATCAAATTCACACATAGGGTAGCTCCTCATGAGGATACAAACATTTAGACCTTTAAGAAGAACTGGCACAATCAACATCATTCGGATGAAAGGAGGAGCATTCACGACATAACCCTAGTGTCAGGAAAGAACCCCTCTCTAAACCCTAGAACACTAGGCACCGCCGCCACCACTGCTCCAGGGACAGCAGCCAAGAATTGAAACCCAAGTTTCAATTATATTTGCTAAATTGCTAATCAAGAATTGAAACCCAAGTTTCGGTGAGCAACAAAAAGCCTCTACTTGTCTCACCTAACCCCTCTCTCTCTCTACTCTCTCCCCAATCACGCGAGGAAACAAACCTGGAACACGCTGCATCGAAGCGCGGAGTCACTGTGCAATCCCTAAATCCCTTTCCCCCACGCGAAATCCCAAAACATGGCAAGCCGCTGCGATGAATCGATTGGAGCCTAGCTAGTGGTGGCGCGCGCAGGGAGGAGGAGATCGAGGGGGACGTACGAGGCTGGAGCGTCGGAGGAGGCGAGAGGCGACCGCGCGTGGTGGCGGCGTACGGCGCCGTCGACAGGGGTGAGGCGGCCGGGGAGGAACCCTAACCGCGGCGGTGTTGTCGGAGGGGATCGATTGTGAGAGTGAGGGGGTGCTCGGGCAGGTTTTCTTTTCCCCTAGTAGTAGCACTGGGTAGAGGCCCGCGCTACTGCTAAGCCCACCAACTGTAGCACCCTTTCGAAACAAACGCTACAGGTAAGTGGGCTACTGTTTTTGCCCTGCGGCCCATGTAACAGCAGCGCGGCCCAAGCTAACAAACGCTGCTGTTATTTAATAGTAGTAGCATGTTTTCTACCCAGCGCTACTGGTAAATACCAGTAGCGTGGGGTCAAAAACAGGCGCTACTGGTAAACTTCTACCTATAAGCATTTTCCTAGTAGTGAGAGCCAAAGAATATTCTCAAGTATTAGTAGCTGAGTTTGTCAATTCAACCACACCTGGAAACTTAATATCTGCAGCAAGGTATTTAGTAGCAAAGTAATATGATAATAGTGGTAACGGTAGCAAAAGCAATATTTTTGGGTTTTGTAGTGATTGTAACAGTAGCAACGGAAAAGTAAATAAGCGAAGAACAATATATGGAAAGCTCGTAGGCATTGGATCAGTGATGGAGAATTATGCCGGATGCGATTATTCATGCAACAGTTATAACATAGGGTGACACAGAAGTAGCTCCAATTCATCAATGTAATGTAGGCATGTATTCCGAATATAGTCATGCGTGCTTATGGAAAAGAACTTGCATGACATATTTTGTCCTACCCTCCCGTTGCAGCGGGGTCCTATTGGAAACTAAGGGATATTAAGGCCTCCTTTTAATAGAGTACCGGACCAAAGCATTAACACATAGTGAATACATGAACTCCTCAAACTACGTTCATCACCGGGAGTGGTCCCGATTATTGTCACTTCGGGGTTGCCCGATCATAACACATAGTAGGTGACTATTGACTTGCAAGATAGGATCAAGAACTCACATATATTCATGAAAACATAATAGGTTCAGATATGAAATCATGGCACTCGGGCCCTAGTGACAAGCATTAAGCCTAGCAACATCAATCTCAGAACATAGTGGGTACTAGGGATCAAACTCTAACAAAACTAACTCGATTACATGATAAATCTCATCCAACCCATCACCGTCTAGCAAGCCTACGATGGAATTACTCACGCACGGCGGTGAGCATCATGAAATTGGTGATGGAGGAAGGTTGATGATGGCGATGGCGACGGATTCCCCTCTCTGGAGCCCCGAATGGACTCCAGATCAGCCCTCCGAGAGAGTTTAGGGCTTGGCGGCGGCTCCGTATCGTAAAACGCGATGAATCCTTCTCTCTGATTTTTTTTCTCCCCGAAAGTGAATATATGGAGTTGTAGTTGAGGTCGGTGGAGCGTCAGGGGGCCCATGAGGCAGGGGCACGCCCCCCACCCTCGTGGACAGGGTGTGGGCCCCCTAACGTGGATTCTTCTTCTAGTATTTTTAATATATTCCAAAAATAATCTGCGTTGATTTTCAGGTCATTCTGAGAACTTTTATTTCTGCACAAAAATAACACCATGGCAATTCTGCTGAAAACAGCATCAGTCCGGGTTAGTTCCATTCAAATCATGCAAGTTAGAGTCCAAAACAAGGGCAAAAGTGTTTGGAAAAGTAGATAGGACGGAGACGTATCAGCCTCTAAGAAGAAGAAGAACAATGTGAAGGGTTGTGGTGTCAAGAAGGGAATGCCACCCCTTCCAACAACGCCGATTTAACCCTTCCTATGTGTTATGCCATGCTAGTGATGGGCATGTCTATGCTAAATTTGTTGGTTCTTCTTATGAGTACATCGAATGGTCTATTTGGGTTCCTAAGACCCTTGTCACTAACATCAAAGGACCCATTACAAAATGGGTACCTAAAACCAAGCATTGATCTCTTGTAGGTGTTTGCTTCCGGTGGGGGGTCATGGTTGCTCGATAGTGGAGCCACTAATCATATGACCGAAAGCAAGGACTTGGTGGTGGACATGCAAAAGATTCCATCTATGCCCACCAACGTCAAGTGGGGTGATGCCTCGCCCTCTAAGGTATTGGGGCTTGGCAAGGTTGTCATTTCTAATGATCTCACGATCGAGAAGGTCATGCTTGTTGAGTCCCTTGCATACAATTTACTTTCCATTTGTCAACTTCCAATCATGGGCTTTGCCACTTTCATTGATATTGATACCGTGGCCCTCTTGTGGAGCAAGACTCTTAAAGTAGCCTTTGTTGGGCATGTCGAGAACGGTCTCTATGTGATTAACTTTTCGGAGCGACCCACTAAGACCGCGACATGCCTAACGGCTAAAGTTGATGTGGGATGGCTTTGGCATCGCCGTTTAGCCCATGTCAATATGCGATCTTTGCAAAGTCTTCTCAAGGGGGACCATGTCCATGGAATAACAAATGTTAGTTTTGCCAAAGATCGTGCTTGCAGTGCTTGCATTGAAGGAAAGCTGCATGAGAAGGCTCACCCTCCCACGACTATCATTTACTCAAAGAGGCCTTTGGAGCTCCTTCACTTGGATCTCTTTGGGACTCCATCCTTTGATAGTCTTGGTGGTAGAAAGTATTGCTTGGTGATTGTGGATGATTATTCAAGATACACTTGGGTATATTTCTTCAAGAGGAAGAGCGAGACCCAACAAACCGTCATTGACTTTGCAAATGAAGCCCAACGTCAACACAATGCAAAGATCTTGACAATAAGAAGCGACAACGGCACCGAGTTCAAGAACTACACCTTGGATGAGTTTCTTAGTGATGAGGGGATCAAGCATCAATATTCCGCACCTTACACTCCTAAACAAAATGGTGTAGTGGAGAGGAAGAACCGGATATTGATGGATGCGGCAAGGACCATGATGGCGGAGTTCAAGTCTCCATACAACTTTTGGGCCGAAGCCATCAACACCGCATGCCATGCATCCAATCGGATCTATCTCCGCAAAGGCTTGAACAAGACTCCATATGAGATCCTCACCGGTAACAAGCCCAACCTCAAGTACTTTTGGGTGTTCGGGTGTAAGTGTTTCATTCTCAAGAAAGGTGTCCATTTGTCTAAATTTGAGGCTAGAGCTCAAGAGGGCATATTTGTTGGTTATGCTACAAAATCGCATGCTTACCGTGTCCTCAATAAGTCCACGGGAATTATTGAGGAGACGTGTAACGTGGAGTTTGATGAGAATAACGGATCCCAAGTGGAGCAAAGTGGCACTTGTGATGTAGGTGATGAAATTCCTCCCCAATACATAAGAAGAATGGGAGTTGGTTTTATCCTACCCATTGACGAACCCCTTTTGGCCAAAGGAGAAGGACAATGCTCCACCCAAGTGGAGCCATCACCAACCCAAGGCCCACACGCTTCCAAAGAACAAAGTGAAGGCCCTCAACCTCATGAACAAGACCAAGGGCAAGATCTACCTCAAGATGGTGTTGAATCACCAAGTGATGCCCAAGGCCAAGTTCTCCCATCCGAGCAAGTTCAAGATCAAGAGCAAACTCAAGATCAAGAACAAGCTCAGGATGACGCTCAAGATGATCAAGTCACCGCTCCTCAACTCACTCCGGAGGAGGAATTAGAGCGTCGTGCCGCCAAGATCACATCCAAGCTCACAACCAAGGGTCATCTCATGACAAATGTGCTTGGAAGCATTCGAAAGGGGGTAAGCACTCGTAGACCATTGGCAAACTATTGTGAACATCACGCATTTGTCTCTTGTGTTGAACCCCAAAAGGTCTATGAGGCGCTCGAGGATCCGGATTGGCTTAATGCCATGCATGAAGAACCCAACAACTTCGAGCACAACAAGGTGTGGAGATTGGTGCCAAGGCCAACGGGGAACCATAATGTCATTGGAACCAAGTGGATATTCAAGAACAAGCAAGATGCTCATGGAATTATCATTCGCAACAAGGCTCGTTTGGTAGCACAAGGCTACTCCCAAGTCGAGGGTATCGACTACGGTGAAACATTTGCTCCCGTTACTCGCCTTGAATCCATTCGCATGTTGATTGCTTATGCTTCTCATCATAACTTTAAGTTACAACAAATGGATGTGAAGAGTGCTTTTCTTAATGGTCCTATTAATGAGTTGGTATATGTCAAGCAACCCCCCGGGTTCGAGGATCCCTATTTTCCCGAACATGTGTACCAACTTGATAAGGCACTTTATGGACTTAAGCAAGCCCCACGCGCGTGGTATGACCACCTTACCGAGTTGTTGCAAGATCGTGGTTCTGAAATTGGGAAAATCGACCCCACTCTTTTTACTAAGAAGGTCAAAGGGGAGTTGTTTGTGTGCCAACTATATGTTGATGATATTATCTTTGGTTCCCCTAACAAAGCTTTCAATGTGGAATTTGCCGCACTCATGACCTCCAAGTTCAAGATGTCCATGATGGGAGAGTTGAAGTTCTTTCTCGGGTTCGAAGTCAAGCAACGAAGAGAAGGAAACTTCATCAACCAAGCCAAATACACTCAAGACATGCTCAAGAGATTCAAGCTAAGTGATGTCAAGCCAGCTTCAACTCCAATGCCCGTCAAATGCCAACTTGACATAGATCCCAATGGTAAAGCGGTGGATCAAAAGGTATATCGCTCCATGATTGGCTCCTTGCTTTACCTTTGTGCATCTAGACCTGATATCATGTTGAGTGTGGGAATTTATGCATGGTTTCAAGCCACACCTAAGGAAAGCCACTATGTGGCAGTCAAGCGAATCTTTCGATATTTGGCTCATACCCCAAACTTTGGCTTATGGTATCCAAGAGGATCTAACTTCAACCTTGTGGGCTATTCGGACTCCGATTGGGCGGGAGACAAAGTGGATAGGAAGTCCACTTCCGGAGGGTGCCAATTTCTTGGTTGCTCTTTGGTGAGTTGGTCTTCCAAGAAGCAAAGTTGTGTGTCTCTCTCGTCCATGGAAGCGGAGTATGTGGCTGCCGGTAGTTGTTGTGCACAACTTCTTTGGATGAGGCAAACTTTAAAGGATTACGGTGTTATTTGTGACAAAGTGCCTCTTTGGTGTGACAATGAAAGTGTAATTAAGATTTCTCTCAACCCGGTGCAACACTTCAAGACGAAGCATATTGAGATCCGGTATCACTTCATCGGGGGTCATATTAGGCGAGGGGAGATTGAGCTCAACTATGTCAACACTCATGATAACCTTGCAGATATTTTCACGAAGCCCTTGGATGAAGCAAGATTTCATGAGTTAAGGCATGAGCTAAATATCATTGATTCAAGAAATATGGCTTGAACCCTTGCACACCCCACCATACTCAACATGTTGTCTTGTTTAGATGTAGGCATGGACATAGGGGGAGTGTTGTTCTCTCAATGAACTCTTCCTCCCCCCATTATGCATAAATTGATCAAGTCTTTCACATTAGCCATTTTTTATGGTACTTGTGCTTCAAAGATGAGTGTTGGTCATGTGCCCAAGGTTAAAATCTGCGCGGCGCCATACCATATAGCTTAAACATAGGTGGTCTCGACCACCGCCCTTTCTTCTAGAGAGTTTGTCTGTGTGTTGTTTCCTTTTGCTTTTGCTTCTCTCTTTTTGAGTGGTTGTGCTCTAGTGTGGTCGTGTTCGGGTTTGTCTTGGCATGTCTTGTGTCTTGTGTGTTCTTCCTGTTTTTTTGCTAGTCATGCGTAAGCCATATTTTCCCCCTTGTTCCTGCTTTGGGGTACCTGAGCGGTACTACCACGGCAGCAGAGCGATACTACCGCTTATAAGTGATACTACCGCCCTGCCGACACGGTACTACCATGGAGCGGTACAGCTGGGCGCGTTGTGCTTCAGATCTGCACCAAAGCGGTACTACCGCGCCCTGCGCGGTACTATCGCTTAGGGCTGGGTGTGTGGGATATGTATCGGGCAGGGGGAGTTTCCACTAACCCATACCCATTCAGTTTGCCTCACCTCCTCGTCTCTCCTCTCCCAGGCGACCCCCAAGCACCGGAGGTCCGCCACCGGGCCGCCGGATCCAGGCTGTCCCCTCGGTTCCAACCGGTGGGATCGTTCCCCACCCTCTCCTCTTGCCATGGATGCCGGTATTGCCCCCGTTCTTCTCTCCCTTCGTTCTCTTTCTTGAATCTAGGTTTTGGGCTATATTCGTTGCATTCCTCGATTTGTTTGTTGAATCGAGGCTTAGGAAGGACTTGGGAGACTGCTAGACTAGGTAGATTGATGATTAGGTATAGAAATATGGACTTTTGCATCTCCGGTAGTACCAGATCTTGCCGCGGTAGGTGTCAGCCCGCTGGCAACCACTCCGGCGGTACTACCGCTGCACCCTAGCGGTACTACTGCTCTGGTGTGTTGTACTACCACTCTAAGATGCCAATGCCCATGTGTCTCTACCTAATTTTCCATCTTTCGTGTTTGTCTTTCCATGGCTTATGTTCTCTTGCTCTTGTGGTTCTTGTGTGTGTGTGTGTTTCAGGTGGTAGTAGCTCCGGGCATCAGGCTCGCCGCAAGAATCCAGACCATGCAACAGGTTCCAAGCGTTATCGCTCTTCGGATGTACCAGAGGCTGCTGCTACTATTGCTGAGGGTGGCTCGACTGAGCCGCCAAAACGCAGGGCCAAGGTCCCAACATCAAAGACCTCCGTTGGGCGCAAGTGTGCTAATCAGATGTCTGCAATAGATTCTGTACCAAGAGTAAGCACAATCCTTACCATGTGGACTAGGAGCCTGCTCTTTAGAGTCGTCCGTTTTGGAATAGGTTTCAGCAGTCCATCTATCATGATGTCTTGAAGCAAAAGAACAACTAGTTTGTGAAGGTCAAGTCTGTCGATCTCCCGCACATGGAGAAGGACTTGCGATACTTTGGGAATGCTCTGCAAAGGTGTGAGGAGTTGGATATCAAGAGGATCATTACTTTCAACAAGGACTTTGATGCCGAGCTCGTGGCCCAGTTCTTTGCCACCGTTCACTTTGGGCATGATCCGGCCCGCACTCTGTCTTGGATGACCAATGGTCGTCGTCTGTTCGCACCATAGAAGGACTCCATGGTCAGCTTATCGTACAATGATGAGGGTGCCCAGACAGCACTTGGGTTTCGCCCTCATAAGGAGATTGCCACTACTCATAAGGAAAAGCTTTGGCCATATTCTACCAGGAAGGTGTCTGAGACTGGGAAGGTTTCTTATGAGCTCTGGCCCTTCCTAGACATCATGCATCGGATCTTCCGGAACACCCTATTTCCTCGGGTCAGCAATTTGGATCAGGTGCACTCTTACCTTGTTGACTTGCTTCTATTCTGTCAAGAAGAGCGGGGCTCTCAGCAGGTGCTGGATGTGTCACATGTGATGTGGTCTGAACTTCACTCTTCTGTCATGGAGTGCAAGTGCATCATTTATGGACCCTATCTTATGCAGCTTATCGAGGACACTTGGGTAGCCAAGTTTCCAGATGAGGCGCTTGTCACAGACAATATGGTTTCTCATGATACTATCGAGCTGTGTCAGAAGGAGAAGTGAAGTATGTTTACCTCGGCACCTCCAGTGCAGGAGACTGTCTTATCTGATGCAGATGATGAGGATGAGGATGGGCAGGAGTATGTGCCCCCATCTGAGGAGCCCTCTTGGGCGGGGAAACTCAAGGAGAAGATGAAGCGTTTGTTCTGCTTTCGGGCCAAGGGCCAGTACAAGGCTCACAAGGAGGCCAAGATGGCTCGTCGTCGTGACAAGGCCATTATGAGACAGGTTGGCATTGAGGTTTCTAGTGGCTCTGAGGAGCAGATCACTGATGAGGAGTCTTGGACCAGACTGCACTGCCCGTGGTCTAACACTGAGGAGGACACCGGAGTTCGCGCTTCTCCCCATGCTGCAGAGGACTCTGAGGAGGGTGTGGAGCATGACTGGTGATGCCATGGAGATCTACTACCATCGTGTCTTGTGTCGTCCCTTTCCCTTTGGTGTCATGCTGCCAAAGGGGGAGGGTTAGGGATTTGCTTTGGGTTTTGTGTTTGCATGTTCGTTCATGATTCGTTGTGTTCGTTCGTGTTCGTTCACTTTCTTGTTTTGAACTCTGTTCGGCTTTGAGTGAGACCATATGGTGTAAGACATATGTGAACTACCCTTTCTTATCTACTTTAGTCTCAAGTACTCTGTTATCTTATGAGATGCATCATTACCGGCACTTATATTAATTATTGCTCTCATGCTTGTCCGTGCTTAGCTGTACTTGTTATTATTCTTATATGCAAGGATGTTGCCTGTCTATAAAATATAGGGGGAGTTTGATCCTAAAGATGTGCACATAGCCTTTCATGCTAATTTCCTTGGTGCACAACTTTAGGGGGAGCCCGTCTATATTTTGTAGGGAGTTGGTTTGCTTAATTTCCAGTTGCTATATTTTGTGCAAATTTCGTTTTGTCATCAATCCACCAAAAAGGGGGAGATTGTTAGGGCATAATTTTTCCTGGTTTGTTTTGGTGATTGATGACAATACTTTTGCGGACTAATCGTGTGCATTAAGATTTTCAGGTTATCTAATATAAGGGCACTATGCGATTGTTTCCCCTCGAGGACTTCACTTTAGACGGATTATTTTCCCTCGTTTCTTTTCGGTGGAATTGAGTCGTAGCGATAACCGTACTATCAAGAGGGGATCTGTTTCGAAAGAGTGGGTGGAATCATCACGTACACACTCTCCTTGCACCCTCGCCTTCTTCCTGCTTCTTTGGAGTATCCGTGCTGTGCAAAACAAGGGGTGTTGAGTGCTAAGCGGTAGTACCGCGGTCAGGGCGGTAGTACTGCCTATCGGCGGTAGTACCGCTTGCGCTGGTACTACCGCCCCTGCTGTGGTCTCGATTTTTCGTGTCGGGTTTCCATAAAGGACCACGCAGGGGAGCGGTAGTAGGGACAGTAGTAGGGTGAGGTAGTGCCGTTTATATTAGCGGTAGTACCGCTCCTACGTCCGCTCCAACTGTCGCTCAGCTCGCTGCCCTCCTCTATTTTCCAGAGGTTGTAGGGAGCGGCAGTACCGCTTATCGACGGTAGTACCGCCCACAGGGCGGTAGTACCAGCCTATTGCGTGTACTTCTTCTCCCTCAGCCCTGGTTACCCTATGCCTGCTTGCCACAGCGGTAGTACCGCAGTGGCAGCGGTAATACCGCTTCGTCAACGGTAGTATCACCCAGATGCGGGCTGCGGGCTGCATAATGGTTGGATGTGTCCTCCCTCTATATAAAGGGGTCTTCTTCTCGAAGAAGACTCACCTCTTCTCCCCCAAAAACTCCATTGTTGCTCCGTAAGCTTATTTTCGCCCTATCTCTCTCCCTAGCCAATCAAACTTGTTGATTTTCTAGGGATTGGTTGAGAAGGCCTAGATCTACACTTCCACCAAGAGAAATTTGATTCCCCCACTAATCCCTTGCGGATCTTGTTACTCTTGGGTGTTTGAGCACCCTAGACGGTTGAGGTCACCTCGGAGCCATATTCCATTGTGGTGAAGCTCCGTAGTTTCATTGGGAGCCTCCAATTAAGTTGTGGAGAGAGCCCCAACCTTGTTTGTAAAGGTCCGGTTGCCGCCTTCATGGGCACCAATAGTGGAATCACGGCATCTCGCATTGTGTGAGGGCGTGAGGAGAATACGATGGCCCTGGTGGCTTCTTGGGGAGCATTGTGCCTCCACACCGCTCCAAAGAAAACGCACTTCCTCTCAAAGGGAACACTACTAGGGAAAAGGCTACTAGCAGCGCGGGTAAAATGGCTACTAGTAGCGCGGGTACTCGCGCTACTAGTATCGCGCTACAGCTAAAATTTAGTAGTAGCGTGGGTCGTACCCGCGCTACTACTAACTTTGTTAGTAGCAGCGAGGGTTCAATCCGCGCTACTAGTACTATGAACCGCGCTACTACTAATGAAATAGTAGTAGCGTGTCTATAGTCCCAACGCTACTAGTATCCTAAATACTAGTAGCGCGCCATTTTATCCCCACGCCACCACTAACTTATTAGGAATTAAAAAAATAAAATCAACCAAATTCATTCTATCACACTGTTGTCGTGTCTTCTCCAGTTCCTCATTGTAGCAGCAACTCATGTATAATTTCATTCTATCGCACAGTTACATAAGCAACTACTTTCCTCCTTGTAGCAGCAACTCATGTATAATTCCATTCTATTGCACAGTTACATAAGCAACTACCTACGTAAGTTGTTATGGCCCAATCCGAAAATTTGACCACTCGTCAATGTGCGGTGCCTGCCCGGCCTGATCTCGCGGCCTGCAGCTGTGACGAAACACATTGGATAGCCTCGAAGAGCCACACCTGACTGACGGCAGCCGCCGCCTTGAGTTGCGACGCAGTCACATCCCTCGCTCTGGCCCTCAGCTCCAACTGGACCGTTCGATGTCGTCCTTATGCCTCGCCACCAGCGGACGGAGGAAGCCATCGTACACGTGCCCCACTCCCCACACTCTGAAACCCAAACATCATTAAGATTCAAATTCAGAATTGGCCACATACCGAATCAAGTATATCTGAATGTCGGAGTAATGGTCCACGGGTAGTCCAAGCCGAGTCCCATAACCTTTCAAGACATCGGGGCAGGCTGCGCCCCTCAAGACCCCGGGGCGAAGAGCCGCCTCCTAAGGAGTCGACGGCAGGGCGGCCGACTGCCCGCTCACGGTCGAGTCCCAGGGACGACTTCCAGAGAAGCCGGCTTTGGGGAGTCGGCCGGCGACTCCAACAAACCATGACCTCATCGAAGGGGACGGGGCAGGGGCGTGGCTACAGTGAAGCCCACTCCCCGCCCCTTACCAAGGGCAGGCATGGCCACAGCACGCCGTACCCAGGAAGATCTCCGTACGGCATGGCACTGTTGCCCAGTCGGCCCTGACATCAGCACCACAGTACCAAGTCCTGCGCCCACGACGGCTTGTCTGCACGGCCTAGAGGCAGCGGGGCCCACCAGTCAGCGAGACCTCGGGAGACGGCGGGAGAACCGCCAGTCGGACCCGTCGGGAGTCGGCCCGGGGGAGTCGACCGAGCCCTCCCCCGGGGTCCACGCGTCATTAATCAAGATGAGATGGGGAGTGGCCACAGTGATCGCCCGCCAGGCGGTGGGGCTGTTGCCACGACCCCATGACCAAGCCTGCGTCATCAGAAGCACGGCTACAGTAATCAGTGGCCGGCAAGACCCGCCCGCGGCGGACGCAGCCTATCGGCTCCGTACCAGACCAGTCGGCGGGCCCCAGCAGTCAGCGGAGAAGCCGGAGGTTGGAGGCACTGATGGCTGGGCCCGCACCCTGTCGAATTACCATTGTACCCCTGGGGGGTAGGCCTATATAAACCCCCCAGGGCACCCATGCAAGGGGTTGGATCCCAGTAGTTCGAGACCACACTAGATAGAAGGAGAGAGCTAGCCTTGCCCTCTTCCACCACCAGAAACAGCTCAAGGAGCAACGACGGCGACGGGGACGTATGGGCCAGGCCGGCAACGACGGGGACGGGGAGGCGATGACGGGGACGGGGACGACGCGGGATGGGCCGGGACGGGGCGGCAGTGGCGACGGGGACAACGGGGACGGGGATGACGGGGCGGCGACGATGGGGACGGGGCGGCGACGGGGGCGGCGGCGAGGGATATGGAGACGGGGGCGGCGGGCGACGGGGCAGAGGAGAAGAAGTAGATGAGAGAAACTGAAATTTTTGAAGTGTTTAGTTATATAGGATGGACCTTTAGTACCGGTTGGAGCCACCAACCGATACTAAAGGCCTGTTTTGGCCAGGCCAAGTGGCGGGAAGCGCACCCCCTTTAGTACCGGGTGGTGGCTCCGACCGGTACTAAAGACCCCCCCCCCTTTAGTCCTGTATATAACCATAATATGTTTCCTTTCCCGTCTTGGTTTCTGCATCAAAGCGGGCACCACTTTTTGGTTGGTGCTCTTCTTATCTTGGGCGATCTTGTAAAATGTATTACCATTTATCTCGTACCCTTTGAAAGTCATTATATTCGAAGATGGTAACTGGGACAGCAAGTACAGGTCATCTTCAATAGAGGTGTCATGCATGGTACGTGTCTGCAACCAGCTGGCGAAACTCCTGGTTTGTTCATGTGTAATCTAGTCATCAGACCGCTCCGGGTGTTTGGAGCGTAGCAAATTCTTGTGTTCATCCATATACGGAGCCACCAAGGCGGAATTCCGTAGAACTGTGTAGTGTGCTTCAGTGAGAGAATGTTCGTCCATACATATTATTTGTTCCCCTCCTAGCGTGCCTTTTCCATCCAGTCTGCCCTTATGCCGCGATTCAGGAACACCAATCGGCATAAGGTCAGGAATAAAGTCAATACAAAACTCAATGACCTCCTCATTTTCATGGCCCTTGGAGATGCTTCCTTCTGGCCTAGCACGGTTATGAACATATTTCTTTAAGACTCCCATGAACCTCTCAAAGGGGAACATATTGTGTAGAAATACAGGACCCAAAACGTTAATCTCTTCGCATAGGTGAACTAGGACGTGCGTCATGATGTTGAAGAAGGATGGTGAGAACACCAACTCGAAACTGACAAGACATTGCACCAAATCATTCTCTAACCTTGGTATGATTTCTGGATCGATTACCTTCTGAGAGATTGCATTGAGAAATGCGCATAGCTTCACAATGGCTAATCGAACGTTTTCCGGTAGAAGCCCCCTCAATGCAACCGAAAGCAGTTGCGTCATAATCACGTGGCAGTCATGAGACTTTAGGTTCTGGAACTTTTTCTCTACCATGTTTATTATTCCCTTTATATTCGACGAGAAGCCAGACGGTACCTTAATACTGAGCAAGCATTCAAAGAAGATTTCCTTCTCTTCTTTGGTAAGAGCGTAGCTTGCATGACCCTGATGTATGCCGTCTTTTCCGTGCATACGTTGCTGCTCCTCCCGTGCCTCAGGTGTATCTATTGTCTTCCCATACACGCCCAAGAAGCCAAGCAAGGTCACACAAAGATTCTTCGTCACGTGCATCACGTCGATTGCGGAGCGGACCTCTAGGTCTTTCCAATAGGGCAGGTCCCAAAATATAGTTTTCTTCTTCCACATGGGTGCACGTCCGTCAGCGTCATTCGGAACAGGTTGTCCACCAGGACCCTTTCCAAAGACCACCTTCAAATCCTTGACCATATCATGTACATCAGCACCAGTACGGTGGCGAGGCTTTGTCCAGTGATCCGCCTCACCTTTGAAATGCTTGCCTTTCTTTCTTACGGGATGCCTGCTCGGAAGAAATCGACGATGTCCCAGGTACACATTCTTCTTACAATTAGCCAAATATATACTATCGGTATCGTCCAAACAGTGCGTGCATGCGCGGTATCCCTTGTTTGTCTCTCCTGAAATGTTACTGAGAGCAGGCCAATCATTGATGGTCACGAACAGCAACGCCTTTAGGTCAAATTCTTCCCCCATGTGCTCATCCCACGCACGCACACCTGTTCCATTCCATAGTTGTAAGAGTTCTTCAACTAATGGCCTTAGGTACACATCAATGACGTTGCCGGGTTGCTTAGGGCCTTGGATGAGCACTGGCATCATAATGAACTTCCGCTTCATGCACAACCAAGGAGGAAGGTTATACAAACATAGAGTCACAGGCCAGGTGCTATGGTTGCTGCTCTGCTCCCCAAAAGGATTAATGCCATCTACGCTTAGACCAAACCATACGTTCCTTGCGTCATCTACAAACTCCTTCCCGTACTTTCTTTCGATTTTTTGTCCACTGCGACCGTCACCGGGTACTCTCAACTTTCCGTCTTTCTTACGGTCTTCTCTGTGCCATCGCATCGCCTTGGCATGCTCTTTGTTTTGGAACAAACGTTTCAACCATGGTATTATAGGAGCATACCACATCACCTTGGCAGGAATCTTCTTCCTGGGGCGCTCGCCCTCGACATCACCAGGGTCATCGTGGCTGATCTTATAGCGCAATACACCGCATACCGGGCAAGCGTTCAAATCCTCCTACTCACCGCGGTAGAGGATGCAATCATTAGGGCATGCATGTATCTTCTGCACCTCTAACCCTAGAGGGCAGACAGCCTTCTTTGCTTCATACGTACTCTCGGGCAATTCGTTGTCCTTTGGAAGCATATCCTTTATCATTACCAGCAACTTTCCAAATCCCTTGTCAGATACACCATTCTCTGCCTTCCATTGCAGCAATTCCAGTGTGGTGCCTAGCTTTTTCTTGTCACCTACGCAATTCGGGTACAACAATTTTTTGTGATCCTCTAACATGCGCTGCAACTTCTTCTTCTCCAAATCACTTGCGCAGTTTCTCTTTGCATCGGCAATGGCCCGACCTAGATCATCAACGGGCTCATCTGCTGCCTCTTCTTCATCTTTTTCCCGCATTGCCGGCTCAGCTTCTTCCTGCATTACCGGCTCAGCTTCTTCCCTCATTGTAGTATCATCGTATTCAGGGAACCCATGGCCAGGATAGCTGTTGTCGTTCTCTTCTTCTTCATTGTCTTCCATCATAACCCCTCTTTCTCCATGCTTGGTCCAAACATTATAGTGGGGCATGAAACCGGACTCAAACAGGTGGACGTGAATGGTTCTTGACGTAGAGTAATTGTGACCATTCTTACAGCCAGCACATGGACAAGGCATAAAACCATCCGCTCGCTTGTTTGCCTCAGCTGCAAGCAGAAAAGTACGCACGCCATTAATGAACTCGGGAGAGCATTGGTCATCGTACATCCATTGCCGGCTCATCTTCAATACACAGCACCGAAAATATCAAATTAATACAATACATAAAGTTCATACATAAAGATCATACAACACTTAAATGCAACAAACAAATAACTCTCTAGCTAAAGAATTTAAATGCAACAACAAATGCGATCAAGATCGCAACTAAGATAACAATTGATCCAACAGCATAATGATACCAAGCCTCGCTATGAATGACATATTTTCTAATATTTCTAATCTTCAAGCGCATTTTCTCCATCTTAATCTTGTGATCATCGACGACATCGGCAACATGCAACTCCAATTCCATCTTCTCCCCCTCAATTCTTTTCAATTTTTCCTTCAAATCCTCGTTTTCTCTTTCAACTAAATTTAACCTCTCGACAATAGGGTCAGTTGGAATTTCCGGTTCAACTACCTCCTACATACAAATATCTATGTCAACTTGATGGGCATGATTTGTCATAAACATGAAATGCAATGAATAGTTTTAAAAGAGAATATACCACATCTGAATCATAACCCGGACGAGGGCCGACGGGGACGGATATCAAAACCATGGCACTATGTATAACAAACAACGTATGGGTAAGATAATTACACGAGTAACTATATATCCAACTCACACAAACATCAATTTTTTATATAAAACTTCATGAACAAGAGGCTCACCACAAGGTGGTGCCGGCGACGGGACGTTGCGAGCGATCGACGGTGGTTACAACGGAGATTTAGAAGGTACTAAGTAAACCACACCTACATATGCAAACTAAGTGTTATTTTTGACCTCAAATTGCATATAAATCAAATACTAGCACATATATATATAATTCCTCCCAAATTACTAAACTCAAAAATCAATCACTATATAAAGCATTGCACGTGCTAATCTAGCAATGATAGATGAAAGGAAAAAGTTGCTAACCTTTGTGATCATTTGAATGGATGGGGGCCTTCAAATCTTGACAAATTGTGGGCAAAATGTGTGATAAACTTGAGAGGAAGAGGGGAAAGAACAGAGAGGAGAGGGGAAAGGGGAAGAACAGAGCGAGCTCGGGTGGACGAAGGGTCTATGTAGGACGACCTTTAATACCGGTCCGTGATACGACCCGGTACTAAAGGTGCTGGAGGGGCCCCGGACTGACAACATCCTGCCACCACTCACTTTAGTACCGGTTCATGGCACGAACCGGTGCTAAAGGTTCGCCACGAACCGGTACTAATGAGAACGGCCGGCTAGACGTTGGAACCGGCACTAATGCACACATTAGTGCCGGCTCAAATTCAAACCGGCACTAATGTGCTTCACGTTTGACCCTTTTTCTACTACTGGGCCTATCCCGGGGGGACTGTTGGAGACCATTTAGTAGCAGCGCAGGTTTATACCCCTCGCTACTACTATCAACTTAGTAGTAGCGTGGTTTTTATATTCCTCGCTACTACTAATTAGCAGTAGCGCCCATTTTTAAACCGCGCTACTGATAAACTTCTGTGTATAAGGTTTTTCCTAGTAGTGGAAGGAACTTCGGTAACACATCTTTGTCTTCACCGACTTTACTCCTGGTTATCTCTTCCCTTTACTCGTGCAAGCTTATCTTGAGTTACTTTCCTTGCTTATTTACTTATTGTTGTTGCATCATATAGGTTGCTCAACTAGGTGCATATCTAAACAACCTACTTTGATGCAGAGTTTAAATTGATAAAGAAAAGCTAAAAATTGTTAGTTGCCTATTCTTCCCATCTAGTCAACTATATCGATCCTTTCAGTATGTTCTTTCATTTATGATACACTAGTCAATGTGTACGTGCAATGCACGTTAATTTGGAAATATATTAAGTGTATGCGGATATTAAGTAGGATATTATTTGCGTGTTATTATGTGATTATCATTATTTTTGGCATAAAATTAACTACACGTTAAACATGTTGAGCGCTCGACATTGAAGCAGTCTAGATCGTTGGATTGACATGATTTGATGGCCAAGATTAATTGGATCTGCCCCTTTAGGTCTTTTTATATTGGTATAGATAGATGCGCTTGATCGCACCAACGAGCGCCCAAGTGCCGGCTAGCCACGTCCTTATTTTTAAGGTAAACACTTATGATCTATAGTTTGAAGCGACACCAGTTTTAGACCAATCGATGTCCCTTGATTCGTTCTAAATTTCGACGCTCCAAATTTCGTCACGTTAAATTTTAAGATCTCGTCGACAGGGTGTCATGCTCATCAGCCATGGTGGTTGGCGTCTGATACATGAGAGCTCCTGTTCGACGCTGGTGAGCGTCAAAACGAGCTGGTTTCGCCAAAGGTAGCATGCAAATGGGCCAACCTAGTTTGCAGGCGCCGAGCGAATCGCAAAAAGAAAAGTGCAAAATTAATTGGATCTGTCCCTTTGAATCTTTTTATATTGGTATAGATAGATGCGCTTGATCGCACCAACGAGCGCCCAAGCGCTGGCTAGCCACGTCCTTATTTTTAGAGAAAATTCCTTATATAACATTGTTTTAAATTTTGATTCCCTATTTAACACTGAAAAAAATATTCTTCACTATATAACACTGCGCCTAAATTTTATGCCCTTTACGACACTTTCGTCTATTTTAAGTCTTAAAAATGTTGAATGACACGTGAAAATACCTATTTGCCTCTCATGTGGTATGTGGCCAAAATTTTACGTTTATGTGTGTATCTGGCCGACTCGTTTTGTGTACGTCACCGACAAGCACCAAAGACAATTCGTATGGCTGGACGCTGCCGCGGTGCGTACCGGTGCTGCTCGCACCTCTTGGCCTCCGATGCGGCTGGCCGCAAAGCTTCTTTTCTTGTGCTCTGAACTAATGGCAGCTGATACGAACGATGCATAAAGATAGAGTCCCTTCGCTCGGACAGGCAGGGGTGTAGGCGCCGTGGCGGTTGCGGTTGACGTACACATCGAAGCTGGCTCTGAATTCTCACATCAAAAGCTAACTTGATCGATTCAGCCACTGGCTAGACCGCATGTACAGGACGCTGATGGCTGATCCCCACATGCGAGAAACACATGCACGTGAGTCATGAGTTGATGCCCACAAGAACGTGTCGTTCGTGTTTTTTGGTGCAGGAGTGGCGGTTAAGCCGCACTGGTGACGCTCAGTGCTAGTTAGCTTCCTCCACTACGTAATATATCAGTACACGTCCAACTAGAATCGATCCACATGCCTGCCTGCTTGATTCTTGATGTGTACGTGCTAGCCTCGTTACGGAATCCGTTTGCTCGAAAAGTTCTCGAGCTAACCTTGTACGGCTGTACGCCGGCAAGCACTCAGATACAAGGCCACAAAACGAGTCGGCCTAATACACATAGTATAAACTAAAATTTTGTCACATACCATATGAAGGGCAAATAGGTTTTTTTAGGTGTCATTTAACACCGTTAAGACTAAAAATGGACAAAAGTGTCGTAAAAGGCATAAAATTTAGACTCGATGTTAAATAAGGAAGAATAAGTTTTTCAATGTCAAATAAGGCAATAAATTTTAAGACAGTGTTAAATAAGGAATTCTCTCTTATTTTTAAGATAAACGCTTCTGATCTATAGTTTGAAGCGACACCAGCGCCAGACCAATCGATGTCCCTCGATTCGTTGTAAATTCAACGCTCCAAATTTCGTCGCGTTAAATTTTAAGATTTCGTCGACAGGGTGTCGTGCTCATCAGCCATGGTGGTTGGCGTCTGATACATGAGAGCTCCTGTTCAATGCTGGTGAGCATCAAAACGAGCTGGTTTCGCCAAAGATAGCGCGCAAATGGGCCAACCTAGTTTGCAGGCGTCGAGCGAATCCCAAAAAGAAAAGCGCATCAGCAGGGAGTCGAACTCCCAATGTGGCGATGCGTACCAGCAGTGCTAGCCAACTAGGCTTGGATCACGCCCCAGTCCGCCCCGCCAATAGCGGGCTCGCCAAAAAATTGGCGAAGGAATCCGCCGCCGCGGTTCCGCCAACTCGCAGGCGTAAAAACTGAACGAAGCTGCCAAAATTTTGGCGTGGTCGTGAAATGTTGGTTCCAATCCAAACGGCTGCCCGGTGTGCTAGTCAACGCCAAAAAATTGGTAGGGCGCTCGTCGGCTGTATTCCAAACAGCCCCTGAATACGGGTGATATATGGCACTACCTTATGTATAACCTAAAAGCGGCAGGTACGAGTTTTTTTCAACATTTTTAACATTTCTTGGACAAGAATTTGAAGATTTTCTAATATTCATTTTTCTTCAATACGGTGAACAAAAGGGAATTCCGAACTTTTTTGAAAACATGAACAAAATTTGGAAACGGGAACAATAATCGAAAAACTTGAACAATTTTTTTAACTGTGAACAAATTTTTTAAAAAAATAAAATACTCATTGAATATTTTATTAGTATACCATGAACATTATTCAAATACACACTGAACATTTTTTTAAATATGATGATTTTTTCAAATGCACTTGAACAAAGTTTTCTATACACGATGAACATTATTTGTACAGGAGTGAACATTTTTTAAATGTACAGTGAACATTTTTCTTCAATACAGTGAACAAAAGGGAATTCTGAACTTTTTTGGAACCGTGAACAAAATTTGAAAACAGAAACAGTAGTTGAAAAACTTGAACAAAATTTGGAATTTCATACATTTTTCTGAAAATTCTGAACCTTTTTTTGGAATATTGAATTTATGAAAAAACAAAATTAAAAACGAGAAACAGTAAAAAAGAAAAGGTAAGGAAGAAATAAGCAGGAAGAAAAAGAAAAAGAAAACGAAAAAAAATAATGAAGAAAACCGGAAAACCGTGTAAGAAAAAACAAAACAAGGAAAACCCGGTTTTGGGAACCTTCTAGAAAGTTCCCAAAACTGGTTCCTCGCTGATAGTGGGCCAGCCCGTGTGGGTCGCTCGCTTCGCCTCGCTTCAGCGAAGCTGCACGGATTTGACGCTAACGGGCGTCCTATAGGATCCACCCTGATACATAGCTACAGGGGCGAAGCTCTCTAGGGCAAACCTGGGCCATGGCCCGCCCAGTTAGTTTGACAAAAAAATTACTACTAGTCGTCTTAGCCCAGTCCACTAAGCCCACACACGCACAGGCTATCCCCCCCCCCCCCCCCCCCCCCCCTGGTCGGCCATCGTCGCATCCTCAGTCTCAGACTCATGTAGCCACGCCGCCGCCGACCACCGCCGTGGACAAGGAACACGGTCTACGAAAGCGCGCTGCCCGCCGTCTCTCAGAGCAGCCGCCGCGGCGACGCCCGCCGGGGTCTCGACTCGCCCCTGCCCTGCTCCCTCCCGCCGCCCATCATCCACGGGGATCCTCTCCGTTGTCAATTGGGGCACTTATCTAGCAACAACATGCAGATCATCTACACTAGCAACAAACCACGCAAGACTTACAAAGACAAACGAGCTTATCTTCTTTATCACTTCATCACAAACCAAGCAGAAAGTAAATCTATCTACTTACCAGTGTAGCCGTAGTACCTTAGATCTGATGTTATGTAAGACAACCATCCTAAATAAAAATATGATAGTTCGTTAGTCTGTCTTCCCTTACGTACAATAAAAAATGAAAATGCAAAACACACATTTTTTGCATAAATTTTAAAATGACAACTCACATAAGAATTTTATCACTATTTCTATCATCACCTACTGTAGAAACTTATGCATGCACCAAACCCTGTATGAACTACTTTACAATGAATCAAGTCTTGGAATGGCTTACCAATAATAATTACAAAAAAGAAGCTTATTAATCCCTGTAGCACGGCATGCCGTCGCGCACTACACGCTAGTATATATACCTATCTACTAGCTCAATCTTGTGACCTCAGAATTTAGAAAAAAATGTGCTCTTTTTTAGTTTGGCCCGCCTAACTTTTTCGTTCAAGCTCCGCCACTGCATAGCTAGACAAAATATTTCGTGCATATATTGATCTCATCAGGTTAAAACATATGTGTCGAGTGTCCTAACCACCCACGCCCTGTACAAGTGGCACAACAGCCTTGGCGATGGGTGAGATCCAAGATAAACAGAAGAACATACAATAGAACATGGGCTACACTGTCACGTACACATAGCACATATTAACACCTGGACGGGTATTAAACAGATTTGGTGGTTGTTCGTCCTAAAGACACTCAGGAATTGCGTGATTCTCTGTCCTCCCCAGAGAAACCTGCAACGGAACAATTTTGTTCCCATATAGGGGAGCTCCTGAGATCAACCCATCTCAAGTGGACCGCACATCACCAGACCAGTCTATATCTCATCCTAAAACTGCTCAAGCCAACTATGCTGGCATACTGATGGAGAGGAGCCTTCTTCGCCGCCAATGAAAGGCAGCCTTAGGAGTCATGGAGGCTGGGTGCTGATCTCCGCTGATTAAGGCAACCCCGATGAAGAAGGCCAAGAATGTTTGAGCTCTCGGCCTCTCGCTCCCAGGCAGTGGCGGAGACAGGGGGACCAGCAGGGGCCCTAGCCCCCCCCTCCCCCCCCCCCCAACATCCGTTAGCGATCTGACGACTCGTGTGAGGTGTGCTCTTTCCTTCTCTTTCGTTCGTGTCCACACGAACACAAGCAGCCCATCCGGCCCAACAGGACGACACCCATCGATTCGTCGCCTGAGCTCTCGTCTCGTTAAAAAAAAGGAACTCTCGCCTCGCCTTGGGGTTCGCCCGCGGGGAGGAGCAGCTCCAGGAGGACGGGACGCCGCCTAGCCGTGGAGGTGGCAGACAGCCCCCGCTTCATCCAGGTGTCAGGGCGCCTAGCAGTGGAGGCAGTGGAGCCAGCAGCTGCCTCGTCTAGGGCGCGATGCGTCGGAGCTATCGAGGCTGTGGAGCTGCGGAGCCGGCGCCATAGACGCCATCCACGAAGCCAGCCTTGTCAAGGCCAGCCTTGTCAAGGCTTCTGCGGGCCATCTGCTCTGCTGCTTGTATTGTGTCTTGATGTACGAATGTTTTCAGAGTAAAAAGAGAGAAGCTACAGCAGCATTTTGAATGAATGTTATGACTGAATTACTGTTCTAGTTTGTACCTCTACATTTGCAGAATTGGTCCGACTTGAGTGGTACTTGTACATGTGCAGAGTTGAACAGATTTGTATGGGAAACCACTAGTGCAGAACCGGGCAATAGCACCGGTGAAAGGGTCGATATGGTTGACTAGAGGGGGGGTGAATAGGCAACTAACAATTTTTAACTTTTCTTTACCAAATTAAACTTTGCATCAAAGTAGGTTGTCTAGATGTGCAACTAGGTGAGCAACATATATGATGCAATAACAACAAACAAACAAGCAAGCAAGAGAAGTAACACTAAAGAGCTTGCACAAGTAAAGGTAAGAAATAACCAAGAGTCGATCCGGTGAAGACGAGGATGTGTTACCGAAGTTCCTTCCTTTTGAGGGGAAGTACGTCTCCATTAGAGCGGTGTGGAGGCACAATGCTCCCCAAGAAGCCACTAGGGCCACCGTATTCTCCTCACGCCCTCACACAATGCGAGATGTCGTGATTCCACTATTGGTGCCCTTGAAGGCAGCGACCGGACCTTTACAAACAAGGTTGGGGCAATCTCCACAACTTAATCGGAGGCTCCCAACAATACCACGAAGCTTCACCACAATGGACTATGGCTCCGTGGTGACCTCAACTGTCTAGGGTGCTCAAACACCCAAGAGTAACAAGATCCGCTAGGGATAGGTGGGGGAATCGAAAATCTCTTGGTGGAAGTGTAGATCGGGGCCTTCTCAACCACTACCGAGCAAATCAACAAGTTTGATTGGCTAGAGAGATAGATCGGGCAAAAATGGAGCTTGGAGCATTAATGGAGCTTAAGAGGGAAGAGGTAGGTCAATGGGGAAGAAGAGGACCCCCTTTTATAGTGGGGGCAACAATCCAACCGTTGCCCCACTAAACAGCCCCGCAGAGGGCGGTAGTACCACTTGGGGGGGGGGGTACTACCGCTGAGCCAGCGGTAGTGCCGTTCCAACTAGCGGTACTGCCGCGCAGAGGAGAGAAGCGGGGACCTGGACCCAGAGCGGTACTACCGCGGTGGTAAGGGCGGTACTACCGCTGAGAAGCGGTACTACCGCCTCTACTGCCGCAACTAGTGCCGCAAAACCCGACACGAGAAAAAGAGCCCTCGAATCGAGGCGGTAGGGGGCAGGCAGGCCAGCGGTAGTACAGCTGCGGAGTCATCGGCGGTACTACCGCTGCGGAGCGGTACTGCCGCTTGTGACCCTCAGCGGTACTACCGCTGGGTAGCACGGTACTACTGCTGGGACCCAGACAAGACACACAAGAGAGAAAAGATCTCTCCATCGAAGCGAAAGTCGAGGCGGTAGGAGCGAGGCAGGCCAGCGGTAGTACAGGTGCGGAGTCACCGGCGGTACTACCGTTGCGAAGCGGTACTGCCGCTTGTGACCCCTCAGCGGTACTACCGCTGTGTAGCACGGTATTACCGCTGGGACCCAGACAAGACACACAAGAGAGAAAAGATCTCTCCATGAAGCGGAAGAGCTCTGAGGGTGAGAAGCGGAAGTGTACGTGTTGATTCCACCCAAGCAATACCACAGCGGACCCCCTCTTGATAGTACGGTGCCCTCTACGCAACTAGACCACCGAAAGAGAAACGAAAGAGCTACACCGTCTTGAATGACACTTCGAGGGGAAGAAATCGTCTCGTGCCAAGGATGAATCTCTGAAACGCTCAAAGCACACGATTAGTCCGCAAACACGTTGTCATCAATCACCAAAACCACATCGAGAGAGAGATGCCTCAACAATATCCCCCTTTTTGGTGGATTGATGACAACTGGGGATTTGCACAAGGAAAAGATATAAAAATAAGAATACTTAGAACTACAAAATATAGACGGGCTCCCCCTGAATGTGTGCACCTAGTTAGTGGAGCCTTTGGAATGCAAGACACACACATCCGGATCAACACTCCCCCTATATTTTATAGTTCAACAATTCTAAGCACATGATATAAGAGAGAAGGGTAAAACACAGGATAAGCATGCAACTCATAAGATACTACAGTACTGAATAGACATAAGTAATAAGGTAGCGATAGGGAGCATATGTCTCACACCATATGACTAGAACTTAGGTCTCACTGGCACCAAACCAAACCAAGCAAAGACAAACACACGAGAAAACACAAGACACACTCGCAACACAGCAACAACCCAAATCCCTAAACTCTCTCCCCCTTTGGCATCGAGACACCAAAAGGGCAAAGAGCATTGCTACGGCTCCAGGTGATGGCAAGCCGAGGATCTCGAACATCACATCTCAGCGTGATCATCTGCACCTCCGTCGTTGGTCGGAAACTGCTCAGCGTCAGAATCGGTCCAAGGGCAATGCTGGTGAATCCATTCTTCCTCTTCAGTGATCTGTCCCTCAGAACCGCTGACAATGGTCGCACCCAGGTGACGCATGAGCTCCTTGTGGCGCACCCTAGCCTGCTTCTCAGCCACATGAGTCATGTGCTGACCATGAGACTCCATGCAGAAAAGCTTCTTCATCTTGCGTTTGAGCTTCTTTGCCCAAGAAGGTTCTGCACTAGCGGGCCCAAGATCCTCCTCATGATCATCAGTTGCAGCCTCACCCTCAGCCTCCATGGCAGCAGCAGCAGTAGATGGACCCCCGGGTATAGGCGCTGGGGTGCCCCAATTTTCCTTATTCCTCAGATGCTTGATCTCATGAGAAACCAAGTCTCCAGTTTCCAGCAACACTCTGGGATAGACACGAGCCTAGGCCTTCTCAATGAGCCTCATGATGAATGTACCATATATCGGGCACTTGCGCTCAGAAACGGCAGAGAGAAGTTCAGACCACATAACATGAGAAATGTCCAGGCTCTCTCCAGTGTTTGCTTCCTTCTCATGCTGACAGAAAAGAAGCATGTCCACGAGATAGGAGTGGACCTGATCCAGATTCCCGATGTGAGGGAAGAGAGTCTCACGGAAGACACGATGAAGAACGTCCAGATACGTAGACAGCTCATAGGTTTCCTTCTTGGTCACTGGGTGAACCTTCACAGTGCAGTAGGGCCAAAGGGCTTGCTTGTGAGTGGATGTAGCATTGCGGTGAGGGCGGAAGCCTACTGGAGTCTCAAGCCCGTTATCTTCCACATCAAGTAACTCCATGAAGGCCTTCCACTTGACGGAAAGCAACTTGTCATTGGTCATCCAAGTCAGAGTCCTATCGGCATCAGTTCCAAGATGAATGGTAGCAAAGAATTGGGCCACCAAGTCTGCATCGAAATCCTTGTTGAACTGCATGATCCTGAGAATGTTCAACTGATTACACATCTGAAGGACTTCACCAAAGTACTCAGGGTCCTTCTCCATGGCATCAGTGTCAATGGAGCGAACATCAACAAAGAGATTCTTCTTGGCCTTGATCACATCAAAATAGATGGCAAACTGAAAGCGGTTCCATAATGGGCGGTTGACCAAAGTGGGATCTTGGTCCGCCTCATAGGGGTTGCGGCGACGCTTTTCCCAAAACTCCTTGGCAGTTATCTCAGTCATAGTCTTTCCCTTTGGCTTGTTGACGGATCTCTTTGACTGATGAGGTGGTGGAGGAGCACTTGCGGATGCGCCTGCTGGTGGCGGTTGAGTGCTAGAGGAACCACCTGCTGGCTCAGAGGTGCGGTAGCGCTTTGACGTTGCACGCCCGGGGTTGACACGGCGAGCTTGATGCTCAGGATGTTCATCACCTGGAACCAAACACAAGAACACGCAAAACAACCAGAAAGAACGAGCATAAGCCAACAAACACAACAAAACGATCAAGGTATGGCAGGAACATGATGGAACTTGGCAGGGAGCGGTAGTACCGCGACATGCACGCGGCAATACCGCCCAAGCGGTAGTACCGCTCCAAAGAGAGCGGTAGTACCGCTCGAGGCGGGGAAACAACAGTTCCCTACTACCGTGGTCAGATCCAGCACTACCGGCCCGCCAAATTCAAAAATATTCCTACCAAACTCTAATCTAGATAGTCTAGTTGCCTTCTCCAACCTACTCAAGCCTAGATTTAGCCAAAAATCTAGAGATGCAACCACCATTGCCCCTAAGACGCAAGATCTGAAAACGAGACAAAAGGAGAGAAGGAACAGGGGCAATACCAGCATCCATGGCAAGAGAACGAGGTGGGGATCGACTCCACCGAAGGAAATGGAGAGGGACGCCTCGGAGATGAAGATCCGTCGGAGCCCTCCCACGGCTATGCGAGGCTGGAGAGAGGAAGAGGAACGAGGGGGCGAAGCGAATGGGTATGGGGGAGAAGAAACCTCCCCCTGCCCCGATATAACCCCTTGGTCCCGTCCCTCAGTGGTAGTACCGCACTGGGGGGCGGTTGTACCACTTATAAGCAGTAGTACCGCGCACCACCAGCGGTAGTACCGCCCAGCACGCCACGACAACTAAACAACACGGCTTAGCTCGAAAGAAAAACAAAAAGGCAAGAAGAAGAGAGAGCACACCAGCAAAAGGCCAAGACACACCTCTTCAAGAGAGGGTGGTGGCCGAGGCCACCTATGTTTGAGTCAAGAGGGATGGCGCCGCGAAGATTTTAACCTTGGGCCCATGACCAAAACTCGTCTTTGAAACACAATTACCATCAACAATGGCTAATGTGAAATACTTGATCAATTTATGCATAATGGGGGGAGGGAGAGTTCATTGAGAGAACAACACTCCCCCTATGTCCATGCCTACATCTAAACTAGACAACAAATTGAGCGTGGTGGGGTGTGCAAGGGTTCAAGTCACATTGCTCGAATCAATGATATTTAGCTCATGCCTTAACTCACGAAATCTTGCTTCATCCAAGGGCTTCATGAAAATATCTGCAAGGTTATCATGAGTGTTGATATAGTTGAGCTCGATCTCTCCTCATCTAATGTGATCTCGGATGAAGTGTTACCGAATCTCAATATGCTTCGTCTTGAAGTGTTGCACCGGGTTGAGAGAGATCTTGATGGCACTTTCATTGTCACACGAAAGAGGCACTTTGTCACAAATGACACCGTAATCCTTTAAAGTTTGCCTCATCCATAGGAGTTGTGCACAACAACAACCGGCCGCTACATACTCCGCTTCGGTGGACGAGAGAGACACACAACTTTGCTTTTTGAAAGACCAACTTACCAAAGAGCAACCAAGGAATTGGCACCCTCCGGAAGTGGACTTCCTATCCACTTTGTCTCCCCGCCCAATCGGAATCCGAATACCCTACAAGCTTGAAGTTTGATACTCTTGGGTACCATAAGCCAAAGTTTGGGGTATGAGCCAAATATCGAAAGATTCGTTTGACCGCCACATAGTGACTTTCCTTAGGTGCGGCTTGAAACCATGCACAAATTCCCACACTCAACATGATATCCGGTCTAGATGCACAAAGGTCAAGCAAGGATCCAATCATGGAGCGATATACCTTTTGATCCACCGCTTTACCATTGGGATCAATGTCAAGTTGGCACTTGGTAGGCATTGGAGTGGAAGCCGGCTTGACATCACTTAGCTTGAATCTCTTGAGCATGTCTTGAGTGTATTTGGCTTGGTTGATGAAGGTTCCTTCTCTTCTTTGCTTCACTTCAAACCCTAGAAAGAACTTCAACTCTCCCATGGAAAACATCTCGAACTTTGAGGTCATGAGAGCAGCAAATTCCTCATTGAAAGCTTTGTTAGGGGAACCAAAGATAATATCATCAACATATAATTGGCACACAAACAACTCCCCTTTGACCTTCTTAGTAAAAAGAGTGGGGTCGATTAGCCCAACTTCAAAACCACGGTCTTGTAAAAACTCGGTAAGGTGGTCATACCACGCACGTGGGGCTTGTTTAAGGCCATAGAGTGCCTTATCGAGTTGATACACATGATCGGGAAAGTAGGGATCCTCGAACCCGGGGGGTTGCTTAACATAAACCAATTCATTAAGGACCATTAAGAAAAGCACTCTTCACATCCATTTGTTGTAACTTAAAGTTATGATGAGAAGCATATGCAATCAACATGCGAATGGATTCAAGACGAGCAACGGGAGCGAAGGTTTCACCGTAGTCGATATCCTCGACTTGGGAGTAGCCTTGTGCTACCAAACGAGCCTTGTTGCGAATGATAATCCCATGGGCATCTTGCTTGTTCTTAAATATCCACTTGGTTCCAATGACATTGTGGTTCCCCGTCGGTCTTGGCACCAATCTCCACACCTTGTTGCGCTCGAAGTTGTTGAGTTCTTCAAGCATGGCATTGAGCCAATCCGGATCTTCGAGCGCCTCATAGACCTTGTGGGGTTCGACACAAGAGACAAACGCATGATGTTCACAATAGTTTGCTAATTGTCTACGAGTGCTTACCCCCTTTCTTAAGCTCCCAAGTACATTCGTCATGAGATGATCCTTGGTGGAGAGCTTGGAAGCAACCTTGGCGGCACGACGCTCCAATTCCTCCTCGGGGTGAGACGAGGAGTGGTCACATGATCATCTTGAGCGTCATCTTGAGCTTGTTCTTGCTCTTGAACTTGCTCGGAGGAGAGAACTTGACCTTGGGCATCACTCGGTGTGTCAACACCGTCTTGAGTATGATCTTGCCCTTGGTCTTGTTCTTGAGGATGAGGGCCTTCACGTTGTTCTTCGGAAGCGTGTGGGCCTTGGGTTGGTGATGGCTCCATTTGAGTGGAGCATTGTCCTTCTCCTTCGGCCACAAGGGGTTCCTCAATGGGTAGGATGAAACCAACACCCATTCTTCTTATGGCTTGAGGAGGAATTTCATCACCTACATCACAAGTGCCACTTTGCTCCACTTGGGAGCCGTTATTCTCATCAAACTCCACGTTACACATCTCCTCAATAAGTCCCGTGGATTTATTGAGGACACGATAAGCATGAGAGTTTGTAGCATAACCAACAAATATGCCCTCATAAGCTCGAGCCTCAAATTTAGACAACCGAACACCTTTCTTGAGAATGAAACACTTACACCCGAACACCCGAAAGTACTTGAGGTTGGGCTTGTTACCGGTGAGTATCTCATATGGAGTCTTGTTCAAGCCCTTGCGGAGGTAGAGCCGATTGGATGCATGACATGCGGTGTTGATGGCTTCGGTCCAAAAGTTGTATGGAGACTTTAACTCCGCCATCATGGTCCTTGCCGCATCCATCAACGTCCGGTTCTTCCTCTCCGCAACACCGTTTTGTTGAGGGGTGTAAGGTGCGGAATATTGATGCTTGATCCCCTCATCACTAAGAAACTCATCCAAGGTGTAGTTCTTGAACTCGGTGCCGTTGTCACTTCTTATTGTCAAGATCTTTGCATTGTGTTGACGTTGTGCTTCATTTGCAAAGTTAATGACGGTTTGTTGGGTCTCGCTCTTCCTCTTGAAGAAATACACCCAAGTGTATCTTGAGTAGTCATCCACAATCACCAAGCAATACTTCCTACCCCCAAGACTATCAAAGGATGGAGGCCCAAAGAGATCCAAGTGAAGGAGCTCCAAAGGCCTCTTTGAGTAAATGATAGTCGTGGGAGGGTGAGCCTTCTCATGTAGCTTTCCTTCGATACAAGCACTGCAAGCATGATCTTTAGCAAAACTAGCATTCGTTAGTCCACGGACATGGTCCCCCTTGAGAAGACTTTGCAAAGATCTCATGTTGATATGGGCTAAACGGCGATGCCAAAGCCATCCCACATCAACTTTAGCCATTAGGCATGTCGCAGTCTTAGTGGGTCGCTCCGAAAAGTTAATCACATATAGACCGTTCTCAACATGCCCAACAAAGGCTACTTTAAGAGTCTTGCTCCACAAGAGGGCCACGGTATCGATATCAAAGAAAGTGGCAAAGCCCATGATTGCAAGTTGATGAACGGAAAGTAAATTATATGCAAGGGACTCAACAAGCATGACCTTCTCGATCGTGAGATCATGAGAAATGACTACCTTGCCAAGTCCCAATACCTTAGAATATGAGGCGTCACCCCACTCTACATTGGTGGGCATAGATGGAATCTTGTGCACGTCCACCACCAAGTCATTGCTTCCGGTCATATGATTTGTAGCTCCGCTATCGAGCAACCATGATCCCCCACCGGAAGCAAACACCTACAAGAGATCAATGCTTGGTTTTAGGTACCCATTTTGTAATGGGTCCTTTGATGTTAGTAACAAGGGTCTTTGGAACCAAATAGACCATTCAATGTACTCATGAGTGGAACCAACAAATTTGGCATAGACATGCCCATCACTAGCCCAACATAACACATAAGAAGGATTAAAGTCGCCGGCTTTGATGGGAGGAGTGGCATTGCCCTTTTTGACACAGCCACCCTTCGCATTGTTCTTCTTCTCCTTGGAAGCACTCTCTCCCTCCTTCACAAAGGTTTGCATGAGAGGAGGAGGTCGTTTGGTCTTGTCATTCTTCTTCTTGTTCTTGGACTCGGGCACGTACCCAATTCCTTCCTTAGCCACAACTCCCTTTTGGTTGGTCAAGAGGTCGTTGAGGTTCTTCTTGCCTTGTATGTAAGACGCAAGACCTTTCTCAAGTTGTACCTTTAGCTTAGCGTTCTCCTCAACAATATGCACATGCTCACAACACGGGTTAGTAGCATTTGCATTATCAATTAAGATCATATGAAGAAAAGTGGCTTTTTCCTTGGTTAGCTTTACTTGAAGTTGATCATGAGACTCTTTGAGGCTAGCATGAGCACCCTTCAAGACCTTGTGAGCCTTGTCAAGTAGATCAAACTCCTCTTTGAGTCTAGCAAGATCAACCTCAAGTTCGGCCTTCTCGGATTTTAGCACACGAGAAACAATGAGAACATGATCAAAATCTTTCTTTAACTTAGCATGATCAACATTGTGTGACTCCTCAAGAGTCAAACGAAGACCACGCTCTTCCTCAAGAGCATTGGAAAGATCCGAGATCTCATCGGCATAGTCACGACTATGCCCTTCCATCTTAGAGATGGTATCTTCGTGAGCCTCGATCATGTCATTGGCTTCACCAAGTTGTTCCAAGAGAGCAACAAAGTGCTTCTTGGATTTACCCTTAAGTTTGCCCATAAAGGCATCAAACTCATTCACCTCCACATTAGCTCCCTCATGTTCATCAATGCTATCCGTCGAAGAAGGATGATTATGTTGGGGAACGTAGTAATTTCAAAAATTTCCTACGCACACGCAAGATCATGGTGATGCATAGCAACGAGAGGGGAGAGTATGATCTACGTACCCTTGTAGATCGCACGCGGAAGCGTTGACACAACATAGAGGAAGTAGTCGTACGTCTTCACGATCCAACCGATCAAGCACCGAAACTACGGCACCTACGAGTTCGAGCACACGTTCAGCTCGATGACGATCCCCGGACTCCGATCCAGCAAAGTGTTGCGGAAGAGTTCCGTCAGCACGACGGCGTGGTGACGATCTTGATGCACTACAGCAGCAGGGCTTCGCCTAAACTCCACTACAGTATTATCGAGGAATATGGTGGCTGGGGGCACCGCACACGTCTAAGGAATAGATCACGTGGATCAACCTGTGTGTTTCTGGGGTGCCTCTGCCTCAGTATATAAAGGACCAAAGGGGGGAGGCTGGCCGGCCACATAGGGCGCGCCAGGAGAGTCCTACTCCCTCTGGGAGTAGGATTCCCCCCCCCCCAATCCTAGTTGGAATAGGACTCCTTGAGGGGGGAAAGAGAGAGGGGCGGCCGGCCACCTCTCCTAGTCCTAATAGGACTAGGGGAAGGGGGAGGCGCATAGCCACCTTGTGCTGCCCCTTTCTCCTTTCCACTAAAGCCCACTAAGGCCCATATAGCTCCCGGGGGTTCCGGTAACCTCCCGGTACTCCGGTAAAATCCCGATTTCACCCGGAACACTTCCGATATCCAAACATAGGCTTCCAATATATCAATCTTTACGTCTCGACCATTTCGAGACTCCTCGTCATGTCCCCGATCTCATCCGGGACTCCAATACATCAAAACTCATAAACTCATAATATAACTGTCATCGAAACCTTAAGCATGCGGACCCTACGGGTTCGAGAACAATGTAGACATGACCGAGACACGTCTCCGGTCAATAACCAATAGCGGGACCTGGATGCCCATATTGGCTCCTACATATTCTACGAAGATCTTTATCGGTCAGACCGCATAACAACATACGTTGTTCCCTTTGTCATCGGTATGTTACTTGCCCGAGATTCGATCGTCGGTATCCAATACCTAGTTCAATCTCGTTACCGGCAAGTCTCTTTACTCATTCCGTAATACATCATCCCGCAACTAACTCATTAGTTGCAATGCTTGCAAGGCTTAAGTGACGTGCATTACCGAGAGGGCCCAGAGATACCTCTCCGACAATTGGAGTGACAAATCCTAATCTCGAAATACGCCAATCCAACATCTACCTTTGGAGACACCTGTAATGCTCCTTTATAATCACCCAGTTACGTTGTGACGTTTGGTAGCACCCAAAGTGTTCCTCCGGCAAACGGGAGTTGCATAATCTCATAGTCATAGGAACATGTATAAGTCATGAAGAAAGCAATAGCAACATACTAAACGATCGGGTGCTAAGCTAATGGAATGGGTCATGTCAATTAGATCATTCACCTAATGATGTGATCCCGTTAATCAAATAACAACTCTTTGTCTATGGTTAGGAAACATAACCATCTTTGATTAACGAGCTAGTCAAGTAGAGGCATACTAGTGACACTCTGTTTGTCTATGTATTCACACATGTATTATGTTTCCGGTTAATACAATTATAGCATGAATAATAAACATTTATCATGAAATAAGGAAATAAATAATAACTTTATTATTGCCTCTAGGGCATATTTCCTTCAGTCTCCCACTTGCACTAGTCAATAATCTAGATCACATCACCATGTGATTAACATCGATAGTTCACATCATCATGTGATTAACACCCATAGTTCACATCGTCATGTGACCAACACCCAAAGGGTTTACTAGATTCGGTAATCTAGTTCACATCGCTATGTGATTAACACCCAAAGAGTACTAAGGTGTGATCATGTTTTGCTTGTGAGAGAATCTTAGTCTACGGGCCTGCCAAATTCAGATCCGTATGTATTTTGCAAAATTCTATGTCTACAATGCTCTGCACGGAGCTACTCTAGCTAATTGCTCCCACTTTCAATATGTATCCAGATTGAGACTTAGAGTCATCCAGATCTGTGTCAAAACTTGCATCGACGTAACCCTTTACGACGAACCTTTTTTCACTTCCATAATCGAGAAACATATCCTTATTCCACTAAGGATAATTTTGACCGCTGTCCAGTGATCTACTCCTAGATCACTATTGTACTCCCTTGCCAAATCAGTGCAGGGTACACAATAGATCTGGTATACAGCATGACATACTTTATAGAACCTATGGCCAAGGCATAGGGAAGGACTTTTATTCTCTTTCTATCTTCTGCCGTGGTCGGGCTTTGAGTCTTACTCAACTTCACACCTTGTAATACAGGCAAGAACTCTTTCTTTGACTGCTCCATTTTGAACTACTTCAAAATCTTGTCAAGGTATGTACTCATTGAAAAAACTTATCAAGCGTCTTGATCTATCTCTATAGATCTTGGAGCTCAATATGTAAGCAGCTTCACCGAAGTCTTTCTTTGAAAAACTCCTTTCAAATATTCCTTTATGCTTTCCAGAATAATTCTACATTATTTCCGATCAACAATATGTCATTCACATATACTTATCAGAAATGTTGTAGTGCTCCCACTCACTTTCTCGTAAATACAGGCTTCACCGCAAGTCTGTATAAAACTATATGCTTTGATCAACTCATCAAAGAGTATATTCCAACTCTGAGATGCTTGCACCAGTCCACAGATGGATCGCTGGAGTTTGCACATTTTGTTAGCACCTTTCGGATTGACAAAACCTTCTGGTTGCATCATATACAACTCTTCTTTAATAAATCCATTAAGGAATGCAGTTTTGTTTATCCATTTGCCAGATTTCATAAAATGCGGCAATTACTAACATGATTCGGACAGACTCAAGCATAGATACGAGTGAGAAACTCTCATCGTAGTCAACACCTTGAACTTGTCGAAAACCTTTTGCGACAATTGTATCTTTGTAGATAGTAACACTACTAGCGTCCGTCTTCCTCTTGAAGATCCATTTATTTCCATGGCTTGCCGATCATCGGGCAAATCCATCAAAGTCCATACTTTGTTTTCATACATGGATCATATCTCAGATTTCATGGTCTCAAACCATTTCGCGGAATCTGGGCTCATCATCGCTTCCTCATAGTTCGCAAGTTCGTCATGGTCTAGTAACATGACTTCCAGAACAGGATTACCGTACCACTCTGGTGCGGATCTTACTCTGGTTTACCTACGAGATTCAGTAGTAACTTGATCTGAAGTTACATGATCATCATCATTAGCTTCCTCACTAATTGGTGTAGTAGTCACAGGAACAGATTTCTGTGATGAACTACTTTCCAATAAGGGAGAAGGTACAATTACCTTATCAAGTTTTTTACTTTCCTCCCACTCACTTCTTTCGAGAGAAACTCCTTCTCTAGAAAGTTTCCGAATTTAGCAACAAAAGTCTTGCCTTCGGATCTGTGATAGAAGGTGTATCCAATAGTTTCCTTTGGATATCCTATGAAGATTTACTTCTCCGATTTGGGTTCGAGCTTATCATGTTGAAACTTCTTCACATAAGCATCGCAGTGCCAAACTTTAAGAAACGACAACTTTGGTTTCTTGCCAAACCACAGTTCAGATTGTGTCATCTCAACGGACTTAGATGGTGCCCTATTTAACGTGAATGCAGCTGTCTCTAATGCATAACCCAAAACGATAGTGGTAGATCGGTCAGATACATCATAGATTGCACTATATCCAATAGAGTACGGTTATGACGTCCGCACACACCATTATGCTGTGGTGTTTCAGGTGGCGTGAGTAGTGAAACTATTTCACATTGTTTTAACTGAAGGCCAAACTCGTAACTCAAATACTCTTCTCTACGATCAGATCATAGAAACTTTATTTTCTTGTTACGATGATTTTTCACTTCACTCTGAAATTCTTTGAACTTTTCAAATGTTTCAGACTTATGTTTCATCAAGTAGATATACTCATATCTGCTCAAATCATCTGTGAAGATCAGAAAATAATGATACTTGTCGCGAGCCTCAATATTCATCGGACCACATACATCAGTATGTATGATATCCAACAAATCTTGTTGCTCGCTCCATTGTTCCGAAGAACAGAGTCTTAGTCATCTTGCCCATGAGGCATGGTTCGCAAGCATCAAGTGATTCATAATCAAGTGATTCCAAAATCCCATCAGCATGGAGTTTCTTCATACGCTTTACACCAATATGACCTAAACGGCAGTGCCACAAATAAGTTGCACTATCATTATTAACTTTGCATCTTTTGGTTTCAATATTATGAATATGTGTATCACTACGATCGAGATCCAACGAACTATTTTCATTGGGTGTGTAACCATATAAGGTTTTATTCATGTAAACAGAACAACAATTTATTTTCTTACTTAAATGAATAATCGTATTACAATAAACATGATCAAATCATATTCATGCTCAACGCAAACACCAAATAACACTTATTCAGGTTCAACACTAATCCCGAAAGTATAGGGGAGTGTGCGATGATGATCATATCAATCTTGGAACTACTTCCAACACGCATCGTCACTTCACCCTTAACTAGTCTCTGATTATTCTTCAACTCCTGTTTCGAGTTACTACACTTAGCAACTGAACTAGTATCAAATACTGAGGGTTTGCTATAAACACTAGTAAAGTACACATCAATAACATGTATATCAAATATACTTATGTTCACTTTGCCATCCTTCTTATCTGCCAATCACTTGGGGTAGTTCCGCTTCCAGTGACCAGTTCCTTTGCAGTAAAAGCACTTAGTCTCAGGCTTAGGACCAGACTTGGGCTTCTTCACTTGAGCAGCAACTTGCTTGCCGTTCTTCTTGAAGTTCCCCTTCTTCCCTATGCCCTTTTCTTGAAACTAGTGATCTTGTCAACCATCAACACTTGATGTTTTCCTTGATTTCTACCTTCGTTGATTTCAGCATCACGAAGAGCTTGGGAGTTGTTTCCGTTATCCCTTGCATATTATAGTTCATCACGAAGTTCTACTAACTTGGTGATGGTGACTAGAGAATTCTGTCAATCACTATCTTATCTGGAAGATTAACTCCCACTTGATTCAAGCGATTGTAGTACCCAGACAATCTGGGCACATGCTCACTAGTTGAGCGATTCTCCTCCATCTTTTAGCTATAGAACTTGTTAGAGACTTCATATCTCTCAACTCGGGTATTTGCTTGAAATATTAACTTCAACTCCTGGAACATCTCATATGCTCCATGACGTTCAAAACGTCTTTGAAGTCCCGATTCTAAGCCATTAAGCATGGTGCACTAAACTATCAAGTAGTCATCATATTGAGCTAGCCAAACGTTCATAACGTCTGCATCTGCTCCTGCAATAGGTCTGTCACCTAGCGGTGCATCAAGGACATAATTCTTCTGTGCAGCAATGAGGATAAACCTCAGATCACGGATCCAATCCGCATCTTTGCTACTAACATCTTTCAACACAATTTTCTCTAGGAACATATCAAAATAAACACAGGGAAGCAACAACGCGAGCTATTGATCCACAACATAGATATGCTAATACTACCAGGACTAAGTTCATGATAAATTAAAGTTCAATTAATCATATTACTTAAGAACTCCCACTTAGATAGACATCCCTCTAATCTTCTAAGTGATCACGTGATCCAAATCAACTAAACCATAACCGATCATCACGTGAGATGGAGTAGTTTTCAATGGTGAACATCGTTATGTTGATCATATCTACTATATGATTCACGCTCGACCTTTCGGTCTCCGTGTTCCGAGGCCATATCTGTATATGCTTGGCTCATCAAGTATAACCTAAGTATTCCGCGTGTGCAACTGTTTTGCACCCGTTGTATTTGAATGTAGAGCCTATCACACCCGATCATCACGTGGTGTCTCAGCATGAAGAACTTTCACAATGGTGCATACTCAGGGAGAACACTTCTTGATAATTAGTGAGAGATCATCTTATAATGCTACTGTCAAACTAAGCAAAATAAGATGTATAATAGATAAACATCATATGCAATCAAAATATGTGACATGATATGGCCATCATCATCTTGCTTCTTTGATCTCCATCTCCAAAGTACTGTCATGATCTCTATCGTCACCGGCATGACACCATGATCTCCATAAAAACCTAGGCTCGGATGCCACTGTTGGGGAATGTAGTAATTTCAAAATTTTCCTACGCACACGCAAGATCATGGTGATGCATAGCAACGAGAGGGGAGAGTATGATCTACGTACCCTTGTAGATCGCACGCGGAAGCATTGACACAACGTAGAGGAAGTAGTCGTACGTCCTCACGATCCAACCGATCAAGCACCGAAACTACGGCACCTCCGAGTTCGAGCACACGTTCAGCTCGATGACGATCCTCGGACTCTGATCCAGCAAAGTGTCGGGGAAGAGTTCCGTCAGCACGACGGCGTGGTGACGATCTTGATGCACTACAGCAGCAGGGCTTCGCCTAAACTCCGCTACAGTATTATCGAGGAATATGGTGGCTGGGGGCACCGCACACGGCTAAGGAATAGATCACGTGGATCAACTTGTGTGTTTCTGGGGTGCCTCTGCCTCAGTATATAAAGGACCAAAGGGGGGAGGCTGGCCGGCCACATAGGGCGCGCCAGGAGAGTCCTACTCCCTCTGGGAGTAGGATTCCCCCCCCCCAATCCTAGTTGGAATGGGACTCCTTGAGGGGGGAAAGAGAGAGAGGGGGCCCGACACCTCTCCTAGTCCTAGTAGGACTAGGGAAAGGGGGGAGGCGCACAGCCACCTTGTGCTGCCCCTTTCTTCTTTCCACTAAAGCCCACTAAGGCCCATATAGCTCCCGGGGGGTTCCGGTAACCTCCCGGTACTCCGGTAAAATCCCGATTTCACCCGGAACACTTCCGATATCCAAACATAGGCTTCCAATATATCAATCTTTACATCTCGACCATTTCGAGACTCCTCATCATGTCCCCGATCTCATCCGGGACTCCGAACTCCTTCGGTACATCAAAACTCATAAACTCATAATATAACTGTCATCGAAACCTTAAGCGTGCGGACCCTACGGGTTCGAGAACAATGTAGACATGACCGAGACACGTCTCCGGTCAATAACCAATAGCGGGACCTAGATGCCCATATTGGCTCCTACATATTCTACGAAGATCTTTATCGGTCAGACCGCATAACAACATACGTTGTTCCCTTTGTCATCGGTATGTTACTTGCCCGAGATTCGATCGTCGGTATCCAATACCTAGTTCAATCTCGTTACCGGCAAGTCTCTTTACTCATTCCGTAATACATCATCCCGCAACTAACTCATTAGTTGCAATGCTTGCAAGGCTTAAGTGATGTGCATTACCGAGAGGGCCCAGAGATACCTCTCCGACAATCGGAGTGACAAATCCTAATCTCGAAATACGCCAACCCAACATCTACCTTTGGAGACACCTGTAATGCTCCTTTATAATCACCCAGTTACGTTGTGACGTTTGGTAGCACCCAAAGTGTTCCTCCGGCAAACGGGAGTTGCATAATCTCATAGTCATAGGAACATGTATAAGTCATGAAGAAAGCAATAGCAACATACTAAACGATCGGGTGCTAAGCTAATGGAATGGGTCATGTCAATCAGATCATTCACCTAATGATGTGATCCCGTTAATCAAATAACAACTCTTTGTCTATGGTTAGGAAACATAACCATCTTTGATTAACGAGCTAGTCAAGTAGTGGCATACTAGTGACACTCTGTTTGTCTATGTATTCACACATGTATTATGTTTCCGGTTAATACAATTATAGCATGAATAATAAACATTTATCATGAAATAAGGAAATAAATAATAACTTTATTATTGCCTCTAGGGCATATTTCCTTCAGATTAATGATGGTAGTTTTGATGTTGGAGGTTACCTTGTTGGTGGCTTTAGCCATGAGGCACTTGGCAGTGATGCTCTCATTGGGTGAGTCGAAGAGAGACACCCGTGGAGTCGTCGCAATGGCAACAAAGGCCATGGCAACCGACTCACCATCTTCATCATCATCATCATCCTCATTGTACTCTTCTTGTACCACCAATGCCTTGGGGGGAGTCTTCTTGGTGAAGTTGCTCTTGTGGGGGAACGACTTGGCCTTGTCCTTTCGGATGAGCTTGCCACCATTGTCTTCCCTCTTCTCATACGGGCACTCCGCAACAAAATGACTCACATTGCCACAATTGTAGCAAGTCCTTACACGGTTCTTGCTCTTCGTGCCACTTGAGTTGTTTTTGTTAAACTTTGGCCTTGAGTTTTTCTTGCTCCAAAATTGCCTTGAGGCAAGTGCCATGTGTTCATGATATGCATACTTTGTATCTTCGGGGTTGATCTCCTCTTCTTCCTCTTCTTCTTCTTCAACACAGAGCTTGGCCTTCAATGCAAGGTTGGGCTTCTTTGCCCTTTGAGAACGAAGCACCGCATTGTCGGTGGTCTTGTCCAAACTGTTCATGGCCACAAACTCATCCAACACTTCGCTTGAGGTCAAAGTGTGGAAGTCCGGCCTTTGACGAATGACGGAGGACATGGCCTTGTGGTAGGGCATCATTGCCTTAAGGAATTTGTGCTTGATCCAATTGTCATCCGTGTCCTTGCTCTCGTGATCTCAAAGTGAGACCGCGAGTTTGGTTACTCTCTGATAAAGCTCACGAGGTTCTTCATCTTCTTTCATTTCAAACTCATCGGCCTCATCTTGCACCACTTCATAGTTGGCGCATTGAATGCTTGCGCTTCCCCGGTAGAGTGAGACAACACAAAGCCATGCGTCTTTGGCCAAGGCGAAGGGCCGAAGATGAGGTAGTTCTTCGGGTGGAATTGCATCTTGAATGATGAAGAGAGCATTCTCATTGAATTGATTATCCGCGGCTTCTCGAGGAGTGAAGTTGCTTGGATCATGCAGATAGAAACCTTCTTCAATGATTCTCCAAAGATTAGTGTTCACATGATTTAAATGATGTTTAAAGCGGTAAACCCAAGAATCAAAGTCCTCATTTTTCACAATCTTAGGGGGAGGACCGGCATGATTCAAATGAGTGGAAGGAACCGGTCCACCATAAACAAGTGGTGGTTCCACATGAGCAAAGATGTCGGTGCCACTCTTACCACTAGAAGAAGGGGCATTTTTGCTACTAGCTTCCCCCTTATCGGAGGTAGCATCCATCACCTTGTCGGTGGGATTACCCACTTTCAACGGTGCGGTGGATAGTTTAAGCCCTTCAAGGAATTTAGTAAACATGCTTTCAACCTCGGTCATCATGGAGGTTTTCAATGTCTCTGTCGGTGTCAAACCCGGCGGATCTCGGGTAGGGGGTCCCGAACTGTGTGTCTAGGCCGGATGGTAACAGGAGGCAGGGAACACGATGTTTTACCCAGGTTCGGGCCCTCTGATGGAGGTAAAACCCTACGTCTTGCTTGATTAATATTGATGATATGGGTAGTACAAGAGTAGATCTACCACGAGATCAAGGAGGCTAAACCCTAGAAGCTAGCCTATGGTATGATTGTTGTATATGGAGTTGATTGTCTACGGACTAGAACCCTCCGGTTTATATAGACACCGGATAGGGTTAGGGTTACATAGAGTCGGTTACAATGGTAGGAGATCCTGAATATCCGCATCGCCAAGCTTGCCTTCCACGTCAAGGAAATTCCCATCTGGACACGGGACGAAGTCTTCAATCTTGTATCTTCATAGTCCTGGAGTCCGGCTGAAGGTACAGTCCGGCTACCTGAACACCCCCTAATCCCGGACTCCCTCAGTAGCCCCTGAACCAGGCTTCAATGATGACGAGTCCGGCGTGCAAATTGTCTTCGGCATTGCAAGGCGGGTTCCTCCTCCAAGTCCTTCATAGAAGATTGTAAACACCAATAGTAGTGTCCGGCTCTGAAAAATAAGCTTCCACATATTTCCATAGAGAGAATAATATTAACACAAATCAAATCTACTGACGTATTACACAGTGCGTCATCACACTACGGCCAGGTCCTTTACTCGAATCGTTTTTACTTTTCCACCTCAGCGTGTTTTGCGAGGCGGTTTCCTTGGCACGTCTTGTCAAAGCAGAGATCGTGTATCCCCCTTTTACGGGATTCTCGTCAATACGGACGTGGGTAACCCAATCGTGCCCGTTAGCATATTTTCTCGATTAAAGGCGAGTCCCAAACGGTTACGGGGAGGGCTCCTGGTATTCAGCCTCTTATAAAGAGATCAGGGCCTTATCTTTTCTCCAATCCAAAACAAGTTCGCCCGTCGCCTCGAGTTCCAACACCCTAGGCTCCAGATTTCGGGCGCTTCGGACCTTCGACAATGTCCGGTTCCGACCTTCAAGGCCGATGGATGCCCTCCTCCGTAATGGAGGAGGACGTGCTAAAGTTGAGAGAGGCTAAGTTCCTGACCGGTGAAATTTGGCATAGGTTGCCTGCTCAAGGGCAGGTCATCCCCAGTCCCCAGCCCGGTGAGAGCGTGGTGTTCATGTCTCACTTCCTTCGGGGGTTGGGCTTCCCAATGGATCCCTTTGTGAGGGGAATGCTGTTTTATTACGGGCTGGAATTCCATGACTTAGCTCCGGAGTCCATCCTCCATATCTCCTTGTTTATTGTTGTGTGTGAAGCGTTCCTCCGTGTTACCCCTCACTTTGGATTATGGCTCAAGACCTTCAAAGTGGAGCCGAAGATGATCAAGGGACGGCACGCAGAGTGCGGAGACGCTGTTATAAGCAAAAATGTTGATGCTCCATGGCCCGAGGGCTCTTTTCAAGAGGAGCTGGGCTTGTGGCAACGAGAGTGGTTTTATATCACCGCTCCCCGGAGCACCAAATGGGTGGCGCCTCCTGCCTTTCGCTCGGGTCCCCCACCACGGCTAGCGTCATGGGTCAACAAAGGGTTAGATTGGGGTTTGCCCAAAGACGTGCCCTTGTTACAGGGCAGCATTAAAGATCTCTTGGAAGGAGACCTCAGCCTGGTCAAGGTGACGCAGGTCATGCTGATTCGCCGAATATTGCTCGGCAAACGTCGCCCCCTTCGCCTGTGGGAGTTTAATCCAGAGGGACCGCGAGCTCTCCAGAATTTCATGGGCGCAACGCCCGCGGAGATGTATAAACTGTTCTTCGGATCACAAGAGATGTGTCCGGATTTAACCGAGGACTTAGGCCTAAGCCGCAATCGCCCGGATACTCAAGTAAGCAACCTTGTGCCCGGACCTTCTATCCGTATAATAAACTTGCCCCTAAAAGAGCCGTCCTTTTAAACAGGAGTGGATAGCGAAGGCAATGCTGATCAGGTGTCCGGCTCCCCTTCCTGAAACCAGGCCGGATCCCGTGCTGGTCAGGATGCTGGAGATAATGCCTTTGGAGGGGGAGGACAAGGAAGCTATGGCCTCCTCGAAGGAGGCTGCTCCGAAGGGAGGAACCGACAATTCCTCTCCTAAGGGGAAGAAGAGAGCCGCCTCTGACGACCCGGAAACCATGGCCTCGAAGCGGGGGAGAAAATCCTCGTCAGAGGGTCCAACACCGGGGAGTTCCTCGGCTGGACTACGCCCTCAAGGGGATCAGCCCTCCAGCGAGCCGTAAGTAGAGAAAGATTTTCCTTTTGAGGGATGAGGGAAATCCTTGATTTATGTCTGAGAAGATTAACCAAACTTTTACCTTGTAGCTCGGACCTCAGCCCTTCTCAACAGAGCTCGTCTTCGGGGGATCTTCTTCTGGAGATGATGGAGAGCGGGACGCCTCCCCCTGCCATGCCGCCTAGCGAGGCGGGCGACCCTGAGGTGTCGTCGCGGAGGGTTTCTCCGAATCCGGCAGGGGCGGAAGATAGCTATGTGGCCCCCCGAGGTTCTCCGCGTCCAGCCTTCGAAAGAGGTCATGGGACGAGCCCGGCACCGTCTGGTGTTCGGTCGGAGGAGCTAAAGATTCTGCTGGGGCGAGCTTGTATCTCAGAGGAGCATCGTGCATTGATGGGCACGGTGATTGAAAGGATCTCATCCACAGAGAGCGGATTGCATGAGGCCGTCAAAAGTTTACTGACGGGTTTTGAGGTACATTAGATAATTTACACTTTTGGCAGTTGCGCATGAATAAGATGCGCCCTGTGTAGATAGTAGCCCCTGAGACTCTGCGCGTCATCAAGAAATGACGGCACGCGGAGGATCGTAATCCCAGGTCTAAGATGTCGCCTTTGAATGCAGGAGGCATGGTGTCCGGAATCGAGCCGAACTGACGATTTTGCCGGACTAAAGCGGCAACTAGACGTGGCAGATGCCGACATCACGCTTGTCAACAAGCGGCTTGATGAGGCTCAAGGTATGTAATTCCTCGGGCGGCATCAGGTAAGAACAGTTTTATGCCTGTGTCTTATGATGTGTGTGCTTGACGCAGATGGTGCGGCCGCCGTGGAGAGTCTTAGGGCAGAACTTGCCCGAGCTAAAGAACAAGCCAGAGAAAATGATGCGGTTGCCAAGCAAGCCCTTGAAGAGCTGGGAGCCGAATAGGCTGCTCATTGCCGAAGCAAGGAAGAGATGGCCGAGATGGCCGAAAAGTTAAAAAGTGCTACAGACCGTTGCAGACTTCTTGAAAAAGAAGATCAGGCGAAACAGACGGACTTAGAGAAGGCCGTTGCCAATGCCAAGGACGCGCGCTCTGCGATGAGAGCTGCAAGGGAGGAGCTACGTCAGGCCGAACAGATTGCGGCTGGAAAGCCCTTTATGCTGCGAAGGAAATTTTGCGATCCGAAGTTTGCTCCGTTGGACCGGATGTGGAGTGTGGAGGATACCTATCTGGATTTGGCAGCGAGTGCTGCTGATGCGACCGAACACTTTCGAGATCAAAAAGATCGTGAAGTGGAAAAGCTTTTCTGGTCGCAGTTTCACAATCCAGAGCGTCCACTAGCAGTGGACGATCGTTTGGCTCAATGGGCCGAACTGAATAGGTTGTCCGGACTCGCCATGAAGTACGTCATGGGTCATCTGTGGCCGGGGAGATCGGAGCCGAAGAGTTATTTCAGCTTGGTGCAGCAATTCCTTGATGCGGTGCCGCGTATAAATGCAATGAAGAGGTCAGCATGCATAGAGGGCGCAAGGATGGTTCTTGCCCGTGTTAAGACATACTGGGCAGAGATGGAGACCACCGTTGTTGCGTCCCGAGATTCGGACAAAAGCCGAGTACCCTCCGAGCACTATTTTCAGGAAGTCCTTGAAGGCACTCGTGTAATAGAGACGCAGTGCTCGAAAGATGCTATGTTATGATAGCATATGTAATTATAAAGTAATATTTTGATGAACTGTAGTGGCCTTTTTATACTTGTGCCTTCAAGTATTGGGAACACCTCCTGTGCGGCCGTTTTAATATATATATAAAATCTGAAAGATGGCAGTCGTTGGCTTCAGCCCCCACGCACATAGTGCGGGGGTGCTCGCAGAAGACGCATTTTCACACTTAACCCAACGTCTTGGTCCTACAAAGGAGGTGATAGCGCAGCGGGCCAGGCAACCGGACTATAATGCTTTAACACTTTCACTTAGCCATAGGAGCTTGACAGTGAGACTATTTAGGTAGCTCCTTGGTGGCGACTGCGCTCATCCGAGTTCGGGCGCGTATGTGCCTGACCAGGAAGCGACCCTTCATTAAAGCGGAGGAATCCGATAGATTCTGATAGGTCATCGAGTGGCTGACCAGTCTCATGCTACATCATGACAGTCAGTTTTCGGCTTTCTCTACTGAGGTGCTCGCCCGGCCGAACCGGGGCACAATCGCAGTAGTTCTCCTGGTGCTACCTTAGCCGATAGAGCGGAACGTAAGGTAGCCGAACTCAGGAACCGGGCAACCCAACATTTGACCAAAGACATGATTCGAAGCTGATGCATATAATGCCAAAACTCGCGACGCCGAGCACTCCCTAAGGTATTCGGTCTTTGTGAGTGTGGGCGAAGCAACACTCTTTATTAAAAAAAGCCCCTAGTGTCCAGGTACATGCAAAAATTCTGACGTGGCCACATGCCAAGACGCCAGCCTCCTCCTTGGTTATATCAGAAAAAACCAGGGGATGTGTAGCAACGAGAGACAGTAAAAAAGGTTTACGCAGGGTCTTAATCTAAAAAGAATCCTTTAGGACGGGTCCCTACTACACGTCTGCGCTTGTGTCTCCGTTGTGCCGTATCCTGGACGGGCGCCGCACGACGTTCATCTGTAAAAGAGAGGAACTGAGTTGAAAACGGGTCGTGCTGAATAAAAGTTTAAAATAAACAAAGTGTAAAGTAAAATATATAAAATTGAGCTTTATTGTCTCTTATTGTATATGCATGGAGCCCCTAGTGCGGGGGTATATGGCCACTAAGCCTGCATCAATGGTGATATTGTACCGAACTCGTCTATCCGCGTTCGTGGTCTTTAATGACCTATTTCGAAGTTTTTTGGCCGGTGAGGCCATTTTGCTGTGGGGCTGTCAAAGCGGCCGCACAGTCCTCCGCTTGGGGAGGCGCACTTTAGTGCTTCCCCTTCAAAGAGATGATGCCTCGTGGACCGGGCATCTTAAGCGTAAGAGATGCATAATGCGGTATTGCGTTAAAGCGAGCGAAAGCTTCGCGTCCCAGTAGTGCTTGATAGCGACTTGAGAACAGGACGATATGGAAGGTCAGCTTTTCACGGCAGAAGTTATCGGAAGAGCCGAATATGACTTCGAGCCAGAGAAAACCCATACAATGGGTGTCCGGACTAGGTATTACCCCTTGAAAGGAGGTTTTGCTGCGGCGGATTCTTGCTGGGTTTATCCCCATGTGCTGGATTGTATCCTGATATATCAGGTTTAGTCCACTGCCTCCGTCCATAAGGACATTTGAAAATTGGAGTCCGCCAATTATTGGATCGAGTATCAAGGCAGTCCAGCCTGCATTCTTGATATTTCTAGAATAATCTAGCTGATCGAAGATGATCGGTTTTGACAACCAGTGGCCGGACCCTTTGGGGATGGGCCGTGTGGTGCGTACCTTTACGGGCGCCGCACGTTTTGTTATGTGAAGTGAGTTCACTGTTTTTACTTCTTGTGGGAAGTTCTTTTGTTTCCTGGTACTCTGCTTTTGGGGTTCGTCCTCGTCTTCGCTTGGTATGTCGAGCCCCTTGTGTTCGGCATTGAGTCTGCTGGATTGTTTGAAAACCCAACAATCTCTGTGGGTATGGTTAGCGGGCTTCCCGGGAGTACTGTGTATCTGACATATCCTGTCCAGGATTTTATTTGGGTTGGATGGATCGTCCCTGTTATCCTGTGGGGGCGATTTTGCCTGATTTTGTCGTGAGCCTTTGAATCCGGCATTGACTGTCGTGCTCTTCAGACTTTTGTCCTTAGTCCGGCGACGGTCCTTGTTATGTCGCGGTTTTCCGTTTCCATCCCTGGTTTCGGATGCACTTGGGTCGCTGGGGCTGCACCTTGCCAACCAGCTGTCCTCCCCTGCACAAAAGTGGGTCATGAGGTTTGTTAGTGCGGCCATTGTTCTTGGCTTTTCTTGGCCGAGGTGTCTGGCGAGCCATTCGTCTCGGACGTTATGCCTGAAAGCTGCTAAGGCTTCGTCGTCCGGACAGTCGACTATCTGATTCTTTTTAGTGAGGAATCTATTCCAGAACTGTCGAGCTGATTCTCCGGGTTGTTGAGTTATGTGACTAAGATCGTCTGCATCCGGAGGGCGAACATAGGTCCCTTGAAAGTTTGCTCGGAAAGCATCCTCGAGCTCTTCCCAGCTTCCAATTGTGTTTTCGGGAAGGCTTTTAAGCCAATGCCGGGCTGGCCCTTTAAGCTTAAGGGGTAAATATTTTATGGCGTGGAGATCATCTCCTCTAGCCATGTGTATGTGGAGGATATAATCCTCGATCCAAACTCCAGGGTCTGTTGTTCCATCATATGCCTCTATGTTTACGGGTTTGAATCCCTCTGGAAATTCATAGTCCAGGACCTCATTGGTGAAACATAGAGGGTGTGCGGCGCCCCTGTATTTGGGTGTGCCGGATTCTGATGATGGCTTCATAGCATTGCTTACGAGAGCTTGCTTTCTTGGCCCATAAATGGACCTGACTGGGCCATGATGCGAATCCTTAAGTGGGTCGCATGCCGATTTAAGTGCGGCGCCGCTTGCCGCTTTATGGGGTCGTCTATCCGACCGTGTGGCTTCTCATTTTTTTGAATGCGAGGGCTCTAGGGCCTCTTCATCGAATTCAGGCAGTAGCTTTCTTTTCGGATAGCTTTTAGTGCGGCGACTGTCGCCGTATTTGATCACTTTGCTCCATCTAATCCGGAGTGCATCTTCTGCTGTTTTTAGCTTCCGCTTCTGCTTTTTTAGGCTGCGTGCAGTTGCAACGAGCCTCTCGTGGAGATTCTTCTGCTCCATATGTTTATCCGGCGTGAGGTCGTCCGGAATGCCGTTTTCGCAGGAGGAGGGATGTTCGGTTTCTCTATCTGTGTTGCCCTATTCGGACGGTTGCTCTAAGGCCTGCTCGTCGTCTACCGGCTCGTCCTGCTCTATGGCTGGGTTTTTATCGAGGCGGGGCTTGGGTCGGCGTTTACGCCGATGCTTTGATTGCTTTTCGGGCGGTCGATCTCCCGTTCCCTCCCCTTTTTCCTCGTTGTCGCTTCCTTTAGGGGTATCCACCATGTACACATCGTGAGATGAGGTGGCTGTCCAATGCCCTATGGGCGTTGGTTCGTCGGTATCTCCTGCATCGTCATCCATGCTGTCGATGTCTCCGGAGTCGAAGTTGAGCACGTCGTTTAAATTGTCGACAGTGGCTACCAAGTGGGTGGTGGGTGGGCTTTGAATTTCTTCATCGTCCGTATCCCATCCTCGCTGACCGTAATCCGGCCAGGGCTCTCCTGATAAAGAGAGAGACTTAAGAGAATTCAGGATGACGCCAAAAGGCAAGTGCTAAAAGATGTCTGCGGCAGTGAACTCCATTATCGGTGCCCAATCGGATTCGATTGACAGGGGCGCGGGGGGTTCGGAGTCCGGGGAGGAGTACGGATCCTCGGAGTCACGGGTCATGCAGAGTGCGGGGCTAGCGTTCGGCTCGATCGCCTTTGAGATCGCAGCCCCCGAGGTGACGTCCAACCGCTCGTCCTCGATTGGCGCAATAGGCTCCGCGTTAGGGGTCGGAACCGATGCGTGTGCGGCCTCCAGGGCACTGTCCGGAGGCAGAGTTAGATCATGCCCCTCGAGATAGTGCGGCGCGCTTGGCCGTGGCTCGAACCCGTCGAAGATCAAGTCTCCGCGGATGTCAGCCGTGTAGTTTAAGCTTCCAAACCTGACTTGATGGCCAGGGGTGTAGCTTTCGATCTGCTCCAGGTGGCCGAGCAGATTGGCCCGCAGAGCGAAGCCGCCGAAGACGAAGATCTATCCGGGGAGAAAAGTCTCACCCTGGACCGCATCGTTGTTGATGATCAAAGGAGCCATCGGGCCTAAAGGCGACGACACAAAGGAACTCTTAATGAAAGCACCAATGTCGGTGTCAAAACCGGCGGATCTCGGGTAGGGGGTCCCGAACTGTGTGTCTAGGCCGGATGGTAACAGGAGGCAGGGAACACGATGTTTTACCCAGGTTCGGGCCCTCTCGATGGAGGTAAAACCCTACGTCCTGCTTGATTAATATTGATGATATGGGTAGTACAAGAGTAGATCTACCACGAGATCAAGGAGGCTAAACCCTAGAAGCTAGCCTATGGTATGATTGTTGTATATGGAGTTGATTGTCTACGGACTAGAACCCTCCGGTTTATATAGACACCGGATAGGGTTAGGGTTACATAGAGTCGGTTACAATGGTAGGAGATCCTGAATATCCGCATCGCCAAGCTTGCCTTCCACGTCAAGGAAAGTCCCATCCGGACACGGGACGAAGTCTTCAATCTTGTATCTTCATAGTCCTGGAGTCCGGCTGAAGGTATAGTCCGGCTACCCGAACACCCCCTAATCCCGGACTCCCTCAGTCTCCAAGGCCACATTGAACTCCTCACGAGGGACCGAGGTTCCCCCATCACCCGTGGACGAGATCGGATTCACACCGAGTGTTCCTCCACACCATCTACGGTATCAACCATACTCTTCAGACGGTAAAGTCCTTAATAAATAGATGAGGCTCTGATACCAATTGAAAGGATCGATATGGTTGACTAGAGGGGGGTGAATAGGCAACTAACAATTTTTAACTTTTCTTTACCAAATTAAACTTTGCATCAAAGTAGGTTGTCTAGATGTGCAACTAGGTGAGCAACCTATATGATGCAATAACAACAAACAAACAAGCAAGCAAGAGAAGTAACACTAAAGAGCTTGCACAAGTAAAGGTGAGAAATAACCAAGAGTGGATCCGGTGAAGACGAGGATGTTTTACCAAAGTTCCTTCTTTTTGAAGGGAAGTACGTCTCCGGTAGAGCGGTGTGGAGGCACAATGCTCCCCAAGAAGCCACTAGGGCCACCGTATTCTCCTCACGCCCTCACACAATGCGAGATGCCGTGATTCCACTATTGGTGCCCTCGAAGGCGGTGACCGGACCTTTACAAACAAGGTTGGGGCAATCTCCACAACTTAATCGGAGGCTCCCAACAATACCACGAAGCTTCACCACAATGGACTATGGCTCCGTGGTGACCTGAACCGTCTAGGGTGCTCAAACACCCAAGAGTAACAAGATCCGCTAGGGATAGGTGGGGGAATCGAAAATCTCTTTGTGGAAGTGTAGATCGGGGCCTTCTCAACCACTACCGAGCAAATCAACAAGTTTGATTGGCTAGAGAGATAGATTGGGCAAAATGGAGCTTGGAGCATTAATGGAGCTTAAGAGGGAAGAGGTAGGTCAACGGGGAAGAAGGAGACCCCCTTTTATAGTGGGGGCAACAATCCAACCGTTGCCCCACTAAACAGCCCCGCAGAGGGTGGTAGTACCGCTTGGGTACTGCCGTTCCAACTAGCGGTACTACCGCGCAGAGGAGAGAAGCAGGGACCTGGACCCAGAGCGGTACTACCGCGGTGGTAAGGATGGTACTACCGCTGAGAAGCGGTACTACCACCTCTACTGCCGCAACTAGTGCCACAAAACCCGACACAAGAAAAAGAGCCCTCGAGTCGAGGCGGTAGGGGCCAGGCAGGCCAGCGGTAGTACAGCTGCGGAGTCACCGGCGGTACTACCGCTGCGGAGCGGTACTGCCGCTTGTGACCCCTCAGCGGTACTACCGCCGGGTAGCACGGTACTACCGCTGGGACCCAGACAAGACACACAAGAGAGAAAAGATCTCTCCATCGAAGCGGAAGTCGAGGCGGTAGGAGCCAGGCAAGCCAGCGGTAGTACAGCTGCGGAGTCACCGGCAGTACTACCACTGCGAAGCGGTACTGCCGCTTGTGACCCCTCAGTGGTACTACCGCTGTGTAGCACGGTACTACCGCTGGGACCCAGACAAGACACACAAGAGAGAAAAGATCTCTCCATGAAGCGGAAGAGCTCTGAGGGTGAGAAGCGGAAGTGTACATGTTGATTCCACCCAAGCAATACCATAGCGGACCGCCTCTTGATATTACGGTGCCCTCTATGCAACTAGACCACCGAAAGAGAAACAAAAGAGCTACACCATCTTGAATGACACTCCAAGGGGAAGAAATCGTCTCGTGCCAAGGATGAATCTCTGAAATGCTCAAAGCACATGATTAGTCCGCAAACACGTTGTCATCAATCACCAAAACCACATCGAGAGAGAGATGCCTCAACAACCGGTTCGAAAGGCCCTTTAGTGCCGGTTCGGTAACCGGCACTAAAGTGTGGGCACTAAAGCCCCCCCCCCTTTAGTACCGGTTCAGCACGAACCGGTGCTAAAGGGCAACCACGTGGCACGAGCCAGCTCCGGGGGCAGGGAGCCCTTTAGTACCGATTAGTGACACCAACCGGTATTAAAAGGTTGGGGGTTTTGGGTTTATGATTTATTTTTCATTTAATTTTGTGTTTTCCATTTAATTCTTTTTCGTTTGCTGGTATTTTACGATACTACATATTGTACACGTTATGCATATATATAAATAGAATTTCTAGTAGAACCGATCATATATATATATATCATCGAATGTCTCACAACCACCATTAATTCACACATATATACACACATGTGTGTATATATATATACAATTAGCTAGCTATATACAATTTCTCCTAATTGGTGCCTTCGGATCCAGTGGCATTAGCCTAATTGGTGCCTTCGGAGCACGATGAGAATTGGAAGTGGTTCATGGGGGCGGTAGCGAGTAATAGTATTCTCCTTTGGGATCTATGACCTGGTCGAGCAAAAATCCCGATATTTCCTCTTGAATTGCTTCTATGCGCTCCTCTGTTAGGAGCTTCTCCTGCGCCTCTCTGAACTGTTAAGAAGGAGATCAATATGCATGTGTATTAATTGTGTGACTAGATATCGATAATGGTGTAAAAAATTGTGAATAGTGTTCTGACAAACGTACCCAGTCCTGTCTTTGAGATCTGCTCCTTTCGGATGCCATCATGCGAATGTTCTCACAAACGTAGTATGCACACAGATTATTCCCTGGCGCCTGCTTCAGGGCCTTTACGAGAATGGAATTTGATCAGATAATAATTAATCAAGCATGATAATTAAAGAGATGGCAGCTAGCTAGCTAGTACTACTAAATTACTTACCTTGGGTCGATACCATTTCAGCTTCCGTTTCCATTGGCCTGGAGTGACGCTGATGAACTTTGCCCAAGCCCTGCCCGCCGACAAAGAAAATGAATAAAGTGGTTATTAAATAGTTCATATCAAGAAATGATGAACTAAATAGGCCGAGATATAGTTAATAATGATTGAAATTACCTGTTGACTATCCCAAACAAGATGGTGTAGTCACTTGCTTTTTTAAGTAGTGAGTCCAGTATTTCAACTGTTCCTTCATCAACTTTAATAATTAACAAGATCCAGTGAAATCTGCATGCACACATGTTTGCATGTCTTAATTAAGCGGGCATGTGTAAGCAAAAACATGTAGCTAGCTAGTAGGCAAAAACAGAATTTGTAGTACAAGACAGTGTGACTCACTCGAAGTTGTAAGGAAGTAGTATATCTTCATTGGTATTGAGGCGCTTGAAGAACTCTAGCATGCTTTCCACTACACTTTTTTCATAATATGCATCTAATTTCCATGTGTATTCATTAATGATATTTGGGTCAATGAACCCAATGCCATAGCGTCCACCTTTTCTCATTTCATACATCTTCATCCTGCATAATACCACAGAAAATAATATAGTGAGGATAATTACAGGTAATGATTGATCAAAATGATCACTACAGCTAGCTTGAGACTTAAATTATAGAAAGAAATCACTTACAGACAATAGCAACTGTTCCATTCTCTACCTCTGTCACCCCAGTACATGAGTAAGCAGTCGACCAGACACCCCGAGCCCGAGAGATGATCAACATTCAGCGTCGGGGGTTTGGTGCGACATATGCCAACGGATGGCTTATCATGGTGGGGGCGAGTAGAACGTCGCCGGTGCCTGGAAACGGGATGAGGCGAAGACATGCACGCCGGCGAATCTTACCCAGCTTCGGGGCTCTCCGGGGAGATAATACCCCTACTGCTTCTCTGCGGGATCTCCGCATGATCACTATGGTCAAGGGTTTACACGGTTGCTCCTTGAGCTGTGTATGGTGGTAGGAGAGGGCAAGGCTAGCTCTCTCCCTCTATCTGGTGTGGTATAGAACTACTGGGATCCAACCCTTTGCATGGGTGCCCTGGGGGGTTTATATAGGCCTACCCCCCAGGGGTACAATGGTAATTCGACTGGGTGCGGCCCAGCTGTCAGTGCCTCCGACTTCTGACTTCTCCGCCGACTGGTGGGCCCCGCCGACTGGTCTGGTACGGAGCCGACAGGCCACGTCCGCCGCGGGCGGGTCTTGCCGGCTGCTGATTACTGTAGCCGTGCTCCTGATGACGCAGGCTTGGTCATGGGGTCGTGGCAACAGCCCCGCCGCCTGGCGGGCGATCACTGTGGCCACTCCCCATCTCTTCTTGATTAATGGCGCGCGGGCCCCGGGGGAGGGCTCGGCCGACCCCCCGGGCCAAATCCCAACGGGTCCGACTGGCGGTTCTCCCGCCGTCTCCCGAGGTCTCGCTGGCTTGTGGGCCCCGCTGCCTCCAGGCCGTACAGACAAGCCGTCGTGGGCGCAGGACCAGGTACAGCGGTGCTGATGTCAGGGCCGGCTGGGCAACAGTGCCACGCCGCAGGGAGATCTTCCCAAGTACGGCGCGCTGTAGCCATGCCTGCCCTTGGTAAGGGGCAGGGAGTGGGCTTCATTGTAGCCGCGCCCTTGCCCCGCCCCCCTCGATGAGGTCATGGTTTGTTGGAGTCGCCGGCTGACTCCCCAAAGCCGGCTTCTCTGGAAGTCGCCCCTGGGACTCGGCCGTGTGCGGGCAGTCGGCCGCCTTGCCGTAGACTCCCCAGGAGGCGGCTCTTCGCCCTGTGGTCTTGAGGGGCCGCTGAACTGGGTGCTCCTGGACGTCCAAGCGAAGCTCCGTGCTGAGGGCGACGCTCTCCAGAGTTGCACCAAGGCGTTCCTAGCGTCGTGGGCAGCCGTCCGGGTATGTTTTTTTCCTTTGGTCTTTGTTTTCTTGCTCCTCTCTGTGGGGGCGCGCCAGCGCACCCACTGGGTGTAGTCCCCGAGTTTCGGGCCGGCTGCTGAGCAGGCGGCCCGGAACTCCAATTGATGAACTTCTGTGTACTAACTTTGTCTGAAATGCTTGTCACAAGATTACCACAACCTCCGCGTCAATACATTCAACTGTAACGTTGAAGAGCTGGGCAAGCGGACCGCCGACTTGGCGGAGAGCCGGAGTAAGTCCTTCCCTCTTTTTTCTTCTCTGTGGGGGAGCACCCGCGGGCTGTAGTCCCCAAGATTTGGGCCGACTGCTGAGCAGTCGGGCCGGATCTCCCCGGCGACCTACTTTATTGACGACTGTTGTCTTTCTTCCTTTCCTTCAGGAGCCAACGCTGCTCTTCAATAGCAGCTGAGCAAAGCCAACTCCGCCCTGCTCGCCAAAAGGGAGGAGTGCAGAAGGCTCGCCACAGAGCGCGATCTACTGGCCACTCAGCTGGCAGAGTAGAAGGAGTTGCTTGCGAAGTTGCAGAAGGAGGCGGAGGAGGCGGAAACCGCCCTCTTGGCCGAGTTCGCGAGCGAGTGCTCCTCCTGGTCTGACAAGGAGGCGCTGCTGTCCTCCGGCTTCCACGAGATTGAAGACATCGTTGATGGTGAGTCTCTTTGTTTTCTTTCTTCGAGCTGCCGACTTAGATCGTGCCGACTCCTGGTTTCTGACTTGCTTCTCTGTTTCTTCGTGTCTTTTGCAGACTTCTTCCCTGGGCAGTCGCAGGCCGCTATCCAAGCCATCGAGGTCGATCATGAGAGTCGGAGGGCGGAGGGCGCGGAGATCTCCGCCGATGCCCCCCGAACTCTCGATGAGCACATCTTGAGCATCGAGGCTCGCCTCCGGCTGGCTCACCGGATGCTGCGCCGGCTTCAGCGCGTCAGCGCCCAGGCGATTTCCGCCCTTTGGCCGGATATGCAGGCTCCGCGCACCCCCAGCCTGACGGCCAACTGGTTGGAGGTCGCGGCTGGTCGCCTCGAGGCCTGGAAGGGCTCTTCGGCCCGGGCTGGAGCGTGCCGGGCCTTGGAGTTCGTCAAAGCGTGGTACCCGGGGCTGGATCTAGACCGGTTGGCCACGCTTCGGTCGGAGGCCCAGCCGGAGCTGGCGGCTGCGGAAGACGCCCTCGTCATGCGTGCTGCGGCGATCGCCGAGTACACCGACACGAGCATCTTCGTCCCCGAGCGGTCTGAAGACGGCGAGGAGGTACCGCCGGAGTGGTTTGGGATGAACCCAGACTACGGCGAAGACTCGGCGGAGGTGATTGGCTCCAGCGTCGAGGAGGAGGACGAGGCGGAGGATGAGGGCGAGGCGGAGGCACCAGAAGACGGACCAGACGGCCAGCCTCAGCCCGACCGCGCCTCTAGCAACAAGCCGCGTGCGACCGATCCGACTGCTGCCGGAGGCGATCAAGCCGAGACTAGCCGGCCGACCACCCCAACGCCTGACGCTGGCGCCTCCTCCGACCCCACGAACCCGTCTGCCGCCTCCTAAGCTGCCGCTGTGTCTTTTGTTTTATCTGCTTCAGTAGTCTTTTGAAGAACTTGTTAATTCGCACAATTCCACCCGCGGGGTGTATTTTGAACCTCTATTCGACAATTCGGCCAAGGGCCTATGTTATATATATATATATATGTCTATCTTTTCTTGCTCATTGTTCTTTTGGCTGTTTTCCTTTGCCGCTTTCTCCTAGTTGCCTGCCTTGCCAATCAAACAGCCGTTCTGCGGACTATTGCTGGATCAAGTGCTAGGCTACTTTGGGAAAACAAGTATTTAGCCGATTTCAAGATTGTTTGAGCAAGTTGGATAGAAAACGACAATCCGACTGTCCAAGAGTCGGTTTGCGAGAAAGGCTAGAGTTGTCTTGAGCTATGTTTTATGCTTTGAGTCCTTAGCCATTTTTCGTGCGAGCACCCATTCTACCTTACCTCTGCCCACCGTACAGTCGCTCTGCGAGCTGCGGCTTCTGGCAGAAAACGGCTTAGGTGCTACACACTACTTGTCCGGCTGCAGGAAGCATTTCATAGTGCAAGGCGGCAAGTCCCCGGGCCGACTTGTCGAGCCCGGTGCCAAGCGGCATGACAAAGATTAACATACTTGTAGGCATAATTTGTATCATACAGACAAAAGAGGGCAGTCCCCGAGCTCGTCTCGGGGGGCCCGAAGTCTTGGTACTTTAATACCAAAGGTAGCATGGTACATACTGCATCAACTGTAAAATCTTCTGAGAAGATTTGCATTCTATGGCTGCTCTGTCTCCTTGCCGGAGTCATCCCTCTTGCGTGCTCGGGGCTTCTGAGCGTCGATCAGGTAGTAGGAGTCATTGCCTAGTACTTTGCTGATGATGAAAGGGCCTTCCCAAGGTGGCGACACCTTGTGCTGGCCGGCTGTTCGCTGGATCAGCCGAAGCACAAGGTCGCCTTCTTGGAAAGATCTTGGCCTGACCTTCCTGTTGTGGTATCGGCGCAGGCTCTGCTGGTAGATGCTGGACCGGCTGAGTGCCAACAGCCGGCCCTCTTCCAGCAAATCGACGACGTCTTGTCGTGCTTCTTCTGCTTCCTCCTCGGTGTACATGGTGACTCATGAGGAGTCGAACTCTATGTCCGTTGGGATGACGGCTTCGGCACCGTAGACGAGGAAGAAGGGCGTGAAGCCGGTTGACTTGTTTGGAGTCGTGCGCAGACTCCAGAGGACGGCTGGCAGCTTGTCGAGCCAGCAGCCAGCCGAGCGCTCCAGAGGCTCGATCAACCGAGGCTTGATGCCGAACAGGATGAGGCCGTTTGCTCGCTCCACTTGGCCGTTTGACTGCGGGTGGGCAACGGACGCTAGGTCCAGTCGGATACCCTGTGTTGCGCAGAAACGGGCCAAGGCACCTTTGGCAAAATTTGTGCTGTTGTCGGTGATGATGCTGTGTGGTATGCCGTACCGAATTGTGATATCGGTGATGAAGGTCACGGCAGTCGGACCGTTCAGTTTCTTGATTGGCTTTACTTCCACCCACTTGGTTAACTTGTCCACTGCGACAAGTAGGTGAGTTAGACCACCTCGTGCTGTCTTGAATGGTCCCACCATGTCTAGACCCCAAACTGCGAAAGGCCAAGCAATGGGGATGGTCTTGAGCGTGGAAGCCGGCTGGTGCGGCTTGGAGCTGAACTTCTGGCACCCTTTGCATTTTTGGACCAACTCCTTGGCCTCTTCCAAGGCAGTCGGCCAAAAGAAACCGTGCCGAAAAGCTTTGGCGACGAGTGCTCTTGAAGCCGCATGGTGGCCGCATTCGCCTTGATGGATGTCTTTGAGGATCGCCTGGCCTTGCTCTGGCTCTACGCAGAGTTGGTAGACACCAGTGACGCTGCGCCTGACCAGCTCTCTGTTGATTATGGTATAGGCTGCCGCCCGTCATTGTACTTGCCGAGCCGAGGTCTCATCAGTTGGTAGCTCTTTGTTCACCAGGAATTTGAGGATGGGCTGGGCCCATGAGGGTGCTGCTATTTCGTCGACTATCAGAACTGTGACTTGGACGAGGGCGGCTGGGCTGGGAGGCGGCGGGCTGGAGTCAACAGCCGCTTGCTGGGCTGATGAAGTCCCTAGGCCGACTGGCGCGGTCCTTGGGCCGAGTTCTGGAATCTTCGAGTCCGTCACCGCAGTCCCCGGGCCGGGCTCGACTATGGCAGCTTTGGAGTTGCCCGCCAAAGTCCCGTTCCGACTGCCGGAGCTCTGGAGTCGGATCTGCCGTCTTCGACAGGAGCCGGTACGAAGATGGAGTCTGATTCTGGTGAAGGCTTGACAGACGGCTTGAGGAGGTGTTGAAGGGCGACGCCAGATGGTATTGCTTGGCGGGTAGAGCCAATTCGTGCCAAGGCGTCTGCTTGGTCGTTGTCGTTTCTTGGCACATGGAGGAACTCGCACCCTTCGAAATACCCGCTGAGCTGCTGCACGAGGAAACGGTAGCTCGCCATGTTTGCGTCTTTCGCGTCCCAGTCACCAGATGACTGCTGGACCACTAAGTCCGAGTCGCCATAACACAGGATCCGGCGGATGCCAAGTTCTTTGGCAAGCCAGAGCCCGTTAATAAGCGCCTCGTACTCGGCCATGTTGTTGGAGGCGGCAAAATGGATTTGTAGTGCATATTTGAGCTTGTCGCCTTTGGGAGAGGTGAGGACGACGCCGGATCCCAAGCCGGTGCGCATCTTGGAGCCGTCGAAGTGCATCCGCCAATGGGTGGAGTCGGGCGCTGGAGGCAGGTACTGGTTCTCGGCCCAGTCGACGAGGAAGTCGGCCAGTGCTTGTGATTTGATAGCGGTGCGGGGCTGGTAGTAGATGGTGTAAGGAGCCAGCTCTATGGCCCACTTGGCCACTCGACCGGAGGCATCTCGGCTATCGATGATCTCAGCAAGTGGAGCCGTGCAGACCACCGTGATTGGATGCTCTTGAAAGTAAGGTTTCAGTTTCTTGGCAGCAAAGTGCACGCCATAGCACATCTTCTGGTAATGGGGGTAGTTCTGCTTGGAGGTCGACAGTACCTCGCTCAGGTAATATACTGGTCTTTGGACAGGTAGCGCCTTGCCTTCCTCCTTGCGCTCTACTACAATGACTGTGCTGACTACTCGGCTGGTGGCGGCGATGTACAGGAGCATAGGTTCCTTGGGAGTCGGAGCCGCCAGGACGGGTGGAGTAGTCAGCATCTTCTTCAACTGGAGGAAAGCTTCATCCGCCTTATGGTTCCACTCGAAAAAAGTGGTCTTCTTCATGAGTTGGTATAAGGGGAGAGCTTTCTCGCCCAGCCGACTGATGAATCGGCTGATGGACGCCAAGCAGCCGGTGAACCTCTGCACATCCAGCAGTCGGCTAGGTACCTCCATTCTCTCGATGGCCTTGATTTTTACTGGGTTGCATTCTATGCCGCGTTCAGAGACCAGGAAACCTAGCAGCTGGCCGGCTGGTACTCCGAAGACACACTTCTCGGGGTTGAGCTTGATCTGGAACCGGCGCAAGTTCTCAAAGGTCTCCTTGAGGTCTTCCAGCAATGTTCCTCGCTTTTCCGTCTTCACCACCACGTCGTCCACGTAAACGTGGGCGTTCCTGCCGAGCTGCTTGAGGAGGCACTTCTACATGCAACGCTGAAAGGTGGTGCCGGCATTCATCAAGCCGAACATCATGGTGAGGTAGCAGAATGCTCCAAACAGTGTGATGAAGGCGGTCTTCAATCTGTCAGCTGGGTTCAGCTTGATCTGGTGATATCCTGAGTACGCATCCAAGAAACTCAACAGCTCGCATCCGGCTGTGGAGTCTATCACCTGATCAATTCTCGGCAAAGCAAATGGGTCCTTGGGGCAGGCCTTGTTGAGGCTCGTGTAGTCAATACACATTCGCCATTGCTTGTTCTTCTTTAGCACCAGGACCAGATTTGCCAGCCACTCCGGGAAGAAAACTTCCATAATGAAGCCGGCTGCTAGGAGTCGGGCTATCTCCTCTCCGACAACTCTTCTCTTCTCTTCTGATAAGAGGCGTAGGGGCTGCCTGACCGGCTTTGCATCAGATCGGACGTGTAACTTGTGCTCGGCGAAATCCGTCGGTACACCTGGCATGTCCTTGGGAGACCATGCGAAGATGTCCCGATTCTCACGGAGGAAATCGACGAGCTCGCCTTCCTATTTGCTGTCGAGGTTTGCACCTACGACGGCGTACCTCTCTGGGTGCTCCGGATCCAAGGGTATCTTCTTTGTCTCTTTGGCCGGCTTGAACGAATCTTCGGCTTCCGACTCCTTCGGGTCGGGCGATATCTCCGGCTGCTTGCCGGCCATCACCACAACTCGCTCAAGGAGTCGCTTCTCGGCTGCAATCATCAGGGACTCGGCCAGTCGACTGCTCTCGGCCGCGCAAGCGGACGACTTCCGGTAGTCGCCGGCCATAGTCAGAATTCCCCTGGAACTGGGCATCTTCATTTTGAGGTAGGCGTAGTGGGGGACCGCCATGAACTTGGCCAAGGCGGGCCGGCCAAGTAGCGCATGGTATGGGCTCTCAAGGTCCACTACCTCAAACCAAACAGACTCTCTTCGGAAGTGATCTTTGTCCCCAAAGAGGACGTCAATCAGGATCTTGCCGATTGGTGAGCAGGAAAGCCCAGGAACAATGCCGTGGAACACAGTCCGGCTGTTCTGAAGCTGTCTCTGCTTGATTCCTAACTTCTCCATGGTGTCCTTGTACAGGATGTTGATGCTGTTGCCCCCATCTATCAGAACTCGCGAGAAACGCGCGGCCCATTTGTCCGTGGCAAAGGTGGCATCCAGGACCAAGGCGTAGGAGCCCGGACTCGGCATCACTTCGGGGTGGTCAGCCCTGCTCCAGCTGATGGGCCTCTCAGACCAGTGCATGAACTCTGGCGTCTCTGAGGCTACTGCGTTCACCTCTTGTCGCTGCAGCCGCCTGCTGCGTCGATCATCAGCCACACTGGTGAACACCATGTAGGCTCCGTGCTCTTCAGGGTATTCGTCTTGTACTGCGCCGACTGGCCTGACTGCCGGCTGCTGGGGCAGAGGCGGAGGCGGCTGCCCAGCAGGCGGGGGTGGCAGGAGGTCATCTCCCTTGGCGATCCTGGTGAGCCAGTGGCACTTCCGGGTGGTGTGATTCGACGGCTTCGCGCCGCTGTGAAACTTGCAAGGTCCATCCAAGGTCTGCTCGTAGGAGAAGGCCGGCAACCAGTTCGGCTTGCCGCCTTTCTGTCGCTTGGGCGGAGGCTGCTCTTCTGGCTGCTGGGCTTTGACGGTCGCAACCTGCCGGCTGCTGGAACCGGCTGCGGGGCCTTGCGCTTGTGGTCGCCCTGCTGTTGTCGCTGGCCGGCGTCTGCTGCCGGAGTTCTTGGAGCCTGAGGAGCTACTTTGCCAGTCGTGCTGATTTGAATTTCCGTCTTCATGGAGGAGTCGGCCATAGCGTACTTGTCCGCTATGATCAGCAGCTCGTCGAGGGTTTCTGACTCGTCGCAGAGGAGCTTGTACTTGAGGAGGGTGCCTTCTCGGCACCCGGCTGTGAAGTACTCGATGGCCTGCACCTCGTGCACGCCCTCGCAGGAGTTCCGGAGCTCAGCCCAATGCGTGAGGTAGTCGTGAGTCGACTCGTCAGGACCTTGCACGCACAAGGAGAGCTGACGAGGCTTGGGAGGACGCTTGTACGTGCTGGTGAAGTTGCGGACGAACGCTTCGGTGAAGTCGACCCAATTGTTGATGTTGCGGGGCTTTAGGCTGTTCAGCCATGTCCAGGCCGTGCCCTGGAGCATGAGCGGAACATACTTTACGGTGACACGCTTGTTGCCGTTTGCTATGCTGACAGCCGTGGAGTAGTCGACTAGCCAGTCTTCCGGCTTCACGGAGCCGGTATACTTGGGCGTGTCTCTTGGGAGCGTGAACCCTTTGGGAAAGGGCTCGTCCCAAATGCGGGGCCCGAAACAAGGCGGACCCAGCTCGTCTTCTTCTTCCAGCGCCAGGGACCGATGAAGTCGGTCGATCCGGTGGCGGGCGTCATTCTCTCCAACCCCCTCTCGGCGGCCAAGGCGGTCACCGAGAGTCAGATGGTCAACAGGCAGCGGGGAGACTCGCCTCTCCCTGCGGGGAGGGGGGCGGGCAGTCATCCCGTCGTTCCACTGCTCTCGGGCGGCCGTCTTGGTCGCGCTCTATGGTAATCCGAGTCTGACTGTGGCTGACAGCCGGCTCCTTGTCCTTCCTCCCTCGGGCACCGCCAGTCGGCGTCCGAGACGTCGCGCCTTGATCTCAGTGCGGGTTGTCGTTTGGCCGCTGCGGCGCCTCCGTGCGGCAGCCGGCCTCGTTCTGCGCGGCGGCCGCGTCGAGGAGCCGCTGGACTCGCTCCATCATGAGGCGGCGCTCTTCGCCCTCGAAATTGTCCAGCTCATCCGCTGCTGCCTGGGCGGCTCGGATGTTCTCCGCTGGCGTGGCATACACGGGGCAGCTAGCACCAAACAGGCTGGCGATGGCTACGCCGCGCTGCTGAATTGCGCCAAGGCGGCTGGGCCCTGCCGGGGCCGGCGAGCCGCCAACAGCGCGATCCATCTCCCGCTGGTAAGCTTCTGACAAGTGTCTCATGCTGGCTAGCTTCTTCGCGCCTTCAACAAGCTGAAGGCGGCGTGCTTCTAACGTCTCTGCGTCAGCATCTTCCGGAATGGGCGCAACTAGGTCTTGCAGCGCCGCGCCGAGTGAGTCAGGCGCCCTTCCACCAGGGAACTCGTCATGACTGATGACCAGTACCTCAGTGACGGTGCTCCCGTCGCTCTCCGCGTGGGGGAGAGGTTCATCGTAGACCACCACGTTGGTGGGGAACGCGTCGACTGACGCGGTGTCAGAGTCGACCAGCATCGGGTCGATGGAGCCTACGGACTCCAAGTCTATGGTGGGCTCGTCGGAAACGTGGAGTTGATCGAGGAGGCCCGCGAGGAGGTTTTCGGGGCCGCCTGCGCCTGCGTCGGACGCATGTTCGTCGGAGAGGCAGACCCCGCCGACAAGTTCGGCCAAGGAGCTGGCCGCGCAGGCGATCTCAACGCCGCGCAGCGCGTCGACGCAAACTTCGTCTGGCGTGCCTGGCTGGCTGCGCTCACCAGGGAGAAAAAGGGTTCCCGTCCAGAACAGATCTCCGGATGGCGGTGCACCATGCCCCACGGTGGGCACCAAATGTCGGGGGTTTGGTGCGACATATGCCAACGGATGGCTTATCATGGTGGGGGCGAGTAGAATGTCGCCGGTGCCTGGAAACGGGATGAGGCGAAGACATGCACGCCGGCGAATCTTACCCAGCTTTGGGGCTCTCCGGGGAGATAATACCCCTACTGCTGCTCTGTGGGGTCTCCGCATGATCACTATGGTCAAGGGTTTACACGGTTGCTCCTTGAGCTGTGTATGGTGGTAGGAGAGGGCAAGGCTAGCTCTCTCCCTCTATCTGGTGTGGTATAGAACTACTGGGATCCAACCCTTTGCATGGGTGCCCTGGGGGGTTTATATAGGCCTACCCCCCAGGGGTACAATGGTAATTTGACTGGGTGCGGCCCAGCTATCAGTGCCTCCTACTTCCGACTTCTTCGACGACTGCTGGGGCCCGCCGACTGGTGGGCCCCGCTGACTGGTCTGGTACGGAGCCGACAGGCCACGTCCGCCACGGGCGGGTCTTGCCGGCTGCTGATTACTGTAGCCGTGCTCCTGATGACGCAGGCTTGGTCATGGGGTCATGGCAACAGCCCCGCCGCCTGGCGGGCGATCTCTGTGGCCACTCCCCATCTCTTCTTGATTAATGGCGCGCGGGCCCCGAGAGAGGGCTCGGCCGACCCCCCCGAGCCGACTCCCGACGGGTCCGACTGGCGGTTCTCCCGCCGTCTCCCGAGGTCTCGCTGGCTTGTGGGCCCCGCTGCCTCCAGGCCGTACAGACAAGCCGTCGTGGGCGCAGGACCAGGTACAGTGGTGCTGATGTCAGGGCCGGCTGGGCAACAGTGCCACGCCACAAGGAGATCTTCCCATGTACGGTGTGCTGTAGCCATGCATGCCCTTGGTAAGGGGCGGGGAGTGGGCTTCATTATAGTCGCGCCCCTGCCCCGTCCCCCTCGATGAGGTCACGGTTTGTTGGAGTCGATGGCCGACTCCCCAAAGCCGGCTTCTATGGATGTCGCCCCTGGGACTCGGCCGTGTGTGGGCAGTCGGCCGCCTTGCCGTAGACTTCCCAGGAGGTGGCTCTTTGCCCTGTGGTCTTGAGGGGCGCAGCCTGCCCCGATGTCTTGAAAGGTTATGGGGCTCGGGTTGGCCTACCCGTGGCCCATTACTCTGACAGTCCTTCACAAGAACTTCGCACTGACGAATGAACTTGTCTGCAATCTTCTTAGGCGCTAATGGTTCGCCATTAGGTTTGATGGCCTCGATATTGTACTTTATGCCCTCCTTCAACTTTTTGTTCGGGCCTCGTACTGTCCTGATGCCTGAAGATTTGCTCGATCCGGATGGCTGAAAGAAGAAAGATCGATTCGTTAATATATATCTTCAAGTCATTTAAAACATGTGATGATCACCAGATGCCTACTTATATAAATATACCTCGTCGGTCTTTGTTGTTTCAAGATCAACATTTTCTTAGTCATGTTCATAGTTCATGACTTCATCAATTCGGTTGTCGCGATCGAATATCATATCACCCTCCCCGGTGTTGTTTAGATATTCGGAGCCGTCATAATCTTCTTCATTTTGATCATCATCTGGCCCGCGAGGATTGTGTATGATATTGAACAGGGCCTCTTCTCCCTCTCTGCTGGTATTGTCCGCCATAGGTATTATTTAACTAATCCAAAAGAAATATATTCAAATTACAATGCATGGATGCAATCAATGAATAAGGAAAAACTGAATCAATCATAATACATAATAAGCATCATCGAATATAATCTCGAATACGTCGTCTCGAATAATAGATATAATCTCGAATACATCGTCTCGAATAATATATATAATCTCGAATAAATCATCTCAAATATTATATATCGAATACATCACTAGCTAGCTAGCTAGCTAATAAAGATCGAATACTAGAGAGTAATCTAGGCCACTCACGGTTCCTGAGGCGCGGGCGGTGAACAACCAAAGTGAAGGAATCATCACTAGATCATAGCTCGGGTGATCTCCCGAAAGAACCTGCCAGGTATTGGAGAACCTGACGTCCATAGGAGCCATGTAGCGATGGACGTGCTCGTCCTCCTCCCTGACACGGCGACGTACCACCTCCGGCGGGGCCGGCTCCCTCCGCACCGAAAGTGGCCCACGCAAACGCCACCAAAGGAGATCAGGGTCGACGGCGGGACCCGGGGCCGGGTTCCTCACCAAGCGTCGCGCCCCTGAAGGTAGCACCTCCCAGTGCCAGCCCGGCGGAGCCCAGTCCCGGACATGGGTCCTCTGAAGCAGGACGTCGTTGCGAACTGGTCGACGGCGAGCATGCGGGTCGGGCATCGTCGACAACAAATACTATATGCCCCAAAAGTAAAGTAACATTTTTTAAATGATGGATTGTGATTTCATATATGCAAATTCTAAATTTTATAACTAAAACTAACATTTCTAACATTTGTATAACTAAAACTAACATTTCTAATATTTCTATAACTAAAAAACATTTCTATATAACTAATATTTCTATATAACTAACATTTCTATATAACTAACATTTCTAATATAACTAACATTTCTATATAACTAACATTTCTAATATTTCTATATAACTAACATTTCTAATATTTCTATAACTAAAAAACATTTCTATATAACTAAGATTTCTAATATTTCTATAACTAAAAAACGGAAAAATTGCTAACATTTCTATAACAATGTGTGTGTGTGTGTGTGGTACATGATGTCCGGGGCAGGAGCTCACCGGCGAGGCGCGGCAACGGGGGTGGCGACGGGGACAGAGACGGGCGGTGACGATGGGGATGGGGACGGGGCGGCGACGACGGGGACGGGGCTGGGCCGGGCGGGGACGACGGGAGGGCGGGGCGGGCGCGGCGACGGGGCGCGGCGCGGCGACGGGGACGGGGACGGCGACGGCGACAGACGGGGGCGGCGATGAGGGGCGGCGGCGATGGGGCAGAGGAGAAAGAAGCAGAGGGGGAGATGAGAAACTGACAAATTTTTTGAAGTGTTTTCTTATATAGAACAACCTTTAGTACCGGTTGGAGCCACCAACCGGTACTAAAGGTCTGTTTTGGCCAGGCCAAGCGGCGGGAACGGCACCCCTTTAGTACCGGGTGGTGGCTCCAACCGGTACTAAAGACCCCCCCCCCCTTTAGTACCGGTTTGAGCCACCACCCAGTACTAAAGGGGGTGCGCTGGCGCAGGTGCGGTGCGTCATGTTTAGTCCCACCTCGCTAGTCGAGGGGCGTCCGCACTGGTTTATAAGCCCCAGTGTGGTAGCTCTCTCGAGCTCCTCTCCAAAGCAGGCCTACTGGGCCTAAATGTTCTGTGCTGCCCTGTGGGCCTACTAGGCCTGTGCGGCCTGCATCCTGGCCCAACAACAGGTTGGGTTTCTAGTCGTATGCAGGCCGTTGTGGCGCAGTAGGCGGGCTTTTTTTTTCTTTTTTTTTCTTTATTTATTTTTATTTTATTTATTTTTGAGTTGTTTTTTTGCTGTATTTAGAGTTTCTTTGTGAATATTTTTGCTTTAGGTACAAAAAATTACAAACTTTCTGTTAGTGCCGGTAGTTTACAAATTTGAATAGTTTAAATTTTGAATTATTTGAAATTTGTGTGAATCACTAGTTTGTGAATAACTTAACTTTGAAAATATATTTTTCAGTGATTCTTTTTTCTTATGTTTAATATTAGTGTGTTTTATCATTATATTCAATTAGGTAATGCTTAGGTTATTTAAAAAATGAAATGCCTTTGTAATGGATGAGTTTTCGTCCGAAACCCTGATATTTCGAAAGAGATTGTCCATTTTGTACACGAAGTGCATCCAGTTTTTGCGGTAACCCTCTCTACTTTTTTGCACATGCTATATGGGTGAAATTATGATACCATGCCAACTTTCAACCTTTTCAGAGTTAATTTGAAATGCTTTTCAATTTCAGAGTCATTTAGCTAAAAAAAATCAGTAAATGCATGAAAGAATTTGTTTGCACATAAAATTTCTTCGCGTTTCAAATGCCAAAACACATAACTACCCTAATTATTACAGAGATTCCCTCCTCGGTGTGAAACACAGAAGAAAGTGATGATAGTGAAGCCGATCACATCCCAGATCTTTGGGTGTGAAACTTTTTCTTCGCGTGTGTCCCTTTGCGCCGTAGCCATGGAAAATCTTCATCATTTAACTGGATGCTCGGGTCAATATTCACTGTGAATGGAGCAATTTCATCAAAATTTTCATAATCTTCTAACATGTCTATCTTGTCATCCACTCCCACGATGTTTCTCTTCCCAGAAAGAACTATGTGGCGCTTTGGCTCATCGTATGATGCATTCGCTTCCTTATCTTTTCTTTTTCTCGGCTTGGTAGACATATCCTTCACATAGAAAACCTGTGCCACATCATTAGCTAGGACGAATGGTTCATCTGCATACGCAAGATTGTTGAGATCCACTATTGTCATTTCATACTGCCGGTCTTCTGTTACCCCGCCTCGTGTCATATTGACCCATTTGCACCGAAACAAAGGGACCTTCAAACCACGTCCATAGTCAAGTTCCCATATCTCCTCTATGTAACCATAATATGTTTCCTTTCCCGTCTTGGTTGTTGCATCAAAGCGGACACCACTGTTTTGGTTGGTGCTCTTCTTATCTTGGGCGATCGTGTAAAATGTATTACCATTTATCTCGTACCCTTTGAAAGTCATTATATTCGAAGATGGTAACTGGGACAGCGAGTACATGTCATCTTCCATAGAGGCGTCATGCATGGTACGTGTCTGCAACCAGCCGGCGAAACTCCTGGTTTGTTCACATGTAATCCAGTCATCAGACCGCTCCGGGTGTTTGGAGCGTAGAAAATTCTTGTGTTCGTCCATATACAGAGCCACCAAGGCGGAACTCTGTAGAACTGTGTAGTGTGCTTCAGTTAGAGAATGTCCGTCCATACATATTATTTGATACCCTCCTAGCGTGCCTTTTCCATCCAGTCTGCCCTTATGCCGCGATTCAAGAACACCAATTGGCTTAAGGTCAGGAATAAAGTCAATACAAAACTCAATTACCTCCTCATTTTCATGGCCCTTGGAGATGCTTCCTTCTGGCCTAGCACGGTTATGAACATATTTCTTTAAGACTCCCATGGACCTCTCAAAGGGGAACATATTGTGTAGAAATACAGGACCCAAAATGTTAATCTCTTCGCATAGGTGAACTAGGACGTGTGTCATGATGTTGAAGAAGGATGGTGGGAACACCAACTCGAAACTGACAAGACATTGCACCAAATCATTCTCTAATCTTGGTATGATTTCTGGATCGATTACCTTCTGAGAGATTGCATTGAGGAATGCACATAGCTTCACAATGGCTAATCAAACGTTTTCCGGTAGAAGCCCCCTCAATGCAACCGGAAGCAGTTGCGTCATAATCACGTGGCAGTCATGAGACTTTAGGTTCTGGAACTTTTTCTCTGCCATGTTTATTATTCCCTTTATATTCGACGAGAAGCCGGACGGTACCTTAATACTGAGCAGGCATTCAAAAAAGATTTCCTTCTCTTCTTTAGTAAGAGCATAGCTGGCATGACCCTGATGTATGCCGTCTTTTCCGTGCATACATTGCTGGTCCTCCCGTGCCTCAGGTGTATCTTTTGTCTTCCCATACACACCCAAGAAGCCAAGCAGGGTCACGCAAAGATTCTTCGTCACGTGCATCACGTCGATTGCGGAGCGGACCTCTAGGTCTTTCCAATAGGGCAGGTCCCAAATATAGATTTCTTCTTCCACATGGGTGCACGTCCGTCAGCGTCATTCGGAACAGGTTGTCCGCCAGGACCCTTTCCAAAGACTACCTTCAAATTCTTGACCATATCATGTACATCAGCACCAGTACGGTGGCGAGGCTTCGTCCGGTGATCCGCCTCACCTTTGAAATGCTTGCCTTTCTTTCTTACGGCATGCCTGCTCGGAAGAAATCGATGATGTCCCAGGTACACATTCTTCTTACAATTAGCCAAATATATACTATCGGTATCGTCCAAACAATGCGTGCATGCGCGATATCCCTTGTTTGTCTGTCCTGAAAGGTTACTGAGAGCAGGCCAATCATTGATGGTCACGAACAGCAACGCCTTTAGGTAAAATTCTTCCCCCATGTGCTCATCCCACGCACGTACACCTGTTCCATTCCACAGCTGTAAGAGTTCTTCAACTAATGGCCTTAGGTACACATCAATATCGTTGTTGGGTTGCTTAGGGCCTTGGATGAGCACTGGCATCATAATGAACTTCCGCTTCATGCACAACCAAGGAGGAAGGTTATACAAACATAGAGTCACAGGTCAGGTGCTATGGTTGCTGCTCTGCTCCCCAAAAGGATTAATGCCATCTGCGCTTAGACCAAACCATAAGTTCCTTGTGTCATCTGCAAACTCCTTCCCATACTTTCTCTCGATTTTTCTCCACTACGACCCGTCAGCGGGTACTCTCAACTTTCCGTCTTTCTTACGGTCTTATCTGTGCCATCGCATCACCTTGGCATGCTCTTTGTTTTGGAACAAACGTTTCAACCATGGTATTATAGGAGCATACCACATCACCTTGGCAGGAATCTTCTTCCTGGGGCGCTCGCCCTCGACATCACCAGGGTCATCACTGCTGATCTTATAGCGCAATGCACCGCATACCGGGCAAGCGTTTAAATCCTCGTACTCACCGCGGTAGAGGACGCAATCATTAGGGCATGCATGTATCTTCTGCACCTCTAACCCTAGAGGGCAGACAGCCTTCTTTGCTTCGTACGTACTCTCGGGCAATTCGTTGTCCTTTGGAAGCATATTCTTTATCATTACCAGCAACTTTCCAAATCCCTTGTCAGATACACCATTCTCTGCCTTCCATTGCAGCAATTCCAGTGTGGTGCCCAGCTTTTTCTTGTCACCTACGCAATTCGGGTACAACAATTTTTTGTGATCCTCTAACATGCACTGCAACTTCTTCTTCTCCAAATCACTTGCGTAGTTTCTCTTTGCATCGGCAATGGCCCGACCTAGATCATCAACGGGCTCATCCGATGCCTCTTCTTCAGCTTCTTCCCGCATTGACGGCTTAGCTTCTTCCCGCATTACCAGCTCAGCTTCTTCCCTCATTGTTGTATCATCGTATTCAGGGAACCCATGGCTAGGATAGTTGTCGTCGTCCTCTTCTTCTTCATTGTCTTCCATCATCACCCCTCTTTCTCCGTGCTTGGTCCAAACATTATAGTGGGGCATGAAACCGGACTCAAACGGGTGGACGTGAATGGTTCTTGACATAGAGCAATTGTGACCATTCTTACAGCCAGCACATGGACAAGTCATAAAACCATCCGCCCGCTTGTTTGCCTCAGCCGCAAGCAGAAAAGTATGCACGCCATTAATGAACTCGGGAGAGCATCGATCATCGTACATCCATTGTCGGCTCATCTTCAATACACAGCACCGAAAACACCAAATTAATACAATACATAAAGTTCATACAACACTTAAATGCAACAAACAAATAACTCTCTAGCTAAAGAATTTAAATGCAACAACAAATGCGATCAAGATCGCAACTAAGGTAACAATTGATCCAACAGCATAATGATACCAAGCCTCACTATGAATGGCATATTTTCTAATCTTTCTAATCTTCAAGCGCATTTTCTCCATCTTAATCTTGTGATCATCGACGACATCGGCAACATGCAACTCCAATTCCATCTTCTCCCCCTCAAGTCTTTTCAATTTTTCCTTCAAATCCTCGTTTTCTCTTTCAACTAAATTTAACCTCTCGACAACAGGGTTGGTTGGAATTTCCGGTTCAACAACCTCCTACATACAAATATCTATGTCAACTTAATGGGCATAATTTGTCATAAACACGAAATGCAACAAATAGTTCTAAAAGAGAATATACCACATCCGAATCATAACCCGGACGAGGGCCGACGGGGACGGATATCAAAACCATGGCACTATGTATAACAAACAACGTATGGATAAGATAATTATACGAGTAACTATATATCCAAATCACACAAACATCAATTTTTTATATAAAACGTTCATGAACAAGAGGCTCACCACAAGGTGGTGCCGGCGACGGGACGTTGCAGGCGATCGACGATGGTTACGACGGAGATTTAGAAGGCACTAAGTAAACCACACCTACATATGCAAACTAAGTGTTATTTTTGACCTCCAATTGCATATAAATCAAATACTAGCACATATATATATATAATTCCTCCCAAATTACTAAACTCAAAAATCAATCACTATATGAAGCATTGCAAGAGCTAATCTAGCAATGAGAGATGAAAGGACAAAGTTGCTAACCTTTGTGATCATTTGAATGGATGGGGGCCCTCAAATCTTGACAAATTTTGGGCAAAATGTGTGATGAGCTTGAGAGGAAGAGGGAAAGAACAGAGAGGAGAGGGGAAAGGGGAAGAACAGAGCGAGCTCGGGTGGACGAAGGGTGTATGTAGGACGACCTTACCGGTTCGTGATACGACCCGGTACTAAAGGTGCTGGAGGGGCTCCGGACTGACAACATCCTGCCACCACTCACTTTAGTACCGGTTTGTGGCACGAACCGGTGCTAAAGGTTCACCACGAACCGGTACTAATGATGTCCGCCCGCCTAGCCGTTCGATACGGCACTAATGGACACATTAGTGCCGGCTCAAATTCAAACCGGCACTAATGTGCTTCACATTTGACCCTTTTTCTACTAGTGAATGTTCCTGCTTTCTTGAATGTTTGTATTGGCTGAAGAATTGTTCCAGTAAACAGAGTGTGTGTGCAAAATCGGACAGAACTGGTAGAAATGCACTGAATTGAACTGTTGTGATATAAGGTTGTCAATTTGAAAGCATATAACAGGTGTTGTTAATTAAAGAGGATAGCACCTGCTATTGACAATTTGTGAGCATGTCCTTCCAAGAATAAAATGATTTCAAAGTCATAATGTCTGCTTTGGCTGCTGAATGTAAATGGGCATGCATACAAAAATTACAGGTGCATTGAACAAAATAGATGCCAACCCAAGGAGTATATCTCTGAAATGCATGAAAAAACTGATTGATCAACTAGAACCTAAACTTAACTGAATGGCCAAATTTCACAAAACCATGCTTGTTTGTGCTCTCATTCAAGTAAAGAGCACATGGTTGCCCAAAAACAGTAGCACTTCACCATGACCCAGTAAATAGATCATCTGTAATTGGTCCTTGGAAATTGAATTAAATAAGTAAGTATTTATAAGAATAATTTCCATCCCCTAAATTTCTAGACTAATTATATGGGCAAGATTACCATCAAAAGTTGAGTAAAGCTAAGATTATCCTTGTAATCTTGAGACTCCTTCATATTGTCCTTGTAAACTATAACATCTGCAACTTGTCCAACCTCTTGTTTCTTCTAATGAAAGAAAAATTGAGGGTTATGAGAATTAATGGGCAGAATATTAACATTGAAAAGACAATAGTTATTTAGAAACATACCTCTTCCTCGAACTGTGATGTAGTTTTGTTCTCTCTCTTTTTCCTAGCCTTTTGCTTCATCTCAACCCAATTTCTTTTTCGTTTAGCACTTTTTGTTTAGATATCCTTTTTCTTTAGGCGTGCATTAGCCAAGTCATTTGGTGGGCTAGCATTTGTGGGAATAGTACATGGGTACCCGGATGTGCTTGTACATGCACTAATTTTTTTCTTCAATCTGCTTACCAAGCATGTCAAGTGTGCTATCTACTAACACGATGCATTCTTGAAAGTTGGATGCTCGATGTGCCAAATTTTGAAATTTGAGGGACATATATCGGTAGCCAAGAATGGCATCCATATTTGGATTTGCGATTATATTTCTTCCCATGTTGTCTTGTACAGTTCCGCTTCGTGCTTCTCGTGACCATCGCTTTAACACATAATGTGCCAGTAGTGACTTGAATTCATCAAATCAAGAATTTTCAGGGCATGGCCACATAATATCCCAATTCTATCAAACTGCCGGCAGCTGCACTCAACTATTTGCTTCAAAGGATCGCCGATAACTTTATACTCCTCCTCATAGGTAAAATCTCCAACAAGATATTCATTACAACCATCCAATGCTTTGGTACAAGCTGATAAGGATATTTCATATTCTCCTTGAAAAGCTTCAAATATACATGGTGTGTACAACTTGCTAGCTTGCACCAAATAGGTGGTGGTCTCTTCATAAATAATTTAGGCAACTTTTTCCTTGATTCAAATTCTGAATTCAGTTCATTAATCCTTTTCCCTTGCACAACCCTTTCAAAATGCTTAAAGAACCGGATGATATCAAAATCAGATTTGAAATGGATTTTCAAGTCATTGTTCAAACTCTCACTCAATTGTGTACTTCTCATTCCTAATGTGAAGGTGTCCTTCATATAACATTCAACCCATTTTTCTTTTAACTTATATATCCTATCCAACCAGGTTTGCTTACTCACCTTTTTCCTCATGAGGTCAAACTTCTGTTCAAATTCTGCAATGTCTTCATACTCAAACATGCACGCGCTAAAATCAGATAGAATACTTGTGTCTTCATCCTCCTCTTCATTCTTTTCTTCATTTTTCTCTTTCTTCTTCCCTTTTTTCTTCCCCCTTTTCTTCTCTTTTTTCTTCTCTTCATTCAGCTCTTCATCCTTCTCTTCACGTAGATGTTTGATAGCATTTTGCATAATGTGAAAGGTGCATAATCCATGCCATGCTTCTGTAAACACTTCCCCAACTACCTTTCCCATTGCAACATCTTGATCGGTATAGAATGTTTTAGGCCCCTTTCCTTTATGAGCTATTAGAAAGGCCTCAAACAACCACTTGAAGGATGCAAATGTTTCATCATACATGAGAGAAGCACCAAAAACTACAGTTTCTCTAAAATGGTTGAAACCGACAAACACACCAAAGGGTCTGCTCTCCTTATTTGTTCCAAAAGTAGTGTCAAAACTGACAACATCACCAAAATGTGCATAGTCCATGATCATCTTTGCATCAGCCCAAAATATGTTTGCTATTTGTTCTTCACAATCCATTTGCAATGCATATTGGAATGACGGGTTTTCAGCAATTTTGTCTTGAAAATATTTAAGCATGCTACCTGCTTGACCATATGCCATTTCTCGTTGGCGCTTGGTACGCAAGTAGTTCTTGTGATCACGGAGGGTATAACTAAGATTGAGTGATCCACCAACTTGGCGACTAGCCAATTCATGTGCAGCTTTTGGCCCAATTCCTGCATCATTCGCCGTTTCAATTTCAAATGCCTGCAACTCTGAAATTTTCCTTTGTGATACCATTAGGTGTAAGGTTTCTGGCAGGTGTAGTGTGTGTGATTGTGTTCCAAAACCAACTCAGACACTTTCAGATTTTCCTTCTTTCGATCCATTTTAAGATTCATGTAGACTTGACAATCGGTTCTAGTTTCAGCTCGAGGGCACTTTGTTAAATAATCCCTTTTGTCTTGTGTTCGATGACCTTCATTTGCGCAAACAAATCTACATGATGTAACCATGCCATCTGTTGGCCTCTTGTTTGTATACCTTTTTCTGACCTCGGATCCTTTTTGTCCACTGTAGGTAAGCCAAAATGCCCATGCCTCATCTGAATTTCTAAATTCCATGCCAATATGAGGTACCAAACTAGGCAATACAACTCTGTAATGTAAATGACATGAACATTAGACTTGTGAAAGTGCATAGAAAATATTGAGACTTATAGTCACTGGAAAAAGATTTCCATAAGAGGATAAACAAAGAATAGCGTAATTGGGGATACGAATAAAATCAAGAAAAATTAGTATACTTGGGATAAGAAAATTTACTTATTAGAATTAGAATCATGGTGCACTGTATCAGCCTCTTCTTCCCTCTCAGTTGCTTCTTCCATCAGGAAAAGAATGCTTGATCGGAGTTCAGCAGACTGCTTCTTTCATCAGAAAAAGGGATGCCTAATCCGAGTTTAGCAGGATACTTCTTCCATCACAAAAAGGGAAATTTGATCAAGCTCTAAAGTAATCTGATGGTCGAAGTTCAATCAATTTCAGAAAAAGGGATGCCCGATCCAAGTTTAGCAGGCTACTTCTTCCAAGTTTAGCAGGCTACTTCTTCCATTTGAAAGAACTATGGAGACTTACGTGAGATCGAGGAGCAGAGCAGCCGGTCGGGCGCCAGGGATCTCCTTCCGATCAACTTTGGCGCTATTTCTGTACTGCTGGCGCCTTTTTCTGTGGCCTCTCGCGCCTTTTTCCCTGGCTTCCCTCGCTTTCTTCTCGCTAGCGTCAAACTGGGCCGATGGGCCGCGTATTTCCACTTCCATCTGAGTGGAAAGCTGGAACAGGTTGTAGTTACTGCTAGTATCGTTGGATGCCTGATGGACGGTGCAGCGGGAACGACGTCCCTCGGTAGTAGAACGAACTAAGTCAGAGGATCCCGTTCCCATTTTAGCCTAATATGCATGTGTGCAAGTGATTATCTGCTGCTAAAATGCTGTATTTTAATGTGTTGGCCCTCCCCAATACAGTTTAACAGTCCTCGGCCCCCCTCATTTGATTTTTCTGGCTCTGCCACTGCTCCCAGGGTCAGTTTTTATCTTGTTCTGGTCTATGTAGCCTTTGGTGGCTGTCATTGTTGTTGATCTAGTTTAAGTTTTGCGGATATTTGGTCTTGTCTGCCATGTGCAACCATTTAGAACTCTAGTTTATTTCGGCCTATTTTTTTTCTTGATCAAGACACGCATCTGGACATGAGGCTCATTTGTGGTTTCATTAGCACTAGCAAATATGCCCATGCGTTGCAACAGAAGAGAAATAATTAGATTATGTCGATTATGCTAGGATGAGATAAGGACTTTTAAAATGTCATTTCATAAACTACATGTGAATCATGTCATGATGAGAAAAGTGTGATGGTCTCATCATGACTTGATTTCCTATAACATCACAACGAAATAATTTTGGCTAAGCAAAATGCATTGATGGACTCTGCCTAGTTAGATTAATGAATGATGTGTCTCGTTTTGACCTAGCATCGCGATGTTTTCCATGACCAATAAAACCGTGGTACCAGAAAAACATAGCTATGTATCGAGGCAAATTAGACATTTAGTTATTTTTATATAGTTTACAAAAACTAACCCATATGAACTTGTGTCAATTTTTTTGGGATCAGTGCTGTACATAACACGTAAACCCTTTTTTACCCGACGCACGATGGATTCAATAAAATCATATAACAACCTCTATAGATCCCCTAAAAACACCTCTATGTAAGCGATGGTTCGTTTTGTTCGTTATTTACGGATCTATTTCAATGGATCCGTTTGATATTTTGTGAATATTTTCTAAACTTTTATGGATTTTTTTCAGATTCCCAAAAATGTTTTGAATACACAATCATTTTTTTAAAAATCACGAACATTTTTATTTCATGAATATATTTCCAAAATCGTGAATTTTTTATAATATGTGAACAATTTTTTAAATCACGAACATTTTATGATTTCTCGATTTGTTTCTCAAAACTTGCATGGGCCGGCCCATGAACGCGTCCCAGGCATGGGCCATCATTCAGTTTCCTTCATAAATTTCATGATAAAGCAGGAGTATTGATGATTATCACTAGCTGCTAAATGCGTATTTATTTTCATGGGTTAGCCCTTTCTACTAACATTGTTTAACAACATTTGAGGCCTTTGATACAAATAGAAGGATAATGTGTGCTTTCGGTGCCACTTATGTTCTTGGGGTAGTACATGTTTTATTTTTACGTGATAGTTTTTCTAAAATTGTGAAAATTATTTATGTGCTAGTTGGTTGGCGTGTGGAAGAAACAATGGGGTGTTCTTGTTAGCAGAGATGCCACACTTACGGATAGACTTTACAGATTTATGGTTGTGGATGGATGTGTCGATATATTAGGAAAAGAGTAGTCCAACGATGAAAATCAAGAAAATGATTGGTGATAGTGTTTGATATGACCAATCTGTAGTGAGCCGTTTGGCCTGTATCATTTATTATTATTATTATGGTTTTTGGGTGGGTCTTTTTAACGATGTGATTGAAGAGCGTCTTTTAACTAATGTAAATACATGAGAAAGTTATTTGTGTTGCTGGCCGTGTGTGTTATATTGATGCTCAATGTGTTATAGATGGCACTTTCTTTTTTATCAACATAGGGCCAACGTTCATGGATGATAACATAGGGCTTCGGAGATTTTTTTTGTTATGATTATCTTAGGGTTTTCTATGTGTTCGTGGTCCTTTATATTTGTGTTTCAGTGTGTTTATAAGGGTTAACTACTTTATACTGTGATTTGAATGAAAAAATTCTCAGAAAACATAGGGCCAACGAGAAGAGACGAGTATAGGGCAGAGGGCCACGTCACTTTTCCCCTTCCCTGCTCAGTCCAGCTCTCCTCCCAAACAGAGCAGCGCCGGAGGGGAGGAAGCAGAATCGAGAAGGGGCAATGGCGGAATCCAACTCGTACGAGGAGCAGCGCCGGAGGCAGATGGAGGAGAACCGCCGGAAGCTGGAGGAGCTCCGCCTGCACCATCTCTCCGCCGCCGTCCGCGAGGCCGCCGCCAGGCCCAAGCCCAACCCCAAGCCCAGGCCGGTTCGTCAGATCCTCTCCCTTCTTCTTCCTTGCCTCCGGTCTCCCATCTCCTTTTTCTCCCCTACTTATATGACTGCTGCCGCAGAAGCGCAAGGCCCCGGAGCCCGGCGAGATCCGGCGGTCCGGCCGCGTCGCCGGCCTCCCGGAGCAGCCCAGCTACCTCGAGGGCGCAGGGCAGCGCGACTACCGTGGAGTGTACGAGGCATACGCTGTTTGGAAAGGACCGACCGAGGAGGAGAGAGCCGGCGCCATCGCCAAGGCGGAGGAGCTCCAGCGCCGGATCCACCGCATCCGCTGCCCCGCCTTCGTCAAGCCCATGACCCACAACTGCGCCAGCAAGGCAGCCGAGATGGTACAGTATTGTATCAAGAAAACTCGCACTGGGTGTGAGGCAATGCGGTTCTTGGATCGGATTGGATTTTGATTTGGTGGGTTATATATATGCATCATGACAGAAAATCCCCAAGCACTTCAGTGAATATCTCCCGGCGCACGATGAGGGAGTCGTCTTGGTGGACAAGGCGGATGACGAGTTCCACATGATGTACAATGCCCACAGACAGGGCAGACACTACTATTTCCACAAGGGGTGGAGAGGATTTGCCGCCAACCATGACCTTGCCGTTGGCGATTGCTTGGTTTTCCACATGACAGAGAGGGCAAAGTTCAAGGTGAGATTCAGCATCTCCTCCATTCCATGGATAAATTCGCCCGACTTTTTACTTTTAGGAACTCCACATTCAGTACAAGTGCATATATAACTTTGTAAGGTGATATCCATAATCGGAAGTTTGAAACTAGTGAGCTGTGTCTACTTATTCATATATGGGAAATTGGGCCTGTTTGGAAAACTGCCAATTAATTCTACACAGAGTTTGGAGGAAATGATGTTATTCCTCAGCATCCCTACAGTATAAACCTTCATTCCAACCAGATCTAAAGGGCCTCTCATTATTATTTCATTCATAAGCCTTTAATTGTCCAGTCATATCTTTTTACATAGTGGAAGGGATTCTTTTAAGGCCTAATCCTGAGGAGGTCGTTTTATCTCACTGCTAAGTGCATATTGTGATGCAGGTCTACATTTTTAGAGCAAACCCAGACTATGAAAGCGACCAAACTTCTGATGACTCTGAGGATGAAGAGTAATAAAGATGTGTGCTTCCAATACAATGTTCGATCGGAGCAGGTACTTTGTTCTTACCATTGTTTTCCTTCCTAGGTTGAATTTCTTTCCATCGTTCACTTAGGTTGAACCGTTGAAGTGTGCCTGAGTTAAATATTTCTTTATCTTTTGCTGAGGCATCGATTTCATGATTGGCCAAGCTCAGTTTGTGGACAAAAATAAAACATACAAACCCGCTTGCTTATGAGTTATGGCCAAACATAACTGTGTTTCCTGCACTGGAGTTGGATGTTTTCGCGAAATGCACTGCTAGTTTCTCCCATTTCCCTATTGGTTTGAGATTTCGAGCCTGACAAGTGAAACTGCAACCTTATTTTGTTTCTTGCTTATGTGAGCCATGAAAATACACGGGGAACTGCAGTTTATTTACAAACGTTGGAGTTCTCACTGGCCAAACGCCCAAACTAAACGATTGACATATTAGATGCGCGTGTATAGAAATTGAAAACTGCCGGGAGTGTTTCTCGGTCAGTAGGAGCAGGTTGTTGTAGACCCGATGCTCTTTGCGAAGGTTCTGCCTGTCTTACCTCAGTCGGCCCCCTTAGACTCAATCAGCAGCTCGGTAATAGTAAATAGAATGCTCTCTTATATGGTTCTGATTTATCCGTATAGATGCTAACATGCCAAATGTGTCTTTTGTTGCAGTTTCTAGGAGAAGGATGTCACGCTCTTGGCTGATGTTGGAGTTGGCTACCGCGATTTTGTGTTGGTTGCGTGTCGCATACTCGGACCCTACCAGTGTGGCAGACCTGCATTATAACATAGGTTAGATGGGATTAGTAGGTAGTGCAGACCTTGTGTTGGTTGAACTAAATGGTTGTAGTCTGACGATGGTCTCGAGTGCATTCTTTCGTGGCTGTTCCTGTTTGTTTTTGGCTTGGGTTTGATGGTTGCAAGATGGTGATGCGAACACAACGTTGTTTCGTTTGGTGGCTAATGGGCGCAGGGCTAAGGATTTCATCCCTGCCCGGCTATTAGCCTGACATAGCTTGCCGAAGTTTTGCTTTGAAGTTCGCTCGCCTCGTGGCATTGCCATGGAGGTTCTCACTGCTCTTGCCATCAAAGTGGAGGATCTGAGTGTTATAAGCTCGATGCCTGGTTGCACCCCTCTACAGAAGGCTCTTGATTTATGCGGATGATGTTGTGTTGTTTATTAGACCTTCGAGAATGGATCTAGTATTTGTGGGGAGGCTCTTCGAATTTTCGAACAGGCTTCAGGGTTGAATATTAATTCTTGAAGACAAGATCGGTCAGGGATTAGTTGTTGCTGCCCTGCCCTGGAAGATGGACGATTTCCCATGCAAGATAGATCCCAGTGGCAGCCGATTGATGACAAATTGCTGAAGCTCCTGAAGCTCATGCCTGGTTGGCAGCGTGGGCGCCTCACTCTGATCAATTCGGTGATTCATGCGCGACCTACACATCATCTTCGAATACCTTATGATATGCAATTGAAACAAGTCTTTGCGAATGGAAAAAAGGTTTGGTGGCCGCGGCCCCAAAGTGGGCTCTTGACCGTGTGGACAAGGAGGGCTGCAGGGCGTTTTTGTGGGCTGGTTCTGATGACATTCATAGCGGGAACTGTCCCGGTGGCTTGGCGCAAAGTCTTCAGGCCAAGGTGTCTTGGTGGCTTGGGAGGAGTAATTGACTTGAACTTGCAGAGTCTGGTATTCCGACTGCGATGGCCGATGGGCTTGGTTGATTGAAGTGCGCAAATCTGGCTAGGTCTTGGCAAGGGTTGCCCATGGCCTTATTCTGCAGTTTGGTTCATTGGAAGTTAGGTTCTGGTGACAATGTCCTCTTCTGGAAGTATCACTGAATCAATGGTGAGATGCGCCAATGATATTGCTCTGATCGTCACGGCACAGGTCAATGCTAGGGTGTGCAACAGGAGGACGGTTAGGGAGGCGGCACATTTGCATTTCTGGATGTGCCAAATGAGCTCCCTACCGATGGCTTGGTGCACTTCATTCAGTTATGGGATTCAGGCGATTCCTGCGGTGCAGGCCGAGGCGCTCTGGAAGTGGAGGAGCAGCGCTACTTATTCATTCGCCTCTGCTTACCAGATACTCAACGAGGGGCCCAACAAATTTGCTTCTGCCAAGGCTATTTGGAAATCTTGGGCGCCGCTTAACTGTAAAAACTTTACTTCACCTGCGCTTCGCTACCGTCTCCGGACCTCTGATCGTCGGCTGAGAAGAGGGCTGGAGGAACATCCATCCTTCTTCATGCTTCCTGTGCAACCAAGAGGAAGGCACCACTGATCATATTTTGATGCAATGTGTTTGTGCAAGGTAGGTGCGGTTTGACTGTTTGCAGGCTACACAGCTGGATAGATAGTTGTCTAGTTTCTACGATGGCTGATAATCTGGAGGACTGGTGGTGCATCTGGTACCCGTGAGAGTACAAATATGTGCTCAAACCTAGAACCCAAATGGTGAATAACCAGGGGATCTCTGAGCTGGTTCTACCTTGTGGACATCTGGAAAGCATGGCTCCTACAAGTCCAGTTTCTGGGGGTGTCGCCTCAAGCAAGACAACAAACTCCATGTACATATGGTGTCATAATCAAAGCCTATCATGCACCTTGGTTATATCTGTTTCTCTTTTTTGTTGCTGCTAATATCAGTGCCAATTTCTCGGTCATATCTGAAAATAAGATAAGGTGTTGTGGAAAGCGAGCAGGGCGATTGGCCCACGGCTCATTGCGCTCATCTCTTTCCTCTACAAGAAAAGTTCTTCTCCTCCTGTCGGCGCCGCCGTCTGTCCGCCCCAAGGTGCGGAGGATCTTGGACCCCTGCCGGCGGGAGGGACCCCGTTCTTGTTCTTGTTAGTTCCAGCGCCTTGGTTGGGGCTGTGTGGTGGTCGCGATGTCCCTTAGTAGGAATAATGTCTCCCACGTTCTATCCCCGTCCCGATGGTGTGTCTAGCGTCGTCAGGAGATGTGTGGAGGTTTGTCTCCGTCGGATCTCGCAGGATTTGGTCGGTGCTGGTTTTCGGTCGATCTGTTTGGATCCGGTCTTCGTTCGTCTTCGTTTGGTTGTTTACAGGTTTAACACTTCTGATCTACGACTTTCCTCATCGGTGATGGTTGCTACTCTGGTGCGCGGGTCCTATGAGGCCTGGCCTTAGCAATGTCTACTACAACAAGGTTTGCCCGACTCCGATGAGGGAGGGGCGGTGACAACAGTGCGCCTTTGACTTGCTACAGTGCTTGTAGTCGTCGCTAGGTGGTCTACGGACATGGTTGTAATTTTTATTACCTCGGTTGTTCTTTGTACTGCCGTGATTGAAGATGAAAATATGGAAGTTTCTCCCAAAAAAGAATAGGATTCTTAGTTCACTAGTTTACAGGAACGAAGAAAAAAACACCCCCGCGTCGCTGCGTTATGGCGTCGCTGCGTTATGGCGACACGGGGGGCGATAGTTAGCGCTGCCGCCAGGAGCCCTCCTTCCCCAATCCGCTAACGAAGCCCGGGCGAGGCCGGGGATGGCGGCGGCGGGGCGCTCCCCTGAGGCGCCTCTCTCCTCCCTTGGGCGTGCTCCCGTGTGTGGCCATGGCCCGCGGGTGGCGGCGGTTGGATCTGCGGGGCGGCGGCGATGGGGCTGTGGTGTTCTCTGGCGTGCGACGGCGTGGGTCGGCGGCGTCGAGAGGCCAGGTCTGGATCGAGAGGAGGGCGGCGTGGGGGCTGCTGGCTTCGGCCTAATATTGGTGGTTTGGCCCTAGCACTCTTCTTCCGCCAAGTCGTCTTTCTGTCGCATGTCAACCTCTTGGATCTGGCTGCTGACGAGTTTCGGTCTTCCCCATCGGAGATCTATACGGATTGGCTTATTTGCCCCTGGATATCTAGATCGGAAAGACTCCGGTCGCGTGCGCACATATTATCAGCCAGCACGGCTTCAAGTGGGCGCGTCGCAAAGCTTCACTTTCTTATCGGTGCCATGAGACAAGTCTAAGTCGAGATTCTCAAGGCATTGGTAGAGGTGAAGAAAGTCATGGTGGTTGTGATTGAAGGTCTTGTAGCTTTGGCGGAAGGATGTATTGGATGCGATGAAGACTATGTGCCAAGTGTATGGTGACTTGCAACTGCGGCCTCGGCAAGCGGGGGCGGCTAACACTGGGGGGCTGCATTTTTGGTCGTGCTCCTCGAGTACCGAGTCTCGATTATCAGGGTGAAAATTCAAGGTCTAGCCTTTATTGGTTGTAACTGGCAATGACCTTGTTGAAGGCTGAAGGCATTGTTTTTTGGGTGAACTCGGACTTTCTTCAGGGTAAAACTCAATATCTTTGATCGGGCAACGACAACGCTTGTGCATTGTTTTCTTTTTGGAGGTGTTGCTTTTGGAGAACCTCTTTTGTATTCCGTGTGTTGTATTGTGTGGTGGTTAGAGTGTTGATGATGCTAGTGATTATTCATCACTGTGGTAGGGTCTTTTTTCTTTTCTTTTTTGGTTGTGTGTATCCTTGATGTCTTTGTCATCTTATTGGTACAGACGTTGGGTGTTGTTGGTATCTTCGCAATATTAATATATTCGCTCTGTCAAAAGAAAGTTTACAGGAGGAGAGAGGCCATGAACTCCTCAGGTCATTCTTTGATGAACTGTTTCACTGGCTGGTTACATGAAAAAGATGCTCATAGTCTCACACAACGAACAAACATATGGCAAGGAGCACCCTCCCTTGTGATCTGGACCCAACAGGAGCTTGATGAACTCCGGGATGCAGGCTGGTTCCCACTTCCCAGCAACCTTTTCCAGATCCAAAAGGACAAGGAAGAAAGATCATTCCATAGCCCACACCAGCAAGTTAATTAGCACCACCACATACTAGAAGCACCATGGCTGGTTCTTCCTCTGCATATTGCTGGAATTAACACCATGGTTTTGGATGCACAGAAGGAACAACTGGACAGATAGACATGCCATGGAAAGGAGGAAGAGTTTTTTCTTTTGTTGACAAAATTCACCTCCTTTATTCACTCGCTAGCAATGTTGCATCGTTTAGAAGCATAGAAACCACCGCATCCGGTGCTGAATCCATCCAGACAGAAGTAGGAGACAATCTAGCGATTCTAGCCAGTTCATGAGCTAGCTACTTCATTACTTTCGCTATTACAATGATCATAGGTCACATGATTAAAATCAAGAGACATAAAATAAGTCATCAAAAATTGCACTGGCCACTGATGAAGAATTACCATCATTCAAAGTTTCAACAACTTCCCTATTGTCTGAGTTGATCTCAATCTTGCTACAACCCATAGTACGTGCGAGGTTCAAACCGAATCTCACTACCAAAGCTTCTGATGTAAAGGAATTATAGCAAATCTCTAACTTTTCATTTGCTGCAGCAATGAACATCCCATTGTGATCTCCGATAACAGCCCCCACGGTCCTTTCAAGCGAATCATAGTCAAATCCTGCATACACATTCAGTTTCATATAACCGGACTTAGGTTTTTTTCCAAGCATGGATACAAAATCTAGCTTTTGGCATACAAGCTAGGCTATAATTTGTCGAAAGTCCACGTATCGCAACGCTCGTTTGTGTGGGGTTTTGGTTCACTTCTCCATGGTAAAATTTTCAATGCTCAAACCAAAGGAGGAAGATTATTTTACTAGCTCATACACACATAGTTGTTCACAGGTTCTTGGTACAAACTTTGCGGAGACAAACAAATAAATAGGTTCATGCCTTCATGCCTACAACAAAGGTGCAGCTCTTGCGCAGCTTCAACCCAGGCCGGGAGAGGGAGCACCATGTGTGGATCACTTTAAACTATAAACTATTGGTACATTAACATAGCATCGTGGAGAAAGATCCATGAACATATAAACTATTGATGTGCATAATTATGTTTATTCATTAATGTTGACATTATCCTTGCAATAAATAAGTTGAGAAGCTATAACCACTTGCTAACCTTCAAACCTTCCCGTGTGTCTAGTTGAAACATATTTGTCTACAAATTTGCTCATGAGTGCTAGCTAATTATGCAAAGACTAAAATATAGTTGAGCATGTGATATTTGTTGATCAAACAACTTTGACATAAACCCTTGTGGAAGAATAGGAGGAATGCAATTGTTTAATAACTGAGGGCATTGTTTGTTATAATCAAGAAGCTTGTTAACTTTTGCATGTAAAGGGTGTCATGACCTCCTCATAAGAAGTTTTGTGAGAAGGGATTGCTATTTAGAGTATGTGATCATGAAAGTAAATAATCATGTTGTCATTTCCATATTCCTTATTATCGACCCCTCACTTCATAAACCCGTGGTCATATTTACCAAGCTTAAATTTCGCCTAGGGACAATTGGGGTCTAAGTTTGTGGGAGCTGATATGTCAATTTTGCATCACTATTTATTATCAATATTTTTCACTCAGTTCTAATGCCTTTTTCCTTTAATTTGCACGAAACACATAGAGTGCAAAATTACAAGGAAATTACTGGAAATAGGAAAACAAAAGCAAAAATGTATCACAGAAGAAACCAATTTTCCGGAGCTAAAAAATACCAGAAAAAATCATGAAATTATTTTCAAAAGAAAGAATCTAGAACCTTGTCCACCATCTGTCGACACCCTTGAAGGAAATATGCCCTAGAGGCAATAATAAAGTTATTATTTATTTCCTTATATCATGATAAAAGTTTATTATTCATGCTAGAATTGTATTAACCGGAAACATAATACATGTGTGAATACATAGACAAACAGAGTGTCACTAGTATGCCTCTACTTGACTAGCTCGTTAATCAGAGATGGTTATGTTTCCTAACCATGGACAAAGAGTTGTCATTTGATTAACGGGATCACATCATTAGTTGAATGATCTGATTGACATGACCCATTCCATTAGCTTAGCACCCGATCGTTTAGTATGTTGCTATTGCTTTCTTCATGACTTATACATGTTCCTATGACTATGAGATTATGTAACTCCCGTGTGCCGGAGGAACACTTTGTGTGCTACCAAACGTCACAACGTAACTGGGTGATTATAAAGGTGCTCTACAGGTGTCTCCAAAGGTACATGTTGGGTTGACGTATTTCGAGATTAGGATTTGTCACTCCGATCGTCGGAGAGGTATCTCAGGGCCCTCTCGGTAATGCACATCACTTAAGCCTTGCAAGCATTGCAATTAATGAGTTAGTTGCGGGATGATGTATTACGGAACGAGTAAAGAGACTTGCCGGTAACGAGATTGAACTAGGTATTGGATACCGACGATCGAATCTCGGGCAAGTAACATACCGATGACAAAGGGAACAACGTATGTTGTTATGCGGTCTGACCGATAAAAGATCTTCGTAGAATATGTAGGAACCAATATGGGCATCCAGGTCCCGCTATTGGTTATTGACCGGAGACGTGTCTCGGTCATGTCTACATTGTTCTCGAACCCGTAGGGTCCGCACGCTTAAGGTTTCGATGACAGTTATGTTATGAGTTTATACGTTTTGATGTACCGAAGGTTGCTCGGAGTCCCAGATGAGATCACGGACATGACGAGGAGTCTCGAAATGGTCGAGACATAAAGATTGATATATTGGAAGCCTATGTTTGGATATCGGAAGTGTTCCGGGTGAAATCGGGATTTTACCGGAGTATCGGGAGGTTACCGGAACCCCCCGGGAGCTATATGGGCCTTAGTGGGCCTTAGTGGAAGAGAGGAGAGGTAGCCAAAGATGGGCCGCGCGCCCCTCCCCTCCCTTGGTCCGAATAGGACAAGGAGAGGGGGCCGGCCCCCCTTCCTCTTCTCCCCCCTCCGCGAATCCTATTCCAACTAGGAAAGGGGGGGAGTCCTACTCCCAGAGGGAGTAGGACTCCTCCTGGCGCGCCTCTCCTGGCCGGCCGCACCCCCCCCTTTGAGCCTTTATATACGGAGGCAGGGGCACCCCAGAGACACACAAGTTGATCCACGTGATCATATTCTTAGCCGTGTGCGGCGCCCCCTTCCACCATAGTCCTCGATAATATTGTAGCGGTGCTTAGGTGAAGCCCTGCGATAGTAGTACATCAAGATCGTCACCACGCCGTCGTGCTGACGGAACTCTTCCCCGACACTTTGCTGGATCGGAGTCCGGGGATCGTCATCGAGCTGAACGTGTGCTAGAACTCGGAGGTGCCGTAGTTTCGGTGCTTGATCAGTCGGGCCGTGGAGACGTACGACTACATCAACCAAACGCTTCCGTTGTCGAGCTATAAGGGTACGTAGATCACACTCTCCCCTCTCGTTGCTATGCATCACCATGATCTTGCGTGTGCGTAGGAAATTTTTTGAAATTACTACGTTCCCCAACAGTAGCATCCGAGCCTAGGTTTTATGTGTTGATGTTATATGCACGAGTAGAACACAAGTGAGTTGTGGGCGATATAAGTCATAATGCTTACCAGCATGTCATACTTTGGTTCGGCGGTATTGTTGGATGAAGCGGCCCGGACCGACATTACGCGTACGCTTACGCGAGACCGGTTCTCCCGACGTGCTTTGCACATAGGTGGCTTGCGGGTGACAGTTTCTCCAACTTTAGTTGAACCAAGTGTGGCTACGCCCGGTCCTTACAAAGGTTAAAATAGCACCAACTTGACAAACTATCGTTGTGGTTTTGATGCGTAGGTAAGATTGTTTCTTGCTTAAGCCCGTAGCAGCCACGTAAAACTTGCAACAACAAAGTAGAGGACGTCTAACTTGTTTTTGCAAGGCATGTTGTGATGTGATATGGTCAAGACATGATGCTAAATTTTATTGTATGAGATGATCATGTTTTGTAACCGAGTTATCGGCAACTGGCAGGAGCCATATGGTTGTCGCTTTATTGTATGCAATGCAATCGCGCTGTAATGCTTTACTTTATCACTAAGCGGTAGCGATAGTCGTGGAAGCATAAGATTGGCGAGACGACAACGATGCTACGATGGGGATCAAGGTGTCGCGCCGGTGACGATGGTGATCATGACGGTGCTTCGGAGATGGAGATCACAGGCACAAGATGATGATGGCCATATCATATCACTTATATTGATTGCATGTGATGTTTATCTTTTATGCATCTTATCTTGCTTTGATTGACGGTAGCATTATAAGATGATCTCTCACTAAAATTATCAAGAAGTTTTCTCCCTGAGTATGCACCGTTGCGAAAGTTCTTCGTGCTGAGACACCACGTGATGATCGGGTGTGATAGGCTCTACGTTCAAATACAACGGGTGCAAAACAGTTGCACACGCGGAATACTCAGGTTATACTTGAGGAGCCAAGCATATGCAGATATGGCCTCGGAACACGGAGACCGAAAGGTCGAGCGTGAATCATATAGTAGATATGATTAACATAGTGATGTTCACCAATGAAACTACTCCATCTCACGTGATGATCGGACATGGTTTAGTTGATTTGGATCACGTGATCACTTAGAGGATTAGAGGGATGTCTATCTAAGTGGGAGTTCTTTAAGTAATTTGATTAATTGAACTTAAATTTATCGTGAACTTAGTACCTGATAGTATCTTGCTTATGTATGTTTGATTGTAGATAGATGGCCCGTGTTGTTGTTCCGTTGAATTTTAATGCGTTCCTTGAGAAAGCAAAGTTGAAAGATGATGGTAGCAATTACACGGACTGGGTCCGTAACTTGAGGATTATCCTCATTGCTGCACAAAAGAATTACGTCCTGGAAGCACCACTGGGTGCCAGGCCTGCTGCTGGAGCAACACCAGATGTTATGAACGTCTGGCAGAGCAAAGCTGATGACTACTCGATAGTTCAGTGTGCCATGCTTTACGGCTTAGAATCGGGACTTCAACGACGTTTTGAACGTCATGGAGCATATGAGATGTTCCAGGAGTTGAAGTTAATATTTCAAGCAAATGCCCGGATTGAGAGATATGAAGTCTCCAATAAGTTCTATAGCTGCAAGATGGAGGAGAACAGTTCTGTCAGTGAGCATATACTCAAAATGTCCGGGTATAATAATCACTTGATTCAGATGGGAGTTAATCTTCCAGATGATTGCGTCATTGACAGAATTCTCCAATCACTGCCACCAAGCTACAAGAGCTTCATGATGAACTATAATATGCAAGGGATGAATAAGACTATTCCCGAGCTCTTCGCAATGCTGAAAGCTGCGGAGGTAGAAATCAAAAAGGAGCATCAAGTGTTGATGGTCAACAAGACCACTAGTTTCAAGAAAAAGGGCAAAGGGAAGAAGAAGGGGAACTTCAAGAAGAACAGCAAGCAAGTTGCTGCTCAAGAGAAGAAACCCAAGTCTGGACCTAAGCCTGAAACTGAGTGCTTCTACTGCAAGCAGACTGGTCACTGGAAGCGGAACTGCCCCAAGTATTTGGCGGATAAGAAGGATGGCAAGGTGAACAAAGGTATATGTGATATACATGTTATTGATGTGTACCTTACTAATGCTCGCAGTAGCACCTGGGTATTTGATACTGGTTCTGTTGCTAATACTTGCAACTCGAAACAGGGACTACGAATTAAGCGAAGATTGGCTAAGGACAAGGTGACGATGCGCGTGGAAAACGGTTCCAAAGTCAATGTGATCACGGTCGGCACGCTACCTCTACATCTACCTTCGGGATTAGTATTAGACCTAAATAATTGTTATTTGGTACCAGCGTTGAGCATGAACATTATATATGGATCTTGTTTAATGCGAGACGTTTATTCATTTAAATCAGAGAATAATGGTTGTTCTATTTATATGAGTAATATCTTTTATGGTCATGCACCCTTGAAGAGTGGTATATTCTTATTGAATCTCGATAGTAGTGACACACATATTCATAATGTTGAAGCCAAAAGATGCAGAGTTGATAATGATGGTGCAACTTATTTGTGGCACTGCCGTTTAGGTCATATCGGTGTAAAGCGCATGAAGAAACTCCATACCGATGGACTTTTGGAACCACTTGATTATGAATCACTTGGTACTTGCGAACCGTGCCTTATGGGCAAGATGACTAAAACACCGTTCTCCGGTTCTATGGAGAGAGCAACAGATTTGTTGGAAATCATACATACAAATGTATGTGGTCCGATGAATATTGAGGCTCGTGGCGGATATCGTTATTTTCTCACCTTCACAGATGACTTAAGCAGATATGGGTATATCTACTAAATGAAACATAAGTCTGAAACATTTGAAAAGTTCAAAGAATTTCAGAGTGAAGTTGAAAATCATCGTAACAAGAAAATAAAGTTTCTACGATCTGATCGTGGAGGAGAATATTTGAGTTACGAGTTTGGTGTACATTTGAAACAATGCGGAATAGTTTCGCAACTCACGCCACCCGGAACACTACAGCGTAATGGTGTGTCCGAACGTCGTAATCGTACTTTACTAGATATGGTGCGATCTATGATGTCTCTTACTGATTTACCGCTATCGTTTTGGGGTTATGCTTTAGAGACGGCCGCATTCACGTTAAATAGGGCACCATCAAAATCCGTTGAGACGACGCCTTATGAACTATGGTTTGGCAAGAAACCAAAGTTGTCGTTTCTGAAAGTTTGAGGCTGCGATGCTTATGTGAAAAAGCTTCAACCTGATAAGCTCGAACCCAAATCGGAGAAATGTGTCTTCATAGGATATCCAAAGGAAACTATTGGATACAGCTTCTATCACAGATCCGAAGGCAAGACTTTTGTTGCTAAGTTCGGAAACTTTCTGGAGAAGGAGTTTCTCTCGAAAGATGTGAGTGGGAGGAAAGTAGAACTTGACGAGGTAACTGTACCTGCTCCCTTATTGGAAAGTAGTACATCACAGAAACCTGTTTCTGCGACACCTACACCACTTAGTGAGGAAGCTAATGATAATGATCATGAAACTTCAGGACAAGATACTATTGAACCTCGTAGATCAACCAGAGTGAGATCCGCGCCAGAGTGGTACAGTAATCCTGTTCTGGAAGTCATGTTGCTAGATCATGATGAACCTACGAACTATGAAGAAGCGATGGTGAGCCCAGATTCCGCAAAATGGCTTGAAGCCATGAAATCTGAGATGGGATCCATGTATGAGAACAAAGTATGGACTTTGGTTGACTTGCCCGATGATCGGCAAGCAATTGAGAATAAATGGATCTTCAAGAAGAAGACTGACGCTGACGGTAATATTACTGTCTACAAAGCTCGACTTGTCGCAAAAGGATTTCGGCAAGTTCAAGGGGTTGACTACGATGAGACCTTCTCACCCGTAGCGATGCTTAAGTCTGTCCGAATCATGTTAGCAATTGCCGCATTTTATGATTATGAAATTTGGCAGATGGATGTCAAAACTGCATTCCTGAATGGATTTCTGGAAGAAGAGTTGTATATGATGCAACCGGAAGGTTTTATCGATCCAAAGGGAGCTAACAAAGTGTGCAAGCTCCAGCGATCCATTTATGGACTGGTGCAAGCCTCTCGGAGTTGGAATAAACGCTTTGATAGTGTGATCAAAGCATTTGGTTTTATACAGACTTTTGGAGAAGCCTGTATTTACAAGAAAGTGAGTGGGAGCTCTGTAGCATTTCTGATATTGTATGTGGATGACATATTACTGATTGGAAATAATATAGAATTTCTGGATAGCATAAAGGGATACTTGAATAAGAGTTTTTCAATGAAAGACCTCGGTGAAGCTGCGTACATATTAGGCATTAAGATCTATAGAGATAGATCAAGACGCTTAATTGGACTTTCACAAAGCACATACCTTGACAAGATTTTGAAGAAGTTCAAAATGGATCAAGCAAAGAAAGGGTTCTTACTTGTGTTACAAGGTGTGAAGTTGAGTCAGACTCAATGCCCGACCACTGCAGAAGATAGAGAGAAAATGAAAGATGTTCCCTATGCTTCAGCCATAGGCTCTACCATGTATGCAATGCTGTGTACCAGACCTGATGTGTGCCTTGCTATAAGTTTAGCAGGGAGGTATCAAAGTAATCCAGGAGTGGATCACTGGATAGCGGTCAAGAACATCCTGAAGTACTTGAAAAGGACTAAGGATATGTTTCTCGTATATGGAGGTGACAAAGAGCTCATCGTAAACAGTTACGTTGATGCAAGCTTTGACACTGATCCGGATGATTCTAAATCGCAAACCGGATACGTGTTTACATTAAACGGTGGAGCTGTCAGTTGGTGCAGTTCTAAACAAAGCGTCGTGGCGGGATCTACATGTGAAGCGGAGTACATAGCTGCTTCGGAAGCAGCAAACGATGGAGTCTGGATGAAGGAGTTCATATCCGATATAGGTGTCATACCTAGTGCATCGGGTCCAATGAAAATCTTTTGTGACAATACTGGTGCAATTGCCTTGGAGAAGGAATCCAGGTTTCACAAAAGAACCAAGCACATCAAAAGACGCTTCAATTCCATCCGGGATCTAGTCCAGGTGGGAGACATAGAGATTTGCAAGATACATACGGAGCTGAATGTAGCAGACCCGTTGACTAAGCCTCTTCCACGGGCAAAACATGATCAGCACCAAAGCTCCATGGGTGTTAGAATCATTACTGTGTAATCTAGATTATTGACTCTAGTGCAAGTGGGAGACTAAAGGAAATATGCCCTAGAGGCAATAATAAAGTTATTATTTATTTCCTTATATCATGATAAAAGTTTATTTTTCATGCTAGAATTGTATTATCCGGAAACATAATACATGTGTGAATACATAGACAAACAGAGTGTCACTAGTATGCCTCTACTTGACTAGCTCGTTAATCAAAGATGGTTATGTTTCCTAACCATGGACAAAGAGTTTTCATTTGATTAACGAGATCACATCATTAGTTGAATGATCTGATTGACATGACCCATTCCATTAGCTTAGCACCCGATCGTTTAGTATGTTGCTATTGCTTTCTTCATGACTTATACATGTTCCTATGACTATGAGATTATGTAACTCCCGTGTGCCGGAGGAACACTTTGTGTGCTACCAAACGTCACAACGTAACTGGGTGATTATAAAGGTGCTCTACAGGTGTCTCCAAAGGTACATGTTGGGTTGACGTATTTCGAGATTAGGATTTGTCACTCCGATCGTCGGAGAGGTATCTCAGGGCCCTCTCGGTAATGCACATCACTTAAGCCTTGCAAGCATTGCAATTAATGAGTTAGTTGCGGGATGATGTATTACGAAACGAGTAAAGAGACTTGCCGGTAACGAGATTGAACTAGGTATTGGATACCGACGATCGAATCTCGGGCAAGTAACATACGGATGACAAAGGGAACAACGTATGTTGTTATGCGGTCTGACCGATAAAAGATCTTCGTAGAATATGTAGGAACCAATATGGGCATCTAGGTCCCGCTATTGGTTATTGACCGGAGACGTGTCTCGGTCATGTCTACATTGTTCTCGAACCCGTAGGGTCCGCACGCTTAAGGTTTCGATGACAGTTATGTTATGAGTTTATACGTTTTGATGTACCGAAGGTTGTTCGGAGTCCCAGATGAGATCACGGACATGACGAGGAGTCTCGAAATGGTCTAGACATAAAGATTGATATATTGGAAGCCTATGTTTGGATATCGGAAGTGTTCCGGGTGAAATCGGGATTTTACCGGAGTACCGGGAGGTTATCGGAACCCCCCGGGAGCTATATGGGCCTTAGTGGGCCTTAGTGGAAGAGAGGAGAGGTAGCCAAAGATGGGCCGCGCGCCCCTCCCCTCCCTTGGACCGAATAGGACAAGGAGAGGGGGCCGGCCCCCCTTCCTCTTCTCCCCCCTCCGCGAATCCTATTCCAACTAGGAAAGGGGGGGAGTCCTACTCCCAGAGGGAGTAGGACTCCTCCTGGCGCGCCTCTCCTGGCCGGCCGCACCCCCCTTTGAGCCTTTATATACGGAGGCAGGGGCACCCCAGAGACACACAAGTTGATCCACGTGATCATATTCTTAGCCGTGTGCGGCGCCCCCTTCCACCATAGTCCTCGATAATTGTAGCGGTGCTTAGGCGAAGCCCTGCGACAGTAGTACATCAAGATCGTCACCACGCCGTCGTGCTGACGGAACTCTTCCCCGACACTTTGCTGGATCGGAGTCCGAGGATCGTCATCGAGCTGAACGTGTGCTAGAACTCGGAGGTGCCGTAGTTTCGGTGCTTGATCGGTCGGGCCGTGGAGACGTACGACTACATCAACCAAACGCTTCCGTTGTCGATCTATAAGGGTACGTAGATCACACTCTCCCCTCTCGTTGCTATGCATCACCATGATCTTGCGTGTGCGTAGGAAATTTTTTGAAATTACTACGTTCCCCAACAACCCTTTGGTCTATATTTTTCTCCCGACCTAAAAACACTAGGGGTTTTATGGGATTTTTCTGCTGCCATATCAAGGTGGAACCGAGGCGGAAGACTTTTGCCCTCTAGCAAATCGATTCCGTCGGAGATCCATCCCTCTGGGAGCGGAATTCTAAGACATCGTCATCACCAACACACCGATCATCATCTCCATCAACATCTTCATGAGCACCGTCATCTCCATCAACTCCCTCAACCCTAGCTTTCCGATCAATGAACTATTACCTCACATTCTTTGTTGAGTATAGTTTCCGGTGTTGATTACTCCTTGTAGTTGATGCTTAGAAGTTTTATTTGTGAAAGATTCATATGTTCAGATTGTTCTCCGCTGATCATGATCTATATGATGTGTTGTGAGTAGCTCGTTATGTTCTTAAGGACATGGGATAAACCTCATCGCTATTAATATTGTGAAAATGAATCTAGTTCCATGTTTTGATATTACGTTGTAATGTATTTCACTGGTGGTGATGTGCGAATGTCGACTCCATATCACTTTACCTTCATGAGCCTAGAGGAGAGCATTGTATGATTATTTTGTTCATGGTGGATTGTTGGAGTGACAGAGATTACGAACCCTAAGTTTATGAACTGTTGCACGAGGGGCTATTGGAATCCCAAAGTTTATTGTTATGGTTAAATGTTATCTTAATTATTCTCTTATTTTTTGAATCTTTGTATAGAGAGATAATCGTAAGTATGTTGTTTGTTCAAGTAAGAACATCATATTATAATAGGTTCCACCGTAAACTATCAAAGCAATGAACGGTAAGTCAATGCAACTTGCTGAAAGTAATTTGGTAAAACTCCCATCTGTTCACAAGAGTGATTTGATCCCTATAAGTATAACCACGGGCTTGTCCTTAGCATAATTAATGATTTAACAGTTGTTGCACCATTATATTTTTGTTACTATTAATGTTTTTGCAATTTGTCTTGTGATCAAACAAACCATCAATAATCTTTTGCAATTTTTAAAGTGATTTTTATTAGTTTTCATCAACCAATTCTTTTTACTTCTTATTGAGTTCGACACTCTTACTTTAGGCCCAATTTTTTTGGCCCGTTCTCTTAGAATCTTGAGACTTGGACCTCCCCGGATTCTCCTAGAATCTTGTGCCCACCTTTTTTTTGACAAACCTAGCTAGTTCAAGATTCTGAAAAATATATGGAAAGGTCTGATTCTCAAGATTATGTGAGAATCGGCCAAAAGAGTTGTCCCTTATCGAAAAGATTATGATAGTTTCTATAAACTTGTGGGTTATGAACGCCCTGCTAGCTCCTCATGCCCGGATGGGCAGAGAGTCCTGACAGGTGCCTTTCGAACGCGTGAGGCCAACACTGAAGGAAATATGCCCTAGAGGCAATAATAAAGTTATTATTTATTTCCTTATATCATGATAAAAGTTCATTATTCATGCTAGAATTGTATTAACCGGAAACATAATACATGTGTGAATACATAGACAAACAGAGTGTCACTAGTATGCCTCTACTTGACTAGCTCGTTAATCAAAGATGGTTATGTTTCCTAACCATGGACAAAGAGTTGTTATTTGATTAACGGGATCACATCATTGGTTGAATGATCTGATTGACATGACCCATTCCATTAGCTTAGCACCCGATCGTTTAGTATGTTGCTATTGCTTTCTTCATGACTTATACATGTTCCTATGACTATGAGATTATGTAACTCCCGTGTGCCGGAGGAACACTTTGTGTGCTACCAAACGTCACAACATAACTGGGTGATTATAAAGGAGCTCTACAGGTGTCTCCAAAGGTACATGTTGGGTTGGCGTATTTCGAGATTAGGATTTGTCACTCCGAATGTCGGAGAGGTATCTCTGGGCCCTCTCGGTAATGCACATCACTTAAGCCTTGCAAGCATTGCAACTAATGAGTTAGTTGCGGGATGATGTATTACGGAACGAGTAAAGAGACTTGTCGGTAACGAGATTGAACTAGGTATTGGATACCGACGATCGAATCTCGGGCAAGTAACATACCGATGACAAAGGGAACAACGTATGTTGTTATGCGGTCTGACCGATAAAGATCTTCGTAGAATATGTAGGAGCCAATATGGGCATCCAGGTCCCGCTATTGGTTATTGACCGGAGACATGTCTCGGTCATGTCTACATTGTTCTCAAACCCGTAGGGTCCGCACGCTTAAGGTTTCGATGATAGTTATATTATGAGTTTATACGTTTTGATGTACCGAAGGTTGTTTGGAGTCCCGGATGTGATCACGGACTTGACGAGGAGTCTCGAAATGGTCGAGACATAAAGATTGATATATTGGAAGCCTATGTTTGGATATCGGAAGTGTTCTGGGTGAAATCGGGATTTTACCGGAGTACCGGGAGGTTACCGGAACCCCCCGGGAGCTATATGGGCCTTAGTGGGCCTTAGTGGAAGAAGAGGAGAGGCAGCCAGGGCTGGGCCGCGCGCCCCTCCCCCCTAGTCTGAATAGGACAAGGAGAGAGGGGGCCGGCGCCCCCCTCCTTCTCTCTCTCTCTTTTCCACCTCGCGAATCCTATTCCAACTAGGATTGGGGGGGGTCCTACTCCCGGAGGGAGTAGGACTCCTCCTGGCGCGCCTCTCCTAGGCCGGCCGCACCCCCCCTTGAGCCTTTATATACGGAGGCAGGGGCACCCCAGAGGAACACAAGTTGATCCACGTGATCATATTCTTAGCCGTGTGCGGTGCCCCCTGCCACCATAGTCCTTGATAATATTGTAGCGGTGCTTAGGCGAAGCCCTGCGACAGTAGTAGATCAAGATAGTCACCACGCCGTCGTGTTGACGGAACTCTTCCCCGACACTTTGTTGGATCGGAGTCCGGGGATTGTCATCAAGCTGAACGTGTGCTAGAACTCGGAGGTGCCGTAGTTTCGGTGCTTGATCAGTCGGGCCGTGGAGACGTACGACTACATCAACCAAACGCTTCCGTTGTCGATCTACAAGGGTACGTAGATCACACTCTCCCCTCTCGTTGCTATGCATCACCATGATCTTGCGTGTGCGTAGGAATTTTTTTGAAATTACTACGTTCCCCAACAAACACATCAAGCCGCCCGACACACATATGCATGGTTGGGCAAAACATTGCAGAAATGTGGCCCGTGCGTGCCCACAGTCCAGCTACCATGGACGTCTTAAAAAACACATCCAGTGCGCAGATTGGATGTGCGCAACCCGCTAAAAGAAGGCTTCATTGAGAAGGTGGGTACTCCATCATTTTTTATGGAGCGCCGCTACACACATGTCACTGTGCAACCGATTGTTGCACGATCCAGTCGATCCAACCGCGCATGTGTATGAAGAAGTGGAACACATCCACAGGATAAAGTATCATCCAACGGTCGTGAACCAAGTATCGTCGTAGACTAAACATGTATAAATGGCATTATCGTATTTGTCTTTTAAAACAATTTTATTTCATATGTTTATATACTAATTTTGTAGATATATAATACATAAAGTCATAGTCAAAATTGTGTGACGAAGATCAGAAAAGTCAATCGATGCCTTGTATTTTAGGATGGAGAGAGTATAGCTGACCAAATGGGCCGGGCCTGGCATGCCGACCCGCAAGCGCGTGATGGGCCAGGCCCGACACGCTCTAATCGGGCTGTGCCAGGCACGCGGCCTGCCTTGGGCCATGCCTGGGCCTGAAGGCTGGGCACGCGGGCCGGCACGACACGGTCCATTTATCTTTTTTTTATCCAGATTTATATATATATATATATATATATATAACACATAAAAAACAGCCCAGCGGGCCAAAATCAGTCCAAGAAACTACCTAGCAGGTCATCAGGCTAGTGGGCCAGCGTGCCTGGTGTGCCATCGAGCCGGCCCGTTTGGCTCCTGGGCCGTGCTTGGGCCGGAGGGGGCAGAACGCGGGCCGGCACGGCACGGCCCGACTAATAATCGTGCCATGGCGGGCCAAGCCGGGCCAGGCACGATTAAGATGGGCCGTGCCATGCCGGGCCGGGCCGGCCCGTTTGGCCAGCTATAGGAGAGAGTAGTAATTTGGAGGGGTAAAAAGCAAAGGTGTGGTCGCACGGTCAACAAGAAGTCAAGAAGAGACGAGTCTAGGGCCACGTCACTTTTCCCCATTCTCTCCCTCCTCAGTCCACTTCTCCTCCCAAACAGAGCAAGAGCAGACAATACGGCGGCTGGAAAACACCCAAGAAGAAGAAGAAGAAGAATCGAGAAGGGGAAATGGCGGAATCGAACTCGTACGAGGAGCAGCGCCGGAGGCAGATTGAGGAGAACCGCCGGAAGCTGGAGGAGCTCCGCCTGCACCACCTCTCCGCCGCCGTCCGCGAGGCCGCCGCCAGGCCCAAGCCCAACCCCAAGCCCAGGCCGGTCCGTCAGATCCTCTCCCTTCTTCTTCCTTGCCTCCGGTCGGTCTTCCGTTTCCTTTTCGCCCGTGCCCGTATATATCACTGGTCCGCTCGTCCGGTGTCGCAGAAGCGCAAGGCCCCGGAGCCCGGCGATCTCCGGCGGTCCGGCCGCGTCGCCGGCCTCCCGGAGCAGCCCAACTACCTCGAGGGCGCACTTCAGCGCGACTACCGTGGAGTGTACGAGGCGTATGCCGCTTCGAAAACGCCGACCGCCGAGGAGAGGGCCGGCGCCGTCGCCAAGGCCGAGGAGCTCAAGCGCCGGATCCACCGCATCCGCTGCCCCGCCTTCGTCAGGCCCATGTCCCACGAATGCGCCACCAGATCAATCCTGATGGTAAAGTACTGTAGCAAGGAAACTTGCACTGGATGTGATGTGAGGCAATGTGGTTCTTGGATCGGATTGGATGTTGATTTGGTGGGTTATATGCATCATGACAGCAAATCCCCAAGCACTTCATCGAGTATCTCCCGGCGCACGATGAGGCAGCCGTCTTGGTGGACGAGGCGGATGACGAGTTCCACATGATGTACAATGCCCACAGAAAGGGCAAACACTGTCACTACTACCTCGACAAGGGGTGGAGACGGTTTGCTGCCGACCATGACCTTGCCGATGGCGATTGCTTGGTTTTCCACATGACGGAGAGGGTAAAGTTCAAGGTGAGATTCAGCATCTCCTCCATTCCACGGATAAAAACGCCCGACTTTTTACTTTAAGGAACTCCACATTCAGTACGAGTGCGTTTATAACTTGTTTTCTAGCAAAAATTTTGCGGAACCGCTGTGTTCCAAATGTGGCCTTATGATTCTAAAACATTCCTGAAAGTTGCTTGGTGGTGTCATACTCAATAATGCGTTTGTCTGTTGAAACATTGGTTTCAAGTTTATATACATGAGAAAAACCTGGTATGTCTACTGAATAACTAGACTACATACTGGAGTCCTTGGTATGTCTTAGCTTAAATTATAAAGTGGGTTATATGCCATATCCATAATTGAAAGTTTGAAACTAGCGAGCTGTGTCTACTTATTCATATACGAGAAATTAGGCTTGTTTGGACTGCCAATTAATTCTACACAGAGTTTGCAGGCAACAATGTTATTGCTCAGCATCCCTACAGTATATACCTTCATTCCAACCAGATCTGAAAGGGCCTCTAGGAATTTTATTTCATTCATAGGCCTTCAATTGTCCAGAGTCATATCTTTTTAGATAGTGGAAGGGATTCTTTTAATGCCTAATCGTCAGGAGGCTGTTTTATCTCACTGCCAAGTGCATATCGTGCAACCTCATTAGTTATGTAAATGATGCAGGTCTACATTTTTAGAGCAAACCCAGACTATGAAAGCGACCAAACTTCCGATGACTCTGATGATGAAGAGTAATAAAGATGTGTGCTTCCAATACAATGTTTGATCGGAGCAGGTACTTTGTTCTTACCATTAATTGTTTCCTATAGGTTAAATTTCTTTCCATCGTTTGCCTAGGTTGAAGTGTACTTGAATTAAATATTTCTTTATCTTTTGCTGAGGCATTGATTTCATAATTGGCCAAGCTCAGTTCGCGAATAAAAAAAACACAAGCCCACTTGCTTATGAGTTATGGCCAAACATGACTGTGTGTCCTGCACTGGAGCTAGATGCTCTGACAAAACACACTGGTCGTTTCTCCCATTTCCCTATTGGTTTGAGATTTCGAGCTTGACAAGTGAAACTGCAACCTTATTTTGTTGCTTACTTATGCTAGCCGTGAAAATACACGAGGAACTGCAGTTTATGTACGAACTTTGAGAATTCTCATCAGTGGCCAAACGCCCAAACTAACCAATTGACATATTGGATGCGCGCGTAGAAAGTAAAAACTGCCGGGATAGTGTTTCTTGATTCGTAGGAGCAGGTTGTCTTAGACCCGATGGACCATGCAAAAGTTCTGCCTGTCTTGCCTCGGTCGGTCCCCTTAGACTCACTTGATCAGCAGTTCTGTAGTAATACCAATTAAAATTCTCTTGTATACGGTTCTGATCTATCCTTATAGATGTTAATATGTCAAATATGTCTTTTGTTGCAGTTTGTAGGAGAAGCACGCTCTCCGCTGATGTTGGAATCGGCTACCGCGATTTTGTGCTGGTTGCGTGTAGAGTTGCAATCTCAGACCCTGCCATTGTAGCAGACCTGCATTATAACATAGGTTTGATAGGAGTAGCAGGTAACAGCGCGTGGTGCGGACCTTGTATTGGTTGAATTATATGATTGTAGTCTGATGATGGTCTCGAGTGCATTTTTTCGTGGCTGTTCCTGTTTGTTTTTGGCTACTAAAATGATCATCCTCTTGATCTTGAGTTCTTGGACACGGACCCCCTGGATAGTGATCATCCTCTTGACCTTGAGTTCTTGAGCGTGTGGATGAGGGCTGCAGGGCGCTTTTCTGGGCTGGTTCTGACGATATTCATGGTGGGAAATGTCCGGTGGCTCGGCAGAAATTCTGCAGGGCAAAGTGTCTTGGTGGCTTGGGAGTAATCGACTTGAACTTGCAGAGTCTGGCATTCCAACTGCAATGGGCTTGGCTGAAGCGCATAGATCTGGCTGCTAGACCTTGGCAAGGGTGGGTTGCCCATGCCCTCGGATCTGAAGGTGGAGGCCTTTTTCTGCAGTTTGGTTCATTGGAAGTTGGGTTCTGGCGACAATGTCCTCTTCTGAAATGATCGCCGGATCAATAGGACATGCGCCGACGATATTGCTCCAATCGTCACGGCTCAGGTCAATGCTAGTACAGGAGTCCGGTTAGGGAGGCGGCACATTCGCATTTCTGGATGTGCCAAATGAGCTCCCTACCAAGGGCTTGGTGCACTTCATTCAGTTATGGGATTCAGGCGATTCCTAGGATGAAGGATGTGGCGCTCTGGAAGTGGAGCAGCACTGCTACTTGCCTATTCATTCGCCTCTGCTTGCTTACCAGATGCTCAACGAGGGGGCCATCAAATATTCAAATTTGCTTGTGCCAAGGCTATTTGGAAATCTTGGGCGCCTCTTATAAACTGTAAAAAAATTACTTGGCTTGCACTTCACTATCGTCTATGGACCTCTGATTGTCGGCTGAGAAGAGGGCTGCAGGAACATCCATCCTTGTTCATGCTTCCTGTGCGACCAAGAGGAGGACACCACTGACCATATTTTGATGCAATGTGTTCGTGCTAGGAAGGCGTGGCTTGATGTTTGCAGGCTACACAGCTGGATAGTTCTCTGGTTCCTAGGATGACTGATAATCTACGTACATGCAAGAGGATCCATAAACATTACCGCTGTTTTAAGAAGTTGCAACATTGTTCAGAAGTTTTCTAGCATATCATTTCAGCTTAACTTGGGACTGAATAGGTGATAGTGTCCTGAAAAAAGAAAGGAAAGGGGATAGGCGACAGAGAAGGTACACTAAAATTTTGGGCTCTTGGAACTAGCTAGGGGTAGAAGTTGAACTATCGTTTTCAGTCAAGAAATCAAGATAAGTGTAGCTGCGCTGCCATTTGATTTTTTGCTCTCTTTTTCCAGTTCAGTGCGCAGTTGGTGGGCAACTGTATGATCAAGAGACCGTGACATGTTCTCAAACTTACTCAACTTGCTCTGTAAAAAGTTTGACTAGCTAGTATCATCTCAAAACCCATAAAAGCAGAGTTCTTTCTTTGTGTGTGAAAACCCATAGCATCGGAAGCGAATCACAGTCGATTTTCTTCCTTTTCGTTACCCTCCTTCGACGAAGGGGTTGAAGGAGGGTAACAAATATGTGCTCAACCTAGGATCTCTGATCCGGTTCTGCCTTGTGAGGGAGCATAGGAGACATCTGGAAGGAAAGCATGACCCCTACAAGTCCAGTTTCTGGGGGATGTCGCCACAAGCTAGACAACAAACTCGATGTACATATGGTGTCTTAATCAAAGCCTATCATGCACCTTGGTTATATATGTTTCTCTTTTTTTAATTTGTTGTTGCAAATATCATTGCCAATTTCTCCGTGGATTTCTGAAGATAAGATACGGTGTCGTGGAAAGCGAGCGAGGCGATTGGCCCACCCAGGTTTGGCCTGTCCTTGCAAGTGGGGGGCTTTTTTTCCACTTTCCTGTCTGGAATAGGATTCTCAGTCCACTAGTTTTCTTACAGGAATCGAATTCAAAGTCTCCTTCCTTTTTCTTATTTGTTTACTTATGAATTATTGCCTCTAAAATACCATGATCAGAGAGAAAGAAGGCCATGAACTTCTCAGATCATTAGTCTTTGATGAGCACGTTTCAACAACCTTCTCCAGACGAGGAGACATGGAAAAGATGCTCATGGTCTCACACAACAAGCATATGACAAAGAGTACCCTCCCTTGTGATCTGGACCCTGAAGAAAAGCATGATGAACTCCAGGATCCAGGCTGGTTCCCAACAACCTTTTCCAGATCAAAAGGACAAGACAAGGAAGAAAGATCATCCCATAGTCCACACCAGCACATACTAGAATTAAGAACCATGGCTGGTTCTTCCTCTGCATATTGCAGGAATTAACACCATGGTTTTGGATGCACAGAAGAAACCAACAGGGCAAGGAACAACCGAAGAGACATGCCATGGAAAGGAGGAACAGTTCTTTTTACTAGCTCATAGTCTCATACACACATAGCTTTTCACAGGCCCTTGGTACAGAATTTCTGGAGAGAAACGAAAAACAGGTTCATGGCTACAACAAAGCTGCAGCTCTTGCGCAGCTTCAACAACCCATCAACGCCGTTATGCACGAACCCGTCAGGGCGAGATCTCCCCATGCATGCATGCATGCATCTCTCCCAAGAGAAACATGAATGAACAAATAACTCAAGCACCACATCTTCTTCTTCTCCCGATCTAGTCCCAGTTTTTAATTGGTCCTTGATGAGTTCATGTTCAGTTCATGGTCCATACGGCCACATATATATATGTACGTAGTAGTCCATATTTTTGTTGAGGTGCAGTTGCAGATCCGGCCAAGGCATGGCCGTGCGCGCGTGCACTTGCTTTTTCCGTTTATGTGTGGCCCCAGGGGGCCAAGAACATGACCCTCCTGATGGGGTCCTCGGCGGCGGCCAAGCCCCGGCAGTCGGCGCCGTGGGCCGGCTGCGCCACCGGCTCGGCGGTCACAGCCGAGGAGGCCGCCAGCGGCCTCGCGGCGCCGTGGCCGCCGGTGCCCGTGGTGCCCGCGGCGGGTGTCCACCGGAGCTTGTCACGAAGGGCCTGCTTGACCTCGTGAGCCCAGGAGGCGCCGGCGGCGGCCTCCCCGGTGAAGTGAGGGGGCTTCATGGCAGAAAGATGAGGACTGGAGGAGGAAGGCTCGCTGCTTGTGCGTGTGCAGGCCGGGAGGAAGAGGGAGAGCGGTGGTAGATTTCTCTCCACAAGGCTTCGCCCAGGGGTGGCATTTATAGGCGGAGAAGAGGCGCCACTCCACTCGCTAAGCTAGAAAAAGAAGAAGATGCAAATTCGAACCCTAATAGCTACACGCACTATGTATATTGTGTATGGGAAGCTTTGATTTGGTGTTGTTTGTGATTGTTAATTAGGGCTTAAGTAGCTGTCAGCGGGGGCGTTGTTAATTAACCAAGGTGAAGGTGGTTGCCCGATTGCTCTTGGCGGCCTCTTGAAAAATGGATATTTTTTCTTCGTCCTGGCAAGTGGATATTTTCTTGTGGTGCTTTATAAAAAGGTTAAAATATGTTGTTCGTTGGGTCCCACCGTGTCTCCCACTAGATATAGTCTCCGTGATTATGATATTGCCATGTCCTTTTAGTTCATTTTTTTCCCTAGTAATCCAAAGTTGCATCTCATACACCAGCAATACCCTCATCCTTACGAACTCACGCACACACATGTTATATTTATAAGAACCTCTGAGATCTTGAAATTAACAAAATCGCCACCGACGCATTTATAGTTGACGGAAACATCTTCCCTCATTGAACACATAACACCGGAAGGCCTAAAATAAATGCAGAAAAATATGAGCACTAATATCAGGTCTGAAACTTGAACTCTTAGTCCTAGTTAAGACCTGTGATATGAGAGTAATTCTTTCTGAGTTGATAAGAAGAAAGATAAATCTGGCTCTCACAATTGCGTGAAAGTTCCATTGACACAGACACAAAACGACATGAACATAAAACATTTTTCCTAAAACAATATCTGAATTTTCTGTTTTTGTTTTGCTTTTTTTAAAGCTTGTAATCTTATTAAAGTCCCAGTCTTGTCCGTCACAAAGCTGCTTCTTTTCAATTTCTTCTTATTGTGACGACCTCCGACTGAGTTGCCGAGAAACATACACAAATGAAAGAAGAAGGTGAATGCTCGCTTCAAAAAAAAATGAAAAAGGTGAAGAGAGTAAGCTTTTTTTGTGGTTTCTTTTCCTCTCCATGGTAATTTATTTTTTCTATAAACATCTCTTCATTATTAGCTCAAAATGCTCAAAATTTAGATGTTCAGCACCCTCCAACATTTTACCTCTTCTATTGGGCCTCCTTTACTAAGATTCCTGGCTCCGTCCCTGTTCGGAGGCAATGTTCTCATCTTGGAATGATATTCCGGGTTGAATTATCAGGGTAGAGAGCGGCGATTTGGTGCCCGATCTGAGCCTGGGCATGAATAGTACCGCGATCTAAAATAGAAAGAAAGTTTACAAAAAATTCAATTTCTTTTGTGGTGCAAGATGTTTCTGTACGTGAACTCTGTGCAAAATTTTGTGAAGTTTGGACATTTGAGGGGCTCGTGGCAAAAAAAAAACAATTTTCGGATGTCCGAGAAACTTTTGAAAATCGCACTGTCCATGCCTGATTTTGTCTTCTTTGCTATGAGCTCCTCGAATGTCCAAACTTCATAAAATTTTGCACGGAGTTTACGCACAAAAACATCTTGCACCACAAAAAAAATTGAATTTTTTTTGAACTTTCTATTTTAAATTGAGCTACTGCTCACCGGACTCATGTGAGCCCGGGCTCCGGGTTGAATTATCGGGGTATAGAGCAATGGGTGCAATTATTTGACGCCCGTCGTGCTGTCCACCATGCATGCAGGTGCGTGCCAGCTGCCTGCCTACCTGCTACGTATTATTCCATTTTTTTAGCTGCCTACCTGCTATTATTCGAAAGCTTATAAAACTGAAAAATTCCTATGTGCAACAGCTTGCCCCTATGGACGATGGTGGCCATCGCTCTTGTTAGAATAAATCCCTCTCGTGGTTGGGCCCTCCATCTGGCCAATATTCCAAAAACTGGTGGGACCCGCCGGTCACTCTCACTCAGCCATGATGCATTGTTTATCTCATTGAATCATTAAAAAATGCAAGGTATATTATGTGAATCTTCTATGACATGTACATATATTTTTCACGAGGAAAAGGGAATATATTGAGCACCTATCACATCACTGAGCCCTGCCAACAGGCGGTTTGGCTTTGCCACACCGGATGTATGATATTTGTTTGCTACTCCTCAAGCAAATAGAACTTCACGCAAATTACATTCTTTATTTCGGACAATCTAGCTCGCACAATTGCGTGATGTTCCTTTGCGTGATGTATGCTTACGGGAGTATGTTGTCGATTCAGATAAATAGACATTTTTAGTAACACTGTTCATAAATTGCATTATTTTTACCACAAATAAAATTCTTCCATACAAAAAAAACCTAGGCATACCCCCCCCCCCTCCCTTTTTATGAGAGAACTTCCAAACTATTAATTGTCAATCATGATAGTACAACAAATCTAGAAATAATAAAAATTTACATTTAGATCCATAGACTACCTAGCGTCAACTATAAGCATTGAAACGAGCCGAAAGCGCGCTGATTATACATTAAATAACGGTCACTAAAGAAAGTACATTATACATGTATCATAATCGACAATATGTATTGCTTTCATATTTCCATGGAGATTTTAGTGTATAATTTTATTTCCATTATCATTTAAATAAAAACATGTGTTATGTATATGTAGGTTGATATCAATGAAATGTCACATCAAACAGTACATGTTGGGGAGGCATGTTGCACCATCAATAAACAAAGATGAACCGAAAGACCACCAAAAGCACAAAGTTCGTCACAACACATCGTTCTAATTTTTCATGGTAGAGTTCCCGGTCAAAGTTTGTGTTTAGTTGCACTTGTTGATTGTGGACACCCTGAGTTGTGTCGTGGGGCTCACTTATACATGCAAGTACGGTGCGTTAGGCTGCCTGCAAAGTTTCGGTATTGTGATCTCTCGCAGACACGCCACATCTACGAGTGTCTTTCATGGCGATGGTGCTTCTGTCTGCAAGCTATACATGCCTTGTCCGGGTGTTCGTTTTTTCTCTCCTTTTTTTTTTGAGAAATCGTTTTTTCTCTTCTTTGTTTAATTTTGCTTCCAAGATTCTTAGCCCGGTTTCCCTTATAAACAGGGTCACCTTGTTCAGGTTTTTTTAGACAACCTCGCATGCTTTATTCATCGTCCATAATGTTTACAGGAAAGAAATCAAGGTCTCCTGGCTGCCCTAACCACACATGACGGCCAAAACCTAAAGACAAAGCATATCTAGCGAGATTGTGAGCCTCGAAATTCGAGCTCCTAAACTCATCAACTACTTTACATGAAATAAAAGAGTTTGCACGAAGTATTATCTCATGCACAATAGCTCCATATCCAGCCGCTGAGTTCTTCTGGACATCTTCAACCACCCTCTTGCAGTCTGATGCAATTTGAATTGAATTCTCATATAGATCCTCAGCCAGAGCTTGACCTTCCCTTACTGCTATTGCCTCAAGTGTGCACAATAGTTCAGGTTTTTGATCGGGTCTTTTTTTTAATATAAACCGGATGAGCCAAAACTGGTTCAGCCATGTCGAGAGCCCATGGATCGGGGAGCCCGGCCCATGGACGGAGAGAGAAGTAGGCTGGCAGAGGAGCCCGGCCCGGTATCTCTGCTATCGCGCGGGCCTGACGAGGGCCTTGTTGTGGGCTACCCATGTCGTCTCCCGTGCCGTCGTCGTCCTTGCCTCGCCGTCGTCCTCCGGCGAATCGCTGCGGCCATGGCGGCCCCCCCGCCGCTTGTGCCGACTCCGCCCGCGAGCGTACGCTCTCCTCCTCCTGCTCCTCTCTGGCGCCGCCTCTGCTTCTCCCCGCCGCCCGCTCACCAGTTTCTCTTCTCTTGCTCCAGCTCAATCTGCGGGGCGCAGACGCCGCCGCCGGACCCCGCGCGCCCAAGCTCCACCGCCCCCTGGAGCCTCCGCGTCCGGCCGCGCAGGGGGGCCTCCACAGGCATGCCTCCCAGTCCCTCTATTCCGCCAGCAGGCGCCAGGAGCTGAATCCGCCGCCGAGCAGTCGAAACCGGTCACAGGCGCCACCGTCTAAAGTTGTGCCTCGATCAAGGTCGCCGCCGTCCACACCGATCACTGAGCGCCTGGCGGAGCCGCAGTGCGCCAAGCGGCCACGCCGAGGCGAGCCGGACGCGGCCGAGGCTGCCGTGGATGGTCGGGATGAAGGGGAGAAGGCGGTGTCAATGTTGTCGTCGGCCGACGGGTCGTCCGTGGAGAATCGGCCGAGCCGCAGCCACTGCAAGGTGCTGCCTTACTTCAAATTTTAGAATTTTTAGAGCTCTTGGGAGATTTGCCTTGTGGATCTATTTTGTGATGTTTCAGTGGCTCACCAACCTATACGATATGCTCTTGCTAATGTTCTTGGCAATTTATTTCATTTAGGCATCTTGCCATCACCAATTTGATTTCGTTTGATAGCGCTAAGGGGATTGGAGATTTTCTATTCATAACGAGTTAGACAGAAATTGGCGCATGAACATCACTCATCAACTTGATTTTAGACCGAAATGGCGTATTTGATTTTAGTGTGCTTTTTTGTAAGTGGTGCACGCCCGTAGGTGCTCTCACTAATAATTTCATGGCTTCATTGCATTTTGCAGCAGCCAGAAACTTCATCAGCTGCAGTGGAGCAGAGACCTGATCCTGCAATCCCGGGGGATGAGCAGAAGTTGGGTAGTGAGAAGATGGATGCAAAGGCCCGGACTGATCACAAGGTGAGAAACATCTCCTGCTGTGGGTGCATATTTTGAATTGCCCTGATGTCAATCAGAAATGAAAATAAATTTACCAGATAGATGAATTCTGTGTGTTACTGAAAATTCAACTGTGGCGGTGCTCTTTACTTCATTTTTGGAGCGTTAGGAACTATCTATGCTAGGTGGTTGGAACCCCATTACCAATCATTTTTATACTGTTAAGAGTTGACATCAAAATCTCTTGCTGAGGCTACGTGGTTGAGATTAAAACCCTTTCTTAAATAAATTCCCACTATACAACTACGGATCAACTTATTTACTAGGAGCTTAGGAAGACCGACAATGATGCTTACTGAGAACATATTACTCCCTCCGTTCCTAAATTTAAGTCTTTTTAAAGATTTCAATATGGACTACATACGGAGCAAAATGAGTGAATCTACACTCCGAAATATGTCTATATACATCCGTATGTAGTCTATATTGAAATCTCTAAAAAGACTTATATTTAAGAACGAAGGGAGTATATGTTTGTAGAACAAATACCCAAGTGAAAGCATTTAACAAAATGGGTGTACACTATCATATAGGTTTATCAGAGTTAATGTGTCCTTTTATTTATTTTTTCGATTTTTGCGCTGTTGCCCTTTCACGTTTACTGCTATGTATTCCTGCAACATGGACAAATTGAAGGTATTGATTCACTATTTCGGATTTTCTTTTGGATGCCTGTTTAGGGGGCTTGATCCTTCTCATGCTACTTTTCTTCCATCCAGACATTGTATGTGAATAGCTCCACATCCATTCCATTCAGATTCAGTACTTTATCAAACAAAACCACACCATCCTCAGCATGTTCTATTAAAAAATGCAACCAAAATTCAAGTATTGAGATGAAATTCAATGACACTTCGTACAGTTGTCACAGTTGTTTTACCTGTCTATGTCGTGTTATTCATCAGGAGGGTCCATCCAGAAGTGCTCGTCGCAAAAAGATGAAAAGACAGGTACGGGCAGAATCTAAAATGGAACTGAGGGAGGTATGCAATTCCTCCTGATCCCCACTGACACCACCTCTTCCCTTGCTCCAGCTCAAGCTGCGGGGCGCAGATGCCGCCGTTGAATCCTGCGCGACCAAGCTGCACGGCTCCCTGGAGCCGCCGCAGCTGTCCGGGAGCCTCCACCGGCATGTGTCTCTGTGTTCTACCAGCAGGCGCCAGGAACCGAATCCGCCGCCGTGCAGCAGGCGCCGAGCAGAGAAGTCGCCGCCGCCGAAGTCCAAAATTAGGCCTCGAGCAAGGTCGCCGCCGATCACTCAGCTCCTAGCGGAGCAGCCGCACGCCAAGCGGCCACGCCAAGGCGAGGCGGACACAGCCGTGGAAGGTAAGGAGGAAGGGGAGAAGGCGGTGTCAATGTTGTCGTCAGTCGATGGGCCGTCCTTGGAGAATCGGCCAAGCTACAGCAACTGCAACTGCGAGGTGCTGCTTTACTTCAAATTTTAGAATTTTTAGAGCTCTTGGGAGAATTACCTTGGGGATCTATTTGTTATGTTTCAGTGGTTCACCAATCTATACGACATGCTCTTGCTAATTTTTTGGTACTCTTTCCGATCCATATTAATTGTCTCTGGTGAGGGAGTAATATATTTCATTTTAGGCATATTGTTATCACCAATTTGATTTAGTTTGCTAGCACTAAGGGAATTGGATACTATCTATTCATAACGAGTTAGACCGAAATTGGCGCATGCACATCCTTCATCAACTTGACTTTTTGTTTGCTAGCGCTAAGAGGTGCTTTGTTGTAAGTGGTACTATAGCAATGTGTAGTGCACGCGCATAGTAGTTCTCACTTTTCACCGCTGCGGGAAACTAATAACTTTACCTACTTTTTTTCATGGCTTCATTGCATTTTGCAGCAGCTAGAAACTTTATCAGCTGCAGTGGAGGAGAGACCTGATCCTGCAATCCCGGGGGATGAGCAGAAGTTGGATAGTGGGAGGAGGGATGCAAAGACCCAGACTGATCACAAGGTGATAAAGATCTCCTACTGTGTATGGGTGCATATTTTGAAATTGCCGTGATGTCAATCTGACATGAAAATAGGGGGCAATAATTAAATTTACCAAATAGATGAATTCTGTGTGTTACTGAAAATTCATCTGTGGCGCTGCTCTTTACTTCATTTTTGGAGTGGTGGGAACTATCTATGCTACGTCGTTAGAACGTCATTACCAATCATTTTGATACTGTTGACAGTTGAGACTAAAACACTTTCTTAAACAAATTTCACTAGACCACTAGACCAACTTATTAACTAGGAGCTTAGGAAGACTGACAATGATGTTTACTGAGAAACATATTGCATGTTTGTAGAACAAATACCCAAGTGAAAGCATTTAACAAAATTGGTGTACACTATCATAGGTTTATCAGAGTTAATGTGTCCCTTTATTTATTTATTTTGGATTTTTGCACTATTGCCCTTTCACGTTTACCGATATATGTTCTTGCAACATGGACAAATTTAAGGTATTGATTCACTGTTTCGGGTTTCCCTTTTTAAGCATGCTTAGGGTGTTTGGTCCTTCAATGTACTTTTCTTCCATCCATACGTTGTATACGAACAGCTCCACACCCATTCCATTCAGTACTTTATCAAACAAAACCACACTATCTCGGCATGTTCTATTAAAAAACGCGACCAAATTCAAGTATTGAGATGAAGTTCAATGTTACTTTGTTGCAGTTGTCACAGTTGTTTACATGTCTATGTTGTGTTACTCATCAGGATGGCCCATCCAGAAGTGCTCGTCGCAAAAAGATGAAAAGACGGATACGGGCAGGATCTGAAAAGGAACTGAGGGAGGTATGGAATAGCTTGATTCTGGTTTAACTAGTGCTTGACTGGTAGTATTATGTAAATGATTTGTTTCACTTAACAGGTTGAACGACATTCAATCTATGCCCTTTGCTTGCGTTCATTAGTGAATCTGATTGGATTGACAACATAGTTGCAAACCAGTAATATTTGAATCTCTTAGTTACTACACCCCACCTTTTAGCTTTATAGGACAAGCAGCCCTTTGGATGGCTGTTATTTAGAACAGTGATATTTTGAATCTCATCCTTAAATTTGTCAATTCCGATGTATAGTAATTGTGGTTGTTCACTCTTTAGATGAAAAAGGATAAGCTGTTAGAAAACATTAAAAAGCTGCAAGCTTGCATCTGGCTTCTTGAGAAGGAAGGTGCAGACACGGCTGAAATCATGGAATTCAGGAGTTTGCTTGAATCAACGAAGATGCAGTATGCGCAGTATGTGGAGAATGGTAGCAAAGTGAAACCTTTCAACTTCATATTCAGTGTTTATTTCTCTCACTAACGGAATTGGTATCTGATGTAGAGACACAGTTGGCAAAGGAAGGGTCAAGTGCATCATCACCTCAGGCGCTAAACAAGGATAGACCCGAGAAAATGGTGGGCAACTTGAAATACATTTGCTACTTTTAGTATTCTGTTGCTAAAATGCATGTAGTTAACTTTAATAAAGTACTAGATATGCCCAGGATACTATCATATCAGTTCCTGTTGAGAGAAAAAGCATCGAAAGATTCTGCACAATCTTCACGGAAGAAAGTGCCCTTGGAAAACCGTATAAATCAGGTGCTTATATAGGGAGGGAGGGGCACTCCACTTCTGACATCTTGAGAAGCATGCATAATCCCGACTTGTGCCACCAAGACAGTACTATTTCGACTTTACGAGAGAGAAGGGAGGGTAAAAGCCATTTTCCCACTCAAGCCCAGATGTCAGTGCCCTGACACATGCCATACAAACAGACGCAAGGGCACTGCCAGTTGCAACATGTTCTTGGTTTAGTTCCAAGGGGAAACGGCTTTGAGCTCCCTTCTCTCCTGAAATATTGTGAGTATTATCTTTATGACCAGAGTGTTCCGCCGTTTGGGCAAATGGCCACAATTTTGTAGTATCCTTAACGAAATCAGGATTGTGCGGTGTGTTTTAGACTTTCAACAACTGCCATCCAAGTGGACTATCTAGGAGCAACTTTTTCGTCATTTTTTGGCATTTGATAGTCAAAGTGTAATCGTTCTATCTTCCTGTCGACTTACTTCACTTGAAGCTGCTACCTGTGCCAACCTTCATTCTACTTGGATGTGATATTATTTGTCCATTTGTCTACAGTTAGCTACAGCTTATTGCCACACATATCAACAGCTTGACTAGACGCCCCCCACTATGTCAGATATCAGTGTAACTAACTGACTGAATTTCTTTTATGACGTTCTGTGTTTTGCAGCATGTGGAAACTCCTATAGAGAAGGTTGAGAGAGATGAGCAAAACTTGGATTCTGGAAAGGCAGAGGGCAGTAGCCTGAAAGGTTTCAAGGCAAGTTCTTTTCATGATAAATCTTTCTGGAAAGGCAGAGGGCAGTAGCCTGAAAGGTTTCAAGGCAAGTTCTTTTCATTACTTGTGTCTTGACGTCAATCAAATCCTTTAATAATAGGCAGTCTCGAAACAGAACGAATTAGCGGAGGAGGTGAATTTTCTTAAGATTGAACTTGAAGCAGTCAAGCAAGATCGTGACTATCAATTAGCTCAGGTGCAGTCTTTGACGGCTGATGTAGCTAAGCAGAAAGAAGTTGCAAGAAGATGTGGGGCTGAGCTAGAGAATGCCATGAGGAGAGTTGCTGCCCTCGAGGTATCTTTTCTGTCGTGTTTCCCTTTTCTAGATCTACAAGCCGTCGAGCAACTGACAAATGGGTATTATATTATATATAATCGTGTAGGAAGGAGGCCTGTTGCAAAGGGAGACAATAAGAACGTTGCAGATTCAGCTTGCTTCTGCAAATGAGAAACTAACGGTATGTGACGACTGAATCCTTTCTGAGCGATGTATCGTGCAATCCTGTTGCTTGGAAGCAAAAGGGAAATCGGTATTGGAGAAACAGAAGTTGCTGCAGTTTTTGTTTCTGTTAACTCCTGATGAAATGACAGTGTTTTCACTAGCTAATCCGTACTTGTTGCATAAACAATGTAGCCGCACCCTTTGATCTCCAATGGAGAACTATTTTGTGCTATGTTGAATCGGGAGACTAACTGACGTTGTCTTGGCTGTAATCAGGGGCTGCCCTCTTCCACCAAAGATTGATGCAAAGCCAAAGGTCTGACCGGATTGGCATGTGCTGCAGCAATGTTGGGGCCTCTTAATCAACGGTGTCGATTCGCCCGGCAACACCGGTGTGTATAACACGAACGAGGTATCCTGATGATGCACATATTTGGTTGATTTTTGCCGACAACAGAAGGGTAGAAGCAGGACAGAATAGTTGTGTACTATTTTTTATTTTGTTTTCTGTTCGCTTGGTTTACTTCTACTAAACCTAAAAGCTCCCTCGGGAAGGGGTGCGCCATGTATCTATCTAGATAGTTCGGACAGCAGTTGTGCCGAAAGCCTGAAACTAATGGCGGCACGGTTAGGGTCTATGAGATTTAGCCGATGCCGATCGAATGTGATGTAACTAAGGCATACTATATCACAGCAATTATTTGTTTCTGGAACTGAGTCCGACGCCGCGCTATTTCAGAGAGCATCATCCACCATTTGTAGCTACGCACCTACTCCCAACATTTAACGACTTCAAGGCAGTTCGATGAGACCTAATATAAGTATCACCCCAAATTTATGTATAACCAAATTTCTGTTGGACGTCCAAAAAGTTCCAAAGGCATCTAAAAGTTTCTTGCCAAATACCATATCTGAATTCATCTACGTATCACCCAAAAACGAATTCATTAAGTAATTACCAATAGAATGATTTTATCTTAAAAAGTGTTACTGTATTCCTTCCTTCCATTCCATGTAATACTATCGTAGTAACCTGTGTCACATCTTCATGTGATTTCCATGAAAATGTACACAATGATCTAATATAATGAACATATTGGTGTAAGATTATGTATAAGCAACGCAACTGTTATGAATCTATATTGTTTCTGTAGATAGTACAATAAATATATTTATGAGTACCAAAAAATGGTTAACATAATTAATGATGTTTCTCGTGCAACTACGCAGGCACCTGGCTAGTTATTTGTAATAGCATGATATGAGTAGTTATGAAGGGGAGCCTGGCCTCTTACAGAAATGTAGGAAAAGGCTGCGTACAATAGACCCAAAGTGGTCGGACCCTTCCCCAAACCCTGCGCAAGCGGGAGCTACATGCACTGGGGCTGCCCCTTTTTTTAGCATGATATGAGTAGTTATGAAACACGGAATTTTGTTTCTTGGACAATCTCAGCACACTAAAGAAAGAGTACATCCTCACATTTGTGAGGGCCACTGCTAGTTATGTACTCCCTCCGATCCAAAATAAGTGCCATAGCTTTGAACTAAGGTTAGGAGGAAGTAGTACTTATCAACAACACAAGCACACTATTAGGGAAAAGCCTAGCAGTAGCACGGGTCTAGGGTCTATTAGTAGCGTTGCGGGAAAGGGTCTACCGAATCGCGGGAGCGGCTGACAACTGTACAGTGACTGACAACTGTACGGGAGCACTTTTAATTTTTCCAGAAAACAAAAGAGAAAGAAATCCAATAAGGGACATCAACAAGGATGATAGAGGAGCTCATATTGATGTTCCATGCTCACAAAAATAGAGTTATTGTTCCAATAGAAATGGGCAGCATATAGATACATTACATTCGAGGCATAGAAATCAATAGCAGATTAGATAGATAGAGTAGCTCATATGGTGTTCCATGCTCACAAAAAACAGTCATTATTCCAATAGAACTGGGTGGCATAAATACTGCATTACATTCGAGGCATATCAATCAACATATAGGTGGTCATCACGAGTTAGCTTTCTCCATATGCTTGTGAAATAGCTCGATGTGATCGATGACGAGGCGGATAACAGAGAGGAACTCACCGCCCCTGCCAAGCTGTATACAGTGGGAAATACCGGTGCTATGGTAGGCTGCATAGCACAGGAACTCCACCCACACCCCAAAGATGACTTGCAGCATCGGCAAATTGCTTCTGTTTCCAAGCAGCTTAGCAGCTAGAAATGAGTAGGGCTTCGACGTCTTCAACTTAGGGTCCTCATTCTCATCGGCAAGTAATGTCCTAGCAAACTCCTTGCTAGTACAAAATTTGCTGGTCTTCCACCACTGCTCCAAATTGTTGATGGTAGAATTGCTTGGGACTCCGCCGGGCAGCAAGTTTGGGTGTATCATTAAGAACCCCATGTACTTAGATAATACCTTTATTGCCTCTACAAGAACTTTATCGTCCTCTTCAGCGTTGAGGCACCTACTTTGATGCTGGGTGTCATCACAGCAGCAAAGGTAAATGTCGGTTGCTACTTGCCAGATGAGAATGCAATGGGCGAAATCCCTGTCCTTGATAGAAAAGCCCATATCATCCAAGAGCCTGTATTCTGTTAGCACACATTTTCCCGGTGCATCCAGGATACTCCATGTCTCAGAATAACGAGTCATTGTTCTCCGTACCTGTCCCAACACTTGTTCCTTGAACTTCATCGTGATCTTTGTATTGACTGAGAACTTCACCTTTCTCCGCCACTTTTTAAGTGCAGTTGCCTCTACAATCCTGTTCATCCAATTGGTTTGGTTACGGGTGCAGTAATCCAACACATTATGTTGCCCGATGGAGTGCAACCATTTTCTTTGGCTTCTCACTTGGGTAAGTCGTCGAATGCACAAAACCATAGCATTAGTTCTGTTCCATCCCTGACAGTGCAAGTAGCCGCACGTCCATGTTGATCCTACAATTGCAAACACTGATGTGGTTTCCAGAACGATGGCCCCAACCAATAGCATGTAACTGATGGAGACATCTACTCTGCTGTGAGCACCTTTACCGTCGTCGAGACGGAACAACAAGAATGCGCTCACCGTGCCAAGCAGCGAGATGGAACGGATCAAGTAGCCTTGCCAACTGTGAACCACTTGCGCCTTAGTGTAAAACAGGTCGTACAGAAGGGAGAGCTCCGCCTCGACCAGGTCATACATGTCCATGTTGAATTCATACGGCAGAGGCAGAACGGGGTCTAAATAACTGAGAATGGTGTCGGTGGACCACCTTTCCAGGCTGACGTTGATAAATGAACCCATACAAAAATGGAACATGTAATGAGCGTCGAATAGAATCTCCTCCTCTCTATCCATCTTAGCTCTCGTCTCCTTGATGTAAGCCCGTTCTTGAGAAGTTTTGCTGTAAACTTTCAACAAAGCAAAATTGCCATTGCTGCCTCTTTGGAGAGCCCACACCCTCTCCCCGTACTTGAGGAAACCCACTATGAACATCACTATGGTGGCTGAGACCAAGTTCCAGGTACCCGGTATGATGTACCGGTAGATGGCGTAGCCGGCTCCCGATGCCTGCACTAGGAGAGTCAGCAGGTGGCGCCTCCATAGCTGATAGCTGGTTGTCCTCTAGGGAGAAGGCAGTGATGGTGTCCTGGCCACCGAGGTGGAGCAGAAAGAAGGTTGCCCAGAACGCGATGAGCCCGTCATCCCCCGGCCTGCTTTCAAGGGACATGTGCCCAAGGGCATATACCGCCATGTTATCGGCCATCAGGTACGACAGCCAGAGGAAGGCCAGCAGCACGCCAGAGGAACTGCGCCGCCGGAACCCACTGAAGACGAGGAGGATGAGCTGCAGCAGGAAGCTGGCGACAACCAAGATCTGGATCCCCCATTCTTTCCACACACGCACCACGAGTCCTCCTCCTGCCGCCATTGATGTGTGGTCCACTGAAAAGCATACAGGAACATAAGAACGGCTCACAACAACATATCCGTATCTACATGTACTCATATGCTCTGCCAAATCTAGCTACATGACGTACTCATGGCAACGAACAAATGAGTGAACCACATTAGAAACTACGTACCCATAGACCATGGCTATCACATTTATACAAGGGTATAGGGATACAAGGTATGTGGATCTAGAAGAAGAACATATAGTGAGCTTGGTTTGACTTACATGAGGAGGAGACCAGCCGGTGGGATGAGCAGCGATGAGCCGGATCACTTGGAGGATGATCAGAAAGCTGGGGTGTAGCAAGGGCGATGGAGACTTGGAGAGTAGCAGATCGAGCTTTTCAGTTGCAGTTTGAGAGTGTGTTCGGTCTACTGGCAATGTAGTGATCCAACTCCAGGTCTGTCGGAGGAAAAATGGGCAAGAACGACTTCCCAGGAAATAAACAAATGACTTGATGCCAGTTTAATTTTCTACCTTTTGATTCCTGCCAGCTAGTTGTAACGTGGGCGGTTGGATTAGGTGTTTAAATTATAGTAAGACGATAAGCCTTGACCATGCTTAATTAGATGCATGGCATGGGCGGTATGATATGATCTCATCTGTTGCCTAGTTGCCAACCGATCTGATCCATTCAAATGTTTTAATTAACCGCATCTCTCCAGTAAATTGAGTGTTTTGGCTGAATTGGTTGGTGCACACAATTAAGGGCATCTCTAACCGAACCCTCAAATTTCTTGAGAAAGATTGTAGTTAACTTTCAATAAAGTGGAAATGCCCAGGATGCTATCATGTCAGTTCCTGTCGAGAGAAAAAACATCGAAAGGCTCTGCAGTCTTGCGGAAAGTGACCATGGAAAACCGTACAGACGACCAGGTATTTGTATTTCAAGACCAGGTATTGACATAGTGACATAGGGAGGGAGGGGCACTCCACTCTGCCATCTCGAGAAGCATGCCGTAAATCCTGACTTGTGCCACCGAGACAGTACTATTTCGACTCTACGAGAGAGAAAGGAGGGTAAGCCAATGTCCAACTGAAGCCCACCTGTGCCCTCACACATGTCATACAAACACACGCATGGTCACTGCCAGTTGCAACTGTTCTTGGTTTAGTTCCAAGGGGAAACGGCTTTGAGCTCCATTCTCCCCTGAAGAGTAAATAGCATAAAACTACTAGTTTACAGGCTAGGGTTCCAAAAAACTGCCACTTTTAATTTTTCTCAGAAAACTACTAAACGAGCGGTCGGCTGTTTTAAAAAACCCAAAACACCAGAGATTAGTGTTTTAACCGTTTTCCTGACGTGCTTGGCCCACCGGTCAGGCCACGCGCGCTCACGGCGCAGCCGTTGACGGCCGTTAGCCCGGCCGGTCTGGTCGGAACCAAAGTAGGCGGTCGGGCCGCACTCTCTCTCAGTCTCCCCTCCTCTCCCCCTCCTCTCCCCCGCAGTGACCTAGGTGGGCGATGGCGGCGGCGCAGCCACATGGCGTCGGCGGCGAGCTATTGAGCCAAGGCGTCACCGGCCAGGAGGGCGGTGGACACTCAGAGGTGGACAAATGGCTAGGCAGCTCGAGCTTCCCGGCGCAGCGGTCGCAGCAGCCATCACCGCCCGCGGCTCAGGTAGATCCGGCGAGCTCAGATCCGACAGTTCACGTGGCTAGGGTAGTGGCAAAGTGCATCCACGCGGATCCAGATGGCGGCCACACTTGGGCGTCGTCCTTTGGTGGAGTGAGGTAAGAAATTTATGGGCCCTTCATACGTTTAGTTCAAATTAGAACTAGGGTTAGTACTTGTTTGTTCTTGGCATGGTACTGTATTTTATTGGTTATGTCATTGTAGAAGAAAGTGCATTTGGTTAGTTCATTTGGTCAGTGCATTCACTGTAATTAGAAGAAAATTCAGTAATGTTCAGTGCATTTGGTCATTGTTTTAAGTTTCAGTGACTTAAAAAATAATTGTTTGTCAATTTAATCCTACAGCTTAGATGATGAGATTTGGGACATGAGGCTACATTTTCAAGGAACAGATAATATGGAGAGAAAGTATTCAGTTTCTTCAGATATCAGTTATTTGACCATATTAGCATTGGTTGCATTGGAGGGCTATGGAATGGATGCTTTTCTGACTTATGTAAAGGAAGAGGGAAAGGGGCTGGAGGGGTGGAGGCCCTGGATAGTGAGGAGGCATTAGAGGAAATGCTTGACTTATTTGTTGATAAGAAGGTACCGAACATCATTGTTAGAAAAGCCATTGATCCAAACCCAGCAGATGTTAATATGGATCACATCATGCTTGAGGAACAGATCCCCATTGATCATGTTGGTGAACCTGTTGTTTACAGAGTTTCACAAGAAGGTGTTTTGTACCCTGCCTCTAATGCTAGTTTGCCAGCTGTAACCCCTGATGAGCCCTACCTGAACACACAGCAAAGCAGCAATTTGAACAAGGGGAAAACAGTTGTGGAAGAAGAAGATGTAGAACAAGAAGCAGATGAAGAAGATGATGATGAAGATGTACCAGAAGAAGAAGATGAAGTTGAAGATGACAAATCATCTTCAGATTTTGAGTTCTTTAAGGGTGATTACAGAGGGCAGCAAATTTCTTACAAAGCTTGGTGTAGGGGTGAAGATGAGGCTGGCACTGATACTGTAGAGCACTTTTGTGGAGCTAACTCAGAACCTTCTGAGTTTTGGCAGGAAGAACAAATTGTTTCTGAAGATGAAAAAGCAGAGGATCCTGCTGCTCTAACTACAAAAGGAGCCAAAAAGCTTAAGCCAGTTAGAAAACCTAGCCCAACTAGCAAGTCTCATGGTGAGCCTGAACACATCAAGTTTGAAGATTATGTCCCTAAAGCTGATGAGTACTGTTTTCCAGGTGATTTTGGCCTAAGTGATGAAGAGGATGCTCCAAGGCTGCCATCTAGAAGGAAGAGTAGGAAGAAGCAGAAGAAGGAGAGAAGATGGTATGATCCATCCAGGCCTGATGCACATCAGCAGTTTTCAATGCATTTGTTCTTTGAAAATGTAGTTCAGTTCAGAGAAGCACTTAGAAATTTTCATGTGAGGGCTCTTAGGAATTTTGAGTATCACAGAAATGAACCAACTAGGGTTATTGCTTGGTGCTCTAAGAGAAAACATGGTTGTGAGTTTTATATAGTTGTCTCTAGGATAGCTCATGAGGCAACTTTCAGTATTAAGAAGATGAACCTGGATCACACTTGTGGAGCAAGTGGAGAGAACACAAAGGTGACAGTCAGTTGGGTTGCTAAGGTTTGTGAGGATACAGTCAGATCCAACCCTAGAGCTGGTGTTGACACAATTATGTCATACACAAAGAAGAAGTTTGGTGTGCATGTGCCTAAAAGCTTGGCATATAGGGCAAGGAAGCAAGCAGTTGAGGTTGTGCAAGGAGATCACAAACTCTAGTATCACCGAATAAGGGACTACCTGCAGTGTGTGCTAGATACTAACCCTGGCAGTAGGTGCATAGTAATAACACATGAGGACCCACTAAACCCAGCTCCTAGCCCAAGGTTTCACTATATGTTTTACTGCTTGTTTGCATGCAAGGAGGGTTTTCTGAATGGATGCAGGCCATTTATAGGTAAGTATTCAGACACAAATGTATATGATATTTTTACATTGATGTAATTAGGCACTCATGTGATCATGTTAGCAGGTCTGGATAGTTGCTTCATCAAGTTAAGCACTGGTCAGCAGATATTGGCAGCTACAGGGAGGGATGGCAACAATAACATCTTCCCAATAGCTTTTGGTGTTGTTGATAAGGAAGAGATAGACAGCTAGACCTGGTTTCTCACACAGTTGAGAACAGTCATTGGAACTGACAATAAGTTTGGCAAATACACAATTATGTCTGACAGGTAGAAGGTATTGTTCTGTACTTAGTCTTTACATTTGCCTTTACATTTGTCATGAGTAAAATGTTATTCAGTAGTAACACTTAAAAAATAAACTACATTGAACAGGGATTGTTGAATGCAATAGATGATCTATTCCCTGACTCTCCACAAAGGTCAGGCTGCCTATTCCTTTACCAAACATGGTCATGATTTAGGCATGGAGAATTTGAAAAAAGAAAGTCTAAAAGCTTGGCAGTGGTTGTCACAGATACCAGAGCATACATGGGCTAGGTATAAAATGGACACTGTGTGCAAAAAACAGACCTGATAGTAAACAACCTTAGTGAGGTTTTGAATAGAATGATATTGGATGTTAGGAACAAGCCAATCAGGACTATGTTAGACGGCATAAGAACAAAGCTGATGATTAAGTTTCAGAAGATCAAAGAAAAGACAGAGTCATGCAGATGGGTGATCACACCTACTCATTCAGAGATTTTAGAAGATGGGAAGAAGTGGGCTAAGTATTGTGAAGCATACATGGCAGGTCCAAGCATATGGCAAGTCACAAGTAGCTCTGAAAACACATATTGTGCTAATTTGAACAACTAGACCTGTGACTGTAAGGGATGGGACATGACAACTGTACCATGCAGTCATGCCATTGCTGCAATGCAGAAAGTGAAGATACATCCTGAAGACTATGTGAATGCTTTATTCAAGAAACCCATGTATTGTGAAACATATAAGCACATAATATTCCCTGTGCCAGGTCCTGACCATTGGCATTATACACCTGGTGATGATATATCTCCACCTGTTTTTAGAGAAAAGAAAGGTAAAAAACAAACTGCCAGGAGGAAAGGCATGTTTGAGGTGCCAGCTAAAAAGGATACTTCTAGGATTGGTACAGTGACATGCAGCAACTGCAAGAAGCAAGGGCACAGGTTCAACAACTGTGGTGACCCATTGAAACCAAAGTTTCAGATGAGGATGAACAAGCACCAGGTATGTCCTTTAGTTCCATTCATTGCATTGCATTGTTACATTCATTTCATTTGTAGGAAATAGAGCTAACTAATCTTCTTGTGTAGGAAAATAGAGCTAACTACTCTGAGGTTGGTTCTTCAATGGCTGCAACTGCACAAAGGCCACCAAGGGTACCTGCTGCCTCTGCACCTGCACCAACAGTTCCTCCAACAACAAATGAGTCAACACATACAGCTTCTAGGTCAAGGAAGAGGGTTGCTTCCACATCAGTAGCAGCACCAGGTACAACATCAGCCTCCAAGAAGAAGAGGAGCACCATCATTGAGGCTACAATAGCAGCACCACCACCTCTCAAGAAGAGCAGGACCAACACCTCTTCAGCAACACTAGTACCACCTCCCAAGAAGAAGAGCACAACTATTTCTTCAGTATCAAACAAACTGCTGCATCATATCAAACATCTGTGAACATCCATAGCAGAAAACTTAATTGGCATCTAACCAGGACTGGGCAGCCATAGAAATGCGTTCCTGTTAAAATGCCTTCAAAAGCCACACGCTTAATAGGCCTCATTTGGTGCAGAATGCACTTGGGTTGAGCAAGCTCAAGTTGGCCACATAAAAGTGGCTCCACAATGGTGTATGGTTCCTCCTGCAACCAAAATAACCAACAGAACACTGGTTTCAATCTGCACTCAATACCACAATCAACTTGCACTGTTCTTTAACCCTGAACACTCAAAAATCCCCAAATCAGCATGAACCCTAACACTGTACAGAGACGAACCCTAGGTTACCTCAATCTTACAATCAAACCCCACCCTCACTAATCAAGAACAATATCACAAAGACAACAACAACACTACACTCAGCAAGATCCATGGCTATAGCCTAGGCCTACTAGCACCTAACCCTAACCCTAAGTGGCAAAGAAAAACTTACCATAAGTCTCATGTCCATGCTGATGACCTCGCACTCCTCCTCGGAGCTCGTTTCCTCGTCGTTCCAGGAAGGCATTACGGCAAGGAGGTCGACGGCGACCGACCTCAAAGACGGCGAGCGGCAGCGAGCTCATACTGGAGCAAGGGAGTGAGAGCAGGAGAGAGTGAGTGAGCAGGGTGCGCCCGACCGACCGAGGGGGTATTTACCCCAGTTTCGACCGGGCCGGTCGGCTAACGGCCGTTAACTGCTGCGTCATCCATGCGCTGGGCCACGTGGGCTGACAGGTGGGCCCAATCTGTCAGGAAAACGGTTAAATCGCTAGTCACTGTGGGTTTGGGTTTTTTGAAACAGCCGACCGCTCGTTTGGTTGTTTTCTAAGAAAAATTAAAAAGTGGTAGTTTTTTGGAACCCTAAACTATAAACTAGTAGTTTTTTGCTATTTACTCCATCCTGAAATATGGGCACTATTATCTTTATGACCAGAGTGTTCGGGCAAGTAACCACAATTTTGTACTAGTATCCTTAACCAAATCAGGATTATGTGGTGTGTTTTAGACTTTCAACAAGTGCCATCCAAGTGGACTATCTAGGAGCAACTTTCTCGACATTTTTTGGCATTTGATAGTCAAAGTGTAGATGTTATATGACTTTATATCTTCCTGCCGTCTTCACTTGAAGCTGCTACGTGTGCCAACCAGCATTCTGATTGGCTGTGATATTTTCGTCCGTTTGTCTACAGTCAGCTGCAGCTTATTGCCACACACATCAATAGCTTGACTAAATGACCCCCACATTATCGGGGATCAGTGTAATTAACTGAGCTTCTTTTATGACGTTCTGTGTTTTGCAGCATGTGGAATCTCCTATAGAGAAGGTTGAGAGAGATGAGCAGAACATGGATTCTGGAAAGGCAGAGGGCAGTAGCCTGAAAGGTTGCCAGGCAAGTTCTTTTAATGGTAAATATTTTTGGTGCTTCCCTTGTTTACCTATGTTAACCACTTTGGTGTGTAAATGACGTTTATAGATTGCTGAGCAGTAGCCATAGTATAGGTATGCATAACATTATTAAAAGATGCGTGCAAATATTATTATTTTCCTTCACTTTGGATCTTCTATAGAACATCGGAAGCGTGTGAATATTACCAGCCTTCTCTTGATGTATCGCATGACTATAAAATACTTCATCCGTCCCAAAAAGCTTGTCTTAAAATTGTCTAGATATGGACGTGTCTAGATACATGCCATTGTCTGAAGAGTGAACTTGAAGCAGTCAGACAAGATCATGATATCTATTACCTCAGGTGCAGTATTTGACGGCTGATATAGCCAAGCAGAAAGAAGTTGCAAGAAGATGTGGGGCTGAGCTAGAGAATGCCATGAGAGTTGCTGCCCTTGAGGTACTATCCTTCTTGTTGTGTTCTCTTTTCTGGATCTACAAGTTGTTGAGCAACTTTCGTTCGCGTTTGTTGGCTCTGCATTCGCGGAGGATCCAGTGCAAAGTGTTGAAGGATTGTGTGTCGTCTCGGTTAGTTGATTTGGATAAATCTAGGATTTCTCCTGTCACGCTGTTTGAATCATCTAATGTTGTTGCCGTTTCTACAGCCTATGGACCTGCGAGTAAGTCGAATTTGGATAGAATTAGGGATTTCCCCGGTGCGTTGATTGAATCCTCTAATGATGTTGCCGTTTCTACGGCCTCCAAACCTATGAACAATTCGAATTTAGGCGATAACCTGCTTAACAGCGTGAGAGTGACAGGCCAAAAGTTGTCCTCTATTTCTATTCAGGTTGCGATGGGCCCCAGCTTCAAAATTCGTGACTCTGGTAGGAAAACGTATTCTCAGGGTACGCGTTCGCGTGGGCAGGGTGACCTAGAGAAGAGCACTTTGGCCAACTCTGGCTTATCCCATCCTCTTCCCCCCACCGCCTACCTCCTCCTCCACCACCCCCTCGTGTTAATCCCCCTCCCTCCGGATTCACTTGCTGGATCCGGAATGATTTGATTTCCTCTCGTTCGTTTACAGCCGTTGATTGTCATCCTGCGCCTTGTCGTGCTTTTGATCCAACTCCAAGAACCATTAAGGTTTCGAGGGAGGGTTTGTGTTGGGGATATAACTATTAGGCATGACCCGCCCAGGAGGGGCCGGGTCATCCCTATGACGATTCACCATAATGAAGCCCAAGATTGCACGGCGGTTCACAGATAGGCTTAGTATAAGGCCCGGGCCCGAAGGCAGCTCAAGGCCCGTAGAGATAAACTGCCGTATGTACATGACTTGTATTGTAAGGCAGGAATAGTTAGAAACCGAGCCGGACAATGTTTATGAGCTGGCCGGGACTCTATGAGCCGCCGGACGTCATCCTCTGTATATAAAGGGACGACCCGGGCGTCGGTTCAGGATAAAAAAAGACAGATCGAAAGCTAGGTCAAGCGGATTCACTCCCTAGCAATCGAAACATAAGCAATACCACCTCAAACTGGATTAGGCTTTTACCTTCATCGCAAGGGGCCGAACCAGTATAAACTCTCGTGTCCTTTGTCCCATTTTAACCCCTTTAAGCTTCCTAGTTGCGATGGCTCCATGCTTAAGTCCTTTCACTAGGACATCTTCCGTGACAATTCCATGAAAGTTGGCGCCCACCGTGGGGCTAGCGCATGGTGGATTTGAGTTCTTGAAGGGCAGTTTCGAAGGGCTCAAGGGATATGCTGTGGGCCGGATGACCAAGAGTCGTCGCGGCAAGCTCTACATCGACGACGCAGGCTGGGGCCCCGACGCCGGCTCAATTGAGTATGGGTACCGGGTCCCCTTTGGCGGGATCCACGTCTTCATCGGCCGGATTGACGAGCCAGGCCCTGAACCGGACATCTGCACCGACATCGTCGAGACGGCTCAGCGTGCGAGACCCGCCCGAGCTCAGCCGACCGTGAAGCGTGCCTTCGTGGGATGCATCCATGGAGGGGAACTTTCTGAAAGATCTGTGTCTGGTGGTGAGACGGCCGTCCAATCTGATGGTGAGTCATCCACGGGTGAGACAGATTCATTGTATCAACTGCACGATGGTGGGCTCGGGGGCTGTTCCGATGGCAGCAGTATTCCAGACCCCTTTGAGCCGCCGAGCAGAGCGGGGATCTTCATGGCTGGCACACAACTCGTTCAAAATTCTACAGCTGCATCAGCGATAACCTCCAGATCAACGGCAGTCGGGGCAGGAGGCCCTGTGCGCCCGCCGGCTCAGGTGTTGATGGAACTCATGGATAGGATGACAGCCCTGTTAACCGCCGTGGTTACTCTGGCGGATCAGGATCAACATGATACGGAAGTGGCACGGTTACGTGAGGAGGTAGCACAAGCCAAGGAAAACCTAGCAGCGGAGGACGTCAGGACGGCCGCAGAGCGGGCGACTTTGGATGCTCGAGCACAACAGATTCAATCCGAGGCTTTTCAGCTTACATTGAATATGAACACATCAAATGAGGTCATGTGAAGAAGGCACTAGAAGGCTCAATCCCGTCTACCTCTAACATATGATCCTAAAAACCTCTTCCGCACACCCGATGCAGGCCCGAGTAACCCGCCGGAGGTAAACCATGTTGCAACACCCAGGGCGGGGACGCCGGATCAGCCACGGGCGATGGAACCTCCTCAGATGAATACTTCTCCACCTCATTATGTACCGACGCCACCGGGTCATTATTCTAACCCTTTGGAGAACATGATCGCCGCGACGTCACGATTGGCGGCTCTCCCGATGGAGGGCGACTCTCCGACGGCGGTTGAAACACGAAGGGTCAGAGAACTTCTTCAGACGGCTTTAGCACAGCAGCAGGCGTATTCTTACAGCCGAGACAGGGTTCATTCGACCCCTCGCCCAAGCCGGAGTCCGAGTTATAGCCGACACATGGATTCAGCAGCTGTTTCAAGCAACGCTCGGCGCCATGACCAGCCGGTCAGGCATGACCCGGTGCGTGATGGAGCTCTCAATTTGGTTAACCAGGACAGGATACGCCAAGAAGCTGAGCAGGCGGTTCAGCAGGCGGCTGAGCGGTCGGCTTACCAGTCTTTTCCGGTTTATCCGATGACTTCTGTTGAGGCGGGCGTAACCGCGAGGACTGGAGGTGTCCCTTGTTTGGTGCCGGCTCTATGATAACCCACAAGTATAGGGGATCGCAACAGTTTTCGTGGGTAGAGTATTCAACCCAAATTTATTGATTCGACACAAGGAGAGCCAAAGAATATTCTCAAGTATTAGCAGCTGAGTTGTCAATTCAACCACACCTAGAAACTTAATATCTGCAGCAAAGTGTTTAGTAGCAAAGTAATATGATAGTAGTGGTAACAGTAGCAAAAGGTAACAGTAGTAAAAGTAATGTTTTTGGTATTTTATAGTGATGATAGCAATAGCAACGGAAAAGTAAATAAGCAAAGAACAATATATGGAAAGCTCGTAGGCAATGGATCGGTGATGGAGAATTATGCCGGATGCGGTTCATCATGTAACAGTCATAACCTAGGGTGACACAGAACTAGCTCCAGTTCATTGATATAATGTAGGCATGTATTCCGAATATAGTCATACGTGCTTATGGAAAAGAACTTGCATGACATCTTTTGTCCTACCCTCCCGTGGCAGCGGGGTCCTTACGGAAACTAAGGGATATTAAGGCCTCCTTTTAATAGAGAACCGGAACAAAGCATTAACACATAGTGAATACATGAACTCCTCAAACTACGGTCATCACCGGTAAGTATCCCGATTATTATCACTTTGGGGTTAACGGATCATAACACATAATAGGTGACTATAGACTTGCAAGATAGGATCAAGAACACTCATATATTGATGAAAACATAATAGGTTCAGATCTAAAATCATGGCACTCGGGCCCTAGTGACGAGCATTAAGCATAGCAAAGTCATAGCAACATCAATCTCAAAACATAGTGGACACTAGGGATCAAACCCTAACAAAACTAACTCGATTACATGATAGATCCCATCCAACCCATCACCGTCCAGCAAGCCTACGATGGAATTACTCACTTGTGGCGGTGAGCATCATGAAATTGGTGATGGAGGATGGTTGATGATGACGATGGCGATAGATTCCCCTCTCCGGAGCCCCGAACGGACTCCAGATCAACCCTCCCGAGAGGTTTTAGGACTTGGCGGTGGCTCCATATCGTAAAACGCGATGATTTCTTCTCTCTGATTTTTTTGTCCCCAAAACTCAATATATGGAGTTGGAGTTGGAGTCGAAGAGGCAACAGGGGGCCCACGAGGTAGGGGGCGTGCCCTAGGGGGGCAGGCGCGCCCCCACCCTCGTGGAGAGGTGGTGGGCCCCCTGGCCTTCATCTTTTGCAGGTATTTTTCATATTTTCTGAAAAGTTACTCCGTGAAGTTTCAGGTCATTCCGAGAACGTTTGTTTCTGCACATAAATAACACCATGGTAATTCTGCTGAAAACAGCGTCAGTCCGGGTTAGTTCCATTCAAATCATGCAAGTTAGAGTCCAAAACAAGGGCAAAAGTGTTTGGAAAAGTAGATACAATGGAGACGTATCAACTCCCCCAAGCTTAAACCTTTGCTTATCCTCAAGCAATTCAGTTGACAAACTGAAAGTGATAAAGAAAAACTTTTACAAACTCTGTTTGCTCTTGTTGTTGTAAATATGTAAAGCCAAGATTCAAGTTTTCAGCAAAGATTATAACTAACCACATTCGCAATAACGCATAGGTCTCAAGTTTACTCATATCAATAGGATAATCAACTAGCGAGCCATAATAATAAATCTCGGATGACAACACTTTCTCAAAACAATCATAATAAGATATAACAAGGTGGTATCTCGCTAGCCCTTTCTGAGACCGCAAAACATAAATGCAGAGCACCTTTAAAGACCAAGGACTGACTAGACATTGTAATTCATGGTAAAAGAGATCCAGTCAAGTCATACTCAATGTAAACTAACAGTAATGAATGCAAATGACAGCGGTGCTCTCCAACTTGTGCTTTTTAATAAGAGGATGATGATGTTGGGGAACGTAGCAATTTCAAAAAAATTCTTACGCACACGCAAGATCATGGTGATGCACAACAACGAGAGGGGAGAGTGTTGTCCATGTACCCTCATAGACCGAAAGCGGAAGCGTTAGCACAACGCGGTTGATGTAGTCGTACGTCTTCACGATCTGACCGATCAAGTACCGAACGCACGACACCTCCAAGTTCTGCACACGTTCAACTCGATGACGTCCCTCGAACTCCGATCCAGCCGAGTGTTGAGGGAGAGTTCCGTCAGCACGACGGCGTGGTGACGATGATGATGTTCTACCGATGCAGGGCTTCGCCTAAGCACCGCTATGATATGACCGAGGTGGATTATGGTGGAGGGGGGCACCGCACACGGCTAAGAGATCAAGATATCAATTGTTGTTTCTTTTGGGTGCCCCCTGCCCCCGTATATAAAGGAGTGGAGGAGGGGGAGGGCCGGCCCTCTCTATGGCGTGCCCTAGGGGAGTCCTACTCCCACCGGGAGTAGGATTACCCCTTTCCTAGTAGAACTAGGAACCCTTCCAAGTAGTAGGAGTAGGAGGGAAGGAAAGGGAAGGGAAAAGGAGAAGGAAGGAAGGAGGCGCCCCCCTCCCTAGTCCAATTCGGACCAGCCCATGGGGAGGGGTGCGGCCACCCTTTGAGGCCTTTCTCTCCTTTCCCGTATGGCCCATTAAGGCCCAATATGAATTCCCGTAACTCCCCGATACTCCTGAAAATACCCGAATCACTCGGAACCTTTCCGATGTCCGAATATAGCTGTCCAATATATCGATCTTTACGTCTCAACCATTTCGAGACTCCTCGTCATGTCCCCGATCTCATCCGGGACTCCGAACTCCTTCGGTACATCAAAACATATAAACTCATAATATAACTGTCATCATAGCGTTAATGACCGAGACACGTCTCCGGTCAATAACCAATAGCGGAACCTGGATGCTCATATTGGCTCCTACATATTCCACGAAGATCTTTATCGGTCAGACCGCATAACAACATACGTTGTTCCCTTTGTCATCGGTATGTTACTTACCCGAGATTCGATCGTCGGCATCTCAATACCTAGTTCAATCTTGTTACTAGCAAGTCTCTTTACTCGTTCCGTAATACATCATCTCGCAACTAACTCATTAGTTGCAATGCTTGCAAGGCTTAGGTGATGTGCATTACCGAGAGGGCCCAGAGATACCTCTCCGACAATCGGAGTGACAAATCCTAATCTCGAAATACGCCGACCCAACAAGTACCTTCGGAGACACCTGTAGAGCACCTTTATAATCACCCAGTTACGTTGTGACGTTTGGTAGCACACAATGTGTTCCTCCGGTAAACGGGAGTTGCATAATCTCATAGTCATAGGAACATATGTATAAGTCATGAAGAAAGCAATAGCAACAAACTAAACGATCGTGTGCTAAGCTAGTGATGTGATCCCGTTAATTAAATGACAACTCATGTCTATGGTTGGGAAACATAACCATCTATGATCAACGAGCTAGTTAAGTAGAGGCATACTAGTGACATTCTGTTTGTCTATGTATTCACACATGTATTATGTTTCCAGTTAATACAATTCTAGCATGAATAATAAACATTTATCATGATATAAGGAAATAAATAATAACTTTATTATTGCCTCTAGGGCATATTTCCTTCAGTCTCCCACTTGCACTAGAGTCAATAATCTAGTTCACATCGCCATGTGATTTAATACCAATAGTTCACATCACCATGTGATTAACACCCATAGTTCACATCGACATGTGACCAACACCCAAAGGGTTTACTAGAGTCAATAATATAGTTCACATCGCTATGTGATTAACACCCAAAGAGTACTAAGGTGTGATCATGTTTTTCTTGTGCGAGAAGTTTAGTCAACGGGTCTGCCACATTCAGATCCGTAAGTATTTTGCAAATTTCTATGTCAACAATGCTCTGCATGGAGCTACTCTAGCTAATTGCTCCCACTTTCAATATGTATCCAGATTGAGATTTAGAGTCATCTGGATCAGTGTCAAAATTTGCATCGACGTAACCCTTTACGGCGAACCTTTTTGTCACCTCCATAATCGAGAAACATATCCTTATTCCACTAAGGATAATTTTGACCGATGTCTAGTGATCTACTCCTAGATCACTATTGTACTCCCTTGCCAAAAAAAGTATAGGTTATACAATAGATTTGGTACACAACATGGCATACTTTATAGAACCTATGGCCAAGGCATAGAGAATGACTTTCATTCTCTTTCTATCTTCTGCTGTGGTCGGGCTTTGTGTCTTACTCAATTTCACACCTTGTAACACAGGCAAGAACTCTTTCTTTGACTGTTCCATTTTGAACTACTTCAAAAACTTGTCAAGGTATGTACTCATTGAAAACTTATCAAGCGTCTTGATCTATCTCTATAGATCTTGATGCTCAATATATAAGCAGCTTCACCGAGGTCTTTCTTTGAAAAACTCCTTTCAAACACTCCTTTATGCTTTGCAGAATAATTCTACATTATTTCCGATCAACAATATTGTCATACACATATACTTATCAGAAATGTTGTAGTGCTCCCACTCACTTTCTTGTAAATACAGGCTTCACCGCAAGTCTGTATAAAACTATATGCTTTGATCAACTTATCAAAGCGTTTATTCCAACTCCGAGAGGCTTGCACCAGTCCATAAATGGATCGCTGGAGCTTGCACACTTTGTTAGCTCCCTTTGGATCGACAAAACCTTCCGGTTGCATCATATACAACTCTTCTTCCAGAAATCCATTTAGGAATGCAGTTTTGACATCCATCTGCCAAATTTCATAATCATAAAAAGCGGCAATTGCTAACATGATTCGGACAGACTTAAGCATAGATACGAGTGAGAAACTCTCATCGTAGTCAACACCTTGAACTTGTCGAAAACCTTTTTGCGAAAATTCTAGCTTTGTAGATGGTAACACTACTATTAGCGCCCGTCTTCTTCTTGAAGATCCATTTAATCTCAATGACTCGCCGATCATTGGGCAAGTCAATCAAAGTCCATACTTTGCTCTCATACATGGATCTCATCTCAGATTTCATGGCCTCAAGCCATTTCATGGAATCTGGGCTCATCATCGCTTCCTCATAGTTCGTAGGTTCATCATGTTCAAGTAACATGACCTCCAGAACAGGATTACCGTACCACTCTGGTGCGGATCTCACTCTAGTTTACCTACGAGGTTCGGTAGTAACTTGATCTGAAGTTACATGATCATCATCATTAGCTTCCTCACTAATTGGTGTAGTAGTCACAGGAACATATTTCTATGATGAACTACTTTCCAATAAGGGAGCAGGTACAGTTACCTCATCAAGTTCTACTTTCCTCCCACTCACTTCTTTCGAGAGAAACTCCTCTAGAAAGGATCCATTCTCGGCAATGAATATCTTGCCTTCGGATCTGTGATAGAAGGTGTACCCAACATTTTCTTTTGGGTATCCTATGAAGATTTACTTCTCCGATTTGGCTTCGAGCTTATCATGTTGAAACTTTTTCACATAAGCATCGTAGTCCCAAAATTTAAGAAACAACAGCTTAGGTCTCTCACCAAACTACAGTTCATACGGTGTCGTCTCAACGGATTTAGATGGTGCCCTATTTAACGTGAATGTAGCTGTCTCCAATGCATAACCCCAAAACGATAGTGGTAATCGGTAAGAGACATCATAGATCGCACCATATCTAATAAAGCATGGTTACGACATTCAGACACACCATTATACTGTGGTGTTCCAGGTGGCGTGAGTAGTGAAACTATTTCACATTGTTTTAACAGAAGGCCAAACTCGTAACTCAAATATTTTACTTCTGCGATCATATGGTAGAAACTTTTATTTTTGTTACGATGATTCTCCACTTCACTCTGAAATTCTTTGAACTTTTCAAATATTTCAGACTTGTGTTTCATCAAGTAGATATACTCATATCTGCTCAAATCATCTGTGAAGATCAGAAAATAATGATACCTGCCGCGAGCCTCAATATTCATCGGACCACATACATCAGTATGTATGATTTCCAACAAATCTGTTGCTCGCTCCATTGTTCCGGAGAACGGAGTCTTAGTCATCTTGCCCATGAGGCATGGTTCGCAAGCATCAACTGATTCATAATCAAGTGATTCCAAAAGCCCATCAACATGGATTTTCTTCATGCGCTTTACACCAATATGACCTAAATGGCAGTGCCACAAATAAGTTGCACTATCATTATTAACTTTGCATCTTTTGGCTTCAATATTATGAAAATGTGTATCACCACGATAGAGATCCAACAAACCATTTTCATTGGGTGTATGACCATAGAAGGTTTTATTCATGTAAACAGAACAACAATTATTCTCTAACTTACATGAATAACCGTATTGCAATAAACATGATTCAATCATATTTATGCTCAACGCAAGCACCAAATAACGTTTATTTAGGTTCAACACTAATCCCGAAAGTATAGGGAGTGTGCGATGATGATCATATCAATCTTGGAACCACTTCCAACACACATCGTCACTTCACCCTTAACTAGTCTATGTTTATTTTGCAACTCCCATTTCGAGTTACTACTCTTAGCAACTGAACCAGTATCAAATACCGAGGGTTGCTATAAACACTAGTAAAGTACACATCAATAACATGTATATCAAATATACCTATGTTCACTTTGCCATCCTTCTTATCCGCCAATTACTTGGGGTAGTTCCGCTTCCAATGACCAGTCCCTTTGCAGTAGAAGCACTTAGTCTCAGGCTTAGGACCAGACTTGGGCTTCTTCACTTGAGCAGCCACTTGGTTGCCGTTCTTCTAGAAGTTCCCTTTATTTCCCTTTACCCTTTTCTTAAAACTAGTGTTCTTGTTAATCATCAACACTTGATGCTCTTTCTTGATTTCTACCTTCATCGATTTCATCATCATGAAAAGCTCGGGAATCGTTTTCGTCATCCCTTGCATACTATAGTTCATCACGAAGTTCTACTAACATGGTGATGGTGACTAGAGAATTCTGTCAATCACTATTTTATCTAGAAGATTAACTCCCACTTGATTCAAGCGATTGTAGTACCCAGACAATCTGAATACATGCTCACTGCTTGAGCTATTCTCCTCCATCTTTTAGCTATAGAACTTGTTGGAGACTTCATATCTCTCAACTCGGGTATTTGCTTGAAATATTAACTTCGACTCCTGGAACATCCATATGATCCATGACGTTCAAAACGTCTTTGAAGTCCTGATTCTAAGCTGTTAAGCATGGTGCACTAAACTATTAAGTAGTCATCATATTGAGCTAGCCAAACATTCATGACGTCTTCATCTGCTCCTGCAATAGGTCTGTCACCTAGCGGTGCATTAAGGACATAATTCTTCTGTGCAGCAATGAGGATAAACCTCAGATCATGGATCCAATCCGTATCATTGCTACTAACATCTTTCAACTTAGTTTTCTCTAGGAACATATCAAAAATAAAACAGGGGAGCTAAACGCGAGCTATTGACCTACAACATAGATATGCTAATACTACCAGGACTAAGTTCATGATAAATTTAAGTTCAATTAATCATATTACTTAAGAACTCCCACTTAGAAAGACATCCCTCTAATCTTCTAAGTGATCACGTGATCCAAATCAACTAAACCATAACCGATCATCACGTGAAATGGAGTAGCTTTCAATGGTGAACATCAATATTTTGATCATATCTACTATATGATTCACGCTCGACCTTTCGGTCTCAGTGTTCCGAGGCCATATCTGCATATGCTAGGCTCGTCAAGTTTAACCTGAGTATTCTGCGTGTGCAAAACTGGCTTGCACCCGTTGTAGATGGACGTAGAGCTTATCACACCTGATCATCACGTGGTGTATGGGCACGACGAAGTTTGGCAACGGTGCATACTCAGGGAGAACACTTTTATCTTGAAATTTAGTGAGAGATCATCTTATAATACTACCGTCAATCAAAGCAAGATAAGATGCATAAAAGATAAACATCACATGCAATCAATATAAGTGATATGATATGGCCATCATCATCTTGTACTTGTGATCTCCATCTCCGAAGTACCGTCATGATCACCATCGTCACCGGTGCGACACCTTGATCTCCATTGTAGCATCGTTGTCGTCTCGCCAATTATGCTTCCACGACTATGGCTGCCGCTTAGTGATAAAGTAAAGCATTACTGCGCGATTGCATTGCATACAATAAAGCGACAACCATATGGCTCCTGCCGGTTGCCGATAACTCGGTTACAAAACATGATCATCTCATACAATAAAATATAGCATCATGTCTTGACCATATCACATCACAACATGCCCTGCAAAAACAAGTTAGACGTCCTCTACTTTGTTGTTGCAAGTTTTACGTGGCTGCTACGGGCTTAGCAAGAATCGTTCTTACCTACGCATCAAAACCACAACGATAGTTTGTCAAGTTGGTGCTGTTTTAACCTTCGCAAGGACCGGGCGTAGCCACATTCGGTTCAACTAAAGTTGGAGAAACTGACACCTGCTAGTCACCTGTGTGCATAGCACGGCGGTAAAACCAGTCTCGCGTAAGCGTACGCGTAATGTCGGTCCGGGCCGCTTCATCCAACAATACCGCCAAACCAAAGTATGACATGCTGGTAAGCAGTATGACTTATATCGCCCACAACTCACTTGTGTTCTACTCGTGCATATGACATCTACGCATAAAACCTGGCTCGGATGCCACTGTTGGGGAACGTAGCAATTTCAAAAAAATTCCTACGCACACGCAAGATCTGTTGGGGAACGTAGCAGCAATTCAAAATTTTCTACGCATCACCAAGATCAATCTATGGAGTAATCTAGCAACGAGGGGAAGGAGAGTGCATCTACATACTCCATGTAGATCGCTAAGCGGAAGCGTTCAAGTGAACGGGGTTGATGGAGTCGTACTCGTCGTGATCCAAATCATCGATGATCCTAGTGCCGAACGGACGGCACCTCCGTGTTCAACACACGTACAGCCCGGTGACGTCTCCTACGCCTTGATCCAGCAAGGGGAGATGGAGAGGTTGGGAAGACTCCATCCAGCAGCAGCACAATGGCGTGGTGGTGGTGGAGGAGCGTGGTACTCCAGCAGGGCTTCGCCAAGCACCGCAAGAGACGAGGAGGGAGAGGGGTAGGGCTGCGCCAAGAAGGAGATGTTCTCGTGTGTATGGCAGCCCAAAACCCCCACTATATATAGGGGAAAGGGAGGGGCTGCGCCCCCACCTAGGTTTCCACCCCTAGGGGTGGCGGCCAGCCCTAGATCCCATCTAGGGGCGGCCAAGGGGGGAGAGAGGGGGGAGGGCGCACCACTAGGTGGGCCTTAGGCCCATCTGAGCCTAGGGTTTCCCCCTTTTCCCTTCTCTCTTTGCCTTGGGCCCTGGTGGGGGGGGGCGCACCAGCCCACCTGGGGCTGGTCCCCCTTCACACTTGGCCCATGCAGCCCTCTGGGGCAGGTAGCCCCACCTGGTGGACCCCCGGGACCCTCCCGGTGGTCCCGGTACGTTACCGATAGCATCCGAAACTTTTCCGGTGACCAAAATAGGACTTCCCATATATAAATCTTTACCTCCGGACCGTTCCAGAACTCCTCGTGATGTCCGCGATCTCATCCGGGACTCAAAACAACATTCGGTAACCACGTATATCTATTCCCTATAACCCTAGCGTCATCGAACCTTAAGTGTGTAGACCCTACGGGTTCGGGAACCATGCAGACATGACCGAGACAACTCTCCGGTCAATAACCAACAGCGGGATCTGGATACCCATGTTGGCTCCCACATGTTCCACGATGATCTCATCGGATGAACCACGATGTCAAAGACTTAATCAATCCCGTATTCAATTCCCTTTGTCTAGCGGTACGATACTTGCCCGAGATTCGATCGTCGGTATCCCGATACCTTGTTCAATGTCATTACCGGCAAGTCTCTTTACTCGTTCCGTAACACATCATCCCGTGAGCAACTCCTTGGTCACATTGTGCACATTATGATGATGTCCTACCGAGTGGGCCCAGAGATACCTCTCTGTTTACACGGAGTGACAAATCCCAGTCTCGATTCGTGCCAACCCAACAGACACTTTCGGAGATACCTGTAGTGTACCTTTATAGCCACCCAGTTACGTTGTGACGTTTGGCACACCCAAAGCACTCCTACGGTATCCGGGAGTTGAACAATCTCATGGTCTAAGGAAATGATACTTGACATTAGAAAAGCTTTAGCAAACGAACTACATGATCTTTGTGCTAGGCTTAGGATTGGGTCTTGTCCATCACATCATTCTCCTAATGATGTGATCCCGTTATCAACGACATCCAATGTCCATGGTTAGGAAACCGTAACCATCTATTGATCAACGAGCTAGTCAACTAGAGGCTTACTAGGGACATGGTGTTGTCTATGTATCCACACATGTATCTGAGTTTCCTATCGATACAATTCTAGCATGGATAATAAATGATTATCATGAACAATGAAATATATAATAATAACTAATTTATTATTGCCTCTAGGGCATATTTCCAACAGTCTCCCACTTGCACTAGAGTCAATAATCTAGTTCACATCGCCATGTGATTAACACTCACAGGTCACATCGCCATGTGACCAACATCCAAGAGTCTACTAGACTCAATGATCTAGTTCACATCACTATGTAATTAACACTCAAAGAGTTCTGGGTTTGATCATGTTATGCTTGTGAGAGAGGTTGTAGTCAACGGGTCTTGCCATATTCAGATCCCTATGTATTTCGCAAAACTTTATATCGTAGAAGCTGCTACCACATTCCACTTGGAGCTATTCCAAATTGTTGCTCCATTATACGTATCCGGTATCTCTACTCAGAGCTATCCGGATAGGTGTTAAGCTTGCATCGATGTAACTCTTTACGTCGAACTCTTTATCACCTCCATAACCGAGAAACATCTCCTTATTCCTCTAAGGATAATTTTTGACCGCTATCCGGTGATCTACTCCTAGATCACCTTTGTACCCTCTTGCCAGACATGTGGCAAGGCACACATCAGGTGCGGTACTTCAGCATGGCATACCGTATAGAGCCTATGACAAAAGCATAGGGGACGACCTTCGTCCTTCCTCTTTCTTCTGCCGTGGTCAATCTTTGAGTCTTACTCAACTTCACACCTTACAACTCAGGTAAGAACCCCTTCTTTGACTGATCTATTTTGAACTCCTTCAAAAACATGTCAAGGTGTGCGTTCTTTGAAAGTATCATCAGGCATCTTGATCTATCTCTATAGATCTTGATGCCCAATTTGTAAGCAGCTTTATCCAGGTCTTCCTTTGAAAAACACTCTTCAAACAACCGTTTATGCTTTCCAGAAATTCTACATTATTTCGGATCAACAATATGTCATCCACATATACTTATCAGAAATGTTGTAGTGCTCCCACTCACTTTCTTGTAAATACAAGTTTCTAGCGAACATTGTATAAACCTAAAAGCTTTGATCACTCCATCAAAACATATATTCCGATTCCGAGATGCTTGCTCTAGTCCATAGAAGGATTGCTGGAGCCAGCATACCTTTTAGCATCCTTAGGATCGACAAAACCTTTTATTGTATCACATACAACTTTTCTTATGAAAACTGGTAAGAAAACTTGTTTTGACATCCATCTGTAAGATTTCATAATCGAAAAATACAGCTAATGCTATGATTCCGACGGACTTAAGCATCGCTACGGGTGAGAAATTCTCATCGTAGTCAACTCCTTGAACTTGTGAAAGGACTCTTTCCCACAAGTCGAGCTTCATAGACGGTAACATTACCGCCCACGTCCGTCTTCTTCTTAAAGATCCATTTATCTCAATGGCTTGCCGATCATCGGGCAAGTCCACCAAAGTCCATAGTTTGTTCTGATATATGAATCCTATCTCGGATTTCATGGCTTCTAACCATTTGTCGGAATACGGGCCCACCATCGCTTCTCCATAGATCGTAGGTTCATTGTTGTCTAACAACATGATGTCTAAGACAGGATTACCGTACCACTTAGGAGTAGTACATATCCTTGTCGACCTACGAGGTTCGATAGCAACTTGATCCGAAGCTTCATGATCACTATCATTAACTTCCTATTCAACAGACGTAGGTGCCACAGAAAACATCTTTCTGTGTTGCATCATTCTCTGGTTGAAATAAAGGTTCGACAACCACATCAAGTTCTATCTTCCTCCCACTCAATTCTTTCGAGAGAAACTCCTTCTCGAGAAAGGACCCGTTCTTAGCGACAAACAATTTGCCCTCGGATCTGAGATAGAAGGTATACCCAACTGTCACCTTTGGGTATCCTATGAAGATGTGTTTGTCCGGTTTGGGTTCTAGCTTCTCCGGTTGAAGCCTTAAGCATCGCAGCCCCAAACATTAAGAAACGACAACTTTGGTTTCTTGCCAAACCAATGTTCATATGACGTCGTCTCAACGGAGTTTAGATGGTGTCCTATCTAAAGTGAATGTAGCTGTCTCTAACGCATAACCTCAAAATGAAAATGGTAAATCGGTAAGAGACATCATAGATCGCACCATATCTCATAGGGTTCGATTACGACGTCCGGACACACCATTACCCAGTGGTGTTCCAGGTGGCTTCAACTGTGAAACAATTCCACAATGTCTTAAGTGATTGCCAAACTCATAACTCAGAAAATCCCCTCTTGATCAGATCGTAGGAACATGATCTTATTGTTATGATGATTCTTAACTTCACTCTGAAATCGCTTGAACTTTTCAAACGTTTCAGACTTGTGCTTCATTAAGTAGATATACCTATATCTACCCAAATCATCAGTGAAGATGAGAAAATAGTGATATCCACCGCACGCTTCAATTCTCATTGGATCACACGCATCAGCATGTATGATTTCCAACAAGTCACTTGCCCGTTTCATTGTACCTGATAACGGGGTCTTAGTCATCCTGCCCATGAGGCATGGCTCACATGTGTCAAGCGATTCAAAATCAAGTGACTCCAAACATCCATCGACATGGAGTTTCTTCATGCATCTTACGCCAATATGACCTAAGCGGCAGTGCCACGAGAAAGTGGTACTATCATTATTAACTCTACATCTTTTGGCATGAACATGTGTATCACCACGACCGAGATTCAATGAACCATTCACATAGGGTGCATGACCATGAAAGGTATTATTCATGTAATCAGAATAACCATTATTCCCTAACTTAAATGAATAACCGTATTGCAATGAACATGATCTAATCATATTCATGCTCAACGTAGACACCTGATAACATTTATCTAGGTTCAATACTAATCCCGAAGGCAGATGGAGCGTGCGATGGTTATCTCATCAACTTTGGAAACACTTCCAACACACATCGTCACCTCGCCCTCAGCCAGTCTCCGTTTAGTCCGTAGCTTTTGCTTCAAGTCACCAATAATAGTAACTGAACCGGTATCCAATACCCAGGTGCTACCAGGAGTACTAGTGAGGTACACATTAATAACACGTATAAATTTTGTTGAAGTTGCCAGCCTTCTTATCTACCATGCATTTGGGGTAATTCCGCTACCAGTGACCGTTCCCTTTACAATAGAAGCACTTAGTCTCGGGTTTGGGTTCAACCTTGGGTTCCTTCACTGGAGCGGCAACTGGTTTGCCATCCATGAAGTTTCCCTTCTAGCCCTTGCCCTTCTTGAAACCAGTGGTCTTGTTAAACCATCAACACTTGATGCTCCTTCTTGATTTCTACCCTTTACGGTCTTAAGCACCGCGAACAGCTCCAGGATCAACTCCATCCCTTGCATGTCATAGTTCATCACAAAGATCTAGTAGCTTAGTGATAGTGGCTAGAGAACTCTATCAATCACTATCTTATCTAGAAGTTTAACTCCCACTTGATTTAAGTGATTGTAGCACCCAGACATTCTGAGCACATGCTCACTAGCTGAGCGATTCTCCTCCATCTTGTTTGCAAAAGAACTTGTCAGAGGTCTCATAACTCTCAACACGGGCATGAGCCTGAAATCCCAATTTCAGCTCTTTGAACATCTCATATGTCTTATGGCGTTCAAAACGTCATTCGAATGCCGATTCTAAGCCGTAAAGTATGGTGCACTAAACTATCAAGTAGTCATGAGGACGTGTCTGTCAGGTGTTCACAACATCCACAGACGACGTTGTAGGGGTTTGCACATCGAGCGGTGCATCAAAGACGTAAGCCTTCTGTGTAGCAGTGAGGACACTCCTCGGACTACGGATCTAGTCCGCATCATTGCTTACAATATCTTTCAACTTAATTTTTCTCTAGGAACGTATTGAAACAGGGAGCTACAACGTGAGCTGTTTATCTACAACATATTTGCAAATACAATTTAGACTATGTTCATGATAATTGAGTTCATCTAATCAAATTATTTAATGAACTCCCACTCAGATAGACATCCCTCTAGTCATCTAAGTGAAACATGATCCGAATCGACTAGGCCGTGTCCGATCATCACGTGAGACAGACTAGTGATCAACGGTGAACATCTCATGTTGATCGTATCTTCTATACGACTCATGCTCGACCTTTCGGTCTTCCGTGTTCCGAGGCCATGTCTGTACATGCTAGGCTCGTCAAGTCAACCTAAGTGTATTGCGTGTGTAAATCTGGCTTACACCCGTTGTATTCGAACGTTAGAATCTCACACCCGATCATCACGTGGTGCTTCGAAACAACGAACCTTCGCAACGGTGCACAGTTAGGGGGAACACTTTCTTGAAATTTTAGTGAGGGATCATCTTATTTAAGCTACCGTCGTTCTAAGCAAATAAGATGTAAAACATGATAAACATCACATGCAATCAAATAGCGACATGATATGGCCAATATCATTTTGCTCCTCTCGATCTCCATATTCGGGGCTCCATGATCATCGTTGTCACCGGCATGACACCATGATCTCCATCATCGTGTCTTCTTGAAGTTGTCTCGTCATCTATTACTTCTACTACTATGGCTAACGCTTTAGTAATAAAGTGAAGTAATTACATGACGTTTATGTTGAGACGCAGGTCATAAATAAATAAAGACAACTCTTATGGCTCCTGCCGGTTGTCATACTCATCGACATGCAAGTCGTGATTCCTATTACAAGAACATGATCAATCTCATACATCACATATATCATTCATCACATCCTTTTGGCCATATCACATCACAAGGCATATGCTGCAAAAACAAGTTAGACGTCCTCTAATTGTTGTTGCAAGTTTTTACGTGGCTGCTATAGGTTTCTAGCAAGAATGTTTCCTACCTACGCCAAAACCACAACGTGATATGCCAATTTCTATTTACCCTTCATAAGGACCCTTTTCATCGAATCTGATCCGACTAAAGTGGGAGAGACAGACACCCGCTAGCCACCTTATGCAACTAGTGCATGTCAGTCGGTGGAACCAGTCTCACGTAAGAGTACGTGTAAGGTCGGTCTGGGCCACTTCATCCCACGATGCCGCCGAATCAAGATAAGACTAGTAATGGCAAGCAAATTGACAATATCCACGCCCACAACTGCTTTGTGTTCTACTCGTGCATAGAAACTACGCATAGACCTAGCTCATGATGCCACTGTTGGGGAACGTAGCAGAAATTCAAAATTTTGTACGCATCACCAAGATCAATCTATGGAGTAATCTAGCAACGAGGGGAAGGAGAGTGCATCTATATAGCATCATGTCTTGACCATATCACATCACAACATGCCCTGCAAAAACAAGTTAGACGTCCTCTACTTTGTTGTTGCAAGTTTTACGTGGCTGCTACGGGCTTAGCAAGAATCGTTCTTACCTACGCATCAAAACCACAACGATAGTTTGTCAAGTTGGTGCTGTTTTAACCTTCGCAAGGACCGGGCGTAGCCACATTCGGTTCAACTAAAGTTGGAGAAACTGACACCTGCTAGTCACCTGTGTGCATAGCACGGCGGTAAAACCAGTCTCGCGTAAGCGTACGCGTAATGTCGGTCCGGGCCGCTTCATCCAACAATACCGCCAAACCAAAGTATGACATGCTGGTAAGCAGTATGACTTATATCGCCCACAACTCACTTGTGTTCTACTCGTGCATATGACATCTACGCATAAAACCTGGCTCGGATGCCACTGTTGGGGAACGTAGCAATTTCAAAAAAATTCCTACGCACACGCAAGATCTGTTGGGGAACGTAGCAGCAATTCAAAATTTTCTACGCATCACCAAGATCAATCTATGGAGTAATCTAGCAACGAGGGGAAGGAGAGTGCATCTACATACCCCATGTAGATCGCTAAGCGGAAGCGTTCAAGTGAACGGGGTTGATGGAGTCGTACTCGTCGTGATCCAAATCACCGATGATCCTAGTGCCGAACGGACGGCACCTCCGTGTTCAACACACGTACAGCCCGGTGACGTCTCCTACGCCTTGATCTAGCAAGGGGAGATGGAGAGGTTGGGAAGACTCCATCCAGCAGCAGCACAATGGCGTGGTGGTGGTGGAGGAGCGTGGTACTCCAGCAGGGCTTCACCAAGCACCGCAAGAGACGAGGAGGGAGAGGGGTAGGGCTGCGCCAAGAAGGAGATGTTCTCGTGTGTATGGCAGCCCAAAACCCCCACTATATATAGGGGAAAGGGAGGGGCTGTGCCCCCACCTAGGTTTCCACCCCTAGGGGTGGCGGCCAGCCCTAGATCCCATCTAGGGGCGGCCAAGGGGGGAGAGAGGGGGGAGGGCGCACCACTAGGTGGGCCTTAGGCCCATCTGAGCCTAGGGTTTCCCCCTTTTCCCTTCTCTCTTTGCCTTGGGCCCTGGTGGGGGGGGGGCGCACCAGCCCACCTGGGGCTGGTCCCCGTTCACACTTGGCCCACGCAGCCCTCTGGGGCAGGTAGCCCCACCTGGTGGACCCCTGGGACCCTCCCGGTGGTCCCGGTACGTTACCGATAGCATCCGAAACTTTTCCGGTGACCAAAATAGGACTTCCCATATATAAATCTTTACCTCCGGACCGTTCCGGAACTCCTCGTGATGTCCGCGATCTCATCCGGGACTCCGAACAACATTCGGTAACCACGTATATCTATTCCCTATAACCCTAGCGTCATCGAACCTTAAGTGTGTACACCCTACGGGTTCGGGAACCATGCAGACATGACCGAGACAACTCTCCGGTCAATAACCAACAGCGGGATATGGATACCCATGTTGGCTCCCACATGTTCCACGATGATCTCATCGGATGAACCACGATGTCAAGGACTTAATCAATCCCGTATTCAATTCCCTTTGTCTAGCGGTACGATACTTGCCCGAGATTCGATCGTCGGTATCCCGATACCTTGTTCAATGTCGTTACCGGCAAGTCTCTTTACTCGTTCCGTAACACATCATCCTGTGATCAACTCCTTGGTCACATTGTGCACATTATGATGATGTCCTACCGAGTGGGCCCAGAGATACCTCTCCGTTTACACGGAATGACAAATCCCAGTCTCGATTCGTGCCAACCCAACAGACACTTTCGGAGATACCTGTAGTGTACCTTTATAGCCACCCAGTTACGTTGTGACGTTTGGCACACCCAAAGCACTCCTACGGTATCCGGGAGTTGCACAATCTCATGGTCTAAGGAAATGATACTTGACATTAGAAAGCTTTAGCAAACGAACTACACGATCTTTGTGCTAGGCTTAGGATTGGGTCTTGTCCATCACATCATTCTCCTATGTCCATGGTTAGGAAACCGTAACCATCTATTGATCAACGAGCTAGTCAACTAGAGGCTTACTAGGGACATGGTGTTGTCTATGTATCCACACATGTATCTGAGTTTCCTATCGATACAATTCTAGCATGGATAATAAACGATTATCATGAACAATGAAATATATAATAATAACTAATTTATTATTGCCTCTAGGGCATATTTCCAACAAGATCATGGTGATGCACAACAACGAGAGGGGAGAGTGTTGTCCACGTACCCTCATAGACCGAAAGCGGAAGCGTTAGCACAACGCGGTTGATGTAGTCGTACGTCTTCACGATCCGACCGATCAAGTACCGAACGCACGGCACCTCCGAGTTCTGCACACGTTCAACTCGATGACATCCCTCGAACTCCAATCCAGCCGAGTGTTGAGGGAGAGTTTCGTCAGCACGACGGCGTGGTGACGATGATGATGTTCTACCGACGCAGGGCTTCGCCTAAGCACCGCTACGATATGACCGAGGCGGATTATGGTGGAGGGGGCACCGCACACGGCTAAGAGATCAAGAGATCAATTGTTGTGTCTTTGGGGTGCCCCCTGCCCCCGTATATAAAGGAGTGGAGGAGGGGGAGGGCTGGCCCTCTCTATGGCGTGCCCTAGGGGAGTCCTACTCCCACTGGGAGTAGGATTCCCCCTTTCCTAGTAGAACTAGGAACCCTTCCAAGTAGTAGGAGTAGGAGGGAAGGAAAGGGAAGGGAAAAGGAGAAGGATGGAAGGAGGCGCCCCCCTCCCTAGTCCAATTCGGACCAGCCCATGGGGAGGGGTGCGGCCACCCTTCGAGGCCTTTCTCTCCTTTCCCGTATGGCCCATTAAGGCCCAATACGAATTCCCGTAACTCCCCGGTACTCCCGAAAATACCCGAATCACTCGGAACCTTTCCGATGTCTGAATATAGCCGTCCAATACATCGATCTTTACGTCTCGACCATTTCGAGACTCCTCGTCATGTCCCCGATCTCATCTGGGACTCCGAACTCCTTCGGTACATCAAAGCATATAAAATCATAATATAACTGTCATCATAGCGTTAAGCGTGCGGACCCTACGGGTTCGAGAACTATGTAGACATGACCGAGACACGTCTCCGGTCAATAACCAATAGCGGAACCTGGATGCTCATATTGGCTCCTACGTATTCTACGAAGATCTTTATCGGTCAGACCGCATAACAACATACGTTGTTCCCTTTGTCATCGGTATTTTACTTGCCCGAGATTCGATCGTCGGCATCTCAATACCTAGTTCAATCTCGTTACCAGCAAGTCTCTTTACTCGTTCCGTAATACATCATCTCACAACTAACTCATTAGTTGCAATGCTTGCAAGGCTTAGGTGATGTGCATTACCGAGAGGGCCCAGAGATACCTCTCCGACAATCAGAGTGACAAATCCTAATCTAAAAATACGCCAACCCAACAAGTACCTTCAGAGACACCTGTAGAGCACCTTTATAATCACCCAGTTACGTTGTGACATTTGGTAGCACACAAAGTGTTCCTCCGGTAAACGGGAGTTGCATAATCTCATAGTCATAGGAACATATGTATAAGTCATGAAGAAAGCAATAGCAACAAACTAAACGATCGTGTGCTAAGCTAACGGAATGGGTCAAGTCAATCACATCATTCTCCTAATGATGTGATCCCGTTAATTAAATGACAACTCATGTCTATGGTTAGGAAACATAACCATCTTTGATCAACGAGCTAGTCAAGTAGAGGCATACTAGTGACATTCTGTTTGTCTATGTATTCACACATGTATTATGTTTCCGGTTAATACAATTCTAGCATGAATAATAAACATTTACCATGATATAAGGAAATAAATAATAACTTTATTATTGCCTCTAGGGCATATTTTCTTCAGATGACTCAGCATAAAAGTAAATAGATAGGCCCTTCGCAGAGGGAAGCAGGGATTTGTAGAGGTGCCAAAGCTCGGTTTTGAAACAGAGGTGAATAATATTTTGAGCGGTATACTTTCATTGTCAACATAACAACCAAGAGATGGCAATATGTTCCATGCTACACACATTATAGGCGGTTCCCAAACAGAATGGTAAATTTTATACTCCCCCTTCCACCAACAAGCATCAATCCATGGCTTGCTCGAAACAATGAGTGCCTCCAACTAACAAGAGTCCTAGGGGGAGTTTTGTTTGCAATTATTTTGATTTAGTTTGCATAAAGCATGAGACCGGGCATCCCGGTGACCAGCCATTTATCTCGTGAGTGAGGAGCGGAGTCCACTCCTCTTGAGAATAACCCGCCTAACATGGAAGATACAGACAACCCTAGTTGATACATGAGCTATTCGAGCATACAAAACAGGATATTTATTTGAAGGTTTAGAGTTTGGCACATACAAATTTACTTGGAACGGCAGGTAGATACCGTATATAGGTAGGTATAGTGGACTCGTGTGGAATAACTTTGGGGTTTAAGGGATTGGATGCACAAGCAGTATTCCCGCTTAGTACAGGTGAAGGCTAGCAAAAGACTAGGAAGCGACCAGCTAGAGAGCGACAACAATCATGAACATGCATTAAAATTAATCAACACTGAATGCAAGCATGAGTAGGATATAATCCACCATGAACATAAATATCGTGAAGGCTCTGTTGATTTTGTTTCAACTACATGCGTGAACATGCGCCAAGTCAAGTCACTTAAATCATTCAGAGGAGAATACCACCCTATCATACCATATCATAACTATCTCAATAGCATGTTGGCACACAAGGTAAACCATTATAACTCATAGCTAATCAAGCATGGCACAAGAAACTATGATCTCTAGTTGTCATTTTAAACATGTTTATTCATAATAGGCTGAATCGGGAATGATGAACTAATCATATTTACAAAAATAAAAGAGGTCGAGTTCATACCAGCTTTTCTCATCTCAGCCAGTGCATCATATATCATCATAATTGCCTTTCACTTGCACGACCGAACGATGTGAATAATAATAATAGTGCACGTGCATTGGACTAAGCTGGAATCTGCAGGCATTCAATAAACAGGAGAAGACAAGGCAATATGGGCTCTTTTGTCAGATCAATAGTAATGCATATAAGAGCCACTTCAACAATTTAATTATGGTCTTCTCCTATTAACCCCCAAAGGAAAGAAAAGAAATAAAACTATTTACACGGGAAAGCTCCCAACAAGCAAAAGAAGAAGGAGAAATCTTTTTGGGTTTTCTTTTTAATTACTACTACAAGCTTGGAAAGTAAACTAATTAAAAGCTACAACTATTTTTTTTTGGTTTTTCTTAAGGTTTATTAAACACACAAGAAGAAGGCATAAAAAGGAAAATAAACTAGCATGGATGATACAATGAAAAAGTATGAGCACCGACATCTAGCAATGAGTGTGTGAGCATAAATGTAATGTCGGTGGGAAATACGTGCTCCCCCAAGCTTAGGCTTTTGGCCTAAGTTGGTCTATGGCCACGGCTGGCTTGGCAGATATCCATAATAATAGTTGGGGTCGTACTGAGATGCAGCGGCTATCGCCTGCTGAGCTGCAGCGTGGCGACGAGCGGCCTCCGCTCTCCTCTCGTACTCATCTGCCTCCTCTCTGGTAATAGTATATCTTCCTTTTGCCTGATGATCAAAGAAGGCAGGAGCAGGGAGAGTAATATGGACAGCACGACGTCTGTCAAAGATTAGTCGATACTGGAGAGTTGATTCATTCCTCTCGACAAACTGGTGGTGAACCATACCATTAAAATTTAGATAAGCAGGAGGTAATTCAATATCATCTTCGCGTATGGCTATACCAAGAAAATTAGCTACGCGGGTTGCATAAATTCCACCAAAGAAATCTCCATTAAATCTATTAAGATGCAACCTACGTGCAACAATGGCTCCCAAATTATAAGATTTGTCTCCTAACACAGCACTCCGAAGAATACTGAGGTCAGGGACACACATGTGACATGCCTCATCTTTACCATTAATGCATCTACCTATGAAGAGAGCAAAATAATGTATAGCAGGAAAGTGAATGCTCCCTATGGTGGCTTGTGTTATATCTCTAGATTCCCCCACAGTTATACTAGCAAGAAAATCTCTAAATTTAGATTTGCGAGGGTCCCTTATACTACCCCATTGTGGAAGTTTGCAAGCAGTGGTAAAATCCTCTAAGTCCATAGTATATGAATTGTCATAAAGATCAAACAGGACAGTTGGAGAATTATGTGAAGTTGAAAATTCAAACCTCCTCACAAAGGAACTAGTGAGATTGTGATACTGGCTGCACTTCTCTTCCTCGAAGCTCACAAGATCAGCGTTACGCAAATATGCGTAATTCTTCTTTAATTCCCGCTCGATCCATAAATTTCTCAGAAGGCCATTCACAAGGACGCACTGGAGTGTGTCTTGGTGGCTCGTCATCAGCATCACGCATTGCAAGCCTGGGTCCTTGCTTCCTTGAAGAACCACCTTGGAACATTTTCCTAAGCATATTTCTTCCTCTGAAATTTTTTGAAAATTTTTAGTAACTTCAAAATAAAAGTAAACCAAACTCAATAATATTGATAGCAACTACTCCTACAAGTGCCTAGGGCCTATATCATGCATCAAAACTTCTTGGAACCATATAAATTTGACATGCAAGCTCAAGAACAGGGTCACCTAAGCAGCAAAAATTTGCAATGAATAAAGCACTAGAACAAAAACTAATTGGACCAATGGAGGAGTCACATACCAAGGAACAATCTTCCCAAGCAGTTTTTTGAGAGGTGCTTTGAGCAAGGAGATCGAAAATGGCAGCAAAATGAGCTAGAACTCATGCTTGAGCTATATATTCGTGTTTGGGGGAGGAAGAAGGAGTGTGTGGGTGAAAGGATAAGTGGAGGAGGGCCACCGTGGGCCCATGAGGCAGGGGGCGCACCCAGGGGTAGGGCGCGCCCTCCACCCTCGTGGGCAGGTGGTTGACCCCCCCCCCCCCCCCCCCGCCGTGTTCTCAGTGCCCAATATTCTCAAATATTCTAGAAAAAAATCATATTTAAATTTCAGGGCATTTGGTGAACTTTTATTTTCGAGGTATTTTTATATTGCACAGATAATCAGATAACAGACAGAAAAATATTTGTTTTTATTTTATTTAATATAAATAACAGAAAGTAAAAGTGGGGTACAGAAGGTTGTGCCTTCTAGTTTCATCCATCTCATGATCATGAAAAGGAATCCACTAACAAGGTTGATCAAGTCTTGTTAACGAACTCATTCCAAATAACATGGAACCGGAGAAATTTCGAATAACACTATGTTACCTCAACGGGGATATGCACATCCCCAATAATAAGAATATCATATTTCTTCTTAACAGTAGGAAGAGGAAATTCAAAACCTCCAAATATAATCGATGGAATTTTTCCAATAGAGTTGATACTATGAACTTGAGGTTGTTTCCTCGGAAAGTGTACCGTGTGCTCATTACCATTAACATGAAAAGTGACATTGCCTTTAGTGCAATCAATAACATCTCCTGCAGTATTCAAAAAGGGTCTTCCAAGAATAATATACATACTATCGTCCTCGGGAATATCAAGAATAACAGAGTCCGTTAAAATAGTAACATTTGCAACTACAACAGGCACATCCTCACAAATACCGACAGGTATAGCAGTTGATTTATCAGCCATTTGCAAAGATATTTCAGTAGGTGTCAACTTATTCAAATCAAATCTACGATATAAAGAGAGAGGCATAACACTAACACCGGCTCCAAGATCACATAAAGCAGTTTTAACATAGTTTCTTTTAATGGAGCATGGTATAGTGGGTACTCCTGGATCTCCAAGTTTCTTTGGTATTCCACCCTTAAAAGTATAATTAGCAAGCATGGTGGAAATTTCAGCTTCCGGTATCTTTCTTTTATTTGTAATAATATCTTTCATATACTCAGCATAAGGATTGGTTTTGAGCATATCAGTTAATCGCATACGCAAAAATATATGTCTAATCATTTCAGCAAAGCTCTCAAAATCCTCATCATCCTTTTTCTTGGATGGTTTGGGAGGAAAAGGCATGGGTTTCTGAACCCAAGGCTCTCTTTCTTTACCATGTTTCCTAGCAACAAAGTCTTTTTTATCATAACGTTGATTCTTTGATTGTGGGTTATCAAGATCAACAGCAGGTTCAATTTCTATATCATTATCATTACTAGGTTGAGCATCATCATGAACATTATTATTAGCATCATCACTGGTTTCAGGTTCATTACCAGATTGTGTTTCAGCATCAGAAATAGAAATATCATTTGTATTCTCAGGTGTTTCAACAGTAGGATCACTAGAAGCATGCAAAGTCCTATCATTTTTCTTTTTCTTCCTTTTAGAAGGACTAGGTGCATCTATATTATTTCTCTGAGAATCTTGCTCAATTATCTTAGGATGGCCTTCAAGATACAAAGGTTCCTGAGTCATTCTACCACCTCTAGTCATAAATCTAATAGCATTATCATTATTATTATTATTTTCAATTCATTGGCAAGTCATTTTGAGCTTTAAGTACTTATTCTACTTGAGTGGTAACCATAGAAGCATGTTTACTAATAAGTTTAAGTTCACCTTTGACATTAGCCATATAATCACCCAAGTGTTCGAGCATATTTGAATTGTATTTCAATTGTCTACCAAAATAAGCATTAAAATCTTCTTGCTTAGCCATAAATTTATCAAACTCATCTAAGCATGGGCTAGCAAACTTAGTAAATGGGGTTTCAGCTTTATCATATCTATAGAGAGAATTTACCTTTACTACATGTGTCGGGTTATCAAGACCATGTAGTTCTTCAATAGGTAATGGATTAAGATTATATGTTTCTTCAAGAGGCGGTAAATTAAGACCGTGTATTTCTTCAATAGGAGGTAAATTCTTAACATCTTCAGCTTTAATACCTTTTTTTCATAGATTTCTTTGCCTCTTGCATATCTTCAGGACTGAGAAATAGAATACCCCTCTTCTTCGGAGTTGGTTTAGGAATTGGCTCCGGAGGTGTCCAATTATTTTCATTTGTCAACATATTATTCAATAGAATTTCAGCTTCATCCAGTGTTCTTTCCCTGAAAACAGAACCAGCACAACTATCCAGGTAATCTCTGGAAGTATCGGTTAGTCCATTATAAAAGATATCAAGTATTTCATTTTTCTTAAGAGGATGATCAGGCAAGGCATTAAGTAATTGGAGAAGCCTCCCCCAAGCTTGTGGGAGACTCTCTTCTTCAATTTGCACAAAATTATATATATTCCTTAAAGCAACTTGTTTCTTATGAGCAGGGAAATATTTAGCAGAGAAGTAATAAATCATATCCTGGGGACTACGCACACAACCAGGATCAAGAGAATTAAACCATATCTTAGCATCACCCTTTAATGAGAATGGAAATATTTTAAGGATGTAAAAGTAACGAGTTCTCTCATCTTTAGTGAACAGGGTGGCTATATCATTTAATTTAGTAAGATGTGCCACAATAGTTTCAGATTCATAACCATGAAAAGGATCAGATTCAACCAAAGTAATTATATCAGGATCAACAGAGAATTCATAATCCTTATCAGTAACAAAGATAGGTGAAGTAGCAAAAAAAGGGTCAGGTTTCATTCTAGCATTTAGAGATTGCTTACTCCATTTAGCTAATAACCTTTTGAGTTCATTTCTACTTTTGCAAGCTAAAATAGCTAAAGAAGCTTCTTGATCAAAAACATAACCCATAGGAATAACAAGTGATTCTTCATCATCACTTTCATCAGTATCATCAGATTCAATATTTTCAATTTCTCTAGCCCTAGCAAGTTGTTCATCAAGAAATTCACGAAGTGGCATAGTAGTATCAGGCATAGAGGTAGTTTCATCATAAGTATCATGCATAGCAGAAGTGGCATCATCAATAACATGCAACATATCAGAACGAATAGCAGAAGTAGGTGTAGGTGTCACAAGCTTACTCAAAATAGAAGGTGAATCAAGTGCAGAGCTAGATGGCAGTTCCTTACCTCCCCTCGTAGTTGAGGGATAGATCTTGGTTTTTGGATCTCTCAAGTTCTTCATAATGATAAGCAGATATATATCCCAAGTGACTCAAAGAGTAGAGCTATGCTCCCCGGCAATGGCGCCAGAAAATAGTCTTGATAACCCACAAGTATAGGGGATCGCAACAATTTTCGAGGGTAGAGTATTCAACCCAAATTTATTGATTCATCACAAGGGGAACCAAATAATATTCTCAAGTATTAGCAGCTGAGTTGTCAATTCAACCACACATGGAAACTTAATATCTGCAGCAAAGTGTTTAGTAGCAAAGTAATATGATAGTAGTGGTAACGGTAGCAAAAGGTAATAGTAGTAAAAGTAATGTTTTTGGTATTTTGTAGTGATGATAGCAATAGCAACAAAAAAGTAAATAAGTGAAGAACAATATATGGAAAGCTCGTAGGCAATGGATCGGTGATGGAGAATTATGCCGGATGTGGTTCATCATGTAACAGTCATAACCTAGGGTGACACAGAACTAGCTCCAGTTCATTGATATAATGTAGGCATGTATTCCGAATATAGTCATACATGCTTATGGAAAAGAACTTGCCTGACATCTTTTGTCCTACCCTCCCGTGGCAGCGGGGTCCTTACGGAAACTAAGGGATCTTAAGGCCTCCTTTTAATAGAGAACCGGAACAAAGCATTAACACATAGTGAATACATGAACTCCTCAAACTACGGTCATCACCGGTAAGTATCCCGATTATTGTCACTTCGGGGTTAACGGATCATAACACATAATAGGTGACTATAGACTTGCAAGATAGGATCAAGAACACTCATATATTGATGAAAACATAATAGGTTCAGATCTGAAATCATGGCACTCGAGCCCTAGTGACAAGCATTAAGCATAGCAAAGTCATGGCAATATCAATCTCAGAACATAGTGGACACTAGGGATCAAACCCTAACAAAACTAACTCGATTACATGATAGATCCCATCCAACCCATCACCGTCCAGCAAGCCTACGATGGAATTACTCAGGCACGGCGGTGAGCATCATGAAATTGGTGATGGAGGATGGTTGATGATTATGATGGCGATGGATTCCCCTCTCCGGAGCCCCGAACGGACTCCAGATCAGCCCTCCCGAGAGGTTTTAGGGCTTGGCGGTGGCTTCGTATCGTAAAACGCGATGATTTCTTCTCTCTGATTTTTTTCTCCCCGAAACTCAATATATGGAGTTGGAGTTGGAGTCGGAGAGGCAATAGGGGGCCACGAGGTAGGGGGCGCACCCTAGGGGGCAGGCGCGCCCCCACCCTCGTGGAGAGGTGGTGGGCCCCCTGGCCTTAATCTTTTGTATGTATTTTTCATATTTTCTGAAAAGTTGCTCCGTGAAGTTTCAGGTCATTCCGAGAATGTTTGTTTCTTCACATAAAAAACACCATGGTAATTCTGCTGAAAACAGCGTCAGTCCGGGTTAGTTCCATTCAAATCATGCAAGTTAGAGTCCAAAACAAGGGCAAAAGTGTTTGGAAAAGTAGATACGATGGGGACGTATCACTCTACGCAATGAGCGTTTGCCCAAGGATTTTAAGGGGCCTCGAAAGGTACCTAATTATACGGCCGATTTACAGCCCGGGGCATGGATTGAAAGTTATGAGATGGCCATGGAATTATTGGAAGTCAGTGATGCAGTAATGGCCAAGTACTTCACCATGATGTTAGATGGGACGGCCCGCACTTGGTTGAAGGGGCTGCCACCCAACTCCATTAGTTCATGGGCAGAGTTGAAGGCCCGGTTTATTCAGAACTTCAAAGACACATGCAAGTAGCCCATGTCAATTGTGGATTTGACTAATTGCATGCAGGAGGAAGGTGAGTCCATGACCCATTAGGTGCGCCGGGTCAAGGCCATAATACATTCATCTGATAAGATGGATGCCGGCTCTGCGGTCTTAATGTTGGAGAAGAATTGTTGTTTTACGCCTCTGAAACAGAAGCTAGGGCGGCTCAAGCGCAATTGTAATGACATGTGTCAGTTAATGGCGGCGCTAGTCAAGTACGCTGATTCTGATAGTACCAAGGATCCCGAGTCTGAGGAGGAGAAAACAGGGAAGGGAAAGAAGAATGGCAATGGTAAGGGTCAGCAACATAACCCGACGAATCAAGGAGGCAATAATAAACCTAAGGCTGATGGTAGTTTGGAGTTTGTGGCTAATGCTAATGCACAGGGCAACAATCAACAGCGTAAGGGGAGGCCACCTCCTCGGTCCGGCGGGTCAGGTCCCACTCTTGAGAAGTTACTAAATGAGCCATGTCCAAGGCACGACACTCAGCAGAAACCAGCCACTCACCTATGGAAAGACTGTACGATCATGAAGGCTTTCAAAAACTCTAACATGTTCGACGGCAATCATGGGCCGGGCAGTGGCTCTGGTGGCAGCAGTTTTCACGGCCCGGGCGGCGGTTCAAATTCTGGCTTTCAAGGCTTTCAAGGAAATCAAGGTGGCTATAACCGGCAATCTAGTCAGGGAGGTCAGCAGCAGCAGTAGTCTAGATATCAGAGCAACCCTAAGCAGTTGAACAGTGGACAGTATCATGTGTTCACCACCAGTTTGTGCAAACGAGACCAGAAGCTTCATAAGAGGGTTGTAAACGCTATTGAGCCGGCGGTTCCTCGTTATTTAAGATGGTCTGAGCAGCCTATTCTGTGGAGTAGGGCATATCACCCTCCCCGGGTTGACAATCCAGGTCACTTGGCTTCAGTAGTGGCACCTCAAGTTGGTGGATATAAATTCACTAAGGTGCTCATGGACGGAGGCAGTAGCATCAACATCCTTTATTATGAGACTTTTCGGCGTATGGGGTTGACTGATAAAAACCTTAAGACGTCTAACACTGTTTTCCATGGAGTAGTGCCTGGTAAGTCGGCGTATCCAGTGGGTAAGATTGAGCTGGAGGTAGCCTTTGGAGATGAGCATGATTCTAGGGCTGAGAAGTTAACTTTTGAAGTGGTCAAAATCAAGAGCTCGTATCAGCCTTGTTTGGACGGCTGGCTTATGCCAAGTTCATGGTGTGATCTTGTTATGTTTATCTGCAGCTTAAGATGCCAGGTGAGGGAGTCCTGGATTAGGGGGTCACCGGACAGCCGGACTATATCCTTTGGCCGGACTGTTGGACTATGAAGATACAAGATTGAAGACTTCGTCTCGTGTCCGGATGGGACTTTCCTTGGCGTACAAGGCAAGCTTGGCAATACGGATATGTAGATCTCCTCCCTTGTAACTGACTCTGTGTAACCCTAGCCCCCTCTGGTGTCTATATAAACCAGAGGGTTTAGTCCGTAGGACAACATACAATCATACCATAGGCTAGCTTCTAGGGTTTAGCTTCTACGATCTCGTGGTAGATCAACTCTTGTAATACTCATATCATCAAGAACAATCAAGCAGGACGTAATGGTATTACCTCCATCAAGAGGGCCCGAACCTGGGTAAACATCGTGTCCCCTGCCTCCTGTAACCATCCGCCTTAGACGCACAGTTCGGGACCCCCTACCCGAGATTCGCCGGTTTTGACACCGACATTGGTGCTTTCATTGAGAGTTCCACTGTGTCGTCACCATAAGGCTCGATGGCCCCTCCGATCATCGGTAACGATGCGGTCTAGGGTGAGGTTTTCCTTCCCGGACAGGTCTTCGTATTCGGCGGCTTCGCACTGCAGGCCAATTTGCTTGGCCATCTGGAGCAGATCGAGAGCTATGCCCCTGGCCATCAGGTCAGGTTCGGAAACTTAAACTACACTGCCGACATCCGTGGAGACTTGATCTTCGACGGATTCGAGCCCATGTCAGGTGTGCCGCACAATCACGACGAGCATGACGTAACTCTGCCGTCGGACAGTGTTCAGGAGATCGCATCTGCAACTACTCCGGCCTTCAATCCGGAGCAAATTGTGCCATCCAAGGACGGAGGGATAGACCCTGCCATGGAGGCCGCATTCTCAGTGGCGATGGATCCGGATACTGACTTCACCCCTTACGAGAGCCGTGTTGCCAAACCACTGGATTCGTCTCCAGCCAGGGACTCCGAGCCGCCTGCATCCGTGCCTATCGAATCCGATTGGGCGCCGATCATGGAGTTCACCTCCGCAGATATCTTTCAGCACTCGCCTTTCGGTGATGTGCTAAATTCATTAAAGTCTCTCTCCTTGTCAGGGGAACCTTGGCCGAACTATGTCCGGCTAGAGTGGGATGCGGATGACGAAGAAATTCGCTGCCCACCCACCACCCACTTAGTAGCCTCTGTCGATGATTTAACCGACATGCTCGATTTCGACTCCGAAGACATCAACGGCATGGACGAAGATGCAGGAGACAAACAGGAACCAGTGCCCACAGGGCGCCGGACAGCCACTTCATCACATGACATATACAGGGTGGGTACACCCAAAGAAGGCAATGGCGAAGAGACAGCGGAGGATGGCCCCTCCAAGAAGCAACCCAAGCGCCGACGTCAGCGGCGCCGCTCTAAGTCCCGCCATAGCAAAAACAACGATAACATCGCAAGAGAAAATAACACTCCAGTCGACTCCAGAGGAAACGACGACCACATTGCCCCGGCGGCAGAGCACGATGAAGCTGCAAACAACGAACATAGTACGGATCCGACGTCCGAACACGACGACACCGAGGACAAACCTCATCAAACCCCCTCTGGGGAGGAAAACAGTCTGGAAGAATATGCACACATCATCCCGGAAACGCACTTGGAGCAAGAGAACCTCCACAGAAGGCTTATTGCCACAGCGAGGGGTCTGAAGAAGCAGAAGCAAAGGCTTAAGGCCGCACAAAATACGCTCAACAGCAGGTGGAACAAAGTGCTCGATGACGAAGAAAAGTATGGTGGAAGTTACCACACAAAGAGCTATCCAAAGCGCAAGCTATTACCTGAATTCGACGATGAGGCCTTAGAGCCCACACAGCCGAAAAATGAAATGGCCAACCGGCCGGATCAACCACCTTGTGACCGTGATAGAGCAGCTAACAAGGTCGCACATGAGTCAACACATGATCTACATGAGGACTTGCGCCAAAAATCCGGTACGTCCAGATCCATCTATGGATCTAGGAAGCGCGCTCTTGCACAAAATCAAAACCGAATACTACAACTGTCCGAACGCCATGGTACATCCAAATACAGGGGTGCCACACACACCCTATGTTTCACCGATTAGGTGCTGGACCACGAATTCCCAGAAGGATTCAAACCAGTGAACATAGAGGCGTATGACGGGACCACAGACCCTGGGGTCTGGATTGAGGACTTTATCCTCCATATCATATGGCTCGCGGAGATGATCTCCATGCCATCAAATACTTGCCCCTCAAGCTTAAAGGGCCAGCTCGTCACTGGCTGAAAAGCCTCCCCGAAAACTCAATTGGAAGTTGGGAGGAGCTCGAGGACGCTTTTTGGGCTAATTTTCAAGGGACCTATGTCCGACCTCTGGATGCAGACGATTTAAGTCATATAATTCAACAACCCGGAGAGTCAGCCCGAAAGCTTTGGAACAGATTCCCCACTAAGAACCAAATCGTCGATTGTCCGGACGCCGAAGCCTTAGCAGCTTTCAAACACAGCGTCTGAGACAAATGGCTCGCCAGACACCTCGGCCAAGAAAAACTAAGAACAATGGTAGCCCTGACAAGCCTCATGACCCGCTTTTGCGCGGGCGAAGATAGCTAGTTAGCCCGCAGTAGCACCAGCGACCCAAGCACATCCGAAGTCAGGGATGGCAATGGAAAACCACGACGCAATAAAAACAAGCATCGAAATAAAGAAGATAGCCCAGATAATACAGCGGTAAACGCCGGATTCAGGGGCTCTCGACCAGGTCAGCGGAAAATGTCTTTCAAAGGCAGCAGAGATGGACCGTCTGGCCTAAACAGGATTCTTGACAAACTATGTCAGATTCATGGCACCCCCGATAAACCTGCAAATCACACCCGCAGAGAATGCTGGGTCCTCAAGAAGGCCGGTAAGCTAAACGCCGAACACTAGGGGGGAGACACCAAGCGAAGACGAGGACGAACCTCGCCAGCAAAACACTGGAGGACAGAAAAAATTCCCACCAGAGGTTAAAATAGTAAACATGATCCATGTGACGAAGAGGAGAAGCAAACATGCACTCCGAGACACACGCGCCATAGAGCCCGTCACCCCTAGGTCCAACCCCTGGTTGGCCTGCCCGATCACTTTTGATCACGGGGATCACGCGACAAGCATACGGCATGAAGGATTGGTTGCCTTGGTGTTAGACCCAATAATAAATAGATAACATCTCACACGAGTCCTCATGGACGGCGGCAATGGTCTAAATCTGATATATCAGGACACAGTCCGCAAAATGGGGATAGACCCGACAAAAAAAAGCCACAGTAATACTACCTTCAAGGGAGTAATACCAGGCCCAGAGGCCCGCTGTACGGGCTCTCTATTACTAGAGGTTCTATTCGGTTCTCCCAACAACTTCCGAAGCGAAAAGTTAACTTTCTACATCACTCCATTCCGAAGTGGCTATCAAGCACTACTCAAAAGAACGGCTTTCGCTCGTTTTAATGCAATACCGCATTACGCTTCTCTCAAGCTTAAGATGCTCGATCCACGTGGCACTATCACAGTTAGTGGAAATACTGAGCGTTCTCTACACGCGGAAGAATGTGCGGCGGCTTTAACAGCCGAGCACTAGACGGCCTCACCAACCAGAAAAAATGACAGGTCGTCAAGACCACGGACACGGTTAAACGAGTCCGGTGCACCACTACATATACATTAGACTGGTTTGATGGTCAAACCCTCATAGACGGTACCAGGGGCTTCCCGCGTGTAATCAGGGCTAGTCCGGCTCAACTTGACTTATCTTGAATTTTAATGGTCTATTGATAATAACCAATTTTCTAGCATGGCAACTTTCACCTAAGTTCTTCTCTTTTATAGATGACAATCGTGCTACACCCGTCCAGGACACGGCACAACGGAGACACAGGCGCAGACGTGCAACAGGGACCCGCTTAAAGGTTTCTTTTCAGATTAAGACCCTGCGTAAACCTTTTTTTACTGTCTCTTGTTGTTCACATCCTCCGGATACTCAATACAACCGAGAAGGATGCTGACGTTATTGGCATGTGGCCACGTCAGGATATTGCACGTACCTGGACACTCGGGGTTTATTATTAAGGGCATTGTTCAGCACGGCATATGTTATAAAGATCGAATACCATAGGGAGTGTTCGGCGTCGCGAGTTTGGCCTTATATGCATCAGCTCCGAATCATGTCTTTGGTCAAATGTTGGGTTTGCCCGGCTCCCATGTTTTGGTACCTTACGTTCTGTTGGGGATATAGCTATCAGTTATGACCCGCCCAGGAGGGGCCGGGTCAGCCCCAATGGCGGGTTACAAAGGAAGCCCACTAAACATTAAGATGATAGTTTATCAAATCTTACAGAAGGCCTAAAAGGCCTAGAGGCGGCTTAAGGCCCGATATTTTAAACCGCCATATGTAAGGAAAGACTTGTAAAGAAAGGCATGTAAAAGAAGTCACTGAGCCGGACACGATTTATGAGCCGGTCGGGACTCTGTAGGCCACCACGCGTCAACCCGTGTATATAAGGGGACGACCCGGTGGCGGCTTAGGGCAAAAAACAAGAGATCAACAACCAAGCCGGCGAGCTAGCCTCTTGGTGATCGAAACGTCAGCAATACCAAACACAACTAGACATAGGCTTTTACCTTCATCGTAAGGGGCCGAACTAGTATAAAACCTCTCGTGTCCTTTGTCCCGATTAACCCCTTTAAGCTTCCTAGTTGCGATGGCCCTACGACTAAGTCCTTCCACTAGGACATCTGCCGTGACAATTCCACGACAGTTGGCGCCCACCATGGGGCCAAGGCACGGTGGATTTGAGTTCTTGAAGGGCAACTTCGAAGGGCTCAAGGGATACGCTGTGGGCCGGATGACCAAGAGTCGTCGCGGCAAGCTCTACATCAATGACGAAGGCTGGGGCCCCGAGGCCGGCTCAATTGAGTACGGGTACTGGATCCCCTTCGGCGGAATTCATGTCTTCATCGGCCGGATCGGCGAGTCAGGCCCTGATCTAGACGTCCACACCAACCTCGTTGAAACAGCTCAGCGCGCGAGGACCACCTGTATTCAATCTGTCGTGAAGCATGCTTTCATAGGCTGCGTCCACGGCGGTGAATACTCTGAAGGATCGGTGGATGGCGGTGAGACGGCTGTCTGTTCTGACACTACATCATCAACGGGCGAGACAGACTCTTTGTATCAGCTGCAAGATGGCATGCTCGAGGGCTGTTCCGATGGCAGCAGTATTCCAGACCCCCTTGAGCCGCCGAATTGGGCCGGAGTCTTCATGGCAGGAACACAGCCCGGGCAGAACTCCACAACAGCAGTGGCAATAACTATCGGGTCGGCCGCAGCAGGGTCAGGAGACCCTGCGCGCCCCCCGGCTCAGATTCTAATGGACCTCATGGATAAATTGATGACTCTGTTAACTGCCTGGTAGAGCCGGCGGATAAAACCTAGCATGACGCAGAGGTGGCACGCGTACGTGAGGAGATGGTGCAAGCTAAGGAAAATCTAGCGGCAGAGGAGGTCAGGATGGCAGCGGAGCGGGCGGCTTTGGACGTTCGTGCTCAACAGCTCCAAGCAGAGACTTTCCGGCTCTCCGTGGATCTGAACGCGTCAAACAAGGTCATGAGAAGAAGGCATCAGAAAACTCAGTCACGTCTACCTCTGATGCTCGATCCTAGGAACCTCTTTCATACACTCTGGGCTGGGACAAGCAACCCGCCGGAGGCAAATCGGCTCACGACACCCGGGGTGCCGGTTCAACCGCGCGCCATGGAACTGTTGGAAATATGCCCTAGAGGCAATAAAAAATTAGTTATTACTATATTTCCTTGTTCATGATAATCGTTTATTATCCATGCTATAATTGTATTGATAGGAAACTCAGATACATGTGTGGATACATAGACAACACCATGTCCCTAGTAAGCCTCTAGTTGACTAGCTCATTGATCAATAGATGGTTACGGTTTCCTGACCATGGACATTGGATGTCATTGATAATGGGATCACATCATTAGGAGAATGATGTGATGGACAAGACCCAATCCTAAGCCTAGCACAAAGATCGTGTAGTTCGTATGCTAAAGCTTTTCTAATGTCAAGTATCATTTCCTTAGACCATGAGATTGTGCAACTCCCGGATACCGTAGGAATGCTTTGGGTGTACCAAACGTCACAACGTAACTGGGTGACTATAAAGGTGCACTACAAGGTATCTCCGAAAGTGTCTGTTGGGTTAGCACGAATTGAGACTGGGATTTGTCACTCCGTGTAAGCGGAGTGGTATCTCTGGGCCCACTCGGTAGGACATCATCATAATGTGCACAATGTGATCAAGGAGTTGATCACGGGATGATGTGTTATGGAACGAGTAAAGAGACTTGCCGGTAACGAGATTGAACAAGGTATAGGGATACCGACGATCGAATCTCGGGCAAGTACAATACCGCTAGACAAAGGGAATTGTATACGGGATTGATTAAGTCCTTGACATCGTGGTTCATCCGATGAGATCATCGTGGAACATGTGGGAGCCAACATGGGTATCCAGATCCCGCTGTTGTGACCGGAGAACGTCTCGGTCATGTCTGCATGTCTCCCGAACCCGTAGGGTCTACACACTTAAGGTTCGATGACGCTAGGGTTATAAAGGAAGTTTGTATGTGGTTACCGAATGTTGTTTGGAGTCCCGGATGAGATCCCGGACGTCACGAGGAGTTCCGAAATGGTCCGGAGGTAAAGATTTATATATGGGAAGTCCTATTTCGGCCATCGGGACAAGTTTCGGGGTCACCGGTATTGTACCGGGACCACCGGAAGGGTCCCGGGGGGTCCACCGGGTGGGGCCACCTCCCCCGGGGGGCCACATGGGCTGTAGGGGGTGCGCCTTGGCCTACATGGGCCAAGGGCACCAGCCCCAAGAGGCCCATGCGCCAAGAATCAAGGGAAAGGAAGAGTCCTAAAGGGGGAAGGCACCTCCGAGGTGCCTTGGGGGGGAGGGACTCCTCCCTGGCCGCACCCTTCCTTGGAGGAAGGGCCAAGGCTGCGCCGCCCCCTCTCCCTTGGCCCTATATATAGTGGGGGGAAGGGAGGGCAACAAAACCTAAGGCCTGGCGCCTCCCTCTCCCTCCCGTGACACATCTTCCTCCTCCCGCAGCGCTTAGCGAAGCCCTGTTGGAATCCCGCTACTTCCACCACCACGCCGTCGTGCTGCTGTATCTCCATCAACCTCTCCTCCCCCCTTGCTGGATCAAGAAGGAGGAGGCGTCGCTGCTCCGTACGTGTGTTGAACGCGGAGGTGCCGTCCGTTCGGCGCTAGGATCATCGGTGATTTGGATCACGACGAGTACGACTCCATCAACCCCGTTCTCTTGAACGCTTCCGCGCGCGATCTACAAGGGTATGTAGATCCACTCCTCCCTCGTTGCTAGATGACTCCATAGATTGATCTTGGTGACACGTAGGAAAATTTTGAATTATTGCTACGTTCTCCAACAGTGGTATCAGAGCCAGGTTTATGCGTAATTTCTATGCACGAGTAGAACACAAAGTAGTTGTGGGCGTTGATTTTGTTCAATATGCTTGCCGTTACTAGTCTTATCTTGATTCGGTGGCATCGTGGGATGAAGCGGCCCGGACCAACCTTACACGTATGCTTACGTGAGACCGGTTCCACCGACTGACATGCACTAGTTGCATTAGGTGGCTAGCGGGTGTCTGTCTCTCCCACTTTAGTCGGATCGGATTCGATGAAAAGGGTCCTTATGAAGGGTAAATAGCAATTGGCATATCACGTTGTGGTCTTTGCGTAGGTAAGAAACGTTCTTGCTAGAAACCCATAGGAGCCACGTAAAACTTGCAAACAACAATTAGAGGACGTCTAACTTGTTTTTGCAGGGTATGCTATGTGATGTGATATGGCCAAAGGATGTGATGAATGATATATGTGATGTATGAGATTGATCATGTTCTTGTAATAGGAATCACGACTTGCATGTCAATGAGTATGACAACCGGCAGGAGCCATAGGAGTTGTCTTAATTTATTTATGACCTGCATGTCAATATAAACGTCATGTAATTACTTTACTTTATTGCTAACCGTTAGCCATAGTAGTAGAAGTAATAGTTGGCGAGACAACTTCATGAAGACACGATGATGGAGATCATGATGATGGAGATCATGGTGTCATGCCGGTGACAAGATGATCATGGAGCCCCAAGATGGAGATCAAAGGAGCTATATGATATTGGCCATATCATGTCACTATTATTTGATTGCATGTGATGTTTATCATGTTTATACATCTTATTTTCTTAGAACGACGGTAGTAAATAAGATGATCCCTCATTAAAATTTCAAGAAGTGTTCTCCCCTAACTGTGCACCGTTGCTAAAGTTCGTCGTTTCGAAGCACCACGTGATGATCAGGTGTGATAGATCCTTACGTTCACATACAACGGGTGTAAGACAGTTTTACACATGCAAAACACTTAGGGTTAACTTGACGAGCCTAGCATGTACAGACATGGCCTCGGAACACAAGAGACCGAAAGGTCGAGCATGAGTCGTATGGTAGATACGATCAACATGAAGATGTTCACCGATGATGACTAGTCCGTCTCACGTGATGATCGGACACGGCCTAGTTGACTCGGATCATGTAATCACTTAGATGACTAGAGGGATGTCTATCTGAGTGGGAGTTCATAAGATGAACTTAATTATCCTGAACATAGTCAAAAGGTCTTCGCAAATTATGTCGTAGCTCGCGCTTCTGTTCTACTGTTTAGATATGTTCCTAGAGAAAATTTAGTTGAAAGTTGATAGTAGCAATTATGCGGACTAGGTCCGTAAACTGAGGATTGTCCTCATTGCTTCATAGAAGGCTTATGTCCTTAATACACCGCTCAGTGTGCTGAACCTCGAACGTCGTCTGTGGATGTTGCGAACATCTGACATACACATTTTGATAACTACGTGATAGTTCAGTTAAAACGGTTTAGAGTTGAGGCACCAAAGACATTTTTGAAACGTCGTGAAACATATGAGATGTTTCGAGGGCTGAAATTGGGATTTCAGGCTCGTGCCCACGTCAAAAGGTATAAGACCTCCGACGATTTTCTTAGCCTACAAACTAAGGGAGAAAAGCTCAATTGTTGAGCTTGTGCTCAGATTGTCTGAGTACAACAATCACTTGAATCGAGTGGGAGTTAATCTTCCAGATAAGATAGTGATGTTTCTTCGAAGTCATTACCACCAAGCTACTAGAGCTTCGTGATGAACTATAATATATCAAGGACATGTATGATGATCCTTGAGATATTCGTGATGTTTGACACCACAAAAGTAGAAATCAAGAAGGAGCATCAATTGTTGATGGTTGGTGAAACCACTAGTTTAAAGAAGGGCAAGGGCACGAAGGGATACTTCATGAAACGGCAATTCAGCTGCTGCTCTAGTGAAGAAACCCAAGGTTGAACCCAAACCCAAGACTAAGTGCTTCTGTAGTAAAGGGAACAGCCACTGGAGCAGAATTACCCTAGATACTTGGTAGATAAGAAGGCTGGTAAGGTCGATAGAAGTATATTGGATATACATTATGTTAATGTGTACTTTACTAGTACTCCTAGTAGCACCAGGGTATTAGATACCGGTTCGGTTGCTAATTGTTAGTAACTCGAAATAAAATCTACAGAATAAACGGAGACTAGCTGAAAGGTGAGATGACGATATGTGTTGGAAGTATTTCCAAGGTTGATCAAATATCGTACGCTCCCTCTACCATCGAGATTGGTGCTTGCGTTGAGCATAGACATGATTGGATTATGTCTATCGCAATACGGTTATTCATTTAAGGAGAAATAATGGTTACTCTATTTATTTGAATAATACCTTCAATGGTCTTACACCTGAAATGAATTGTTTGTTGAATCTTGATCGTAGTGATACACATGTTCATGCCAAAATATAGTAATGATAGTACCACCTACTTGTGGCACTGCCATGTAAGTCATATCGGTATAAAACGCATGAAGAGGCTCCATGTTGATGGATCTTTAGACTCACTCATTTTTGAAAAGTTTGAGGCATGCGAACCATGTCTATTGGTGTATATGCATGAAGAAACTCCATGCAAATGGACCGTTTGGACTCACTTGATTTTGAATCACTTGAGACATGCAAGTCATACCACATGGGCAAGATGACTGAAAGCCTCGTTTTCAGTAAAATGGAACTAGAAAGCAACTTGTTGGAAGTAATACATTTTGATGTGTGCAATCCAATGAGTGCTGAGGCGTGTAGTGGATATCGTTATGTTCTTACTTCACAGATGATTTGAGTAGATGTTGAGTACATTTGCTTGATGTATCGCGAGTCTGAATTATTGAAAGGTTCAAGTAATTTCAGGGTGAAGTTGAAAGATCGTCGTGACAAGAGGATAAAATATCTATGATATGATCATAGAGATGAATATCTGAATTACGAGTTTGGCATAGAATTAAGACATTGTGGAAATCGTTTCACAACTAATACAGCCTGGAACACCATAGTGTGATGGTGTGTCCGAACATCATAACTGCACCCTATTGGATATGATGCATACCATGATGTCTCTTATCGAATTACCACGATAGTTTATGGGTTAGGCATTAAAGACAACCACATTCACTTTAAAAGGGGCACCACATAATTCCGATGAGATGACACCGTATGAACTATGGTTTAGAGAAACCTAAGCTGTCATTTCTTAAAAGTTTGTGGCTGCGACGCTTATGTGAAAAAGTTGCAGGCTGATAAGCTCGAACCCAAAGCGGATAAATGCATCTTCATAGGACACCCAAAACAGTTGGGTATACCTCCTGTCTCAGATCCCAAAGCAATAAGGGATTGTTTCTAGAATCGGGTCCTTTCTCGAGGAAAAGTTTCTCTCGAAAGAATTGAGTGGGAGGATGGTGGAGACTTGATGAGGTTATTGAACCGTCTCTTCAACTAGTGTGTGGCAGGGCACAGGAAGTTGTTCCTGTGGCACCTACACCAATTGAAGTGCAAGCTTATGATAGTGATCATGAAACTTCGGATCAAGTCACTACCAAACCTCGTGGGATGACAAGGATGCGTACTACTTCAGAGTGGTACGTAATCCTGTCTTGGAAGTCATGTTGCTAGACAACAATGAACCTACGAGCTATGGAGAAGCGATGGTGGGCCCGGATTCCGATAAATGGCTCGAGGCCATAAAATCTAAGATAGGATCCATGTATGAAAACAAAGTGTAGACTTTGACAGAACAGCTCGATGGTCATAAGGCTATTGAGTACAGATGGATTTTAAAAGGAAGACGGACAATGATGGTAAGTATCACCATTAAGAAAGCTCGACTTGTCGTTAAGATGTTTTCCGACAAGTTCAAGGAGTTGACTACGATGAGACTTTCTCACTCGTAGCGATGCTAAGAGTCTGTTGGAATTATATTAGCGATTACTGCATTATTTATGAAATCTTGCAGATAGGATGTCAAAACATTGTTTCCTCGACATTTTCTTGAGGAAAGGTTGTATGTGATACAACCGGAAGGTTTTGTCAATCCTGAAAGATGCTAATAAGTATGCAAAGCTCCAGCAATCCTTCTAAGGACTGGAGTAAGCATCTCGGAGTTGGAATGTATGCTTTGATGAGATGATCAAAGATTTTGGGTTTATACAAAGTTTATGAGAAACTTGTATTTCCAAAGAAGTGAGTGGGAGCACTATAGAATTTCTGATGAATATATGTTGTTGACATATTGTTGATCAGAAATGACGTAGAATTTCTGGAAAGCATATAGGGTTATTTGAAAGGTGTTTTTCAATGGAAAACCTGGATTGAGCTACTTGAACATTAAGCATCAAGATCTATAAGGATAGATCAAAAACGCTTAATGGTACTTTCAAATGAGCACATACCTTGACATGATCTTGAAGGTGTTCAAGATGGATTAGTCAAAGAAGGAGTTCTTTCCTGAGTTGTAAGGTATGAAGTTAAGACTTAAAGCTCGACCACGGCAGAATAGAGAGAAAGGACGAAGGTCGTCCCCTATGCTTAAGACATAGGCTCTACAGTATGCTATGCTGTGTATCGCACCTGAAGTGTGCCTTGCCATGAGTCAGTCAAGGGGTACAAGAGTGATCCAAGAATGGATCAAAGTACAGCGGTCAAAGTTATCCTTAGTAACTAGTGGACTAAGGAATTTTCTCGGTTATGGAGGTGATGAAGAGTTTGACGTAAAGAGTTACGACGATGCAAGCTTAACACCTATCCGGATAGCTCTGAGTAGAGATACCGGATACGTATAATGGAGCAACAATTTAGAATAACTCCAAGTAGAACAGTTATTTGAAATGGCTCCAAATAGAGCGTGGTAGCTGCATCTAGGAGATGACATAAAGATTTGTAAAGCACACACGGATCTGAAAGGTTCAGACCCGTTGACTAAAACCTCTCTCACAAGCAACATGATCAAACCCAGAACTCATTGAGTGTTAATCACATAGTGATGTGAACTAGATTATTGACTCTAGTAAACTCTTTGGATGTTGGTTACATGGCGATGTGACCTATGAGTGTTAATCACATGGCGATGTGAACTAGATTATTGACTCTAGTGCAAGTGGGAGACTGTTGGAAATATGCCCTAGAGGCAATAATAAATTAGTTATTATTATATTTCCTTGTTCATGATAATCGTTTATTATCCATGCTATAATTGTATTGATAGGAAACTCAGATACATGTGTGGATACATAGACAACACCATGTCCCTAGTAAGCCTCTAGTTGACTAGCACGTTGATCAATAGATGGTTACGGTTTCCTGACCATGGACATTGGATGTCATTGATAACGGGATCACATCATTAGGAGAATGATGTGATGGACAAGACCCAATCCTAAGCCTAGCACAAAGATCGTGTAGTTCGTATGCTAAAGCTTTTCTAATGTCAAGTATCATTTCCTTAGACCATGAGATTGTGCAACTCCCGGATACCGTAGGAATGCTTTGGGTGTACCAAACGTCACAACGTAACTGGGTGACTATAAAGGTGCACTACAGGTATCTCCGAAAGTGTCTGTTGGGTTAGCACGAATCGAGACTGGGATTTGTCACTCCGTGTAAGCGGAGAGGTATCTCTGGGCCCACTCGGTAGGACATCATCATAATGTGCACAATGTGATCAAGGAGTTGACCACGGGATGATGTGTTACGGAACGAGTAAAGAGACTTGCCGGTAACGAGATTGAACAAGGTATAGGGATACCGACGATCGAATCTCGGGCAAGTACAATACCGCTAGACAAAGGGAATTGTATACGGGATTGATTAAGTCCTTGACATCGTGGTTCATCCGATGAGATCATCGTGGAACATGTGGGAGCCAACATGGGTATCCAGATCCCGCTGTTGGTTATTGACCGGAGAACGTCTCGGTCATGTCTGCATGTCTCCCGAACCCGTAGGGTCTACACACTTAAGGTTCGATGACGCTAGGGTTATAAAGGAAGTTTGTATGTGGTTACCGAATGTTGTTCGGAGTCCCGGATGAGATCCCGGACGTCACGAGGAGTTCCGGAATGGTCCGGAGGTAAAGATTTATATATGGGAAGTCCTATTTCGGCCATCGGGACAAGTTTCGGGGTCACCGGTATTGTACCGGGACCACCGGAAGGGTCCCGGGGGGTCCACCGGGTGGGGCCACCTCCCCCGGGGGGCCACATGGGCTGTAGGGGGTGCGCCTTGGCCTACATGGGCCAAGGGCACTAGCCCCAAGAGGCCCATGCGCCAAGAATCAAGGGAAAGGAAGAGTCCTAAAGGGGGAAGGCACCTCCGAGGTGCCTTGGGGGGGAGGGACTCCTCCCTGGCCGCACCCTTCCTTGGAGGAAGGGCCAAGGCTGCGCCCCCCCCCCCTCTCCCTTGGCCCTATATATAGTGGGGGGAAGGGAGGGCAACAAAACCTAAGGCCTGGCGCCTCCCTCTCCCTCCCGTGACACATCTTCCTCCTCCCGCAGCGCTTAGCGAAGCCCTGTTGGAATCCTGCTACTTCCACCACCACGCCGTCGTGCTGCTGGATCTCCATCAACCTCTCCTCCCCCCTTGCTGGATCAAGAAGGAGGAGACGTCGCTGCTCTGTACGTGTGTTGAACGCGGAGGTGCCTTCCGTTCGGCGCTAGGATCATCGGTGATTTGGATCACGACGAGTACGACTCCATCAACCCCGATCTCTTGAACGCTTCCGCGCGCGATCTACAAGGGTATGTAGATCCACTCCTCCCTCGTTGCTAGATGACTCCATAGATTGATCTTGGTGACACGTAGGAAAATTTTGAATTATTTCTACGTTCCCCAACAGGAACTGCCTCGTGTACATACCGCTCCACCTCATTATGTACCAACGCCGCCGGGTCACTTCTCCAATCCCTTGGAAAACCTCATTGCAACGTCGGCTCGTTTGGCGGCTCTCCTGATGGAAGGTGACTCACCAGCGGTGATCAAAACGCGAAGGGTGAGAGAACTTCTTCAAACAGCTCTAGCGCAGCAGGATGCATACTCCTACAGTCGAGACAGGATCCATTCAACTCCTCGCCCGAGCCGGAGCCCAAGTTATAGTAGACATATGGATTCAGCTGACATGTCAAGCAATGTTCAACGCCGTAACCGGCCGCACAGGTATGAGCCGGTGCAGGCTGGAGCCCTTAACTTGGCGGATCAGGAGAGGATTCGGCAAGAGGCTGAGCGAGTGGTTCAACTGGCAACAGATCAGGCGGCTCATCATACTTTTCCGGCTTATCCAGCAACCTCGGTCGAGGCAGGAGTGGCCACAAGAATCAGAGGTGTCCCTTGCCTGGTGCCGGCCATACGTAATGAGCGTCTGCCAAAGGACTTCAAGGGGCCTCGTAAGGTGCCTAATTACACGGCTGACCTGCAGCCTGGGGCTTGGATTGAGAGTTATGAGATGGCTATGGAGTTGTTGGAGGTCAGCGACGCGGCAATGGCTAAGTATTTCATTATGATGTTGGATGGAACAACTCGTACTTGGTTAAAGGGGTTGCCATCCAATTCTATCAGCTCATGGGCGGAGTTGAAGGCCCGGTTCATCCAGAACTTCAAAGACACATGTAAACAACCTATGTCATTTGTGGACCTGACTAATTGTAAACAAGAGGACGGTGAATCTACAACCCATTGGGTGCACCGGGTCAAGGAGATAATACATTTGTCTGATAAGATGGATGCCGGCTCAGGAGTCTTGATGTTGGAGAAAAACTGCCGTTTTGAACCTCTGAAGCAGAAGTTGGGGCGGCTCAAGCGTGACTGCAATGACATGGGTCAGTTGATGGCGGCTCTCGTCAAGTATGCTGATTCTGATAGTACCAAGGACCCGGTGTCTGACGAAGAAAAGACAGCGAAGGGAAATAAGAACGGTAACGGCAAGGGTGACCAGCATAACCCGACAAATCAAGGAGGTAATAAACGTAAGGCTGGTGAATTTGTCGCTAACACTAATGCGCATGGCGGCAATCAACGGTGCAAGGGCAGGCAACCCCCTCGGTCGGGCGGGTCAGGTCCTACCCTTGAGCAACTATTAAATGAACCTTGTCCAAGACACGGCACCCGGGAGAAGCCAGCCACCCACCTGTGGAAGGACTGTACAATCATGAAGGCATTTAAAAATTCAAATGCATTTGATGGAGGTCACGGCCCAGGCGGCGGTTCAGGTGGGGGCGGTTTTCATGGCCCGGGCGCTAGTTCAGGTGGAGGAGGATTCCACGGTCAGGGTCATCCTGGTAACCAAGGAGGATATAATCCACAACCCGACCAAAGTAATCAGCAGCAACAGTCTGGATATCAGAGCAACCCGAAACAGCTGAATAGTGGCCAATACCATGTGTTCACCACTAGTTTATGTAAGAGGGACCAGAATCTTCACAAGAGGGTCGTCAATGCCGTTGAGCCGGCGATTCCACATCACTTACGTTGGTCAGAGCAGCCTATTGTGTGGAGCAGAGAGGATCACCCACCTCGGGTCGATAATCCGGGTCACTTGGCCTTGGTGGTGGCGCCTCAGGTTGGTGGATATAAATTCACTAAGGTACTCATGGATGGAGGCAGCAGCATCAACATCCTCTACTATGAGACGTTCCGTCGGATGGGGTTGACTGATAAGAGTCTTAAGCAACCCAACATTGTTTTTCATGGTGTGATACCTGGCAAGTCGGCATACCCAGTTGGTAAGATTGAACTGGAAGTAGCCTTTGGGGATGAGTATGACTCCAGAGCAGAAAAAATAACCTTTGAGGTGGTTAAGATCAAAAGCCCATATCATGCTCTGTTTGGACGGCCGGCTTATGCCAAGTTCATGGCTCGGCCGTGTTATGTGTATCTGCAGCTCAAGATGCCAGGTTATAAGGGCACCATTACAGTACATGGAAGCCGGAAAATAGCCTTGGAGTGTGAAGAAGGTGATGCTGCCTATGCCGAGTCTGTTTGTGCAACAGAGGAGTTAAAGTTTTATAAGGATCATGTTGACCCGGCAGACATGACGTCTTTAAAGAAACCAACAACAGAGCATGAGCCGGTGTTGAAGTTCAAATCAGCCGATGACACCAAGATGGTTGACTTTGTGCCTGGCGACTCATCCAAGCAGTTCATCATCAGTGCAAACTTGGATCCGAAACAGGAAAGCGTGCTCATCGAGTTCATCCGTGAGAATCGGGACATCTTTGCATGGAAACCTTCCGACATGCCGGGTGTCCCGAGGGAACTCGCTGAGCACACTCTTAATATTGATCCAAAGTTTAAACCTGTTCGACAGTTTCTCCGTCGGTTCAATGAAGAAAGGCGCAAGGCCATTGGAGAAGAGGTGGCCCAGCTCTTGGTGGCCGGGTTCATTGTGGATGTCTTTCACCCAGAGTGGTTAGCTAACCCGGTGCTTGTACTCAAAAAGAACGGCACCTGACGTATGTGTGTGGATTACACCGATTTAAACAAGGCTTGTCCGGCTGACCCTTTTGCCCTCCCCCGTATTGATCAGATCATCGATGCTATGGCAGGATGCGCACGTTTGAGTTTCTTGGATGCTTATTCAGGTTATCATCAGATCAAGATGGTAGTCAAAGATCAGGAGAAGACAGCTTTTATCACTCCGTTTGGAGCTTTCTGTTATGTGTCTATGCCTTTTGGGCTTAAAAGCGCCCAGGCGACTTACCAATGGTGTGTGCAGAATTGTCTTCACACTCAGATTGGGCGTAATGTTCATGCTTATGTGGATGACATAGTGGTGAAATCCAGGAAAGAGGAAACCTTGGTCGCAGATCTGAAAGAGACCTTCGATAACCTCCATGTCTACAAAATGATGCTTAACCCGGCTAAGTGTGTTTTTGGAGTCCCAGCCGGCAAGCTCTTGGGGTTTTTGGTGTCCAACCAAGGTATTGAAGCTAACCCGAAGAAGATTAAGGTAATTACATCCCTGGCCAAACCAACATGCATCAATGACGTTCAACGGCTGGCGGGTCGTGTTGCTGCTTTGAGCCAGTTCATAAGCCGGTTAGGAGAGAAGGCGATGCCTTTGTATCAGATGATGAAGAAAACAGATGATTTTGTTTGGAGCGATGCTGCAAACTCTGCTTTTGAAGATCTGAAGACATAGCTTGCTGAGCCGCCGGTTCTTGCTGCTCCAGTTGAGAAAGAGCCGTTGTTGTTATACGTAGCCACCAACTCACGAGCTGTTAGTGTGGCTATTGTGGTGGAGCTCAAGGAGGTTGGCAAGGAACATCCGGTTCAATGGCCGGTTTACTACATCAGTGAGGTGTTAATTGAATCCAAACAACGATATCCACATTGGCAGAAGCTCGTATATGGGGTGTTCATGGCGAGCCGGAAGCTTAAGCATTATTTTCAGGGTGACCCAATCACTATGGTTAGCTCTGCTCCTTTGGGAGACATCATTCAAAACAGAGAAGCCACTGGACGAGTCGCCAAATGGGCCATTGAGCTTGGGTCTCATGGGTTGAAGTATGTACCACGTATTGCGATCAAGTCTCAAGCACTGGTTGATTTTATTAATGACTGGACAGAGATGCAGATGCTGGAAGAGAAACCAGACAACACATATTGGACTATTCACTTTGATGGGTCCAGACAACTGGAAGGCTCGGGGGCTGGAGTTGTTTTAACCTCCCCTCGAGGTGACAAATTTTGTTATGTGTTGAGGCTGATGTTTCCTTGCACTAACAACGCAGCGGAATATGAAGCCTTGCTCCATGGTCTTCGAGTGGCCAAGGAGATGAGCCTGAGCCGGGTCCGGTGTCTTGGCGACTCAGATTTAGTGGCTCAACAAGTATCAGGCAAGTGGGATTCCAAAGATCCTCTCATGGCGGCTTATCACCGTGAAGTTGATGTTGTTGCAGGGCATTTTAAAGGTTATCAGGTGGAGCACATTGACCGTAGGAAGAATGAAGCGGCTGATGCTTTAAGCCAGTTGGGATCTCAGCGTAAGCCGGTGCCACCTAACACCTTTTTGGATGTTTTGCATAACCCGTCTGTTAAGTTACCCACAGAAGAAGATCTAGCCGTTCCTGACTCGGAGGCACAGTTGGTGGCGGCTCTTCGTGTTATCCCAGATTGGACAGTGCCGTTCTTGGCTTACATGACCTGGGGAGAGTTTCCAGCGGATGAGACCCTGGCTCGACAGATAACCCGGCGGTCTAAGTCAATGACGATTTCTGATGGAGAACTATACCATTGCAGCGTCTCTGGAGCGTTTCAGTGGTGTGTTTCCCCTGAAGAAGGCCAAGAAATACTTCGTGAGATCCATGAAGGCGATTGTGGTCATCACGCCAGGTCAAAATCTCTGGTGGACAAGGCTTTTCATCACGGTTTTTACTGGTTGACGGCTCACGCTGATGCAGAGGATCTGGTCAGTAGATGTGATGGATGTCAAAAGTTCGCACGACGGGCACATGTGCCGGCTCAACAGCTCCGGATGATTCCAATCACTTGGCCGTTTGCGGTCTGGGGGCTTGACATGGTGGGACCTTTCAAAAGGTCTAAGGATAAAAAGACACATCTTTTAGTGGCAGTTGATAAATTCACAAAGTGGGTTGAGGCAGAGCCGGTGAGTAAGTGTGATGCGGCCATGGTGGTTCAGTTCATGAAAAAGGTGATCTTCCGTTTTGGTTTTCCACACAGCATTATCACTGACAATGGCACTAATCTATCCCAAGGGGCTATGGAGGAGTTTTTGTCAATGTGAGCATATTCGGCTTGATGTTTCTTCTGTAGCTCATCCTCAATCCAACGGTCAAGCTGAGAGAGTAAATCCAGAAATTTTAAAAGGTCTCAAACCCCGGCTTATGGTTCCTTTACAACGAACACCGGGTTGTTGGGTAGAGGAATTACCCTCGGTGCTGTGGAGTATCAACACCACACCTAATAGGTCTAAAGGTTACACACCTTTCTTCATGGTGTATGGAGCAGAAGCAGTGTTGCCTAGTGACATCCGTCATGACTCGCCCCGTGTGGCGGCTTATGTTGAAGCTAATAATGAACAAGCCATACAGGATGGACTTGACTTGTTAGATGAGGAAAGAGACTTAGCAGCGGCTCGATCAGCAATTTATCAACAGGACCTGCGTCATTATCACAGCCGCCGGGTTAAGTCCAGGACTTTTCAGGAAGGCGACCTGGTGCTTTGGCTCATCCAGGATCTGTCAGATGCACACAAGTTATCCCCCACCTTGGGAAGGACCCTTTGTGGTCAGAAAGAACTTAAACAACGGGTCATATTACCTCATTGATGTTCGAGAGCACAAAGACTCACGTAAGTCGGAAGAGGAGACCCGCCGGCCGTGGAACATTGCTCAACTTCGGCCATACTACACCTGAGCCACCGACTCTCATCATGTACATACTTTAAGGTTGTATATACTATGATAAGTAATAAAGCAGGACCATAGGTCTCTTTTCTTTTCAAAAGATTAAGCATCTTTGTTGTTTCTTATTTTCAAATGACTATTAAGGAGCTGATCATATTTGAATCAAGTCTAGCCTTTTTGGTCCGGCTTATGATCGTATTCGAATCTAGCCGCAACTATCATGGTCACTTGGGGGCTTCCTGTTCAAACATAGGTCGTATTCGAACCAAAGAGAACATAGCTGTTGTAACCCTCTTGATCGGCTCAAGGCCAAACTCACTAGGGGGCTTCTTGACTCCGAATCACAGCTTAACCCCTTTTGGGTCCGACTTGGATCGTATTCGAATCAGGGTCGTTAAAAACCTCTCAAGGTCATTTGGGGGCTTCCTGTTCAAACATAGGTCGTATTTGAACCAAAGAGAACATAGCTGTCGGTACCCTCTTGATTGGCGCAACGCCAAAGCCACTGGGGGCTATATGGTCATATTCGAACCTTAGCTTAACCCCTTTGGTCTGGTTTACTGATCGTATTCGAATTAGAAACCCCCAACTTTTAATTACAAGGTTAATTTTATTTACCACATGTTATTTGCCTTCTAGTTTTTTGTTGTCTCAGTTTCATAAATAAACAGCATGGTCTCTTTCGCCGGCTGGACTATTTGACAACAAGCCACAAAGGTATGATAATCATTATGTATTTAGAAGCATTGACTTCTCAAAAAGATTGGATTATCAGCTTCATCACCCGGGTTATTTAAACCGGTGGTCCGGAGATCAAAGGTACAAGTATGGTTATTGTTTATGTGCAATTGCTTCCTGTATTTATCAAAGGGTTATTTCAGCTTTGTTCTCTTTTTATGTTTATTTCTGTTTTTCTACTATGGAAAATATTGGCTACAAGCCGGGTGTTCTAACCCGCTCGGTACTAAGCCGCCAAGCCAGTCTTTTCTCTTGTATCTACAGGAACAAAGCTGAAGTATTACAGGGATAACCATGAATATGATGCATATATTAACATCAGGAAACACAGAATCACACACAAAGTGTTTTATGCGCGATGGCATAGGCAGAACGTGCAGTGTTTTCACAGCTAATCTATTACAAGGCTTTTATAAGCCGATGAAGATGGTTATTACTCCTCCCTCACCGGTTCACCACCCTCTGCTGGTTGGAAGCTGGGTTTTGACCAGTCAAAACCATTCACGGTGACAAATTCTGCTTCTTTGTCAATCAGGTCGGTCGGGTCAACTTCCGGGGCAAATGTATTTTCATGAACAGACGGGATTAAATCTGTCACCTTGTACGAGGGAGTTGCCATCTTCTTATTTTCCATATCAAAACCCGGCTGATACTTGTCGATGTTGGTTTCATCTCCAAGAATAGTTGCCTAAGGTCGGACTCTACGCACGCAAGCCATGAAGTCATCCTGTTCAAAGGGAGATTCGTCTTACTTCATGGTAGGATACCCTCTGGCCACGTCTGCCGGGTCTAGATCTGGCACCCAAGCCTTGGAGTGGCTCAGGGCAGTCAAAGCTCCGGCTCTGGCACAGGAGCGCTTCACTTCTTGGAACCTGGCGGGTAGGATTGATAGCTTCTTTAAGACATCGCTGAGCCGGTTGGATCCTTGATTGGCAGGAGAGATGGCGGCAAGTGCCCGTTGTGCGCCAATATACAATTGCTCCACTAAGGTATACACTGCCTTCAGTTTAATCACATGATCTTGGCTCAGATTCTTGCTTCGTGGGCCTGCACATATTTTATAAACAAAGAGTCAGCTGGCGGCTTATATTCTGGATCAGCAAAAAGTACACAAGATCAAATACAGATGGCTTACCAAAGATGGCAGCCACCATTTGAGACACTCGGGCCTTTAAACCGGTCAGCTCCGTGGAAACCTCTTCAAGGGCGGCTTCAGCCTTCTCGGCGCGTTGTGTCAGAAGTGTTTTTTCTTCCGCCCAGGTTTTCTTCTTGGCAATGAAGCTAGTCTTTAATTTTTCCATCTCAGAGAGACTTACTTGCAATTTGGAGTTAGCAGACTTGATTTCTGCCTCCTGACCCGCCAGCCGGGTCTTCGCATCAGTCAATTGCAAGCTCAATTTAGATAAGGCATTCTGCAAAAAACGTACCCAAATGAGTCAAGATTTCGCTTAAAATTCAAAAGTCAAGATTCAAGTCTCAAGTACTTTACAAAACCACTTGAACTTGGGGGCTAATGTATGACAAAACAATTTCTTATGATTCTAAAGACATACTGTAAGTCCCAAGTACTTTACAAAGTAACAGCACTTGGCCCTTGGGGGCTAATGTATGCTATTCAGCAAGTTTCTCAAGGTTAAGCCGGATTACAAAGTTCTTTGGATACGGTACAAGACAATTATGAAAATTTAAAGTACCGGCTCATTTATGATCAAATGAACCGTCCCTTGGGGACTACATGTGAAGCTTTGCTCTCTTTTATTGAACTCAAGAAAAATTTCAAAGGTAAAAGTCGTAGCCTATATCATAAAGCATACAGATCATCCCGGTTCTCTCATAATCTGAAGACTTGGGGGCTGGTGGAATATAAGTAAGCCGGAAGGACATACCTCGTATTTCAGCTGCAACTGTTTGACCATTTCGATCTCTGAGTCGCGACTGGAGTGCACATGGCTGAGATAGCCGGATAAAATGTCGTTGGCGTTCAGATGGTCATAATGTGAAACATCAAAGCACACTTTCTATCTCTCCAATGCCTCTTGTTTCGCCGTGTGATGAGCCAACACGGTGGGATTCCCCGGCTCAATAAAGCGGCTCCCAGTGATCAAAACATCTTGCGCAGACGGTGATGATGGATTGGTCGAGCTTGATGGTCCAGTTGCGGAAGGATTCACGGTGGTATCATCAAACGACGGCTCAGGAGGATTTGCTTCTGCACTGACATGCGGGTCTTCTGGAGTTTCAATTGATGGAGGAGAAGGTGGCCTTGCCGATTCAGGAGCAAGGACTGGCGGGTCTTCCACTGGCTTAGTCACCTTGGCCTTCTTAGACTTAGCTTGGCCACTAAGTGAAATATTATAGGACTGTCAGTATAAAGAGACAATTTGAAAAACACGGAAGACAAAGGATTTTTCCTTACCCAGGGGCAGTCTTGAAGGCCGGAAATTGGGTCTGAGACGAGTCACCAGACGAGCGAGACACCTCTTGCAAAGATAAAACAAAGTAAGTAATGCAAGGGAGGAGATCCATTAACAGAAAGTCAAAGACAAAGAAATAAACCTCATTCTGGCGTTTTTGAGGAGTTTGTTGAAGAACAACAGCCGGTTCGTCTTCGGTCCGGGCTTGACGGCGGCTCTCATGTTGCTGCTTTTTCAAAAGAAAGTGAGGGTCCAGATAAGACAAAGGGTGTGAAAACCTTACTTTCCGAGTTACGACTCGAAGTTTCTGCCTTGGCAAATGGGCTGAGTCAGAGGAAATAGTTACCTCTTCTTCCACGGCCTGACTGGCCCCAGTGTCATCCTGGTAATGATCAGTGTTAATAAGATTATTAAAAAAAATGGCCAAGGGAGTCAAGGGCTACCTCCGACTCAGAAGTATCGTCAAGCTTCATCAAATCTTCAGCAGTGCTCTTCTTCTTATTTTTTGACCTCTGGGTCATTTTCTTGGCGTTTATGGTGGCGGCTCTCACTTTCTTGGCAGCTTCGTGGTCATATTTAACTTTCCAGAAATCAGATCTAGCCTGCAAACAGGTAAAAACAAGATAAAAGGTCAGGTAAGTATTAAACAATACGGCTGGGAAAAATACAAAGGAGAGAGATCAGAGCTTGCTTACTTCTGGCACCTGGTTAAGCTTGCAGAAGGGGTTTAACCCGATGATGTTGCAGTCTTCATATTTTCCATTCACCAGAAGAGTTGACATTGAAACAATATCTTCTTCCGTTAATTGAACGAAGCTATGACGAAGAGAGTCAGCTGGGCCTCCACCATACTCGTACATCAATTTTGATCGACGGCTTAGAGGGATAACCCGCCATGAGATCCAACAGTGGGTCAGATCAACTCTGGTTAACCCGTTCCCCAACAAAGCATTAATCCTTTTGATGGATGGTATCAGCTTCTTGCGTTCAGCAGCAGTGAGTTTGTCAGGAAGTGAAAATTTGGGGTCAAGACGCTCTGAGCGATAACCCGGGAGTGGGTGTTCGTTTGCTGGTGAGGTGTCTTGTCAATAAAACCAAGTTTGATTCCAGTCTTTGAGATGACTTGGCAAGACTATGAGGGGGAAGACAGCGCCCTGCCAACGCTGAATTGAGATGCCTCCAAACTCCAAGCTAAGGCCGTTGGTGCACTCGTTTTGCCGGTTTAGATAAAAATATTCTCTAAAGAGGTCCACGGTCGGCTCTTCCTGAAGGTACACTTTGCAGAGCACTTGGAAGTTGCAGATATTAGATATGGAATTGGGCCCGATATCTTGAAGGTGGAGTTTAAAAAAGTGGAGGACATCTCTGAAGAACTTTGAGCCGGGCGGTGAAAAGCCACGGTTCATATGGTCAGTAAAAACAATCACTTCACCGTCTCTTGGATTGGGTCGTTCTTCGTCCGGATCAGGGGCACGGTAAGACATGACGTCTTTTCCTGGCAAAAATCCTATGGCAAAGAACTCCTTCAAACGTTCCTCGCTTACGGTTGAGGGAACCCAGTTGCAGATGGTCGGCACTTTGGACGGCATGATGTTCAGAAACAAACTGAAAGAAAGGCAACATGCCGGTTCAATTCAATGGTGAAATTGACAGTTAAATCATGATGGTGCAAATAGGTAATGGCGGCTTAAGTAAGGGCTAATGTCATATAAGGGAAAAGTAAGCCGGCGTCGTAAGCCGCCATGACTACAGACATTTGAAGGAAATCAGAGACAGAATTGGCTAAGTGTTGGAGCAAACAAGTTTCCCAAATTGCTTGATATTATTTCAGATCAAATGGCTGTTCAAAATGAAAAAATTTCTAGACCTAAAAATACAGCTCAAATGAGTTCATCAGTTCTAAATGCAGCCCTTGTACCAGAAAAAGGGGTCTACTAATGTCAAAAGTAGGCACCAAACAACTACCGTGAGCATACATCTCTTTTGGATCAAGAGGAGGAGGCAGTGGAAGAACTACGAAGAAACCGTGGCGAACTGCAAGGAACACGCATAAACCCTAATGCGGATCTGAGGAGCAGGAAAGTGAGCACTTACAACCGCGGATCTTCTGCGGAGGTCGCCGCCATTCTCTGGACCAATTCGGGTTATGCAGCGGCCAAGGTCGACGGAAACGGAGGTGAAGCACGACGGCGGCGAAGCTCGAGCAGCAGGAGGGTTGCGAGAGGAAGAACACGGAGAGAGAGAGAGAGAAGAATGAGGAAGGCCGGGGCATGCCTATTTATAAGGGAAAAGGTGAACAGACGGGCGCGAAAATCGAGGAAGAGCCGAATGGTGGTTATCTAACTAGATGGACGCCTCGATTCTCGGAAGGCATTAAAGATGAAGATCCGTTGGGAGATGACGTCATAAAAGTTTTTTGTGTTTTCAAGAGATGACGTCATGGCGGGTTACAAAAACTTCTGCAAGGATAAGAAGATGGATTTTGTCTAAGTGTTGAAGATTGACAAAGAACAAAGTTCAAAGTCAACCTGGGGCCTAATGTTGGGGATATAGCTATCAGTTATGACCCGCCCAGGAGGGGCCGGGTCAGCCCCAATGGTGGTTTACAAAGGAAGCCCAGTAAACATTAAGATGGTAGTTTATCAAATCTTACAGAAGGCCTAAAAGGCCTAGAGGCGGCTTAAGGCCCGATATTGTAAACCGACATATGTAAGGAAAGACTTGTAAAGAAAGGCATGTAAAAGAAGTCACTGAGCTGGACATGATTTATGAGCCGGCCGGGACTCTGTAGGCCACCAGGCGTCAACCCATGTATATAAGGGGACGACCTGGTGGCGGCTCAGGGAAAAAAACAAGAGATCGACAACCAAGCCGGCGAGCTAGCCTCTTGGTGATCAAAACCTCAGCAGTACCAAACACAACTAGATGTAGGCTTTTACCTTCATCGTAAGAGGCCGAACTAGTATAAAACCTCTCGTGTCCTTTGTCCCGATTAACCCCTTTAAGCTTCCTAGTTGCGATGGCCCTACGACTAAGTCCTTCCACTAGGACATCTGCCGTGACAATTCCACGGCACGTTCCACTATATCGGCTAAGGTAGCACTGGGAGAACTACTGCAATTGTGCCCTGGTTCATCTGGATGAGCACCTCAGTAGAGAAAGCCGAAAACTGACTGTCATGATAAAGCGTGAGACTGGTCAACCACTCGATGACTTAGCGGAATCTTCGGGATTCCTCCGCATTAATGAAGGGTCATTTCCCGGTCATGTACGTAGGTGCCCCGTATTTGGACGAGCGCAAAAGTACCAGGGGCTATATAGTAGTCCCACCATCAAACTCCTATGGCTAAGTGAAAGTGTTAAAGCAATATAGTCCAATTGCCTCGTTCGCTGTGCTACAACCTCCTTCATGGACCAAGACGTTGGATCAAGTGTGAATACGCGTTTTTTGCGAACACCCCCGCATTATATGCGTGGGGGCTGAAGCCGACGACTGCAAACTTTCAGGTTATATACATATATACATAAATGACCGCACAGGAGGCATCATAATACTTTCAGGCAAAAATATAAACACAGCCTTTATAATTCAATAAAACATTGTTTTTACAATGGGAGTACATGTCACCAGAACATAATATTCTTCAAGCACTAAGCCTCTATCGAACGAGCGCCTTCAAGGACTTCTTCAAAGTAGTGCTCGGCAGCCACTCGGCCAACGGCCGAACCCTGTGTTGCAATAGTGGTGGCCTCCATCTCTGACCAGTATGTCTTGACACTGGCAAGTGCCATCCGTGCACCCTCTATGCACGCCGACCTCTTCATAGCGTCGATGTGCGGCACATCACCAAGGAATTGTTGCACTAAACTAAAATAACTATTCGGTCTTGGCCCTCCCGGCCACAGATGATCCACAACAGACCTCATGGCAAGTCCGGACAACCTATGGAGCTCGGCCCACTCGGCCATTCGCTCATTCAACAGCAGCGGACGCAACTGGAGCATGGAACTATGACCAGAACAGCTTTTCCACTTCACGATCTTTTTGATCCTTGAAGTACTCGGCCGCATCAGCAACACTTGCTGCCAAATCTACGTATGCGTCTGCAGAACTCCATAGTTGATCAGGAGGAGCATACTTCGGATCTCCGAACTTAGTCCGCAACAAAAAGGGCTTCCCAGCCACGATATCCGCAGCTTGACGCAGCTCCTCCTTCGTCGCTCTGATTTTGGAGCGGGCTTCCTTGGCTGCTACCATGGCCTTCTCCAGGTCCGTCGCCATCGCTCGGCTTTCTTTTTCAAGAAGCTGGTAATGGTCAGCGGCATCTTTCAACTCAACGGCCATCTTGGCTATTCTTTCCTTGCTCTGGCAATGCGCGGCCTATTCGGCCCTCAGCTCTCCGACCGCCTTTAGAGCGGCCGCATCGCTATTCCTTGCTTGTTTCTTGGCTCGGGAAAGCTCCGCCCAAAGGGTCTCCACGGTGGCAGCTCCATCTGCAGTCACAACATATTAAAGATATCGGCATCATGCTCCTCTTATTATGTGTTGATCACCGGAGAAATCACTTACCCTGTGCCTCGTCAAGCCGTTTGTTGACAAGCATGATGTCGGCATCTGCCGCATCAAGTTGCCGCTTTAGCTCGGCAAACTCATCAGTCTGGCTAGCCACCGAACCTTCATCCACCTGCACATAAAGGCAGTCTGGTTATTACTTGGGACTATGATCCTCTGTTTGCCGCCGTTTTCGACGGCAACCAGAGTCTCAGGGGCTACTATCTGCATAGGGCACACCTAACGTGTGCGGTACTATCAAAAACATACACCATTTCACGTACCTCAAAGCCTTTCAGCAGACTCATAAAAGCTTCATGCAACTAGCTTTCGGCGGATGAAATCCTTTCAATTACCGTACCCATTAGCGTATGATGCGCTTCTGAGATGGCCGCTTTCTCCAGAAGATCCTTCAGTGCGTCCGACCGCACACTGTACGGTTCCGGACTCTTTCTGTTGCTCTCTTTAGGAGACGAATACCGAGGACTCCGGGTGGCCAAGGGATTATCCTCTGGCCTTGGCGGATCAGGAGAAACCCTCCGCGACGACACTTCAGGGTCGCCCGCCTCATGAGGCGGGGTGGCAGGGGGAGGTGTTTCGCTCTCCGTCATCTCCGGAAGAAGATCCCTCGAAGACAAACTCTGTCGAGAAGGGCTACGATCCGAACTACAAGATATAAGCTTCGGTTATTGTCTTCAGAAGTAAGGTAGGATATTTTCACTATTAAGTACTTTTTGATTACTTACAGCTCGGTAGAGGGTTGATCCCCTTGCGGACATTGTGCGGCAAGAGTACCCTCCGAGGTAGGACCCTCTGGCGAAGATTTCTTCCCCCGTTTGGAAACCTTTGTTTCCGGGTCTTCAGAGGTGGTCCTATTCCTTCCTCGGGGAGAGGGAATGTCAGATTCTTCTCCCTGGTTATCCTCCTTCGCGGAGGCGCTAATTCCCCCGGTTTGGACGAGTAGTGAGTGAGGCCCGCTTTCAGCCTCTTTATTCCCCCCTTTATCTTCCCCTGAGGGTGCCTGATAAGGCGCCGGCTCAAGCATTCTATCTACTATGAGATTGGCCAGGCCTTCGGGAAGGGGGCCGAACACCTGATCATCTTCTCCTTGGTTATCCAGTCCTGGTCAAAGAGCGACTTTTCAGAATGATGTCATGATAAATAAAAAGACAGCGTGTTCGGCCATGGGATTACTTACTTGGGTATCAGGGCGATTATAGCTCAGACCCGCATCCTCGGTGGTGTCCGGAAACTTTATTTGGGGTTCGAAGAACAATTTGTACATCTCTTCGAGCGTCATGCCGAGGAAGTGTTGAATAGTTCACGGTCCTTCCGGGTTGAACTCCCACATACGGAGGGGTCGACGTTTGCAAGGCGGGACTCGACGAACTAGCATAACTTGCATTACTGAGACCAGGCTGACATCTCTCTCAAGGAGATCTCGGATGCGACTCTACAATATCGGCACATCATTTACTGGCCCCCATTTCAGCCCCTTGTTGATCCATGAAGTCAGTTGTGGTGGGGGCCTGAGCGAAAGGCAGGGGCGGCTACCCACTTGGAACTCCGGGGAGCTGCGATATAAAACCACTCCCACTGCCACAAACTGGACACCTCCGGGAAGGAACCTCTGGCCATGGAGCCTCAGCGCTTTTGCTTCTTACGGCACCTCCGCACTCTGTGTGCCGCCCCTTGATCATCTTCGGCTTCACATTGAAGGTCTTGAGTCACAGGCCAAAGTGTGGGGTAATCCGGAGGAAGGCCTCACACACAACGATGAACGACGAGATGTGAAGGAGGGAATCTGGGGCCAGATCATGGAAATCCAGCCCATAATAGAACATGAGCCCCCTAACAAAGGGATCCAGAGCGAGTCCTAGCCCTCGGAGGAAGTGAGAGATGAACACAACACTCGTTGGGTTCGGGAGTGGGGATGACCTGCCCTCGAGCGAGCAGCCTGTGCGAGATTTTGGCGGTCAGATGCCTGGCCTCTCTCAGCTTCTTGATGTCCTCCTTTGTGACAGAGGAAGGCATCCACCAACCTTGGAGGTTGGATCCGGACATGGTTGAAGGTCCGAAGCGCCTGACCTGAGCCTTGGGTGTTCGAACTCGAGGCGGAGGAAGGATTCGATTGAGCACGAGAGGAAAAAAGGACATGCCTTGGTCTCTTTATAAAGAGGGTGAATATCAAGCAACCTCCTCGTGGCCGTTTTGGACTTGCCTAAAATCGAGGAGTCATACCAATGGGCACGAGTGGGTTACCCACGTCTGTATTGATGAGAATCCCGTGATAAGGGGGACACGATCTCTGCTTTGACAAGACGTGTCAAGAAAACCGCCCCGCGATATACGCGGTGCTGGTTGAGAAAAACGGTTTGAATAATGACTGGGCCATGACATGATGTCATGCTGTCAAACGTGTCAGCATATTGGATTTGTGAAAATATTATTCTCTCTACGGCGGTATGTGGAACTTGTTTTGCAGAGCCGGACACTATCCTTGTGTTCAAAATCTTCTGTGGAGTATTCGGAGGAGGAACCCGTCTTGCAATGCCGAAGACAAAACTGTGCGTCAGACTCATCGTCATTGAAGCCTGGTTCAGGGGCTACTGAGGGAGTCCTGGATTATGGGGTCTCCGGACAGCCGGACTATATCCTTTGGCCGGACTGTTGGACTATGAAGATACAAGATTGAAGACTTCGTCTCGTGTCCGGATGGGACTTTCCTTGGCGTAGAAGGCAAGCTTGGCAATACGAATATGTAGATATCCTCCCTTGTAACCGACTCTGTGTAACCCTAGCCTGCTCTAGTGTCTATATAAACCGGAGGGTTTAGTCCATAGGACAACATATAATCATACCATAGGCTAGCTTCTAGGGTTTAGCCTCTACGATCTCTTGGTAGATCAACTCTTGTAATACTCATATCATCAAGAACAATCAAGCAGGACGTAGGGTATTACCTCCATCAAGAGGGCCCGAACCTGGGTAAACATGCCTCCTATTACCATCCGCCTTAGACGCACAGTTCGGGACCCCCTACCTGAGATCCGCCGGTTTTGACACCGACACCAGGTCATAAGGGTACTATCACCATGCATGGGAGCCAGAAGATATCCTTGGAATGTGAGGAAGGCGATGCTACCTATGCCGAGTCTATGTGTGCGACAGAGGAATTGCAGTTCTATAAGGACAATGTTGACCCGGTAGACATGACGTCTTTGAAGAAGCCAACCACAAAACATGAGCCGGTGTTAAAGTTTAAATCGGCTGATGAAACCAAGCTTGTTGATTTTGTCCCAGGGGACTCATCTAAGCAGTTCAATATCAGTGCTAATCTGGATCCTAAATAGGAAAGCGTGCTCATCGAGTTCATCCATGAGAACTAGGACATATTTGCATGGAAACCTTCTGACATGCCGGGTGTACCGAGAGAACTCGCTGAGCACACTCTCAATATTGATCCAAAGTTTAAGCCGGTCAGGCAGTTTCTTCGGCGCTTCAATGAAGAAAGGCGTAAGGCTATTGGTGAGGAAGTGGCCCGGATCTTGGCGGCCGGGTTCATTATCGAAGTCTTCCATCCAGAGTGGTTGGCTAACCCGGTGCTCGTGCTTAAAAAGAACGGCACCTGGCGTATGTGTGTGGATTACACGGACTTAAACAATGCTTGTCCGGCTAATCCTTTCGCTCTTCCTTGTATTGATCAAATCATTGATGCTACGGCAGGTTGTGAGCGCTTGAGTTTTTTGGATGCTTATTTTGGGTATCATCAGATCAAAATGGCGGTTAAGGACCAGGAGAAGATGGCTTTTATTACTCCGTTTGGAGCCTTCTGCTATGTATCTATGCCTTTTGGGCTTAAGAGTGCCCAGGCGACTTATCAGCGGTGTGCAGAACTGTCTTCATAGTCAGATTGGGCGCAATGTTCATGCTTATGTGGATGACATCGTAGTGAAGTCCAAATAAAAGGAGACCTTGATAGATGATCTGAAGGAAACATTTGATAACCTCCGGGTCTACAAGATGATGCTTAACCCGGCCAAGTGTGTTTTTGGAGTACCAGCAGGCAAGCTTTTGGGTTTTCTGGTTTCTAATAGAGGTATCGAGGCTAACCCGGAGATGATCAAGGCAATCACTTCTTTGGCTAAACCGGCGTGTATCAATGATGTTCAGCGTTCATAAGCCGGCTAGGTGAGAAGGCCATACCGTTGTACCAGATGATGAAGAAGACAGACGATTTTGTCTGGAGTGATGCTACTAATACCGCCTTTGAGGATTTGAAGAGACAGCTCACTGAGCCGCCGGTCCTTGCTGCTCCTATTGATAAGGAGACATTATTATTATATGTGGTTGTTAACACCCGTGCTGTTAGCGTGGCCGTTGTAGTAGAGCGCAAGGAGGCTGGCAAGGAATATCCGGTTCAATGGCCGGTTTACTACGTTAGTGAGGTACTTATTGAGTCTAAGCAAAGATATCCTCACTGGAAGAAACTCGTTTATGGGGTATTTATGGTGAGCCGGAAGCTTAAGCAATATTTCCAAGGTCATCCCATCACGGTGGTTAGTTTTGCTCCTATAGGAGATATTATTCAAAATAGAGAGGCCACAGGACGAGTCGCCAAGTGGGCCATTGAACTTGGACCTCATGGTTTGAAGTATATGCCACGCACCGCTATCAAGTCTCAAGCATTGGTGGACTTCATCAACGATTGGACAAAGATGCAGATGCCTGAAGAGAAGCCGGATAATACATATTGGACTATTCATTTTGATGGGTCCAGGCAATTGGGAGGCTCGGGGGCTAGAGTTGTTTTAGCTTCCCCTCGAGGTGATAAATTTTGTTATGTGCTACGGTTGATGTTTCCCTGTACTAACAATGCAGCTGAGTATGAAGCCTTGCTTCATGGTCTTCGGATGGCTAAGGAGATGAATTTAAGCCGGGTAAGGTGCTTTGGCAACTCAGATTTGGTGGCTCAACAAGTATCAGGCAAGTGGGATTTCAAAGATCCTCTCATGGCGGCTTATCGCCGTGAAGTTGATGCCATTGTTGGACACTTCAAGGGTTACCAATTGGAACACAGTGATCGCAGAAAGAATGAAGCAGCTGATGCTTTAAGCCGACTGGGGTCTCAGCGTAAGCCGGTGCCACCTAACACTTTCTTAGATTTTCTGCCTAACCCTTCTGTCAAGTTGCCTACAGAGGAAGACTTGGTTGTTCTAGACCCGGAAGCACAATTGGTGGCGGCTCTTCATGTCATCCCAGATTGGATAGTGCCATATTTGGCTTATATGACCCGGGGCGAGTTGCGTGAGGATGAGACCTTGGCTAGACAGATAACGTGACAGTCTAAATCGATGATGATTGCCAATGGTGAGTTGCATCATCGCAGTGTCACAGGGGCGTTTCAACGTTGTGTCTCTCCTGAGGAAGGTCAAGAAATTCTTCGTGAAATCCATGAAGGGGATTGTGGTCATCATGTCAGTTCAAAGTCCCTTGTAGCCAAAGCCTTCCGTCATGGTTTTTACTGGCTAATGGCTCACGCTGATGCGGAGGATCTGGTCAGTAGGTGTGATGGTTGCCAGAAATTCTCACGACGCACACACGTGCCGGCTCAAGAGTTGAGGATGATTCCAATTACTTGGCTGTTTGCAGTCTGGGGGCTCGACATGGTTGGACCTTTCAAAAGATCCAAAGATAAAAAGACACACCTTTTGGTGGCAGTTGACAAATTCACAAAGTAGGTTGAGGCAGAGCCGGTTAGTAAGTGTGATGCAGTCACGGTGGTTCAATTCATGAAAAAGGTGATCTTTCATTTTGGCTTTCCACACAGCATTATAACTGACAATGGTACTAATCTGTCCAAGGGTGTTATGGAGGAATTCTGCCAATGTGAGCATATCCGGCTTGATGTTTCATCAGTAGCTAGCCCCCAATCCAATGGTCGGGCTGAAAGAACCAATCAGGAAATCCTGAAAGGTCTCAAGCCCCAGCTTACGGTTCCTTTACAACGGACGCCGGGCTGTTGGGTGGAGGAGTTACCCTCTATGATATGGAGCATCAATACTACCCCTAACAGGTCTATGGGTTATACGCCTTTCTTCATGGTTTACGGAGCAGAGGTAGTCTTGCCTAGTGACATCCGTCATGACTCACCCCGTGTGGCGGCTTACGTTGAGGCTAATAATGAACAAGCCCGTCAGGATGCACTTGACCTGTTAGATGAAGAGCGTGACTTAGCAGTAGCCCGCTCCGCGATTTACCAACAGGACCTGCACCGTTATCACAGCCACTGAGTTAAGTCCAGAACCTTTCAAGAAGGTGATTTGGTGCTCCGGCTCATCCAGGATCAAACTGATGCACACAAATTATCCCCACCTTGGGAAGGACCTTTTGTGGTCAGCAGGAATTTGAACAATGGGTCATACTATCTTATCGATGTTCGAGAGCACAAATACTCATGTAAGTTGGAGGAAGAGACCCGCCGGCCGTGGAATATCGCTCATCTTCGGCCTTACAATACTTGACACCGACTCTCATGATGTACATACTTTGACGTTGTATATATTATGATAAGTAATAAAGCAGGACCTCTGTCCTTTTCATCCTCAATAATTACATGTCTTCATCATGATAATTTCAAAATGACCAACTGGGGGCTGATTCAAATCTAGCTTAACCCTTTGGTCCGGCTCATGATCGTATTTGAATCTAGCCGCTAAACCATATGGTTACTAGGGGGCTTCCTATTCAAACATATGGTGTATTCAAACCAAAGAGAACATAGCTGTCGGTACCCTCTTGATCGGCGCAATGCCAAAACTCACTAGGGGGCTTCTTGATCGTATTCGAATCATAGCTTAACCTCTTTTGGGTCTGACTTGGATCGTATTCGAATCAAGGTCGTTAAAAACCTCTCAATGTCATTTGGGGGCTTCCTGTTCAAACATAGGTCGTATTCAAACCAAAGAGAACATAGCTGTCAGTACCCTCTTGATCGGCGCAACGCCAAAGCCACTGGGAGCTACATGATCGTATTCGAATCCTAGCTTAACCCCTTTGGTCCGGTTTACTGATCATATTCGAATCCTAGCTTAACCCCTTTGGTCCGGTTTACTGATCGTATTCGAATCAGAAGCCTCCAAATTTTTTCTTTATGTTTGACTTACGTTTTTTGCAAGACAATCTTTGTTCTGCGTTTTTCGTCTAGATCTAAGTATAAGTATGGTTTCAATTTAACCCGGCTTGGTTTTTGACGGTAAATCGCCAGTGTATGACAGTCATCATAATTATGGAAGTGTTGGCTTCTACCAAGACTGGGTCATCACCCTTACTGTTCGAGTTACATAAACCGACAGTTCAAATTCAAGGTCACGGGTATGATATTGTTGTTATGTTCCAAAGTTAAAATTCATAATAGGCTAATTTGTGTATCTTCAATCAGAGGCTTTCCAGCCTTAATAATTCTTACATCCAGCCTTAGTAATTATTACATTCAGCCTTACTTATACAGATATGTTGGTCTCCATGATTGTGTATTGGGTGTTATGACCCGTCTGGTGATAAACCGCTAGGACAATTTTAATATATTGAATGCAGGAATAGATCCAACACTACTGATATTGTAAGGGATGTAAAACATATCTTTGTATGACGGACAACGGTGTTGTACGCAGCACAATATGCACGATGACATAGCAGAACAAGTTTCAACGCTAGCCTATTACAAGGCATTTGGAGCCCAAAAAGGGATAAAATTGTTTGTCTCGCATACATCAGGTGATAAGTTAGGCCGGTTCATAAATCATGGCATGGCTAACTTGATGGTTGTGGCTCATCCCTCGCCGGTTTGTCTTCCTCCACTGTCTGGAAATTGGATTTGGTCCAGTCAAAGCCACGTAGGGTGATAAATTCAGCCTTGTCATCTATCAGACCAGACGGGTCAATCTCAGGGGCAAAGGTGTGCTTGCGGTTCGGTGGGATTAAATCCATCACTTTGTATGCAGGAGTTGCTAGTCTCTTATTTTCAATATCAAAACACGGCTGATATTTGTCAAGTTCGGTCTCATTGCCAAGGATTGTAGCACATGGGCGAATTTCCTTAACGCAGGCAGCAAAATCTTGTTGGTCAAAAGGTGTTCCATCTTCCTTGAGACTAGGATATCCTTTCATTATATCAGCCGGGTCTAGCTCTGGCATCCAGGCTTTAGAGCGGCTTAAAGTCGACACAGCTCCGGCTCTACCGCAGGATCGCTTGATTTCTTGGAACCTACAGGGAAGACAGACAGCTTTTTCAAGACGTCGCTCAATAAGTTTGGCTCTTGGTTCACTGGGGAGATAGTAGCAAGAATCCGTTGAGCTCCGGTGTACAATTGCTCCACGAGGGTGTAAACCGCCTTCGGCTTTATCAACGGATCTTTGCTCAAATTGCTGCTCCTGGGACCTGTGCAGATTATACAATGAGTGAAGCAGCGGCTTATGTTATGATGACAAGGATTCACTTTGAATAATTAATAACATGACTTACCAAAGATGGTGGAGACCATCTGAGACACACGGTTCTTTAAGACGGTGAGTTCAGTGGTAACTTTTTCCAGAGCCGCCTCAGCTTTTTCGGCACGATGGATCAAGGCAGTTTTTTCATTGGCCCAAGCATCCTTTTCTACACTGAGGTTGGTCTTCAGTTTCTCTGTTTCAGACACACTAGCCTGCAATTTGGATTCAGCCTTTTGGGTCTCCTTTTCCTGAGCCGCCAGCCGGGTCTTCGTCTCATGCAGTTGTGTATCCAAATCAGCTATAGCAGACTGCAGGCAGCACAGGTATGTCAAAGTATGTTCAAAAGAGGATTACAACAATTAAAGTCCCAAGCACTTTGCCAAGCAAGCACACTTGGCACTTGGGGGCTAATGTCTGCCAAAGCAATTTTTTCTCTTCTGAAAAGTCCCAAGTGTTTTACAAGTAACAACACTTGGCACTTGGGGGCTAATGCATGTTGCTCAAAATTCTTTCTATGAGCCGGTTAAGCTGTCAACAGTTTCAGCTAATACATGAGGGATACGAAGTAGTGTATTGTTTTGTCTATAATGACCGGTTCAGTCATGCTGATTAAACCGGCCCTTGGGGACTAGACATGCAGAAGTACATTGTTACAAAAATCTGGTTTAAAGTTTTTAAATCGGACTTGAAGGAAGACTAGAACGGAAGCTTATAAATGTTTCAAGTCTACATATCATTCAAGTTTATCATAATCAAAAGACTTGGGGGCTGGTAGAGTATATAATTCATGAAAGTCGGGGAATGTACCTGTTGGGGAACGTAGTAATTTCAAAAAAATTCCTACACACACGCAGGATCATGTGATGCATAGCAACGAGGGGGGAGAGTGTTGTGTACATACCCTTGTAGACCGTTTGCGGAAGCGTTATATCAACGCGGTTGATGTAGTCGTACGTCTTCACGATCCGACTGATCCAAGTACCGAAAGCACGGCACCTCCGAGTTCTGCACACGTTCGGCTCGGTGACGTCCTCGCCTTCTCGATCCAGCAAGAGGGACGAAGTAGTAGATGAGTTCCGGCAGCACGAAGGCGTGGTGACGGTGTTGGTGATGAACAATCTCCGCAGGGCTTCGCCTAAGCACTACGAAAACTATGACGGAGGACAAACTAGAGGGGACAGGGTTGCCAGCACACGGCTTGGTGTTTCTTGATGTGTCTTTGGTGCTAGCCCTGCCCCTCTATTTATATGTTGAGCCCTGGGGTCGAAACTTGGAGCAAAAGCCTCCTCAAAGTCGGTTTTGCCTGAAAGGCAAGAGTCCCACTCGGACTCCAGGACCAAACTCCACAATCCTTGGTGTCTGGCCCAGACGCCATGGGCCTCGGCGTCTGGCCCATGGCCAGACGCCAGGGTCTCCGGCGTTTGGCCCCCTAGCCTCCGCAAAACTCCTTTTGCACCGACTTATAGCCCCATGGGCCTGACCCCTTGGCCAAACCATATCATCCAATATATTAATCTTTACCTCCGGACCATTCCAGAGCTCCTCGTCATGTCCGTGATCTCATCCGGGACTCCGAACAACATTCGGTCACCAACATACATAACTCATAGTACTATATCGTCAACGAACGTTAAGCGTGCGGACCCTACGGGTTCGAGAACTATGTAGACATGACCAAGACACCTCTCTGGTCAATAACCAATAGCGGGACCTGGATGCCCATATTGGCTCCTACATATTCTACGAAGATCTTTATCGGTCAGACCGCATAACAACATACGTTGTTCCCTTTGTCATTGGTATGTTACTTGCCCGAGATTCGATCGTCGGTATCTCAATACCTAGTTCAATCTCGTTACCGGCAAGTCTATTTACTCGTTCTATAATACATCATCCCGCAACTAACTCATTAGTTGCAATGCTTGCAAGGCTTATAGTGATGTGCATTACCGAGTGGGCCCAGAGATACCTCTCCGACAATCGGAGTGACAAATCCTAATCTCGAAATACGCCAACCCAACAAGTACCTTTGGAGACACCTGTAGAGCACCTTTATAATCACCCAGTTATGTTGTGACGTTTGGTGGCACACAAAGTGTTCCTCCGGCAAACGGGAGTTGCATAATCTCATAGTCATAGGAACATGTATAAGTCATGAAGAAAGCAATAGCAACAAACTAAACGATCAAGTGCTAAGCTAACGGAATGGGTCAAGTCAATCACATCATTCTCCTAATGATGTGATCCCATTAATCAAATGACAACTCATGTCTATGGTTAGGAAACATAACCATCTTTGATCAACGAGCTAGTCAAGTAGAGGCATACTAGTGACACTTTGTTTGTCTATGTATTCACACATGTATTATGTTTCCGGTTAATACAATTCTAGCATGAATAATAAACATTTATCATCATATAAGGAAATAAATAATACCTTTATTATTGCCTCTAGGGCATATTTCCTTCAGTCTCCCACTTGCACTAGAGTCAATAATCTAGTTCACACCGCCATGTGATTTAACATCAATAGTTCACATCATCATGTGATTAACACCCATAGTTCGCATCGTCATGTGACCAACACCCAAAGGGTTTACTAGAGTCAATAATCTAGTTCACATCGCTATATGATTAATACCCAAAGAGTACTAAGGTGTGATCATGTTTTGCTTGTGAGGGAAGTTTAGTCAACGGGTCTGCCACATTCAGATCCGTATGTATTTTGCAAATTTCTATGTCAACAATGCTCTGCATGGAGCTACTCTAGCTAATTGCTCCCACTTTCAATATGTATCCAGATTGAGACTTTGAGTCATCTGGATTAGTGTCAAAACTTGCATCGACGTAACCCTTTACGATGAACCTTTTCTCACCTCCATAATCGAGAAACATATCCTTATTCCACTAAGGATAATTTTGACCAATGTCCAGTGATCTACTCCTAGATCACTATTGTACTCCCTTGCCAAACTCAGGGCAGGGTATACAATAGGTCTGGTACACAGCATGGCATACTTTATAGAACCTATGGCTAAGGCATAGGGAATGACTTTCATTCTCTCTCTATCTTCTGCCGTGGTCGGGTTTTGAGTCTTACTCAACTTCACACCTTGTAACACAGGCAAGAACTCCTTCTTTGACTGTTCCATTTTAAACTACTTCAAAATCTTGTCAAGGTATGTACTCATTGAAAAACTTATCAAGTGTCTTGATCTATCTCTATAGATCTTGATGCTCAATATGTAAGCAGCTTCACCGAGGTCTTTCTTTGAAAAACTCCTTTCAAACACTCCTTTATGCTTTGCAGAATAATTCTACATTATCTCCGGTCAACAATATGTCATTCACATATACTTATCAGAAATGTTGTAGTGCTCCCACTCACTTTCTTGTAAATACAGGCTTCACCGCAAGTCTGTATAAAACTAGATGCTTTGATCAACTCATCAAAGCGTATATTCCAACTCCGAGATGCTTGCACCAGTCCATAGATGGATCGCTAGAGCTTGCATATTTTGTTAGCACCTTTAGGATTGGCAACTTTCTTATTGCATCATATACAACTCTTCTTTAATAAATCCATTAAGGAATGTAATTTTGTTTATCCATTTGCCAGATTTCATAAAATGTGGCAATTGCTAACATGATTCGGACAGACTTAAGCATAGATACGAGTGAGAAGCTCTCATCGTAGTCAACACCTTGAACTTGTCGAAAACCTTTTTGCGACAATTCTAGCTTTGCAGATAGTAACACTACTATAAGTGTCCGTCTTCCTCTTGAAGATCCATTTAATATTAATGGCTCGCCAATCATTGGGCAAGTCAATCAAAGTCCATACTTTGTTCTCATACATGGATGTCATCTCAGATTTCATGGCCTCAAGCCATTTCGTGGAATCTGGGCTCATCATCGCTTCCTCATAGTTCGTAGGTTCGTCATAGTCAAGTAACATGACCCCCAGAACAGGATTACCATACCACTCTGGTGTGGATCTCACTCTGGCTTACCTACGAGGTTCGGTAGTAACTTGATCTGAAGTTACATGATCATCATCATTAGTTTCCTCACTAATTGGTGTAGTAGTCACAGGAACAGATTTCTATGATGAACTACTTTCCAATAAGGGAGCAGGTACAGTTACCTCATCAAGTTCTACTTTCCTCCCACTCACTTCTTTCGAGAGAAACTCCTTCCCTAGAAAGGATCCATTCTCAGCAATGAATATCTTGCCTTCGGATCTATGATAGACGGTGTACCCAACATTTTTATTTTGGGTATCCTATGAAGACGCACTTCTCTGATTTGGGTTTGAGCTTATCAGGTTGAAACTTTTTCACATAAGCATTGCAACCTCAAACTTTAAGAAACGACAGCTTAGGTTTCTTGCCAAACCATAGTTCATACGGTGTCATCTCAACAGATTTAGATGGTGCCCTATTTAACATGAATGCAGCTGACTCTAATGCATAACCCCAAATCAATAGTGGTAAATCGGTAAGAGACATCATAGATTGCACTATATCAAATACAGTACGGTTATGACGTTTGGACACACCATTACGTTGTAGTGTTCCAGGTGGCATGAGTAGTGAAACTATTTCACATTGTTTTAACTGAAGGCCAAACTCGTAACTCAAATATTTTACTTCTGCTATCATATCGTAGAAACTTTTATTTTTATTACGACGATTCTCCACTTCACTCCGAAATTCTTTAAACTTTTCAAATGTTTCAGACTTGTGTTTCATCAAGTAGATATACTCATATCTGCTCAAATCATCTGTGAAGATCAGAAAATAATGATACCTGCCATGAGCCTCAATATTCATCAGACCACATACATCAGTATGTATGATTTCCAACAAATCTGTTACTCACTCCATTGTTCCGGAGAACGGAGTCTTAGTCATCTTGCCCATGAGGTATGGTTCGCAAGCATCAACTGATTCATAATCAAGTGATTCCAAAAGCCCATCAGCATGGATTTTCTTCATGCGCTTTACACCAATATGACCTAAACGGCAGTGCCATAAATAAGTTGCACTATCATTATTAACTTTGCATCTTTTGGCTTCAATATTATGAAAATGTGTATCACCACGATCGAGATCCAACAAACCATTTTTGTTGGGTGTATGACCATAGAAGGTTTATTCATGTAAACAGAACAACAATTATTCTCCAACTTACATGAATAACCATATTGCAATAAACATGATCCAATCATATTCATGCTCAATGCAAACACAAAATAACATTTATTTTAGGTTTAACACTAATCCGGAAAGTATAGGGAATGTGCGATGATGATCATATCAATCTTGGAACCATTTCCAATACACATCGTCACTTCACCCTTAACTAGTCTCTGTTCATTTTGCAACTCCTGTTTCGAGTTACTATTCTTAGCAACTGAACTAGTATCAAATACCGAGGGGTTGCTATAAACACTAGTAAAGTACACATCAATAACATGTATATCAAATATACCTATGTTCACTTTGCCATCCTTCTTATCCGCCAATTGCTTGGGTAGTTCCGCTTCCAGTGACCAGTTCCTTTGCAGTAGAAGCACTTAGTTTCAGGCTTAGGTTTAGACTTGGGTTTTTCACTTGAGCAGCAACTTGCTTGCCGTTTTTCTTGAAGTTCCCCTTTCTTCCCTTTGTCCCTTTACTTGAAACTAGTGGTTTTGTTTACCATCAACACTTGATGTTTTTCTTGATTTCTACCTTCGTCAATTTCAGCATCACGAAGAGCTTGGGAATCGTTTCCGTTATCCCTTGCATATTATAGTTCATCACGAAGTTCTACTAACTTGGTGATGGTGACTAGAGAATTCTGTCAATCACTATTTTATCTAAAATATTAACTCCCACTTGATTCAAGCGATTGTAGTACCCAGACAATCTGAGCACATGCTCACTGCTTGAGCTATTCTCCTCCATCTTTTAGCTATAGAACTTGTTGGAGACTTCATATCTCTCAACTCGGGTATTTGCTTGAAATATTAACTTGAACTCCTGGAACATCTCATATGGTCCATGACGTTCAAAACGTCTTTGAAGTCCCGATTCGAAGCCGTTTAAGCATGGTGCACTAAACTATTAAGTAGTCATCATATTGAGCTAGCCAAACGTTCATAACATCTGCATCTGCTCCTGCAATAGGTTTGTCACCTAGCGGTGCATCAAGGATATAATTCTTCTGTGCAGCAATGAGGATAAATCTCAGATCACGGATCCAATCCGCAGCATTGCTACTAACATATTTCAACTTAGTTTACTCTAGGAACATATCAAAAATAAAACAGGGGAGCTAAACGCGGGCTATTGATCTACAACATAGATATGCTAATACTAACAGGACTAAGATCATGATAAATTTAAGTTCAGTTAATCATACTTCCTCCGTCCGGGAAAAGTTGTCCACGGGACAGTGTATTTGTTTTTTTTCAAAAAACCCACAGAGTTTTAAACACGTCACGAATAACTCCATCTCCTTCCTTCCTCCTTCCCCGTCGCCCGCGCCTTGCAGCCATCGCCGGCTACCCACCCACCAGGGCGCCGCCGGCTGCCTAGACCTGCACCGCGACCAACGCCAGCGCCGCGTCCCAGCGCGTGACCAACAACAGCGCCGCCACTTGCTTGGACCCACACCGCGGCTTCCCACCTGCACCGCCCGCCATGAAGGCGACCTGCGCCGGCGCCCGCCTCGAGCTACGCCGCCGGGCCCGTTGAAGCTCGCCGCCCACGATCGCCGCCAACGTTCGCCCACCTTCGCCGCCCACCTGCACCTCCGATTTTATCATCTTCAGCCGCCGGCGCCGTGGACAACTCCAGCCACTCCCGCCTCTGACACTGCTACTGGTGGGCAACGCCGACGCCGTGGACCTCCGATGCTGTTTTTGCCTTTTCCCCTGGCTCGCCTCTGCTGCCACTCCCTCCTGTGCTACTGGTGTTGTTCAATTTGCTGCTGTGAGTCTGAATTTGATGTTCTTAGTACAGTAGTTACTCTGGTTCTCAAGCTGTAGATGAAATTCAGTCAGTGGATACAAAGCTAGAGAAATAATCCAGGACAAAGACTGTACAAAGATGCATTAGCCTTAAAATCACATTTCTGTTCTGATGTAAAAACACCAAAGATGCATCATGTACTCTACAGAAATGTTGCAAAAAAGATTCAGTTAACACAGAAATTAACTGAATGTGTCCCCCAATGTCCAATGTTCATCAGTTAACTGAATCTCACCTAGAGTAGAAGCAATTTCTGATCTACTGTTACTGTGGATTAAGTTGGATATTGTTGGACTAACATAATTTCTAGACATGGCCTAAAATTTCTACACACTGATTTGACAAGCAATACTCCATTACAGAGAATATTTACACTGAAAATAGAACATTTACAATGAAAAATAGGACCCCGAAGAAACTGTATTCAGTGATCTTATACTCTGAAAATAGAATATTTACACTGAAGCTTCAAACAAAATTTCAGAGATCTTGTACTCAATTTAGTGGCAATCAGACTTGAGATGCACTGAAGCTTCGAAACTGAATTTTCAAAATTTCAGTGATCTTGTACTAAATTTTCTACCTCACTTTCTTGAGTTAGTTCAAAATTTACACAACAGTAGTGACTCCAGTGTGTGTAGTTGCTGTGGAACAAACTACACACATTTATTTTCTACTCCAGCAGATGTTGTGGGACATTTATTCCCACCTCCACCACCATCTTGTCAGTTTTGACAGTGTGTGTATGGAGTAGTTTTCACAGCAGTATAAACCATTAGGATAGTGAAATCATTACTGTGGAGAGTAGAGTAATTTGACAACAGCAGCAATTTTCTATAAGTACTCAAATTCGGTATACTGTAAATTCAATCGAGTGTAAATGACAATTTTGTTTTTCTAGCACTGGATTGCTTCCCTTAGTGTAAATTCAGTTAGCACATTCTTCCTCCATATTTGGTTATCAATAGTATAAATTCAGTTAACTCCTACCCTGATGTCTAGAACACTTTACAAAGCAAGCAACTTGATCCCGGAAGAGGAAGATGAAGCTCAACAAGAAGAACAAGCTCAGCAAGGTGTATGTCTTGTGTCATGTGTCATGTGTATGTCTTGTGTATATGTGCATGTCATGTGTATTTGAATTAAGTTGGAATTATTTGAATTACAGTCGAGAGGAATTGGCTAGATGATTCTTCTCATCAATGAAAGCATTGAGCCTAGGGAGCTACAGTAACTGCATTTGTCCATTTTTTAAACATGATTCCAAATCTGTCCATATTCATTTTAAACTTGAACACAAACAATCTTGGATTTATTTGGAATTCTTCTTCTTCTACTCTTGCTAGCAGTGAGCAGGGAGATGGGAAGACGGATTATCTTCTTAGTTGAAAGCATTTTATTCACATAGTCCTAAATTTGTAAGCTGGAAATACAGGCTTCTGAATTTTACAATTTCGGAGTACTACTTCTTGCAAGCAAACATATTATACTGGACACATTAGAGCAAGCAAGAATTTAAGCAGCAAGGAGTAGAGCAAGAAAAAACATCATGAATCCAAAACAAGATTTTGCTGAATATTTTTACTGTTTGCAGCAAACAAAAATTATCTTGGAAAGTGTCCACAGAATTTCAGTCAAAGAGGCATGTCCTTTTCAAAAACATCATGAATCCAAAATCTAGGAGACAAACTTTGTGTAAAACATTCTGAATTTTTACACTGAACATTTCTGAATTACTAATTCAGTCTGAACATGTCACAACATTTCTGAATCAACATTTCTACAGTAAACCAGAGCAGGGATTCTACTCCATGAAGGTGTTGGCTCTGTCTTCTAAATCTAGTGAACATTTCTGAATACAGCAATGCAGAGAGCATCAAGCGATAATAGAGAGCAGAGAATGGAAATCTATGACATGGTAAATAATTCAATGAGTAAAATGAACTTCAGTCCATGAAAGTGCAGAGCTTAAGCTCTATTCAGCAAATGAAAACAGCAGTACGAGGTCTGGGCAGCTAAAGCAAACATTCGACCTTGAGGAACTCAGGGGCGGGCTCGACGGGGGTGGGCAGGAGCGCGAGCCTCCGGCGCGCTGCGGCGTTGCGCACCTCCTCGAGGACCTCGGGCATAGTGACCAGCCGGCCCGCGGTGGAGGCGTTGGCGTCAGCGACGGCCACGGCCAGGCCGCTCGAGTTGGCGCAGCTGGACACGATCCGGCTTACCGCCTGCGCGGACGACTCCTTGGCCACCGTCTCCCGCTACGCCGTCGCGGCCGCGCCCCACGCCACGGGGGTCGGGGCGATGGTGCCGGGGGGAGGCGGGGGCCGGAAGGCAGCGTCGCCGGCCGCCAGGCCGAGGGCTGGCCATGCTTCTTCCATCAACGCTAGGAGGGAGGGGTGGGCGCGAGCAAGAGACACGGCGGGAGGAAGAAGAAACATTTTTTGGGGTGAAAGAGGGGAGATTCGGGAGGCAGGCAAGGGAGGCAGCGGAGCTACGCGAGGCAAAAGGGAGCGGCGGAGGAGGGATCTGCGGCGGCGGCGGAGGACGCGTGAGAGAGCAGTGGAGCAGCGCGGCGCAGGGGAGCTCCGGCGTCCATGCGCCTGTGTCGGAGTGGCGGAGCATCGACTGGAGAAGATGAGGAGTGCGGGTTGTGTCGGAAGTTTGGGGAGGTTTTTTTTGTAAAATCGCCACGCGGACAACTTTTCCCGGACGGAGGGAGTATTACTTAAGAACTCCCACTTAGATAGATATCCCTCTAATCCTCTAAGTGATCACGTGATCCAAATCAACTAAACCATGTCCGATCATCACGTGAGATGGAGTAGTTTCAATGGTGAACATCACTATGTTGATCATATCTACTATATGATTCACGCTCGACCTTTCGGTCTCCGTGTTTCAAGGCCATATTTGTTATATGCTAGGCTCGTCAAGTTCAACCTGAGTATTCCGTGTGTGCAACTGTTTTGCACCCGTGTATTTGAACGTAGAGCCTATCACACCCGATCATTACATGGTGTCTCAACATGAAGAACTTTCGCAACGGTCCATACTCAGGGAGAACACTTATACCTTGATAATTTAATGAGAGATCATCTTATAATGCTACCGTCAATCAAAGCAAGATAAGATGCATAAAAGATAAACATCACATACAATCAATATAAGTGATATGATATGGCCATCATCTTCTTGTGCTTGTGATATCCATCTCCGAAGCACCTTCATGATCACCATCGTCACCGGCGCGACATCTTGATCTCCATCGTAGCATCGTTGTCGTCTCGCCAATCTTATGCTTCTACGACTATCGCTACCGCTTAGTGATAAAGTAAAGCATTACAGGGCGATTGCATTGCATACAATAAAGCGACAACCATATGGCTCCTGCCAGTTGCCGATAACTCGGTTACAAAACATGATCATCTCATACAATAAAATTTAGCGTCATGTCTTGACCATATCACGTCACAACATGCCCTGCAAAAACAAGTTAGACGTCCTCTACTTTGTTGTTGCAAATTTTACGTGGCTGCTACAGGCTTAGCAAGAACCGTTCTTACCTATGCATCAAAACCACAACGATAGTTTGTCAAGTTGGTGCTGTTTTAACCTTCGCAAGGACCGGGCGTAGCCACACTCGGTTCAACTAAAGTTGGAGAAACTGACACCCGCCAGCCACCTGTGTGCAAAGCACGTCGGTAGAACCAGTCTCGCGTAAGCGTACGCGTAATGTCGGTCCAGGCCGCTTCATCCAACAATACCGCCGAACCAAAGTATGACATGCTGGTAAGCAGTATGACTTATATCGCCCACAACTCACTTGTGTTCTACTCGTGCATATGACATCTACGCATAAAATCTGGCTCGGATGCCACTGTTGGGGAACGTAGTAATTTCAAAAAAAATCCTATGCACATGCAGGATCATGGTGATGCATAGCAACGAGAGGGGAGAGTGTTGTCTACATACCCTTATAGACCGTTTGCGGAAGCGTTATATGAACGCGGTTGATGTAGTCATACGTCTTCACGATCCGACCGATCCAAGTACTGAAAGCACGGCACCTCCGAGTTCTGCACACGTTTGGCTCGGTGATGTCCTCGCCTTCTCGATCCAGCAAGAGGGACGAAGTAGTAGATGAGTTCCGGCAGCACGACGGCATGGTGACGGTGTTGGTGAAGAACAATCTCCGCAGGGCTTCGCCTAAGCACTACGAAAACTATGACGGAGGACAAACTAGAGGGGACGGGGTTGCCGGCACACGGCTTGGTGTTTCTTGATGTGTCTTTGGTGCTAGCCCTGCCCCTCTATTTATATTTGTTGAACCCTGGGGTCGAAACTTGGAGCAAAAGCCTCCTCAAAGTCGGTTTTGCCCGGAAGGCAAGAGTCCCACTCGGACTCCAGGACCAAACGCCACAATCCTTGGCGTCTGGCCCAGACGCCATGGGCCTCGGCATCTGGCCCAGGGCCAGACGCCAGGGTCTCCGGCGTTTGGCCCCCTGGCCTCCGCAAAACTCCTTTTGCACCGACTTATAGCCCCATGGGCATGACCCCTTGGCCAAACCATATCATCCAATATATTAATCTTTACCTCCGGACCATTCCGGAGCTCCTCGTCATGTATGTGATCTCATCCAGGACTCCGAACAACATTCGGTCACCAACATACATAACTCATAGTACTATATTGTCAACGAACGTTAAGCGTGCGGACCCTACGGGTTCGAGAACTATGTAGACATGACCGAGACACCTCTCTGGTCAATAACCAATAGCGGGACCTGGATGCCCATATTGGCTCCTACATATTCTACGAAGATCTTTATCGGTCAAACTGCATAACAACATACGTTGTTCCCTTTGTCATCGGTATGTTACTTGCCCGAGATTCGATCGTCGGTATCTCAATACCTAGTTCAATCTCGTTACCGGCAAGTCTCTTTACTCATTCCGTAATACATCATCCTGCAACTAACTCATTAGTTGCAATGCTTGCAAGGCTTATAGTGATGTGCATTACCGAGTGGGCCCAGAGATACCTCTCCGACAATCGGATTGACAAATCCTAATCTCGAAATACGCCAACCCAACAAGTATCTTTGGAGACACCTATAGAGCACCTTTATAATCACCCAGTTACTTTGTGACGTTTGGTGGCACACAAAGTGTTCCTACGGTAAATGGGAGTTGCATAATCTCATAGTAATAGGAACATGTGTAAGTCATGAAGAAAGCAATAGCAACAAACTAAACGATCAAGTGCTAAGCTAACGGAATGGGTCAAGTCAATCACATCATTCTCCTAATGATGTGATCCCGTTAATCAAATGACAACTCATGTCTATGGTTAGGAAACATAACTATCTTTGATCAACGAGCTAGTCAAGTAGAGGCATACTAGTGACACTCTGTTTGTCTATGTATTCACACATGTATTATGTTTCCGGTTAATACAATTCTAGCATGAATAATAAACATTTATCATGATATAAGGAAATAAATAATAACTTTATTATTGCCTCTAGGGCATATTTCCTTCAGTACCTCATATTTCTGCTGAATCTGTTTGACCATGTCAATTTCTGAGTCTCGATTGGAGTGCGCTTGACTGAGATAGCCAGATAGCACATTGCTTATACTCAGGTGAGCATAATGAGAAACGTCAGACCTCACTCTCTGTCTCTCCATAACTTCTTGCTTGGCGGAGTGTTTTGCCAGCACAGTTGGGTTCCCCGGCTCAATGAATCTGGAACCAGTAATCAAAATATCATCACCATGGGTCTCTGGCGGCTTAACTGAGCTTGCCGGTTCAACATTTGAGAGATCACGAGCGGTTTCATCAACAGACGGCTCAGGAAAAACCGGATGAATATTGACAACAAGATCCTCCGGTGCTTCAGATTGTTCTGGTACAAGAGGCGGCTGCTCAGATTCAACAGTTTTTGGATCCTCGGCCGGTTTTGACACCTTTGCTTTTTTAGGCTTTGCTTGACCACTATAAGAAAATTTGTGATGAGTCAGCATGGTGACAAAGATATAAAGGAACAGACAGAGAGGCAGTTATCCTTACCCAGGGGCAGTCTTGAAAGCCGGTAGTTGAGTCTGGGAAGAATCACCAGAAGAACGAGAGACCTCCTGCAAAATTGCAATCACAGTTAAGAGAGCAATAGAATAAACTCATTGGTAAGGGCAAAAGGTCAAGGATGAAAGAAACCTCATTTTGACGTTTCCGATGAGTCTTTGGTAAACCAGAGAGTAAATTGTTATCTCCGCCGGTCCGGCTCTGGCAGCGGCTCTCATGTTGCTGTCGTTTCAAAAGAAAATGAGGATCTAAATAAGCCAAGGGGTGTGAAAACCTTACTTTCCGGATTACCTGCTGAGGTTTCTGTCTTGGTAAAGGTTCTGAGGCGGAGGAAATAATAGTTAGCTCGTCTTCGACTGCATGGCTGGTTCCCGTGTCACCCTGATAATAGTCAGTGTCAATAAGGTTGTTAAAAACTGACCAAGAGAATCAAGAGCTACCTCCGACTCAGAGGTGTCGTCCAGCTTGAGTAATTCAGAAGCGGTTTGTTTCTTCCTAGATTTTCTGTTGGTCTTCTTGGCGGCTATCATAGCAGCTTTAGCTTTTTTGGCAGCCTCGTGGTCATATTTGTCTTTCCAAAAATCAGATTTGGCCTGGGAAAGGATAACATGTTGAAATATGTTCAAATACTTAACTGCTGAGGGAGAAGAAGTTAAAAGGATTTACCTCTGGAGCCGGGTTAAGCTTGCAGAAAGGATTTAAACCCACGATGCTGCAATCTTCATATTTATTGTTAACAAGAGTGCTCGCCATTTCAACGATGGCCTCTTTGGTCAAACGTAGAGGACTATGGCGCAGAGGGTATAATTACACATCAAGCCGGGTCGGCGGCTTAGAGGGATGATCTGCCATGCGACCCAGCAGCGGACTAAGTCAACACCAGTTAAGTCGTTTCCCAGCAAAGCTTGAACCTTTTTGATCTTTGGCATAAGTTTCTTGCGTTCGACGGCAGTCAGTTTATCAGGGAGGTTGTAGGTGGTGTCAAGACGCTCTGCACGGTAACCCGACATCGGTTTTTCATCAGACGGTGAGGTGTCCTGGCAATAGAACCATGTTTGATTCTAGTCCTTAGGATGGCTCGGTAAAACTATTATAGGGAAGATGGCATCTCGTCGCGCTGAATTGAGATCCCGCCAAGCTCCAAGCTGGGACCGTTGGTGTATTCATTCTGGCGGTTTGAATAAAAGTATTCTCTAAAGAACTCAACAGTGGGTTCTTCTTGTAGATAAACTTCACAGAAAACTTGGAAGTTACAGATGTTGGATATGGAATTGGGTCCAATATCCTGTGGATGAAGCTTGAAGAAATGCAGGATATCTCTAAAGAATTTTGAGCCAGACGGCGTAAAGCCCCGGTTCATATGGTCGGTGAAGACAATGATCTCACCGTCCTTTGGTTGCGGTCTTTCTTCGTCCGGGTCAGGAGCACGATAAGACATGACATTTGTTTCAGGTAAATACCCAACGGTGACAAAAATCTTTCAGAGTGCTCTCGGTGACTATGGAAGGGACCCAGTTGCAAGTTGTCATCGTCTTTGGCGGCATGGTGAAAGTGCAACCTAAAAGAAAACAATTCACTGGCTTAAATTAGTTGGTGGGATTGCAAGTTAAAGTTTACAGTGCATGTTTATCACGGCGGCTTAAACAAGGGCTAATGATATATGGATAAGCCAGCTAAACCGGCGGTGTAAGCCGCCATGATTAGAGGCATTCAAGATCTACCAAGGATGTAATTTGCTAAGTGTCAGGACAAACAAGTTCCGCAGATTGACGGTATAAATTTGGATCTACCATTTTCAAAAAAAGGGAGATAAATTCATCTGCAAAATAACGGAGGAAGAGCAGAGGAGCCCTAGAAGCAATCTGGCGCAGTAGGGATATGTTCTAATGTTTTAATAGGCACGGAAACTGCGGCCGCACAAGATTTCTTGGCTTTTTTGGGTCTAATCTATGGATCTAGGACAAAAAGGAAAGGAGGGCAGTGACAAACATCCATGAACTCCGACGAACACCAACAAAACCCTAGTAACAGATCTATGACCAGGGAAAAGAAGCTTACCGAGATCGTCAGGGAAGCAGAATGGCGCCGCAAGTTTCTGGTCTATTCAGGGCGATGCAACGGCCAGAGTTGAGGCTGGAGACAGGAGGTCTGCGGCGGCGAAGCTTGAGCGGGTCGGTGCGTCACAAAAAATAATTTTCATGGTCACAAATAATAAAATTGCCACGGTCTATAAACTAAATTTGGCATGACGAATTACTAAAAAATGCCATGACCCATGAATTAAATTTGTCGTGGTTAATTACCCAAAATTGCCACGGTCAATTAATAAAATTGGCCATGGAAAGTAGTTAAAAATACAACGGTAGTTTTAAATCTAGAAGAAAAAAATAGATGAAATATATCATGGCGACTTTAGTGTAAACTCTATGGCAATGATAGTGTAAATATCATGGCAACATTTGGCACAAAAAAGTCATCGAAACATATCAATATGAGATGTAATTGTGAAGATTTTATCGAGACGGATTTTTAAACGAAACTTTTACTTAAGAGATAAAACATTTTTAAGTCTGAGAAACCAAAAAGATTTCGCTTATGTCACCTGTTTGATGTGGCAATATAGGTGGTAAAGGAGACGTTTGGACCATGTTACTTCATGCCACACGTGTGGCAGGAACGCGTGCGTGCGAGTGAGGAGGATCTTGGGATGGGTCAGAAGCGGGCCTGGGTGTTGTCCGTACGCCCGCAAAGACCCCCATGTTTGTCTCTGAATTGTGGCAAAAAGTGCGTCCAGACCGCTATACAGACCGATACAGACCAACATTAGATGACACAACACGTTCGGACCACGCGGTCCAGACATATGCAGGCGATTTAAGGATTGATGTTGGAGATGCCCTTACAAAAAAACTGAACCAAATTTTATGGGCAGTTTTCGAGAATCTTGATTCTGGAGAACCCTATGCGAAAAGAAGTGCTAGTAAAAACCGTTGGAAAGTGGGAATACCATTGAAATTCATCAATTGCATTTCCAAAATACCAAATTATGACCGGGTATAAATAAATAAATAAATGAATGAAATGCATATCATAGTTGGAATGCATTTTCTTTAAAACAGACAAGTGCATTCGAAGCTTTTGCAGAGTGCGCGGAGAGATGCTTTTCCATTTTCCATTAGCCATGCAGAAATGGATCAGATATGTAGGCTGACGTGGCAGTAAAATCTGGACCGCGATGCACACGTGCGCAGATTGGTTAGTCCGTTGCTTGACGTCTCTCTACTCTTCTACTCCACCCCCGGAGCACATCTCTGCTCACTGCATTGCCCCGTTTCTCAGAGAGAGAGAGAGAGAGAGAGAGAGAGAGAGAGAGAGAGAGAGGAGGCTCATGGCGGCGGCGGTGGTGGCGGGAGCGCTCCGGCGGGGAAGAGCCGGCGCCGGCGGCGCGGCAGAGAGGACGCTGCGTAGGCTCGTGAGTCCCCTTTCCCCCTTCTCCCCTCCCTACGCGCGCGTTCGATCCGATCCGGTTCCGAGGTAGAGCCTCGTCCCCGTCCGAGAGCCGGCGACCGTGGCGATGACGGACGCACCGGTGGTGGTGGTGGTGGTGGCCAGCCGGACCAGCCCGACGACCGCGGCGAGGCGAGGGGAGGAGGGGCGAACCAACTCTGTCTCTCTGTCTTTCTCGGACAGTTTCAGTTCCATGACTGCCTACTCCGCTCCAGAGTAGCGTGGGAATGCTATAAGTAAAGGAAGAAGAATTTGCGTCTTGATCTTGTAAAGATTTTCACACGCGAATGGAATTACCAGAGTTCAGTGGTGGTACAATTCATTCCACTCCTCCTTGGATTGGATTGGGTTCAGGCTATTGCCTCACCTGTGCTAGGTTCAGGGTCCTATCCTATGAATTCATTTCCTTCGTATCCATCCTGTACATGCCTGCTACGGCCTCTTCCTAATGCTGCATTCTGTGTCTGTATCACCTGAGTGGAAGCTACCTTATGCCATTACTTCTGCTGAATTATTATTGAATTTCAGTCTTGCCTCAGCATCATCATCACCTAAAAAAACGTTAGTTTGCCCTGTGTCTCCTGCATGGTGGATCCGCCGCCGCAGGCCACGACCCTCGCAGCTTGACTCTGGTGTTCTCCTTCTTGCTAGGTGAGCACACTGATCATAGCGGAGCACGAAGGCGGGCTCGTGAAGCCCTCGTCTCTGAGCGCACTGGCGGCCGCCGAGGCCATCGCCAAAGAGAATAAGGTGTCTCTTCTCCTCGGTGGATCCGGACCGACTCTGCATAAGGCTGCCGAGCATGCTGCATCTAGCCACCCATTGGTCAATGAGGTATTGTTACTTACTGACTAGTCAGCTAGTATCTGTGTTTGCATAACTGCATCTTTCTTTTTCTTTTGCCATTTCAGTTCTGACTTCTGAGAGGGTGAAGAGAACTTGGCGAGAAAGGAAGCAGATGTTCATTTGTTTATCTGTCGGCTCTCTTGCGTTGCAGGTTCTTGTTGCAGATTCAGACATATTTGCACATCCTTTAGCCGAGCCTTGGGCCGAGCTGCTCCGCTCCGTGCAGCAGAAAGGGGGATACTCTCATGTTATAGCCTCTTCGACATCGTTCGGGAAGAATTTGCTTCCACGCGCCGCGGCTCTTCTAGATGTCTCCCCTGTCACGGACGTCACTGCAATCTCTGAGCCCCGGGTCTTTGTGAGGTACGATACTCCACTCCACTGTTTTGTATTGTTTTATCAGTAGTGATTCATCAACAATACAAGATGGACAGCAACCTTTGCTTTTATTCGTAGGGTAATCATCATATGCCTTGATGTTTTAGCATAGCCAACTCGATGATATATATCATATTTTGATTAATACATACTCTTTTTTAAGGCCAATCTATGCTGGAAATGCACTCTGCACTGTACGATATACTGGGGAGTCTCCTTGTATGATGAGTATTAGATCAACATCATTTTCTCCAGCTGCCGAGTCTATGTCAGAAACTAAAGTTGCGCCTATAACCCAGGTTGATCTCTCTTTCCTCAGTGAAGGTTTGTATAGTTTCCTCGCCATATTCTTTTATTATCAACACCCTTTTTTTATTTATAGAGTTGTTATTGTTAATTCTGCATTACCTTTCTTGGACCTTGGATCTATTAAGACGATATTCTGACTTCTGCAATAAAAAGTTCAAGGTCTGATTTGAGTATTACTAGATTTCCATTTCCAAGCACTTATTATGGTTTACGGTCCATAGTTCAGTCTTGAGCAGGCGCTCATGCTTGGGTGTGTGGGTGGTAGTGTCACTGGTGTGTGCGTGCATCTGCGGGTTGTATTTATTGTTACAAAACATGCTTTTACGGATCTATAAATGATGCCACGTATTTGTTAAACTCTTTCCTTCGGTGTGCAGCTAGCTCAAGGAAATCTTCATGGGTGAATCTTACATCCCAAGATACAGAACGGCCAGACCTGGCAAATGCACGCGTGGTAGTCACTGGAGGCAGAGGTTTGAAGAGCGCCGAGAATTTCAAATTGTTGGAGCAGCTGGCAGAGAAACTTGGCGCCGCAGGTTTGCGCTTTTACTTGATTGTCCATTGAACCTAGGTGACACTGAACCTGTGAAAGCCAGGCCTCGTGTAAAATCCATTCCTGTGCACACGGTTTTACGTTTTTTCCCCCTTGTGTAGTGGGTGCGACCAGAGCTGCCGTCGATGCAGGATATGTGCCAAATGAACTACAAGTAAGCTCCTCGAGTCTATCAGAGTGGCATAACCAAATACTGGCAACTAAATGATTCATGTTCTGATCTTGTCCCTAGCTTATGTACTCGGTATACAATCCCTCCCGTCGGTTACCATCTGATGTATCATCTTAACGCCCTGATTTCTCCGCAGGTTGGGCAGACCGGGAAGATCGTTGCGCCTGAGGTCTACATTGCTTTCGGGGTTTCAGGGGCGATACAACACTTGGCGGGGATGAGAGATTCCAAGTACATCGTGGCGGTCAACAAAGATATGGACGCCCCAATCTTTCAGGTTCAACTCCGCTCCCCCTGCAGACTGAGCTTGGAGCATCGAACCCCAAATATCGACCGCTGTTATTGATCCCGCCCTGGTTTTTGTTTCTGCTGCACAGGTCGCGGATTACGGGATCGTTGGCGATCTGTTCCAGGTCCTTGAGGAGCTCCTGGAGAAGATCCCAGACAAGAAATAAGTGTCGGGAGCGTGTCAATCATCCGTCATGTTCCTCGTCAATGCGTGGAAGGGGCTTTCGTCGAAATGTGTCATTGTTGTATGGTTGGCCGGTTAATAAGCACCTTGCTGGATAGCGGTGTGCAAGCAGCATAACTGGAGGAATGTGTTCACAGTTGACATTTTTGAAATCTCATCTCCCCAGTTTTGTACATATATGCACCAGAATATTGAGTGCATGTGAATAATAATGAAGTCATGGTTAATCCAGCTATTGGTACAACATTTGACTCACTACAAGAGGCTTGTTACTTGTACTACGAATTTTATTCATGGGGACCTGGCTTTGGAATCAGATATGCAAAGAGCAGGCTCCGAAAGGGAGATTGTTTGTGGTTGTGTGGTATGGTTAACATGCATCTCGCTGTGCACAAAATGATACGCACACACACACACGAGGACTTATATAAGAAATTTTGCATGGTAGTAGGGGCGAATAACTGCAGGTCTACGAGGTGTGGGTGCAAGGCTATGATATGATAGGCTGCCAAGAGCTGACGACAATGGCTGGTAGTACATACTTCCTCCGCCCCATAATAAAAGTAGCTAATACTCCCTCCGATTCCTAAATATTTGTCTTTTAAAGATTTCAAATGAACTATCATGTACAGATGTATAAAATGTAGATTCACTCATTTTGCTCCGTATGTAGTCATTTGTTAAAATCTCTGGAAAGACAAATATTTAGAAACGAAAGGAGTAACAAATAAGAGATCAGATCTCGACCACTTACTGTCGTAAAACTACATAAGCATGTACTGAGTAGATGTGCGCACCAAAGAAAAGGGTAAAACAGCTACTCCCTCCGTTTGTTTTATAAGACGTTTCAAACAGCTTGCTTTGTACTATTGAACGACGAGACGACCATGAATTCAGTTAAAGCGTCCAGGTCGAAGACCAAAGGTAGAAAGAAAATTAAACTAACTGCAATGCAACGGATGCATCTATCATACTCCCTCCATTCCAAAATATAATGCACCCACGCTTCCCAAGATCCAACTTTGACCATAAATTTAACCAATGAGACCAACTGCGACGGAAGAAAAAATTATATAATTGAAAACTTTTTTCGAATACGAATTCACTGATATAATTTTTGCTCCCGACGCAATCGATCTTGGTAGTTGAATTTACGGTTAAAGTTGAAGCACGTAGATAGAGGAAACACTACATTATGGAATAGAGGGAGTATCAAATAGATAGAAAGTTAAGCTACATGAGTAGTAAAGTACTCCCTCTGTAAACTACTATAAGAGCATTTAGATCACTACTTTAGTATTCTAACACTCTTATATTAGTTTACGGAGGGAGTAGTAGATACACAAAGAGGTGAGAATCACATCGCTTTGCTCTTAGCAAGCACAAAAATGTTATTCACATGACTAATTCCTTCAAAACACACGAGTGATGGCTGGACACGCAGCAACAGATTCTTGTGATCTATGACAAAGCAAGGTCCGAGTAGGGCGCTCTTACATCACCGCCCGCTCCTCCAGGGTGATATTCTGCATCAGCCCGAAGGCACCGGTCCCGGTCTTGGCCGGTTTCCCCAGGGACACGGTCGCCGAAGGGCCCGTGAGGTTGTCCACCTCCCCATGGTAGGCCGCCTCCATGATGAACCTCGTGGCCTGCTCGAAGCTCATCTTGCCAAACGGCGACGTGCAGAACCGGGCCATCCCGAGGCTGTTCATCGGTCGGTAGGAGCCTCCCGAGGTCATGTAATCAGCCGCTAGGCTCAGGTGCCTCGGGTCTACCTTGATGCCAAAGGGCTCAAATACGGCCTTCACCTCGTTAATGATGGTGGCCCTCGCAGCCTCCACCCCGTATGTCCTCAACATAGCATGTATGTCGTTAGATGTAAGCTTGCGGACGTTCAAGAAGTCCTGCAGATCCCAGAATACCTCAAAGTCCAGTCCTGACGTTTGCAGCCCTCGATAGGCTTCTTCCCTCTCTGTCTCTTTTTGCTTGGTTTCAGTTTCACCTTTCTTTTTCTTCTCTGGCCAAATAACATTACATAGACCTATGTTTTTGTTATGGGATCCACTGACAAATAGGGACCTCAATGTCTTCTGGGCAATCTGGAAAAGCAAAATTAAAGGCATCTTCTATCAGATTTTCTTATGCCCAAAGTTTTATAAATCCCATAGACTCGCAGAAAGCCTGGTCCGACTAACTTTCTCAAATACTGATTTAAATTGCCTACAAACTTCTAAATCCAAAACATAACATGATCCTAATCAAATGCATGTATCACTTCTAAGACACATAGATGGATTACTGCAATGCCATTACTCATTGGAACAATGTACAACTAAACTTACAAGATGTCAGCAGCAGTGCTTGCCGTGACACAATTGAACAGCACGAGAAAAGTTTAGACCATAAGCATACGGTGGGCATGATACAAGTTCCCCATGGATTCATAGTATAGGCAGATCAACACATGTTCAGAGAGGAACTAACAAAAAAAAATAACTTATGTCGTATTCAATTACTACCATCTGAAAGAAAAGCAAACATATAGTGTTCTGTTTATGATGAGGTACCTGGGATAGTAAAATATGTGGTTCCTTGTGCAAGATGTAGTGAACCTCAAAATTCAAATCTGCGCTTTCAACATGAACAGTCAGCTTTAACTTTTTGCTGCGTTTCTGGGTTATTTGTGCCTGCTTCTGCTCCTTCAAGTTTTCCACCGTTTCATTTCTCTTTTTCTTGAGTTTAGTAGCTGCCAGCCCGCCTTCTAATTTTGCAGTCTTGTTACTGGAATCTGACAAATGTCCTTCGTCATTCTCTTCTGATTCAACACCAGACTCAGCTGGATCATCCTCATTATCAAGTTCATGTTTTGTCTCTTCATCAGGGTCACTGTTCATGCCATCTTCATTTTCAATATCATCCTCATACTCCATCTCATCATTCTCTTGTCGTTTCCTCTTTTCTGCATCAGCTCCCAAGTCATCCTCATTTTCATCGTCACCATCACTCGCATCAGACTCGTCACCGTCGGTAGGTCTGCCCTCGGATTCTTCAGGACCTTCTGATGGTAAACTCTCAGTGTCCTTTACCCTTGTTTCCTGGATTCCACTAACTTTGTGTAGCAAATTTAGGTGTTTTTCGATTGCATATTCCATTGCATCAACAAACACAGTTCTCAAGGATGCTTGACACTCATCTACTGTAAGTTCCGACTCAGGAGGGTAACAGTCTGGTGAGAATAGTTTTAGATGCAACTTATAGAGACTCGAAATATGCCCATTACTGTTGTGAAAAGGAACTGTGCATACTTCAATTCCTTCCACAACATCAGCCAACGTAACACCCCTTAGTTTTTCGGCCAGACGTGCAGCATCCTTCCTAAATATCCACATGTAGAGAATTAGTGCAAGTATCTTGTTGAAATTCTTGTTTACTTTTTATAGAGGAAAGTTGATATCACATCTTTAAAATAAAAACAAATAAATCTCACCTCTTCTTGCCTTCATGCACAGGGCACTTCATATAAGGCGTGCCAATGTTAGCTGATGCTTTCATTAGGATTTCCTGTATGCGAGGCATCCCAAGTGTGACATTCATGTCCCCTCTTCCAGCAAGATGGAAAGTGTTGAGTCTGCAGGGCATGACAAAAATGTATACAAGAATTTTGAATGGGTCCCCAGATAAGAAATGCAATATACCCCGAAACAAATAAAAAAAATGGAGTCGATATTGAAGTAATGCACATAATATAGTTCTAGTTCATGTAAACAGATGTGCAGAAATGCTCTTACGTCATCTGCGTTGAAGGTTCTCCTAAGGATTGAGCAAGGATCACACCAACAGCTTCACCAGGATCTACAAGGCTAGCCACGTACTTGACTTTCAGTAACTTCATTAGTTCCTCCTCCTTGATGTTATAACGGCAGCGACACTTCTTTTTAAGCTTGCGGCAGCAACACTTGTTTTCTTTATGAAAATTTGTTGCGCTTTTGGTGAGCTCTTGAGGCAGTTTAGTAATGTATTTGGACTTGAATGACAGGGGATCGCCATTGTAGATATCAAGCTCACCCTTGTACCTGGCAAGCCTGTCAGACACAGCTTTTCTATTCTGTGATTTGGAACAAATTGCAAACAATTAGCAGTCCAATCAAACAAATGCATAGAGCAAGGCATACTACAAGTCTAACTTGGGTAGTTTTATAGTTGGGAATGTGAATGTCTTACATCAGCGAGTTCTTTAAACTTTTTGAGAAAGCTACTTTTATGGACATCAACTCCATCTTCTCCATAGCAGAATTGTATGATTGATCCATCAACATTACGCACAGAGTGATCATATGAAACGAACAATGATTCGAGACTTTTGATAAGACAACGCTGAAGATATCCACTACGAGATGTTTTGACTGCTGTGTCAATCAACCTGCAATGAACATACACAAGCTAAACATCATAACAACAAAAGCCACTGCACATGTAATAATGGATGGCTCTAAGGAGATGATATATCTGATTATAATGATGAGATGAGATTGCCAATTGAGGATATGAAAGTATCACTGTTATATGAGAAATATTTTCTTTTCCACCAAGAGAATAATAATTCTCCTTCGTTAATACTAAACAGGGATGCTGCAAACACACGAGAGAAGGCGATAACTGGAGGTAGATCAAATTTCTTGTGTTCCAACGGGCTTCACATCAACATATTATCAAATTTATCAACCACTCCATATCCAAATAGCATTGGTTCATCAAGAATACTTATGTCCACGGAGCAAGTTTAAAAGCTTGGCACGCCGATCCAGGCCAGAACTTAAGTATGATTTTGAGATGTCAACATTATTGTTTGTGAAGTGATTGATGCAAGAAAGAGTGTGCAATGTTGTGCGGAAGTAACATTGTTTTGTGTGTTTCCAATACTATGTCAAATAAGGGCAAACAAGCGAACGATTTATAATAGGAAGTAATTAGACCATTTGTGCAACTCACTTGTCTCCACTTCTAACAAATACGAACAGCCAAGTATGCCTGATATAAATCGATATACATTTAAAAACAAAACATCTGCTTAGAAACAAAGCTATAAATGTCAAACAACGCTGGGAAAGTGTATGCATTGATGCATAAAAAGGTAGTTTCTTAAGTATTAGAAAGAGCAAAGAAACCTTTACCCATTTCTGCCAGCCATACAATGGAAATAGTACTCTTGAGGGCGGAGACCAGTTAAAAATCTGTCACTGACGTAACCACCAGCTCTTGAAGAACCATCCCATGGTGGAAAGCAAGGTAATGACTTCCCAGATATCATTCGTGGAACACGCGCTCCTTCTAAATCTTGTGAGCCTAGCAATGACGAGATTTGTGTCATATTAACCTAGCAAGAGAAATGAAGTGGCAGGATATTAGGCCAAGTAGGTACGCTTCGAGTTTAGAATTGTATCTTCCATGAAACAATTCACTTTCCCAGGTCATCCAATATATTTCGAGTTCAATACAGAATATTGCATTGTTCAGCAACCCTGGAAAGAAAACTTACATCGCCTCCTTTTGCTCCAGTTGCAGTCATAAGAGTGAGACAATTTTTAGGAAAGGGCTTTTGTAGACCATAGGGAAACATGTTCTTATTGACCTTAGTTGTTAACCCATTTAGTTCGCTTAACATTGCTTTATCCAACGCAACGTTCGCAGATTCTCCTATTCTCCGAACAACCTTTTCGATGTTCATTTGCAATTCCACTAGATCTGCATAAAAATAGCAAATGTAATAAGGTTGCAGCTCCAATTTGAGTACAAACAGAAAGGCTGCTGTTGTGGGCTAAAGAGGTAGCCCAGCCCATTAATACCACAGATGGAAAGTAGGCTATTAGTATTATCGAAGCATCTTACGATTTTATGACTTCACCAGAGGCAAACAATACAAAAGTATCACAATATGACTTGTAAAATTGCTAGTACCACAAGAAAAATATGATTATATGTGATCCCACATTTGTAGCCCAGCCCAGATTAGATGTAGTCGCTGCAGATCAAAGAAACTAATAAACTGACTTATACCTTGTTCCTTGATGGATGTGGTACAAGGGATGCAGAGAAGTCTCTCAAGTAAGTCACTTGCTCAGCTGTCCACAAGATGAGCTCTCTTGTTCATGGGTGTATCATGGGCTATGCTTTGTAAATGGTAGCGCATCTAACATAATAACCTTTAAGAAGAAATCTATAGAATGTTTATGTTTTCCCAAACAGCTACGTCGATAATCCATTAGAATTATATTTATGTAATGTATAAATTTGTTATATTTTAAGAACTAATACTACGATCCAATAAAAAGTACTTTTGATTAGAATCCTGATACCGACAACATTGGTTATTGGGTAGACACAATCACATAGGTATGTAGGAAAGTGTTTTTGATTAAACAATGAGACCACTTTAATTGGAGAAAAGATAAAGTTTGTGTCTTGTGGTAAATCGAGTCATCCTTAACTAGCATGCAATCCATTTTTGTTCATGCAATAATAAATAAGAAGTTGTTAAGCGTGAGGGTCTCTTCGCGACAAGTACGAGCCCCGCCGCCAGTGACATATTAACCAGTATCCGGACAATTGTCCAACCCTAATCAGCCTGTTGTGAATCAAGCACGCACACATCGGCTGCATTTAGCTAAGTTGCAATTTCAAAAAATGCAAATCATCACAGGTAAAACTTACAACGTCGAAATATTTGTTATTCGTTGCAAGTACTAAGCGGAAGTGGCAACTCAGACAGCAAGCAGATGGATCTAGGATTTTCTTTAAATACTGGTCACATGCCGCAAAGGAACGAGAAATATTTTGATAACACACACCAAACATCCGGTCAGTATTCTAAAAGGCACTATGTTCTATTTCGCGGCACCACTATGCTTCGATGGTCCACTGCAACCTCAGCCCTGGCCACCCTTTAAAGTGTTACGCAGCCCAGCAACGCCAGAACTGCAAATTAGGCAGGTACCACAGCAAAAGCTACCTAGGTGCCCCCCTCATGCAGACTTCAGGATACTGTTCACAGACTGACAAGGTTTCTGTTTTCAGGACTAGTAACATCTCAAGAAAAGGACAGTTATTTTGGAGGAATTGCTATTTTGTTAGTTTATTTGGGAGCAATTGCCATTTTGTCAGTTAGCATCTTGTGAACGCAAGATGATTTGGGTCCTTAAGATCTGTGATTATTTTCTTCACTTCCTTCAGTTGGGACCCTTACTGTTCCCAAAAACCAAGCAAAAAACTATTTTTACTCATTAAACAATGGGATTGAGGATTTGATACTCCCATAGAGCATCTCAATGAGAGAGACTAGCTGTCCTCATAATCATTTACAAAATCATTATGAATTCGTGGCTTGCACACAAAGTATTTGCTGTCCAGATAATATTGAACAAACCTGTATCAACATCTTTCTTGCACAGAAATTTCTTATGGGCTTCTTCACTGTGTTCCTCACTTTTCGACAAAAAATCCGTCCTCTCATTATTTGACTCTTGGGATAGTAACAGATCATCTATTCCACAAGTAAATCCATGAAACTGCAAGAATTTAATGTATCTTAGACCAACAGTAACATAATTGCAACTAAAAGTACTGTGAAGAAACAAGACAAAACCCAAAGACAGTGTGCCAAAACCAAAGGAAGTTAAATTCATAATAATAGAACAACTTGGAATAAAGGTGACAACAAATAGGCCACAGCTTAGACACAAAGGGAAGTACATATTACTCCTGACCTTTGGCACTAGCCACTAGGGCTACTTAATCCCCTGACATTTGAAACCGAGTAATTCCACCCTCAACCTTTGTAAAAGCGGTTAAGTAACCCACCTGAGCATAAACCGCTACACCGATACCCCACCAGCAAACAACTCACACCATCAGCGAGCCACTACCAGTACTATTATCACATTATTTTTCCCTCTATTCCCCTTCTGCACAGATGGCGCAAAGAACAGAACCACGACCAAACCTCAACTTTTGAGCTCTGTTCCATTCCTTCTATGATTTAGACCATGATCTGGCAAAATTTCTTTTAAAGAAAATACTTTCATATCTACAGCATCATTAACGCTCTAAAAAATCCAGATCTTTATAGCTCAATTTTAGCTAAGCTACAACCTAGCACTAGTTTTCTTGCACGGCTCATGTCCAAGCTCCAGCCATGCATTTTAAACTGTCTTGCACCTTCTCTCTTGCCCTAGATAGTCTGCCAGCATCCAAACTGGCGCACATTCATCTATATGTGTTGCATCACTTTTTGCATGCAACTTCAAGTTACCATTATGACAAGAGTAATACTAACATTTAGATCACCAATATTTTACAGTTCAAGGATAGCATCTCACCACTGGAAACACAAATAGCAAAATATAATAGCCAGTTCCAAAAGGTTAGGGGTGATGTGTACATTGTTTTTCTAAAACATAGTGATTGATTAGCACCAAGCCATCCTAAATAAATCCAAACACTAGAATTATACTGTCAACCTGAATAGTGGAGTAAAAACAATTTTCATAATCCAATTACCCAAACCTATACTGGGTCGAGATTGCTTCAAGAGAGATCGACTGATATATCACGATGATAAAATAATTTCACTAACTTGCTAGTAAATGCTAATTAAATGATTTGAAAGGCGAGAACAGGAAAACATAATGTTCCAGTAGAAACGACAGCTATTAACGCCTATCTTATATTATCTTCTGGTTCACTAGTCCAAGCACTAGTTATAAAAAACAGATGACTGATTGAGCATCAAGTGAACCAATGCTATTTTTATAAGGAAAAACAGCAGGGCTTAATAAAGCATATTATAATAGGACAGTGCTCTAATAGTATGGTGTTACAAGCTTCAATATGCCAAAAGAAAGAATTAGGTACAAATAGGCAACTACTCCCTCCGTTCCAAAATAGATGAATCAACTTTGTACTAACTTTATACAAAGTTGAGTCATCTATTTTGGAACGGAGGGAGTATATTTCAATCAAAATAACTACGGCCTATTTGCTTAGGCAACACAAAAGTAAGTTGTATCACGCTGTTGTGGCAGCTGGGTAAGTTTTTCACATGATCTACCGCGGAATGACAATATGGTTCAGCACAGGACTAAACGTCTTCAGTTTGCCTCTTGCGGCGCTATATGACTCAAATAGACAACTCAACAGTGGATTGGCCCATTCAAAGTAGTCCGGTATGCAGATCCAGATTAGATTTCCTTTTCATTTCTTTATTTGCTACATAGCACGTCTAGATGAATTTCCAAGGCAGATTATCTGGTTGCATTGCCAATATGTGCTGCATGCTGGTGAAGAGTATCAATGGAATTCTTTATTTGCTCCAGATAGCCATCACGCTGGTCATGACTCATGAGTATTAAAGGAATACAGTCTTCCAACTAAAAAAGAGTAACTAAAGATGACTAGAAAATGCTTCATTTTTGCCAAAACATTCAAGAAGCACGTCTAAGGTCTAGAGTGTTTAATTGGTTCAACTGTTTTAGTAGCACCAAATTCAAGGAAGAGTAGACCGTGCTACTGTCTATCACTACTAGCCTAGCAGTCAGACACTCTACCTATAGTGAAAAGATACAAAAAATATGTTTTCAAAGTTACCTGCAAGAACAATGTAAACAAGCGGCTGAAAATCGAGAGCAATCTTCCAGCTGTATCTGCACCATAGAGTTCATGAACTGTATGTACTATCCCGTGATTCCCGAACTGGTTCTTGTCTATCATGCCCTTTAAGAGCTCATTATGGCGAATATATAAAACTAGTTCTTCAGGATCTCTAAGTTTTTCTCCTTCAGCAACATGGCGTACTTTAGCTGTTAGATATTGTACTGAAATTTTCCCTTTCATCTCCACAGTAAATGGTGGGTGGCCTTTCGTTAAATGGTTCAAGATGGTTGTTATGACCTGCACACAAAACAAAAATGCAGCTGACTTTAAAGCAATGTCAAGATCAAGACCAACAGTCACACATGTTTCTTTGTATAAACATCTAACCTGTTTTCCCGTCCACCGCTCTGGCTTCACAAAAGCTGGAGGAAGAAGTTCCAATGTGTCATCATCATTCACAATGGATACCCTTTTACCAGATTGACAAGGACCACGAGTTGAGGACACACAAGACCCATAGACAAGCTGACTGTATTCCTCACGGCTCAAGAATGTGTCCACTTTTGTCAGGAGAACAGCACCAACAATGTGGTCCTACAAAAATACAGAAACAACTGTTATTGCTTGTCAATATCACAGGCATGGCGAGTTTGCTAGTTAGAATAGATGCATGTGGCAACTGACTATACAACAGTTGACATGGTGAAAGACACATCTGCATATACATAGTGTTACCTGAATGAGACCTCTGACAGCCTCCCCACTCCTTGGACCAATGTACTGCTTATTTGCATCAACAATGTTGATGGCCTCAGCCCGAGATATTTCATCTTGCGGGAAGTGCACATTCATTTCATCCCCATCAAAATCGGCATTGTATGTACTAAAAAGAAACAAAATTATTTCATCATTTGATATAAGCAAAAGAAAATAACAGGGACATCTCCAAATACCTGCAATTGGCATAGTGCATTCGAATTGTCTTCTCTCCAGGCAACACACGAACAACATGGGCCATCATGCTGGGCTTGTGAAGAGTAGGCTTCAAATCACAAGCAGAGAGGGATTAGGGATGTAGACTAACAGTTCGCTGCATCTACAAAAGCTAAGTGTTAATGCTGTCACAAAAATCCTAAAGCAGTATGATTGGCAGCAGAGTGGTGAGTGGTTGCAACTCCAGCCAAAAGTTCACTATTAGATTGTGATGTTCATGTTTTGACTTTATAGTGAAACACATCCTGAAACTGGCAATGCCAAAACTATGAAGTTGGCCTGCCAAGTAGGGCTACAAGTCATGGGTCTTATGTCGTATGCAAAATTGCAGTTGATCTTGGTATTTATATCGTCTTAAATTTTAAATAAAACCATGAGATGAAAGCGTAGTTTTGCATGCACCTCATAGACCCAATATAGATTTGTATGTTTAGCTCTATGTACATAAAAGAATGAAGAAATTAACACAGCTACAAAAACTAGCATGTGGTGCCTGCCCGCACCTCATAATTACATATACTCCCTCCATTCCATTGTTGGAAGTTCTAGGTTTGTCCTAAGTCAAACAATTTAATTTGACCAAGTAAATAGAAAAATATGACAAACCTAGAACTTCAAGTATTTTGGATCAGAGGGTTTGCCTCTTTACAACAATGCTGCAAATAAATTATAAATGTGTATTTGCATGGAAAAAGTTGCATCGAAGAAGTAATAATAACAACATTAAAAAACACACTTTGCTAAAACAACAACGGAATGAGATTGAAGAAGGTTTTTCCTTTGTTTTCAAGTATTGCTACTGAAGAAAATGGAATGTTAAGCATGCTAGCAAAATATTTATACCTGTCTGTTGACCAGTACAATGTCACCATCTTGAATATGTCGATATACAACTTTGCTTTCAAATTCACATCTAGGGTCCTTCCCTGGTTGAGAAATTGATCCTCTAGAAGCAAGCAACGTCTTAGCAGTGGGATGACGTTTGGAATGGTCAGCCTGTAATTTATACAGGTTATTGTTAACCTTGTAGTGTGTCGCGCCAGGATGAATTTCGGCGCCATTACGTATAGCTCCTCGTAGATTTTTGGCATTCCAGGGCGTCACTTTCTGCTCACGAAAAAATATATCATGATGAATCCTGTAAATTACATACAAAACAAAAGAACAGCTTGGATACAGGTTAAGATATATCCATAAAAAGAGAAACATCTTCTGTATAATGGTGTGTCTTCTCTCTTCCCCGCATCTCCCAAAAAGGTGGGACGCAACTGCTAACTCAACAATAAGAAAAAGTACCTCTTATTTAATAACTAGCAACCAATCCAACTTCAATGTTGTTCAAGAAGAAAGGATACAAAGTTACCAGGAGTCATGTGCTTTATTGGATAGGATAACACTAGTAAGATAGCATGTCTACAGCGGTAAAGAAAAGGCTGGTGGATATTTCAAATATATTTAGAGCACAAACATAAACATAACCATAGAAATATTAATTAAATGTCAATACAGAAGAAAATGCAGGTCAATCCATGATGAAAGTACCTCAGGATAAGTCAGCTTTGAAGCAGCAGCAGGAGGAATGCCAATTTCGTTAACAGCCAAAAACGGATCCGGAGATATAACTGTCCGGCAGGAATGATTAACTCTTTTGCCCATTATTTTCTGTCGAACAATCCCGGTTTTCTTATCCACCAATTGCCGTACACCATGACCATCTTTATCGCTTTTTACTGCCACCAGCATAAACATTTCGGAAGAGTCAGACTTCTTAGTGGGGATAAATGTATAAAATGCATGTAAAACCAAGCCCATTAGTGAAGGCAATGCTATAGTAACCATAAGACTTCTACTAAAAACAATCATAAACATTATCAATGACAACAAATATATCTGCATGTGCATCATAATTCTTCAACGCAAGCACAAACAAATTTCTGAGCATTTCCTAAGTTGATACTCCCTCCGTTTTAAAATATAATGTGTTCTATTTTTTGGAAAGTCAAACTCCTTATGTTTGATCAAGCTTATTGAGAAAAGAATCAACATCTACAATACCGAATCAGCATCAGTGGATTCATCGTGAAATCTATTTTACTTATTTGGTATTGTAGGTATTAATATATTTTTACTATAAACTTGGTCCAACATAAGAAGATTTGACTTTTAGAAAAAATCAATACATCCTACATTTTGGAACGGAGGGAGTAGGTCATAACAATGCAGCCAAATAAGCAAGGGCACTACATTCACATTAATCACTGCCCATAAGAAGGGCACATAACAATTCAATTCTATTGGCGCTACGTAATTCCTGTTCTTAACTAATATATATAACCCTGAAACTAGGTGATCTAGTTGAGAATAGAGGCAAGAAACTCCAAGGCAGAAAGAACTCTACCAAATTATAAGAGCATAATCTGATTAGGGTCGAAATTGTAGAAGCAAGAAGCAATCCAATCCATATTATCATGAATTGCCATATATGACTGCATATAAACAACTGAGAACAAACTGGTAACAGCTACCATGTATAGCATTCCGAAACTTGATTCAACCAGTTATCTAAGTAGAGGAATCCAGAGATACATGTAACATGTTTGCGGTTTTTTTTGGTCGAGTGTCAGAACAAAAAGGGATGGTCTAATTCATTAAAGGAAAGAAAGCATACTAACCAAGGCCTTTACTACTATCGTAAAATAAATTTACACTTGTTTGCAGATCCCTCCATCTTGTAAGAATATCCATGTGATTAGGATTGTCATGCTGTAGCGCAAGATTGGCCTCTTGCACTTTACTTAGCATAACATTTTGTGGATGTTCCATAATCTATACCCAAACAAATTAGCATGATTAGTTTAGAAGAAGACTCGGTGAATTAGTACAACTATATGGTCTACTTACTCCAAGGCTAGAGTTAGTTGAGGGACGGAATCTATTTGGTGGCACAAGCATACTCTTCAAGAAAAACATCTCATAGCCCCTCCTCTTTTCTGATACACATAAATTCTTCTGAAAGTCGCATAGTAACATGCAGAACCTGGCTTCCTTTTCCCACAGGTCTTTGAGAATAGATTCAACCTGACGCAGTTCAAAAAGAAAGAACTCAGTCATATGCTGCCTGTAGAACATGCACAAGGCATCTCAATGTGACTTCAAAACCAAAAAGGAAATGAAAATGCAACCTCTGTAGCCAAGAGAGGCCTATCATCAGAAAGGTCTTTTGTTTGATTGCTTGATGCTTTAACTCTATCATCCGTAAGACCAGAAACACCAGTTCCATTTGGGTTGGAAATATGGCCATCTCCTTCAAGATTATAATCGGTGATTGCTTTTCTTCTTACAGCAGAACCATCTGTACCCTGCAAATCACGTACAATGAGGACCTATGATGCAAGAAAATGCTATACACATAAAGACTGTGAGATGATGACATCAAGGATTAAATCACACATGCAAAACATGAAGTAGAGGTGGGCAGTAATAGTGTTGATCAAGGCACTATGAAACCTAGAGATCACAATGTAAGGCATCCAAGATGATAAAACAAGTGCAAGTATATATAGAACCCCAACAAGGATATGCAGAGTAGCTAGTAACAAGCAAACTTGTAGAATGGTAGAGTAAGAGAAAAAGCACAGCTACAAGATTATGTCTAGCTTTCATTGGTTTAATCGGAAATTTTCTCGCCTTCTCTATTTAATTTTGTATTCCTTTTGGTTGGAGTAGTTCTTGTTGGGTTTCATCTAGTGAACAGGAGGAATAATAGCAATATACAGAGCCGCAGTTCATAGGAAAATTTGGCCTATCCTCTGTCCTAATGTGCCTAACGTTATTAGTTTGTATATAGAAGGTAGGTAAGTACACCTGGTTTACTCAGGAACACTGAAATTCAACATATTTAAGCAGAAGCAGGATGAAGTAGGTCCAGGTTTTCAGACAATGACAGTGGTACAGCTCGAGACATACCTGAATGGTGAGCCAACCATATATCTGGCATTTGATGGGCGGGTTCTTCATGCCGCAGTTTGCACACTTGTTCACCCGCTTTTTCATCAGCTTGGAGAAGATAGAATGGGCCTCTTTCAACTGGATGGATGTCCAGATTTTGTTCCCTCGGTCAGAAGGGGACGCCGGTTTATCAACCGAACCGTCCTCGTCCATTTCAACGCTTTCCTCCGAAACAGCGGAATCTTGCAAGTTCTTGGCCTGGACAACATCGCCCCTCGCCAGCAGCTCAAGCTCACGGGCGTACCTGTCGACCTGACAACGAAAGGCCCGAAATCATACAATGAATCCATGGAAGGGGAATTATCACATCACCACTGCCAGGATGGACAACGAGAGGCGTTACCAGCTGGGCGCTGAGGCGGAACTTGCGGCAGGTGAAGCAGGTGGAGCGGAGGAGGTCCCGGAGGGTGTCGAAGAGCAGCGGGTTGAAGAGCGGCTTGGAGAGCTCGATGTGGCCGAAGTGGCCCGGGCAGTTGCCGGGCTGCTGCGCGCAGGTCTTGCAGCTGCTCGGAGTCGGGACGGCACAGAATCATCCATCAATCTAGTCTAGCAACACCGGAAGGAGAAGAGACAAGGGGGAGAAGGGGGGAGGCTGGCTTACGTGTCGTTGGCGTTGACGGGGCCCATGGCGGGGTCGAGCAGGCCGCCGGGCACGGGGCACATCTTGGCGTCGAGGCGCTCGGACCTGGTGAGCCGCTTGACGCTGAGCCGCCGGACCTCGTCGTCGGTGTAGAAGCCGAAGAGGATGGAGTCCACCTCCACCGACGTCGCCTGCTCCTGCTCCTGGTGAGGAAAAACAGACAGACACACACGGACGGACGGGGTTATTACGGCCTGAGAAATCGCCGGCGTGCGGCGGGGACGAGGGAGGGAGGGAGCAGGAACTCGCCATGGCGCGCCGCCGCCCGCCGGCGTTGGAGAGGAGGGGGTGGGGAGGGGGGCGTCGGAGCGGTTCGCGGCGGCTAGGGTTTTTGCGAGAGGGAGGGAGGAGGGAGGGAGAGGGTTTAACGCTCACCACCGCGGCAGGCCCATCGTAATAAGCCCATGCCTCCCAGCGTGCGCGCGCACGGGAGGCGGTGGCCTTAAGTGGGCTCGCTGTTCTCAAAAGATTAACCTGGCTTGGCCCGACCGACCGAATTCATCGGCCCGTCTGGCTGCGTGGTTTTCATTATTATAATACTTTCTCCATTCCTAAATATTTGTCTTTCTACATATTTCAACAAGTGAACAAAATGAGTGAATCTACACTCTAAGATATATCTATATACATATCTGTATGTGATAGTCCATTTAAAATCTCTAAAAAGATAAATATTTAGAAATGGAGGGAGTAGATAGTAGTAGATCTTATTGCGAGGAACTCGCCTTTTCTTAACCCAGAAAAAACGAGGAACACACTTTTTTAACCTTGTGTGTGATGAACTTTTTTTCCTAGGAAAACTTTCAATCTATTCATTATCAATCACGATAGTACAATGAATACGAGAAATAATAAAAATTACATACAGATTCGTAGACCACGTAGCGACGACTATGAGTACTGAAGCAAGCCGAAGGCGCACTCCGGCATCGTCCCTCCCTCACTGGAGTTATGTAAAACTTATTGAAGTAAACAGTCGGGAAATCGTCGTGCTAAACCCTATAAACCAACACATAAAACTGTGTGTGATGAATTTTGCTCGATCGTTTAAAAACTTGGTGCCATGCGTTGTAAAAAAAACAGAACTTGGTGGATGCTCGGCAGCTAGCTAGCCGCATGTATTTTCTTCCCTTATTTATTTGTGCAACTAGCTACTGTCCCCGGTTATTTTTAGTCTGCATATAAATTTTGTCAGAAATCAAAATATCTCTATTTTGATCATATTTATAGAAAAGAGTATCAATATTTACACTGCTAAATTAATATTGTTACATTCATTGCGGTTTCATAGTGTATATATTTGGTGTTGTAGATGTTGATATTTTTTAATACAAATTTGATCAAATTTTATAAAGTTTGATTTGACACAAATCTAATACGGGGAGTAAAAAGGACAGGAGAAAGTACTAAATTAGAACTGATTGCATCATCACACGGCATTCAAGGAAGCACCCACTCACTTTAATCGATCTCTCAACATCTACTATAACACTCAGCTCCCTAGGGGGTAAAGGCCTCTCAACAATTGAGGACATTGGTCTGGATTGTTTCCCAACAGTTGGCCGGCAATTTTTCAATGAGCTCTCTCATTCAAATGAGGTGTTTAATTTTAAATTTGGTCACGACTCAAATCAATCGGCAAGAACCAGCTTTTAAAATTATAGCGGTCTTATGCATGCTCTTATTACCTCACAAAAAAAATGCCAACATGCAACATTGTAGCATCAATATAATTTTTGGTTGAGTTCCAATTTTTGATTTGGTCAACAGTTTCTCAAGGAGCTCTCCCATTCAAGTGAAGTTTTAACTTTTTGAATTTGGTTCGTGATTTTGACTGGTAATGATTTATCATATCAATCGACAACAATCAGCTTGTAAAGATACACCAGTCTCGTGCTCTCTCATCACGTGATAAAAAAATGCTAACACACGGCACTATAGCACCAATACCCTACATAGTGTGGGTTCATTTGCAGATAACACATGACTATACTCCCAGAAAGAGACCACCAAAATAACAGATTGTTAGAAGAGAAAACACACTTCATCTTCTCCCATACACACCAAACAAATTTTTGTATTAAGTCATAACAACACCAACCGCACGGCGAAGCACGCCCATTCCTTCTAGTATATAAGAAGTAAGGAGATCAACAACTCTGAATGGTAGGGCCATGCCTTAGAAAACCAAGGGTGGGTGTGAAATAAAAATTTAGGCCCCGTGTCTAAATGTGTCATTCAAAATATTTAAACTTAAATCATTTCGGCAGTATTGTGACTTTTTCAAAGGACCTGAATTTTTAAAAAGAATCAGGACCTTAAAGAAACAACTCAATGAGATAATCATTCGATGACACCAATACATAGGTGATTGCAGCAGCCTTGTAGTTCATTGCTCTCTTCTACGAATTTGTGAAGCCACCAACGGAGAATCAAGGAGGAGACAAAAGGAGTAAGGGCGTCTGGAATGCTGACCTCAAAACCGCACACCGAATCGGGGGGGGGGGGGGGGGGTAGTCTACCAGCACTGATGCGGGAGCCGGCCATCCAACTGTACCCGCACTCATATCAAAACAAAGTTCAACAAATACTACACCATACTATAATGATCACAAAAGGAAGCAAGAGAATATGCTATTGCATATATTAATCCTTGCGCTCTTACACCAGTGAAATGCCAATTAGCATCTAGTATAAACGAGAATGACAACAATATTTAGGGAAAAGTCCATTTTGAACCTTAAACTTGTAGAGCTTAGCTAAATCAAACCCCCAACTCTGAATCCGAGTTGTTGGCACACTGAACTTATCGATCCCGGTCTAAACATCGAACCCCGGAGTTGTTTGGTGCACTGGGGAAGCGAGGATCCTGGGATTACCACATCTCTCACATCGCTCCTTTGGTGGCCCGGCCAACCTGAAAAATAGTCACGACTTTTCTTTTGAAATTTGAAAAATGTGCGTGATTTTGAAAAATCTTTGCAAATCTGAAAAAAAATCAGAAATTAAAATATGTTCTTAAATACGAAAAATCTTTAGGAGTTTGGAAAAATGTTCGTGAACTCAAAAAATGTTTGCAAATAAAAACAATTGGAAGTAAAAACATTCTCATAATTGAAAAATCTTCAGGAGTTTGGAAAGATGTTCAGAAAGTTTTTAAAAATTTCGAAGTTGAAAAATGATCAACACATAGAATTGAGCATGTGTCATAAAATGCTCATTGTATATAAAAAATGTACATCAAAGTAGATACATAATGTTCATGTGTTTTTTTATAATAAGAAAAGGAAAAATATAGAAAGAAATAAAAATAATTAAGAAAATAAAAAACCTAAGAAAATTGTAAATAAAATAGAAATAAAAAAGGATATAAAAGTGATAATAGAAATTACAGAAACAGAAAAAAGAGACAAAAAATGTTCTACTAGGCGGCCCGCACGAGACTAGAGGTGGAAGATAAATATGACAGGCGGGTCAAATCAATCCACGAAAGTAGAAAATTATGATATTTGTGTGTGTGTGTGTCTATATATATTTCATGTGAAAAACAGCTTCAACATTCGATTTAGACCGGGATTGATAAGCTTAGTGTACCAACGACCGGGATTCCGAGTTGATGGTTTGATTTAACTAAGCTCTACAAGTTTAAGGTTCAAAATGGACTGTTTCACAACATTTAACAAGTCATTCGGATTTTCCCCTTCCTTATTACATACATGTCTGCAGATACAGATTTTTAATATAAATCAGAAAGCAAAGGTGGTAAAAAAAATTCTCACTTAGTTCTTTCTTGTAGGAGTACAAACAAAGAAAATAAAAGATGAGCAGATCTTTTTATTAGACAAGGCGTTAAAAAAAAGAGAAGGGAACTTGTAGTACTTAATTGAGAAAAAATGTCCCCGTAAGGTGTTCCCGGGGGTGGGAAGGTCCAGGCTTGATTCAGGTCAGGTGGGACGGTGCGCCCAGCTGCGTAGACAGTTGTCAAGCGCCATGGGCTCACGATGCTTACTTGGACTAGTAAGTGTGCACGTGCACGCACGTCTCGACAAATATTACAATCCTATATGAGAATTCACGTGCATAGGAAAAACATTATGATAACAATAAAAAATACTACAAATCATCTATAATTTAATTAAGTTCCAAGAAACGCTATAATTTAGCATTGTATGCATAGAGTAACGACACAAGAAATTATCTTAGTAATTAATCACTAATAAGCTTATGCAATTCTCTTGGATGTTTTCTCCAGCTTCATTCTCGATGTAGTTGAGCAAGTGCACCACAAGTGGTATTATGAGAATCAACATTCATGCACCGTATCTGGCATTATAAAATAAGTTTTGATGGAGGGAGTCAATAAGTATCATGCATATCATCATGCATAGAATTTTACTTATGCTAATCTTATTGTTGAAAAAGAAAGGCTTCCTAGGCCGCCAACCTCTATCAGATTTGCAATGTCATTAGATAATTTTCTTATATCTCCCTGCGACTCTGCATGCTGATTTCCCCCCAACATGATCCAACAACAGTGCCTTTATAAATAAAGCAACTCACTCGCAAAAAAATTTAAAGCAACTCAAAGTGGTGCTGTTAATTGACAGGGTACTCTCTAACCTTGTTTGCATTCATGAGTTGCAGCTACAATCTCAGACGACCACGCCTCCCTTATAATACATCTTATTCATAAATTTGTTTAGGTATGGTTGCAAATCTTGCTAAAGATCGATGCTTCAACACTGACCTTTGTGGGAGCATGAACTGAACACCATAATCTAGAAAAGAAACAAGTTCCTTATAAGGAAAAGAAACAAATGGCATGGAGATGAATAATATTTGTAGTTATTCACTTGTAAGCACCACCAAAATAAGCTAAAGCTTACACCGGTTTTGGGAAATTTCCACCAAATCTTAAACCACCCCGTAAAAAAAAATCTTAAACTAATGCTTAATCTCAAACCAAGAGGAAACATCAAACCTGGGAAAAGGAAATTGAAATAATGTGTGTCTTCTCATTTGTTTCATTCAAAGCTAAAGGAAACTAAAATCTGATACATTTGTAAACTCCACAAAACATGAAGGTGGATCAGACCGCAAAGTACCTCCACATTGCAGTAAAAGGTACTGGTACGAAATGTAGATAGATAAAAAGATCTGGTAAAGAACCTAGATCGAGGGTATAGAAAATCGAAAACCCAATAGATACATACAATTGATTCTTAAAAAAAATACAATTGAATGAAATCTAAGCAGGTGCCACTAACCTCTCCTCTTGGTACTCTTGTGCAGACTGAACACAAACAACCCAGCCTGAAACAATGGAAGCATAAATGTATACATTATGAGCTTACGGCGGCAACACCGCTAATTTGGGAATCAAATATACCATACGCATTTTTAACTTCAACTTACAAATGAACTTAAAAACTGGAGTTCGAAATATAAAAAAAATCTTTTGCGGTATGAGAAATACATAAATGGGTAAAAAACAATTAAATTCGATTTACCGGCACTCAAAGACAGAAATTTGGAAGAGGGTGAATGATATGATAGATTATTCTCGATTTCTCAGAAGAAGAAACAATGTGGAGTATGAAACATTAACTAGCACAACTACTGTATGTCAGTAGCAAACATTGGTATGAAATAGATGTCTAGTTCTCCATTGGCAACGCATCTTATTTTTCTTTCTCTCGTTGCAATAGCAAAAATAGAAGAATTTATGTAAGTGGACTGAAGTTGTTTCGACTGCCTGGATAACAAAATATTGGGGGATTTAACATCAACGCATTGTAGTACCAAATACAAGCTGGTTAGATAATAAATATTAGGGCATTTACAACAAAAAAAATGGTTGAAGAAAATAGTATAAGGATAGAACAGTAGGCCTACTGTATTTAGTAGACATACAAAGAAACACAGAGAGAGTGAGTAGAGGACGCGTCAAAAAAAGTGAGTAGAGGAGCAACTGAACATGGAAAGCATGGAGGAGTCGCTGCAGGCAGGTGTAGAGAGGATTCAGGGGTTGGCCGGACTGACCTGCGACGCCGTTGCCGTCACATTCGCCGTCACGTCGCCTACTTGTTCTCCTCTCTGTTTAGTTTGTGTGGCTAAAATAGAACGCAGGGGGAGGAACAGGACTTACACTGTTTATCCATGTTGAACAAAGACATCTTGCGGGTGTGAGTTGTGACAGTACCGGCCGGGCGGCCGGCCATGAAGGGATGATAGCGGACGAAGTACACAACCAACAGCTCCTTCTCCAGCTTTGGATCCGGCTGAGGAGCGGAGCCGCCGACGGGCCTGATGCCCAAGATGGTACGGGTCCCATTGGACGACTTCCGTCCACCATGGGGGCGACGGTGTTGCAGGCGAGGTCAAATATAGGGCCCGGTTGCCGAGGTCCTTGGAGGCGACGATGAGGTCGCGGAGCGCGGCGTGGTCGAGGTCGGCGTGCCAGCCCGGGTCGGCGTGGGTATGTCTGGAGCGGTGGAGGATCAGGGAGAGGGCGGCGGACACGACGCGGGGGTAGCCGCTGCTTCCGCCGGCCGGGGCATAGATGTCGACATGTTGTACATGATGCTCGCCTCCGCCTTGGGCGGCCACCAGGTCAAAGTCGTCTAGGCACTGCAGCACCACCATCTTCTTCCAGTTCCTCGTCTTCGGTTGCGTCGACAACGACGGTGACTCCGCCGTGATCACCTTCCCTCTCTTCCGCTCTCATATTCTCCTGTGATTTTTTCTTGCTTTTCCCCATGGTTTTGTTCACGTACGTGGGATCGCCGGAAGTTGCCCATGGCTCCTCCTCTGTTGATCTGATGAAGCGCGCGGAGTCGCAGGTTAGTGATCGATCCATGATGGGAGTTTATACAATCTGGGCGGACCGGCGGAGAGATGATTAGATTGATGCTGCCATCCCTCTTTCTACTCTCCCTTTTCCTCCCTCCTCCTGGCCGCCTCTCCAGACCTCGGCACCTGGTGCACCTCCCGCGGCGGCGAGGTCATCGTCCAGGAAAGGCGACGGTGCTGCCGTGCGGCCAAGGAGCCCTCATTGTCTTGGAAGGCGGCGTCTGACCGGGTGAAGACAGGGAGTCGTCGGGATTGAGGGAGAGGAGATTCGATCGCGATCAGTTTCCCCTTTTTGCGTGCATGCGTGATCGTAGGGGTTGCGCTGTGTGGAGATTTCCTCTCTATGGTGTGAAGTACGGCCAGTCAATGAAAATTACTATCTATGGTGAAGTACGGCCAGTCAATGAAAATTACCATCTGCACATCAGGGAATAGATTAGATTAACGCTAGCTGTTAGATTAAGTTTAGTAACGCTAATTAAATGATGGTAATGGGTCCGTGTACATCTACGGGGTGCGTTTAGAAAAGATAATCTTTGATTGTTTATTCCGTTGGCGAATCTGTCGACCATGGCCTTCCGGCGTGGCCGTGGCGCCGGCGGCAGCGGGTCCGTGCCGCCGGGCGAACTCTCGATGAGGCGGCTGGTGACAGCCATGAGCTTCTCGAACTCATTGCCGTTCAGGGGCAGAGCTACAGGGTGGCCAGGGTGGGCCGCGGCCCACCCTGGGATTTTGGGTCAGTTTATTATATACCTATGGATTTTTAACTGGGCCAGAAAAAAATCAGCCCAAAACACATACCGATTGATCCAGCAGCGGAACGGAGCCACGCCCTCGTCTCGTCCACTGCAGGTCTACAGCCGCCTCGTGCCCTCGTCTCGACGCCATCCGGCCCTCGCCTCACCGCTGCCGTTCCTCGCGGCCTCGCCAGTCGCTGGCCGGAGCGGCGGAGCCCAGCCCGCCTCCCCTTCTCGCCCGGCGCTCGCCTGGCCCTGCCGCCCGCCCGCCCCTGCCTTGACCCGGGCCGCCTGTCGCCTGGCCCCACCGCCTGTCCGCCCCTGCCTCCGCCGGAGTCCGGCTCTCTGCCTCGGTGCCTCCTTGCAAAGCCGACGGCCGTCGGTGCCGCTCAGGCGCTTAGTAGCCAGTCTCCGGAGGCAGCACCGCAGCAACCGGCAAGTGTGCAAATTGATTTAAGGTACCAAAACCCCCTAATTTGTTATTTAGGGTTTGCTTTTTTGCACTAAGCTATCATGAATTGATGAACACATGCATAAATTTCACATCATTTCTGCCGCAATTAGCTTTATTGATAGAAACTAATTTTTATTGCGGAATTGTTGAAGAATGAAGAGGGCCGGAGACATTGTTTCTCTTTTCCAGAGAGAAGCTATGGAGATAGGGAAGAAGAAGAAGGCAGGGAGATGTGGCCGAAGAGCAAGCCGGAGAAGAGAAGTTTTCCTTGGAGTCATTGATCAAATAAGTCAAGAGCTTGAAAATCGGTTTGGTGAGACTAATATGGAGTTGCTTTCTTGTATGTCTGTTTGAATCCTGCCAACTCATTTGTTGCTTTTGATGCATAAAAGGTATGCAAATTTGCTTCTCAAATTAGTATTGCTTCAAGAATTCTTATTAAATCCCTCCAACTAATTTGTTTTTATGCACACAAGATACGATGGATGATAGTCTTTTGGATGATTGCCTAGTCACACACATTGAGAGGGATGCTTTTGCCGAGGTGAATGAAGATGATATAATTGATATTTTCATGGCAATGCAAAAGCGTAGGCCAAAAATATAGTCTTTTTAAACTTCTCAAGGTATGTATTATGGTCCATATAGTATGCACTATGTATGCTTCTTTATGCAAAACTTAGACTTAATTGAGAATTTTAATAGTTTGTAAGACAATAATGATCTATTTCTATATGATATTGGTAACTGGTTAGAAGGTCCACATGTCATATTTCTTGTAAAAAAAAAATTGAGGGTCGGACCACCCTGATGTCAAATGCTAGCTCCGCCACTGTTGCCGTTGGATATGGCGTCCGGCGGCTTCGGGGCACCGCCGACGCGGCAGTCCTCGCAGTTCCAAATCTTGAAGCAGGTCATGTCCTCTTTCTGAAAGTATATGCACGCCTCGAGGAACGAACCTGGCGGCATCGTCGGCGGCGTTCTTGGCCTCGAGGGCCGCGAGGGCGACCTCGATCCCTTCCGCGCATTTGCCAAAGCAGTACGCGGCGTCGCTGCCCGGCGGCGCGGCCTTCTTCTCGGCAAGCGCTGCGGCGTCCGCGGCGGCGGCCATCTTGGCGGCGGCGCGAATGGCGATCAGGGCCAGCCCGAGCACGTTGGCGGTCGTGCCATCGGGCGTCGCATGCAGGACCTTGAGGCACACGTCCCGAAAAGGCACGGTGGAGCAGGCCTTATCAACATCGGCGAGGTAGACGGAGACATAGACACAGACGAGGAAGAAGAGGAGGAGGGCCGGTCCACGCATAGACGCCAACACACCATGGTCGTGCGCCTTGCTTCTTCGGTCCAACAAATGAACTCCAACGATGTGTAGCACGGTCGATCAGTAGGGCAATTAATGGATCGAGGCAACAACTACACACACACACACACACACACACACACACACACACACACACATGGCAATGGCATTGGCGACTAGGGAGAGAGAGAGCGTGTGTCCGTGCGCGCGAATGGTCCACCTTCATGATCGTGGCACGGTAAATCTCATCCCCGCATTGTTCGTAGTACAGTATGAGCTAAGAATAGTTTGCCTCACTTACAAATATAGATATACCCAAACAAGTAAGGACTCCTTCATTTTCAGCTACACGTACAGGAGACCCTCTGCGTGCACTAGAGTAGTTTTTGTCAGGGAAGAGAGAGAATGCAGGGAAATGACACTTGCATGCCATATGCATGCATGCTAAACATCCAAACTCTCCCCCTCCCAGCGCTTCTTTGTACATTGATGGATATATTTTGAATCAATGCTTTGGTTTTATTTTCTACTATATATATTTGGATTCCTAGCTAGAAGATCTTCAGAACGAGATCAATGATGAGTACTACTATGTTTTAAGGCAGTTGCATGTGTTTGCACCGGGCCGGGGGTATAATTATTCTCCCGTAATGCATGGTTACGTCACTATGTCGCTGTGGTTCCCCGCCGCTACAAGCCAACGCTGTTGCACCCGGCCGGCCACCGTTACTGAAGCAAGGCTGAGAAAACACACTCGGTGGGGCCACTGCCAACTGTAGAAAAATCAACAAAAAAGTTATCTTGCAATAGATAACACATAGTTTCTCCAAATCGTCTCAGACATAAGATAGTAGTGAAGACAATGTAAGCATATGCGTGCTCTAAGATATGCACATGTGCGAGAGATATATGCATGGGAAATACTCCTTTCGTCCCATAATGTAAGACGTTTTTTTGACACTACACTAGTATTGAAAAACATCTTACATTATGGGACGAAGGGAGTAGCTAAATATGCCTACCTACCTACCTACCTATGTTACTATGTAATATCCTAAACAACCTAATCTTGTAGTATTATGAAAAAAGGTAACAGCTATCGTTAGAATGATTCCATATCCTGTGTTGAAAAGATAGCGCATCTTCTGCCATGAATCATATAGTGTTGCTCACAACAAAATAATGTGCATATAAATATATAGCGTCGACAGAAAATAAGTGTCGTCTCGCATGACATCCTGACCTACACGTCTTTTTTTAACACGGTACAGACAGAAGCGCTCATACATAAGCGCATACACTCACCCCTATTAATGCACACACGCACACCCTACTTCTATGAGCACCTTCGTAGAGACTGAGCCGGCATATCATCTTGAGATTTACGAAGTCCGGGAACGTCTCGTCTCAATGAATGCCCATCGCTGAAAATCCTGAAATAAATTCAGGAATAATACGAGCATGCACGAGGACTTGAACCCTGATGGGCTGGGAGCCTGGCAGTGGCGAATCAACTGGGCAGGCTTTAATAGGCTTGAGCCTGCCCTCCAGCATGCATGCAAAAGAAAATTTTATTAGTAGTTAATAGTACATGTTCCTAGTAGTATTCTAGCAAATTTTAACCTTGTTTTCACAAAAGAGCTGGGAGTTCATGACTTTTTTTCACATCATTAACTTTGAGCCTACCCTTGATTTTCTTACAAGATTCGTCACTGGAGCGGATACCACTGTCCCTCTCGGATGTGTTTGGTTGCTAGGCTATCCCACACTGGGACAGGGATAGCCATTTTTCTCTAGATGCCAGTCATTTGGTTCATGGGCGAGCAGGGATAGGCGCCAGATGCTAGGAATATTCCTTCATAAAGAGGCTCCGCCTGTCCGCGAAAATCTCACGGACCTGGGTATCCCGCGTGCGCCAGACGCGAGGGCAACCGCAAACCGTTTATTGCGACCCCTTTTCTCGTTCACCTCTCCCCCAACCCTATCCCCTCCCCCTTCCATCTCTGTTCTCTTCTATGGCGGCGGCGGCAGAAATCGAAGCACGACTACAGAGGTGATTGCGCGGTGGAATGGAATGGATCTCCTCTTCCGTATCTTCTAATTGGCATGCCCTCTCTTCTTCGTCTGTCATTTCTTCCTGCAGATGGAGGCGGATCTCTCCGCACTAGTAGAAAAGGGGGCAAAGGTCCAGGCCGGGTCAGCCCATTAGTCCCGGTTCAGTCCAGAACCGGGACCAATGGGGGCATTGGACCCGGTTCGTGAGCCCAGGGGGCCGGCCGGGCCACGTGGGCCATTGGTCCCGGTTGGTGGGACGAACCGGGACCAATGGGCCTCGCTCCTGGCCCACCACCATTGGCCCCGGTTGGTGGCATGAACCGGGACCAAAGGCACCCCTTTGGTCCCGGTTCATGCCACCAACCGGGGCCAATGGTGATGCCTATATATACCCCATCGCGCAAGAGCAGAGCACACTGCTCTGTTTTTTCTGGCCGAGGGGGAGAGGGCTTGGTGGTGCTCTAGCTCACCTCCTATGCATACAAGGTGTTTGATGGAATGCCCGAGCCACACTACTTAAGCTTTCTCCTCTCCAAGCTCCATTTTCCTCAATATTTGTCTAGGTTTAGCGGTCCGTCACACACCGTCCCCGTCTTCACCGACGTCGATCACCCGCGCCGAGCTCATCGCCGGCACCACCGTGGTGAGCCTCTTGTTCTTATCTTCTTTCTGAAAGGAAAAAATATTCTTACTTGTATGTTTACATAGATACTTGTATTATTTTCTTACTTTTATCCGCCCCCGTCGGCCCTCATCCTGTCTATGATTCGGATGTGGTATATATATATATTATCTTTATAACTATTGGTTCATTTATTGTTTATGAAAATTATGCCGACCAACGTGACATAGATTTTATTTATCTAGGATGTATGTGAAGCGGAAATTCCAACCGACCCTATTTTCGAGAGGTTAAATTTAGTTGAAGAAGAAAACAATTTCTTGAAGGAAAAAATAAAAAAAATTGAGGAGGAGAAGATGATATTGGAGTTGCATGTTGCGGATGTCGTCGATGATCACAAGATCAAGATGGATGCAATGCGCTTGAAGATTAGAAAGATTAGAAAATATGCCATTCATACCGAGTGAGGGAGTCCTGGATTAGGGGGTGTCCGGATGGCCGGACTATAACCTTTGGCCGGACTCCTGGACTATGAAGATACAAGATTGAAGACTTCGTCCCATGTCCGGATAGGACTTTCCTTGGCGTGGAAGGCAAGCTTGGCGATACGGATATGATCTCCTCCCATTGTAACCGACTCTGTGTAACCCTAGCCCTCTCCGGTGTCTATATAAACCGGACGGTTTTAGTCCGTAGGACGAACAACAATCATACCATAGGCTAGCTTCTAGGGTTTAGCCTCTCTGATCTCGTGGTAGATCTACTCTTGTACTACCGATATCATCAATATTAATCAAGCAGGAGTAGGGTTTTACCTCCATCGAGAGGGCCCGAACCTGGGTAAAAACATTGTGTCCCTTGTCTCCTGTTACCATCCGCCTAGACGCACAGTTCGGGACCCCCTACCCGAGATCCGCCGGTTTTGACACCGACATTGGTGCTTTCATTGAGAGTTCCTCTGTGTCGTCATCTTTAGGCCCGATGGATCCTCCGATCATCAACAACGATGCGGTCTAGGGTGAGACTTTTCTCCCCGGGCAGATCTTCGTATCCGGCGGCTTTGCACTGCGGGCCAATTCGCTTGGCCATCTTGAGTAGATCGAAAGCTACGCCCCTGGCCATCAGGTCAGATTTGGAAGTTTGAACTACATGGCTGATATCTGCGGGGACTTGATCTTCGACGGGTTCGAGCTACAGCCGAGCGCGCCGCACTGTCACGATGGGCATGATCTAGCTCTGCCGCCGAACAGTGCCCTGGAGGCCGCACCCGTGTCCGCTTCGACCCTTAGCTCGGAGCCGACTGCGCCAATCGAGGACGGGTGGTTGGACACCACCTCGGGGGCTGCAATCTCTATGGCGATCGAGCCGAACACCACCCTATTTTCTATGAAAGCCCGTGGCTCCAAGGTGCCGGACTCCTCTCCGGACTCCGAACCCTCCGCGCCCCTGCCAATCGAATCCGATTGGGCACCGATCATGGAGTTCACCGCCGCGGACATCTTTCAGCACTCACCCTTCGGCGACATTCTGAATTCACTAAAGTCTCTCTCTTTATCAGGAGAGTCATGGCCGGACTATGGTCAGCAAGGTTGGGATGCGGATGACGAAGAAATTTGATGCCCACCCACCACCCACTTCATAGCCACTGTCGATGATTTAACCGACATGCTCGACTTCGAGTCCGAAGACATCGACGGTATGGACGACGATGTAGGAGACGAACAGGAGCCAGCGCCTATAGAGCACTGGACCGGGGGGGGGGGTGAATAGGCGATTTTTATGAAAGTCTTCAAAACGTGGAAGTTATGAAGACAAACAGTAGAGATATGCCTATTACTATGCAGCGGAAGGTAGACTACACTAGGCAAGCCATGGTCAAGTATCCAATAGAGTGAAAGCACAATGACAAATAGCTGCAGTGTAGTAAGGATCAGGTAGGAAGATATTGTGAAGCCAAACAGAACACATAGTCACTCAATGAAGACAGAAGATAGAGCAAACATGCAATGACTTCACAACGAGTAACAGTAAGTAAAGGGAAGTGAAGATGAAACCAGTGACTCGTTGAAGACAATGATTTGTTGGACCAGTTCCAGTTGCTGTGACAACTGTACGTCTGGTTGGAGCGGCTAGGTATTTAAACCTTAGGACACACAGTCCCGGACACCCAGTCCTGAACATGCAGCTCAGGACACCCAGTCCTCACCGTATTCTCCTTGAGCTAAGGTCACACAGACCTCGCCCAATCACTCTGGTAAGTCTTCAAGGTAGACTCCCAAACCTTCACAGACTTCGTTCAGCGGCAATCCACAATGTCTCTTGGATGCTCAGAACGCGACGCCTAACCGGCTGGAGGATGCACAGTCCTCAAGTGTAATAAGTCTTCAGATCACTCAGACAAGAAGACTTAAGTGATGCCCAATTCTCTCTGGCTCTGGGTGGTTAGGGCTTTATCCTCGCTAGGTATTCTCTCTCAAAGGCTTCGAGGTGGGTTGCTCTCAAACGACAAAAGCCGTGCACTGAATCTGAGCAGCCAACCGTTTATGGTTGTAGGGGGTGGGCTATTTATAGCCACTTGGCAACCCGACCTGATTTGTCCGAAATGACCCTGGGTCACTAAGGAACTGACACGTGTTCCAACGGTCAGATTTCAAACTCACACGGCAACTTTACTTGGGCTACAAGCAAAGCTGACTTGTGCGACTCTGGACAAGATTAGCTCTCATAGTATTCACTCGAAGACATAGGTTTTTAATTAGGCATCACTTTAGTCATTCTGACTGGTTCTCTTGGACCCCACCTAACAGTACGGTGGTTCCTATGACTCAACAAAAATGAAAAAGAACTGCGAAGGATCTAAGTCTTCGAGCTCCATAGGCTTCATGTGGTGTCTTCTCTTGTCATAGTCTTCAATGTGAATATCTTCATATACCACCTTTGTCTTCAATGTCTTCAAACATTTTTAGGGGTCATCTCTGGTAGGAAAACCGAATCAATGAGGGACTTCTACCTGTGTTATCCTGCAATTCTCACAAACACATTAGTCCCTCAACTAGGTTTGTCATCAATACTCCAAAACCAACAAGGGGTGGCACTAGATGCACTTACAATCTCCCCCTTTTTGGTGATTGATGACAAACTAGTTGAAGTTTTCAACGGGGAATATAATCTGTGAAATTGTAAAGGATAAGGAATTATCTTCATAAGTTGCAAGGGCTCCCCCTGAAGATGTGCATATAAGTAATTTGCTTTTGGAATGCAAATGCACATGGCAGTTTGTACTTGTGGAGATCCACTTCAACTTATGATGACAATCCACTATGCATGTAAAAGTATATGAAGATGATGTCATGCATAATGGAAAATGGACGTCTGCAGAATGATCTAAGTGCGTAATTTATCGTCGCACATGCAGAATTTATCTTCGCAAAACAAGGTGGCAAACAAGTAGCAGACGACCATCGAGTTTAAGTGTTACAACTCAAAGAACCAAATGTAGCAAAACGAGAGTTGTAAGCACGAAGCAAAATATAGCAAAATATAAAGCTCCCGCCCATATGAACCCGCTTGAAGACTATCAACCCCATATGCTTCTCCCCCTTTTGTCAGTAAGGACCAAAAAGGTTTGAAGACATAGAGTTTCTACTCGTTCCCATGAGCAGCAGGGTCGTTGGTGGTGTTTGGCGGTGCTGAAGAGCTTGGTGCAGAGTCGACGCGTGATGAAGGAGGTGGCGGTGATGTAGCATCGTCTTCATCCTCGATAACTCTGGTAGTCACTGTTGCAGCAGAGGAAGAGAACTCAGAGTCTTCAAGTGATGGAGTTCCTCGCAGCACAGCCCTTCGAGGAGGTGTGGAGTCAAACTTGAATCGCTCTGTGAAGCCATCCTCTTGAAGATCAGCTTCAGAACACATCATCGTGAGTCCTTTCCATGTGCGGCGACAGGTTTCATGTGCAACGAAGGCATTCTTGGTGGCAAGATTTCGAATGTGATTTACATCCACCAAGAGGCTTTTCATTCGTCGCGTCAGCCAGTCATGATGCCTATCCTGTTTCTGATGTAGAGCCACAAGAAGCTCTCGGTCGGTGAGAACACGAGTGCGCTTCTTGGATCTTGGAGCAGTTGTGCTGTCAGTGGCTTCAGTGGAAGTAGGGCGTGGTGCACGTGTAGTGCCAGCCAAAGGATACACCCGAGAGACAGCTTCAACACCTTCAACGTTCTGAGTGAAACTCTGATGCTCTGCATTTTGAAGACTTAGAGGTTGCTCGGCAGGCTCAGGATAGATGGCTTCAGCAGAGGTATCCACATCAGGCAAGAAGATCCGATGGTTGCGGGCTGAGGGCTGATACGAGATAGTAGAGTGAAGTTTGATCAGCCGCATTACCCAAGGGGCGTAGAACTTCAAACCAAACAGATCAGAGCCTGATGCAGCAAGTTGGCGTATGAAGAAGTCCTGTGCATTGAAGCATTTGCCATGAAGGATATAGAATATCAAAGTCTTCATTGCACCCTCAATCTTGGCATTTGGAGAGTGTCCTTTAATGGGCCAAAGAGTCCGCCTAATGATGTGATAGATGGTTCTTGGCAGATACTCAAGGTCTTCAACGAAGAACGCTGTGGTATAAGCAGCATCTTGGGGCAATGGTTTCATCATGCTAAGCATCTGACTCATATCAGGTTCAGGCCTCTGAAAGATGCTCTCAATAGCTTCAGTATGCAGCTGACAGCCTTGCTCGAAGAGATCGCCAGGAGTGGGCAAGCCAGTGAGCTCAATGATGTCAAATGCATTGGCTTCGTGATGAACATTGCCGGTCATCCACTCCAGGACCCAAGTCTTCGGATCTCTGTTGTACCCACGGATGTGGAGTGTGGCATAGAATTGGAGCAGCAGCTCTTCATTCCAATGCTCTTGGTCAGTTATGAATGGTAGCAGTCCAACTTGCTTGAAGCAATCCAAAGCTTCTTCTAGGCAGGGCAGACCAGCTATAGCTTCAACGTTAAGGCGCTTGTGTGGGAAGATGCGACCTTGGTTGTACAGTATGCATGAGTAGTAGCTTCGCTGAGGATAGCTCCAGAACCGATCTAATGAAATCCTTTCCCTTGAGTAGGGGTTCTTGGAGCTATTGAAGAATGTATTGTCTGCCCTAAAACCATTGATGTTGAAGGAGCCAGGTGCGGATGCAGGACCTGGGAACCCTGGCAGTCTTGGGATTGGCTTCTGTACCTGAGGCCTGTGCTCAACATGATAGTCGAACTGGGGACCGGCAGCAGACTCAGGAATAGAAGTGTCAGGATCAGTGGCTTCGCTTTCTTCTGATGCTTTTGGTGGGGAGGGCTCCACATTAGCTTCACTGTTAGTTGTGGCAGCCTCACGATTTTCATCCTCCACTTGACGAGCTGGAGGGTCGGACACAGGCACGTTCTCCGTAAGAACTGCTTCTTGGTGAGACGAGGGGACTTGTGGTACTTCTTCGTCTTCGACTGATGCAGCCGGAATGTTTTCAGTAGAGACTTGAGGCCTTGGACCTTTGCGAAGCCTGCGCAACGCGGGCGACGCTTGTGGAGATTGAGTGGGCTGGGCCTCATTGTCTTCTTCCTCTTATGGGCGATCCGCCCATGAGGCATCCTGGGCAATTGGCGTCAATGGACGACCAATGCTGATGAGTTCGCTATTGTCTTGCTGAGGAAGGACTGCATCATCTTCTACATTGTCATGTTGACCAATGTCTTCAGCAGTGATGAGATCAGCTGCTGGAATGTCTTCAGCTTCATGAGCCTCTGTGGAAGCAGGCTCATGGACAGTCAGTTGGCGTTCAGCTTCAGGATAGACCACAGAAAGGGGTTCAACCATCAAGGGCTTTGTGGGAGCAGCCCGATCTTTCTTGGTCTTCCTCTTCTTCTTAGAGGGGGCAGTAGGAGAGGCTTCAGGATATTTCCTTTTCCTTGCTTCAGCCTCAGCAGTCTTGGTCTTCTTGAGCTCTGAAGCTGTTGACCGGCTTTTTGGCTTCGAGCCAGTCATTCTTGTGGGGAAGACAATCGGAATTGCTTCCTGCCTTGGTGCATCGGGTTCAGCTGTAACAGACTTCTTCTTCTTCTTTACGGCCATCCTGGGGTCGATGCCAGGATGCCCAAGTGCCTTGCGCTTCTCAGCCTCATTGTAGGCTTGCACACATCTATCAGCCAGAGTCTTCATGCGATCACGCGAACCCTGAGCTTCTGCACGTTTCTTCAGAAAGGCTTCCTTGAGCTCGTGCAGCATGATCTTGAAGTTCTTCACATCTTGCACGCTGAGCTTGGCCATATGCTTCTTGAATTGAGCCTTTTCATAGTCAATCTTCTGCTTCAGCTCAACAACGCGTTGGGCGATGGCTAGTTCTGAAGCAATGGCTCCTTGGAAGGCGACACTGAGGCCAATGGGTAGCTGCAGATCATCAAAGCTGATGTTTGGCATGTCAAACCACTCGTCAATGAAGTTGTGGATGATGGTGATGTTGGAAATATGCCCTAGAGGCAATAATAAATAAGTTATTATTATATGTCCTTGTTCATGATAATCGTTTATTATCCATGCTAGAATTGTATTGATAGGAAACTCAGATACATGTGTGGATACATAGACAACACCATGTCCCTAGTAAGCCTCTAGTTGACTAGCTCGTTGATCAATAGATGGTTACGGTTTCCTGACCATGGACATTGGATGTCGTTGATAACGGGATCACATCATTAGGAGAACGATGTGATGGACAACACCCAATCCTAAGCCTAGCACAAAGATAATGTAGTTCGTTCGCTAAAGCTTTTCTAATGTCAAGTATCATTTCCTTAGACCATGAGATTGTGCAACTCCCGGATATCGTAGGAATACTTTGGGTGTGCCAAACGTCACAACGTAACTGGGTGACAATAAAGGTGCATTACGGGTATCTCCGGAAGTGTCTGTTGGGTTGGCACAAATCGAGACTGGGATTTGTCACTCCATGTAAGCGGAGAGGTATCTCTGGGCCCACTCGGTAGGACATCATCATAATGTGCACAATGTGATCAAGGAGTTGATCACGGGATGATGTGTTACGGAACGAGTAAAGAGACTTGCCGGTAATGAGATTGAACAAGGTATCGGGATACCGACGATCGAATCTCGGGCAAGTATCGTACCGCTAGACAAAGGGAATTGTATACGGGATTGATCGAATCCTCGACATCGTGGTTCATCCGATGAGATCATCGTGGAACATGTGGGAACCAACATGGGTATCCAGATCCCGCTGTTTGTTATTGACCGGAGAACGTCTCGGTCATGTCTGCATGGTTCCCGAACCCGTAGGGTCTACACACTTAAGGTTCGGTGACGCTAGGGTTATAGAGATATTAGTATGCGGTAACCCGAAAGTTGTTCGGAGTCCCGGATGAGATCCCGGACGTCACGAGGAGTTCCGGAATGGTCCGGAGGTAAAGATTTATATATAGGAAGTGCTATTTCGGCCATCGGGACAAGTTTCGGGGTTATCGGTATTGTACCGGGACCACCGGAAGGGTCCCGGGGGTCCACCGGGTGGGGCCACCTGCCCCGGGGGGGCACATGGGCTGTAGGGGTGTGCGCCTTGGCCTATATGGGCCAAGGGCACCAGCCCCAAGAGGCCCATGCGCCAAGAGATAAGGAAAGGAAGAGTCCTAAAAGGGGAAGGCACCTCCTAGGTGCCTTGGGGAGGAGGGACTCCTCCCTAGCCGCACCCTTCCTTGGAGGAAGGGCCAAGGCTGCGCCCCCCTCTCCCTTTGCCCTATATATAGTGGGGGAAAGGGAGGGCAGTCCAACCTAAGCCCTGACGCCTCCCTCTCCCTCCCGTGACACATCTCCCTCTTCCCGCAGCGCTTGGCGAAGCCCTGTTGGAATCCCGCTACTTCCACCACCACGCTGTCGTGCTGCTGGATCTCCATTAACCTCTCCTCCCCCCTTGCTGGATCAAGAAGGAGGAGACATCTCTGCTCCGTACGTGTGTTGAACGCGGAGGTGCCGTCCGTTCGGCGCTAGGATCATCGGTGATTTGGATCATGACGAGTACGACTCCATCAACCCCGTTCTCTTGAACGCTTCCGCGCGCGATCTACAAGGGTATGTAGATCCACTCCTCCCTCGTTACTAGATGACTCCATAGATTGATCTTGGTGACACGTAGGAAAATTTTGAATTATTGCTACGTTCCCCAACAGTGGCATCATGAGCTAGGTCTATGCGTAGTCACTATGCACGAGTAGAACACAAAGTAGTTGTGGGCGTCGATATTGTCAATTATCTTGCCGTTACTAGTCTTATCTTGATTCGGCGGCATTGTGGGATGAAGCGGCCCAGACCAACCTTACACGTACGCTTACGTGGGACCGGTTCCACCGACTGACATGCACTAGTTGCATAAGGTGGCTGGCGGGTGTCTGTCTCTCCCACTTTAGTCGGATCGGATTCGATGAAAAGGGTCCTTATGAAGGGTAAATAGCAATTGGCATATCACGTTGTGGTTTTGCGTAGGTAAGAAACTTTCTTGCTAGAAACCCATAGCAGCCACGTAAAACATGCAAACAACAATTAGAGGACGTCTAACTTGTTTTTGCAGGGTATGCTATGTGATGTGATATGGCCAAAGGATGTGATGAATGATATATGTGATGTATGAGATTGATCATGTTCTTGTAATAGGAATCACGACTTGCATGTCGATGAGTAAGACAACCGGCAGGAGCCATAGGAGTTGTCTTAATTTATTTATGACCTGCGTGTCAACATAAACGTCATGTAATTACTTTACTTTATTGCTAATCGTTAGCTGTAGTAGTAGAAGTAATAAGTTGGCGAGACAACTTCATGGAGACACAATGATGGAGATCATGATGATGGAGATCATGGTGTCATGCCGGTGACGATGATGATCATGGAGCCCCGAAGATGGAGATCAAAAGGAGCAATATGATATTGGCCATATCATGTCACTATTTGATTGCATGTGATGTTTATCATGTTAATACATATTGTTTACTTCGAACGACAGTAGTAAATAAGATGATCCCTCATAATAATTTCAAGAAAGTGTTTCCCCTAACTGTGCACCGTTGCGACAGTTCGTTGTTTCAAAGCACCACGTGATGATCAGGTGTTTGATTCAGACGTTCACATACAACGGGTGTAAGCCAAATTTACACACGCGAAACACTTAGGTTGACTTGACGAGCCTAGCATGTACAGACATGGCCTCGGAACACAAGAGACCGAAAGGTCGAGCATGAGTCGTATGGTAGATATGATCAACATGAAGATGTTCACCGATGATGACTAGTCCGTCTCACGTGATGATCGGACACGGCCTAGTTGACTTGGATCATGTAATCACTTAGATGACTAGAGGGATGTCTATCTGAGTGGGAGTTCATAAGATGAACTTAATTATCCTGAACATAGTCAAAAGGTCTTCGCAAATTATGTCATAGCTCGCGCTTCAGTTCTACTGTTTAGTTATGTTCCTAGAGAAAATTTAGTTGAAAGTTGATAGTAGCAATTATGCGGACTAGGTCCGTAAACTGAGGATTGTCCTCATTGCTTCATAGAAGGCTTATGTCCTTAATGCACCGCTCAGTGTGCTGAACCTCGAACGTCGTCTGTGGATGTTGCGAACATCTGACATACACATTTTGATAACTACGTGATAGTTCAGTTAAACGGTTTAGAGTTGAGGCACCGAAGACGTTTTGAAATGTCGCGAAACATATGAGATGTTTCGAGGGCTGAAATTGGGATTTCAGGCTTGTGCCCACGTCAAGAGGTATAAGACCTCCGACGATTTTCTTAGCTTGCAAACCAAGGGAGAAAAGCTCAATTGTTGAGCTTGTGCTCAGATTGTCTGAGTACAACAATCGCTTGAATCAAGTGGGAGTTGATCTTCCAGATGAAATAATGATAGTTTCTCCGAAGTCATTACCACCAAGCTGCTAGAGCTTCGTGATGAACTATAACATATCAGGGATAGATATGATGATCCTTGAAATATTCGCGATGTTTGAAACCACAAAAGTAGAAATCAAGAAGGAGCATCAATTGTTGATGGTTGGTGAAACCACTGGTTTCAAGAAGGGCAAGGGCAAGAAAGGGATACTTCATGGAACAACAAATCAGTTGTTGTTCTAGTGAAGAAACCCAAAGTTGAACCCAAGCCCGAGACTAAGTGCTTCTGTAATAAAGGGAACAGCCACTGGAGCAGAATTACCCTAGATACTTGGTAGATGAGAAGGCTGGCAAGGTCGATAGAAGTATATTGGATATACATTGTGTTGATGTGTTCTTTACTAGTACTCCTAGTAGCACCAGGGTATTAGATACCAGTTCGGTTGCTAAGTGTTAGTAACTCGAAATAAAAGCTACCGAATAAACGGAGACTAGCTAAAGGTGAGATGACGATATGTGTTGGAAGTGTTTCCAATGTTGATATGATCAAATATCGTACGCTCCCTCTACCATCGAGATTGGTATTAAAACCTAAATAATTGTTATTTGGTGTTTGCGTTGAGCATAGACATGATTGGATTACGTCTATCGCAATACGGTTATTCATTTAAGGAGAATAATGGTTACTCTGTTTATTTGAATAATACCTTCAATGGTCTTACACCTAAAATGAATGGTTTATTGAATCTCGATCGTAGTGATACACATGTTCATGCCAAAAGATAGTAATGATAGTACCACCTACTTGTGGCACTGCCACGTAAGTCATATCGGTATAAAACGCATGAAGAAGCTCCATGTTGATGGATCTTTGGGCTCGCTCGTTTTTTGAAAAGTTTGAGACATGCGAACCATGTCTATTGGTGTATATGCATGAAGAAACTCCATGCAAATGGACCATTTGGACTCACTTGATTTTGAATCACTTGAGACATGCAAATCATACCACATGGGCAAGATGACTGAAAGCCTCATTTTCAGTAAAATGGAACAAGAAAGCAACTTGTTGGAAGTAATACATTTTGATGTGTGCAGTCCAATGAGTGCCGAGGCATGTAGTGGATATCGTTATGTTCTTACCTCACAGATGATTTGAGTAGATGTTGAGTATATTTACTTGATGAATCACGAGTCTGAATTATTGAAAGGTTCAAGTAATTTCAGGGTGAAGTTGAAAGATCGACGTGACAGGAGGATAAAGTATCTATGATATGATCATAGAGATGAATATCTGAATTACGAGTTTGGCACAGAATTAAGACATTGTGGAAATTGTTTCACAACTGATACAGCCTGGAACACCATAGTGTGATGGTGTGTCCGAACATCATAACTGCACCCTATTGGATATGATGCATACCATGATGTCTCTTGTCGAATTACCACAATAGTTTATGGGTTAGGCATTAGAGACAACCACATTCACTTTAAAAAGGGCACCACGTAATTCCAATGAGATGACACCGTATGAACTATGGTTTAGAGAAACCTAAGCTGTCATTTCTTAAAAGTTTGGGGCTGCGACGCTTATGTGAAAAAGTTTCAGGCTGATAAGCTCGAACCCAAAGCGGATAAATGCATCTTCATAGGACACCCAAAACAGTTGGATATACCTCCTGTCTCAGATCCGAAAGCAATAAGGGATTGTTTCTAGAATCGGGTCCTTTCTCGAGGAAAAGTTTCTCTCGAAAGAATTGAGTGGGAGGATGGTGGAGACTTGATGAGGTTATTGAACCGTTACTTCAACTAGTGTATAGCAGGGCACAAAGAGTTGTTCCTGTGGCACCTACACCAATTGAAGTGGAAGCTTATGATATTGATCATGAGACTTCGGATCAAGTCACTCCCAAACCTCGTAGGATGACAAGGATGCGTACTATTTCAGAGTGGTACGTAATCCTGTCTTGGAAGTCATGTTGCTAGACAACAATGAGCCTACGAGCCATGGAGAAGCGATGGTGGGCCCAGATTCCGATAAATGGCTCGAGGCCATAAAATCCGAGAGAGGATCCATGTATGAAAACAAAGTGTAGACTTTGGCAGAACGGCTCGATGGTCGTAAGGCTGTTGAGTACAGATGGATTTTAAAAGGAAGATGGACAATGATGGTAAGTATCACCATTAAGAAAGCTCGACTTGTCGTTAAGATGTTTTCCGACAAGTTCAAGGAGTTGACTACGATGAGACTTTCTCACCCATAGCGATACTAAGAGTCTGTTGGAATCATATTAGCGATTACTGCATTATTTATGAAATCTTGCAGATAGGATGTCAAAACATTGTTTCCTCAAGATTTTCTTGAGGAAAGGTTGTATGTGATACAACCGGAAGGTTTTGTCAATCCTGAAAGATGCTAATAAGTATGCAAAGCTCCAGCAATCCTTCTAAGGACTGGAGTGAGCATCTCGGAGTTGGAATGTATGCTTTGATAAGATGATCAAAGATTTTGGGTGTATACAAAGTTTATGAGAAACTTGTATTTCCAAAGAAGTGAGTGGGAGCACTATAGAATTTCTGATGAGTATATGTTGTTGACATATTGTTGATCAAAAATGATGTAGAATTTTTGGAAAGCATACAGAGTTATTTGAAAAGTGTTTTTCAATGGAAAACCTGGATTAAGCTACTTGAACATTGAGCATCAAGATCTATAAGGATAGATCAAAACACTTAATGGTGCTTTCAAATGAGCACATACCTTGACGTGAGCTTGAAGGTGTTCAAGATGGATCAGTCAAAGAAGGAGTTCTTGCCTGAGTTGTAAGGTATGAAGTTAAGACTTAAAGCTCGACCACGGAAGAATAGAGAGAAAGGACGAAGGTCGTCCCCTATGCTTAAGACGCAGGCTCTACAGTATGCTATGCTGTGTACCGCACCTGAAGTGTGCCTTGCCATGAGTTAGTCAAGGGGTACAAGAGTGATCCAAGAATGGATCACAGGACAACGGTCAAAGTTATCCTTAGTAACTAGTGGACTAAGGAATTTTCTCGATTATGGAGGTGGTAAAAGAGTTCGTCATAAAGGGTTACGTCGATGCAAGCTTAACACCTATCCGGATAGCTCTGAGTAGAGATACCGGATACGTATAATGGAGCAACAATTTAGAATAGCTCCAAGTAGAACAGTTATTTGGAATAGCTCCAAATAGAACGTGGTAGCTACATCTAGGAGATGACATAGAGATTTGTAAAGCACACACGGATCTGAAAGGTTCAGACCCGTCGACTAAAACCTCTCTCACAAGCAACATGATCAAACCCAGAACTCATTGAGTGTTAATCACATAGAGATGTGAACTAGATTATTGACTCTAGTAAACTCTTTGGATGTTGGTCACATGGCGATGTGACCTGTGAGTGTTAATCACATGGCGATGTGAACTAGATTATTGACTCTAGTGCAAGTGGGAGACTGTTGGAAATATGCCCTAGAGGCAATAATAAATAAGTTATTATTATATTTCCTTGTTCATGATAATCGTTTATTATCCATGCTAGAATTGTATTGATAGGAAACTCAGATACATGTGTGGATACATAGACAACACCATGTCCCTAGTAAGCCTCTAGTTGACTAGCTCGTTGATCAATAGATGGTTATGGTTTCCTGACCATGGACATTGGATGTCGTTGATAACGGGATCACATCATTAGGAGAATGATGTGATGGACAAGACCCAATCCTAAGCCTAGCACAAAGATCATGTAGTTCGTTCGCTAAAGCTTTTCTAATGTCAAGTATCATTTCCTTAGACCATGAGATTGTGCAACTCCCGGATACCGTAGGAATACTTTGGGTGTGCCAAACGTCACAACGTAACTGGGTGACAATAAAGGTGCATTACGGGTATCTCCGAAAGTGTCTGTTGGGTTGGCACAAATCGAGACTGGGATTTGTCACTCCGTGTAAGCGGAGAGGTATCTCTGGGCCCACTCGGTAGGACATCATCATAATGTGCACAGTGTGATCAAGGAGTTGATCACGGGATGATGTGTTACGGAACGAGTAAAGAGACTTGCCGGTAACGAGATTGAACAAGGTATCGGGATACCGACGATCGAATCTCGGGCAAGTATCGTACCGCTAGACAAAGGGAATTGTATACGGGATTGATCGAATCCTCGACATCGTGGTTCATCCGATGAGATCATCGTGGAACATGTGGGAACCAACATGGGTATCCAGATCCCGCTGTTGGTTATTGACCGAAGAACGTCTCGGTCATGTCTGCATGGTTCCCGAACCCGTAGGGTCTACACACTTAAGGTTCGGTGACGCTAGGGTTATAGAGATATTAGTATGCAGTAACCCGAAAGTTGTTCGGAGTCCTGGATGAGATCCCGGACGTCACGAGGAGTTCCGGAATGGTCCGGAGGTAAAGAATTATATATAGGAAGTGCTATTTCGGCCATCGGGACAAGTTTCGGGGTTACCGATATTGTACCGGGACCACCGGAAGGGTCCCGGGGGTCCACCGGGTGGGGCCACCTGCCCCGGGGGGCCACATGGGCTGTAGGGGTGTGAGCCTTGGCCTATATGGGCCAAGGGCACCAGCCCCAAGAGGCCCATGCGCCAAGAGATAAGGAAATGAAGAGTCCTAAAAGGGGAAGGCACCTCCTAGGTGCCTTGGGGAGGAGGGACTCCTCCCTAGCCGCACCCTTCCTTGGAGGAAGGGCCAAGGCTGCGCCCCCCCTCTCCCTTGGCCCTATATATAGTGGGGGAAAGGGATGGTAGTCCAGCCTAAGCCCTGGCGCCTCCCTCTCCCTCCCGTGACACATCTCCCTCTTCCCGCAGCGCTTGGCGAAGCCCTGTTGGAATCCCGTTACTTCCACCACCACGCCATCGTGCTCCTGGATCTCCATTAACCTCTCCTCCCCCCTTGCTGGATCAAGAAGGAGGAGACATCTCTGCTCCGTACGTGTGTTGAACGCGGAGGTGCCGTCCGTTCGGCGCTAGGATCATCGGTGATTTGGATCACGACGAGTACGACTCCATCAACCCCGTTCTCTTGAACGCTTCCGCGCGCGATCTACAAGGGTATGTAGATCCACTCCTCCCTCATTGCTAGATGACTCCATAGATTGATCTTGGTGACACGTAGGAAAATTTTGAATTATTGCTACATTCCCCAACAGGTGACGTCAAAGAGCGGCAGATCATTGAAGATTTCTGCTTCTTCTTTGCTTTTGATGAGTTGCTCAAGAGCGTCATCTGCTAGGTCTTCATCACTTGACAGGTCAATGTCATCATTGCGCAGAATGGCAGCAGCTGTGAGCTCTTGGCCGCTGTGTGGCAGAGGCACCTTGGCCTTCTGGGGCTTTGAGATGCGTGATAAGTCTTCAAACGACACACTGTCTTCAGGAGGTGCAGTTGCCAGTGGCTTCTGAAGGAAATATGCCCTAGAGGCAATAATAAAGTTATTATTTATATCCTTATATCATGATAAACGTTTATTATTCATGCTAGAATTGTATTAACCGGAAACATAATACATGTGTGAATACATAGACAAACTGAGTGTCACTAGTATGCCTCTACTTGACTAGCTCGTTAATCAAAGATGGTTATGTTTCCTAACCATGAACAAAGAGTTGTTATTTGATTAACGGGATCACATCATTAGGTGAATGATCTGATTGACATGACCCATTCCATTAGCTTAGCACCCGATCGTTTAGTATGTTGCTATTGCTTTCTTCATGACTTATACATGTTCCTATGACTATGAGATTATGCAACTCCCGTTTACCGGAGGAACACTTTGTGTGCTACCAAACGTCACAACGTAAATGGGTGATTATAAAGGTACTCTACAGGTGTCTCCAAAGGTAGATGTTGGGTTGGCGTATTTCGAGAATAGGATTTGTCACTCCGATTGTCGGAGAGGTATCTCTGGGCCCTCTCGGTAATACACATCACATAAGCCTTGCAAGCATTGCAACTAATGAGTTAGTTGCGAGATGATGTATTACGAAACGAGTAAAGAGACTTGCCGGTAACGAGATTGAACTAGGTATTGGATACCGACGATCGAATCTCGGGCAAGTAACATACCGATGACAAAGGGAACAACGTATGTTGTTATGCGGTCTGACCGATAAAGATATTCGTAGAATATGTAGGAGCCAATATGGGCATCCAGGTCCCGCTATTGGTTATTGACCGGAGATTTGTCTCAGTCATGTCTACATTGTTCTCGAACCGTAGGGTCCGCACGCTTAACGTTACGATGACAGTTATTATGAGTTTATGCATTTTGATGTACCGAAGTTAGTTCGGAGTCCCGGATATGATCACGGACATGACGAGGAGTCTCGAAATGGTCGAGACATAAAGATTGATATATTGGATGACTATATTCGGACACCGGAAGCGTTTCGGGGAAGTTTCGGATAAAACCGGAGCACCGGGGGGTTACCGGAACCCCCCGAGGGGTTAATGGGCCTCATGGGCCTAAAGTGGAGAAGAGGAAGGGGCTGCCAGGGCAGGCCGCACGCCCCCTCTCCCCTAGTCCGAATTGGACAAGGAGGGAGGGGCGGCTCCCCCCCTTTCCTCCTCTCCTTCCACCTCTCCTACTTGGACAAGGAAGGGGGGGGAGTCCTACTCCCGGTAGGAGTAGGACTCCTCCTGCGCGCCTCCATAGGGCCGGCCACACCCCCCTCTTGGATCCTTTATATACGGAGGCAAGGGGGCACCCTAGAACACACAAGTTGATCCTCGGGATCGTTCCTTAGCCGTGTGCGGTGCCCCCTTCCACCATATTCCACCTCGATCATATCGTTGTAGTGCTTAGGCGAAGCCCTGCGTCGGTAGAACATCATCATCGTCACCACGCCGTTGTGCTGACGGAACTCATCCCCGAAGCTTTGCTGGATCGGAGCCCGGGGAGCGTCATCGAGCTGTACGTGTGCTAAGAACTCGGAGGTGCCAGAGTAACGGTGCTTGGATCGGTCGGATCGGGAAGACGTACGACTACTTCCTCTACGTTGCGTCAACGCTTCCGCTGTTGATCTACAAGGGTACGTAGATCACACTCTCCCCTCTTGTTGCTATGCATCACCATGATCTTGCGTGTGCGTAGGAATTTTTTTGAAATTACTACGTTCCCCAACAGCTTCGCCCTTGAAATTTTGGGTGAAGGGGCAGGCTTTGAAGCTTTAGGCTTCTTCATCTTCTTTGGCTTCAACACTGCAGGAGCTTCTTCTGATTCAGAGTCAGCTGGAGGCTCATTCACTGCAGTCCCTTGAACTAAGATGCGGGTGATGAGGCCTTCAAGGTTGGCATAAGGACCGATGACATTGGGTTCTGCTTCTCGTGTGCCATCTGCCCTTGGTGCTGAGGGACCAGGGTTGAAGTCTAACCCAAATTTCTTCTTGTTCTGCTTCGCTGAGTTTTGGGCAAACTGGAAGTTGCGCTTGAACAGATGGTCGTCATGACACCAGAGTAGTGACGACGGGTGTGCATCATCAGGCTGTGGCCCACGGACCATGCATGGATAGAAGCTTTGGGCAATGGCTTCACCTCTGGACCTGGGTAGAAGATTCTTGTATAGGATGTCTCCCCATGGTCTTTTGATGGCACTTTTCTCAGCGTACTCTTGGGTTACGAAGCGGTATTTGAACCATTGTTCTGCCCAATATCGTCGAATCCATTGGATTCGGGTCTTGCGCTGACTGTAATCCTCTTCAGGATCTGTCTTGTACATTTCTGCATGTTCATCTGGCAGATCTCTGGATGTTCCGCCACGACGCTATCTGCCCCCCTTCCTTGCTGCTTTCTCTGAAGCCATAAACTTTAACTTGAAAGGCTTCAAGACATTCAAAGGCTTCAAAGGCTTTCTCTTGCTGGACCAACATGAACTGGCTTCAGGAGAATTTATGTGATGCTGTAAGAATTCTGCAAATGAATGCAGACTATGAGAACCAAAGGATTCTCCCACGGACATGTACCTGTGACAGCATTAAGGTGCGAGGGAAGGGGAAGAGGTCATATGCATTCTCAGAAGATTTTGAAGATAAATCAGTTTAGAAGACATTGACCTCATCGTGCGAAGACATTCACTCATAGGTAAGAAGTTGATTCCAGATTTGTACGAACCCACAGATCAGTACAAGTGAGGAATCTAACTACTTTGTGAAGCACAAGTGAATATACCAGGCATGTTATGATATGCAGTATGAGGGAGATCTAACTTATCTAACTTGTGTGAATAGAAACTTCTTATGGTAGAAGGTGACAAAGCCATAGGATCAAAAGGGGCCGTAAAAAGAAGTTTTATTTACCACACTGGGAACTGCTAGACGGAGTGGGAGATGAGGCCGAGCAGTTTAATCTTCCGTGCCCTAACTTGGCGACAGAGGACACCTACAGCGACGGCGGAGAGGACGATGTCCGCGATCAGCGTGAAGACGGCGTCGGAGAGGTTGCGGCAGCGAAGCGCTTCGTCGCCGGCGTCGTCGAGGGCTAGCGGTGGCGCTAGGGTTCGTGCGAGGGTGGAAGAAGAGATAATGACCGCTGTGAGTGTGTATTTATAGGTACAGGGGCGGCACTGCGCTATTACACAGGTGCCCCTGGCGATTCGCATCTGAGTAACACATGGCCATCATGCGGAATTTTGGGATTTGTTCCACGTCCCACGCACGCCTGGATTGTCGGGTGGTCGTTCCTACTTCTCCGGATTTCATGTGGATGAATGAGCATTGAAAACGGACTTAAAGGTTGTCTCTATGTCTTCTGCTGTCAAGGGCGTAGAGAAGACATTCGACAGTTTCAATAGAATGCATATGACTTGGAGAGATAGAATTTGAGATAGGAAGCATAGAGAGGTTAGGGTCCGATCACATTCACTTAGTTCAAAAGACTCAAACAAGAAGACATAACTATAAGTGAATGCTGTAGAGGACGGAACACTAGTATATATATATATCTATACAATCAACATAGTGAAGATAATCATGAAGACATGTTGAGATTGAAGCCAAACCAAATGTGAAGACATTGCAAGGTAACGCCATGAGTGAAACACTTCAAAATAGACCGTTTGGTGGTGGCGTTACCCACCGTATAGGAAGTATTAGACCCAGACACGGCGCACAATTATCGTGGCGCTCCGAAACCAAATTCCACATTAATGTATTCACACTTGAATGTATGTCTTCATTGATTGAAGATATACGTTACTTCGTGTGTTGCACATCTAAGTCATCAATATGCATAAGTGTTAGGATGTGTGCCTGATCACAGGACATTTGAGGATTCCAGGATATTTAGCTCACACCGTAACTTGCAAAATATCTTCTCATCCAAGGGCTTGGTGAAGATATCTGCCAATTGCTCTTCAGTGTTGACGTGTATGATATCAATATCTTCCTTCACAACATGATCTCTGAGAAAGTGATGACGAATTTCTATGTGCTTTGTCTTCGAGTGCTGAACTGGGTTGTTGGCAATCTTGATGGCGCTTTCGTTGTCGCAGTAAAGTGGCACTTGCTTCAGATGAATGCCATAGTCCTTGAGAGTTTGCTTCATCCACAGAAGCTGAGCGCAGCAAGATCCAACAGCAATGTATTCTGATTCAGCAGTGGAGAGGGATACATAGTTCTGCTTCTTTGAAGACCAACATACAAGTGATCATCCCAGAAAGTGGCATGTGCCTGATGTTGACTTCCGATCAACCTTGTCACCAGCATAATCAGCATCCGAGAATCCAATCAGATCAAACTCTGAGCCCTTTGGATACCATAATCCTAGAGTTGGGGTGTGAGCCAAATATCGAAGAATTCGCTTCACAGCTAAGTGATGCGACTCCTTTGGTGCCGCTTGAAATCGAGCACACATGCAAACACAAAGCATAATATCTGGCCTAGATGCACATAAATAAAGCAAAGAACCAATCATGGAGCGGTATACCTTTTGATCGAACTCTTTACCATTGTCGTCGGGACCCAGATGATGTTTGGCTGGCATTGGTGTTGTGAAGCCTTTGCAGTCTTGCATACCAAACTTCTTCAGGCACTCTTTGAGATACTTCTCTTGAGATATGAAGATGCCATTGCGCTGTTGTCGTATTTGAAGACCGAGGAAGAACTTCAGCTCCCCCATCATAGACATCTGATATTGCTCTTGCATCATATAGCCAAACTCTTCACTGTACTTCTGATTGGTGCAGCCGAAGATAATGTCATCCACATATATTTGGCACACAAACAGTTCACCATCATATGTCTTCGTGAAGAGAGTGGGGTCTAGGGAACCAGGTATGAAGCCTTTGCTCTTCAGGAAATATTTGAGTGTGTCATACCAGGCCCGAGGGGCTTGTTTGAGGCCATACAGTGCCTTGTTGAGCTTGTATACCATGTCAGGATGTTTTGGATCTTCAAACCCAGGCGGTTGTGCAACATACACTTCTTCTTCAATCTTGCCATTGAGAAAGGCACTCTTCACATCCATTTGATATAGAAGTATGTTATGATGATTTGCATAGGCCAGCAGTATACGTATGGCTTCAAGTCTAGCCACAAGAGCAAATGTTTCATCGAAATCAATGCCTTCCACTTGAGTATATCCTTGAGCAACGAGACGAGCTTTGTTTCTGACAATTTGACCATGCTCATCTTGCTTGTTGCGGTATATCCATTTGGTGCCTATTACATTGTGCTTCCGTGGATCAGGACGCTTAACCAGTTCCCATACATTGTTCAGCTCGAACTGTTGAAGCTCTTCTTGCATAACTTGAATCCATTCAGGTTCCATGAAGGCTTCTTCAACTTTCTCGGGTTCTGTAATTGAGACGAATGCGAAGTGCCCACAGAAATTTGCCAGCTGAGTTGCCCTTGAACGAGTGAGTGGACCAGGTGCATTGATGCTATCAATTATTCTCTCAGTCTGCACTTCATTGGCAACATGAGGATGTATAGGGCGAAGACTTTGCTCTTGCTGATCTGTGTTGTTGTTGGGAGGAATGTCTTCAGGCTGAGCATAGTCTTCATGTGGATCAGATGCTGAGATGATAAGTTCTTCTTCAGGATGAGCTTCAGAAGGTATAATCTCTCCAGTTCCCATTAGCTTGATTGATTCACTGGATGGAACTTCATCTAGCACATTTGGCAGTTGCTCTCTTTGTGAACCATTAGTCTCATCGAACCACACATCCACTATTTCAACCACTTTGTAATGAAAGAGATTGAAGACTCTGTAGGAGTGCGAATCCTTTCCATATCCAAGCATAAAACCCTCATGTGCTTTTGGTGCAAACTTTGAGGTGTGGTGTGGGTCCTTGATCCAGCACCTTGCGCCAAATACTCTGAAGTAACTGACATTTGGCTTCTTGCTAGTTAGGAGTTCATAAGATGTCTTGTTCAAAAGCTTGTGAAGATAAACATGATTGATTGTATGGCATGCAGTGTCAATGGCTTCAGGCCATAATTTTCTTGGAGTCTTGTATTCATCTAGCATCATTCTGGCCATCTCAATGAGTGTTCTGTTCTTGCGTTCAACGACGCCATTCTGCTGTGGCGTGTACGGGGCTGAGAATTCATGTGTGATGCCCAAGGTATCAAGATATGTATCAAGTCCAGTGTTCTTGAATTCAGTGCCATTGTCACTTCTGATGTGCTTTATCTTGGCGCCGCAATTGTTCATAGCTCGATTGGCGAAGCGTCTGAAGACATCCTGCACTTCAGTCTTGTAAAGGATTATGTGCACCCAAGTGTATCTAGAGTAATCATCAACTATGACAAAGCCATAGAGGCAAGCAGTAGTGGTAAAAGTTGAGTAGTGAGTGGGACCAAAAAGATCCATGTGAAGCAGTTCGAAGGGTCGAGTAGTGGTCATGATTGTCTTCGAGGGATGTTTGGCCCTTGTCATCTTCCCTGCTTCACAGGCACCGCATAGGTGATCTTTCTTGAACTTGACACCTTCGATGCCTATGACATGCTTCTTCTTTGCAAGGGTGTGGAGGTTCCTCATGCCAGCATGCCCAAGCCTCCGATGCCAGAGCCAACATTCTGAAGCTTTTGCCAGAAGACATACTGCAAGCTGTGGCCCTACTGAGAAATCTACCACATACAAATCATCTTTCCGATATCCTTCAAACACTAGAGACTTGTCAGATTCCATTAGTACCAGGCAACGATATTTTCCAAATATTACGATCATGTTCAAGTCGCAAAGCATTGAGACAGACATTAAGTTGAAGCCAAGGGATTCAACAAGCATGACTTTATCCATGTGTTGATCCCTTGAGATTACAACTCTACCTAGACCCAATACCTTACTTTTACCAGTGTCAGCAAATGTGATGTGGCTCTTGTCGGATGGACGTAAGGTTGAGTCCATAAGAAGGCTTCTTTTGCCGGTCATGTGATTTGTACACCCACTGTCAATAATCCATTCTGAAGACGCTGGTATCATACCCTACAGTGCAGTTAGGGGGATAGGCTTCACGAAGAGAATTGTGAAGCAAAAACATTTGACGAACCAGTGGGTTATGAAAACTTAGATCCAGATTAGGACTAATAGGGAGAGTAGCATGCCATTCAGGAATGAAGTACATAGTAATGCCATTCAGGCATTTGATCTTGCGTCCTACAAGATGTTTAAGGTCCCCAGCAATAGCGTCAGAAGACTTTGGTTTTCTGCTGGAGACCTTTCCCTGCAAAAGAGAGTTAAGCTTTCTTAGCCACCCACATCTTCAAGGGTGGCTTCGAAGCAATAAGTTTAAGTGCAGCATCTGAGAATTTTGGCTTTGGAGCCCTAGCAAACAGTCTAGTAGGCGGACAATAGTACTCATAAGAATAGGCAGAATAGTTCTTGGTCATATGAACATGGCGGTTTGATGAACCACTCTCATATTCATATGCCTGAGTATGGTTTCCCTGCAAAACATTTGCATTAGTGCGACTCAGGTGAGTCCTCTGTCTGTATGAAGCCTTTGGACCGTATGAAGCCTTTGGTCTAAGGTTTGTCTTCTTTATGCGAGGTGTCATGAAGACATTCACAGGAAGATTTTCCAGACACCTTTTCGGAACCCAGATCTTCTTCATAGGCGGTCCATTCCTGCAGTTAGTACCAATGTACCTGGCAAACACTTCACCATTCTGATTCTTAAACAATTTATAGTTTGCATCAAAGGATTCATCAATGATAATGGGGTTAGCACAAGTGAAGCCAGATAGATTGGATGGATCTGCTGAAGGTTCCTTTGCAGCAACCCATGTGGTTTTGGGGTACTGCTCAGGTTTCCAGTAAGAGCCATCAGCATTCATTTTCCTTATGAACCCAACACCCTCTTTCCTAGGGTTTCGGTTCAGAATCTGCTTCTTGAGGACATCACATAATGTCTGATGCCCTTTAAGACTTTTGTACATCCCTGTTTCAAGCAATGTCTTCAACCTAGCATTCTCATCAGTAATAGCAGTGGTGTCCTCAGTAGAGGGGTTAGTTACCACATCAACAGTTGAAGATATTGCAACAGCAGCAGCAGCAGTAGAACATTCAGCAACAGAAGCAGCATTATCACGCTCAATGCATTTAAGACATGGTGGTTCAAATCCTTCCTGAGCGGAACTGATCTGTTTGGTGCGAAGTGACTCATTTTCCTTTTGAAGATCTTCATGAGCCGCCCTCAATTTCTCAAGATCTTGCTTCCTTTGAAGATAATCATAGGAAAGCTTTTCATGAGTTGTTGAGAGAGTATCATGACGACTCTCAAGTTCCTGATACTTAACGTGAAGATTTTTTATGTCTTCAATTAAGGATTCAGATCGAGTCATTTCAGCACCCAACAGATCATCGCTTCTGTCTAACAGTTTTTGAATATGTTCCATAGCTTTCTGTTTTTCAGTTGCAATTTTAGCAAGTGTTTTGTAGCTGGGTTTCGAACCACAATCAGAGTCATCGTCACTAGATGTTTGATAGTGAGTAGTGCGTGTGTTTACCTTGGCACCGCGTGCCATGAAGCAGTAGGTAGGAGCGGAGTAGTCCTTGTTATTTGCATCGGTGTCGGTGATGAAGTCATTGTCTTCAGTGTTGAAGATGGACTTGGCGACGTATGCTGTAGCCAGACTTGCAATGCCAGAATCAGACTCCTCCTCAGACTTCACCTCTGCCTCCTCAGAAGCGGACTCCTCCTCTGAATCCATTTCCTTGCCAACAAACGCACATGCCTTGCCAGATGAGCTCTTCTTCCGCGATGAAGACTTTGAGGAAGACTTGGAAGAAGACTTTGAGTATTTCTTCTTCTTCTTGTCGTCAGAGTCATATTCCTTGCTCTTCTTCTTCTTTCTGTTCTCATTTTCCCACTGTGGATACTCAGAGATGAAGTGTCCAGTTTTCTTGCACTTGTGGCATGTTTTCTTCTTGTAGTCATGAGCAGAAGCTTCATCATTCCTTGAGCTTGATCGTGAAGACTTTCTAAAGCCTTTCTTCTTGGTGAATTTTTGGAACTTCTTCACAAGCATTGCAAGTTCCCTTCCAATGTCTTCAGGATCATCAGAACTGCTATCAGATTCTTCTTCAGATGAGGAAACAGCTTTTTCCTTCAAGGCACGAGTTTGCCCATAGTTTGGACCGTAGATATCTCTTTTCTCAGAAAGCTGAAACTCATGTGTGTTGAGCCTCTCAAGTATGTCAGATGGATCGAGTGTCTTGAAATCAGGACGTTCTTGAATCATCAGGGCTAGGATGTCAAATGAACTATCAAGTGATCTCAGCAGCGTCTTGACGACTTCATGTTTGGCGATCTCAGTGGCGCCGAGGGCTTGAAGCTCATTTGTGATGTCAGTGAGTCGATCAAATGTGTGCTGGACATTCTCATTGTCATTTCGCTTGAAGCGGTTGAAGAGGTTGCGAAGGACACTGATTCTCTGATCTCTCTGGGTTGAGATGCCTTCATTACCTTGGAGAGCCAGTCCCAGACCAGCTTGGATGTCTTCAAGGCACTCACACGGCCATACTATCCTTTGGTCAGATGACCACAGATGATATTCTTGGCAGTAGAGTCTAGTTGAGTGAACTTCTTGACATCAGCAGCAGTGGCACCTTCTCCAGCCTTGGGAACACCATTCTCGACGACATACCATAGGTCGACGTCAATGGCTTCAAGATGCATGCGCATCTTATTCTTCCAGTAGGGATAAGTTCCATCAAAGACGGGGCACGCAGCGGAGACTTTAATTATCCCTGCAGTCGACATAGCTAAAACTCCAGGTGGTTAAACCGAATCACACAGAACAAGGGAGCACCTTGCTCTGATACCAATTGAAAGTGCGTTATATCGACTAGAGGGGGGGGTGAATAGGCGATTTTTATGAAAGTCTTCAAAACGTGGAAGTTATGAAGACAAACAGTAGAGATATGCCTATTACTATGCAGCGGAAGGTAGACTACACTAGGCAAGCCATGGTCAAGTATCCAATAGAGTGAAAGCACAATGACAAATAGCTGCAGTGTAGTAAGGATCAGGTAGGAAGATATTGTGAAGCCAAACAGAACACACAGTCACTCAGTGAAGACAGAAGATAGAGCAAACATGCAATGACTTCACAACGAGTAACAGTAAGTAAAGGGAAGTGAAGATGAAACCAGTGACTCGTTGAAGACAATGATTTGTTGGACCAGTTCCAGTTGCTGTGACAACTGTACGTCTGGTTGGAGCGGCTAGGTATTTAAACCTTAGGACACACAGTCCCGGACACCCAGTCCTGAACACGCAGCTCAGGACACCCAGTCCTCACCGTATTCTCCTTGAGCTAAGGTCACACAGACCTCGCTCAATCACTCTGGTAAGTCTTCAAGGTAGACTCCCAAACCTTCACAGACTTCGTTCACCGGCAATCCACAATGTCTCTTGGATGCTCAGAACGCGACGCCTAATCGGCTAGAGGATGCACAGTCCTCAAGTGTAATAAGTCTTCAGATCACTCAGACAAGAAGACTTAAGTGATGCCCAATTCTCTCTGGCTCTGGGTGGTTAGGGATTTATCCTCGCTAGGTATTCTCTCTCAAAGGCTTCGAGGTGGGTTGCTCTCAAACGACAAAAGCCGTGCACTGAATCTGAGCATCCAACCGTTTATGGTTGTAGGGGGTGGGCTATTTATAGCCACTTGGCAACCCGACCTGATTTGTCCGAAATGACCCTGGGTCACTAAGGAACTGACACGTGTTCCAACGGTCAGATTTCAAACTCACACGACAACTTTACTTGGGCTACAAGAAAAGCTGACTTGTCCGACTCTGGACAAGATTAGCTCTCATAGTCTTCACTCGAAGACATAGGTTTTTAATTAGGCATCACTTTAGTCATTCTGACTGGTTCTCTTGGACCCCACTTAACAGTACGGTGGTTCCTATGACTCAACAAAAATGAAAAAGAACTGCGAAGGATCTAAGTCTTCGAGCTCCATAGGCTTCATGTGGTGTCTTCTCTTGTCATAGTCTTCAATGTGAATATCTTCATATACCACCTTTGTCTTCAATGTCTTCAAACATTTTTAGGGGTCATCTCTGGTAGGAAAACCGAATCAATGAGGGACTTCTACCTGTGTTATCCTGCAATTCTCACAAACACATTAGTCCCTCAACTAGGTTTGTCGTCAATACTCCAAAACCAACAAGGGGTGGCACTAGATGCACTTACAAATACTCAGGTTATACTTGACGAGCCAAGCATATACAGATATGGCCTCGGAACACGGAGACCGAAAGGTCGAGCATGAATCATATAGTAGATATGATCAACATAGTGATGTTCACCAATGAAACTACTCCATCTCACGTGATGATCGGACATGGTTTAGTTGATTTGGATCACGTGATCACTTAGAGGATTAGAGGGATGTCTATCTAAGTGGGAGTTCTTAAGTAATATGATTAATTGAACTTAAATTTATCATGAACTTAGTCCTGGTAGTATTTTGCAAATTATGTTGTAGATCAATAGCTCGCGTTGTTGCTTCCCTGTGTTTATTTTGATATGTTCCTAGAGAAAATTGTGTTGAAAGATGTTAGTAGCAATGATGCGGATTGGATCCGTGATCCGAGGTTTATCCTCATTTCTGCACAGAAGAATTATGTCCTTGATGCACCGCTAGGTGACAGACCTATTGCAGGAGCAGATGCAGACGTTATGAACGTTTGGCTAGCTCAATATGATGACTACTTGATAGTTTAGTGCACCATGCTTAATGGCTTAGAATCGGGACTTCAAAGATGTTTTGAACGTCATGGACCATATGAGATGTTCCAGGAGTTGAAGTTAATATTTCAAGCAAATACCCAAGTTGAGAGATATGAAGTCTCCAACAAGTTCTATAGCTAAAAGATGGAGGAGAATCGCTCAACTAGTGAGCATGTGCTCAGATTGTCTGGGTACTACAATCGCTTGAATCAAGTGGGAGTTAATCTTCCAGATGAAATAGTGATTGGCAGAATTCTCTAGTCACCATCACCAAGTTAGTAGAACTTCGTGATGAACTATAATATGCAAGGGATAACGGAAACGATTCCCAAGCTCTTCATGATGCTAAAATCGACGAAGGTAGAAATCAAGAAAAACATCAAGTGTTGATGGTTGACGAGACCACTAGTTTCAAGAAAGTGGCAAAGGGAAGAAGGGGAACTTCAAGAAGAACGGCAAGCAAGTTGCTGCTCAAGTGAAGAAGCCCAAGTCTGATCCTAAGCCTGAGACTAAGTGCTTCTACTGCAAAGGGACTGATCACTGAAAGTGGAACTGCCCCAAGTATTTAGCGAATAAGAAGGATGGCAAAGTGAACATAAGTATATTTGATATACATGTTATTGATGTGTACTTTACTAGTGTTTATAGCAACCCCTCAGTATTTGATACTAGTTCAGTTACTATGATTAGTAACTTGAATCGGGAGTTGCAGAATGAACAAAGACTAGTTAAGGGTGAGGTGACGATGTGTGTTGGAAGTAGTTCCAAGATTGATATGATCATCATCGCACACTCCCTATAATTTCGGGATTAGTGTTGAACCTAAATAAGTGTTATTTGGTGTTTGCGTTGAGCATGAATATGATTTCATCATGTTTATTGTAATACGGCTATTCATTTAAGTAAGAGAATAAATTGTTGTTCTGTTTACATGAATAAAACCTTATATGGTTACACACCCAATGAAAATAGTTTATTGGATCTTGATCGTAGTGATACACATAATCATAATATTGAAACCAAAAGATGCAAAGTTAATAATGATAGTGCAACTTATTTGTGGCACTGACGTTTAGGTCATATTGGTGTAAAGCGCATGAAGAAACTCCATGCTGATGGGCTTTTGGAATCACTTGATTATGAATCAATTGATGCTTGCGAACCATGCCTCATGGGCAAGATGACTAAGACTCTGTTCTTCGGAACAATGGAGCGAGCAACAGATTTGTTGGAAATCATACATACTGATGTATGTGGTCCGATGAATATTGAGGCTCGCGACAAGTATCATTATTTTCTGATCTTCATAGATGATTTGAGCAGATATGAGTATATCTACTTGATGAAACACAAGTCTGAAACATTTGAATAGTTCAAAGAATTTCAGAGTGAAGTGGAAAATCATCGTAACAAGAAAATAAAGTTTCTACGATCTGATCGTAGAGAAGAGTATTTGAGTTACGAGTTTGGCCTTCAGTTACAAACAATGTGAAATAGTTTCACTACTCACGCCACCTGGAACACCATAGTGTAATGGTGTGTCCAAACGTCATAACCGTACTTTATTAGATATAGTGCGATCTATGATGTCTCTTACCGATCTACCACTATCGTTTTGGGGTTATGCATTAGAGACAGCTGCATTCACGTTAAATAGGGCACCATCTAAATCTGTTGAGACGACACCGTGTGAACTATGGTTTGGCAAGAAACCTAAGCTGTCGTTTCTTAAAGTTTGGAGTTGCGATGCTTATGTGAAAAAGTTTCATCTCGATAAGCTCAAACTCAAATCGGAGAAATATGACTTCATAGGATACCCAAAGGAGACAGTTGGGTACACCTTCTATCACAGATCCGAAGGCAAGACATTTGTTGCTAAGAATGGATCCTTTCTAGAGAAGGAGTTTCTCTCGAAAGAAGTGAGTGGGAGGAAAGTAGAAAACTTGATAAGGTAATTGTACCTTCTCCCTTATTGGAAAATAGTTCATCACAGAAATCTGTTCCTGTGACTACTACACCAATTAGTGAGGAAGCTAATGATGATGATCATGTAACTTCAGATCAAGTTACTACTGAATCTCGTAGGTAAACCAGAGTGAGATCCGCACCAGAGTGGTACGGTAATCCTATTCTGGAGGTCATGTTACTTGACCATGACGAACCTATGAACTATGAGGAAGCGATGATGAGCCCAGATTCCGATAAATGGCTTGAGGCCATGAAATCTGAGATAGGATCCATGTATGAGAACAAAGTGTGGACTTTGGTGGACTTGCCCGAGGATCGGCAAGCCATTGATAATAAATGGATCTTCAAGAGGAAGACGGACACGGATAGTAGTGTTACTATCTACAAAGCTAGAATTGTCGCAAAAGGTTTTCGACAAGTTCAAGGTGTTGACTACTATGAGAGTTTCTCACTCGTATCTATGCTTAAGTCTGTCCGAATCATGTTAGCAATTGCCGCATTTTATGAAATCTGGCAAATGGATAAATAAAACTGCATTCCTTAATGGATTTATTAAAGAAGAGTTGTATATGATGCAACCAGAAGGTTTTGTCAATCCTAAAGGTGCTAACAAAATATGCAAGCTCCAGCGATCCATCTATGTACTGGTGCAAGCATCTCGGAGTTGGAATACACGCTTTGATAAGTTGATCAAAGCATATAGTTTTATACAGACTTGCGGTGAAGCCTGTATTTATAAGAAAGTGAGTGGGAGCACTACAACATTTTTGATAAGTATATGTGAATGACATATTGTTGATCGGAAATAATGTAGAATTATTCTGTAAAGCATAAAGGAGTGTTTGAAAGGAGTTTTTCAAAGAAAGACCTCGGTGAAGCTGCTTACATATTGAGTATCAAGATCTATAGAGATAGATCAAGACGCTTGATAAGTTTTTTCAATGAGTACATACCTTGACAAGATTTTGAAGTAGTTCAAAATGGAACAGTCAAAGAAAAAGTTTCTTGCCTGTGTTACAAGGTGTGAAGTTGAGTAAGACTCAAAGCCCGACCACGGCAGAAGATAGAAAGAGAATGAAAGTCATTCCCTATGCCTCAGTCATAGGTTCTATAAAGTATGCCATGCTGTGTACCAGATCTATTGTATACCATACACTGTGTTAAGAGAGGGAGTACAATAGTGATCTAGGAGTATATCAATGGACAGCGGTCAAAATTATCCTTACTGGAATAAGGATATGTTTCTCGATTACGGAGGTGACAAAAGGTTCGTCGTAAAGGGTTACGTCGATGCAAGTTTTAACACTGATCCAGATGACTCTAAGTCTCAATCTGGATACATATTGAAAGTGGGAGCAATTAGCTAGAGTAGCTCCATGCAGAGCATTGTTGACATAGAAATTTGCAAAATACATGCGGATCTGAATGTGGCAGACCCGTTGACTAAACTTCTCTCACAAGCAAAACATGATCACTTTTTGGGTCTTAATCACATAGCGATGTGAACTAGATTATTGAATCTAGTAACCTTTTGGGTGTTAGTCACATGGAGATGTGAACCAATCACATAAAGATGTGAACTATTGATGTTAAATGACATGGCGATGTGATCTAGATTATTGACTCTAGTGCAAGTGGGAGACTAAAGGAAATATGCCCTAGAGGCAATAATAAAGTTATTATTTATTTCCTTACATCATGATAAATGTTTATTATTCATGCTAGAATTGTATTAACCGGAAACACAATACATGCGTGAATACGGACAAACAGAGTGTCACTAGTATGCCTCTAGTTGACTAGCTCGTTAATCAAAGATGGTTATGTTTCCTAACCATGGACAAAGAGTTGTTATTTGATTAACGGGATCACATCATTAGTTGAATGATCTGATTGACATGACCCATTCCGTTAGCTTAGCACCCGATCGTTTAGTATGTTGCTATTGCTTTCTTCATGACTTATACATGTTCCTATGACTATGAGATTATGCAACTCCCGTTTACTGGAGGAACACTTTGTGTGCTACCAAACGTCACAACATAACTGGGTGATTATAAAGGTGCTCTACAGGTGTCTCCAAATGTACATGTTGGGTTGGCGTATTTCGAGATTAGGATTTGTCACTCCGATTGTCGGAGAGGTATCTCTGGGCCCTCTCGGTAATGCACATCACATAAGCCTTGCAAGCATTGCAACTAATGAGTTAGTTGTGATATGATGTATTACAGAACGAGTAAAGAGACTTTCCGGTAACGAGATTGAACTAGGTATTGGATACCGACGATCGAATCTCGGGCAAGTAACATACCGATGACAAAGGGAACAACGTATGTTGTTATGCGGTCTGACCGATAAAGATCTTCGTAGAATATGTAGGAGCCAATATGAGCATCCTGGTTCCGCTATTGGTTATTGACTGGAGACGTGTCTCGGTCATGTCTACATTGTTCTCGAACCGTAGGGTCCGCACGCTTAAGGTTTCGATGACAGTTTTATTATGAGTTTATGAGTTTTGATGTACCGAAGGAGTTCGGAGTCCCGGATGAGATCGGGGATATGACGAGGAGTCTCGAAATGGTCGAGACGTAAAGATCGATATATTGGACGACTATATTCGTACTTCGGAAAGGTTCCGAGTGATTCGGGTATTTTTCGGAGTACCAGAGAGTTACGAGAATTCGCTGGGAGAAGTATTGGGCCTTATTGGGCCATACGGGAAAGAGAGAGGGGCTGCCTAGGGCAGGCCGTGCGCCCCCCCAAGGCCTAGTCCGAATTGTACTAGGGGGAGGGGCTGCGCCCCCTCCTTCCTTCCCTTCTCCCTCCCCCTTCCTTGTCTCCTACTCCTACTACTTGGAAGGACTCCTAGTTGGACTAGGAAAGGGGGAATCCTACTCCCGGTGGGAGTAGGACTCCCCTAGGGCGTGCCATAGAGAGGGCCGGCCCTCCCCTCCTCCACTCCTTTATATACGGGGCAGGGGGCACCCCATGACACACAAGTTGATCTTCGTGATCGTTCCTTAGCCGTGTGCGGTGCCCCCCTCCACGATATTACACCTCGGTCATATTGTAGCGGTGCTTAGGCGAAGCCCTGCGACGGTTGAACATCAAGATCGTCACCATGCCGTCATGCCAACGGAACTCCTCCCCGAAGCTTTGCTGGATCGGAGCCCGGGGAGCGTCATCGAGCTGAACGTGTGCCAAGAACTCGGAGGTGCCGGAGTAACGGTGCTTGTATCGGTTGGACCGGGAAGACGTACGACTACTTCCTCTACGTTGCGTCAACGCTTCCGCTTCGGTCTACGAGGGTACATAGACAACACTCTCCCCTCTCGTTGCTATGCATCACCATGATCTTGCGTGTGCGTAGGAATTTTTTTGAAATTACTACGTTCCCCAACAAAATGTTGGGTTTGCCCGGCTCCTGTGTTTTGCTGCCTTACGTTCCGCTCTATCGGCTAAGGTGGCACCAGGAGAACTACTGCGATTGTGCCCCGGTTCATCCAGGTGAGCACCTCAGTAGAGAAAGCCAAAAACTGACTGTCATGATATAGCGTGAGACTGGTTAACCACTCGATGACCCGCTGGAATCTTTAGGATTCCTCCGTATCAACGAAGGGCCGTTTCCCGGCCAGGCACACACGCGCCCCGAATTCGGGTGAGCGCGGTGCCCCCAGGGGCTGTATAGTAGCCCCACTGTCAAACTCCTATGGCTAAGTGAAAGTGATAAAGCATTATAGTCCGGTTGCCTAGTTCACTGCGCTATCACCTCCTTAATAGGACCAAGACGTTGGATCAAGTGTGAAAATGCGCCTTCTGCAAACACCCCCGCATTATATGCATGGGGGCTGAAGCCGAAGACTGCTATCTTTCAGGTTATATACACATATACATTAACGGATGCACAGGAGGTATTTCAATTCTTGAAGGCACAAGTATAAAAAGCTTTTATATTACATCCAAACATTGTTTTACAATAATACATGTTATTCGAACATAATATCCTTCGAGCACTGCGTCTCTATTAAACGAGCGCCCCGCAGAACTTCCTGAAAATAGTGCTCGGCAGGTACTCGGCTCCCGTCCGAGTCTTGGGCTGCAACAGCGGTGGCCTTCATCTCCGCCCAGTATGTCTTGACACGGGCAAGTGCCATCCGCGCACCCTCTATGCATGCTGACCTCTTCACTGCATTGATATGCGGCACCACACCAAGGAACTGCTGCACCAAGCTAAAATAGCTCTTCGGCTCAGGCCTTTCCGGCCACAGATGACTCACGACACACTTCATGGCGAGTCCGGATAACCTACTCAGCTCAGCCCATTCGGCTAAATGATCGGTTAATGGAAGTGGACGCTCTGGATTGTGGAACTGCGACCAAAAAAGCTTTTCCACTTCGTGATCCTCTTTATCTCGTAAGTGTTCGGCCGCGTCCGCAGCACTCGCTGCCAAATCCAGATAAGTGTCCGCCGTACTCCACAACCGGTCCAACGGAGCATATTTAGGATCCCCGAACTTCATCCGCAGCATAAAGGGCTTTCCAGCCGCGATATCTCCGGCCTGACGTAGGTCCTCCTTCATAGCTCTCATCATAGAGCGAGCATCCTTGGCCTCGGTAGTGGCCTTCTCCAGGTCCGTCTGTTCCGCTCGATCTTCTTTTTCAAGAAGCTTGTAGCGGTCGGCAGCGCTCTTCAACTTTACAGCCATCTCGGCCATTTCCTTCTTGCTTCGGCAGTGAGCAACCTGTTCGTCTTTCAGCTCTTCAACCGCCTTTAAGGCAGCCGCATCGCTTTCCCTGGCCTGCTCCTTGGCTCGGGCAAGTTCTGCCCGAAGGTTCTCCATGGCAGCGGCACCATCTGCATCAAGCACACATGTTGTAAGATACGGGCATCAAGCTCTGTTGGGGAACGTTGCAGAAAACAAAAATTTTCCTATGGTTTCACCAAGATCCATCTAGGAGTTCATCTAGCAACGAGTGATTAGATGCATCTACGTACCTTGTAGATCGCGAGCGGAAGCGTTCAAAGAACGGGGATGATGTAGTCGAACACGACGTGATTCAAATCACCGATGATCAAGCACCAAACGGACGGTGCCTCCGCGTTCAACACACGTACGGAACGGATGACGTCTCCTCCTTTCTTGATCCAGCAAGGGGGGAAGAGAGGTTGATGAAGATCCAGCAGCACGACGGCGTGGTGGTGGATGCAGGGCGTCACAGTAGCAGGGCTTCGCCTATACTACGAGAGAGAGACGTAACGGGGAGAGAGGGAAGCACCAAAGGCTGAGGTATGAAGTCCTCCCTCTCCTCAACTATATATAGGAGGGCCAAGGGGGGGTGGTGCGCAGCCTAGGAGATCTAATCTCCTAGGTGCGGCGGCCCAAGGGAGGTTTCCCTCCCCCCCAAGGCACTTAGGGGTGCCTTCCACTAGTGGGACTCCTTCCCCATGGAAACCCTAGGCGCATGGGCCTATAGGGGCTGGTGCCCTTGGCCCATATAGGCCAAGGCGCACCCCCTACAGCCCATGTGGCCCCCCGGGACAGGTGGCCCCACCCGGTGGGCCCCCGGGACCCCTCCGGTGGTCCCGGTACAATACCGATAACCCCGAAACTTGTCCCGATGGCCGAAACAGCACTTCCTATATATAATTCTTTACCTCCGGACCATTCCGGAACTCCTCGTGACGTCCGGGATCTCATCCGGGACTCCGAACAACATTCGGGTTACTGCATATACATATCTTCACAACCCTAGCGTCACCGAACCTTAAGTGTGTAGACCCTACGGGTTCGGGAGACAAGCAGACATGACCGAGACGACTCTCCAGTCAATAACCAACAGCGGGATCTGGATACCCATGTTGGCTCCCACATGCTCCACGATGATCTCATCGGATGAACCACGATGTCGAGGATTAATCAACCCCGTATACAATTCCCTTTGTCAATCGGTATGTTACTTGCCCGAGACTCGATCGTTGGTATCCCAATACCTTGTTCAATCTCGTTACCGGCAAGTCACTTTACTCGTACCGTAATGCATGATCCCGTGATCAACCACTTGGTCACCTTGAGCTCATAATGATGATGATGCATTACCGAGTGGGCCCAGTGATACCTCTCCGTTATATGGAGTGACAAATCCCAGTCTCGATCCGTGTCAACCCAACAGACACTTTCAGAGATACCTGTAATGCACCTTTATAGTCACCCAGTTACGTTGTGACGTTTGATACACCCAAAGCACTCCTACGATATCCGGGAGTTACACGATCTCATGGTCAAAGGAAAAGATACTTGACATTGGAAAAGCTCTAGCAAACGAACTACACGATCTTTGTGCTATGCTTAGGATTGGGTCTTGTCCATCACATCATTCTCCTAATGATGTGATCCCGTTATCAATGACATCCAATGTCCATAGCCAGGAAATCATGACTATCTGTTGATCAACGAGCTAGTCAACTAGAGGCTTACCAGGGACATATTATGGTCTATGTATTCACACGTGTATTACGATTTCCGGATAATACAGTTATAGCATGAATAAATACAATTATCATGAACAAAGAAATATAATAATAATGCTTTTATTATTGCCTCTAGGGCATATTTCCAACAGTCTCCCACTTGCACTAGAGTCAATAATCTAGTTACATTGTGATGAATCGAACACCCATGGAATTCTGGTGTTGATCATGTTTCGCCCTAGGGAGAGGTTTAGTCAACGGATCTGCTACATTCAGGTCCATATGTACTTTACAAATCTCTATGTCTCCATTTTGAACATTTTCACGAATGGAGTTGAAGCGACGCTTGATGTGCCTTGTCTTCTTGTGAAACCTGGGCTCCTTGGCAAGTGCAATAGCTCCAGTGTTGTCACAAAAGAGTTTGATTGGCCCCGACGCATTGGGTATGACTCCTAGGTCGGTGATGAACTCCTTCACCCATATTGCTTCATGTGCTGCCTCCGAGGCTGCCATGTACTCCGCTTCACATGTAGATCCCGCCACGACGCTCTGTTTGCAGCTGCACCAGCTCACTGCTCCACCATTCAACATATACACGTATCCGGTTTGTGACTTAGAGTCATCCAGATCTGTGTCGAAGCTAGCGTCGACGTAACCCTTTACGACGAGCTCTTCGTCACCTCCATAAATGAGAAACATGTCCTTTGTCCTTTTCAGGTACTTCAGGATATTCTTGACCGCTGTCCAGTGTTCCTTGCCGGGATTACTTTGGTACCTTCCTACCAAACTTACGGCAAGGTTTACATCAGGTCTGGTACACAGCATGGCATACATAATAGAACCTATGGCTGAGGCATAGGGGATGATACTCATCTCTTCTATCTCTTCTGCCGTGGTCGGGCATTGAGCTGAGCTCAATCTCACACCTTGCAAAACAGGCAAGAACCCTTTCTTGGACTGATCCATTTTGAACTTCTTCAAAATCTTATCAAGGTATGTGCTTTGTGAAAGACCTATGAGGCGTCTTGATCTATCCCTATAGATCTTGATGCCTAATATATAAGCAGCTTCTCCAAGGTCCTTCATTGAAAAACTCTTATTCAAGTAGGCCTTGATGCTGTCCAAGAGTTCTATATCATTTCCCATCAAAAGTATGTCATCTACATATAATATGAGAAATGCTACAGAGCTCCCACTCACTTTCTTGTAAACGCAGGCTTCTCCATAAGTCTGCGTAAACCCAAACGCTTTGATCATCTCATCAAAGCGAATGTTCCAACTCCGAGATGCTTGCACCAGCCCATAAATCGAGCGTTGGAGCTTGCACACCTTGTCAGCATTCTTAGGATCGACAAAACCTTCCGGCTGCATCATATACAACTCTTCCTTAAGGAAACCATTAAGGAATGCCGTTTTGACGTCCATTTGCCATATCTCATAATCGTAGAATGCGGCAATTGCTAACATGATTCGGACGGACTTTAGCTTCGCTACCGGTGAGAAAGTCTCATCGTAGTCAATTCCTTGAACTTGTCGATAACCCTTAGCGACAAGCCGAGCTTTATAGATGGTCACATTACCATCCGCGTCTGTCTTCTTCTTGAAGATCCATTTATTTTCTATGGCTCGCCGTTCAATGGGCAAGTCAGTCAAAGTCCATACTTCGTTTTCATACATGGATCTTATCTCGGATTTCATGGCTTCTAGCCATTTGTCGGAATCCGGGCCTGCCATCGCTTCTTCATAGTTCGAAGGTTCACTGTTGTCTAACAACATGATTTCCAAGACAGGGTTGCCGTACCACTCTGGTGCGGAACGTGTCCTTGTGGACCTTCGAATTTCAGTAGGAGCTTGATCAGAAGTATCTTGATCATAATCAATAACTTCCTCTCTAGTCGGTGCAGGCGCCTCAGGAACATTTTCTTGAGTTGCGCCATTTTCCGGTTCAAGAGGCAATACTTCATCAAGTTCTACTTTCCTCCCACTTACTTCTTTCGAGAGAAACTCTTTCTCCAGAAAGGATCCATTCTTGGCAACAAAGATCTTGCCTTCGGATCTGAGGTAGAAGATATACCCAATGGTTTCTTTAGGGTATCCTATGAAGACGCATTTTTCCGATTTGGGTTCGAGCTTTTCAGGTTGAAGTTTCCTGACATAAGCATCGCATCCCCAAACTTTTAGAAACGACAGCTTAGGTTTCTTCCCAAACCATAATTCAAACGGTGTCGTCTCAACGGATTTCGACGGAGCCCTATTTAAAGTGAATGCGGCAGTCTCTAAAGCATAGCCCCAAAAAGATAGCGGTAAGTCGGTAAGAGACATCATAGATCGCACCATATCTAATAGAGTGCGATTACGACGTTCGGACACACCATTACGCTGAGGTGTTCCAGGCGGCGTGAGTTGTGAAACTATTCCACATTTTCTTAAGTGTGTGCCAAATTCGTGACTCAAGTATTCTCCTCCACGATCTGATCGTAGAAACTTGATTTTCCTGTCACGTTGATTCTCAACTTCACTCTGAAATTCCTTGAACTTTTCAAAGGTTTCAGACTTGTGTTTCATTAAGTAGACATACCCATATCTACTTAAGTCATCAGTGAGGGTGAGAACATAACGATAGCCACCGTGAGCCTCAACACTCATTGGACCGCACACATCAGTATGTATGATTTCCAATAAGTTGGTTGCTCACTCCATTGTTCCTGAGAACGGAGTCTTGGTCATTTTACCCATGAGGCATGGTTCGCACGTGTCAAATGATTCATAATCAAGAGACTCCAAAAGTCCATCTGCATGGAGCTTCTTCATGCGTTTGACACCTATGTGACCAAGGTGGCAGTGCCACAAGTATGTGGGACTATCATTATCAACCTTACATCTTTTGGTATCTACACTATGAATATGTGTAATATTACGTTCGAGATTCATTAAGAATAAACCATTGACCATCGGAGCATGACCATAAAACATATCTCTCATATAAATAGAACAACCATTATTCTCAGATTTAAATGAGTAGCCATCTCATATTAAACGAGATCCTGATACAATGTTCATGCTCAAACTTGGCACGAAATAACAATTATTGAGGTTTATAACTAATCCCGTAGGTAAATGTAGAGGTAGCGTGCCGACGGCGATCACATCGACCTTGGAACCATTCCCGACGCGCATCGTCACCTCGTCCCTCCCCAGTCTCTGTTTATTCTGCAGCTCCTGCTGTGAGTTACAAATATGAGCAACGGCACCGGTATCAAATACCCAGGAGTTACTTCGAGTACTGGTAAGGTACACATCAATTACATGTATATCACATATACCTTTTGTTTTTCCAGCCTTCTTGTCTGCTAAATATTTGGGGCAGTTCCGCTTCCAGTGACCCTTCCCTTTGCAATAAAAGCACTCCGTCTCAGGCTTGGGTCCATACTTTGACTTCTTCTTCCCAGCAGCTTGCTTGCCGGGCGCGACAACTTCCTTGCCGTCCTTCTCAAAGTTCTTTTTACCCTTGCCCTTCTTGAACTTGGTGGTTTTATTGACCATCAACACTTGATGTTCCTTCTTGACTTCTACCTCTGCTGATTTCAGCATTGCAAATACTTCAGGAATGGTCTTTTCCATCCCCTGCATATTGAAGTTCATCACAAAGCTCTTGTAGCTTGGTGGAAGCGACTGGAGGATTCTGTCAATGACCGCATCATCCGGGAGATTAACTCCCAGCTGAGTCAAGCGGTTATGTAACCCAGACATAGTGAGTATGTGCTCACTGACAGAACTATTTTCCTCCATCTTACAGCTGAAGAATTTGTCGGAGACTTCATATCTCTCGACCCGGGCATGAGCTTGGAAAACCATTTTCAGCTCTTCGAACATCTCATATGCTCCATGTCTCTCAAAACGCTTTTGGAGCCCCGGCTCTAGGCTGTAAAGCATGCCGCACTGAACGAGGGAGTAGTCATCAGTACGTGTCTGCCAAGCATTCATAGCGTCTTGGTTCTGTGGGACGGGTGGATCACCTAGCGGTGCTTGTAGGACATAATCTTTCTTGGCAGCTATGAGGATGATCCTCAGGTTCCGGACCCAGTCCGTATAGTTGCTGCCATCGTCTTTCAGCTTGGTTTTCTCTAGGAACGCGTTGAAATTGAATACAATGTTGGCCATTTGATCTACAAGACATATTGTAAAGATTTTAGACTAAGTTCATGATTATTAAGTTCATGCAATCAAATTATTAATGAACTCCCACTTAGATAGACATCCCTCTTCTAGTCATCTAAGTATAACATGATCCGAGTTGGCTAGGCCGTGTCCGATCATCACGTGACACGGACTAGTCAATGTCGGTGAACATCTTCATGTTGATCGTATCTTCTATACGACTCATGCTTGACCTTTCGGTCTTCTGTGTTCCGAGGCCATGTCTATGCACATGCTAGGCTCGTCAAGTCAACCTAAGTGTATTGCGTGTGTAAATCTGTCTTACACCCGTTGTATGTGAACGTAAGGATCTATCACACCCGATCATCACGTGGTGCTTCGAAACGACGAACTGTAGCAACGGTGCACAGTTAGGGGGAACACTTTCTTGAAATTATTATGAGGGATCATCTTATTTACTACCGTCGTTCTAAGCAAACAAGATGCAAAACATGATAAACATCACATGCAATCAAATAATAATAGTGACATGATATGGCCAATATCACATAGCTCCTTTGATCTCCATCTTGGGGCTCCATGATCATCCTGTCACCGTCATACTCATCGACATGTAAGTTGTGATTCCTATTACAATAGCATGAACATCTCATACATCACATATAGATCATTCATCATTCATCACAACTTTGGCCATATCACATCACATAGCATACCCTGCAAAAACAAGTTAGACGTTCTCTAATTGTTGTTTGCATGTTTTACGTGGCTGCTATGGGTTTCTAGCAAGAACGTTTCTTACCTACGCAAAGACCACAACGTGATATGCCAATTGCTATTTACCCTTCATAAGGACCCTTTTCATCGAATCCTATCCGACTAAAGTAGGAGAGACAGACACCCGCTAGCCACCTTATGCAACTAGTGCATGTCAGTCGGTGGAACCTGTCTCACGTAAGAGTACGTGTAAGGTCGGTCCGGGCCGCTTCATCCCAGGATGCCGCCGAATCAAGATAAGACTAGTAACGGCAAGCATATTGAACAAAATCAACACCCACAACTACTTTGTGTTCTACTCGTGCAAGAGAACTACGCATAGACCTAGCTCATGATGCCACTGTTGGGGAACGTTGCAGAAAACAAAAATTTTCCTACGGTTTCACCAAGATCCATCTAGGAGTTCATCTAGCAACGAGTGATTAGATGCATCTACGTACCTTGTAGATCGCGAGCGGAAGCGTTCAAAGAACGGGGATGATGTAGTCGAACACGACGTGATTCAAATCACCGATGATCACGCACCGAACGGACGGTGCCTCCGCGTTCAACACATGTACGGAACGGATGACGTCTCCTCCTTTCTTGATCCAGCAAGGGGGGAAGAGAGGTTGATGAAGATCCAGCAGCACGACGGCGTGGTGGTGGATGCAGGGCGTCATAGTAGCAGGGCTTCGCCTATACTACGAGAGAGAGACGTAACGGGGAGAGAGGGAAGCACCAAAGGCTGAGGTATGAAGTCCTCCCTCTCCTGAACTATATATAGGAGGGCCAAGGGGGGGGTGGTGCGCAGCCTAGGAGATCTAATCTCCTAGGTGCGGCGGCCCAAGGGAGGTTTCCCTCCCCCCAAGGCACTTAGGGGTGCCTTCCACTAGTGGGACTCCTTCCCCATGGAAACCCTAGGCGCATGGGCCTATAGGGGCTGGTGCCCTTGGCCCATATAGGCCAAGGCGCACCCCCTACAGCCCATGTGGCCCCCCGGGACAGGTGGCCCCACCCGGAGGGCCCCCGGGACCCCTCCGGTGGTCCCGGTACAATACCGATAACCCCGAAACTTGTCCCGATGGCCGAAACAGCACTTCCTATATATAATTCTTTACCTCCAGACCATTCCGGAACTCCTCGTGACGTCCGGGATCACATTCGGGACTCCAAACAACATTCGGGTTACTGCATATACATATCTTCACAACCCTAGCGTCACCGAACCTTAAGTGTGTAGACCCTACGGGTTCGGGAGACAAGCAGACATGACCGAGACGACTCTCCAGTCAATAACCAACAGCGGGATCTGGATACCCATGTTGGCTCCCACATGCTCCATGATGATCTCATCGGATGAACCACGATGTCGAGGATTAATCAACCCCGTATACAATTCCCTTTGTCAATCGGTATGTTACTTGCCCGAGACTCGATCGTTGGTATCCCAATACCTTGTTCAATCTCGTTACCGGCAAGTCACTTTACTCGTACCGTAATGCATGATCCCGTGATCAACCACTTGGTCACCTTGAGCTCATAATGATGATGATGCATTACCGAGTGGGCCCAGTGATACCTCTCCGTTATATGGAGTGACAAATCCCAGTCTCGATCCGTGTCAACCCAACAGACACTTTCGGAGATACCTGTAATGCACCTTTATAGTCACCCAGTTACGTTGTGACGTTTGATACACCCAAAGCACTCCTACGGTATCCGGGAGTTACACGATCTCATGGTCAAAGGAAAAGATACTTGACATTGGAAAAGCTCTAGCAAACGAACTACACGATCTTTGTGCTATGCTTAGGATTGGGTCTTGTCCATCACATCATTCTCCTAATAATGTGATCCCGTTATCAATGACATCCAATGTCCATAGCCAGGAAATCATGACTATCTGTTGATCAACGAGCTAGTCAACTAGAGGCTTACCAGGGACATATTATGGTCTATGTATTCACACGTGTATTACGATTTCCGGATAATACAGTTATAGCATGAATAAAGACAATTATCATGAACAAAGAAATATAATAATAATGCTTTTATTATTGCCTCTAGGGCATATTTCCAACAAGCTCCTCTTACCTGGTGTCTCCGGAGAAATTACATACCTTGTGCCTCGTCAAGCCGCTTGTTGACAAGCGCGATGTCGGCATCTGCCACGTCAAGTTGCCGCTTTAGCTCGGCAAATTCATCAGTCCGGCTAGCCACCGGACACTTCGCCACCTGCATAGGAAAGGCGAAATATTATACCTGGGGTTATGAGCCTCTGTGCGCCGTCATTTTTGACAACGCGCAGAGTCTCAGGGGCTACTATCTATAGAGGACGCATCTTATATATGCGGAACTGTCAAAAGGTAGATCATTTTGCGTACCTCAAAACCTGCCAGTAAACTCCTGACGACCTCGTGCAACCCGCTCTCCACGGATACAATCCTTTCAATCACCGTACCCATCAACGCACGGTGTTCTTCTGAGATAGACGCTCGCCCGAGCAGATCCTTCAGCTCCTCCGACCGTGCACCAGACTGTGCCGGACTCGTCCGATGACCTTTTTCAAAGGCCGGACACGGAGGGATTTGGGGGGCCATACGGCTGCCTTCCGGCCCTGCCGGATTCGGAGAAACCCTCCGTGACGACACCTCAGGGTCGCCCGCCTCACAAGGCGGTACGGCAGGGGGAGGCGTGCCGCTCTCCATCATCTCCGGAAGAAGATCCCCCGAAGATGAGCTCTGCTGAGAAGGGCTGAGATCCGAACTACAAGGTAAAGTTTCGGTTATTTTCCTCAGAAATAGAACAGGGATGTCTCTCATTTTAAATTCCTCTCTCTACTTACGGCTCGGTGGAGGGCTGATCCCCTTGGGGGCACAGTGCGGCCGAGGACCCTCTGATGAAGATTTCTTCCCCCGCTTTGAGACCATGGTCTCCGGGTCTTCAGAGGCGGTCCTCTTCTTCCCCTGGGTAGAGGAATTCTCGATTCCTCCTTTCCTGACAGCCTCCTTCGGGGAGGCGGTAGCTTTCTTGTTCCCCCCTTCGCCTTCTTCCCAAGGCACGACCTCCAGCATACTGGTTAACAAGGGATCTGGCGTGGTCTCAGGGAGGGGGCCAGACACTTGATTAGCTTTGCTTTCGCTATCCACTCCTGTTTAAGGGACAGTTCTTTTAAGGGAAATTTTATGATAAAAATACGGATAGCGTGTCCAGGTACGGGGCTACTTACTTGAGTATCCGGGCGATTGCAGCTCAGACCTGCGTCCTCGGTCGAGTCTAGACACATTTCTTGTGATCCGAAGAACAATTTGTACATCTCCATGGGCGTCACACCCATAAAATGTTGGAGAGCTCGTGGTCCCTCCGGATTGAACTCCCACAGGCAGAGGGGGCGACGTTTGTAGGGCAGGGTTCGGCGAATCAGCATGACCTGCGCCACTATGACCAGACTGATGTCTCCTTCTAGGAGATCTCGAATGCGGCCCTGCAACAAGGGCACATCCTTGGGTGGCCCCCAGTCCAACCCTTTATTGACCCATGATGCTAGCTGTGGTGGGGGACCCGAGAGAAAAGCAGGCGGCGCCACCCACTTGGTGCCCCTGGGAGCTGTGATATAAAACCACTCCCGTTGCCATAAGCTGAACTCCTCTTGAAAAGGGCCCTCGGGCCATGGAGTGTCAGCATTCTTGCTTATAACCGCGCCTCCGCACTCCGCGTGCTGTCCCTCAATCATCTTCGGCTCTACTTTAAAGGTCTTAAGCCACAATCCGAAGTGAGGAGTAATGTGGAGGAAGGATTCGCACACGACGATGAATGATGAAATGTGGAGGATGGACTCCGGAGCCAAGTCGTGAAATTCCAGCCCATAATAAAACATGAGCCCCCTCACGAAGGGGTCCGTCGGGAAGCCTAGCCCCTGAAGGAAGTGAGACACAAACACCACTCTCTCACCAGGCTTGGGAGTGGGGATGACCTGCCCTTGCGCAGGCAGCCTATGTGAAATTTCGCCGGTCAAGAACCTGGCCTCTCTCAGCTTTAGCACATCCTCCTCCGTGACGGAGGAAGGCATCCATCGGCCTCGAAGGTCGGAACCGGACATTGTCGAAGGTCCGAAGCACCTGAAATCTGGAGCCTTGGGTGTTGGAACTTGAGGCGAAGGGCGAACTCGTTTGAGATTGAAAGAAAGGAGTAAGGCCTTGGTCTCTTTATAAGAGGTCGAATACCAAGGGCCCTCCCCGTGACCGTTTGGGACTCGCCTTTGATCGAGAAAACATACCAACGGGGACGGCTGGGTTACCCACGTCCGTATTGATGAGAATCCCGTAAATAAAGGGGACACGATCTCTGCTTCGATAGGACGTGCCAAGGAAAACCGCCTCGCAAAACGCGCTAAGGTGGGACAATAAGAATGATTCGAATAAAGGCCTGGTCGTGGTGTGATGTCACGCTACGGAATACGTCAGCAGATTAGATTTGTGTAAATATTATTCTCTCTATGGCAATATGTGGAATTTATTTTACAGAGCCGGACACTATCCTTGTGTTCAAAATCTTCTATGAAGTATTCGGAGGAGGAACCCACCTTGCAATGCCGAAGACAATCTGCGCGCCGGACTCGTCGTCATTGAAGCCTGGTTCAGGGGCTACTGAGGGAGTCCTGGATTAGGGGGTGTTCGGATGGCTGGACTATAACCTTTGGCCGGACTCCTGGACTATGAAGATACAAGATTGAAGACTTCGTCCCGTGTCCGGACAGGACTTTCCTTGGCGTGGAAGGCAAGCTTGGCGATACGGATATGATGTCCTCCCATTGTAACCGACTCTGTGTAACCCTAGCCCTCTCCGGTGTCTATATAAACCGGAGGGTTTTAGTCCATAGGACGAACAACAATCATACCATAGGCTAGCTTCTAGGGTTTAGCCTCTCTGATCTCGTGGTAGATCTACTCTTGTACTACCTATATCATCAATATTAATCAAGCAGGAGTAGGGTTTTACCTCCATCGAGAGGGCTCGAACCTGGGTAAAAACATCGTGTCCCTTGTCTCCTGTTACCATCCGCCTAGACGCACAGTTTGGGACCCCCTACCCGAGATCCGCCGGTTTTGACACCGACACCGAGGCTTGGTATCATTATGCCGTTGGATCAATTGTTACCTTGGTTGCGATTATGATCGCATTTGTTTTCGCAGTGAAATGTTTTACATAGTTTCAATGTATGGTTTAATTAATTAGATGCTCTGGAGAGCTATATGTTGTTAGATGAGAACTATATATGTACTTTGGTTTTAATGTGATGATGAACTTCTATTAATTTGGACACTTAATTATATATAATGCACGCAGATGAACTGACAATGGATGTACGGTGACAGACACACCTCCGAGTACATTAAGGGCGTGCATGAGTTTCTCGATGCGGCTGAGGCAAACAAGCAGAATGGTTTTATGTGTTGTCCATGCACTAAATGTGGGAATACGATGTCTTACTCTAACCGAAAAATCCTTCACACCCACCTTATTCATAAGGGTTTCATGCCACACTATAATGTTTGGACGAGGCACGAAGAAATAGGGGTTATGATGGAAGACGACGAAGAAGAAGAGTACGATGATAACTATGTGCCCCCTGAATATGGTGATGCTGCAATGGGGGAAGCTGGTGAAGATCAAGAGGAACCAGATGATGTGCCCAATGATGCTGCAACGGGTGAAGCTGCTGAAGATCAAGAGGAACCAGACGATGTGCCCAATGATGATGATCTCCGCCGGGTCATTGTCGATGCAAGGACGCAATGCGAAAGTCAAAAGGAGAAGCTGAAGTTCGATTGCATGTTAGAGGATCACAAAAAAGGGTTGTACCCCAATTGCGAAGATGGCAACACAAAGCTTGGTACCGTACTGGAATTGCTGTAGTGGAAGGTAGAGAATGCTGTGCCTGACAAAGGATTTGAGAAGCTACTGAAAATATTGAAGAAGAAGCTTCCAAAGGATAATGAATTGCCCGACAGTACATACGCAACAAAGAATGTCGTATGCCCTCTAGGATTGGAGGTGGAGAAGATACATGCATGCCCTAATGACTGCATCCTCTACCGCGGTGCATACAAGGATCTGAACGCATGCCCGGTATGCGGTGCACTGCGGTATAAGATCAGACGAGATGACCCCGGTGATGTTCACGGCAAGCCCCCCAGGAAGAGGGTTCCTGCGAAGGTGATGTGGTATGCTCCTATAATACCACGGTTGAAACGTCTGTTTAGAAACGGAGAGCATGCCAAGTTGATGTGATGGCACAGTGAGGACCGTATGAAAGACGGGAAGTTGAGAGCACCCGCTGACGGGTCGCAGTGGAGAAAAATCGAGAGAAAGTACAGGGATGAGTTTGCAAAGGACCCAAGGAACGTATGGTTTGCTTTAAGCGCGGATGGCATTAATCCTTTCGGGGAACAGAGCAGCAATCACAGCACCTGGCCCGTGAATCTATGTATGTATAACCTTCCTCCTTGGATGTGCATGAAGCAGAAGTTCATTATGATGCCAGTTCTCATTCAAGGCCCTAAGCAACCCGGCAACGACATTGATGTGTACCTAAGGCCATTAGTTGAAGAACTTTTACAGCCGTGGAATGGAAATGGTGTACGTACGTGGGATGAGCACAGACAAGAGGAATTTAACCTAAAGGCGTTGCTGTTCGTGACCATCGACGATTGGCCCGCTCTCAGTAACCTTTCAGGACAGACAAACAAAGGATACCACGCATGCACGCACTGTTTAGATGACACTGAAAGTATATACCTGGACAAATGCAGGAAGAATGTGTACCTGGGCCATCGTTGATTTCTTTCGACCAACCATCAATGTCGAAAGAAAGGCAAGCATTTCAAAGGCGAGGCAAATCACCAGAAGAAGCCTGCCATCCGTACCGGTGATCATGTACTTGCTATGGTCAATGATTTACACATATCTTTGGTAAGGGTCCCGGCACACTAGCTGTTTCGAATGACGCTGAGGGACACGCACCCATGTGGAAGAAGAAATATATATTTTGGGACCTACCCTACTGGAAAGACCTAGAGGTCCGCTCTTCAATCGATGTGATGCACGTGACAAAGAACCTTTGCGTGAACCTGCTAGGCTTCTTGGGCATGTATGGAAAGACAAAAGATACACCTGAGGCACGGGAGGACCTGCAATGTTTGCACGAAAAAGACGGCATGCCTCCGAAGCAGTATGAAGGTCCTGCCAGCTACGCTCTTACGAAAGAAGAGAAAGAAATCTTCTATGAATGCCTGCTCAGTATGAAGGTCCCGGCTGGCTTCTCGTCGAATATAAAGGGAATAATAAATATGCCAGAGAAAAAGTTCCAGAACCTAAAGTCTCATGACTGCCACATGATTATAACGCAACTGCTTCCGGTTGCATTGAGGGGGCTTCTACCGGAAAACGTCCGATTAGCCATTGTGAAGCTATGTGCATTCCTCAATGCAATCTCTCAGAAGGTGATCGATCCAGGAATCGTACCAAGGCTAAGGAGTGATGTGGCGCAATGTCTTGTCAGTTTCGAGCTGGTGTTCCCACCATCCTTCTTCAATATCATGAGCACGTCCTAGTTCATCTAGTCGACAAGATTGTCATTCTGGGGCCCGTATTTCTACACAATATGTTCCCCTTTGAGAGGTTCATGGGAGTCCTAAAGAAATATGTCCGTAACCGTGCTAGGCCAGAAGGAAGCATCTCCATGGGCCATCAAACAGAGGATGTCATCGGGTTTTGTGTTGACTTCATTCCTGGCCTTAAGAAGACAGGTCTCCCTAAATCACGGTATGAGGGGAGACTGACTGGAAAAGGCACTCTTGGAAGTGACTCAATAATATGCAGGGACGGATATTCTTGGTCTCAAGCACACTACACAGTTCTACAGAACTCTACCTTGGTGACCCCGTATGTCGATGAACACAAGAACAATCTGCGCTCCAAACACCCAGAGCAGTGCGACGACTGGATTACATGTGAACACATCAGGACTTTCAGCAGTTGGTTGGAAGCACGTCTCAGAGGTGACAACACTGTTTGTGATGAGTTGTACTTGTTGTCCAGGGGACCATCTTTGACTGTATTGATTTACAAAGGATACGAGATAAATAGGAATGCATTTTACACGATTGACCAAGATCAAAAGAGCACCAACAAAAACAGCGGTGTCCGCTTTGATGCAACAACCGAGAAGGGAAAGGAGACATATTATGGTTACATAGTGGACATATGGGAACTTGACTACAGACAAGATTTTAAGGTCCCTTTGTTTAAGTGCAAATGGGTCAATCTGTCAGGAGGCGGGGTACAGGTAGACCCACAGTACGGAATGACAACAGTGGATCTGAAAAATCTTGGGTACACTGACGAACCGTTCGTCCTAGCCAATGATGTGGCACATGTTATCTATGTGAAGGACATGTCTACCAGACCGAGAAGAAAATATAAGGAAGCGAATACATCATACGATGAGCCAAAGCGCCACATAGTTCTTTCAGGAAAAAGGGAGATCCTGGGAGTGGAGGGCAAGACAGACATGTCTGAAGATTATGAAAAGTTTCATGAAATTCCTCCCTTCAATGTCAAGGCTGACCCAAGCATCCTAATAAACGATGAAGATTATCCATGGTTACGGCGCAATAAGCAAATGACACAAGCGAAGAAAAAGTGAAGACTTTCTCCTGCAACTATTATGATGATACCATGCCAACTTTGTAACAGACGAGTATGCTATGCCAACTTTTTCAGAGTTCATTTGAAAACTATGAATTTAGGTCGAACAAAACAAAAAAACTAAAAAAGTGTTTTCAAATTTGAAAACTAATGGCACTAACAAAAAGTTTATAATTTTTCTAAAACTAAAAGCAAAAAGAATAAAAAAATAAAGCAAAAAACAAAAGAAAATAAATAATGCAGAAAACAAAACAAAAAAACTGGAAAAAATAGGGCTCGCCCCTGACCCATGACCATTAGTCCCGGTTTGTGCCACAAACCGGGACTAAAGGGTTGGCCCTCGTTGCGCTCAAAGTTTAGTCCCACCTCGCCAACCGAAGGGCACCCACACCGGTTTATAAGCCCGTCCCTCTCTGCCTTATTGAGCTCCTCTCAAAGTGAAAATAGATGCCCCTATGCAAAAAATTTGACCTAAATTCATAATGAATTTCTCTGAAATTCATAGAAATTGATTATGAATTTAGGTTGAATTTTCTCTATAGGTGCATCTATGTTCATTTTTTAGTAAAGTTAATCACAAACTTGTGATTCACACAAATTTTAAAAAATCCAAATTTTAAAACTAATGGCACTAACAGAAAGTTTATAATTTTTGTGACCTAAAAGAAAAAAGAAATCACTAAAAAACTATAAGTATTTACTTCTAAGTAGAAATGAAAAAAATAAATAGCAAAAAAGAAAAAAATGCCTATAATATTTGTTATGACTAACTAAAATTACCAAATTGAGTATAATGATAAAACACAGTAATATTAAATAGCAGGAAAAAGAATGACTCAAAAATCAATTTTTATAGTAAAGTTATTCATAAACTAGTGATTCACACAAATTTTAAAAAATTCAAATTTAAACTATTCAAAATTTAAAACTAATGGCACTAACAGATAGTTTATAATTTTTGTGACCTAAAGAAAAAAGAGATCACTAAAAAACTATAAGTATTTAGTTCTAAGTAGAAATGAAAAAATAAATAGCAAAAAAGAAAAAAATGCCTATAATATTTGTTATGACTAACTAAAATTACAAAATTGAGTATAATGATAAAACAAAGTAATATTAAATAGCAGGAAAAAGAATGACTCAAAAATCAATTTTTATAGTAAAGTTATTCATAAACTAGTGATTCACACAAATTTTAAAAAATTCAAATTTAAACTATTCAAATTTTAAAACTAATGGCACTAACAAAAATTTTATAATTTTTGTGACCTAAAAGAAAAAAGAAATCACTAAAAAACTACAAGTATTTAGTTCTAAGTAGAAATGAAAAAATAAATAGAAAAAAATAAAAAAAATGCCACCTACTCGGCCAGCACGGCCTGAATACGACTAGAAACCCAACCATGGGCCAGGATTCAGGCCCGCAGCAGGCCCAGTAGGCCCACAGGCATTGCAGTGTCCAATTAGGCCCGTAAGCCTGCAGTTCAGAGGATTCGAGAGGGAAGAGGCAGCGGAGCTTATAAACAGGTGCTGGCCGCTCTCAACTAGCGAGGTGGGACTAAACTCCCACCACTGCGCCAGCGCAAGGCCATTGGTCCCGGTTGGTGGCACCAACCGGGACTAAAGGGGGGAATTGGTCCCGGTTCGTGGCACCAACCGGGACCAACGCCCCCCTTAGTCCCGGTTGGTGCCACCAACCGGGACCAAAGGCCGCCGCTTCACGCCCTTTGGGCTACTGAAAAAGTCCTTTGGTCCCAGTTGGTGGCACCAAGCGGGACTAATGCCCACCTTTAGTCCCGGTTTGTGCCATGAACCGGGACTAAAGGCCTTGCTATATAAGTTCACACTTAGGAAATTTTCACTCTCATCTCTCGCAGTTGCCGCCCCGACGCCGACGCCGCCAGGCTGCCCCGACGCCGCCCGCCGCCCCCGCCGTCGCCGTCGCCTCGCCCGTGCCCGTCGTCGCCGTTGCTCGCGCCCTCGCTGATGTAGACTCGGCTAGATGGCGAGTCGTCGACGGCCCGATCTTTCACGGTACTAGCAGCAGGAACAAGAAATTCCGGTCGAGCAAAGATGCAAGACCGTAAGATCAGAAACTTGTGTCGAGTAGATTTGATCGACTCCACACGCAGCAGCAACAAAATCCCTTCGGATCAGCAACAAAGATATTTGGTGTCCCCCGACATGGGACGTTTTCTGTAGTTTTATTGAACTCACGACTAATACAAAAATCTGCCCTTTACATCGGCCGTAGCCAGCCTTTTATATAGGCATCACACATCTGATCAAACCGGCCCACGAGCAAAGCAAAACTGATACGGACTCTCTTCCTAACCATAAACCGAACAGGACTCCTAGTACTACTACGACTCCTCTAAATCTCACGCCTAAGGAAAAGTTCCTTTACCTAACTACTAAGAATTTACTAATTAACTATCCGGCCACGCTGATCACTAGGAACCAAAATATACCTTAATTGTACTATAGCACCTTGGATTTAAAACGCTTCTGCACGTAAACCTCATGTGACCAAGACCGAAATAGCACCGATAATTATCCAACTTGGCGTACAAAAATTAGGCTTGACTTCTTCAAGCTCTGATTCTGGTGACGGTATTTTAAGTGCCATTGTACCCATCATCAAAATATTAGAATTTGTAATATGATCAGGTTTTGCTACAGCACTGACGGGCACATCATCCCCTCCTCCTTGAATCAAAACCGTCCTCGTTTTTGCAACAATTTTACTGACCTTCTTCTTCTTCAAGGAAATATTTGTATCCACCTTGATTTCTTCCGCAAACATAGACTGGAGCACACGACGTCCTTCGACATCCCAAAAGGAGTAAGTGTTCAACCGACCCTCGTGTGTGGCACGACGGTCATATTGCCATGGTCTTCCCAACAACAAGTGACATGCATCCATTGGCAAGACATCACAAATTATTGTATCTTTATAATCACCTACTAAAAAATTCACACGCACCTTGTGAGTAACTTTCAGTTTACCAGACTGGTATAACCACTCAATGCAGTGTGGTTGTGGGTGCTTCCATGTAGGTAACTTCAAAGCTTCCACCAATCCCTTGCTAACCGCGTTGGTGTAGCTTCCTCCATCTATAATCAATTTACAATTGGTGCTATTGACTTTGCACTGAGTCTGAAAAATATTCCAACGCTGTCCCTTATTCTCAATGCGATCCTCTTGCACTCGTTGCACCATTAGTGAAGGATATGACTCAGCAACTTCAAAACTCGCAACAACATTTTCAGCATCCTTAGATTTTTCACTAGGAGTGTCAGAAACTGCCTCTTCATCACTAGCGGATGCATAGCCATCTCTCGTGAGCAACACTCTTTTCTCATTAGGACATTCACGCTTCATATGTCCCCTTCCTCCACATTTGAAACACTCTATGTCACTAGCGCGTCCGGTCGACTGTGCACTAGAATCAACCATCGACAGTCCTGATTTTGAAACATCCTTTTGCACGGAACCATGAGAGTGATTTGATGATGTCGCCCTGGAGCTAGGACCGACATCCTCATTCTTATACTGTGAGCATCGCCATGTGTTTGAAGTGGTACTGGGAACTGTGTTGACTTGGCGCCGCTTAATCTATTGTTCCGCACGCACAGCTTGGTGCACAAGATCTTGTATGTTGTAGTAGACCACCATCTCAACACGATCATGCACCTTGATATTTAGCCCGTTAAAGAAACGTGCCATGGTCGCCTCCGGATCCTCCTTGTCCCTGTACGTATCATAAGTAATTCCATCTCCTTGTAATATTCATCAACACTCATATTACCTTGAGAGAGCCACTGCAACTTGTTGTACATATCTCTTTTATAGTGCTCAGGAACAAAACGTCGCCTCATGAATTCTTTCATACCTCGACAAGTCGTCGGGCGATGTCTTGAACGACAAATTTGATTCCACCAAATTAGCGCGTAACCAGTGAACTCAATTCCAGCAAGTTGAATTTTCTTCTCCTCGCTATAATAATGGGCATCAAAAATTTGATCAACACGCATCTCCCACTCCAAATAGCCTTCCGGTTCGCACTTGCCGGAGAACGAAGGGATTGAAATTTTTATGCGCCCAATTCCATCATCCAAAGGCACACACACAGCTTGACCAACTCGGTCATGCACTCCACCACGAACGGAAGTTTCAGGACGAGGCTCATAGTGTCGTGGTCGTGGAGCGTACCCTGCCTGGTCAACGCCATCATCGAAACCATCATCTCCAGCATGAGGTTGTGCCGCCAAACGGCGATCATGCACGCCGGCATGTCCATCGCGAGCTAGTGGTGCATAATGCAGTGGAGCAGCCGGAGCAGTCTGTGGTGGTGCAGAATTCGTTGCCGGCATATTGATGATGTCTGCCAAACCATCGAACCGAGTGATCAGGACATCTATTCTTTTGCCGAGCGCATCATGACATTGCTTGATGTAGTTGCATGTGTGGTCAAAACCATGCCGAATATTTTGCGGAATATCATCTGCATACACTGGACGTACTATTTCCTCAGAATCAGCGGCAACCTCATCACCCTTGTTGACCGAGGTCGACATCTTGATCAACACAGTACCATGAACAACCTTAGCTCTGAATACCACTTGATGTAGACTCGACTAGATGGCGAGTCGTCGACGGCCCGATCTTTCACGGTACTAGCAGCAGGAACAAGAAATTCTGGTCGAGCAAAGATGCAAGACCGTAAGATCAGAAACTTGTGTCGAGTAGATTTGATCGACTCCACACGCAGCAGCAACAAAATCCCTTCGGATCAGCAACAAAGATATTTGGTGTCCCCCGACATGGGACGTTTTCTGTAGTTTTATTGAACTCACGACTAATACAAAAATCTGCCCTTTACATCGGCCTTAGCCAGCCTTTTATATAGGCATCACACATCCGATCAAACCGGCCCACGAGCAAAGCAAAACTGATACGGACTCTCTTCCTAACCATAAACCGAACAGGACTCCTAGTACTACTACGACTCCTCTAAATCCCACGCCTAAGGAAAAGTTCCTTTACCTAACTACTAAGAATTTACTAATTAACTATCCGGCCACGCTGATCACTAGGAACCAAAATATACCTTAATTGTACTATAGCACCTTGGATTTAAAACGCTTCTGCACGTAAACCTCATGTGACCTGGACCGAAATAGCACCGACAATTATCCAACTTGGCGTACGAAAATTAGGCTTGACTTCTTCAGGCTCTGGTTCTGGTGACGGTATTTTAAGTGCCATTGTACCCATCATCAAAATATTAGAATTTGTAATATGATCAGGTTTTGCTACGGCACTGACGGGCACATCACTCGCCGTCGCCCGCCGTCGCCCGCGCCCCTGCCTCGACGCGCGCCACCCCGGCCCGCCCCTGCCCCGACGCGCGCCGCCCCGGCCCGCCCCCGTCACCGTCGCCCGCGCCCATGCCCCGACGCGCGCCTCCCCGGCCGGCCCGCCCTCGCCGTCGCCCGCGCCCCTGCCCCGACGCCATCCTCGCCGCCGACCCCGCGCGCGGTCCTCTCCTCAGCAGCTTGGTCCGGCCACCGGCGCCCTCCCTTTGCAATTTTTTTTCATATATATATATATATGCTTGTTTTTTTATATATATGTAATGCTTTTTTATAGAATATGATGTTTTTTTCATAGATGATCACATATATGATGTATGCGTGAATGTGGATGAAATATGATGTTTTTTTGTTCATAGAACATGATGTTTTTTTAATTCACAGATTTTTTTGTTCATGAGAGAGGCGGGGACGTTGAGGGATCATAGATGTATTTTTTCAGAATTTTCTATCGTGCATAGACCGATTTTAGACCACGGGAGCACCCCCTCCCTATCGTTGCAAAATTTGCTAAGTGATATTAAGAAGGAAGGAAAAGAAGGATAGTAAAGAAGAAAATAAGAAGAGGAAAGAAAGAAGAAGAGGAGAGGAAGAAGAGGAGAAATAAATATAAGAAGAAGAAAAAAGAAGAAAAAGAAGAGGACAAGAAGAAAGGAATAGTGGAGAAGAAGAGAAAATAGAATATATTCTATTTTTTTCTTCTCCTCTATTCCTTTCTTCTTCTCCTCTTTTTCTTCTTCTTTTTTTCTTCGATCTTCTCCTCTAGCTATTCTTTCTTCTTCTCCTCTTTTTATTTCTTCTTCGTTTTCTTATATTTTATCGGGTCTGTCATCGTCGATATACCCCTCCCGATAACTTCAACACGAGGGGGGGGTGTGTGGATACACCCCCTCCCCGATAATATTATTTTCCCATGTACGTATGTCGTGTCGATATAAACTCCCGATAACTTCAACACGTGGGGGGTGGGTCGATATACCCTCTCCCGATAACTTCAACACGTGGGGGGTCGATATACCCCCTCCCCGATAATATATATTATTTTCCCATGTACGTATGTCGTGTCGATATAAACTCCCGATAACTTCAACACGTGGGGGGTGGGTCGGTATACCCCCTCCCGATAACTTCAACACGAGGGGGGGGTCGATATACCCCCTCCCCGAGAATATTATTTTCCCATGTAGGTATGTCGTGTCGATATAAACTCCCGATAACTTCAACACGTGGGGGGGTGTCGATATACCCCCTCCCAATAACTTCAACACGAGGGGGGGTCGATATACCCCCTCCCGATAACTTCAACACGTGGGGGGGGGGTCGATATACCCCCTCCCGATAACTTCAACACGAGGGGGGGGGTCGATATACCCCCTCCCGATAACTTTAACACGTGGGAGGGGGGGTCGATATACCCCCTCCCCGATAATATTATTTTCCCATGTACGTATGTTGTCGTTGTCGATATACCCCAAACCCTTGAAGCGTTGTCGAGGCCACCCCAAACCCTAGAGAAGCAGCGTCGAGGCCACTAATTAATATGATTCCTTACTGTGATTAGCTAGCTAGTTCTACGTTTGCCACTAATATATCCATCTATCATGTTTGAATAATAATTGCCATGTTGTAAATATTTGCAGAAACTATGGACACAGACGCCCGAAGAAAAAGTTGAGCACAACTTCGGTAAAGAGATGAGGCCCGAAGAAAAAGTTGAGCTCAGATGAAAGGTTTGAGATCATAGCAATCGCGCCCGACGGCCAACCGATTGAACCCATCTGGACAAAGAATGCATTTGTTGCTTAGTGCGGGGTTCTGCTTAGGGACAAGATCCCGATCAGCATCCATCAATGGTTAAAGCCTGCTACAGAAGACCCTGAGGTGTCTTATGTCAATGATATGCAGAAAAATGATCTTTGGACTGAGCTGAAGTCAAATTTCACCCTACCGCCAGAGGATGATCCGGAGAAGCCAGTTAAAGAGGAATTAATCAAGTCTTTTGCTCTTAAGAGGATGGTAGACCTATTCAGGAGGTGGAAGAAAGAGCTGAATAGGTTTGTCGATAAAAAATAGACACCAGAATTCAAGGGCAGATATGAGAAGATCAAAGATCACCGGCCCGCATTTGTGGCCCACAAGACATTGGAAAAGAGTAAGAAGATGTCGGCGACAAACAAGAAAAATGCTGCGAAGAAGAAGCTTCACCATCGCACGGGGTCAGGTGGCTACCTCGTAGCCTGGCCTAAGTGGGCCAAGGCTAAGAATGATCTCGTTGATAAAGGGATCGAACCAGAGACAATGAACTGGCCAGACCGTTGCCGGACTTGGTTCTTCGGGGCTGGCGGAACCTTGGACCCTGTATCAGGGAAGTGCATTTGGACGGACGATCAAATGGAAATACTTGTCAAGATGCTTCAGCAATATATCGATGCAGCGCAGCAAGGGACGTTCGTTCCAGACAGAGAGAACGACGAGCTCCCAATGGCCCTCGGGAATCCTGAGCACCCTGGACGGACACGAGGCACGCCAGGCTCCAATCCGTGGAAGGCTGGGTTTCCTGATGCAGGCGGTTAGAAATGCCAGGAGAGGAGGAAGAAAGTGCAGCAGACTGAACTGCAGGCGCTTAAAGCAAGGGTACAAGGGATAGAGGAACGAGAAGCAAATCGCAGCAAACGAACTGCCGAAGCTTCCCCCGAAGCTACCCCGCCATCTCAGCGGAGAAGCAGCGTGGCTTCCACTGAGCTGCTTCAGCCGGAGCATGAATTGACGGCTCCTGCCAGCTATCTCGTGGATGCTATCACAGAGTCTCAAAATTGCCACCTTATGACGCAATGGATTAATATGAAGGTCAAGGCGGCTGTTGGCTCTGTTTTTCCTACTGAACCCGACACAACTTTTCACTGCCAGCCGATTCCAGAAGGATATGCTAGGGTGATGGTGGATGAAATAACGGAGGGATTTGAGGACCTCTCGCTTGACCACCCTACCAGTGAAGGGGAGACTCGACTGGGTTTTGCTCTGAAGACTCCATGCCTATGGCGGAAGGAGCTCATCAACCTTCCGAACTGGACGCCTCCGCCTCCTCCTCCTCCTACGAGTCAGGGCACTCCGCCTCCTCCACCGCTCTGAATATATTCTATTTTTCCTTCTTCTCCTCTATTCCTTTCTTCTTCTCCTCTTTTTTTCCTTCGATCTTCTCCTCTAGCTATTCCTTTCTTCTTCTCCTCTTTTTATTTCTTCTTCATTTTCTTATGTTTTATCGGGTCTGTCCTCGTCGATATACCCCTCCCGATAACTTCAACACGAGGGGGGTGGATATACCCCCTCCCCGATAATATTATTTTCCCATGTACGTATGTCGTGTCGATATAAACTCCTGATAACTTCAACACGTGGGGTGGGGGTCGATATACCCCCTCCCGATAACTTCAACACGAGGGGGGGGTCGATATACCCCCTCCCGATAACTTCAACACGTGGGGGGGGGTCGATATACCCCCTCCCGATAACTTCAACACGAGGGGGGGGGGTCGATATACCCCTCCCGATAACTTCAACACGTGGGGGGGGTCGATATATATACCCCCTCCTCGATAATATTATTTTCCCATGTACGTATGTCGTCGTTGTCGATATACCCCAAACCCTTGAAGCGTTGTCGAGGCCACCCCAAACCCTAGAGAAGCAGCGTCGAGGCCACTAATTAATATGATTCCTTACTGTGATTAGCTAGCTAGTTCTACGTTTGCCACTAATATATCCATCTGTCATGTTTGAATAATAATTGCCATGTTGTAAATATTTGTAGAAACTATGGACACGGAGGCCCGAAGAAAAAGTTGAGCACAACTTCGGTAAGGAGACGAGGCCCGAAGAAAAAGTTGAGCTCGGATGAAAGGTTTGAGATCATAGCAATCACGCCCGACGACCAACCGATTGAACCCATCTGGACAAAGAACGCATTTGTTGCTCAGTGCGGGGTTCTGGTTAGGGACAAGATCCCGATCAGCATCCAGCAATGGTTAAAGCCGGCTACAGAAGACCCTGAGGTGTCTTATGTCAATGATATGCAGAAAAATGATCTTTGGACTGAGCTGAAGTCAAATTTCACCCTACCGCCAGAGGATGATCCGGAGAAGCCAGTTAAAGAGGAATTAATCAAGTCTTTTTCTCTTAAGAGGATGGCAGACCTATTCAGGAGGTGGAAGAAAGAGCTGAATAGGTTTGTCGATAAAAAAGAGACACCAGAATTCAAGGGCATATGTGAGAAGATCAGAGATCACTGGCCCGCATTTGTGGCCCACAAGACATCAGAAAATTGTAAGAAGATGTTGGTGACAAACAAGAAAAATGCTGCGAAGAAGAAGCTTCACCATCGCACGGGGTCAGGTGGCTACCTCATAGCCCGACCTAAGTGGGCCAAGGCTGAGAATGATCTGGTTGATAAAGGGATCGAACCAGAGACAATGAACTGTCCTGACCGTTGCCGGACTTTGTTCTTCGGGGTTGGCGGAACCTTGGACCCTGTATGAGGGAAGTGCATTTGGACAGACGATCAAATGGAAATACCAGTCAAGAGACTTCAGCAATATATCGATGCAGCGCAGCAAGGGAACGACGAGCTCACAATGGCCCTCGGGAATCCTGAGCACCCTGGACGAACACGAGGCACGCCAGGCTCCATTCCATGAAAGGCTGGGTTTCCGGACGCAGGCGGTTACAAATGCCAGGAGAGGAGGAAGAAAGTGTAGCAGACCGAACTGCAGGCGCTTAAAGCAAGGGTACAAGGCATAGAGGAACGAGAAGCAAATCGCAGCAAACGAACTGCCGAAGCTTCCCCCGAAGCTACCCCGCCATCTCAGCGGAGAAGCAGCGTGGCTTCCACTGAGCTGCTTCAGCCGAAGCATGTCTTGACGACTCCTGCCAGCTATCTCGTGGATGCTATCACGGAGTCTCAAAATTGCCACCTTATGACGCAATGGATTAATATGAAGGTCAAGGCGGCTGTTGGCTCTGTTTTTCCTACTGAACCCGACGCAACTTTTCACCGCCGGCCGATTCCAGAAGGATATGCTAGGGTGATGGTGGATGAAATAACGGAGGGATTTGAGGACCTCCCGCTTGACCACCCTACCGGTGAAGGGGAGACTCGGCTGGGTTCTGCTCTGAAGACCCATGCCTATGGCGGAAGGAGCTCATCAACCTTCCGAACTAGAGGCCTCTGCCTCCTCCTCCTCCTCCTCCTCCGGCGAGTCAGGGCACTCCGCCTCCTCCATCTCCTCCTCCTCCGGCGAGTGACGATCAGGGCACTCGGCCGGCTCCTTCTCCGGCGCGTGGCGACACTCCGCCTCCTTCTCTGCCTGCGCCGGCACGCCCGAGCAGCCAGCCTCCTCCTTCTCCGCCTCGTCAGCAAGGGCGGAAGACACGCGCCGCCGCTCCAGCTGCTCCGGCGCATTGTAGTCCTTCTCCTCCGCCTCGTAAGAAGACAACCACTCCATCTGCTCTGCCGGCGTCTAGCAGTACAGCGAGAGGCGGGAGGAAATACAGATTCGGTCCTTCTCTGAAGACTCCAGAGAAGTTACCATACGAGATGACCCCGGAGGAGAACGCGAAGATCGTGCGAACCAAAGTGAAGGACTGGTTTCAAGGGTTGAAAGCACAGAGACATCCACCTCCGGAGGAGAAGGTAGATCCGGTGAAAGCAAAGCGCACTCTGGCCACCCTGACAAAACCACCCAAGTCTCCACCGAAAGGCAACTATGAGGGCATTATTGGAAAGGCATTTGTCGAAGCGAAGTGGTCGGGAAGTACAGTCAGTGATCAAAGGATGAAAGAATGACGAGCTAGGAAACAAATTGCCCAGCTCGGCAAACAAGGGAATCAATCGTGCCCCCTGCTCAAGGTGCCTAGCGACATCGTCGACCGAGGATGGTGCCCGGTTATAGCAATCTTGGAGAGTACCTGCCCGATGATGTACATTATGATTTCTTCGAGGTGCAGATACAAAGATACAAGTACGGGAAGCCTCTCATCAAAGATGAAAGATCTCTATCAACGATGATGCGAAGATTGCATGATTGGTACTTGAAAATCTGCAGAGAGTCTGGGGGGAGGAATACTTTGTATGTGAGAGTTAAAAAGGAGCATGACCTCGTTGGAATTGAATTGTTGCCTGTTCCATTTGAGGAGTTCTTTCAGTTTTTCAATCAATTGGCCCTCGATAAAGCAATGGTCACCTGCTACATTCTGTAAGTAGTACTACTTCTGTCATTAAGTCTCTCTATATAGCTCAGCTCTTTCATTGCATGTATTTATAATTATCCTCACTATATTAATAATGCAGATTGAAGATCATCGAATTGAAGAAAAGACAAGTCGGCGATATTGGGTTCATTAACACAAATCTCATAGATGCAACTGAGGTTAAATTTCATGCTGAAGATACCGAGGCCAACTTGCTACGATCATTCAAAATAAATGAAAACAAAGATATAATACTCTTTCCTTACAACTTCAAGTGAGTGTTACTGTCTTGTGCATATTCGGTTTCCCTTATATATTAGCCAAGGTTATAGTAATGTAATTGATGAGTTATGCATGCGTGCGCAGGTTCCACTATATTCTCCTAGAGATTAAGCTTGAGCAGGGAGTAGTAACTGTCTTAGACTCGAAACGAAAAGATCCCCAGGAGTATGTGGACATGACTGAAATGCTCGAGAAGTAAGTTAAATCGATCATTATCCACCATATCAGCAACTTTGTTCATTTCTGATATCAAATAATTGTTTTCTTTGTCTGGCAGGGTTTGGAGAAAATTCACCAAAAAAGCTCCGGGACTGCCGAAGAAGCTGGAATTTAGACACCCAAAAGTAAGTACTATAGTAGCATGTTCCGCGCATCTCCTAGTGATTCAAGCGCTAGTTTCATCAATACCATTTGGCATTCTGGCTTATCAGTTTGATTGACCTCTATTTCTTATAAAGTGGTTGTGGCAGGAACAAGGGAATGATTTCTGTGGATACTATGTTTGCAAGTCCATCCGCCACACGACCTGTGAGCGGGGCTACTCTGACGAACAATATGAAGTGCGTAAATAACAATATTCACAATTTTATTTTATTACCATCATTTGTGTTGAGTTTCATTCATTCATATATATATGTATTGACCCCCTTCTTCAAATTAGATGATTGCTTCCGGCGTGCCTGCTGCGTTCATTGTACGCTGGGCGTGCTTGCCGGCCGGTGGTGTGTGCTGCCTTTTGCTGTTATTGCGTGTGTGCGCGTGATATACTAATGTGTGCGTGATGTACTGTGGTTCTTCCCTTGATTATCTCCCATACCGATCCATTGATTAATTCCTGCAGCAGCTGAAAGGAGAAAAGAACAGGAACTCAGAGGCTATATTCATCCTTCAAACCAAATAAAATATGGGATAACCTCACCCATCAACCAAACAGAATAAATGGCTATCCCTAGCCAGCTGGATAGGGATACCCATAACCACCCTGGTATCTCCCAGTAACCAAACACACCACATCCAACCACATGTTGGTTCGCTGACCTACACATCTTGATCATGACTCGATCAAAGCGGAATCTTGCACTTGTTGCTCTTGCCCCGATCAAATAGCGTCATCGTGCCGCCGCCGTGTTCCAATCACTCAGCACCCTCGTGCCACAGCTGCCTAGTATATATGCATGTGTTGCGCCCTGCACGTCCACGGCAAGGGGCGCTCACTCATTGCATCCATGTCGGATTAGCTAGAGACAAAAGAGGCTGGCCACATTCGCTTCGTCCAGAAGAAAGAGGGAGGAGGAAGAAATCGCCTGGGCCCCTTCTCTGCCGACGCACGCCATTTCCTTTTCTTTGACCCCATCACACGCAACCTCCCATCCCCCTTGTCTGTGGCACCCCGGCTCAAAGAAACCGGAACGCCCCGTATTCCAGCCCAGAGATCGAGGAGAAGTCTTCTGGAATACGACACTGCTTAGCATAGAACAAACCAGCTTTCTATTATTACACGAATATGGATACAAGGTCTCCGATATTACAATGAATAACATCGGCACGGCGACACTACGCCATCCTCAGTTGCTCTATGCAAGCAGCAGAACAACTCGAAGCAGCGGAAAAACTACTGGCAGTGGAACAACGACGACGGTGGTGAACTCCAATCCGCAGGGACTCTGGCTGGAACGCTTATCCTAGCTCGCGAACACAGGAATAACACCAAACAAGCAAGCAATCCAGACACGGCCTGCAAGCTGGCATGACACGCCAGGTCAGTACATTGAATGTACTTGCAAGCTCACAATTAACCAGAAGCATTCAAGACAAACAACAGCATGGCAATTACAGGTTAAGCAGGAATTAACATGAGATCATCATAACAACATGACATGAGCAACATGACATTCAAAGTAATACTCCCAAAATAATATCAGCTACCATCATGAAAATAATCATAATAGCCACTAAGAATCCAAAGGCAACACGAACATGATACAACTAGAACAATATGAGCATAGCATGAACATATAAATTTGACGACACTAGCATGCAACATGATGACATTATATGCATTATTTATTCCGCTCGGGTTATCTCATAACCATCACGCGCCTCACTTACCAACCTCGGACATCACACGATCATCTCAGGATCAAATCAAGCTTGGTATAAACAATACCGTAGTAATCATTAAATGACCACAAGGAGCTTGATCTTTACCCACGATTCTCGCACAATATCACGAATATCCAACAAACTCGGTATCCTCGATACCACGATGATCTTTCCGGCGATCACAACCATGACCAACACTTGGTCTCAAACCGTGATCCTTACGGCGATCACAACCACGACCAATATTTGGCTCGTGATCCTTACGGCGATCACAACCACGACCAATATTTGGCCCGTGATCCTTACGGTGATCACAACCAACTTATCTCATCCTCGAACCGGGGTTGTTATTAATCAAGTTCTTATTAATATTGTTGACTCACGGTGGGACCGACACGAACTAGGCCCTTATCCGCGGGCACGGCTATCGATAGATTTAGTATACACTCTGCAGAGGTTAGTACACTGTACCCACACCATGGAACCCATGGCCTCGCACTCCCATTCGGGTGGACCAACGGCGTTCCGACAAAACCGATCTATTGTCATGACACTCTCCCGGCCACTCCGACCCAAATCCCCAACGGGCTGGTCCTGGGTGGCCCTGTGTCTACCAAAGACACCCCACCACCGTCGTGGTCAAAACTCCCTCACGGGGACCGGATCCATAAAAACAATGGGCACACAAGGTTATGTCTGCTTACCGGGCCATGGTACGCACGCCCATAACCTTCCCTCGTGGGAGGCACCGGCGAGATGCATGACAATAGACCCAGTTAGGACCCCCCCATAAGGTAAGCGTGGTTGCTCTGGTCATTTTCGATCTGGCGGCACCATGACTCAGCCAACAGTTGTTCAAGTTCAATTAAATCCGGTTAAACTTGAATGCAATATGCTGAGCCATGATAAAATAACATGATGCAATTACAATGCATGAACATGATATCAGCATAAGCACGGATGCAACATAACTGTCCATCATATCGACTATGAAATAATCTCCAACTGAACATGGCATAATGACAAGCATAAATATTACAAGTGCAACACTACTCTTAGTATAACATGTCATGACCACTAGCATCATCCATAAATAACATGCAAGAACTCATCAATAACATCACCAAGTAGCACATAACCAACTAACAGCAAAGGAACAACGCATATTAACAGTACTCGATAACCGACGTTAGTCATGCACCGAAGAACATGACCAACCCAACATGTACTACTATCAAGCATGGCAATATGAAAGTAATACTAGCAACTAGCAGGGCATGATAACTAGGTGCATAACAACATAGCAAACAAGTAAGCACAAACCCAGAAGCATTTCCGAAACAACAAGAACCATATTTTAAACAAGCAATCATTTAATAAATGTTCAAGTTGAAAACCATGGCTACTGCATGACTATCATGCAAGTGGGTATTGTGGATTGCCTGGGGATGAAGAATACTCCGGGGAGAAGTGCGGTGAAGCCACGGAAAGAATTGCCGGAAACAGTTCTCTCTCGGAGGGGCTGTTTACGTGCAAGGGCAAAAATGTCATTTTCACAGTGTCAAACCATAGTGAAAATGAAACCAACAGAACGGGCTCGACGAAACAAAGAAGTGGGCTTTGGAATCACCTCATTTGGAGTTGTGGTTAAAAAGATATGAAGGGTTGAAGTTCAGGGACTTTTCTGCAAAAATAGCATCACAAATAAGTCCCTGAGTGGATAAGGCAGAAGCGCAAAGTTAGAAATACGCTTTCTGTTTAAGAAAACGCATTCTGGGCTGTAGCAGAGAGGAAATACGTTTTCAGTAAAAGAAAACGTACTCGGAGACAAATACGCTTTCTTTACGCGAAAACGTACATGAGTGGTTTACGTTTCCACTTAAACACGTGGCAGGGGCTTGAGCAGCTGACGTGCGGGTCCCACGAGTGGGGCCCGTCACTTATCCAGCTCAGCGTGGCGGGGCCGGGCCCTGGGTCGATGACGCGTGGGGCCTGCCTTATCCACTCCCTCCGCCTAGCTCCTTCTTCCTCCTCCCGCGATCGAGAGAGGCAGAGGCGAGGCCGACCGCCTCGATGGCGAGTCCCGGCGACTCTGGCCATCTCCCGCGGAGCTCGGCTCACCGGCGTGCTCGGGAGGAAGCGGCGCATCGGATGGCGTAGGGTACGGCCACCGAGGAGCACCGAGGCGAGGGCAGCTTCGAGGACGGCGGACAGTGGCTTCGGGCAAACATGGGCATATGGCCACGGGCACTCCGGCGACAAATGGAGGGTTGGGGAAGGGTCTCCGGTGTGTGGGGAAACTCGTGGAGCGGTCAGGGAGTGGAGGGGTGGCTCGGATAGATCGGATTTAAGCTGAGCTTCGCGGTGGCCATGGCAGCCATGGGGGTCGGGGAGAGCTCCAGAGGCTCATTGGAGAGGCTGGGCCGAACCAGGGGAGGGTTGTGAGGCGGGTGGTGAGCTAGGAGGGGCTCGGGGAGTGCCATTTATAGGCACGGGGCGAGGTGCCGAGCTGGCACCGCCGCGGACGCGTGTCCGGCGCCGCAGACGTGTGCCCTTGCTCGCGAGCTCGCGGGTAGGAGACGAGGGAGGTGCAGTGGAGGTCTCACGGGGCAGAGGAGGCCAAGGGGGAAGCAGAGGAAGAAGCCGAGCACCATTAAAGCCTCGGTCGGCTACAGCTCGCCCGTGGGCGCGCGGCGACGAGCGCTGACGGAGGGGCGGACGGAGCGGGAGAGGGCTCCAGGAGGACGGCGACGACGCGGGCCAGCTGTGGGACATGATCACGAGCACGAAGACGACGAGAGGGAGAGGGGCCCGAGCAAGAATCCATTCAGCTTGCGTCCATGGCATGCCAAAGAGGTGGTGACCACGTGAGCTGGAGGGGAGAAGGTGCCAAGGGTTGCCAAATGTTGTCTAGGGTGTATTCCATCATGGGGAGGGTTCACCTGCGGTGGTAGATTGGTTAAAAGTGACACGGTTAAATGGCAGTTAACCTTTGAAGTTTACTGCAGTAAACTTTGAGGAGCACTGGCGATCCACAGGAGAGGGATTGGAAGCAAAGGATTTGTCTGGTAGATTCAGGGTAAGAAGGACTTACATCCTGGTAATTTTGAGAAGAATTGGACCACTAATTAATATAGTTGCTTTACAACTAAGTAATCTGGTTCAGAATGAAGATCATGATGATGCTGTCAAATGGAGAAGCCACTTGAGCTGAACTTTGGCAAGGCAGGCTTATTTGGCCATATGAAGATTCTGCAAAAGGTTTCATACCATTGGATAAACCAAAATGGTACTTCCGTCACAAACATTTCCACTGCCCAGAAACTTGCAAAAATTATAGAGGAAAAATTTCTTAATGAAACATGCCCAAAATGGGTGGAGGTAAGTTATATGGATGATAGAAGGCCTAGAAAAATTGGCAGCCATAATGGAGCAAGATAAAATATACTTGCTTTACAATCTAAAATTTTGGGCAGAATCAAAGAATTGATGGTGAGCTCACATGGAGGCATGAAATGTTCTCTACTTTGGTGGAGAGTGACGATTTGGTTATATGAAGGGCCATGCAAAATTTCAACTCATTTGGATATGCGTAGCTTGTACTTCCTTCACAACCAGTTCCCTCAGACAGGAACTTTGGAAAATCATAATTAAATAATTACTAGGCAAATGTTGTTGCATTTTGGCATGTGGCAACGATATGGACAGGAAAAGGTGTCCAAGGAGTTTGAGGTCATTTGGGCAAAGATAAATGGCACTTGCTTCACATTCTGCCATTTAGGGCAGAATAGGAAATGAATTATTTGAGCATGATGATAAACATGACAAATGAAATATTTTGCCATATTTGATAAATATATGACCCAGACAATTTATGAGAATTATTTGGGATTTTTGGGAGTGACAGAAATATAGGTTGCTTCACAACCTAGGGCAGACAGGGTTATTCCTTTAATGGAAAAGGAATATTCCCAATAAAAAGAATATTGGGATTTGGGCTAGGATGAAAATTACAGGGTCTAGGGAAGGATTTGGGTATGACAAGCCACTCTGGAAGCAAAGAAGAGTTCATCTTCTTCAGTTTCCAGACCACAAAGCCACGGAAAAAGAAAACTCAAGAAAAAACCTCAGAAAAAACAAAAGAAAAAGAAAGGGCCAAAAATCAGGCTGTCACAAACCTTACCCCCTTAAAGAAATCTCGTCCTCGAGATTCGGTTGCTCAGGGAACAAGTATGAAAATACTGACTTAAGGAAATCATTTCCAAATCGGGTATCCTTTGTCTTATTTTTGTTCCCATTAAATTTTTATCTGACTGTCCTTGGGGTGGTTTGCTTTAATATATCCATATTCTGACAGATCTCCCCTTGCTTGTTCATGCTTATACAGGCTCTAATTTCTTTTTAGATCTGCTGACTTAACTGACTGTGATTGATCCTCACGACTGAAATATATGTCGGTCTCACAAATCCAAAAGTGATTTCCGTTGGGTGTGTCATCCGACACTGACAATCTTTCATGAAGTGGTGATCAGATTTTTCTAGTGGACACCCAAGCTCTAACTCCTTGCATTGGGTTTCTCCACTAAATGCAGGTCCTTCGGGTTCCAAACAGTGAGTTGGGTCATAACCGCTTTCATGGCAGATTCTGGCTTATCGCGGAAATTTCTGAATCATCTTAACTGGTTCCACTATCTTGAGTATCGGATCCGTACCAAATATTTGATTTTCGCTTATCGTGGCTAGCATAAGAGTTTGACCTGTATGATAATATCTGCAGACTGGACTGACGGTGGTTCTGCACCACGCGGGTCTTGCAACAATTTTCATACCTGCATCACTGGTCTTGCTCCTTCATTATCGTTTTCTTGGTCTGGATCCCTGGCTGAAAGAGCTGGGTCATATTGCTTCTTTGTATCACCATAGGTACAGTCGGTGCAAATTTTTTCGGCAATCGTAGCTTATCCTTATTCTTCTGACAGGGTACCCCATTAAATGGCAGGTTCAACACCCCTCAATTTCTGACCGCATGAAAATGATCATCCGAACCTTTGCAAGAAATCAGCAAATAAATCAGTAGTCACCAGAACGGCCTTTACAACTCAGATCTGGGACATTACTGAAATAACTCAACCGCAGCTCATCAGGATCATTTTCCAGGTTCACAAGGACTTGCATTGAGCTCCTTGATATCGTCAATCCTCATAATCCTTTGTCACACTGCGGTGTATACTGGCTTTCTTCTCTTAACCATCCTCACGTGGTTGTCAAATCCTCATCCGAATGACTTGTAAGATCTTGGTGGTATGCCCACCGCATATATATGAGAATCTGATTCCCGAGACAGACGTGTATTCTGACTGATTCTTGCTTCTGACCAAAATGTTGTGGATCTGATTCTTGAGATTCACTGTCATATGCTGTCAATTCACAGCGTACTACCTTGTACCAATGTCTTACTGAGGAAAAGTGGTTGGCTCATGCTCGAAACTTTCATCGGGCAGCTTGCTGAAGAAGACTGGGTATCGTGCTTCAGAAGCTTACCCCCTTAAAGACGTTGCTGGGGAAAGACTCAGTACCTTATGCCGGAAGCTTTTGCGGTTGCTTACTGAAGAAGGCAGAGTACCTTGTACGGGAAATCATCCATGTATCATACTGAGGAAGATACATGAATCTTGCCTTGGAAGATTTTCGGGTATCTTGCGAGGAAAATTGGGTTGCTTACATCAGAAGGTTCTTATTGTGATATGTGGACCGATTTCCACATATATAACCATCTTAAAATTTTCGTTCTTGATTTCTTGCATGAACGGGGTTTTGCAGGCCGGTATGTATTTTTTTAAAATGATCATTTTCCACATATATAACCATGCGCCTCATTGAAGAAACCATCTTAAAATGATCCTTATTAATACGGCATGTATTCAAAAAGGAGGATAATTTCTTGCATAACCACATATCCTTTTTGAATACATGCCGTATTTTTTTCTTGCTTCCAGGTACATCCGGTTCCAAAATTATCCTCAATGAAAAATTAAACTTGTTTCTGAGCCATACATTTGATAATATTCTGTCAACCTTGCACACAATTTATCTTCTTGCTGATGATCCTTTCTGCTATGAGGAGTGCACACTGAGGGAGACTTGACTCTCAGTAACATGATCAGATATCCCCTAATCTGAATGCACTCGGCTGAGAATTCCATACTGTTGTGAGGAGTGCACGTTAATGCAAACTTCATACTGACATTCCATCCAGGATTTCTTTTGTATTCAGACGAGCTATTTCCAATTTCACTGCAGTCTACTGACAATTCCATTCTGTTTAGCCGAGTTCAAATATATGCATTTCTTGCTGACTCTTCGGGTCTGGCGTCGTCTGACGAGCAACTTTAATAGGGGAAAAAATTTGTAACACCGAAGGCCCAAAGAAAGAAACAAAAGAAACGACTAAAACAAAAGCACACAAGCATACTACTAATTTAATTAATCAAGCAATCATCACACATTACTGCTACTCACAAAATAATATGCATGCACACCTAAGCACACAAATCTTGCAGAAACTCTGGTATTACGGTCTAATATGCTGTGGCGGTGTGCACGAAAATTATATCCATGTGTGGAAGGAGTTGGCGTAACTGAAGCTACACCAAGCACTGGCTGAATAGTGGCTGGATCTGGATGGATACACAGGTGAGAACGGTCTTGACGATCAAGTAGCGAGACACAAAAGTCACGACCACCTCATTATCAAGCATACGAAGGGAATCGTACCCGTCCAAAGAATGAAATGACTGTTGGAAATATGCCCTAGAGGCAATGATAAATTGGTTATTATTATATTTCCTTGTTCATGATAATCGTTTATTATCCATGCTAGAATTGTATTGATAGGAAACTCAGATACATGTGTGGATACATAGACAACACCATGTCCCTAGTAAGCCTCTAGTTGACTAGCTCGTTGATCAATAGATGGTTACGGTTTCCTGACCATGGACATTGGATGTCGTTGATAACGGGATCACATCATTAGGAGAATGATGTGATGGACAAGACCCAATCCTAAGCATAGCACTAGATCGTGTAGTTCGTATGCTAAAGCTTTTCTAATGTCAAGTATCATTTCCTTAGACCATGAGATTGTGCAACTCCCGGATACCGTAGGAATACTTTGGGTGTGCCAAACGTCACAACGTAACTGGGTGACTATAAAGGTGCACTACGGGTATCTCCGAAAGTGTCTGTTGGGTTGGCACGAATCGAGACTGGGATTTGTCACTCCGTGTGACGGAGAGGTATCTCTGGGCCCACTCGGTAGGACATCATCATAATGTGCACAATGTGATCAAGGAGTTGATCACGGGATGATGTGTTACGGAACGAGTAAAGAGACTTGCCGGTAATGAGATTGAACAAGGTATCGGGGTACCGACGATCGAATCTCGGGCAAGTATCGTACCGCTAGACAAAGGGAATTGTATAAGGGATTGATTAAGTCCTTGACATCGTGGTTCATCCGATGAGATCATCTTGGAACATGTGGGAGCCAATATGGGTATCCAGATCCCGCTATTGGTTATTGGCCGGAGAGGTGTCTCGGTCATGTCTACATGGTTCCCGAACCCGTAGGGTCTACACACTTAAGGTTCGGGGACGCTAGGGTTATAAAGGAAGTTTGTATGTGGTTACCGAATGTTGTTCGGAGTCCCGGATGAGATCCCAGACGTCATGAGGAGTTCCGGAATGGTCCGGAGGTAAAGAATTATATATAGGAAGTGCTATTTCGGCCATCGGGACAAGTTTCGGGGTCACCGGTATTGTACCGGGACCACCGGAAGGGTCCCGGGGGTCCACCGGGTGGGGCCACCTGCCCCGGGGGGCCACATGGGCTGTAGGGGTGTGCGCCTTGGCCTATATGGGCCATGGGCACCAGCCCCAAGAGGCCCATGCACCAAGGGATAAGGAAAGGAAGAGTCCTAAAGGGGGAAGGCACCTCCTAGGTGCCTTGGGGAGGAGGGACTCCTCCCTAGCCGCACCCTTCCTTGGAGGAAGGGCCAAGGCTGCGCCCCCCTCTCCCTTGGCCCTATATATAGTGGGGGAAAGGGAGGGCAGCCGCACCTAAGCCCTGGCGCCTCCCTCTCCCTCCCGTGACACATCTCTCTCCTCCTCGTCTCTTGCGGTGCTTGGCGAAGCCCTGCTGGAGTGCCATGCTCCTCCACCACCACCACGCCGTTGTGCTGCTGCTGGATGGAGTCTTCCTCAACCTCTCCCTCTCTCCTTGCTGGATCAAGGCATGGGAGACGTCACCGGGCTGTACGTGTGTTGAACACGGAGGTGCCGTCCGTTCGGCACTAGGATCATCGGTGATTTGAATCACGACGAGTACGACTCCATCAACCCCGTTCACTTGAACGCTTTCGCTTAGCGATCTATAAGGGTATGTAGATGCACTCTCCTTCCCTCGTTGCTGGTTTCTCCATAGATAGATCTTGGTGACACGTAGGAAAATTTTGAATTTCTGCTAGGTTCCCCAACAATGACATGGCAAGATAACAGTGGAAGACTGGGTAGGGTAGCGGTGAAAAACAAGGCTCGCTGGCATTGCCCTTTTTTGATAACCAAGATCAGCAAGGGTTGCCAAGGGGACGAGATGGATGGCATGATTCAGGATAGAAACAAATCTATCACCGAAATAATATGGGTGGGTGGCGGAAAAAAATAATATACGCGACACCTGAGCATAACTCCTGCAAATGGTGGCTGGAACTCTGGGTACCAGGGCATCACTCTGCTGGGACAGAGATGAAGCCGAATCACCAAAGAGCAGACATGCTAAGAAGGAGGGTGCAGGCGGTGGACTGAAAATGATGCCACCTACACTCACAAGATTAACCATAGTGACAAAATAATAATTTATATGCATGCTATGCGGCAAACAAATGCAACAATCAAGTGCAACAAACCAACTGGGGTCTATACTACCGCTTTCTAACGTTCGCGCGGGCTAGGGCATCCTACAGCCAGACCTGCTCTGATACCAAGCGCTGTGGCATCCCGGCTCAGAGAAACCGGAACGCCCCGTATTCCAGCCCAGAGATCGAGGAGAAGTCTTCTGGAATACAGCACTGCTTAGCATAGAACAAACCAGCTTTCTATTATTACACGAATATGGATACAAGGTCTCCGATATTACAATGAATAACATCGGCACGACGACACTACGCCATCCTCAGTTGCTCTATGCAAGCAGCAGAACAACTCGAAGCAGCGGAAAACTCTAGCAGCGGAAAAACTACTGGCAGCGGAACAACGACGACGGTGGTGAACTCCAATCCGCAGGGACTCTGGCTGGAATGCTTATCCTAGCTCGCGAACACAGGAACAACACCAAACAAGCAAGCAATCCAGGCACGGCCTGCAAGCTGGCATGCCACGCCAGGTCAGTACATTGAATGTACTTGCAAGCTCACAATTAACCAGAAGCATTCAAGACAAACAACAACATGGCAATTACAGGTTAAGCAGGGATTAACATGAGATCATCATAACAACATGACATGAGCAACATGACATCCAAAGTAATACTCCCAAAATAATATCAGCTACCATCATGAAAATAATCATAATAGCCACTAAGAATCCAAAGGCAACATGAACATGATACAACTAGAACAATATGAGCATAGCATGAACATATAAATTTGACGACACTAGCATGCAATATGATGACATTATATGCATTATTTATTCCGCTCGGTTTATCTCGTAACCATCACGTGCCTCACTTATCAACCTCGGACATCACACGATCATCTCAGAATCAAATCAAGCTTGGTATAAACAATACCGTAGTAATCATTAAATGACCACAAGGAGCTTGATCTTTACCCACGATTCTCGCACAATATCACGAATATCCAACAAACTCCGTATCCTCGATACCACGGTGATCTTTCCGGCGATCACTAAAGGAAATATGCCCTAGAGGCAATAATAAAGTTATTATTTATTTCCTTATATCATGATAAATGTTTATTATTCATGCTAGAATTGTATTAACCGGAAACATAATACATGTGTGAATACATAGACAAACAGAGTGTCACTAGTATGCCTCTACTTGACTAGCTCGTTAATCAAAGATGGTTATGTTTCCTAACCATGAACAAAGAGTTGTTATTTGATTAACGAGGTCACATCATTAGTTGAATGATCTGATTGACATGACCCATTCCATTAGCTTAGCACCCGATCGTTTAGTATGTTGCTATTGCTTTCTTCATGACTTATACATGTTCCTATGACTATGAGATTATGCAACTCCCGTTTGCCGGAGGAACACTTTGTGTGCTACCAAACGTCACAACGTAACTGGGTGATTATAAAGGAGCTCTACAGGTGTCTCCAATGGTAGATGTTGGGTTGGCATATTTCAAGATTAGGATTTGTCACTCCGATTGTCGGAGAGGTATCTCTGGGCCCTCTCGGTAATGCACATCACATAAGCCTTGCAAGCATTGCAACTAATGAGTTAGTTGCGGGATGATGTATTACAGAACGAGTAAAGAGACTTGCCAGTAACGAGATTGAACTAGGTATTGGATACCGACGATCGAATCTCGGGCAAGTAACATACCGATGACAAAGGGAACAACGTATGTTGTTATGCGGTCTGACCGATAAAGATCTTCGTAGAATATGTAGGAGCCAATATGGGCATCCAGGTCCCGCTATTGGTTATTGACCGGAGATGTGTCTCGGTCATGTCTACATTGTTCTCGAACCGTAGGGTCCGCACGCTTAACGTTACGATGCCAGTTATTATGAGTTTATGCATTTTGATGTACCGAAGGTTGTTCGGAGTCCCGGATATGATCACGGACATGACGAGGAGTCTCGAAATGGTCGAGACATAAAGATTGATATATTGGAAGCCTATGTTTGGATATCGGAAGTGTTCCGGGTGAAATCAGGATTTTACCGGAGTACCGGGAGGTTACCGGAACCCCCCGGGAACCATATGGGCCTTAGTGGGCTTTAGTGGAAAGGTTAAAGGGGCAGCCCAAGGTGGCTGCGCGCCTCCCCCTTCCCCTAGTCCTATTAGGACTAGGAGAGGTGGCCGGCCCCTCTCTCTCTCTTTCCCCCCTTGGAATCCTATTCCTACTAGGATTGGGGGAGGAATCCTACTCCCAGAGGGAGTAGGACTCTCCCGGCGCGCCCAACCTGGCCGGCCAGCCCCTCCCCCTTGGATCCTTTATATACTGAGGCAAGGGGCACCTCTAGACACACAAGTTGATCCTTGAGATCGTTCGTTAGCCGTGTGCGGTGCCCCCTGCCACCATATTCCACCTCGATCATATCGTTGTAGTGCTTAGGCGAAGCCCTGCGTCGTTAGAACATCAAGATCGTCACCACGCCGTCGTGCTGACGGAACTCTTCCCCGACGGTTTGCTAGATCGGAGCCCGGGGATCGTCATCGAGCTGTACGTGTGCTAAGAACTCGGAGGTGCCGGAGTAACGGTGCTTGGATCGGTCGGATCGGGAAGACGTACGACTACTTCCTCTACGTTGTGTGATCGCTTCCGCAGTCAGTCTGCGTGGGTACGTAGACAACACTCTCCCCTCTCGTTGCTATGCATCACCATGATCTTGCGTGTGCGTAGGAATTTTTTTGAAATTACTACGTTCCCCAACAGTGGCATTCGAGCCTGGTTTTATGGTTTGATGTTATATGCACGAGTAGAACACAAGTGAGTTGTGGGCGATATAAGTCATACTGCCTACCAGCATGTCATACTTTGGTTCGGCGGTATTGTTGGATGAGACGACCCGGACCAACATTACGCGTACGCTTACGCGAGACTGGTTCCCCCGACGTGCTTTGCACACAGGTGGCTTGCGGGCGACTGTCTCTCCAACTTTAGTTGAACCAAGTATGGCTACGCCCGGTCCTTGCGAAGGTTAAAACGGAGTCTATTTGACAAACTATCGTTGTGGTTTTGATGCGTAGGTGAGATTGGTTCTTGCTTAAGCCCATAGCAGCCACGTAAAACTTGCAACAACAAAGTAGAGGACGTCTAACTTGTTTTTGCAGGGCATGTTGTGATGTGATATGGTCAAGGCATGATGCTAAATTTTATTGTATGAGATGATCATGTTTTGTAACCAAGTTATCGGCAACTGGCAGGAGCCATATGGTTGTTGCTTTATTGTATGCAATGCAATTGCGATGTAATGCTTTACTTTATCACTAAGCGGTAGCGATAGTCGTGGAAGCATAAGATTGGCGAGACGACAACGATGCTACGATGGAGATCAAGGTGTCGCGCCGGTGACGATGGTGATCATGACGGTGCTTCAGAGATGGAGATCACAAGCACAAGATGATGATGGCCATATCATATCACTTATATTGATTGCATGTGATGTTTATCTTTTTATGCATCTTATCTTGCTTTGATTGACGGTAGCATTATAAGATGATCTCTCACTAAATTATCAAGAAGTGTTCTCCCTGAGTATGCACCGTTGCCAAAGTTCGTCGTGCCCAGACACCACGTGATGATCGGGTGTGATAAGCTCTACGTCCATCTACAACGGGTGCAAGCCAGTTTTGCACACGCAGAATACTCAGGTTAAACTTGACGAGCCTAGCATATGCAGATATGGCCTCGGAACACAGAGACCGAAAGGTCGAGCGTGAATCATATAGTAGATATGATCAACATAACGATGTTCACCATTGAAAACTACTCCATCTCACGTGATGATCGTTATGGTTTAGTTGATTTGGATCACGTGATCACTTAGAGGATTAGAGGGATATCTATCTAAGTGGGAGTTCTTAAGTAATTTGATTAATTGAACTTTAACTTATCATGAACTTAGTACCTGATAGTATCTTGCTTCTTTATGTTGATTGTAGATAGATGGCTCGTGCTGTTGTTCCGTTGAATTTTAATGCGTTCCTTGAGAAAGCAAAGTTGAAAGAAGATGGTAGCAATTACACGGACTGGGTCCGTAACTTGAGGATTATCCTCATTGCTGCTCAGAAGAATAACATCCTGGAAGCACCGCTGGGTGCCAGGCCTGCTGCTGGAGCAACACCAGATGTTATGAACGTCTAGCAGAGCAAAGCTGATGACTACTCGATAGTTCAGTGTGCCATGCTTTACGGCTTAGAATCGGGACTTCAACGACGTTTTGAACGTCATGGAGCATATGAGATGTTCCAGGAGTTGAAGTTAATATTTCAATCAAATGTCCGAATTGAGAGATATGAAGTCTCCAATAAGTTCTATAGCTGCAAGATGGAGGAGAACAGTTCTGTCAGTGAGCATATACTCAAAATGTCTGGGTATAACAATCACTTGATTCAGATGGGAGTTAATCTTCCAGATGATTGCGTCATTGACAGAATTCTCCAATCACTGCCACCAAGCTACAAGAGCTTCGTGATGAACTATAATATGCAAGGGATGAACAAGACTATTCCCGAGCTCTTTGCAATGCTGAAAGCTGCGGAGGTAGAAATCAAAAAGGAGCATCAAGTGTTGATGGTTAACAAGACCACTAGTTTCAAGAAAAAGGGCAAATGGAAGAAGAAGGGGAACTTCAAGAAGAACGGCAAGCAAGTTGCTGCTCAGGAGAAGAAACCCAAGTCTGGACCTAAGCCTGAAACTGAGTGCTTCTACTGCAAGCAGACTGGTCACTGGAAGCGGAACTGCCCCAAGTATTTGGCGGATAAGAAGGATGGCAAGGTGAACAAAGGTATATGTGATATACATGTTATTGATGTGTACCTTACTAGAGCTCGCAGTAGCACCTAGGTATTTGATACTGGTTCTGTTGCTAATATTTGCAACTCGAAACAGGGACTACGGATTAAGCGAACACTGGCGAAGGACGAGGTGACGATGCGCGTGGGAAACGGTTCCAAAGTCGATGTGATCGCGGTCGGCACGCTACCTCTACATCTACCTTCGGGATTAATATTAGACCTAAATAATTGTTATTTGGTGCCAGCGTTAAGCATGAACATTATATCTGGATCTTGTTTGATGCGAGACGGTTATTCATTTAAATCAGAGAATAATGGTTGTTCTATTTATATGAGTAATATCTTTTATGGTCATGCACCTTTAAAGAGTGGTCTATTCTTGATGAATCTCGATAGTAGTAACACACATATTCATAATGTTGAAGCCAAAAGATGCAGAGTTGATAATGATAGTGCAACTTATTTGTGGCACTGCCGTTTAGGTCATATCGGTATAAAGCGCATGAAGAAACTCCATACTGATGGACTTTTGGAACCACTTGATTATGAATCACTTGGTACTTGCGAACCGTGCCTCATGGGCAAAATGACTAAAACACCGTTCTCCGGTACTATGGAGAGAGCAACAGATTTGTTGGAAATCATACATACCAATGTATGTGGTCCGATGAATATTGAGGCTCGTGGCGGATATCGTTATTTTCTCACCTTCACAGATGACCTAAGCAGATATGGGTATATCTACTTGATGAAACATAAGTCTGAAACATTTGAAAAGTTCAAAGAATTTCAGAGTGAAGTTGAAAATCATCGTAACAAAAAAATAAAGTTTCTACGATCTGATCGTGGAGGAGAATATTTGAGTTACGAGTTTGGTGTTCATTTGAAAAATTGTGGAATAGTTTCGCAACTCACACCACCCGGAACACCACAGCGCAATGGTGTGTCCGAACGTCGTAATCGTACTTTACTAGATATGGTGCGATCTATGATGTCTCTTACTGATTTACCGCTATCGTTTTGGGGTTATGCTTTAGAGACGACCGCATTCACGTTAAATAGGGCACCATCAAAATCCGTTGGAACGACGCCTTATGAACTATGGTTTGGCAAGAAACCAAAGTTGTCGTTTCTTAAAGTTTGGGGCTGCGATGCTTATGTGAAAAAGCTTCAACCTGATAAGCTCGAACCCAAATCGGAGAAATGTGTCTTCATACGATACCCAAAGGAGACTGTTGGGTACACCTTCTATCACAGATCCGAAGGCAAGACATTCGTTGCTAAGAATGGATCCTTTCTAGAGAAGGAGTTTCTCTCGAAAGAAGTGAGTGGGAGGAAAGTAGAACTTGACGAGGTAACTGTACCTGCTCCCTTATTGGAAAGTAGTACATTACAGAAAACTGTTTCTGCGACACCTACACCAATAAGCGAGGAAGTTAATGATCATTATCATGAAACTTCAGAACAAGATGCTACTGAACCTCGTAGATCAACCAGAGTGAGATCCACGCCAGAGTGGTACGGTAATCCAGTTCTGGAAATCATGCTACTAGATCATGATGAACCTACGAACTATGAAGAAGCGATGGTGAGCCCAGATTCCGCAAAGTGGCTTGAAGCCATGAAATCTGAGATGGGATCCATGTATGAGAACAAAGTATGGACTTTGGTTGACTTGCCTGATGATCGGCAAGCAATTGAGAATAAATGGATCTTCAAGAAGAAGACTGACGCTGATGGTAATGTTACTGTCTACAAAGCTCGACTTGTCGCAAAAGGTTTTCGACAAGTTCAAGGGGTTGACTACGATGAGACCTTCTCACCCGTAGCGATGCTTAAGTCTGTCCGAATCATGTTAGCAATTGCCGCATTTTATGATTATGAAATTTGGCAGATGGATGTCAAAACTGCATTCCTGAATGGATTTCTGGAAGAAGAGTTGTATATGATGCAACCGGAAGGTTTTGTCGATCCAAAGGGAGCTAACAAAGTGTGCAAGCTCCAGCGATCCATTTATGGACTGGTGCAAGCCTCTTGGAGTTGGAATAAACGATTTGATAGTGTGATCAAAGCATTTGGTTTTATACAGACTTTCAGAGAAGCCTGTATTTACAAGAAAGTGAGTGGGAGCTCTGTAGCATTTCTGATATTATATGTGGATGACATATTGCTGAATGGAAATGATATAGAATTTCTGGATAGCATAAAGGGATATTTGAATAAGAGTTTTTCAATGAAAGACCTCGGTGAAGCTGCTTACATATTAGGCATAAAGATCTATAGAGATAGATCACGACGCTTAATCGGACTTTCACAAAGCACATACCTTTACAAGATTTTGAAGAAGTTCAAAATGGATCAAGCAAAGAAAGGGTTCTTGCCTGTGTTGCAAGGTGTGAAGTTGAGTCAGACTCAATGCCCGACCACTGCAGAAGATAGAGAGAAAATGAAAGATGTTCCCTATGCTTCAGCCATAGGCTCTATCATGTATGCAATGCTGTGTACCAGACCTGATGTGTGCCTTGCTATAAGTTTAGCAGGGAGGTACCAAAGTAATCCAGGAGTGGATCACTGGACAGCGGTCAAGAACATCCTGAAATACCTGAAAAGGACTAAGGATATGTTTCTCGTATATGGAGGTGACAAAGAGCTCACCGTAAAAGGTTACGTTGATGCAAGCTTTAACACTGATCCGGACGATTCTAAATCGCAAACCGGATACATGTTTACATTAAACGGTGGAGCTGTCAGTTGGTGCAGTTCTAAACAAAGCGTCGTAGCGGGATCTACATGTGAAGCGGAGTACATTGCTGCTTCGGAAGCAGCAAACGAAGGAGTCTGGATGAAGGAGTTCATATCCGATCTAGGTGTCATACCTAGTGCATCGGGTCCAATGAAAATCTTTTGTGACAATACTGGTGCAATTGCCTTGGCAAAGGAATCCAGATTTCACAAAAGGACCAAGCACATCAAGAGACGCTTCAATTCCATCCAGGATCTAGTCCAGGTGGGAGACATAGAGATTTGCAAGATACATACGGATCTGAATGTTGCAGACCCGTTGACTAAGCCTCTTCCACGAGCAAAACATGATCAGCACCAAGACTCCATGGGTGTTAGAATCATTACAGTGTAATCTAGGTTATTGACTCTAGTGCAAGTGGGAGACTGAAGGAAATATGCCCTAGAGGCAATAATAAAGTTATTATTTATTTCCTTATATCATGATAAATGTTTATTATTCATGCTAGAATTGTATTAACCGGAAACATAATACATGTGTGAATACATAGACAAACAGAGTGTCACTAGTATGCCTCTACTTGACTAGCTCGTTAATCAAAGATGGTTATGTTTCCTAACCATGAACAAAGAGTTGTTATTTGATTAACGAGGTCACATCATTAGTTGAATGATCTGATTGACATGACCCATTCCATTAGCTTAGCACCCGATCGTTTAGTATGTTGCTATTGCTTTCTTCATGACTTATACATGTTCCTATGACTATGAGATTATGCAACTCCCGTTTGCTGGAGGAACACTTTGTGTGCTACCAAACATCACAACGTAACTGGGTGATTATAAAGGAGCTCTACAGGTGTCTCCAATGGTAGATGTTGGGTTGGCGTATTTCGAGATTAGGATTTGTCACTCCGATTGTCGGAGAGGTATCTCTGGGCCCTCTCGGTAATGCACATCACATAAGCCTTGCAAGCATTGCAACTAATGAGTTAGTTGCGGGATGATGTATTACAGAACGAGTAAAGAGACTTGCCAGTAACGAGATTGAACTAGGTATTGGATACCGACGATCGAATCTCGGGCAAGTAACATACCGATGACAAAGGGAACAACGTATGTTGTTATGCGGTCTGACCGATAAAGATCTTCGTAGAATATGTAGGATCCAATATGGCATCCAGGTACCGCTATTGGTTATTGACCGGAGACGTATCTCGGTCATGTCTACATTGTTCTCGAACCGTAGGGTCCGCACGCTTAACGTTACGATGACAGTTATTTTGAGTTTATGTATTTTGATGTACCGAAGGTTGTTCGGAGTCCCGGATATGATCATGGACATGACGAGGAGTCTCGGAATGGTCGAGACATAAAGATCGATATATTGGACGACTATATTCGGACACCGGAATTGTTCCGGGTGAAATCGGGATTTTACCGGAGTACCGGGAGGTTACCGGAACCCCCCGGGAACCATATGGGCCTTAGTGGGCTTTAGTGGAAAGGTTAAAGGGGCAGCCCAAGGTGGCTGCGCGCCTCCCCCTTCCCCTAGTCCTATTAGGACTAGGAGAGGTGGCCGCCCCCTCTCTCTCTCTTCCCCCCCCTTGGAATCCTATTCCAACTAGGATTGGGGGGAGGAATCCTACTCCCAGAGGGAGTAGGACTCTCCTGGCGCGCCCAACCTGGCCGGCCAGCCCCTCCCCCTTGGATCCTTTATATACTGAGGCAAGGGGCACCTCTAGACACACAAGTTGATCCTTGAGATCGTTCCATAGCCGTGTGCGGTGCCCCCTGCCACCATATTCCACCTCGATCATATCGTTGTAGTGCTTAGGCGAAGCCCTGCGTTGGTAGAACATCAAGATCGTCACCACGCCGTCGTGCTGACGGAACTCTTCCCCGACGCTTTGCTGGATCGGAGCCCGGGGATCGTCATCGAGCTGTACGTGTGCTAAGAACTCGGAGGTGCCGGAGTAACGGTGCTTGGATTTGTCGGATCGGGAAGACGTACGACTACTTCCTCTACGTTGTGTGATCGCTTCCGCAGTCGGTCTGCGTGGGTACGTAGACAACACTCTCCCCTCTCGTTTCTATGCATCACCATGATCTTGCGTGTGCGTAGGAATTTTTTTGAAATTACTACGTTCCCCAACAATCACAACCATGACCAACACTTGGTCTCAAACCGTGATCCTGACGGCGATCACAACCACGACCAATATTTGGCCCATGATCCTTACAGCGATCACAACCATGACCAATATTTGGCCCGTGATCCTTACGGCGATCACAACCAACTTATCTCATCCTCGAACCGCGGTTGTTATTAATCAAGTTCTTATTAATACTGTGGCTTTAATGGCCGAGCTGGCACCGCCGCAGACGCGTGTCCGGCGCCGCGGACGCGTGCCCTTGCTCGCGAGATCGCGGGTAGGAGATGAGGGAGGTGCAGTGGAGGTCTCACGGGGCAGAGGAGGCCAAGGGGGAAGCAGAGGAAGAAGTCGAGCGCCATTAAAGCCTCGGTCGGCTACAACTCGCTCGTGGGCGCGCGGTGACGAGCGCTAACGGAGGGGCTGACGGAGGGGGAGAGGGCTCCAGGAGGACGGCGACGACGCGGGCCAGCTGTGGGACATGATCACGAGCACGAAGACGACAAGAGGGAGAGGGGCCCGAGCAAGAATCCATTCAGCTCGCGTCCATGGCATGCTAGAGAGGTGGTGACCGTGTGAGCTGGAGGGGAGAAGGTGCCAAGGGTTGCCAAACGTTGTCTAGGGTGTAGTCCATCCTGGGGAGGGTTCACCTGCGGTGGTAGATTGGTTAAAAGTGACACGGTTAAATGGCAGTTAACCTCTGAAGTTTACTGCAGTAAACTTTGAGGAGCACTGGCGATCCACGGGAGAGGGATTGGAAGCAAAGGAGTTGTCTGGTAGATTCAGGTTAAGAAGGACTTACATCCTGGTAATTTTGAGAAGAATTGGACCACTAATTAATATAGTTGCTTTACAACTAAGTAATCTGGTCCAGAATGAAGATCATGATGATGCTCTCAAATGGACAAGCCACTTGAGCTGAACTTTGGCAAGGCAGGCTTATTTGGCCATATGAAGATGCTGCAAAAGGTTTCATACCAATTGGATAAACCAAAATGGTACTTCCTTCACAAACATTTCCACTGACCAGAAACTTGCAAAAATTCTAGAGGAAAAATGTCTTAATGAAACATGCCCAAAATGGGTGGAGGTAAGTTATATGGATCATAGAAGGCCTAGAAAAATTGGCAGCCATAATGGAGCAAGATAATATATACTTGCTTCACAATCTGAAATTTTGGGCAGAATCAAATAATTGATGGTGAGCTCACATGGAGGCATGACATGAGCTCTACTTTGGTAGAGAGTGATGATTTGGTTATATGAAGGGCCATGCAAAATTTCAACTCATTTGTATTTGTCTTGCTTGTACTTTCTTCACAACCAGTTCCCTCAGACAGGAACTTTGGAAAATCATAATTAAATAATTACTAGGCAAATGTTGTTGCATTTTGGCATGTGGCAACGATATGTACAGGAAAAGGTGTCCAAGGAGTTTGAGGTCATTTGGGAAAAGATAAATGGCACTTGCTTCACATTCTGCCATTTAGGGCAAAATAGGAAATGAATTATTTGAGCATGATGATAAACATGGCAAATGAAATATTTTGCCATATTTGAGAAATATATGACCCAAAAAATTTATGAGAATTATTTGGGATTTTTGGGAGTGACAGAAATATAGGTTGCTTCACAACCTAGGGCATACAGGGTTATTCCTTTAATGGAAAAGGAATATTCCCAATAAAAAGAATATTGGGATTTGGGCTAGGATGAAAATTACAGGGTCTAGGGAAGGATTTGGGTATGACAAGCCACTCTGGAAGCAAAGAAGAGTTCATCTTCTTCAGTTTCCAGATCACAAAGCCACGGAAAAAGAAAACTCAAGCAAAAACCTCAGAAAAACAAAAGAAAAAGAAAGGGCCAAAAATCAGGCTGTCACATTGTCCCTCTCACAGCGCCGCCCCAAGCGGCGGCGATGTCGGATCTCTCCGTCTCGCGGGGCCAGCCCTTCCGTTCGCGCCGGACGCCGTCGTATGGAGGCCCGGGCTCGGGCAGCCACCGCGGCGTCGTGTGCACCGGCAGGTGCTCTGGGGACTGCGCAACGAGGGACTGGGGGGCTGCGTCCGATCGTGGGTTCCGGATCTGAGCCGCCGTCTCCACGTCCTCCTTCCTTCCACTCGATTTGTCGCCTCCACCCTCCCTTGCCCCCTCCTCGTCTCGTCGGTCCGGTGGACGCGGCTCTCGTCGATGATCGAGGCAGCGACGTTGAGACAACATACGTTGTGGGAGAGGAGCTCGACTCACACCCTAGAGTGCAAGGAGGAAGCAGGGGGCGGCGGCCTTGGAGAGAGGGTTGGACGCTTGCGACAGCGGTGGAGGAGCCACACTTGCCGGCTGCAGCGACTTCTCGGAGAGGTGTGTTAGAAGTATAATTATGTTTAAGTTAGAGATTAGGAGTTAGAGATAGGATTGGTTTAAACCATGTACGACTTGTCCCCTACTCCAAGTCTCTCCCATATTGTACTCTATATATATCCCACATCTGGGTCAGATCAATACAACACATAATTCTAGGATTTCACATTTTCCACATGGTATTATAGCGGTTAGTCTCACGACGCCGATCCTAGGACCTTCCACCACTTTCGCAGTGTGCCACCCCGGGGAGATTAATCTCCTCTCCCCGGGGGTGGGGTACCCACTCGATCAAAGATCAGATCGGTTCCATAGTTTAGATGAAATTCCGTAGGTTTTTTTTTGAGTTCTTAAAGATTCATTCACTAGATAGATTCAATTAGCCACCAAATAAATCAGATTGACCCTTCTCACAGGTGAAGAAATCCAACAGATGGGTTCTTCGAACGGTGGCCTAGCGCCGCCAACCTCCCGCGATGGGCGACACATCGGCGAGTGTTGAACACGCCGCGACCGCCCCAGCTAGCTCTTCACCGAGCGACTTCTTCGACGATAGAAGAGCCCCACGTGCTCCCCGGGCGGCACGGTCTCGATCTCAACCCCAAGCTGCGTACGGACATCGACATGCAGATCCGAACAGTCGGCCGGGACGCGCCGGCACAAACTTCATCGCCCCGTAGCTACCATCCTCGGCAGCATCGACGATGCACAACAGCCGATCACGGGAGGGCAACGCACGGCAAACTGCAGCCACGTGCTCTAGCAGTGCGGCTACGCCTCCATGCAATCTGTCCGGCCGGGTCGACCAGCTCACGCGCGACACGACTCGAGCGACTCCACGTTGCAGCTCCAAGCCAATGGTCGCGACATGGTACAGGGCTCCCGGCGAGAGTGCAGCCGGCAGGGCGTGCGCACAGGCCCAGGCGGAGGTAGCCTGGTGTGCGCGCTTGCAACCTAACTTGCGTCCGCTCAAGCAGCCACGAGCCACTTCATAGCATGGCATGGTTTCAACAACGACAAAATAACCACGTACGTGTAGCGCCAGTGACACCAAGGATTGCACGCGTCTACATCGGCTTCTTCTGCTCTGGACTACGCCAACAACGATCTACACCGAGCCGGCAAACTGCACCGAGCGAGCGAGATTGTGCACCATGCACAAGCGCACGTCTACACTGAACCAACGTAGCGAACCTGCATCAAGCCGCTGATCTGCAACTACACCGACACCCTCCGAGCCGAACGCAGTCAAGCTGTAAGACTACGTCGGGCTATGAGCCAACATACTTCATCAGCACTACGCGACATCGACACGTCGTCGCCGCGGAGGGACGTCTTGTAGCGGCGCATCATCGTCGACATGCCGCTGCAACGTCATCGCCGACATGCCGCTGCAACGTCATCGCCGACACTGCCAAGGTCTCCATCAACGTCTTCTTCACCAACATCTTCATCAACACACCGCCGCCGCCTCATCCACAAGATAGCCACCTAGCGTCCTCTGACAGACTTTTCTGCAAGACGCGACATCGACGACGGCAATGACCGCGTTACGACGACGGCATCGACCGCATCATCCACGACGGACGACTGCGTCGACATGGCGTCACTATAGTGACGACCCCTACACGGCCACACGGTTCTGGCAAAACCGATGTGTGCTCAATGTGTTTCCTCTGGTCTTGGCAAAACTGGTGGACTCATCGCCGACGGCACCCTCTGACATCCGCAAGGTGCATCGTCCACGACTGCAGCTCCGTCATCTACAACATCGCGCAATTTTTTGCGCCTTCGGCTTTGTGCAGCTTCAACATCCACGACTATCTCGACCACGGCTACATCACATGATCGGCTACCCCGACATTGACATTCATGGCTACGTCTACAGCAACACATCGGCAACCACTCCAGTCAACATCGTCCGCGTCATCACTAGCGTCCACGCCACTCCCGCTGTGACTGCGGGAGGGAATAGAGGAGAAGGCAGGAAGGCACCAGAAGGGGACGCAGTCACCGCCCTAGGTGCCAACCCATCAGAGACGCAGTTGATGATGGCGCAGCGGAGAAGGCGGCGGAAGCACAAGAGTTCAAATTCAGTCATCATCGTCCGCTTCACTCCCGCTACGACTGAGGGGGAATGTTAGAAGTATAATTATGTTTAAGTTAGAGATTAGGAGTTAGAGATAGGATTGGTTTAAACCATGCACGACTTGTCCCCTACTCCAAGTCTCTCTCATATTGTACTCTATATATATCCCACATCTGGGTCAGGTCAATACAACACATAATTCTAGGGTTTCATATTTTCCACAAGGTGGAGTGTAGAAGTGGGGTCACGCAAGGCATGGTTGAGGGCAGCGAGTTTAGGGGCATTCGTGCCCTGCATACTTCGTTGGGATAAACTATGCTAGCTTTCAGATTATTCATTTTCGTTTTACCCTGTCAATCTGCTTAGTTTAGTTAACCAAGCTATGTAGTGATGGTGCACATTTGTTCCTGATGTGAGAATGTAGATGTTGAAAATGGAGGAAATGAAATCTTAGGTAGTCAGGCGTGTGCTTGCAGTTTGAAGTAACACAAAAGAGATGGTGGCAAGTAGTTTGAGTCCGAAGATCATTTGTGTCCCTCTTCTCTGTTGCTTGTGGAATTGTAGAAGCAAAGATTAATGTGATATATGTGAGGGGGCCATTGAAGTTACTTAACTGGTGAGAAGATGTGTGTGGCATGGATTAAAAAAACAGGACATTTTCATCTGATGGTGCTGTCTTTCTTCCAGGAGAAAATGTGTTGATTGCTGAAACTGGATACAGAGGGTGCTTACCTTCCAGGATATCGACGAAGCCTGGCAGCTATGGATCTGTTTTGGGCATATCACAGCGCAAGCAGAGGCAGATCTCAGTCAATGCTACTTCGGTTGATAATGCCCTGAAGCTTCCTTCAGTAACTGGTATGACTTAACGTCAGTGTTGTTTTGTCTTCAGAGAAGATGAGTTGTTGTATATTTGTCTTTTATAGTCGTTGCAAGTTCTGCCATATCTAAATCCATAGACAGAGTACTGATTGCTAGCTGTCCTGGATCTGTTATAATTTGCACAACTATTTTTTAAGATTCATTTTGCTTACATTCATTTAGTGAAGCTCTTTAGAAGTCAATATTCATTTGAGTGGTGACCAGTGAGCATGATTTTGTTTACATTCATTTTTAGTGAAGAGCTCCAGTATGTCAGGCTAGCTTGGTGTGAAATGATGAAAAAATGTAGCTGCAACTATGCACATGATGCAAGAGTTATATTTGTGCAGAGGTAGCTGCAACTATGCACATGATGCAAGAGTTATATTTGTGCAGAGGTAGCTGCAACTATGCACATAAGTTGGTTGCCCTCTGTCACTATCTTAATTTTTGTTAAATTAACCAATACCAGAACACAACTCTATCCCACATGAACTCAAGTGTTGTGATGCATGCCATTTTCTGTTGTAGGAGGAGCAGTACACATAGTGAGAGTTCAAGAGAATCTGCTGAAATTGAGGTCACAACAGATCAGGTACTTTACACTGACGTTTGTAATGTTTTTTCTGTATGTTGTGTGCTGATGTTTGTAATGGTATGTGGTCATGTACTTAGCAAGCCTCATGATGCCAATTGAAATGACATCCATGTTAATTAATGCATGTCGATTGAGCTGGCCGGTAGCCTCTACGTGACTTCTTGATGACGAGCGTTGTTGGACTCCTTCACTGATATTATTTGCCATGCTTCATATTTTTGCCACGCTTCTACATATCTACCACACTTTTTATTTGCATTTACCTGCTGGTTAAGGCATTACACTATATGATTAAACCTCTTGATGCTAGATGTTTGATGTTTTGCCTCTTTGAAATAAAACAAGGCATTATGTGCTTGTCTGTTTGTTAATTACCAGTAAAATTGTCAAAGTGTGATTTTTTAATATATTGGATAAAATTTTCTATATGATCTTTGTGTGCTTCTGTTCTTTCATCTGATTTGGCCATGTAGAACTAAGATTTTATTTATGATTGTATGATGGTCCAGATCTTTTCTTTTGACGCTTTCACAATTCTACTCTCTCCATCTCATTCTGTCGCTTATCTTCCTCTTGCGTTTTGTTTTATCTATTCAGTAGCTTGCTTGTGATCCATGTGCTCATTAACTCCATTCTCATGTGTTTCTAATTTCTATCTGCGACAATGCCGACGAGCCACTCTCGTGTGAGTTAGTTTTAAATTCCCAATCTGACTGCATGATGGTTCAGATATTTTCTTTTCATTTGTGCTTTCCCAATTCTATTCTCTAATCTGTGTGATAACTAAGACTTCATATGTTCGGAATTCCAATTACTTTGTTGAGATTGAAGAAATGCAGAACCTTGTTTTTTTATGTTGACAATCAATTACAGGCAACTCATCTGTAACACTCGGAGAATCATGCAACAGTAATCCCCTGTTGATGCTGCCATGTCAACACTCTTACTGTTGCTAATCCTCAATTGCAGTCAAACACAATTCAAATTCAAATCCAAATTTAAAGTCAAATTTCAAACTTCTCATACATGACAACAAAAATGTTCATCATGTGGCACATAATCACTTGTTAATATTGGTGGTGAACCAACATTTTTGCAAAGTGTCTAAATGGCCTAAAATAGCTAAAACAGAAACTTTTTAAAAGAAAATGCAAAAGTTAGAAAAGGAAAGAAAAAGGGGTGGGAGAGCCCCTGGCCTCCCCTTGGGCCTCGACCCACCTCGGCTAGCCGGCCCACCTAGCCCCCTCCCCGGTCGCTCTCCCCTCCCTTTCTGTTCCACCGACCCGGCGGGCGCGCCGAGCGTGCCCACCGCACCCGCTCGCCGGTGTCGAGGTGGATAAGCCTCCCCGACGCCTCGGTCCCCTCCTCCCCTGCCACTCCCAGTCTCCCACTTCCCCTCGCCCACTCCGCCTCTCCCTCTCCCCACCAGATCCTCCTCGCCCAGATCCGGCACGGCCACCACCACAGTCGCCATGGTCGGCACCGTCTACGCGCTCTCCGCCGTCCCCTTCGCCTAGGACCGCGCCAAGGGCTCCGCCGTCGACCTCTCTTTCACCCACGACCAGCCCCTCGAGCTCGACGCCCCTGCATCCACGTCGACGCCAGCTTCTTCTTCCTCGGCAGCCACCGGCGTTCCTCTGCGATTCCGGCGCCCTGCTACTCCTAACCTTCCAATGAGCCACCGTGCGCTTCTACGTAAGCTCCCTGACATTTCCCCTATGCTAGCGCCGTCGATCTCGTCTCCTAGTTGCCGTCACCATTGGTGCTGCCCCGCAACCATGTTGAAGCTCCTCGCAGTGGCCACCGTTGCCGTAGCTCGCGTCCGAGCTCGTAGTCGAGCTCGTGAGGTTCCTAGGAGCCCAACGCGCATCGCATGCGCATGCGTTTCCCCGAGCTCGCTAACACCCTTTACGTCCACGCCCGAACACCACCGCCGCCACGGCTTGTCGCCGGCGCCACTCCGGCCACCCCCGCCCCTGTTGTTTGTTCCCTCGAATGCGCCGCATCGCCAGCTAGCTGTAGCCGCAAACCGCGTGCGTTTTGGTGCCCTGTAGCGCCCGCGCGGTGAAGTTCCGCCTGAAGGAAATATGCCCTAGAGGCAATAATAAAGTTATTATTTATTTCCTTATATCATGATAAATGTTTATTATTCATGCTAGAATTGTATTAACCGGAAACATAATACATGTGTGAATACATAGACAAACAGAGTGTCACAAGTATGCCTCTACTTGACTAGCTCGTTAATCAAAGATGGTTATGTTTCCTAACCATGGACAAAGAGTTGTTATTTGATTAACGGGATCACATCATTAGTTGAATGATCTGATTGACATGACCCATTCCGTTAGCTTAGCACCCGATCGTTTATTATGTTGCTATTGCTTTCTTCATGACTTATACATGTACCTATGACTATGAGATTATGCAACTCCCGTTTGCTGGAGGAACACTTTGTGTGCTACCAAACATCACAACGTAACTGGGTGATTATAAAGGAGCTCTACAGGTGTCTCCAATGGTAGATGTTGGGTTGGCGTATTTCGAGATTAGGATTTGTCACTCCGATTGTCGGAGAGGTATCTCTGGGCCCTCTCGGTAATGCACATCACTTAAGCCTTGCAAGCATTGCAGCTAATGAGTTAGTTGCGAGATGATGTATTACGGAACGAGTAAAGAGACTTGCCAATAACGAGATTGAACTAGGTATTGGATACCGACGATCGAATCTCGGGCAAGTAACATACCCATGACAAAGGGAACAACGTATGTTGTTATGCGGTCTGACCGAGAAAGATCTTCGTAGAATATGTAGGAGCCAATATGGGCATCCAGGTCCCGCTATTGGTTATTGACCGGAGACGTATCTCGGTCATGTCTACATTGTTCTCGAACCGTAGGGTCCGCACGCTTAACGTTACGATGACAGTTATTTTGAGTTTATGTATTTTGATGTACCGAAGGTTGTTCGGAGTCCCGGATATGATCATGGACATGACGAGGAGTCTTGGAATGGTCGAGACATAAAGATCGATATATTGGACGACTATATTCGGACACCGGAATTGTTCCGGGTGATTTCGGATAAAACCGGAGTGCCGGAGGGGTTACCGAAACCCCCCGGGGAAGTAATGGGCCTTATTGGGCCTGAGGGGAGAGAGAGGGCAGCAGCCCAGGAGGTGGCGCGCCCCCCTCATGGGGAGTCCGAATAGGACTAGGAGGGGGGGGGCCCTTTCCCTCTCCCTCTCCCTCTCTTTCCTTCCCCCTCCCTATTCCTAGTTGGACTAGGAAAGGGGAGTCCTACTCCCACTAGGAGAAGGACTCCCCCCCTCTCCTTGGCGCACCCAAGGGCCGGCCGGACTCCCCCTTGCTCCTTTATATACGGGGGCAGGGGGCACCCTAGAACACACAAGTTGATCTTCGTGATCGTTCCTTAGCCGTGTGCGGTGCCCCCCTCCACGATATTACACCTCGATCATATTGTAGCGGTGCTTAGGCGAAGCCCTGCGACGGTTAAACATCAAGATCGTCACCACGCCGTCGTGCTGACGAAACTCCTCCCCAAAGCTTTGCTGGATCGGAGCCCGGGGTGCGTCATCGAGCTGTACGTGTGTCAAGAACTCGGAGGTGCCGGAGTAACGGTGCTTGGATCGGTTGAACCGGGAAGACGTACGACTACTTCCTCTACGTTGCGTCAACGCTTCCGCTTCGGTCTACAAGGGTACGTAGACAACACTCTCCCTCTCGTTGCTGTGCATCACCATGATATTGCGTGTGCGTAGGAAATTTTTTGAAATTACTACGTTCCCCAACAGTGGCATCCGAGCCTAGGTTTTATGGTTTGATGTTATATGCACGAGTAGAACACAAGTGAGTTGTGGGCGATATAAGTCATACTGCCTACAAGCATGTCATACTTTGGTTCGGCGGTATTGTTGGATGAAGCGGCCCGGACCGACATTACGCGTACGCTTACGCGAGACCGGTTCTCCCGACGTGCTTTGCACATAGGTGGCTTGCGGGTGACTGTTTCTCCAACTTTAGTTGAACTGAGTGTGGCTACGCCCGGTCCTTGCGAAGGTTAAAACGGCATCAACTTGACAAACTATCGTTGTGGTTTTTGATGCGTAGGTAAGATTGGTTCTTGCTTAAGCCCGTAGCAGCCACGTAAAACTTGCAACAAACAAAGTAGAGGACGTCTAACTTGTTTTTGCAGGGCATGTTGTGATGTGATATGGTCAATACATGATGCTAAATTGTATGAGATGATCATGTTTTGTAACCGAGTTATCGGCAACTGGCAGGAGCCATATGGTTGTCGCTTTATTGTATGCAATGCAATCGTGCTGTAATGCTTTACTTTATCACTAAGCGGTAGCGATAGTCGTGGAAGCATAAGATTGGCGAGACGACAACGATGCTACGATGGAGATCAAGGTGTCGTGCCGGTGACGATGGTGATCACGACGGTGCTTCGAAGATGGAGATCACAAGCACAAGATGATGATGGCCATATCATATCACTTATATTGATTGCATGTGATGTTTATCTTTTATGCATCTTATCTTGCTTTGGTTGACGGTAGCATTTTAAGATGATCTCTCACTAATTATCAAGAAGTGTTCTCCCTGAGTATGCACCGTTGCGAAAGTTCTTCGTGCTGAGACACCACGTGATGATCGGGTGTGATAGGCTCTACGTTCAAATACAACGGGTGCAAAACAGTTGCACACGCAGAATACTCAGGTTATACTTGATGAGCCAAGCATATACAGATATGGCCTCGGAACACTGAGACCGAAAGGTCGAGCGTGAATCATATAGTAGATATGATCAACATAGTGATGTTCACCAATGAAACTACTTCATCTCACGTGATGATCGGACATGATTTAGTTGATTTGGATCACGTGATCACCTAGAGGATTAGAGGGATGTCTGTCTAAGTGGGAGTTCTTAAGTAATATGACTAATTGAACTTTAATTTATCATGAACTTAGTCCTGGTAGTATTAGCATATCTATGTTGTAGATCAATAGCTCGCGTTTAGCTCCCCTGTTTTATTTTTGATATGTTCCTAGAGAAAATTATGTTGAAAGATGTTAGTAGCAATGATGCGGATTGGATCCGTGATATGAGGTTTATCCTCATTGCTGCATAGAAGAATTATGTCCTTGATGCACCGCTAGGTGACAGACCTATTGTAGGAGCAGATGCAGACGTTATGAACGTTTGGCTAGCTCAATATGATGACTACTTAATAGTTTAGTGCACCATGCTTAAACGGCTTAGAATCGGGACTTCAAAGACGTTTTGAACGTCATGGACCATATGAGATGTTCCAGGAGTTGAAGTTAATATTTCAAGAAAATACCCAAGTTGAGAGATTTGAAGTCTCCAACAAGTTCTATAGCTAAAAGATGGAGGAGAATCGCTCAACTAGTGAGCATGTGCTCAGATTGTCTGGGTACTACAATGGCTTGAATCAAGTGGGAGTTAATCTTCCAGATAAGATAGTGATTGACAGAATTCTCTAGTCACCATCACCAAGTTAGTAGAACTTCGTGATGAACTATAATATGGAAGGGATAACGGAAACGATTCCCAAGCTCTTCGTAATGCTGAAATTGACGAAGGTAGAAATCGAGAAAAACATCAAGTGTTGATGGTAGACAAGACCACTAGTTTCAAGAAAAGGGCAGAAGGAAGAAGGGGAACTTCAAGAAGAACAGCAAGCAAGTTGCTGCTCAAGTGAAGAAGCCCAAGTCTGGTCCTAAGCCTAGGACTAAGTGCTTCTACTGCAAAGGGACTGGTCACTGGAAGCGGAACTACCCCAAGTGATTGGCGGATAAGAAGGATGGCAAAGTGAACATAAGTATATTTGATATACATGTTATTGATGTGTACTTTACTAGTGTTTATAGCAACCCCTTAGTATTTGATACTAGTTCAATTGCTAAGATTAGTAACTCGAAACGGGAGTTGCAGAATAAACAGAGACTAGTTAAGGGTGAAGTGATGATGTGTGTTGGAAGTGGTTCCAAGATTGATATGATCATCATTGCACACTCCCTATAATTTCGGGATTAGTGTTGAACCTAAATAAGTGTTATTTGGTGTTTGCGTTGAGCATGAATATGATTTCATCATGTTTATTGTAATACGGTTATTCATTTAAGTAAGAGAATAAATTGTTGTTCTGTTTACATGAATAAAACCTTATATGGTTACACACCCAATGAAAATAGTTCGTTGGATCTCGATCGTAGTGATACACATAATCATAATATTGAAACCAAAAGATGCAAATTTAATAATGATAGTGCAACTTATTTGTGGCACTACCGTTTAGGTCATATTGGTGTAAAGCGCATGAAGAAACTCCATGCTGATGGGCTTTTGGAATCACTTGATTATGAATCAGTTGATGCTTGCGAACCATGCCTCATGGGCAAGATGACTAAGACTCTGTTCTTCTGAACAATGGAGCGAGTAACAGATTTGTTGGAAATCATACATATTGATGTATGCGGTCCGATGAATATTGAGGCTCGCGACAAGTATCATTATTTTCTGATCTTCACAGATGATTTGAGCAGATATGAGTATATCTACTTGATGAAACATAAGTCTGAAACATTTGAAAAGTTCAAAAAATTTCAGAGTGAAATGAAAAATCATCGTAACAAGAAAATAAAGTATCTACGATCTGATCGTACAGAAGAGTATTTGAGTTACGAGTTTGGCCTTCAGTTACAAACAATGTGAAATAGTTTCACTACTCACGCCACCTGGAACACCATAGTGTAATGGTGTGTCCGAACGTCATAACCGTACTTTATTAGATATAGTGCGATCTATGATGTCTCTTACCGATCTACCACTATCGTTTTGGGGTTATGCATTAGAGATAGCTGCATTCACATTAAATAGGGCACCATCTAAATCCGTTGAGACGACACCGTGTGAACTATGGTTTGGCAAGAAACCTAAGTTGTCGTTTCTTAAAGTTTGGAGTTGCGATGCTTATGTGAAAAAGTTTCATCTCGATAAGCTCAAACTCAAATCGGAGAAATATGACTTCATAGGATACCCAAAGGAGACAGTTGGGTACACCTTCTATCACAGATCCGAAGGCAAGACATTTGTTGCTAAGAATGGACCCTTTCTAGAGAAGGAGTTTCTCTCGAAAGAAGTGAGTGGGAGGAAAGTAGAAAACTTGATAAGGTAATTGTACCTTCTCCCTTATTGGAAAATAGTTCATCACAGAAATCTGTTCCTGTGACTACTACACCAATTAGTGAGGAAGCTAATGATGATGATCATGTAACTTCAGATCAAGTTACTACCGAATCTCGTAGGTAAACCAGAGTGAGATCCGCACCAGAGTGGTACGGTAATCCTATTCTGGAGGTCATGTTACTTGACCATGACGAACCTATGAACTATGAGGAAGCGATGATGAGCCCAGATTCTGATAAATGGCTTGAGGCCATGAAATCTGAGATAGGATCCATGTATGAGAACAAAGTGTGGACTTTGGTGGACTTGCTCGAGGATCGGCAAGCCATTGATAATAAATGGATCTTCAAGAGGAAGACGGACACGGATAGTAGTGTTACTATCTACAAAGCTAGAATTGTCGCAAAAGGTTTTCGACAAGTTCAAGGTGTTGACTACGATGAGAGTTTCTCACTCATATCTATGCTTAAGTCTGTCCGAATCATGTTAGCAATTGCCGCATTTTATGAAATCTGGCAAATGGATAAACAAAACTGCATTCCTTAATGGATTTATTAAAGAAGAGTTGTATATGATGCAACCAGAAGGTTTTGTCAATCCTAAAGGTGCTAACAAAATATGCAAGCTCCAGCGATCCATCTATGGACTGGTGCAAGCATCTCGGAGTTGGAATACACGCTTTGATAAGTTGATCAAAGCATATAGTTTTATACAGACTTGTGTTGAAGCCTGTATTTATAAGAAAGTGAGTGGGAGCACTACAACATTTCTGATAAGTATATGTGAATGACATATTGTTGATCGAAAATAATGTAGAATTATTCTGTAAAGCATAAAGGAGTGTTTGAAAGGAGTTTTTCAAAGAAAGACCTCGGTGAAGCTGCTTACATATTGAGTATCAAGATCTATAGAGATATATCAAGACGCTTGATAAGTTTTTTCAATGAGTACATACCTTGACAAGATTTTGAAGTACTTCAAAATGGAACAGTCAAAGAAAAAGTTTCTTGCCTGTGTTACAAGGTGTGAAGTTGAGTAAGACTCAAAGCCCGACCACGGCAGAAGATAGAAAGAGAATGAAAGTCATTCCCTATGCCTCAGTCATAGGTTCCATAAAGTATGCCATGCTGTGTACCAGATCTATTGTATACCATACACTGTGTTAAGAGAGGGAGTACAATAGTGATCTAGGAGTAGATCAATGGACAGCGGTCAAAATTATCCTTACTGGAATAAGGATATGTTTCTCGATTACGGAGGTGACAAAAGGTTCGTCGTAAAGGGTTACGTCGATGCAAGTTTTGACACTGATCCAGATGACTCTAAGTCTCAATCTGGATACATATTGAAAGTGGGAGCAATTAGCTAGAGTAGCTCCATGCAGAGCATTGTTGACATAGAAATTTGCAAAATACATGCGGATCTGAATGTGGCAGACCCGTTGACTAAACTTCTCTCACAAGCAAAACATGATCACTTTTTGGGTCTTAATCACATAGCGATGTGAAATAGATTATTGAATCTAGTAAACCTTTTGGGTGTTAGTCACATGGAGATGTGAACCAATCACATAAAGATGTGAACTATTGATGTTAAATCACATGGCGATGTGATCTAGATTATTGACTCTAGTGCAAGTGGGAGACTGAAGGAAATATGCCCTAGAGGCAATAATAAAGTTATTATTTATTTCCTTATATCATGATAAATGTTTATTATTCATGCTAGAATTGTATTAACCGGAAACATAATACATGTGTGAATACATAGACAAACAGAGTGTCACTAGTATGCCTCTACTTGACTAGCTCGTTAATCAAAGATGGTTATGTTTCCTAACCATGAACAAAGAGTTGTTATTTGATTAACGAGGTCACATCATTAGTTGAATGATCTGATTGACATGGCCCATTCCATCAGATTAGCACCCGATCGTTTATTATGTTGCTATTGCTTTCTTCATGACTTATACATGTTCCTATGACTATGAGATTATGCAACTCCCGTTTGCCGGAGGAACACTTTGTGTGCTACCAAACGTCACAACGTAACTGGGTGATTATAAAGGAGATCTACAGGTGTCTCCAAAGGTACATGTTGGGTTGGCGTATTTCGAGATTAGGATTTGTCACTCCGAGTGTTGGAGAGGTATCTCTGGGCCCTCTCGGTAATGCACATCACTTAAGCCTTGCAAGCATTGCAGCTAATGAGTTAGTTGCGAGATGACGTATTACGGAACGAGTAAAGAGACTTGCCAATAACGAGATTGAACTAGGTATTGGATACCGACGATCGAATCTCGGGCAAGTAACATACCGATGACAAAGGGAACAACGTATGTTGTTATGCGGTCTGACCGATAAAGATCTTCGTAGAATATGTAGGAGCCAATATGGGCATCCAGGTCCCGCTATTGGTTATACCGGAGACGTATCTCGGTCATGTCTACATTGTTCTCGAACCGTAGGGTCCGCACGCTTAACGTTACGATGACAGTTATTTTGAGTTTATGTATTTTGATGTACCGAAGGTTGTTCGGAGTCCCGGATATGATCATGGACATGACGAGGAGTCTCGGAATGGTCGAGACATAAAGATCGATATATTGGACGACTATAGTCGGACACCGGAATTGTTCCGGGTGATTTCGGATAAAACCGGAGTGCCGGAGGGGTTACCGGAACCCCCCGGGGAAGTAATGGGCCTTATTGGGCCTGAGGGGAGAGAGAGGCAGCAGCCCAGGAGGTGGCGCGCCCCCCCTCATGGGGAGTCCGAATAGGACTAGGAGGGGGGGGGGGGGGGCGGCCCCCCTTTCCCTCTCCCTCTCCCTCTCTTTCCTTCCCCCGCCCTATTCCTAGTTGGACTAGGAAAGGGGAGTCCTACTCCCACTAGGAGAAGGACTCCCCCCCTCTCCTTGGCGCACCCAAGGGCTGGCCGGCCTCCCCCTTGCTCCTTTATATACGGGGGCAGGGGGCACCCTAGAACACACAAGTTGATCTTCGTGATCGTTCCTTAGCCGTGTGCGATGCCCCCTTCCACGATATTACACCTCGATCATATTGTAGCGGTGCTTAGGCGAAGCCCTGCGACGGTTAAACATCAAGATCGTCACCACGCCGTCGTGCTGACGAAACTCCTCCCCAAAGCTTTGCTGGATCGGAGCCCGGGGTGCGTCATCGCGCTGTACGTGTGTCAAGAACTCGGAGGTGCCGGAGTAACGGTGCTTGGATCGGTTGAACCGGGAGGACGTACGACTACTTCCTCTACGTTGCATCAATGCTTCTGCTTCGGTCTACAAGGGTACATAGACAACACTCTCCCTCTCGTTGCTGTGCATCACCATGATCTTGCGTGTGCGTAGGAATTTTTTTGAAATTACTACGTTCCCCAACACCGTCGTCGGTTGGCTCGTCGTCGGCGTAACTCCGATGGCGCTGGCGTGTCCGGCGTCATTAGGCGCTAATGACGCTGATTAGGATAGCCTAGTGTGAATGACAACCTGGCCTCACCGTAAGTAAACTGTGTTTTAATTTTTTGGTAGGATTACACTAATAACCGTGGGCCCACGCATCAGCTTTGACTCTGCTTACGTGGCCTTTGAATGGGCCCAGCCGTCAGTGACTGCGGCCAGATGACATGTGGGCCCCTTCGACTTCGTTAACCAGTCAAGGGGTCAACGTTGACTGCTGACTGGGCAGTCAACGGGGTCCACTGTCAGCCTCTATGCTGCTTTGCTGTGTACACTTTGTGTGTGCACGTAGCAATTAGTATTAATTCCAGAATTTTAATAAATCTTTGTAAAATCAGTAGAAATTAAACCGTAGCTCAGATCGAAAAAGTTTATATATGAAAGTTGCTCAGAAAAATCCAACGAATCCGAATAAGCGGTCCGTTTACCTGTCAGATGCCTCTAACTATCCGAACATGAAACATGCCCCTCCGGTCATCTGTCTGACACAGGTCCAGAACCGGGAAAACATTCCCGGTTTAATTCCCCCTTCACCTAAATCGTGCAGTACTACGTTAGGTCGACCCAAGTTCTACTTTTCGTCATGTCGTGCTTAGTGGTACCTCTGCTTGCTCTGTATTTACTGTTTCTTCCCCCTGTTCTCTCTGGTAGACCCCGAGACCGATGATGCCCCTGTGATCGACTACGTCACCGACGACACTTCTGTTGGGGAACGTAGTATTTCAAAAATTTCCTACAATTACACAAGATCTCTTTAGGAGCAGCATAGCAACGAGCGGGGAGAGTGTGTCCATGTACCCTCATAGACCAAAAGCGGAAGCGTTTAGTAACGTGGTTGATGTAGTCGAACGTCTTCATGATCCAACTGATCCAAGTACCAAACGTACGGCACCTCCGTGTTCAGCACATGTTCAGCACGATGACGTCCCTCGAGCTCTTGATCCAGTTGAGGACGAGGGAGAGTTCTGTCAGCATGACGGCGTGGCGACGGTGATGATGAAGTTACCGGCGCAGGGCTTCGCCTAAGCACTACGACGATATGACCGAGGTGTTAACTGTGGAGGGGGGCCGCACATGGCTAGGAACAATTGATGTGTGTTCTAGGGGTGCCCTCCCCACGTATATAAAGGAGGGAGAGGGAGGGAGGCAGCCTAGGGCGCGCCCAAGTAGGAGGAATCCTACTTGGGCCCCTTGTCCAATTCGGCCCCCTACCATATTTGGACAAGGGGGAAAGGAAGGAGGGGGGAGGGGAAGGAAGTATGAGTCCTACTTCATACTTTCCTTTTCCTCCTCTTCTTTCCCTTTCTCCCCACGTGGCTGGCCCTATAGGGGGCGCACCAGCCCCTTGTGGGCTGGTGTGTTCCCTTACTTGGACCATTAAGCCCATATCTTTGCCGGGGATTGCCCGGAACCCCTTCCGGTGACCCGGTATCACCCGGAACACTTTCGGTGTCCAAATACCACTGTCCTATCTATGAATCTTTATCTCTTGACCATTTCGAGACTCCTCGTCATGTCCGTGATCTCATCTGGGACTCCGAACAAACTTCGGTCATCAAATCACATAACTCATAATACAAATCGTCATTGAATGTTAAGCGTGCGGACCCTACAGGTTTGAGAACTATGTAGACATGACCGAGACACATCTCCGGTCAATAACCAATGGTGGAACCTGGATGCTCATATTGTCTCCTACATATTCTAAGAGGATCTTTATCGGTCAAACCGCATAACAATATACGTCATTCCCTTTGTCATCGGTATGTTACTTGGCCGAGATTCGATCGTCGGTATCATCATACCTAGTTCAATCTTGTTACCGACAAGTCTGTTTACTCGTTTCATAATGCATCATCCCGCAATTAACTCATTAGTCACATTGCTTGCAAGGCTTATAGTGATGAGCATTACCGAGAGGGCCCAGAGATATCTCTCTGATACACGGAGTGACAAATCCTAATCTCAATCTATGCCAACTCAACAAACACCATTGGAGACACTTGTAGAGCATCTTTATAATCACCCAGTTACGTTGTGACGTCTGATAGCACACAAGGTGTTCCTCCGGTATTCGGGAGTTGCATAATCTCATAGTCACAAGAACATGTATAAGTCATGATGAAAGCAATAGCAATAAAACTAAATGATCATTATGCTAAGCTAACAGATGTGTCTTGTCCATCACATCATTCTCTAATGATGTGATCTCATTGATCAAATGACAACACATGTCTATGGTCAGGAAACTTAACCATCTTTGATTAACGAGCTAGTCTAGTAGAGGCATACTAGGGACACTCTGTTTGTCTATGTATTCACACATGTATTAAGTTTCTGGTTAATACAATTCTAGCATTAATAATAAACATTTATCATGATATAAGGAAATATAAATAAAAACTTTATTATTGCCTCTAGGGCATATTTCCTTCAGTCTCCCACTTGCACTAGAGTCAATAATCTAGTTCACATCGTCATGTGATTTAATACCAATAGTTCACATCTTTATGTGATTAGTTCACATCGCCATGTGACTAATACCCAAAGGGTTTTACTAGAGTCAATAATCTAGTTCACATCGCTATGTGATTAACACCCAAAGAGTACTAAGGTGTGATCATGTATTGCTTGTGAGAGAAGCTTAGTCAATGGGTATGTCACATTCAGAGCCATATGTATTTTGCAAATTTTCTATGTCTACAATGCTTTGCATGGAGCTACTCTAGCTAATTGCTCCCACTTTCAATATGTATCCAGATTGAGAATCAGAGTCGTCCGGGTGTAAAAGCTTGCATCGACGCAACTCTTTACGATGAACTCTTTATCGCATCCATAACCGAGAAATATCTCCTTAGTCTTCTAAGGATAATTTTGACCGCTGTCCAGTGATCCACTCCTGGATCAATATCGTACCCCCTTTCCAAAATCATGGCAAGGTACACAATAGTTTGGTACAAAACATAACATACTTTATAGAACCTATGGCTGAGGCATAGTGAATGACTTTCACTCTCTTTCTATTTTCTGCCGCGGTCGTGTTTTGAGTCTTACTCAACTTTACGCCTTGCAATACAGGCAAGAACTCCTTCTTTGACTGTTCCATTTTGAACTACTTCAAAATCTTGTCAAGGTATGTACTCATTGAAAAATCTTATCAAGTGTCTTGATCTATCTCTACAGATCTTGATGCCCAATATGTAAGCATCTTCACCGAGGTCTTTCTTTGAAAAACTCCTTTCAAACACTCCTTTATGCTTTCTAGAAAATTCTACATCATTTCTGATCAACAATATGTCATTCACATATACTTATCAGAAAGGCTGTAGTGCTCCCCACTCACTTTCTTGTCAATACAGGCTTCACCGCAAGTCTGTATAAAACTATATGCTTTGATCAGCTCATCAAAGCGTATATTCCAACTCCGAGGTGCTTGCACTAGTCCATAGATGGATCTCTGGAGCTTGCACATTTTTTTAGCACCTTTAGGATTGACAAAACCTTCTGGTTGTATCATATACAACTCTTCTTTAATAAACCTATTAAGGAATGCAGTTTTGACATCCATTTGTCAGATTTCATAAAATGTAGAAATTGCTAACATGATTCGGACAGACTTTAAGCATCGATATGAGTGAGAAAATCTCATCGTAGTCAACACCTTGAACTTGTCAAAAACCCTTTTTGATAAGTCGAGCTTTGTAGATAGTAACACTACTATCAGCGTCCATCTTCCTCTTGAAGATCCATTTATTCTCAATGGCTTGCCGATCATCGGGAAAGTCCACCAAAGTCCACACTTTGTTCCCATACATGGATTCTATCTCAGATTTCATGGCATCAAGCCATCTGTCGGAATCTGGGCTCATCATCGCTTCCTCATAGTTCGTAGGTTCATCATGGTCTAGTAACATGACTTACAGAACAGGATCACCGTACCACTTTGGTGCGGATCGTACTCTGGTTGACCTACGAGGTACGGTAGTAACTTGATCTGAAGTTTCATGATCATCATCATTAACTTCCTCACTAATTGGTGTAGGAATCACTTGAACTAATTTCTGTGATGAACCATTTTCCAATTCGAGAGAAGGTACAACTACCTCATCAAGTTCTACTCTCCTCCCACTCAATTCTTTCGAGAGAAACTCCTTCTCTAGAAAGGATCCATTCTTAGCAACGAATATCTTGCCGTCGGATATGTGATAGAAGGTGTACCCAACAGTCTCCTTTGGGTATCCTATGAAGACACATTTATCTGATTTGGGTTCGAGCTTACCAGGTTGAAGCTTTTTCACATAAGCATCGCAGTACCAAACTTTAAGAAACGACAACTTAGGTTTCTTTCCAAACCATAGTTCATATGGTGTAGGCTCAACGGATTTAGATGGTGCCCTATTTAACGTGAATGCAGCTGTCTCTAATGCATAACCCCAAAACGATAGTGGTAAATCGGTAAGAGACATCATAGATCGCACCATATCTAATAAAGCACGGTTACGACGTCCGGACACACCATTATACTGTGGTGTTCTAGGTGGCGTGAGTTGTGAAACTATTCCACATTGTTTTAAATGAAGACCAAACTCGTAACTCAAATATTTGCCTCTACGATTAGATCATAGAAACTTTATTTCCTTGTTACGATGATTTTCTACTTCACTCTGAAATTCTTTGAACTTTTTCAAATGTTTTAGACTTATGTTTCATTAAGTAGATATACCCATATCTGCTCAAATCATCTGTGAAGATCAGAAAATAATGATACCTGCCGCGAGCCTCAATACTCATCGGACCGCATACATCGGTATGTATTATTTCTAATAAGTCAGTGGCTCGCTCCATTGTTCCGGAGAACAGAGTCTTAGTCATCTTGCCCATGAGGCATGGTTCACAAGCATCAAGTGATTCATAATCAAGTGATTCCAAAAGCCCATCAACATGGAGTTTCTTCATGCGCTTTACACCAATATGACCTAAATGGCAGTGCCACAAATAAGTTGCACTATCATTATTAACTTTGTATCTTTTGGCATCAATATTATGAATATGTATATCATTACGATCGAGATTCAATAAACCGTTTATATTAAGTGTATGACTGTAGAAGGTTTTATTCATGTAAATAGAACAACAATTATTCTTTGACTTACATGAATAACCGTATTGCAGTAAGCATCATATTCATGCTCAACGCAAACACCAAATAACATTTATTTTGGTCCAACACTAATCTTGAAGGTAGAGGGAGTGTGCGATGGTGATCTTATCAACCTTGGAATCATTTCCAACACACATCGTCACTTCGCCCATAACTAGTCTTTGTTCATTTTGCAACTCCTGTTTCGAGTTACTAATCATAGGAACCGAACCAGTATCAAATACCCAGGGGCTACTATGAATACTAGTAAAGTACACATCAATAACATGTATATCATATATACTTTTGTTCACTTTGCCATCCTTCTTATCCGCCAAGTATTTGGGGCAGTTCCACTTCCAGTGACCATTTCCTTTGCATTAGAAGGACTCAGTTTCAGGCTTGGGTCTAGCTTTGGGATTCTTCATGGGAGTGGCAACTTGCTTGTCATTCTTCTTGAAGTTCCCTTTTTTCCCTTGCCCTTTTACTTGAAACTAGTGGTCTTGTCAACCAACAACACTTGATGCTTTTCTTGATTTCTACGTTCGCCGATTTCAGCATCGCAAAGAGCCGAGGGAATCGTTTTCGTCATCCCTTGCACATTATAGTTCATCAGGAAGTTCCAGTAACTTGGTGATAGTGACTAGAGAACTCTGTCAATCACTATCTTATCTGGAAGATTAACTCCCACTTGATTCAACCGATTATAGTACTCAGACATCCTGAGCACATGCTCACTGGTTGAGCTATTCTCCTCCATCTTGTAGGCAAATACTTGTTAGAGGTCTCATACCTCTCGACTCGAGCATGAGTCTGAAATAGCAATTTCAACTCTTGGAACATCTTATATGCTCCATGGCGTTTCAAAACATTTTTGAAGTCCCGGTTCTAAGCCGTAAAGCATGGTGCACTAAACTATCAAGTAGTCATCATACCGAGCTTGTTGAACGTTCATAACATCTGCATTTGCTCCTGCAATAGTTTTGTCACCTAGTGGTGCATCAAGGACATAATTCTTCTGTGCAGCAATGAGGATAATCCTTAGATCATGGACCTAGTCCGCATCGTTGCTACTATCAACTTTCAACTTAGTTTTCTCTAGGAACATATCATAAATAAAACGGGAAAGCTATACGCGAGCAATTGATCTACAACATAGATATTCAAATACTATCAGGACTTAGTTCATGATAAATTTAAAGTTCAATTAATCATATTAGTTAAGAACTCCCACTTAGATAGACATCCCTCTAGTCATCTAAATGATCACGTGATCCATATCAACTAAACCATGTCCGATCATCACGTGAGATGGAGTAGTTTTCAATGGTGAACATCACTATGTTGATTGTCGGTGTCAAAACCGGCAGATCTCGGGTAGGGGGTCCAGAACTGTGCGTCTAGGCGGATGGTAACAGGAGGCACGGGACACGATGTTTTATCCAGGTTCGGGCCCTCTTGATGGAGGTAAAACCCTACGTCCTGCTTGATTAATATTGATGATAAGGGTAGTACAAGAGTAGATCTACCACGAGATCAGAGAGGCTAAACCCTAGAAGCTAGCCTATGGTATGATTGTTGTTCATCCTACAGACTAAAACCCTCCGGTTTATATAGACACCGGAGAGGGCTAGGGTTACACAGAGTCGGTTACAATGGTAGGAGATCTACATATCCGTATCGCCAAGCTTGCCATCCACGCCAAGGAAAGTCCCTTCCGGACACGGGACGAGGTCTTCAATCTTGTATCTTCATAGTCCAAGAGTCCGACCGAAGGTATAGTCCGGCTATCCGGACACCCCCTAATCCAGGACTCCCTCAGTAGCCCCTGAACCAGGCTTCAATGACGACGAGTCCGGCACGCAGATTGTCTTCGGCATTGCAAGGCGGGTTCCTCCTCCAAGTACTTCATAGAAGATTGTGAACACAAAGGTAGTGTCCGGCTCTGCAAAACAAGTTTCCACATATTGCCATAGAGAGAATAATATTTACACAAATCTAATCTGCTGACGTATTCCATAGCGTGACATCACACCACGGCCAAGTCTTTATTCGAATCGTTTTACCGTCCCACCTCAGCGCGTTTAGCGAGGCGGTTTCCTTGGCACGTCTTGTTAAAGCAGAGATCGTGTCCCCTTATTCCGGGATTCTCATCAATACGGGCGTGGGTAACCCAACCGTACCCATTGGTATATTTTCTCGATCAAAGGCGAGTCCCAAACGGTCACGGGGAAGGCCCTTGGTATTCAACCTCTTATAAAGAGACCAAGGCCTTACTCCTTTCTTTCAATCTCAAATGAGTTCGCCCTTCACCTCGAGTTCCAACACCCAAGGCTCCAGATTTCAGGCGCTTCGGACCTTCGACAATGTCCGGTTCCGACCTTCGAGGCCGATGGATGCCCTCCTCCGTCATGGAGGAGGACGTGCTGAAGTTGAGAGAGGCCAGGTTCTTGACCGGTGAAATCTCGCATAGGCTGCCTGCTCAAGGGCAGGTCATTCCCACTCCCAAGCCTGGTGAGAGTGTGGTGTTCATGTCTCACTTCCTTCGGGGGCTAGGCTTCCCGACGGATCCCTTTGTGAGGGGGCTCATGTATTATTATGGGCTAGAATTTCATGACTTAGCCCCGGAGTCCATCCTCCATATTTCCTCATTCATCGTCGTGTGTGAAGCCTTCCTCCCTGTCACTCCTCACTTCGGATTATGGCTCAAGACCTTCAAAGTAGAACCGAAGATGATCGAGGGACGGCACACGGAGTGCGGAGGTGCTTTTATAAGCAAGAATGCTGGTACTCCATGGCCCGAGGGCTCTTTTCAAGAGGAGTCCAGCTTATGGCAACGAGAGTGGTTTTATATTACCGCTCCCAGGGCCCCTAAGTGGGTGGCACCACCTGCCTTTCGCTCGGGTCCCCCGCCACGACTGGCGTCATGGGTCAATAGGGGCTGGACTGGGGGCCGGCAAAGGACGTGCCCCTGTTGCAAGGCCGCATCCAAGATCTCCTAGAAAGAGACATCAGTCTGGTCATGGTGATGCAGGTTATGTTAATTCGCTGAGTTCTGCCCTGCAAACGTCGCCCCCTCCGCCTATGGGAGTTCAACCCGGAGGGACCACGAGTTCTCCAACATTTTCTTGGCATGACGCCCGTGGAGATGTACAAATTGTTCTTCGGACCACAAGTAGTGTGTCCGAATTCTATGGAGGACGCAGGTCTGAGCTGCAATCGTCCGGATACTCAAGTAAGTAGCCTTGTGCCCGGACTCGCTATCCGTACATTTATCATAAAATTGCCCCTAAAAGAGCTGTCCTTTAAACAGGAGTGGATAGCGAAAGCAAAGCTAATCAGGTGTCCGGCCCCCCTCCCCGAGACCACGCCGGGTCCCGTGCTAGTTAGGATGTTGGAGGTTGTGCCTTCAAAGGGAAGCGAGGGAGGGGACAAGGAAGCTACAGCCTCCTCGAAGGAGGTTGTCCGGAAGGGAGGAATAAAAAATTCCTCTCCTCAGGGGAAGAAGAGGACCGCCTCTGAAGACCCGGAGACCATGGCCTTAAAGCGGGGGAAGAAATCTTCGCCAGAGGGTCCTGTGCTGGGGGATACTTCGACCGAATTATGCCCTCAAGGGGATCAGCCCTCCACCGAGCCGTAAGTAGAGAGGCATTTTCTTTTTAAGAAACAAGAGAAATCCCTACTTTATATCTGAGAAAAGTAATCGAAAATTTACCTTGTAGCTCGGACCTTAGCCCTTCTCAGCAGAGCTCGTCTTCGGGGGATCTTCTTCCGGAGATGATGGAGAGCGGAATGCCTCCCCCTACCGTACCGCCTTGCGAGGCGGGCGACCCTGAGGTATCGTCACGGAGGGTTTCTCCGAATCCGGCGGGGCCGGAAGGTAGTCATATGGCCCCCCAAAGCCCTCCGCGTCCGACCTTCGAAAAGGGCCATCGGACGAGTCCAGTGCCGTCTAGTGCGCGGTCGGAGGAGCTGAAGGATCTGCTAGGGAGAGCATCTATCTCAGAGGAGCACCGTGCATTGATGTGTACGGTGATTGAGAGGATTTCATCCGCGGAGAGCGGATTGCACGAGGCCGTCAGGAGTTTACTGACAGGTTTTGAGGTATGCGAAATAATGTACCATTTTTGGACAGTTGCGCATAAATAAGACGTGCCCTGTGTAGATAGTAGCCCCTGAGACTCTGTGCGTTGTCAAAAGTGACGGCGCACAGAGGATCATAATCCCAGGTCTAATATGCCGCCTTCATACGTAGGTGGCGAAGTGTCCGGTGGCCAGCCGGACTGATGGATTTGCCGAGCTAAAGCGGCAACTTGACGTGGCAGATGCCGACATCGCGCTTGTCAACAAGCGGCTTGATGAGGCGCAAGGTATGTAATTACTCCGGCGGCACCTGGTAAGAGGACCTTCACGCCAGTATCTTACAATGTGCGCGCTTGATGCAGATGGTGCCGCTGCCATGGAGAATCTTCGGGCGGAACTTGCCCGAGCCAAGGAGCAAGCCAGGAAAAGTGATGCGGCTGCCTTAAAGGCCATTGAAGAGCTGAAAGCCGAACAGGCTACTCACTACCGAAGCAAGAAGGAAATGGCCGAGATGGCCGTGAAGCTGAAGAACGCTGCTGACCGTTGCAAGCTTCTTGAAAAATAAGATCGGGCGGAACAGACGGACCTGAAGAAGGCCGTTGCCGATGCCAAGGATGCTCGCTCTGCGATGAGAGCTATGAAGGAGGAGCTGCGTCAGGCCAGAGAGATTGCGGCTGGAAAGCCCTTTATGCTACGGAGGAAGTTCTGTGATCCTAAACATGCTCCGCTAGACCAGCTGTGGAGTACGGCGGACACCTATCTGGATTTAGCAGCGAGTGCCGCAGATGCGGCCGAACACTTCCGCGATCAAGAAGATCGCGAGGTGGAAAAGCTCTTCTGGTCACAGTTCCACAATCCAGAGCGTCCACTGTCATTAGCCGATCGTTTGGCCGAATGGGCCGAGCTAAATAGGTTGTCCGGACTCGCCATGAAGTATGTCATGAGTCATCTATGGCCAGAGAGGCCAGAGCCGAAAAGTTATTTCAACTTGGTGCAACAGTTCCTTGGTGCGGCGCCGCATATCAATGCGATGAAGAGGTCCGCATGCATAGAGGGTGCGCAGATGGCTCTTGCCCATGTCAAGACATACTGGGCGGAAATGGAAGCCACCGCTGTTGCAGCCCCAGACTCGGATGGAAGCTGAGTACCTGTCGAGCTCTATTTTCAGGAAGTTCTGCAAGGCGCTCGTTTAATAGAGACGCAGTGCTCGAAGGATATATATTCGAATAGCATTTATTATTGTAAAACAATATTTTTATAAATTGTAGAAGCTTTTTATACTTGTGCCTACAAGTATTATGATACCTCCTGTGCGGCCGTTTAACATATACGTATATATAATCTGAAAGATGGCAGTCGTCGGCTTCAGCCCCCACGCACATAATGCGGGGGTGTTCGCAGAAGGCGCATTTTCACACTTGATCCAACGTATTGGTCCTACAAAGGAGGTGATAGCGCAGCGAACTAGGCAATCGGACTACGATGCTTTATCACTTTCACTTAGCCATAGGAGTTTGACATTGAGGCTACTTATATAGCCCCTGGTGGCGCCTGCGCTCGCCCGAACTCGGGGGGCGTATGTGCCTGGCCGGGAAACGGCCCTTCGTTAATGCGGAGGAATCCTAAAGATTCCGGTAGGTCATCGAGTGGTTGACCAGTCTCACGCTATATCATGACAGTCAGTTTTCGGCTTTCTCTACTGAGGTGCTCGCCTGGCCGAACCGGGGCACAATCGCAGTAGTTCTCCTGGTGCCGCCTTAGCCGATAGAGCGGAACGTAAGGCAGCAAAACACAGGAGCCGGACAAACCCAACATTTGACCAAAGACATGATTCGGAGCTGATGCATATAAGGCCAAACTTGCGACGCCGAACACTCCCTAAGGTATTCGGTCTTTATGAGGGCGGGCGGGATAACGCCCTTAGTAATAAGCCCCTAGTGTCCAGGCACGCGCAAAACTCTGGCGTGGCCACATGCCAAAACGCCAGCCTCCTCCTTGGTTATACCAAGAAACCAGGGGATGTGTATCAACAAGAGACAGTAAGAAAGGTTTACGCAGGGTCTTAATCTGAAAAGAATCCTTTGAACGGGTCCCTGCTGCACGTCTGCGCCTGTGTCTCCGTTGTGCCGTGTCCTGGACGGGCGTAGCACGGTGTTCATCTGTAAAAGAGAGGAACTTAGTTAAAGAAAGATCGTGCCGAACATGAGTTATACTAAATAAACAAAGTATAAATCGAAATGGGTAAAATTGAGCTTTAATGTCTCTTGTTTAATATGCGCGGAGCCCCTAGTACAGGGGTATACGGCTATTAAGCCTTTATCAGTTGTATGTTTATGCTGGACTCGTCTAGCCGTGTCCGTGGTCTTGATGACCTGTTTAGATGCTTTGGCTGGTGAAGCCGCTTTATTGTGGGGCTGTCAAGGCAGCCGCACTGTTTTCCGTGCGGGAGGAACACTCAATGTTTTCCCTTTAATGAGATGATGCCTTGTGGACCGGGCATCTTAAGCGTAAGAGATGCATAATGCGGTATTGCGTTAAAGCGGGCGAAAGCTTCGCGTCCCAGCAGTGCTTGATAGCTACTTGAGAATGGGGCGACGTGGAAAGTTAGCTGTTCGTGACGGAAGTTATCGGGGGAGCCGAACATAACTTCTAGCCGGAGAGAACCCATGAAACGGGCGTCCGGGCCTGGCGTTACCCCTTGAAAGGAGGTTTTGCTATGGCGAATTTTGGTTGGGTCTATCCCCATGTTGTGGATTGTGTCCTGGTATAACAGGTTTAGACCACTGCCGCCGTCCATCAGGACATTTGTAAAGTGGAGTCCGCCGATTATTGGATCTAATACCAAGGCAGTCCAGCCTGCGTTTCGGATACTTCTAGAGTAATCCTGATGGTCGAAGGTGATTGGTTTTAACAACCATTGGCGAGACTCCTTTGGGATAGGACGTATGGCGCGTATCTCTGGTGGCGCTGTTCTGTTCGTCACATGAAGTAAGTTTACTGTTTTGACTTCTTGTGGGAAATCCTTTTGTTTCCTGGTGCTCTGCTTGTGGGGTTCGTCGTCGTCCTCACTTGGTGTGTCGAGCCCCTTGTGTTCGGCGTTGAGCTTGCCGGCTTGCTTGAAAACCCAACAATCTCTATGGGTATGGTTCGCAGGCTTCCTAGGAGTACTGTGTATTTGACATATCTTGTCCAAGATTTTGTTTAAGTTGGATAGCTCGTCCCTGTTATCCTTGAGGGGCGGCTTTCTCTGATTCTGCCGCGAGCTTTTGAATCCGGCGTTGACCGCCGTGCTCTTTGGTCTGTTTCCCTTATTCCGGCGCTGGTCCTTGCTACGTCGGGGTTTTCCGTTTCCATCCTTAACTTCGGATGTACTTGGGTCGCTGGTGCTACATCTTGCCAACCAGCTGTCCTCTCCTGCGCAAAAGCGGGTCATGAGGCTTGTTAATGCGGCCATTGTTCTTGGCTTTTCTTGGCCGAGGTGTCTGGCGAGCCATTCGTCTCGAACGTTATGCTTAAAAGCTGCTAGGGCTTCGGCGTCCGGACAGTCGACTATTTGATTCTTTTTAGTAAGAAATCTGTTCCAGAATTTCCAGGTTGACTCTCCGGGCTGTTGAGTTATGTGACTGAGATCGTCTGCATCCGGAGGGCGGACATAGGTCCCTTGAAAATTTGCCCGGAAAGCATCCTCAAGCTCTTCCCAACTTCCAATGGTGTTTTCGGGAAGGCTTTTGAGCCAATGCCGGGTTGGCCCTTTAAGTTTGAGGGGTAAGTATTTTATGGCGTGGAGGTCATCTCGTCTTGCCATGTGTATGTGGAGGATATAATCCTTGATCCAGACCCCAGGGTCTGTTGTTCCGTCGTACGCCTCTATGTTTACGGGCTTGAATCCCGCTGGAAATTCATGGTCCAACACCTCATCGGTGAAACACAGGGGGTGTGCGGCACCCCTGTGTTTGGGTGTGCCATGATGTTCGGATATTTGTGTTGTTGCATTGCTTACTAGAGCTTGCTTTCTTGGCCCGTAGATAGATCTGGCTTGGCCGTCTTTTTGATGCGGATCCTTTGGTGGATCACGTGCCGGCTTGTGTGCGGCACCGCTTGCCGCTCCATGCTGGCCATGCGGTCGTCTATCCACCCAGATGGCCTTCCTATTTTTTGACTGCAGGGGCTCTAAGGCCTCCTCGTCAAATTCAGGCAGTAGCTTTCGCTTTGGATAGCTTTTTGTGCGGCGACTGCCGGCATATTTGTCTGCGGTGTTGCGCACTTTGCTCCATCTGATTCTGAGTGCATCTTCCGCAGTTTTGAGCTTCCGCTTCTGCTTTTTCAGGCTATGCGCAGTGGCAATGAGCCTTTTGTGGAGGTTCTTCTGATCCATGAGTTTATCCGGCGTAAGGTCGTCCGGACTGTTGTTTTCGCCGGGGACGGGGTTTTCGGTTTGTTTATCCAAGTTGCCCTGTTTGGACGCTTGCTTGAAGGCATGTTCGTCGTCCACCAGCTCGTCCTGCTCTAGGTTTGGGTCTCTATGGCTGCTGTTTCTGTCGAGGCGGGGCTTGGAGCGGCGCTTACGTCGCCGCTTTGATTGCTTTTCGAGTGAACGATCCCTCGTTGCATCCCTGTGTTCCTCGTCGTTGCTTCCTTTGGGTGTGTCCACCATGTATACATCATGAGATGAGGTGGCTGTCCAGTGCCTTATAGGCGTTGGTCCATGTTCATCTCCTACATCGTCGTCCATACCGTCGATGTCTTTGGAGTCGAAGTCGAGCACATTGTTTAAATTATCGACAGTGGCTATGAAGTGGGTGGTGGGTGGGCTTTGAATTTCTTCATCATCCGCATCCCAACCTTGTTGACCATAGTCCGACCAGGGCTCTCCTGATAAAGAGAGAGACTTTAGTGAATTCAGAATATCGCCGAAGGGCGAGTGCTGAAAGATGTCCGCGGCGGTGAACACCATGATCGGCGCCCAATCGAGTTCGATCGGTCGGGGCGCGGAGGGCTCGGAATCTGGAGAGGAGTCCGGCTCCCTGGAGTCACGGGCTTCGGAGAGAATAGGGCTGGTGTTCGGCTCGATTGCCATAGAGATTGCAGCCCCCGAGGTGGTGTCTAACCACCCATCCTCGATTGGTGTGGTCGGCTTCGAGCTAGGGGTCGGAGCGGGCGCAGGTGCGGCCTCTAGGGCACTGTTCGGCGGCAGAGCTAAATCATGCCCATCGTGACAGTGCGGCGCACTCGGCTGTGGCTCGAATCCGTCAAAGATCAAGTCTCCGCGGATGTCGGTCGTGTAGTTCAAACTTCCAAATCTGACCTGATGGCCAGGAGCGTAGCTTTCGATCTGCTCCAGATGACCAAGCGAATTGGCCCGCAGTGCAAAGCCGCCGAATATGAAGATCTGTCCGGGGAGAAAAGTCTCACCCTGGATCGCATCGCTGTTGATGATTGGAGAAGCCATCGGGCCTAAAATTGACGACACAGAGGAACTCTCAATGAAAGCACCAATGTCGGTGTCAAAACCGGCGGATCTCGGGTAGGGGGTCCCGAACTGCGCTTCTAGGAGGATGGTAATAGGAGGCAGGGGACACGATGTTTTACCCAGGTTCGGGCCCTCTCGATGGAGGTAAAACTCTACGTCCTGCTTGATTAATATTGATGATATGGGTAGTACAAGAGTAGATCTACCACGAGATCAGAGAGGCTAAACCCTAGAAGCTAGCCTATGGTATGATTGTTGTTCGTCCTACAGACTAAAACCCTCCGGTTTATATAGACACCGGAGAGGGCTAGGGTTACATAGAGTCAGTTACAATGGTAGGAGATCTACATATCCGTATCGCCAAGCTTGCCTTCCATGCCAAGGAAAGTCCCTTCCGGACACGGGACGAGGTCTTCAATCTTGTATCTTCATAGTCCAGGAGTCCGGCCGAAGGTATAGTCCAGCTATCCGGACACCCCCTAATCCAGGACTCCCTCATTGATCATATCTACTATATGATTCACGCTCGACCTTTTGGTCTTAGTGCTCCGAGGCCATATCTGCATATGCTAGGCTCGTCAAGTTTAACCCGAATACTCTGCGTGTGCAAAACTGGCTTGCACCCGTTGTATGTGAATGTAGAGCTTATCACACCCGATCATCACGTGGTGTCTCGGCACGACGAGCTGTAGCAACGGTGCATACTCAGGGAGAACACTTATACCTTGAAATTTAGTGAGAGATCATCTTATAATGCTACTGCCGATCTAAGCAAAATAAGATGCATAAAGGATAAACATCACATGCAATCAAAATATGTGACATGCTATGGCCACCATCATCTTGTGCCTTTGATCTCCATCTCCAAAGTACCGTCATGATCTCCATCGTCACCGGCATGACACCATGATCTCCATCATCTTGATCTTTATCAACGTGTCGTCACATGGTCGTCTCACCAACTATTGCTTTTGCAACTATTGCTATCCCGTAGCGATAAAGTAAAGCAATTATATGGCGCTTGCATCTTATGCAATAAAGAGACAACCATAAGGCTCCTGCCAGTTGCCGATAACTTTAACAAAACATGATCTCATACAACAATTTATATCTCATCACGTCTTGACCATATCACATCACAACATGCCTTGAAAAAAAACAAGTTAGACGTCTTCTACTTTGTTGTTGCAAGTTTTACATGGCTGCTACGGGCTTCTAGCAAGAACCGTTCTTACCTACGCATCAAAACCACAATGATTTTTCGTCAAGTGTGTTGTTTTAACCTTCAACAAGGACCGGGCATAGTCAAACTCGATTCAACTAAAGTTGGAGAAACGGACACCCGCCAGCCACCTGTGTGCAAAGCACGTCGGTAGAACCAGTCTCATGAATGTGGTCATGTAATCTCGGTCTGGGCCGCTTCATCCAACAATACCGCCGAATCAAAGTAAGACGTTGCTGGTAAGCAGTATGACTATTATCGCCCACAACTCTTTGTGTTCTACTCATGCATATAGTATCTAAGCATAGACCTGGCTCTGATGCCACTATTGGGGAACATAATATTTCAAAAATTTCCTATGATTACACAAGATCTATCTAGGAGAAGCATAGCAACGAGCGGGGAGAGTGTGTCCACGTACCCTCGTAGACCGAAAGCGGAAGCGTTTAGTAACGTGGTTGATGTAGTCGAACGTCTTCATGATCCAACCGATCCAAGTACCGAACATACGGCACCTCCGTGTTCAGCACATGTTCAACACGATGACGTCCCTTGAGCTGTTGATCCAGTTGAGGATGAGGGAGAGTTCCGTCAGCACGATGGCGTGGCGACGGTGATGATGAAGTTACCGGCGCAGGGCTTCGCCTAAGCACTAGATATGACCGAGGTATTAACTGTGGAGGGGGGTACCGCACACGGCTAGGAACAATTGATGTGCGTTCTAGGGGTGCCCTCCCCATGTATATAAAGGAGGGAGAGGGAGGGAGGCAGCCTAGGGCGCGCCCTTGTAGGAGAAATCCTACTTGGGCCCCTAGTCCAATTCGGCCCCCCTACCATATTTGGACAAGGGGCACTACAAGAAATATGTCAACTTGTGACCACCACTATTGGTCACTGAATGGTCACAAATTTCTGTTTGTGACCTTTTTGTGACCAAAAACATAAGGTCAAAAGCTGGCCGTCGTAAACTGACTATAGCGACCTTTCTTCTGGAATGGTCGCAAACGTTTATGACCAAAATAAGTCCACTGTGGCGTTTTGGTCACTAACAACCTCCCCAGACCACGTAGGCATCCAGCGTGGCAAGCTGATGTGGCACCAGATTCAGCCCGGTCCAATTCAATTTTCTACATGGGCCTAGCCCAACAATTCGGCCTTTTTACTGTATATTTTCTCTAGCTACATGGGTTATTTTTTCTAATAGTTTTGATTTCTACATTGGCCTGACCCAACAATTGGGCCTTTTGTTTTTGGGCCATGGCCTTTTTGACTCAACAGTTACATTTCTTTTTTTAGTTACATTTCTTTTTTTAAGACATATCCAATAGTCAGATGGGTTTGAGTGGGTCCAAATGGTCAGAGTCATGTTCTTCAAATTTTGATTTTCCAGTAAATAAAAACAAATATTTAAATCAGAACTGACTGAAAACAGAAGTAATACTTCAACAACCAAATTTGGGACCTTACAATCAAACATACACCACATTTATAATCAAACATACTTCACATCAGGTTTACAGCCACCAAGAACACAACTAAATATCAAAATATAACTATCTATTAGAGTATAACTAGCTCCAATGAGCTAGAACTCAATGCTTCTTCACTTCTTGGAGCCCACGACGAAACACGAATGAAGTACGGCATCTGCAAGTTATCAAACAATATGGTAAGGAGCAAAATAAAGGCAAATCTAAAAGCACATTAACTTGTAGGCAGTATGTGTGCATAAATAAAGTAAAACAAGCAAAATGAGGCACAGAAATCAGTGGATACAAGTAGTTACTATCAGCAGCAAGTAAATACTACTCCAATCACATCAGGTTTACAATCCTATAAATGCGACATTTTTATCATGTAAGCATAGAAGGACATATTAAACATCATTTAGATGTTTGAAACAAAGAACCAGAATTTAACCGTTTGAACAACAAAAAAATTGTTCCAGTAGATCATATCCGGTTTAAATTAACTCCTTTGACACCAATATTATACAACATCAAAGAAGTATACATACTGATCAAGTTTAATTAGCACATAGAAGCCAAATACCAGTAACCGATGAAGAAAAAATCCTAATATACAAAGGTAAGCTCATTGTGCATTTTCTTTTTCAATGTGATACACAATAAGCATAAGTAACCACCAAAATCTCTCAATACCGATCATTAACTAGAGACCTCCCGGGAGCCAAAGCCCAAACAGCCATGGCATCGAATAGAAGAGTTGGTGTGCAAAGAAAAAATGACTACCTCTCAGGGGCCGTAGATGGCGGCGATGACCCTGGTGTTGCCCATCTCGAACAGCGCCGACCCGTCGGCCCTGGAGAAAATGTCGACCTCGCCCTTGAGCTACCGCATCTGCAAGGCAAGGCAGCAAACAGGAAGAATCAGAGGCAGTCGAGCCAGCATGAAGAGGATGAGGCTGCTCTGCTGTGGACAAGAAGATTTTAGCTAGGTATGATTGTTAAAAGAAATCAACAAGACAGTGTAACAGTAGCAAACAGTATTCAGAGCATCATTACCCAGAGGTTAATCACGGGTACCTTGGCTTGAATTCAACATCAATTCAACATGAGGGAGGGAGGGATTGCAACAAGGGGGATCGAACCTTGATGATGCGATGATGTTGCTGCTTGTCCTTGTCCTTGCCCCGCCAGGCAGAGGAAGGGAAGCTCCGCTCGATCTGGCCACTGTCCGTGGAGGTCGAGGCCCATGCCCTCTTAGCTGCAAAAACAAACTTTCTCAGTACACACAACAGGAAACAAGGGGGATCAAAAAACGTAATGCCTGCAAGTAGTACTGGGGAAAATATCCAGTGATACAGCCCATCACATGATACGCTGCTACTGGACCACCTGGTGTGTTTGATCTGGGTGGACGGGCTGGATCAACTCACTTCCACATTTACATATGCCCCCTTGTACATTTACGTCTTGGCCCCTAAAAAAATTATGTCCTCACAAAATCACTATAGACCTTCACCTCTCTCCTCCAGCTCCCCCTTGTTCTCAATTTCTCACCAACAGGTCCAGAAGACCCCATCCGGCGATCCAATTTGTCTCAAACTAAGAGCGCCTTTGTTAAGCAAACATACACTACATCATTTGGAGGACATTGCAAGTAGCCAAGTGCTTGTATAGAGTTTGTCTTTTTGTACAGATTCAGATTAATTGGAAAACGAAAAAGAGATGGAATGGAGACATGCTTAATCCTTCCAAAATGAGGTGCTCCATATGTACATGCAGAAGAAAATATATCGCCATCCGTTTGCATTGCTAACTAATACTGAAAGCATGAGCACTATGAATGTACTATGAAAACCCTAGAACTACTTTTTGGTTTTTGTTCTACCATGCATCGAATCGAAGGGGCGGCAGCACACAGGAGGATGGATCTGTTCCTAAATTACAGAATGACCAATGGTGTACATTGCAAATTTTCCAATGGGAGGTAAGGCTATGCCATCCTGTCCCTCCATTCCAAATCCAACACACCATACAGTACAGTATCACGGTATCATATGATGAACCGTAGAACCAGATATGGACTCAGTAGTACTGCTTTGCTATCAGGTGCAATAACACAATTTTTTTAATTTCTACCATGCTTCCATTTTGCAGCAACCAGAAATCAATTGATTGTGGAGACTTTCAAAAATTAGTTTACAGTTCACTAGGCAAGTTACAATCCATCTGCCAAATAAAATCGCTCATCTGCCAGAAGCATAAGCAATCAGACAGATCACACAAATTCAGTATTATTATTGTGCAAACAAAAAAATGTTCAGAGTGCCTCCATACACGAATCATAAACATCCTCTTATATTATGGATGCGCTTGTATCAAGCTAGACCTCACGGTTGGATGGATGCAAGTGTCCTGCCTGACATGATTAACCCGTTGTCTCTTAACCGACGCCGCCGAATACAGGGGACAAGAACAAAATCAGGTTGTTTCTAATGCGTGCATACTGACTAACTGAAGAACTGCTCGAGTTTTAGTGGACAAGAAGAATCGGATTTTGCATCACCAAGAGAGCACAAGGAAAGGGGCTTGGCGGGGTTACCTGCCCTGATGCAGATGAACGCCGGAGGAGGAGGTTGCAGGTCCCGGTGGTGAAGCTGGCGCTGATGAAGGCCCGCGTAGAGCGATCCTTGGTGTCGTTGCCCGTCGGAGGTGGGGGTCGTGCCGGTGACCCACTGCGGCGGCTAGGGTTCGGACCCGCCGTGGTTGTGGATCCCGCCGCCATGGCCCCTGCGAGGAGCCCAAGCAGGACCCCACAGACTTGGCCTTGGATCCGGCCGCGGCAGGAGCGACACGGCCTCCCCTCTCGATCTGGGTGCACGGCCGCGGCCCCCTGGTCTGGAGCATAGGGAGATGAAGGAGAGACTAAGGGCGCCGGCGGTGGGGTGGAGGGCAGAGGATGGGCCTCGGGGAGACGAGCTCACCGCCGGTGGGGTTGGGATTGGGGGACAGGGAGGAGGTCGGCGGCGGCGGCGATTGGGTGGGACGAGGAGGAGCAAGCCTCGTGTCTTCATTTTTGGGGCCGGTTGGACGCACGCACGCATGCCGGATGAAGGCGAGGGGAGGGGGATGGCGGATACGAGGTCGGCGGTGGGTGGGGGCAGCGGTGGTGGGTGGGGATGGCGGCGGTGGCGGAGACTAGGACGCGACAAGGAAGAGGACGGCGCGGCAGCCTCGATTGGATCTGGAGAAGGAAAGGGTGGGTGGGTAGGTGGGTTAGGGTTTTGGTCTTTCAGGAGAAGATCCACCATTGGATGGGCGCGTGATGGATGGCTCAGATCGTGTCCAACTTGGTGATCCGCGTGGACGTGGTTCCTCGCTTCTCATTGGTTGGCTGGCGCGCGCTCAAATATCCAAAATTTGGACCCAAATTTCTGGAAAAAAACAATGTTGCAAAATTAAACCAAATCAAGGGAGTTTGTTCAAATGATCTCATATTTTGCACAAGGGTGCATCTTGGAATGGCAAACAATGTTGCCTAAGGGAGTTTTCATTTTCTTTGCACGAAAAAATCATTTTCCATTTTCCGAGTGCCTGAAATGAGTTTTTTTGTGAAGGACCTACCATATATTTACTGCCAAATTGGACCAAATCAATTTTATAAAAAAAAACTAGGCCATATTTAATGCACAATTGACCAAATAGTTGCGTGTAAAAAGTTTTGATCCACCTCTGGTGAAAAAGACAAATTTCCGCCGATTCAGCTGGAAGCGGGTCAAATTTGAACTGCAGGTGCCTTTTATTTTGCTCTTTATTTTTTCCAAAAATCATTTCTAGGTACATAAGTATCTATTTAATCAGAGAAACATCAAAAGTTTTCCAAGATTCAACCACTAACTAGGAACGGTCAAGTCCGTCGTTTTAACCGCATTTTGAAACGGGCATAAAAAATTCGAAAAAAAACAAAAAATTGGAAAACCTTCGCATTGGGTCATTATATATGACCAAGTTTCCAGGGAAAATAATAAACTTGTAATACGGAAATTATTTTAAAAAAGTGTTCTCAGAAATGAGCTATCACGCGTGAAGATTCATGGCTTTCAAGTCAAATGATCAATCTTATGGCCACATTCATGGCATAGTTTGTTCAAATGATCTCATATTGTGCACAAGGGTGCATATTGGAATGGCAAACAATGTTGCCTAAGGGAGTTTTCATTTTCTTTCTACAAAAAATCAATTTTCCGTTTTTCGAGTGCCCAAAAGGAGGTTTTTTTGTGAAGGACCTCCCAAATAATTGTTGCAAAATTGGACAAAATCAATTTTCTAAAATAGTAGGACATATTTAATGCACAATTGACAAAATGGTTGGGTGTAAAAAGTTTTGATCCACCTCTTGTGAAAAAGACAATTTTCCGCCGATTCAGTTGGAAGCGGGTCAAATTTGAACTGCAGCTGCCTCATAGTTTGCTATTTATTTTTTCCAAAAATCATTTCTAGGTACATAAGTACCTATTTAATCAGAGAAACACCAAAATAATTTTAAGATTCAACCACTAGCTAGGAACGGCCATTCCCGCCGTTTTGACCGCATTTTGAACCGAGCATAACAAATTCAAAAAAAATCAAAAAATTGGGAAACCTTCGCATTGTGTCATTATATATGGCCAAGTTCCAGGAAAATTAAAAATTGTAATATGTCAATTATTTTAAAAAAGTGTTCTCAAAATCGAGCTATCACGTGTGGAGATCAATGGCTTTCAAGCCAAATGATCAATCTTATGGCCGCATTCATGGCATAATTTGTTCAAATGATCACATATTGTGCACAAGGGTGTATATTTGAATGGCAAACAATGTTGCCTAAGGAAGTTTTCATTTTCTTTGGACGAAAAAACCATTTTCCATTTTTCGAGTCCCCAAAAGGAGGTTTTTT